>NC_091470.1:87954876-89396579 GCF_036971445.1 Narcine bancroftii | reverse complement strand
TATTTTTTTAAAGTTATTATGAACAAGACACTGTGGATTTTGTGATATGTTTTGAAAGAATGCATACAAATGTATTAACCTTTTTTTAAAAAAAAAGATAATTGGACTCTTAATGTCTAATTGGTTTGTGTCTGGTCCCTGATTCGTACAATTAAAAGTTAGTGATACACTGGAGCTTTGGCTCTTTTTCCTTCTGTTAGCAAGAGACACTGCCAGCCCCCAACTGCCTGCTGAAACCCTTGGGATGTGTGGCATTTTCCGAGTTGAGATGTTTAATGATAACAGACTGTTTTCTCTGGCGGAAGTCTGCACCAAGCCCACAATAATTACAGCCAGTGTATTCATGGGGAAAGTGGGAAGAGTTTTCCACAAAGGAATGCTTGTCACTTTTTTCCTCAAAAGACTGGAGAAGAAGAACTGGGGAAGCTTATAACTAGGAGGACTTTCGTTTTCGAGTCCTTCACACCCAGGGAAGAACCTTTTGCAGTGCAGTCACTGTTATGATTTTAACTTTTACGATGGGCTATTCAGCCCATCCAATCAAGGCCAGTTCTCACAACAATCTCATCACCCCACTTTGCTGCAATAGGTTCATGTGCCCATCCATGTATCCCACTCACCAATGTCACAACACAGTGGAGCTACAGGCAGTGCAGCTCTCTCACACACTCCCTCTCCCAACTGGGGTCAGGATGGGGAAAGACAGTGTCGTCACTCTCATTTGGTGAAACCGCATAGATGCTGGGCATATACAGTACATGGTAGAGCACCAAGGAATGCTGAGGAATGGAGAGATCTTGGGGGTGTGCGTCCATAGTTTCCTTAAAGTCCCAGGATGATGAGGAAGCCACATGTCAAGCCTTCCATCATAGGTTCGGGCACAGAATATACTGCGCCCTCCATAATGTTTGGGACAGACACTTTTTCCCTTTATTTGTCCCTGAGCTCCACAGTTTTAAATTTGTAATCATACAATTCACATGGAATTAAAGTGCACATTCCAGATTTTATTCAAACAACGGCAAAGGTGGTATGTTTTGGATCTTGATCAGTTCCTTTACATCTCCACAACTCACTCTTGCCATCACTCTGATACAGGTTTGTCCACAATTCTTTTTCCAGAAATCTGCAGGCTCTTTTAAATACTTGGTAAACTGTAATCTGGCCATCCTTTCTGTCGCTATAACTTATGGTTTATATCTTGCATTGTTACCTCAGTATTTCTGTTCATGAAGTCTTCTGCGGACAGTAGTCATTACCTCCTGAAGAGTGTTTCTGATCTGTCGGATGTACGTTTGTGGATTTTTCTTCATTATGATGAGAATTCTTCTGTTGTCAGCAGTGGAGGTCTTACTTGGAATACCATTCCTTTGTGATTACTGAGCTCACCAGTACGTTCTTTCTTCTTAATGATGTTCCAAACATTTGATTTTGGAATCCTAAGGTTTGGGTGATGTCCCTTACTATTTTATTCCTGCTTTTCATCCTCCAAAAGGCTTCTTTGACTTTCATTGGTACAACTCTGGTCCTTGTGTTGAAAAAAAAGGCAACTACAGACTCCAAAGGTGATCAAAAGCAATTAAACATACCTGAGTATTCACAAACATCTGTGAAGCCAAATGTCCCAAACATTATGGTGCCCTGAAATGGAGGGACTCTGTATAAAAGGTGCTGTAATTTCTACATGGTCAAACCAAAATGTATGCAAAGAACATTGAATAAAATCTGGAATAGGCACTTTAATCACATGTGAGTTGTTCAATAACAAATTTCAAACTGGAGCACAGGGCCAAACATTACGGAGGGCACTGTAAATGGGGAGGTGTTATTGTGCAATTAGAATATTGTGTATTGTTCTGGTTGCAACATGTTGGGAAAGAGGTGATTCATCAGGATGTTGCCTGGATGGAGGACTTTACCTGTTTGGGGAGATTAGATAGACTGGGAAGCTGAGATGTGAGCCAGTAGAAGTCTATAATATTATGAGTCATTGATAGGGTGGATGAAATGTTTTCCTCCATGGTACAGTTATCAAAAACAAGAGGACTTTGGTTTAAGGTGAGAGAAAGTAAAGGGAAACTTTTTTACACATCTGGAATTTGCTGTCAGAGGAAGTGGTGGAATCGGATACAAACATTTGGACAGACACTTGACTGCAAGACGTTGATGGTTACAATCCTAATGCAGGCAAACAAGAGATTGGCTGTCAAGCCTGGTATCAGCATGTATGGCATGGGTGTGATGAGCCAAAGCATGGGTTTCTACGCAGCAGTGGTGTTGAATGGATTGAAATAAATTGACAGGCTAAAGGATGATGAATATTCTTCTAGCAGCTGTTGACTGGAGTACCCTCCTGAAACGGTGATTAGACCAGATGTAGAATAGCTGCAAGGAGCAGATGGGAATTGAAGACTGAGCAATTGCTGGGATAATGGTGGAAGAAATTGAAGAGCCTTCCCCCATATGACGAAGTCGATAGTATAAAATGTCTTCACCCTGCCACTGAAGTTCCACAGTTTGTCAGTCCCTTCCACTCTGGGCCCACCTGAACCTGGCAAGGTTGTAAATAATCTGAAGTATAATATCCATGCATTGCAGGAATGCACTTTCAACAAAGCTTGAAGCTGTGTTGATGTCTCACATGTGTTAAGGGTAAGTTTAACTTCAATTTTTTTTTTAATTAAAAGGTAATAACTTTAGTAAGGATGTTAATTCAAAACAAAAGTTACAAAAGGGCCACGCGGTTGGTGTAGCAGTTAGCGCAATGCCTTTACAGCGCCAGCGATCGGGATCGGGGTTTGAATCCCGCACTGTCTGTAAGGAGTTTATACATTTTCCCGGTCTCTGCGTGAGTTTTCCCCTGAGGGCTCTGCTTTCCTCCCACAATTCAAATCGTACCGAGGGTGTAGGATAATGGGCTGTAAATTGGGCAGCATGGACTTGTGGGCCAAAATGTTACAATGCTGTATGTGTAAATTTAAATTTTAAAGAGGAACCAAAGTGGGAGGAATAAAACAGTTCAATTGAAAGAAACTGGTTTAAAATTAGAGGGTACCATCAAATTCCTTATTTGTTGAATGACATTTTTAGTTTGAACAAAAGTTGGGATGATATTTAATGTGTTGGGGATCATTTTGCATTTGAATTCAAATCAGCGGGTGCACTGTGAACTTCGACATTCATCAGTATTCAGAATGACAGTGGTAAACAGGCCTTGCAGCCCACCAAGTATGCTTACCAACCATCCACTTTTACTAATTCCTCCCTGACCAATCTTATTCTCCCTGGATTCCACACACTGAGGACAATTTACAGCAGCCAATTAACCTACCAACTGCACGTCTTTGGGACGTGGGTGGAATCCAGAGCACTTCGAGGTCAAAGGGCTTGCACCCGGCTGCTGGAGACTGGCCCATGAAGACCAGATATTTGAACTGGGGATTCGAGAGGGTGCTGAGGTCGAGAAGGGCTTCCAGCCTTATGCGGTGAAGTCTTCTTCATTTTGTCAGAGGTTTGGATCTGGGCTTAGATTGCCCAGATTTGAACTGAACTGTAATCTTGAGCAGCTGCAGAGGCTGTGGGAGCACTGGAGGTGAATCCATGGACACTCAGTTACTCTCTTTTGCTTCTCTTTCTCTGACCATAAGAGGTGGCGAGTAATGGTGAATGTTTTTCTTCCTTATGGCAGACTAAAGGTAAGTTCATGTAATATTATATTTCTGTTTTGTTACGTGGCATGGGTGGCACGGATGGCGTAGTGGTTAGCGCAACACAATTACAGCACCAGCAGTGGGGACTGGGGTTCAAACGTGCATATAGGAGTTTGTACGTTCTCCCCATGTCCTTGTTGGTTTTCCCCAGGAGCTTGGTTTCCTGTCAACATTCAAAATGAACCAGGGATATAGGTGAATTGGGTGGCATAGACTCGTGGGCCGAAATGGCCCGTTAACATGCTGTATGTCTAAATATTTTTCTTTCCACTCACATACCACTTTAAGTAATCCCTATGCTATCGGTGCTCTGTGATTAGTAAGGGATTGCTTAATGTGGATGTGAGTGGGAAGGGAAGGTTGAGAATCACTGCTCTAAACCCCATGAACGTAAACTTAATTAACCCAATCTCTCATCCTGGTAGTCCTGCCATCCCAAGAATCTTTAACCTCTCAGATACAGTTGCTATTTACTGTTATTTTTAAAAATTAATGTAAAAAATATTTAGACATACAGCATGTTTACAGGCCATTTCAGCCCACGAGTCTATGCCACCCAATTAACCTATATCCCTGGTATGTTTTGAATGTTGACAGGAAACCAAGCTCCTGGGGAAAACCAATTGTGACTGAAATATTTGGCTTGAGAAAAATGGTCATTGGTCCATTTCCTTTGGAGTTCTGAAACTGCACATAAATCAATGAGGTACAATTAAAACAGTGGTTTTCAAACTTTTTCTTTCCACCCATATACCATCTTAAGCAACCCCTTACTCATCACAGGGCATAGGGAATTCTTAAAAGTGGTATGTGAGTGGAAAGAAAAAGGTTGAGAATGACTGGTTTAGAGAAATGAAGGGATTCTCAGAGAAAACTTCAAAATTCTGATAGGACAAATTTGACGCAGGAAATACACAGCAGTGCAGTTGAAACTCAGCAGTATATCCACGGCAGTCGATGTTTTGGTCTTGAACCCTTCTGGAGGAGGATATTCCTGCGGATGGTGTCCAGGACCAAGGGTCACAGTCTGAGACAGGGGGGTTCAGCCATTGAAGATCTCCCACAGAGATGTGAACCTGTCTATTTCTCTACCACAGAAGAAATAGGAGCAACATCATCGAACATATTCTCAATACTGTTTCAAGGGATAAAGGAGTAAAGTGATATGGGAGGAAAGCTGGAGCGGAGTCTGAATTTAGATGATTGGGTGTGCTTGTGCTGAATCAAGGCAAAGCCTGGAGGGCTGAATGACCTGCTTGTGCATGTGTTTATTCATTTAAACCTTCTCGTTCAATTCCCCCTGCTCCTTTTTTCGAGCTTTCTATGTGATTGTGACGTAATCTCTGGGAAGGTGCGCAACCATCAATCAATCCTTGGTCAGCATCACTCTGCTCAATCGTATCACTGTTTTCCGAGTATCTTCATGGCTCCTTGGATGCACAGATTTGTTAAGTGGTGGTGAGAGGTCACAGGGTCCTGGGTGGGCATCACTAGACCAGACTGCACGTTGGCTTTCATTTCAAGCAGATGGGAATCCAGGAGTGAGGGAAATCACACGGTAACTTTGTCGAGCCTTGCTCAGATCATATCAGCTAGCTACATGGATAGGCAAGCATATTGAGGAAGTCATGTGGCTAGATGCGGAGGTTCATGCATCGCTCAGAGCTCACGATGCTGACAAGTTGGGATTAAGATCAAGCAAGGGCTGTAATTTCCCAAGCAATCAGGGAGGCAAAGTGTGAGTACACACAGAGAATCCACAGACAACTGTGTGATACCAGTAACACAAGGTGCATGTGGCAACCCTGTCGGTAGGTGACAATGCCTCCCTTCCTTGAATACCTTCTACGCACAGTTTAATGAGGAAAACAAAGTGACATCAAAGAGAGCCCTGCCTCCCCCTGAAGGACAGATGCCCTGACTGGCTGAGGTGAGGGTGAACCCACATAAAGCAGTGGGTCCAGATAACGTACCTGATTGGAAGCTGAAGGTCTGTGCGGGCCAGCTGACAGTGGTCGTAACGATTATCTTATTGCAGCAGTCCACTGTCCCCGCAGGTTTCAAGGCAGCCGCCTTCATCCCGATACCCAAGAGTACCCGGCCGAGTACTAAAATTTTTTACTGACCATTGTTTTCATGGATATCTTCAACATGTCACTCCAACGGCGCACAATACCCACCTATGTCAAACAGGCATTCCTGGTGCCCAAGAAGAGTGTGGTAGCCTGTCTAAAATGATAGAAGTGTTTTGAGAGGCTGGTTTTGAAGCATATCAGCTCTTGTCTGAGCAGTGACATGAATCCATTTCAATTTGGCCAATGGCAGATGCCATCTCACAAGTTCTACACAAACCCTGAAACATCTGGACAGCAAAGGTGCATACATCAGGATGCTCTTTATCGACTACAGTTCAGCATTTAACACCATCCCCTCAAAACTCATCAGCAAGCTCCAAGACCTGGGACTCAACACCCCACTGTGTAATTGTATCCTGGATTTCCTCACCTCAAGACCACAATCAGTGAGGAATGGTAAGAACATCTCCAGAATCACGCGGAACTTAGGGCTGCAATCTTAGTCCCCTGCTTCTCATTTTACAACAAGAGTATGACCGTGTGACTCGGTACGACAGTAACACCATCTACTAATTTGCTGACGATACCACAGTAGTGGGTTGTATAAAGGAAGGGGATGAGTCAGCACACAGAAGGGAGCGTGAAAACTTGGCTGAATAATGTAACAACAACAATCTCATATTCAAGGTCACCAAAACTAAGGAGCTGATTGTTGACTTCAGGAAGGAAAACCAGAGGTGTACAATCCAATGATCATTGGGGGATCAGAAATGGAGAGGGTGAGCAAATTTCAAGGAGTCACTATCTCAGAGGACCTTTCCTGGACTCAACACGCCCTTGGAATGATGAAGAAATCGTGTCAGCACCTCTACTTCCTCAGAAATTTGCGGAAGTTTGGTATGACAACACCAAGCCTGGCAAATTTCTACAGATGTGCGGTGCAGTGTGCTGACCCGCTGCCTCACGGTCTGGTACAGAGACACCAATACCCCTGGGTGGAAGGCTCAGCAAAAGGTAATGGACACAACCCAGGATGTCACAGGCAAAACCCCTCCCCACTGTTGAGAGTATCTACAGGGAACGCTGCTGTCGGAGAGCAGCAGCAATCATCAAGGATCCACAACCCCCACCCCAGAACATGCTCTGTTCTTACTGCTGCCATCAGGAAAGAGGTTTTGGTGCCAGAAGACTCGGACCACCAAGTTCAGGAACAGCTGCTACCCCTCCACCATCAGACTCCTCAACAACAAATCAGAGATTCATTGAAGAACTCTTATTTAGTGCATTATTTATTACTGAATATTTATTTTCTGTATATGGAGTTGGTTGACATTTCTTTGTTTGTTTGCATTTCTCTCTTCTGTTATCAAATCTTTTTTTTTGAGTATAGTTTACATTACTGATAAGAAGAAATTCTGCCAGGACCGCAGGAAGAATTTTAGGGATATATATGATGTTTTGTATGTACTCTGAAAATAAATGTGAACTTTGAAGAAAGCGATGGATTCTGGACTAAATGAATACAACCCAGTGACACTGATGACTAAGATCATGAAGTGCTTTGAGCGGCTGATAATGGTGCACGTCAAAGTGTCATTGAACCCCTTCCAGTTTGCCTACCATCCAATCCACAGATGATTCTAATTTTTTTTTTAAAATGTAGGCATATAGCATGTGCCACCCAATTAACCTACAACCCCAGTATGTTTTGAATAGTGGGAGCCCTTGGGGAAAACCCATGCAGACTTGGTGAGAACATATAAACTTACAGACAGCATAGGATTCGAACCCCTGAACTGGTCGCAAGTGCTGTAATGGCATTGTGCTAACCACCTCGCCAACCATGACGTGATAGCCTTGACCTTCCATTCTGTCCTGATCCACCTAGTGAACAATGCCTCATAAGTCAGGCTGTTGTTCATTAACTTCAGCTCAGAGCTCAACACGATCATAGCTCAGATACTGGTGGATCATCTGTCCTCACTGGATTCTGGACTTCTTGACGTAAAGACCACAGTCTGTCCGGGTTGGCGGCAAAACCTCATGCGCCACAACTTTGATCACTGGTGCATCTCGGGGTTGCTTGCTCAGCCCACAACTGTTCACATTGCTGACTTACCACCGCACTGCCAGATTCAGTTCTATCACAACCATCAAATTTGTGGATAGTACAACAACAGTTGACCTCATCAGCAACAACGCACTACCAAGAGAAGGTAAAAAGGCTCATAAAATTGTGCGAGTCACAACCTGGACAAAGTAGATGATTGTGGACTCCAGGAGGACAAAGGTTGGCCATTCTCTGCTATGAATCAATGGTTATGCCATGTAGAGCACATAGGTCCTTGGCATGCATATAAGGGGCAACCTATCCTACACTCAACATCTCATCATTAGTCAGGAAGGTGCAGCACTGCCTACATTTCCTGAGGAGGGCAAGGCTACTGGTCCCCATATCCACAATCTTTTGCAGCAGAATTGAGAGTGTCCCAATGACATTCACTGGGAGAATTGTCTAAAGTCTAGTCAGGGAACCAAACTATAGAGTACATACAACCCTGAGATTCTTTTTTTTCTGTAAACAAACTGACTGCAATAGAGAGGGGGGGGGGGGGGGGGGAACAATAAAGTGCAAACGAAAGAGTCCTTAAATGAGTCCATGATTGAGTTTGCGGCAGCTGTTCCTGAACCTGGTGAACCAGATATCGGATCCGGGATTTGAAAGGGTGCAGAGGGCAAGAAGGGCTTCCAAAAGGCCTCGGGTGCTGACCACTTCCTGATCATGTCGGAGGTTTGGACCTGGATCTCGGGTTGCTGATAGATCAAATAAGAGTCTACGTGGCTACAGAGGTTCCAGGGGCGCTGGAAGCAAATCCACGGACCTCAGTGACTCTGAACAGACCTTCTTTTGTTTCTTTCTCTCGTACTTAAGGGACGATGCTCATGGTGACCCTTTGCCTTATTTCCAGCAGAAGGCAAATTTCAAGTAATATTACATTTTGTGTATGATGACATGACAATAAAGGAATCTTGGAATCTAGAAGACCCTAGCCATCCATTGCACAGTATCTTCAGCCAGCGACCATCAAGAAGGAGGTACGGGAGCATCAAAATCAGAACTGCCAGACTGGGAAATAGCTTCTTCCCACAGGGAATAGAATCCTGTTGCTGTGACAATCATTCCAAATATAGATTATTTATGTGATTTCTATGAGTTTTTGGGTATGCCATCATGATGCTGTTTCATCAGGTTTTACATGTACAGTTAGGGGGTAATAAACATGAACTTGACAGTTTGGATCGAAGATTGAAGATTCTTGTTCTTGTCAAGTATACAACTGTACCAAAATCTTACCTTGCAAAGGAAAACAATAAATCACCAACAAATCAGCCACCATTATTGAAACCAGAGACAAGACTCTCCAGGGACATCCAGGAAAGGATAATATTTGCCCTGGGATGACACAAACATTTCACATTTCTTCCCCTCAGGCCTCAGCCCCTAGCCCCTCACTTTCAACGAGTCATCCATCCCCACCTCACCCCTTCACCACTCACCCTCCCCAAATCTTCCCCCCTCTACTCCCACCCCTTCCACTCTCATCCACCCCTCCTTTCTCCCACTCCTCATTCACCCAGTACAACCCAGCCATACAACTGTGCAGAGTCACCCACCGCCCACCCCGTTCAAATGTATGAGTGCAGAAGAAACAGGTATGCGTTCCTTGTATGTGCAGGGGCTGGGGAGTGTTGGCGCTGAATGGGGAGGGGTTGCTCTGACCGGGGCAAATTAGAAGATTCAAAAAGTAAATTAGCATCGAGTTTTAGCCTTGTCGGTTATATTAATACATGTAAGCTAAGTTTACGAAAAATGTTTTTGTTGTTGAATTACCTACAGGGATAGTTTTATAAAAAACAATAAATTTCTGCTGGAACATTTTATAGACAGTCATCTTGGTGTCACCCGGTGCAGTCTGCACCCACCTAGTGATGCCAGAGCAGCCACATCGCCTCTGCCCATCCCATCCATTTGCAACACTCCTCCCACCCTTCCCCACTCTATCTCCTCTCTCCCACCCCAGCCCATCCACCCACCTCAGCCCATCCACCCACCTCTTTTCTCCCCCACCCTACTTCTCTCACCACCCCTCCCCTTCTCACCACCCCAGTCCATCCACCCCTCCCCTTCTTTCGCCCATCCTCCCCTTCTCTCATCACCCCTCCCCTTCTCTCACTCACTCCTCCTCTCCTCCCTCCCACCCCTTCCCTTCTCTCCCCCAACCTACCTCCTCTCCCCCTCCTCTTCCCATCCCACCTCACACACCCCACTCCTCCCCACCCCGGCGCCGACACGGAGCGGAGGCAGTCGGGCTCAGACTGGGCGGGGGAACGACCGCGCCTGGAGCGTAGCGATACCCGGAGCGGGACGGAGCCGAAGCGGAGCGGGTCAGGGTGAATCCCGGATTGGAGGGGGCCAGCATGCTGCCGGGCGCGGTGCTGCTGCTCAGCTGGATCGCCGCCGTATCGGTGAGTGCGGGGCCGCCGCTCGCTCCACAGGAACCGGGTGTCGAGGGGGTCCCGGGACCGGGGCTGGGTGCGGGGAAGAGCTGGGTGCGGTGGTTGGGTGGGGAGGGGATAGAGCTGGGTGCAGGGGTGGGGAGGGGGAGAGCTGGGTGCGGGGGTAGGGAGGGGGAGAGCTGGGTTCGGTGGTGGGGGTGGGGAGGGGGGAGCTGGGTGCGGTGGTTGGGTGGGGAGGGGGTAGAGCTGGGTGCAGGGGTGGGGAGGGGGAGAGCTGGATGCGGGGGTAGGGAGGGGGAGAGCTGGGTTCGGTGGTGGGGATGGGGGGGGAGAGCTGGGTGTGGTGGGCGGGGGTCCTGGAACAGGGTGCGATGGGTGGGGACCGGAGCTGGGTGCGGTTGGCGGGGGTCCCGGCACCGGGTAGTGGGATTCTCTGATGGTCTCAGAATCTCCGCCCTGAGCCCCCGGCCTTCCCTCGAACAGAGCACGGAGGAAGGGTGTGCTGATATTCCGTGGTCAGGCGACTACTCGGCCCACCACGTCCGTGTTGGAGAAGGAAGTCAATGGTCTGCGTCTGGCTGGAGGTCTCCACTTATCCTCCATCCTGTTCTCTACTGCCTTTTCACTCGGTCTCTCACCACCACCCCCCCCCCCCCAATTGGTTCAAAATAAAAGCAGGAAGTGTTGGGGATATTCAATCTACCCCTTGGGAGAGGGAAAGAGTTAACGTTTCAGTCACTGGCCTTGGCTTTGACTTGTGTAGCAGGCTTTTCAGCCCACCAGGTCGGTGCTGGCTCATGGGCCAACACCCTCATTAGCACTTGATTCCAACCACCCTCTGGGGAACAGGTTCTCCCTCAGATCT
Organism: Narcine bancroftii; assembly: GCF_036971445.1. Classification (NCBI taxonomy): domain Eukaryota; kingdom Metazoa; phylum Chordata; class Chondrichthyes; order Torpediniformes; family Narcinidae; genus Narcine; species Narcine bancroftii. The sequence goes on along the minus strand of NC_091470.1, from coordinate 89,385,411 downwards.
CCTGTACACCACCAGCCCTTCTCTGAAACTTAACCTTCTTGTGTCCAACACCTGGTTCCTACTCTCCGCACCATCTCTGCTCCTCGATGCCTCTATCATTTTCTCCCCCTCAACCGCTCCAAAGAAAACGAATCCAGTCTCTCCTCTATTTGAAAAGCTCTGTAACATCCTGGTGGGTCTCCTCGGTGCCCTGTTCAGGGTGGTCACGTCACGGGAAGGGGTGGTTAGGAGCGGCAGGCTGCAGGAGAGCTGACCGGAGACGAGAGTGGATCAGCATGCAGCCTGCAGGTACTGAGGAAATCCTCTGCTGACTGATGGACGTGTAGTTTCGAAGGTAAGGCTGTGATTTTGCTGCAAGTCCCTGCTCTGAAGGATTACATCTTGTAAGGTTGAACAAGAAATGGACTGACTGGAGGTGGTCACTTGACAAGTTGCAAGTTTGTGGAGGAGGGGTCACGTGCTTTCTGTCAGTGAGGGGAAACAGAATGGCTAAGCCATCAACAGTGATGGAAAGGGGTTATATTTGACGTCAGATTTATTGACATCACAGACAACCATGAGACTGTTTTTCCTGCGGGCTAGGCAGAATTACCACTTACCGGTAGTACAAAAAAAATAGGTAAACAAAATAGGTAAATAGGTAAACAAACTGTGTGCAATGCAGAGAGAATAAAAAATAAAATCAATGAAGTGCCCAAGTAAGAGTCCTTAAATGAGTTCCTGATTGAGTTTGTTGTTGAGGTGTCTGATGGTGGAGGGGTAGCAGCATTTCCTGAACCTGTTGGTGTGAGTCTTGTGGCACCTAGACTTCTTTCCTGATGGCAGCAGCGAGAATAGAGCATGTGCTGGGTGGTTGGGTGATTGCTGCTGCCCTCCGATGGCAGCGCTCTCTGTAGATGTTCTCGATAGTGGGGAGGGTTTTGCCTGTGATGTCTTGGAGCTGTGTCCACTACCTTTTGGAGGGCTTGACATTCAGGGGTATTGGTAACCCCATACCAGACCGTTATGCAGCCGGTCAGCACACTTTCCACCACACATTTGTAGAAAATTGCCAGGGTTTCTGGTGTCATTACCGAACCTCCGCAAACTCCTGAGGAAGTAGGGGCACTGATGTACTTCCTTCATGATGCCATTGGTGTGTGGGTTCCAGGAAAGATCCTCTGAGATAGTGGCTCCCAAGATTTTAAATTTGCTCACCCTCTCCACCTCTGATCCCCCAATGATCACTGGATTGTATAACCGCTGGCTTTCCTTTATTGTTACTGTGTGATTGGCCCACTGTGTAATTGGATCCTGGATTTCTTCACCTCCAGACCACAATCAGTGAGGATTGTTAAGAACATCTCCTCCACAATCTCCATCAGTACAGGAACACCACAAGACTGTATTCTTAATAGTACTGTCCAGATTTCAGATTTATTGTACATGATGTTATGTACAATCCTGGGATTTATTTTTCCTGCGGGCGTGGCAGAATTACGTCTACTCACTTTACACTTACAACTGTGTGTCTCTGTATGACAATAGCATCATCTACAAATTTGTTGACGATACCACAGTAGTGGGCTCTATAAAGGATGGAGATGAGTCAGGATATAGGAGGGAGGTTGAAAACCTGGCTGAATGGTGCACCAACAACAACCTCGCACTCAATGTCACCAAATCCAAGGAGTTAACTGTTGACTTCAGGAAGGAAAAGAAGACACACACGAGGAGTCAAAGAATGATTTATTGCACTGGCAGCTCCTCACTGCTGATGTCCGAAGTGACATCATGGCAGCGTCGATCTCCAATTGGGCAGTGTTCCTGCTGTTGCTCGTTTCCCACCATGTGGGTGGTCACCTGGGTCGAAGGTCATTGGCCACTGCGGGGTCTGCGTGGTCGCTGCATTCGTTGACCATTTTGTGTAGTGGGTTGTATCCTGGTTAGCAGGCCACTATATGACCCCACCCACCCCCCCCAGAACCGGCGATCGGAGCACTGTTTGCCACTTTCAGTGGCCTACCTCTGCAATGCGGGGGCTGAGGGGAGACCGGTTGGCTAATGTCCAGATGTGCTGGTTTGAGGGGATCAATGGTGGAAGTCTCTGCCTTACCGCCGATATCCAGCATACATGTCAACCTGTTGTGTCTAATTATACAGCTGCTACTGAGGTGTTCAGTGTGCCCCCTCCGAATGAAAATGTACTCACAGGTTTCTAAGTCTTTAGGCATGTAGGTTTTGGCCTGGGCCTGCTTGAGTGTCCAGATTTTACCTCAGCTTAGTTAATGAAGCTATGGGTCCTCCGGATCCTGAGCAGTGGCCAAAAAGTCCCCCAGTATTACCAACGGTGTGCCGTATACCATCTCAACTGTGGAAGCATTGAAGTCCTCTTTTGGTGCAGTGCGGATCCCCAGAACGAGTTCCCCAGAGCGAGTTCCTTAGGGTAACTCGTCCATCCAGTTCGGCCCCTTGAGTCAAGTCATCAAGGCTCCCTTTAGGTGGCTGTGCCTGAGGGTGGTAAGCCGTGGTATGGGATGTGAATGTGAAGGGAAGGTTGAGATTCACTGCTCTAGACCCAATTGTTACTGAGATATTTTGCTTGAGAAAAATGGTAATTGGCCCATTTCCTTTGGAGTTCTAAAACCGTGCATGTAACGAGTCAATTAGGTACAATTAAAACAGTGGTCTTCAAGCTTTTTATTTCCACCCTCACCCCACCTTAAGCAATCCCTTACTAATCACAGAGCACCGATGGCATAGTGAATACTTAGTGGGATGTGAGTGGAAAGAAAAAGGTTGAGAACCACTGAAATAGATGAATGCGAATTGAGATCCCGGCCCACCACATCCATCAGGATCTGGAAGGTCTGGACTGCATTCTTAAGTCCAAAGGACATTTTCAAGAATTCAAAGAGTCCAACAGGAGTAATGATGGTGGTTTTGGAGATGTCATTGGGATGGACCGGGATCTGATGATAGCCCCTGATGAGATCGTGCCCCTTGTAAGTAAGTGGTAAAGTCTTGGGTATGTGGCACGAGGTAGCTGTCGGGTGTGGCGGTCTCATTGAAGTGGCGAAAGTCATCACATGGCTTTCCACCTTGCTGCTGCCTTCGGAACCATGTGCAGGGGAGAGGCCCAGAGGCTGTTAGAATGTCGCACTAGCCCTAGCTCTTCCATTTTTTATAAACTCCCCTTAGCGAGGGTAAGCTCTCGGGGGGAGGTGGTGTGCCCTGGCGCAGAGCAGAGGCCCTCAGTGAGAATGTAGTGGCTTACCCTGTACTTCGGTTTGGCGGCTGAAAATTGTAGCACCACGATCGAAGGGAACTTCGCTAGGATAGCGTGACAGTGTTGTCGAAAAGTGTGATAGAGTCAAGCTGGGGACCAGGTAATTTGGCTTACCTCGGGGCATTGTTTGAAAAGTCCTGGCATACACCAAATGTTGCTCTTTAAGGTCCACCAACAGGCAGTTGGCTCGCAGGAAGTCTGCTTCCAGGAGCGGTTATGCCACCACAGCAATCGTGAATGTCCATGTGAACTGAAGTGGAGGGGGACAAGTGGGTGCTGAACGTTCTGGGTGTCATAGGCCAAGGAGGAGTGTGGGGAGGACACTTATTTCAGCTCCAGTGTCAATGAGGAAACACCTTCCAGATAGAGTCCTACTCGTGGAGGAGGCTGTCATATTGGCCAACCGCCACAGCCATCAACGAAGGTTGGCCGCAGCGTTTCCCTGAAATGCACAGATTGAGCAGCATTGATGGGATCCTGCACCCCATCGGTGATGGTAGCAATACTATTGGGTCAGGGGTCCACTTGCCTCTCTGTTTGCTGCGGCCTTGTTGCTGGCTGTGTGTGGTGCCTAGCAATCTGCTCCACCGAGGTGCCGTTTTCATCTCTCTCCAGAGCACATCCGTCCAGGCTGCAACTTTCTTGGGGTCACTGAAGTCCTCATCGGCGAGCAAGAGTCAGATATCCTCAGGCAGCTGGACCGGAAAAACCTGCTCGAAGAGCAGGCAAGGGCTGTGTGCCTTAGCAAACATCTCACTCATGCGGGCAGATGGGGCCCTGTCCCCCAAACTGTCCATATGCAATAATCAAGTGGTGTGTTCGCGTTGTGAGAGCCCGAAGGTGCGTGTTAATAGATCCTTGAGGGCATTGTATTTGCCTTGCTCCAGAGGTCGATGACCCTTGCTGCCGTGACCTGTTCAAGCGAGCTCACCTCGTAGTAGTAACGCGTGTCGTCGGTGGCGATCTGTCGAAGGTGGAACTGGGCCTCGGCCTGTTCAAACCACAGGTGTGGCTGTGACACCCAGAATGTTGGCAGCTTCAATGAAACCATGTGAAGAGCTGCTTGTTTCATTATCTTTGGGTCCAACTGCCGGTTGGACCTCCCCGGGTCACCAATGTAGTGTGCGCACTACTGCAAAGTGGAAAGAATGACACACACATACACGAGGAGTTGAAATCGAAGAGTGATTTATTGCACTGGCAGCTCTGCTTATATTCTCTCCTCACTGCTGACATCAGCGCTGATCTCTGACTGGTCGGCGTTCCCACCATTGCTCGCTGTTTTCCGCCGTGCGGATGGTCACCTGGGACGAAGGTCATTGGCCCCCGCGGGGTCAGTGCAGTCGCCGCGTTTGTCTGGACTCGTGCTGAGGGAGAGACTTGGCTTAACTGCTTTTATTAGGGGATTCCAGGCATGGAGTCACCAAGGGAAGGCTGGCCAGCCATATATATTCAGTGCCAATAGCCAAGTAACAGTATACAGTGGTGTATCACCACAGAGGGTTTGCAGCAATTTAGGACCACCAGAGGTTGCCATAGAATTACAAACTAGTAATTATAAACATATGAGCTGACGAGTTTTTTTGAATTTTTTATTTAATTTCTACCTAAATTGTTTTGTTCAAAGCATTAAAGATTAATACATAGTGATTTTTTTTAAATTAATCCCCCTCCCCCATAGGAAAGAAGGATAAAAAAGAAAGAAAAAAAGAGAACATCTGGATATTATTTAATTAAGAATTTACTAAAACTATCAAATAAAGTCTAACCTATCTTAATTTTTAGAAGTTGGAAAGTTCAGGTTGGGCAATTACAACCTAATTCCTACAATTTGTAAATATGATTCCCAAATCTTTTGAAAAATTTCAAATTTGTTGTGTGAATTCTCAAATGGTGTCCAACTCCCTGTTTCAGTCTGGTCTATTCCCAAATACACATCTGTCTTCCAAGTTACTGCTACACATTTTCTACTCGGGCTATTTTAACAAATTCTTTTTCATATTTATTTAATTTCAATCTGTGTCAAAAATATTTCCAAGTTTAAAAAGTATTTGGATTTTGAGGAAAATTGATGTTTGCAACTCTTTCCAAAAATAAACCCAGTTCTATCCAAAAGGATCTTAATTTTGAACATTCCCACGTAGAATGGAAAAAAAAAGTACCCATTTCTTTATTGCATTTAAAACATCTGAAAAATTAGAATTTAATCCATTTCTGTGGAATAAGATATAGGTGATGTAAAAAATATATTGTACCATTCTATACCAGACATTAATTGTGTTAGTCATACTGTCCTGACAAAGTTGTAACCAAGTTTCCTCTTGAATATTTATTTTTAAATCTTTCTCTTGACTTATGAACTCTTTGTTTATACATTCCTTTTTGCAAAATTGTATACGTAATTGAAATAAACTTCTTAATATTTATATCTGTGATTAATTGTTCCAAGAAACTTTGTTCATGTAATATTAAATCTGGACCCAAATTATCTCTTAAATATGCCTTTAACTGAAAAGAAGAAAATATTAGCAACTTTATTAAAATAGTGTTTCAAGGGAAGAATTAAGCAGTTGCCATTGGTAGTGATAAGGTTTATCCAGCTGATTTTTAATACACACTAAATATGCTGTTTCTTTGAAGTTTAATAACTTCAAAGTATTGAATTTTAACGACCATAAAACAAACAGTCTACCATTGAACTTCAACACTAAACTAAAATAACAGTCAATGTGAATTCTTGTGAAGTGACTAACTTTGGGCTTGTTGACTTTTTTCTTCTAAGGAAGATAAGAGTGTTAGTATCATCTCATTCCACCCCCACCCCACCCCAAGACCTGCAGATGCTGACATTAGGGGTAGGCCTGTGTGGATGGAGTTGAATCTTTGTCACTGGTTTGAGCTGACAGCAAGTCTTTAAAATGGTTTCCAGGCAGACCTGACCTGACAGAAAAACTGATTTTGGGTGGGTCTTCAGAGTTATTTTTAATAGTTGTGTTGTTTCCAAAGTCTGTGAACATTCCATTCTCCAGTAGAAGCATGTAAATGCCAGCAACTGTTGGGAGTTGGTCTGAAGCAGATTGCTGGTGTTGGACGAGAGCACGTTACACCAATTTTGCCCCTGATCTTTCACTTGTACTGTCTGCACTGCTCAGTGAAAACAGCCCACAGTGGCTCTGCCTTGCACACTGCCACAGTACAGGGTCAGTTGTCTATAGGTACGGATTTTGGGCAGCAAGGTTGGCGAAGCAGTTCACACAATGCTGTTACAGCACCAGCAATTAGGACCGGGGTTTGAATCCCGTTCTATCCATAAGGAGTTTGTATGTTCACCCCATGTCTGCATAGGTTTTCTCCCGGGGGGGGGGGGGGGGTGGGGGTAAGGAGCTCCGGTTTCTTCCCACCGTTCAAAAATGTACCAGGGGTTAGAGGTTAATTGGGTGAAATTGGGCAGCACAGATCGTGGGCCAAAATGGCCTGTTACTTCTCTGTATGTCTAAATTTAATTTTCCTTGGTCTTCCTTCACATTATCAACCTATATATTCTGTAAATCTTTACATGGCTGTGTGAATGCTAGAGATAACCTTCTAGCACATTATAATTTCCCTTTCTGGGTGGACCTTGTGGCTACTGAACCTTGGGGTTCTGAACCTTCACCTCTTCCGTCTAGGGGTGTGAGAACGGGGACTCCCACCCCCTCCCCACCCCGGCCAATTGGAAGGGAATTGAGGGTGTGCACCACCTACTGCAGCCACTGAGCCACCCCTGCAGTGTATTAGTGGGCGTCGGTGTGTGTATCTGCTCCTGTGGGTAGGGGATATGCAACAACCACGAGATACTGGACTCCACCGCCCATTCCTGTACTTTTGCCCCTGTGAATTCTGAGCCCTGGTCGGACTGGACCTCCTTCATACTCCATAATTAGAGGAGAGGTATTGTAGCCCTTTTAATGGTGCTGTTTTACTCAGCTCATTGGCAGGGCATTGCCACCAAGACACCCGAGAATGTATCTACCATTGTGAGGGCATATTGCTTTGTATGAGAGAGGCTCTATATAATTGACTTGCCATACTTGGCCTGCTCCTGTGCCCTGGATAATGCAGCCTGGAGGACTCGTTGGCCACCTCTTGGTTTTACTTGTGACAAATGGCACAATTGGCAACCACGGTGCTTGCTTCATCATAGGAAAGTGAGACCCACAGACCCTCTGCCCATTGTTGTGTTCCTCGATCCCCAGATGCCCATTTTTATGGTGTGCCCATGATGCCAAGGGGCTGGGGTTGCTTTGATTGGAGAGAATTTGAGCGGTTTGGTCCACAGTGGCATTTTGGGCAGCTTCAGTGGTTTCCCTGGAGGTGTGTGCATCCACAGGGGACTGTGACCATTCTTTGTCTTGCTACCTCCCAAATGAAATGCCAATGTTGTTGTCCCCTGAGCGGGCGGCTGTGAATCTGCCACCCTGTCTCCTGCCACTGGGCCATCCACATTGAATGCCATTTGCCACAGCCCAGGAATCCACATAGATGCAGACTGGCCTGGAGGTTTCTCTTAGGGTGAATGCCACAGCCGCCAGCTCGGCCAGTTGGCTGGATGCCCCCCACCCTTCTCCTGTGCGTGTTTTATCCATGGTGGGATGGAGCACCACCGCCTTCCACCACTGTTAGCCTCAATCTAGTCCACTATGTACTATTTCCACTTGACTATGAAGGCCCGCTGGGCATGGCCCTCCTTGTGGGTTGCATCCACAGATTTAACCCGACACATGATGGAGAGAGGTGGCTGGAGTATGACTGTCTGCTGCTATCTGGTACTTTGTGGCTAACAGAGCTGTCCTTGAATGGGGAAGTAGCTGGAGGCAGCTCCGGGGAGAGACTTGATCCAGAAGCTGAGTGAGACCCTGCGACCTTGCCGCATCTTCCAGAGGCTCCACTTGGCCATTGTCTTCATGGCAGAGACCTGTAATTCAAAGGGTGGGGGGTTGGGGGGTGAGGGCGCAGTGGCAGTGCCTGTTCAACGGCCGGTTTTGTCATATTAAATATAGTTTGTTGCTCAGGTCCCCGCTGGAACATGGCTTTTTTTCCTGGAAATGTCATACAGTGAACAGAGGAGTATGGTGAGGTGGGGAATATGTTGATGCCAGTAACCTAAAAGGCCCACGTGGGTGGGGGTTACAGACATCCACCTGGGGGGGGTCCAGACATCCTCCTTTGGGGGGGGTTGTCCAGACTTCCTCCTGTGGGGGGGTGGTCCATATAATCCTCCAGGGAGGTCCATATAATCCTCCTGGGGGTCCATATAATCCTGCTGGAGGGGTCCAGATATCCTCTGCAGATATCCGGGGTGGTGAGGGTACAGATATCCACCTGGGAGTACAGATGTCCTCCTGGAAGTACAGATATCCTACTGGGGGGGGGGGGGGGTACAGATTTCCAGCTGGGGGTGCAGATGTCCATCTGAGCTATAGCTATCCTCTGTAAACCTGCTCCTACTTCAGACCATCAATTGCGTCTTCAGTGAAGGTTTGACTGCTTGATCTGCTGAGCATTTAGCTGAGCATGTTAAGCTCGGAGAAGTTTTGCTCTGTTACTGGGATCCAATAACTGGAGCTTTCCAGGTTACAAGTTCTCATTCCAGCCCATCTTGTCTCCTGTTGATCACAGCCTTTGAGGAAGAGCCGCCAGGCGGATTACTGGGGCCACTGGGGAGAGTGGGGAGAGTGCAGCCGGACGTGCGGAATTGGTGTCACCTTCCGGGAGCGTCAGTGCTACTCCAGCCGGTGAGTACAACACCCAAGAGCTCCAGTTATGTGTGAAGCTGCACTGTGTCCTGTCATCGCACAGGTAAGCTCAGAAGCAAGCTGTAGGAAGGTGGGCATTGGATGGAGGAGGATTGGGGCAGGTGACTGTCATGAAGTTTGGCAGCATGGATAACGAGAGGTCATGAGTCTGGTCAGACGAAGTTATAATTGGACAGGGCCCTGGAAGAACACAAGGTTTGTCGGAAGGAGCTCAAACTAGGCATTAAAAGCCCAGAATGGGGTTATGAAATGTCCATGGAGAGCAGGATTAATGTGAATCCCAAGGCATTTCACACATATTAAGAACATGAGGATGACTGAGGTTAGGAGCACTCCAAGACAAAGAAGGGTATTCATGTTTGGAGCCAGAGGAACTAAGTGAGTACTTTGCATGGCAATCACCGTGGAGAAGGACAAGGATGACAGTGACAGGGAGCCTTGGCTGAAGAATATTGATGTGCTGGGCATTCTGAGATCAAGAAAGAGGTGGTGCCTTGTCTTTTGAAAAGCATTAAGGTGGATGAGTCCCCTGAGCCTGATGGGATTTATCCTGGGTTATTGAAAGAGACAAGTGAGGAGATTGCTAAGAACATAGAACACTATAGCACAGTACAGGTCCTTCGGCCCTCGATATTGTGCTGACCCATATATTCCTTTAAAAAATATACTAAACCCTCCCTACCCTGTAACCCTCTATTTTTCTTCCATCCATGTGCTGGTCTAACAGTCTCTAAAATGCCCCCAAAGTTTCAGCCTCAACCACCATCCCTGGCAAGGCACTCCAGGCACCCACAACTCTCTGTGTTTTAAAAAAAATAACCCCCGTCCTCCCAAACTTCTCTCGCTTCACCTTTTACACACGTCCTCTGGTGTTTGCTGATCCTGCCCTAGGAAATAGGTGCTGACTGTGCACCCTATCTATGCCTATCATAATCTTGTTGACCTCTATTAAGCCTCCTCTCATCCAGAGAGAAATGTCCCAGCTTTGCTAACCTTGCCTCATAAAACTTCTTTTCCAATCCAGGCAACATCCTGGTAAATCTCCTCTGCACCCTCTCCAAAGCTTCCACATTCTTCTTATAATGAGGTTACCAGAACTGAACACAATACTCGAAGTGTGGTCTCACCACATATTTGTAGAGTTGTAACATGATCTCTCGACTCCTGAACTCAATCCCCCTATTAGTGAAGCTCAGCGTCCCTTCTTAACTATCCTATCCTATCACCTCAGGGGCTGCCCCTGAGGTTCAGAAGGGAGAGAAGGATAAGAATAGGATACTTGTAGTTGGGGACTCATTAGTCAGAGGGACAGATAGAAGGTTTGTGGGACGAGATAGGGGATCCAGGTTGGTCTGTTGCCTCCCTAGTGCCAGGGTCAGGGATATCTCTGATCGAGTACATAGCATTTTGCAAGGGGAAGGAGAACAGCCAGAAGTCATGGTCCATGTGGGGACCAATGACTTAGTTAGAAGTGGGGATGAGGTCCTGAAACAGGATTATGTAGAATTAGGTAGGAAGTTAAAAAACAGGACCTCCAAGGTAGTAATCTCTGGATTGCTGCCCGTGCCACGAGCTAGTGAGGGTAGAAATAGGAGGATGTGGAGGATGAATGCGTGGCTAAAGAGATGGTGCAGGGGGCAAGGGATAAGATTTCTGGATCATTGGGATCTCTTCTGGGGAAGGTCGGACCTGTACAAGAGGGTCGGACTCCACTTGAACTGGAGGGGGACCAATGTGCTGGCAAGCAGATTTGCTAGAGCTGTGGGGGAAGGTTTAAACTAGTTTGGCAGGGGGGTGGGGAACAGAGTGTGAGAGCAGTGTCCAGGGAGTATGGCCACCTAGCTAGGAATAAACAGATAACAAAGGTAGGGTGGAGATTAGGGTAGAAGGTAAAAAAGAGAATATATGTGAGGGTCATTCTCTGAGATGCATATATTTTAATGCAAGAAGCATAGTGAACAAGGTAGATGAGCTGAGAGCATGGATAGATACTTGGGGTCACGATATTGTGGCAATTAGTGAGACCTGGCTACAGGAGCGGCAGGACTGGCAACTTAATATTCCAGGATACATTTGTTTTAGATGTGATAGATCAGGGGTAAAAAAGGAGTTGCTCTGCTTGTTAAGGAGGCCATTACTGCCGTGAGGTGGCAGGATGGTATGGAGGGATCGACCAGTGAGGCTGTTTGGGTGGAATTGAGGGGTGGAGGAGGCAAGAGGGTGCTAATAGGGGTGTATTACAGACCACCAAATAGGCCAAGAAAATTAGAGGAACAAATTTGTAGGGAGATAACGTATATGTGTGAAAATCATAAGGTAGTGATCATGGGAGATTTTAACTTCCCACACATTGATTGGGATACCCATACGTTTAGAGGGCTGGATGGGCTGGAGTTCGTTAAATGTGTTCAGGATTGTTTTCTAAATCAGTTAGTAGAAGAACCGACTCGGAATGGTGTAATACTGGATCTCCTGTTAGGGAACGAGCTAGGTCAGGTAGCAGACATTAATGTTGGAGAACCAATTGGGTCTAGTGATCATAATTCTGTGAGTTTTAGGGTAGTTTTAGGGAAGAGCAAGGAGAGGCCTAAAGTTGAGGTTCTGGATTAGAAAAGAGCAAATTTTGAAGGAATAAGAAGGGATTTGGGAAGTATTGAGTGGGACAGGATATTTTCAGGTAAGGATGTTAATGAAAAATGGAGGATATTCAAAAAAGAAATTTTGAGGGTACAGAGTAGATATGTCCCAGTGTGGATCAAAGGAAAGGCTGGAAGTCATAGGGAGGCTTGGTTTTCGACGAATATTGGAAATTTGGTTAGGAGAAAAAGGGAGGTGTACAAGAGGTATAAAGAGCAGGGAGCTGAGAAGTTGAAGGAGGACTACAAGGAGTGTAGAAGGAATCTTAAGAAATAAATTAGAAAGGCCAAAAAAAGGCATGAAGAGGCTTTGGCTGACCGAATAAAAATAAATCCAAAGGGTTTCTATAAGTACATTAAAAGTAAAAGATTAGTGAGAGATAAAATTGGACCCCTTGTAGATAGCGAGGGTAGGCTGAGTGAGAAGTCTGAGGAAATGGGGGAAATTTTGAATGATTTCTTTGCCTCTGTATTCACTAGGGAAAAAAATGTTGAACCAGTTGAAGTAAAGAAAAATAGTGGGGAGGTCATGAAGCATATAAGGATAACCGAGGAGGTAGTGATGGCTGTGTTAAAAAAGATAAAGGTGGATAAATCTCCCGGACCGGACAAAATATTCCTAGGACACTCAGGGAGGCTAGTGGACAGTTAGTGGGGCCATTAACAGAGATATTTAGGATGTCACTGGCCACGGGGGTGGTACCAAAGGATTGGAGGGTGGCGCATGTGGTTCCTCTGTTTAAAAAAGGGTCCAAATGCAAACCTGGGAATTATAGGCCTGTACGTCTGACATCTAAGGTGGGCAAGTTGATGGAAAGTGTTCTGAGGGATGCTATTTACAAATTTTTGGAGGTACAGGGATTGATAGGGAGTAATCAGCCTGGTTTTTTCAGGGGTAGATCATGCTTGACAAACCTGATTGAGTTCTTCGAGGGGGTTACAAAAGAGGTTGATGAAGGGAAAGCTGTGGATGTTGTCTATTTGGATTTTAGTAAAGCTTTTGACAAAGTTCCCCACAGGAGGTTAGGAAAAAAGGTGGAGGCATTAGGTATAAATAAAGAGGTAGTGAAATGGATTCATCAGTGGTTGGATGGGAGGTGTCAGAGAGTAGTGGTAGAAAATTGTTTGTACAATTGGAGGCCGGTGACTAGTGGAGTTCCTTAGGGTTCGGTCCTGGGTCCACTATTATTTGTTATATATATGTTAACGATCTGGATGTAGGGGTGGAGAATTGGATAAGCAAGTTTGCGGATGACACAAAGATTGATGGTGTTGTTGACAGTGAGGTAGATTACCGTAGATTAAAAGGTGATTTAGGAAGGCTGGAGGTGTGGGCAGAGAAATGGCTGATGGAATTTAATACAGATAAATGTGAGGTGCTACATTTTGGAAAGGCAAATTTAAATAGTTCATATACATTGAATGGTAGACAATTGAGGAGTGCAGAGCAACAAAGGGATTTAGGAGTTATGGTAAATAGTACCCTCAAGGCTGATACTCAGGTAGATGGTGTGGTGAAGAAGGCATTTGGAATGTTGGCCTTCATAAATTGGAGTATTGAATTCAAGAGTAGGGAGGTTATGATGAAATTGTACAAGGCATTGGTGAGGCCAAATTTGGAGTACTGTGTACAGTTTTGGTCACCAAATTATAGGAAAGATATAAACAAAATAGAGAGAGTGCAGAGAAGGTTCACGAGAATGTTGACAGGATTTCAGGGTCTGAGTTACACGGAAAGGTTGTCCAGACTGGGGCTTTTTTCTCTGGAGCGTAGAAGATTGAGAGGGGACTTGATAGAGTTGTTTAAGATTTTAAAAGGGACAGACAGAGTAAATGTGGATAAGCTTTTTCAATTAAGAAAGGGGGAGATTCAAACTAGAGGACATGGTTTAAGATTGAAGGGGGAAAATTATAAGGGGAACATGAGGGGAAATTTCTTTACACAGAGGGTGGTGGGGATGTGGAATGAGCTTGCGGCAGACGTGGTTGAGGCGGGATCATTGGTTACATTTAAGGAAAGACTGGATCGTTACATGGATAGGAGGGGACTAGAGGGGTATAGACCGGGTGTTGGTCAGTGGGACTAGGAGGGTGGGGATTTGCTACGGCATGGACTAGTAGGGCTGAACTGGCCTGTTCTGTGCTGTAAGTGGTTATATGGTAACCCCACGGTCTCTCTGTTCATCCACACTCTTAAGTATCTGACCATTAACCCCATACTCAGCCTTCTGGTTAGTCCTTCCAAAATGCATCACTTCACACTTATCTGGATTGAATTCTATCTGCCACTTGACCTCCCAACACTGCATCTTGTCTATATCCTCTTGCCACAGACAACATCCTTCAGCACCATCCACAACTGATCTTTGTATCATCTGCAAACTTACTGACCCATCCTTCTGCTTCATCATCCAAGTCATTGATAAAAATCACACAGTGCAGGGATCCTTTCAGCCCCTAGTCACTGACGTCCAGGCAGAATACCTTCCTTCCACTGCTTTCTACCTGCAAGCCAATTTTTTTTTATCCACACAGCCATGGATCCCATGCCTCATGACTTCCTCAACCAGTCTTTCATGGAGAACCTTTTAAAATGCCTTAGTAAAATCCAGAAAGACCACATCTACTGCCCTACCCTCATCTATTTCCTTTGTTACCTCCTCAAAAAACTCAATTGGGCTCCTGAGGCATAACCTTCTCTTCACAAAGCCACGCTGACTATCCTTGTACTTCACCAAATGCTCATAGATCCTCTCCTTGAGAATCCTCTCCAATAGTTTGCACACCACTAACGAAAGGCTCACTGGTCTATAATTCCCAGGATTCTCCACATTACCTTTTATAAGGGGACTACATATGCCATTCTCCAATTCTCTGGCACCTTGCCTGCGGCCAGAGGACTCAAAGATCATAGCTACTGCCCCAGCTATCTCATCCCTCATCTTCTTCATCAACCTAGGGAATATCGCATCCAGCCCCGGGGGACTTGTCAATCATGATGTTTTTAAGAAGATCCAACACTTTCTCTTCCTTTATCTCCACATTGTCCAGCACACAAGCCTGTTCTATTCCGACATCACCCTCATCCAGGTTCTTTTCAATTGTGAATACTGAAGCAAAGTATTCATTGAGGTCCTCCTCACCTCCAGGTACGTTCCCTCCTTTATCCTTTAGTGGCCCAACCTTCAATCTCGTCATCCCACTACTCTTCACATATGCAGAGAACACTTTTATCCCACATGCTCCCTTCAAGCTTTCTTTAAGTCCTTTCTTACCTCCTTCCTGGCTATCATATATTTCTCATGAGCCCTTCCTGCTTCCTAAATCTAATGAGTGCTTCCTTCTTCCCCTTGGCTAGCTGCCTCACCTGTTTTGTCAACCACGGTAAACTTTTCCTACCATATTTTCCCTGTCCCAGTGAAACAAACTTATCCTGAACATACCACATGGTCCCTAAACTTCCTTCACATTACTTCTGTACTTTCACCTTTGAACATCTGTTTCCACATTAGTCTCGCTAGTTCCTGCCTCATCCCATCATACTTAGCCCTTCCCCAGTTACACACTCTCCCATTTTGTCTGACTTTATCCTTATCCGTAGCTATGCAAAAGTTCAGGGAGTTGTGGTCCATCTCGCCAAAGTGCTCACCCACCGAGAGGTCCGTCACTTGACCAGGTTCATTACCCAGAATTAGTTCTAGTATGACCTCCTCTTGTCAGCTGGTCAGCTTATAGACACATTTCTAACTGGCTATATTTATGTTTTGCCCCATCTGCCCTTCCTCGCAAACTCAGAGCACATACCATCATGCTTTTCACCTTCTGCCCTCTTCTCTGCACCCACATTTCTGGTTCACATCCCCCTGCCAAACTATAGGCTCTCCCAGTAATTGAGACCGAAGGATTGGTCCTATCTCAAAATGGACGGATGTTAGAATTGTGCCCACACACGAGGAGTACACAGTCTTAAAGCAAACTTTTTAATCAGATCGTAGATTTAAAACTTCCTGAATTTGTCAGTCAAACTTGGCAAATCTTTCCATATTCTGGTCCATGCTTATCTTGTTAGTCGGCATCCTGGGGTCTGTAGGCTGGGCGTGGCCATCTTGATGCTGCATGCACTCAGGAATCACGATGGCCGGGCCCAGCCTATGGACCTCAGGATGCCGACTAACAAGGTAAGTATGCACAGTTTGCCTCTTATATACCCTGTATATCCTCTTGCCACCTTCAACATCCTTCAGAACCATCCACAACTGATTTCTGTATCATCTGCAAATTTACTGACCCATCCTTCCACCTCTTCATCCAGGTCATTTATAAAAATCACACAGTGCAGGGGTCCCAGAACAGATCCTTGCGGCACTCCACTGGTCACTGACCTCCAGGCAGAAGACTTTCCTTCCATTACTACCCTCTGCTTTCTACCTGCAAGCCAATTTTTTTTTAACTAACATTCCATGGATCCCATGCCTCATGACTTACTGAACCAGTCTCTCATGGAGAACCTTGTCAAATGCCTTAGTAAAATCCAGAAAAGGATTGAAAAATACAACTTAAGCCATGTAAATTTTATATTTTTTCTTTATTTAAAAAAAAAATTCAGTTGTATGTGCTTTGGATGCAAGTTGCATGGGTTGCAAGTTGGGGAGGACCTGCAGTTTAAACCCTTCCCAACAACTCTAGCAAACCTGCTCACCAGGATATTAGTCCCTCTTCATTTCAGGTGCAACCTGTCCTTTTTGTACAGAAGAGGAACCAATGATCCACCAATCTGAACTCCTGCCCCCTGCACCAACTCTTCAGCCATGCATTCATCTGCCACAACTTACTATTCCTACGCTCTTGGTGCGTGGCATGGGCAGCAGTCCTGAGATTACCACCCTTAAGGTCTTGCTTTTCAGCTTCTTTCCTAACTCCCTATATTCCCTCTTCAGGACCTCGTACCTACATCTGTCCATGTCTTTGATTCCACACAGGCACCACGACATCTGGCTGTTTGCCTTCCCCCTCCTGAATGCTGTGGAGTTGATCAGAGATATCCCTGACTCTGGTACCTGGGAGGCCACATACCATCCAGGAGCCTAGATCTCATTCACATCTGTTCGCCTACCCAATGAGTTCCCAATAACCAAAATTCTTCTTTTCTCTCCCCACCCCCCCCCCACTGCCTTTTCCTTCTGAGCCAAGGGTCTAGACTCTGTGCTAAAGATGTGACCATTAGGGCTTGTCTCCCCCCCCCCCACCCGCCGCCAACAGTATCCAAAACGGTATAACGGCCGCGGGGTGCTCGGCTCTGTCTGCCTATTCCCCTTTCCTGACATTTGTGGGGGGGGTGGATGACTGTCTCCCTGACGCTCCTCTCTTTCACTGCCTCTGCTAGATCTGGAGTTCATCCAGCTCCATAACTCAATCTCCCAGGAGCTGCAACTGGATGCACCTTCTGCAGGTGTAGTCATCAGGGGCCATCGTGATGTCCCAGATTTTCCACATGCTGCACTTGGAGCATTCTACTGCCCTAGCTGACTCCATTATCTATTCCTAGTCTAAATACAAAGGTCTTACCAGGACTTACCTTGTTGGAAACAAGCTCAGACTCTGCTCATCAAAGCCTTATGAGCCAAAGCATCAAAGTCCCACTGCTACCCTGAGCCGCTCTCTCACTGGCCACTCCACTGGCTGCTCAACTTGAGCTTCTGAACTTTATTTGCCACTGCCCTTTATCAATAGTACTCACTCCCACCAATCTGTTTAACCCTTACATCGCCCTCCGCTCCCTTTTTTTAAATGCACTCACCAAAACTGCTTCCCAACACTCAAAGCTCTCCCAAGTCTCTCGTCCTCCTCTTCCAGTGATGGTCCCGAAATTACATTGGCCCAAGTGCTCATTCCACTCCCTTTAAATGCACTCACCAAAGCTGGTTCCTGACACTCAGGCTTTAGAATATAGAACATTTAGGACATAGAAGTTCTGCGAATATTTTTGTACCCTACAGCAACAAGAGGATCAAAGAGTAGCCAATATGTTGTTCCCTTTGTTCATATAACCATATAACCACTTGCAGCACAGAACAGGCCAGTTCGGCCCTTCTAGTCCATGCCGTATCAAATCCCCACCCTCCTAGTCCCACTGACCAGCACCCGGTCCATACCCCTCTAGTCCCCTCCTATCCATGTAACGATCCAGTCTTTCCTGAAATGTGACCAATGATCCCGCCTCAACCACATCTGCCGCAAGCTCATTCCACATCCCCACCACCCTCTGTGTAAAGAAATTTCCCCTCATGTTCCCCTTATAATTTTCCCCCTTCAATCTTAAACCATGTCCTCTAGTTTGAATCTCCCCCTTTCTTAATTGAAAAAGCTTATCCACATTTACTCTGTCTGTCCCTTTTAAAATCTTAAACACCTCTATCAAGTCCCCTCTCAATCTTCTATGCTCCAGAGAAAAAAGCCCCAGTCTAGACAACCTTTCCCTGTAACTCAGACCCTGAAATCCTGTCAACATTCTCGTGAACCTTCTCTGCACTCTCTCTATTTTGTTTATATCTTTCCTATAATTTGGTGACCAAAACTGTACACAGTACTCCAAATTTGGCCTCACCAATGCCTTGTACAATTTCATCATAACCTCCCTACTCTTGAATTCAATACTCCAATTTATGAAGGCCAACATTCCAAATGCCTTCTTCACCACACCATCTACCTGAGTATCAGCCTTGAGGGTACTATTTACCATAACTCCTAAATCCCTTTGTTGCTCTGCACTCCTCAATTGTCTACCATTCAATGTATATGATCTATTTAAATTTGCCTTTCCAAAATGTAGCACCTCACATTTATCTGTATTAAATTCCATCAGCCATTTCTCTGCCCACACCTCCAGCCTTCCTAAATCACCTTTTAATCTACGGTAATCTACCTCACTGTCAACAACACCATCAATCTTTGTGTCATCCGCAAACTTGCTTATCCAATTCTCCACCCCTACATCCAGATCGTTAACATATATATAACAAATAATAGTGGACCCAGGACCGAACCCTAAGGAACTCCACTAGTCACCGGCCTCCAATTGGACAAACAATTTTCTACCACTACTCTCTGACACCTCCCATCCAACCACTGATGAATCCATTTCACTACCTCTTTATTTATACCTAATGCCTCCACCTTTTTTCCTAACCTCCTGTGGGGAATTTTGTCTAAAGCTTTACTAAAGTCCAAATAGACAACATCCACAGCTTTCCCTTCATCAACCTTTTTTGTAACCCCCTCGAAGAACTCAATCAGGTTTGTCAAGCATGATCTACCCCTGACAAAACCATGCTGATTACTCCCTATCAATCCCTGTACCTCCAAAAATTTGTAAATAGCATCCCTCAGAACACTTTCCATAACTTGCCCACCACAGACGTCAGACTTACAGGCCTATAATTCCCAGGTTTGCATTTGGACCCTTTCTTAAACAGAGGATCCACATGCACCACCCTCCAATCTTTTGGCACCACCCCCGTGGCCAGTGACATCCTAAATATCTCTGTTAATGGCCCCACTAACTGTCCACTAGCCTCCCTGAGTGTCCTAGGGAATATTTTGTCCGGTCCGGGAGATTTATCCACCTTTATCTTTTTTAACACAGCCATAACTACCTCCTCGGTTATCCTTATATGCTTCATGACCTCCCCACTATTTTTCTTTACTTCAACTGGTTCAACATTTTTTTCCCTCGTGAATACAGAGGCAAAGAAATCATTCAAAATTTCCCCCATTTCCTCAGACTTCTCACTCAGCCTACCCTCGCTATCTACAAGGGGTCCAATTTTATCTCTCACTAATCTTTTACTTTTAATGTACTTATAGAAACCCTTTGGATTTATTTTTACTCTGTCAGCCAAAGCCTCTTCATGCCTTTTTTTGGCCTTTCTAATTTATTTCTTAAGATTCCTTCTACACTCCTTGTAGTCCTCCTTCAACTTCTCAGCTCCCTGCTCTTTATACCTCTTATACACCTCCCTCTTTCTCCTAACCAAATTTCCAATATTCGTCAAAAACCAAGCCTTCCTATGACTTCCAGGAAGTCAGGAAGGGAACTGGGGATAATCCAGGAAATGATAAACCAGATAGGCTCACATCAGTGGTCGGATACTCAGGGATAGGATTTGCAAACATTTGGAAAGACATGGTCAGAGTAGGGAAAGTAGCCCAGAGAGTGGTGGGTGCCTGGAGTTGTGGGTGAAGCAGTTCTGATGTCCATGTTTAAGAAGCTTCAAGGCATGAGCGTGAAGAGAATAGAGGGATATCGATCACGTGCAAGTGGTGGAGATTTTTTTTAAATTGGGCATTGTGTTCGGCTGTGCAGTACTGTGCTAAAAAGGCCCTTTGGCCCAACTCTCCCATGCTGGACAAGCTGCTCCCAATTGCCTGTGTTTGATAAACCTTTTTCTTTCCACTCACATCCCACTTTACATATCCCCTATGCCATCAGTGCTCTGTGATTTGTAAGGGATTGCTTGAGATGGTCTGTGGATGGAAAGAAAAAGTTTGAAAACCACTGTTTTAATTGTACCTAATTGACTTGTTATGTGCACTGTTTCATAACTCCAAAGAAAATGGGCCAATGACAATTTTTCTCAAGCAAAATATTTCAGTAACAATTGGGTTTACAGCAGTGATTCTCAACCTTCCCTTCCCACTCACACCCCGTCTTAAGCAATCCCTTACTAATCACAGAGCACTGATGGCATAGGGAATACGTAAAGTGGTATGTGAGTGGGAAGAAAAAGGTTGAGAACCACTGCTCTAAAGGTTTCCTGTCCGTGCACCTGTCTTAACTGATGAAGCATTACAATTGTCTCTCCTTCTACCATTTCCTCTGGCAGCTCACTCTGTGTATCCTCCCATCCCTTTTAAATCGTTCCCCTCTCACCTTACGTGTGTGTCCTCCCGTATCGGATTCCCCTCGTAAATAAAGAAAAGCTGAAGGAGTCTTAGTAAAGAGTTTCAACCCAAATCGTTGGCTGTCCTTTTCTCTTTTCTCTGCACGGATGCTGCCTGAACCATTGAGCATCTCCAGCTCTTCTCTTTGTTCACTCAAGATTCGGGTCTTGTCCTTTTCCTTTATATTTCCAAGACTGGGCCAATCGCCACAACTGTTTCTGTAGTGCCTGCCATCCATCATTGTTGACCAATCTTTCTCTGTCAAATGTTTGACTGCAGTTTGCAGACCTGAGCTTCCTTTTGGAGAGAACTTTGGGACCAGATGACCCCTCTCGTTCCACACAATCGGCTCCAGGTTGTGTTATTTCAGAATGGAACTGTGTGTTAAAGTGGATCCCTTCCACCTGGCTCCACTCCCTCTCCAGGAACCCTCTCTCTGTCGATTATAAAGCCTTTAGATATTAAAGCATCAGACGGGAGCCCAAAGCCCTCTGTTTAAGGACCCAACTGAGAGTAAATATTAGCCCTGCTGTTCTGTTTGTTGTGACCATGGGGTCACAAAGGTGACCCAGAAAGGATAGGTCCCAGAATGATGTTGGTCCAGCTGAAATGCAGAAGCTTAAAAAAAATCCAAAGCATTTCAAATTATTTGCTTGAGGTCCTTCCAATAGTTTTAAGTTTATTTTTTGGGCAACATAAGTCATTGTTTGAAGCCCACTGACAGCTCAATGAGAGGTTTAGGGGTATTTTCTTCTGTCATTGCTTTCCAAGCAACTTGCATCCATACAAGACCAAGGTATTTTTTTTTGAAAAGGTGATGTTACATTTATAAAGCTGTGACTAGCCCCCACCATCAGACACATTGACCTCTCCCCACCCTGCTCTGCCTCCCTCCTTGTCTCGCCTGACCATTTATCTGTTTCCACCCACCTCTCCATGACCCCTAGTACTTTCCCCAGCAACAGCAGGCAGTGCAAACTCCTCCCTGAGCGTCAGCCAGGGTCCCAAACATCCCTTTTGCATGAGACGTAGATCAGCGAGTCCAAACGTACAGTTGGGATCCGTTTCACAGAGTGCCCACAACTCTGTCGCCTCTGGCCATCCTGAGCTCCTACTTGCTGCCACTTCATCCCCCCCTTCCTAGTCTCCCACTGGCCTGCCTTTCCTGGGGCGCCTTCACTGCCAGAGTGAGGCCCATTGTCCGGGGAGACCCTGCACTGCAGTGTCCAAGGTCTCCCTGGTTTCTGGCCTATCTCCCTTGGATATGACCGTGCAGACAGCTCCAGGATCCTTCCTCAAGGTTGGCCTCTCTTCATCTTGTTCATTTTCTTGTATTCCTGTAGCAGCTTTGTCTTGCTTTGGTGGCATGTTGATCTGTTCTATACATCTTTAAACACCTCTTTCTTCTTTTTTCTGTAACTTTTATAACCTTTTTCAATTTTATCAACGAGAGTAGGGATTTACAGTCTAACCCCACTTCATCACATGGCACTCCCCCATTATTATCCTTCTTGATGTTATTTGTTTGCCTCTTTTCAAAGTTCATATTTTTCTTCCTAATGACCTTATAGTTGTCTTCTGTCTGCTTTCAAAACCTTCCCAGTCCTTCCCTTTCCCACTAATTTTTGCTTCCTGGTCTGCCCTCTCTTTTGCCTTTATTTTGGCTTTGACTTTTCTCGTCAGCCACAGTTGCGTCATTTTTCCATTCAAACATTTTTTTGGGGAATATACCTGTCATGCACTTTCTTTATTTTTCGCAGGATCTCTGGCCATCACTGGTCTGCCATCCTCCCTGCTAGTGTGCCTTTCCAATCTACTTTTGCCAGTTCCCCTCTCATACCTCTGTCATTCCCTTTATTCCACTGATATACTGTCATGTTGGATTTTAGTTTCTCCCTCCCAAATGGCAGTGTGAATTCCATCATCTTGTGATCTCTGCCTCCTAAGGGTTCCCTTAGCTTCAGCTCCCTCATCCAGAATTGCCATTTCTCTGGCCAGCTCAGTCACAAGCTGTTCTAAGAGTCCTCCTCATAGGCATTCTACAAATTCTCTCTCTTGGCATCCAGTCCCAACTTGGTTTTTCCAATCTACTTGCATGTTAAAAGCCCCAATTCAGTACATCCAACCCCGCTCCCCTGAGGGCTCATCAACAAGATGCTATAAAAAGCCATCTCGTATACTTTCTACAAATTCTTTCTCTTGTGATCCCAGTCCCAATCTGGTTTTTCCCACTCTACTTGCATGTTAAAATCCCCTATACTACCATATCCTTACCTTTTCTATTTGCTATTGCAATTTGTTGTCCACATCCCGGCTACTGTTTGGAGGTCTGTAAATAACTACCAACAATGTATTTTTTTTAATCCTTGGCATGTCTTAATGTGACCCATGGTGATTCTATATCTTCTGATCCTGTGCCACCTCTTTCTAATGTTATTCTTTACCATCAAAGCCTCTCCACCCTCTCTGTTTACCTACCTTTCAATACACCGTGTATATCTGGACATTCAGTTCCCAATGAGATCCATCCTTTAGCCGCGACTCTGTGATGGTCACAAACATCCTACCTGCCAATCTGTATCTGTACTATACGGTCATCCACTTTATTTCTTGTGCTGCATGCACTTAAATACGAAACCTTTAGCTCTGTATTTGTTTCTCTTTTGACTTTGTGTGCCTGTTGTATCCCCGTGGCTGCAATCTTGCCCTCTCTGCCTGTCCTTCCACACAAACTCCCTCTCAGCTGTACCCGACGAGCGCCAACCAGCCCTTCCCTCTGGTTTCCACCCTCACTGCAAATCTAGTTTAAACACCCCTCCCCAAACAGCATTAGCCAACCTCCCTGCCAGGATACCGCATATACTCATGCAATCATTGAATTTTTGGGACCAGTTTTTCAGGCCAGAAAACGGTGGGTTTGACTTTTACATGGGTCAAACTTTTGAGGGGCTAAAATTCACAAGAATCCAAAAGTGCTGTGTCTGTAGCTCAGGTCCAAACGATTTCTAAATGAATAAAGAACTAAAACACAACGAATTAAAGTAATAATATGGAGTCTGGGCATCAAAACTGTCGTAATACTCTGCAGCAACCATAACCGTACGTGCTCGCAACATATAACCTTTAACCACAATTTCAGGTTCCAGACTAGTGTATCATTTTCTTTCTGGCATCTTTTTGTTTTTAATGCATTTAATGCATCTTAAGCCACAAATGATCAAAATGGAAATAGAAATAATTCCCGGTAGTAAGTATATGCATGCAAAACAGTAAAGTAAGCATTTACCGTAACAAGGCTTTCAGGCACAAAAGTCAATTGAACCTCTTCGGCACTGAATAAAGATGATAATCATCAGGATGGATGATATCATCATATGTGTTATATACATTGGAAACTTGGGACTAGTTTATGCTGGAGCATAAACACTGCAAGACTGTAAGACCTGCATCACACTTGAGTGGTGAGCATGCTCAGTGAGACATATTGTAAGAGCCACATCACACTGAGTGGTGAGGATGCTCAGTGCAACAGTGTAGTCATATATGACCAGCAGCCTGAAATGTAGTAAAGGTTAGTACTGTAAACTTACAAGCTTCTCTGGGTGTTTATTAAGACCTCCGATGGTACAACCAAGGATAACATGGTGGCAGCAGTGGGATTGACAGAAACCCACATCATATAGGAAAAAAAATCTCTATAAACCAAAATAAACATGAGGAGAAGGAAACAAAGAAAAAGCACCATTACCTGACGGCCAGAGCTGGAGAAGAAGATGGCTGCCACAGCAGCAGCATTATACCCAGTCATGGACGGGGAAGCCGACAACATCATAGAGGCTTTTAAAAAGTTCAAGCAGAAGTGCAACCTGGCATTCAAAAGTCTCCTCAAGGGAATCACACCAGAGGAAAAGGTTAGTTACATCCTTCTTTGGATGGGGGAGCGAGGACTAGACCTGTTTAGTAGCTGGGAGCTGGCTGAAGGGGAAGAAAATAACCCAGAAAGGATATTAGAAACATTTTTTTCTCATCTGGAACTGAAATCCAACCATAGAATAAAGTGATATGAGTTCCAGGGATTAAAACAAGAGCCTGATGAGTCAGTAGATAATTTCCTCACAAGGCTAAAGAACATGGGTGCAAAATGCAAGTTCAAAGAAATCAAGGAGAGAAGAGTCGACCAACTAATCTGGGGAAGGGCTCATCCTGAAGGGCAAAAAGCTCTCATAGGAAAAGACAGTTTGAAACTAGCAGATGCCGTAGACAGAGCCAGGGCCTTTGAGGCCACTAGGAGGCTAATGTAATCCCTCTCTGTGCAGGCCAACATGCAGCACAGAGATAGAAGGGTTGATGCCATAAAGCGCACACAGAGAAGGTTGCAGACGTCTGAGAACTGCAGGAGGTGCGGCAGAATACACCCCTTCAATGACCGCAAGAAATGCCCCGCATATAGTTCGAAGTGCAGGACCTGTAGGAAGGTCAATCATTGGGAAAAGATGTGTAGGTCTGACATGAAAAGAGAAAGAAACCAAGAATACAGAAGGAAAGTACACCACGTCAAGGGAAGTGACAGCAGTGACTCCTATTCACTTACCCTCGGCATCGAAATAATACTCCTTCATAAGATGACCAAGAAAGGGAAGGGAGAAAAAAATGAATTGCACACCACGATCCAAGTTGAAAGAAAAATCGGAAACAAACCAACAATATTCAACGAAAATAAAGTTGGATACTGGATCACAAAGCAACATCCTCCCACTTAGACTGTACTGCCAAATGTTCCCTGAGTACATAAAGAATGGGTACCCAGAGGAAGACACACTAGAAGCCGCAAATGTCACGCTCACAGCCTATGGTGGCTCCGTGATTGAACAAGTAGAAAAAGTCGAAATAAAAGGTAAACATAAAGGAAAGAACATCATATGCACATTCTTTGTGGTAGACGCCGACGGACCAGCAACCCTAGGCTGAATAGTTGTCAAAAGTTACAGCTAATCTCTGTAAACAATGAGATCAGGGAGAAGAAAATGTCCAAGAGGATCAATAGCGACATCCCACTGGAACAACGTCCTCCGATCACAAATAAGGCTGAGCTCATGGACATATACCCTGAATGCTTTGATGACACAGTCGGGTGCTTTGGGAACTTTGAATACCACATTACTATAGACCCAAAATACAAACCAATAATTCATGCTCCATGGAAGGAGCTGAAACAAAAGCAAAAGCAGGAGCTGGAAGGAAAACGAGTAATAGCAAAAATATTAGAGCCAACTGACTGGGTAAATTCCATAATAATAAAAGAAAAACCGAATGGCCACCTAAGAATATGTGTAGACCCCAAAGAATTAAACAAAGAGGGCACTATCTAATACCAATGCTGGTAAACTAGTGGGATCCAAAATCTTCTGTAAGCTAGATGCCAAGAATGGGTACTGGAATGTGAAGCTGGATGAAGAATCAACACTGCTAACAACATTCAACACTACATTCGGCCGGTACAAGTTCCTGTGCCTACCTTTTGGCCTAAAGGTGAGCCAAGACATCTTCCAGCAAAAGATAGATGAGACCTACAGGGGATGCAAGGGCACTGTCGGCAAGCGCAGATGACATCCAGATTTTTGGCAGAGACGGGAAAACCCACGATCTCCACCTACATGAGGCATGGAGAGAACCAGAGGGGCTGGCATCAAACTCAATGCAGACAACTGCATCATCAAGGTGGAGGAGTGCCAGTTCTTCAGAATGGTGCACACACCTGATGGGGCCATTCCAAGCCCAGAGATAATAACAGCCATTGCTGAAATGGACCACCCAAAGGACATAAAGGAACTAAGAAGCTTCCTTGACCTGGTGCAATATATGGGTTCCTTCACCCCACACATGTCAGACCACACAGCCAACCTCAGAGAGTTGCTGAAAGAGGATGTGGAGTTTCAGTGGTCACCATTACATCAGCGAGATAAGGAAGTGATCTGCAGAGAAGTAGAACTGATCTACTACGACAGAAAAAAACTGTCACATTACAAGTAGACGCTTCCACCAGAGGCTTCGGGGCAGCATTGATACAGGAAGGAAAACCGATATCCTTTGCCTCAAAAGCCCTAACAACAGCAGAGACTCGATGTGCCAATATTGAAAGTGAGCTGTTGGCAGTCGTATGTGGATGTGAAAAATTCCACAAATTCCTCTATGAGAGACAGTTTCTGGTAGAGAGTGATCATCGCCCACTGGAACACATCCAGAAAAAGAATGTAAGCAAGGCACGAACCAAACTACAGAGGCTACTCCTCTGGCTCCAATGTTATAACTTTACCTCGAAGTATAGGCCAGGGAAGGAAATCGTGCTTGCCGATGTTTTGTCACGTCTTTTCCCAAATGAAAGACATGGAAATCAAAGACAGGGTAACCAATAACAAACTAAACCAGATTAAAGAAGAAACCGTAAAGGATGAGGAGCTGCAGCTGCTCTCACAGCAGGTGACACAGGGATGGCCAGAAAGGACAAAACAGGTACAGCCTACAATACACCAGTATTGGTCTATCAGGGATGACATATCCTTGGAGAATGGTGTACTGCTGGCAGGGTCTCGGCTGATAATACCAGAGACAATGAAAAAAGAAATTCTCCAGAAAATCCACCAAGGCCACATGGGAATGGAAAAATGCAAACTTAGAGCAAAGTCAGCAGTTTACTGGATAGGCATGAACAAGGACATCAAAAACATGGTGACTACACATCCAGCATGCCAGAAATACGCAACAAAAATAAGAGATGACACCTGTGGAATACCTGCCAGGCCATAGCACACAGTGGGAGCAGACCTGTTCACAGAAAACCAAGAATAGTATCTGATTGTGTCCTGCTACTACTCCAAATTCCCCTTCATCAGGAAAGTGAAGGACCTGAAAGCATCGACCATCACTGCTGCAGCACGTGTGCTCTTCACAAAACGGGGGAGACCCGAACAAATGATATGTGACAATGGGACCCAGATCACATCGCGTGAATTCAGAGAAATGGCTACTTCATCACTACATTACCCCAAAGGCCATGGATTCATTGAGAGGCATGTACAGACAATTAAACACACTCTCACAAAGTATCGAGAGACAAAGGAAGATCCCTACCTTGCCCTTCTGTCACTGCGAGCCACGCCTTTGAGATCCAACATCAAATCCCCGACAGAGCTTCTAAATGGCAGAAAGTACAAGACAACCTTGCCAAGCAAAATCCATCTACCAGACGACCAAGAGGAAACAAGAAGAAAGTTGACTAACATACAAGAGGAAAGTCGTCAACATTATAATAAACATGCACAAACACTACTGTCTCTTCAGAGGGCAGCATGTGCATGTTCAAGAGGCAGAGATAAAAACCTGGAATCCAACAAAGATTGTTAGAGAAGCTGAGATGCCAAGGTTATACATCATTGAATCAGAATCTGGCAGGCAGCTGAGACGAAACAGAATCCACATTCGCCCAACCCCAGATCTGACACGGAAAGCACCAGAAGCTTCTTAAAAATCCATCAACTTGTGAAGGAAGGGAGGAGTCACGTGATGGAGTAGTTGCCGGATGGTGAACTCCAGCCCTCTCCAGAAAAGTCGGAAAAAATAAAGGAAAACACAAAGGCACAAAAATAAAAATTAAAGTAAAGTGAGTATAAAGGTGGAAAGAAGATGGCGACGAAAAAAGAAAAATCGAAACCAACGGTAAGAAGAGAGGAAGAGAAGACAACAGAAGAAGGAGAAGGCCTTACCTGTTCGAAGAGGCCCGCGGTGGAGAGAGAAACCCGCTCCCTCAGGTCGGTAGAAAGTGGACTACAAAAATGGCTCGCTGAGCCGAGTAAAAGTGCGCAACCGCGCATTCGCGATGCGCATGCAAAAAAACACACCGACGGGAGGGGTGACCAGCTGGGGAGTCGATCTCCACAGCTGGCAACGACAGCTGCAGAACAGCAGCAGCAAGAGTAGAACATAGAAGACAACGAAAACAAGAAAGAAGAGAAGAAAATGGCAACAAAGAAACAACAGATGGCCAACCCAGAGGAAGAAGAGGAGGAAGAGGAAGAGTACAGTGAAATAGAAGAAGAAGGGAAAGGCAAGATAAAGGATATACTTTCTCTTATTAAAGGATACATGGAGTCATTTAAAGAATGGCAAGCACAAGAATTTAGTGATTTAAGAAGAAGAATAAACAGTACAGAAGAAAAAGTGAATAAAATAGATATGACATTATCAGAAATGGGAAAAAGAATGGACAAGGTGGAAGAACGAGAAGCAGCAGTAGAAATGGAGGTAGAGGACTTAAAAAAGAAATTAGAGGAATCTAATAAAAAAGTTAAAGAGACACAAGAGCTGTTAGCTCAGAAAATAGATATAATGGAAAATTATAACAGAAGAAATAACATAAAGATAGTGGGCCTTAAGGAAGATGAAGAAGGCAAGAATATGAGAGTTTATAAAAGATTGGATCCCCAGGATCTTAGGATGTCCAGAACTGCAGCAAGAAATGGAAATAGAAAGGGCACATAGAGCATTGGCCTTTAAACCACAACCACAACAAAAGCCAAGATCTATTTTAGTAAAATTCCTAAAATATACTACAAGAGAAAAGGTACTGGAGAAAACAATGGAGAAAGTAAGAGAGAACAACAAGCCACTGGAGTACAAAGGGCGAAAAATCTTTATTTGTCCAGATATAAGTTTTGAACTCCTGAAGAAGAGAAAGGAGTTCAATACAGCAAAGGCAATTTTATGGAAGAAAGGGTATAAATTTATACTAAAGCATCCAGCGGTATTGAAAATATTTATTCCAGGACAGCAAAACAGACTATTCTCGGATCCAGAGGAAGTACGAAAATTTGCAGAACAATTACAAAATAGACTGAGAGATGAAGATGTGTAACGAGAGTACAAAAGACTGCGAACTAAAAAGACACATAAGTTTTGAACTCCTGAAGAAGAGGAAGGAGTTCAATACAGCGAAAACGATCTTATGGAAAAAAACTATTCTCGGATCCAGAGGAAGCAAGGAAATTTGCAGAACAACTACAAAACAAGCAGAGAGATGAAGACATGTAATAAGAGTAAAAATGACCACGATCTATATGTATGTGGGTAAAGAGGTATATGTGTGTATATATATAGTGTCCATACATGAATGTATCCGTATTTAGAGGAAAATACATAGAGTATAGACAAGAATTAATAAGGGAAGGAAATGGAATAGAGGGAATAAGGAGGGATTAAAAGAGTGACCTTTGTTACATATGAAAAGTGAAATCTTTTCTGGGGGGGCTGGGTGGGGAGGAGTTACGGTCACTGCAAAATCAGCTAACGCTTGCGAGTGAATTCGCAAATCCAAATGGAGAGGGGAGATGTGGTTGTCCGACAAGGGATAAAGGACAACTCAGGAGGGGAAGGGGAGATTGGGGCTAAAGAAGTTTTAAATGGGAGAATAAGGAAAAGGTTTGATGTTTTAGGAATGTTGTCTTATAAAGTGTTCAAAACAAGAAAACAGAAATGGATAAGAAGGAAAGGTAATGATGGAGAAACGGAAAGGGAAGATAAACAAAGTATAAAATGGCTACGTTGAACTATATGACTTTAAATATTAATGGGATACATAACCAAATTAAAAGGAATAAACTGCTAAATTTACTGAAAAAAGAAAAAAATGATATAGCATTTGTGCAAGAAACACATTTAACTGAATTGGAGCACAAGAAATTAAAGAGAGACTGGGTAGGACACGTAACAGCAGCATCGTATAATTCAAAAGCAAGAGGAGTAGCTATATTAATTAGTAAAAATGTGCCATTTAAAATAGAAGAGGAAATAATAGATCCAGCAGGGAGATATGTAATGATAAAATGTCAGATATATTCAGAGTTTTGGAATCTACTCAATGTATATTCACCTAACGAAGAAGATCAAAAGTTTATGCAAGATATCTTTTTGAAGATAGCAGATACGCAAGTGAACATATTAATAGGAGGGGATTTCAACCTGAATTTGGATTCAAATATGGACAAAACTGGGAAAAAAATTAACAGAAAGAACAAAGTAACCAAATTTATAATTAAATCAATGAAGAAATGCAACTTTTGGATATATGGAGGAAACAACACCCAAAGGAAAAGGAATATTCATATTACTCGGCTAGACATAAAACATACTCAAGAGCAGACCTATTTTTGTTATCAGCTCGTATGCAAGATAGAGTAAGAAAAACAGAATATAAAGCTAGAATACTATCGGACCATTCACCCTTAATATTGACAGTAAAGTTAGAGGACATCCCTCCAAGAATGTATAGATGGAGATTAAACCCCATGTTACTTAAAAGGCAGGATTTTAGAGAATTTATTGAAAGACAAATTAAAATGTATTTTGAAATAAATACGAAATCAGTGAAAGATAAGTTTATACTATGGGATGCAATGAAAGCATTCATTAGAAGGCAAATAATAAGTTATGTAACCAAGATGAAAAAGGACTATAATCAGGAAACAGAGCAGTTGGAAAAGGAAATAGTAAATATAGAAAAAGAATTAGCAATGAAGGGAGATACAACTAAAAGAAAAGAATTGGCAGATAAAAAAATAAAATATGAAACACTACAAACATATAAGGTGGAGAAGAATATAATGAAGACAAAACAGAAATATTATGAACTAGGTGAAAAAACGCACAAAATTCTAGCATGGCAGCTTAAGACAGAACAAGCTAAGAAAATGGTATTGGCATCAAGGAAAAAAGACAAACAAATTACATATAATCCAAAAGAAATTAAGGAAAACTTTAGAGAATTCTATGAACAATTATACCGAACTGAAAACGAAGGGAAAGAAGGGAAAATAGATGAATTTCTAACTAAAATTGAACTACCAAAACTACAAATAGAGGAACAAAATAAATTAACAGAGCCATTTGGAATAGTAGAAATACAAGAGATAATAAAAAAATTACCAAATAATAAGACACCAGGAGAGGATGGATTCCCAATAGAATTCTATAAAACATTTAAAGATTTATTAATTCTGCCCCTCCTGGAAGTAATCAACCAGATTGATAAAACACAAAGCTTACCAGATTCATGTAAAACAGCAATAATTACAGTAATATTAAAGCAAGGGAAAGATCCACTCACACCAGCGTCATATAGACCAATATCTTTACTTAACACAGATTATAAGATAATAGCTAAACTATTAGCAAACAGATTAGCAGAGTATGTACTGAAAATGGTAAATCTAGACCAAACTGGATTTATCAAAAAAAAGATGCACAACAGACAATATTTGTAAATTTATTAACTTAATTCATGCAGTAGAAGGGAATCAAGCGCCAACAGTAGCAGTTGCTTTAGACGCAGAAAAGGCCTTTGACAGAGTAGAATGGAATTATTTGTTCAAAGTATTGCAAAAATTCAGTTTACCGGAGAAGTATATTAATTGGATTAAAGCATTATATAAGGGACCATTGGCGAAAGTGACAGTAAATGGACATGTATCAAAGCAATTTAACTTAAGCAGGTCAACACGGCAGGGATGCCCACTATCACCTTTATTGTTCGCGTTAGCTATAGAACCACTAGCAGAATTGATAAGAACAGAAAATAATATAAAAGGGATAAAAATAAAAGACAAGGAATATAAAATCAGTTTATTTGAGGATGATGTTATAGTATACTTAACAGAACCAGAACTATCAATAAAAGAATTTATATAAGAAATTGAAGGAATATGGAGAAGTGTCAGGGTACAAGATCAACGTAAATAAAAGTGAAGCAATGCCTATGAATAATGTGGATTTCTCAAAATTTAAGAAGGAATCACCATTTAGATGGCAAATGCAAGCAATAAGATACCTAGGTGTACAAATAAATAAAAATCTCGGCCAACTGTATAAACTCAATTATTATCCACTAATGAAAAAATTACAGGACAATTTAGAGCATTGGAAAGATTTACTACTAACACTAATAGGAAGGATAAACTGTATTAAAATGAACATTTTTCCATGGATATTATACCTATTTCAGGCATTGCCAATACAACTGACAGAGAAATTCTTCAAGGAGTTAAAGAAAATAATAAGGAAATTTTTATGGAAAGGGGGGAAACAGGATAGCACTAGATAAATTAACAGAATGGTATAAACAAGGAAGCTTACAACTGCCAAACTTTAAAAATTATTATAGAGCCGCACAATTAAGATACCTATCAGATTTTTATCAAACAAGGGAAAAGCTAGATTGGACCAGATTAGAATTAGATAAAATAGGGGAAAAGACACCTGAACACATATTATATAAATGGGATGAAAAATTGGTACAACATAGAAGTTCTCCAGTATTACATCATCTACTCAATATTTGGAAGAAGATTCATGTAGAAAGAAATAAAACAAATTATCAATTACCAAAACTAATATTGACGCAAAACAAGTTACTCCCTTTTAAAATAGATAACCTTTCCTTTAGAAAATGGGAGAAAAAAGGGATCAAAAGAATAGAAAATATTTTTCAGGAAATAGATTATTATCCTTTGAACAAATGAAAGATAAATATAATATAACTCAAGATACAGCGCTGGCATATTACCAATTGAGATCCTACTTGAAGGATAAATTAGGAAGCAGTCTGAGTTTGCCAGAGGGAAGTAACTTTGAATATGTGATTACAGATACAATGATAATCAAAAGATTTATAACAAATATGTATATTAAATTGCAAGAAAAGGAGAATGAGGAAACAAATGGTAAAACTAAACAAAAATGGGAACAAGATTTAAATATAAAGATAAAAAAGGAAACATGGGAGAAGTTATGTTCTGGAACGATGAGAAATACAATAAATACGAGGTTACGTATGATACAATATAACTGGATACACAGGCTATACATTACACCTCAAAAGTTAAATAAATGGGACCCAACGGTATCTGATAGATGTTTTCGATGTAAAAAGAAATGGGAACAACAATTCATGCAATCTGGACATGTGAGAAAGTAGAAACATTTTGGGAAGATCTAAATCAGATATTAAATAAAATAAAAGAAAACAATATACCAAAGAACCCAGAGATCTTCCTCCTAAGTAACATAAAAAACAAAGAATTTGGAATTGATTTGGAGGATGCACAAAAAAGATTTGTAAAGATAGCTCTAGCCATAGCAAAAAAATGTATTATGTCAACCTGGAAATTGGAAAATAATTTGAAAATACAACAATGGTATATAGAAATTAATAAATGTATTCCATTAGAAAAAATAACATATAGTTTAAGAAATAATATTGAAATATTTGAACAAATATGGGAGCCTTACATGAAACATAATAGCGAAAACCTACCGGGGACAATCACTACCTAAATTAACGGAAGGAGAAGGAAATGAAAAGAATGGACTCAGTGGAATTTCTTGTGTATTTTTATTGAATGACAACATTGTTTGACTGGTTTAATGTATCCTAGATTTTGTACTTTAAATGGATGGGAGGGGGGAGGTAGGGAGGGTGGGATGGGAGGAGGGAGGGAGGGGAGAAAATGGGACTGTATATGTGTGAAAAGGAAAAAATGTGTATCATGGTTAATGTGATTTATGGTGTGAAAAATAAAAAATAAAAAAAAAATAAAAAAACTTGTGAAGGAATGCGAGTAGAAACCTGAACCAACAACACCATAACAACTGAACAGCAGGCAACAGCAGAACCGAGGCAAACAACACCACCACCCACAACCATACTAACACCACCAAACCAAACAGATGCAATAAGGTCTATGAGGTGGAGAAGCAATATCCTACCACCAGTGCAATTCTGCTGAGAAGAATATAGAACTGTATAATTAGAATATTTAATTCTTCATGGCAAATGCAGGTAAAGAAGCAGTAACAATTTATTTTTTAATAAATTTAAACCTTCATATTTTATTTTTTTTATCCGCCAATTCTCTTCTTTTAGTTGTATCTTCCTTCATTGCTAATTTTTTTTCTATATTTACTATTTCCCTTTCCAACTGCTCTGTTTCCTGATTATAGTCCCTCCTCATCTTGGTTACATAACTTATTATTTGCCCTCTAATGAATGCTTTCATTGCATCCCATAGTATAAACTTATCTTCCACTGATTCCGTATTTATTTCAAAATACATTTTTATTTGTTTTTCAATAAATTCTCTAAAATCCTGCCTTTTAAGTAACATGGGGTTTAATCTCCATCTATACATTCTTGGAGGGATGTCCTCTAGCTTTACTGTCAATATTAAGGGTGAATGGTCCGATAATATTCAATAAATTTAAACCTTAATAAATCTTTTAATTTTTTTTTAAAGAAGGAGAGATGTTGTATACACAGGAAACTTGGGACTATTTTATGCTGGAAAATGAACATTGCAAGACTGTAAGAGCTGCATTACACTTGAGTAGTGAGCATGCTCAATGAGACACATTGCAAGAGCCACATCACACTGAGTAGTGAGCATGCTCAGTGCGACAGTGTATTCATACATGACCAGTAGCCTGAGATGTGAGTAAAAGTTTGTGCTGTAAACTTACAAGCTTCTCTGAGTGTTTATTAAGACCTCCGATGGTACAACCGAGGACATAACAGTACGGATCCTCTTCATCATCATCTGTGCTTTTTGTAGCCTTCTGTACCATTCAATGCATTTGAAATTCAACATTTCTTGAATAATTTGATGGTGATGGCAATTTTCACTCCCTCCATGCATCGCCAATCCATTCACAGATCTGATACATGCTGCCTCCTTTTGTGTATGGTTTTGCTCCCTCACGCACCCACTTACTCCACCTCCTTCTCGTCATGTTCTCAAGTGGCCTGTTGATACTAACATTCATTGGTTGGAAAACCCTTGCAAGTCCACCAGGAATTATAGCCATGTGAGGATGTTGTAATCGGAGGTCACCAACAACGTTCTTCAGTCGATATGCCCTAAACTGATCATAGATGAGCAAACATTTTTTTTCTTGCAAGGCGTAGCTTCCAAACTTCCTTTATCTATTTTCTACATCCCTCTTTAAGCATCCAGCCTTGTGGATGTACATGGATGACAATTCCCTTTATCTCCTTTAGCTGAGTTTTGCCTCTTAAAAGCAACCATCGGCTTTAATTTCGTACCATCATCCATGCTATATTAAGCCTACTTCTCTTGTGTCTGCTGGTTTTCACCAATATTGCTTTTTCTCCTTTTTGGTTCACTGTTCGATCCTCTGGCATGTTGAGTGTAATTGGTGTTTCATCCAAGCTCCCAGTGCATGATAACTTGTAGCCTTCTTTTCAGTGTATGTTTACAAACTGGTTAAACTGTAATGTTTTATCAGCCAGATCAGTGGGAAGCTTTTGTGAAATCTTAGTTCTCTGCCCAAGTGTGAAGCCATGCAGCCTCATGAACCTCAAGTACCATCCTGCACTTGCTGTAATAACCAAATTATTTTCTTCCTTGCCTCCTTTCCTGCATGGATTTGAACGTCGCCACATTTTCCACCTTGCCGATTTTTTTTTTCTATCACCCACTCCGCAATTTCTCTTTTTTTCTCCCATTTGCAGCCACTCGCTTGCTTTTCGGCATTTTCTGAAGTTTGTTTGAGACCTATGGGGCGGCCCGGTTGGTGTAAAGCCTTTACAGCTCTGGCAATCGGGGCCAGAGTTCGAATCCTGCGCTGTCTGTAAGGAATTTGTACGTTCTCCCCGCAACTGTGTAGGCTTTCCCCGGGTGTTCCGGTTTCCTCACATCATTCCAAACATACCAGGGGTATAGGTCAATTGGGCGGCGTGGGCCGAAATGGCTGTATGTCTACATTTAAAAATCTTTCTCCAGTGTCTCTTATGTTTCTGTGATATACACATTGTTCTTGCTGCACAGTTATTTGCCTTCTCAGCCATTTCAACACCACACAGTTTAACTGCTGCTGTACGTTTGATGCATTTTCTGGCAGGCATTTTGAAACAGAATGGAGGTGAAGTTTTGAAACAACAAGAGATGAATGCGAGCTGAGCTGCAAAGACAGGTTGTGACCTTAACTCACGCTGACACATTTTCACACCAAATTTTGACGTGATATCTGGATATTAAAGTATTCTGCATCTACTCACAGCCTGGTCAGGTGTCATTCACGCCGTCTAGAGGGGAGGGAAGGGTGGATTTTGTATCAGTTTCTGTTGAGACATCAGTACATTCTCAAACTCTTCCTTGCAGGAGAGATGGTGGGAGCAGTTGTCTGGGACCCCCAAGAGACTACCGTGTCTGCAATATTCAGGTACAATATGTGGCGCTGTGCCAAATGAGGAGGGGGGTTGCCTGAGGGCAGCATAGCCAGGGTGGCAGACTTGTGTGGAGTTCCACTCCCCCAGAGGGGCTCGGGAGCTGCGAGAGGGAGGAAAATCGGCTCAGGGTCTCTGAATAGAGGGGACCCAAACTAACTGTGGTTGGCAGGGGGGGGGGGGGGTTGGGGTCCATCAGTCAGGGATCTCAAGAAAGCTTTACCTGCACCTGGCTCAGGAGGCAGCAGTAGACAACAGACCTGGGGGAGTGTGATGGACAGGTTCGGGTTGGCTGCTGGTGGATGTCGGATGTGCTGGCTGGGGACAGCATGTTGTGGGTCACAGTCTTATTACCTATGGCAGAGAGTTGCTCCACTTGCCCATCAAGGATTGCCTGCAGTGGGACTGGAGAATGTTGTCGACTCGAGTTCCGTTAGATTTTACGCAACCTTGTGCAACACACCACTTGCCTGCTGGTTCCTGCTCCAGAGTCTCTCAGAACCAGAGACCAGGGCTATGAAGAAAGGCTGGAGAAGGTGACTGCCTTCGCTGGCGGAGAGAGGACTAATTGAGGAATATAAAATTGTGAGGTTTGGAGATGGCGTAGACAGGAAATAATGTTTCCCCATATCAGAGGTGAATAAAGTTGGAGAATATAGACACCATGTAAGGGGCAGGAGATTTTGACGGTGACTCTATTCAGTAAGAGGGTGGTGAGTGCCCAGGAGACAATGTCCTGGGGGAAAAGCGACTGACAGCTTTTACCGGGATGGCTTGTCTCGTTGCTGCGCAACTCTTTCTCGGATCCCTGCCACGTGGACCATGGGAGCTGCTGCTACACGTCAGATGGTAAAATTGAGGGAGTGCAGACAAAGAACTCAGCAGGTCATACAGGAAAGGGAGACACTTCTGCTGCAACCACAGGTGATGTCACACCTAATCATCCTCCTGTGCTCCCTCCCAGAACTCAAACAGCCCTTCCAATGAGGTGATGGGTCATGTCCACCTTATCCAACCTCACCTGCTGCATTTGGTGCTCTTGGTATGGCCTCCATCGGAGCTCTTGGTGGGGCTTCCTCTCTCCGTTGCTCTCAGTGAGGCTTCCTCTCTCCATGCTAGGTGAGTCCTCCTCCCTCGGGGCTCATGGTTTGGCGGCCTCCCTCGGTGTGACCTCCCAGTGAGATTGGTCATAGATGAAACGTGGTTTGCTGGAACACCTGAGGTTTAGCGAAAGTGTACACTTTCGCCAGGTTGTACAATCAGACGACAATAAACTTGACTTCCTTTCCTCTTCTTTTCCTTTATTCCCACCCTCTTCCCTCCCCTTTTCTTACTTCCCTTCCTTCCTTCCTATCCTCCCTCCCTTCATCCCCTTCCTGTTTCCTTCTTCTCTCACTCCTTCTTCCTACCTTCCCTCTTCCTGCTTTATCTTTCTTCCTCCTTACCCTCTTCCCTTTATCTTTCCACCTTCATTCCCTTTTTCCTTCCTTTCTTAATTATTTTTCTTTTTTCCCTCCTTTCTATTTCCTTTCTTCCCTTTTTCTTCCATCCTTTTTTATTCATTCCTTTCTACCCCCTTTCCCTCCCCCTCTTAACCCCCTTTTTCTTCCCCATCTCTTTCTATCTTTCTTGTTTATCCTTCCCCCCCCCTCCCTTGTCCGACATTTCTACCTCACTGTTTCCACAGGACTGTCCGGAAGGCTCACGGGATTTTCGGGAGGAGCAGTGCTCTGCCTTTGATGGCACCGTCTTCCAGGGAAAGAGATACAAGTGGCTGCCGTATTACGGAGGTGAGTCATGTGGCTACATTTCTGTCTGCCCATTTCCCTGCAGGCTATCCCCAGGTTCTTGGTCTGGTGCTAGGTCAGTGAGTCAGTGCACAATGTTTCCTCCAGACTGATCACCTCTCAGTCCACATCACTCAGGGAGGTTCAAAGGGGAGTTAGTGAAAACAAATAGTGCAGCTAGTGGAAGTCAGCACAATGTAGAGTGTTCGGAATACAGATTTATTGTCAGAGTACATACTTGACATCACATACAACCCCGAGATTCTTTTTCGTGGCATTACTTGACTCTTATCCATGTTTATTGTATAATCTGATATTTCGTGCACTACTTATGAGTAGTGCAAAAAATATAAACACAGTGTAAACAAATAAAGAAATGAAAACAGATAATGAATGTAAACAAACTGTGCAATATAGAGAGAACAAAAGAAAATCAATAAAGTCACAAGTAAGAGACCTTAAATGAGTCCCTGATTGAGTTTGTTGTTGAGGAGTCTGATGGTGGAGGGGGAGCATCTGTTCCAGAACCTGGTGGTGCAAGTCTTGTGGTACCTCTACCTCTTTTCTGATGGCAGCAGTGAGAGCAGAGCGTGTACTGGGTGGTGTAGATCCTTGATGATTGCTGCTGCTGTCCGATGGCAGTGTTCCTTGTAAATGTTCTCGATGCTGGGGAGGATTTTGCCTGTGATGAACTGGGGTGTCTCCACTATCTTTTGCAGGGCTTTATGCTCAGGGATATCAGTGTCCCCACACCAGTCTGTGATGCAACTGGTCAGCACACTTTCTACCACACAGCTGTAGAGTTAAAGCAAGAGATCATTTGGTGCCGAGCACAGGCTTCGTCGTGTGACTAGTGCGTGGTTTGTTCAGGAGTATAATAACAATGGGGAAGAAGCTGTCCTTGTCTGGTGGAGACCTCATGCTGTTCTTCCCAATGGGAGGAGAATGAGTCGAGTGTGTACAGGAAGGGGTGTGCCATACATACAGCATGATAACAGGCCCTTCCAGCCCACAAGCCCATGCCACCCAAATACCCCAATTCACGTACAACCCCCCGGTATGTTTTGAATGATGGGAGGAAACTAGAGCCTCCAGAGGGAACCCATGCAGACACGGGGAGAATATACAAACTCCTTATGGAGTGGGATTCGAACCCGGATCGATGGCACTGTAACAGCGTTGCACTAACTGCTACCCCAACCATGCTGCCTTACGTTGAATTGTTGATTTTCCGTGAGAAGTTCAAGTTGAGGGGGGCATGGCAAAGGTCTTGGACAGACATATTATGGTTGAGCTCTCCATGAAGAGTATCAAAAAGACGGCTAAAGTCTCGAAATCGAGAATAGATAAAGCAAGTACCAAGAGACCATGGCAGCAAAAAGTAAAAGCCGAAGAAGCTTCTACTCAGCCAATAACATGGAGCGAGAGCCCAAGAGGAAGTGGCATCAGAACCAGTGGACCCCGGCAGAGCTGGGGAGACAGGACAAGAACTAAATTTTGCTTGAGAAAATGGATGATTTGAGTAATTGATTTGCAGGCGTCAAAACTGAAATGAGAGACATGTCTGAGAGGATGACTGAAATTAAAAAAATAGTTGAAGACTTAATGCAAAGAATAACCCAAGTAGAAATAGATGGTAAATACACAAGATAAGCTAAAATCTATGGAAAAAGATTCGAAGAAATGGGAGGCGGGCAAACAAGATCTGCTGGACAAGATCGACCACATGGAGAATTTTAGCAGACAAAATAATGTTTGAATTATCGGACTGAAAGAAGGTATGAGGGGAGAGATGCAGTGAACTTTAAAGATTGGCTCCACGAGTGTTGGGAGAAGACGAATTCAGAGGAAAATTGCATATCAAAAGATATGATATCAGAAGAGCCAGCGATCAGTGACCATGACTAGTCCTGGTGATAGTTTTGAGTTACCGGGAACGGGAGACAATTCTGGGAGCAGCATATGAATACTCTAAGCGAGAATAATGGCCTGGCCGAGATTGACCATGGAAAAAGTGCTATATTTTCAAGATTTTAGTCCTACTTTGTTTAAGCAAAGGAAGGTGTTTGACAATGTAAAAAGATAATTGCTTTCAAAAAAATTTAACATGCTTGATAATAGACTCCACATCTCTGAGGGTCAAAATAGCAGAAGGTAATCGGCAATTTTTCAAGACTAAGAATTAGGTGGAAGACTCCTTGCGAGGATTATGAAAAGACCAAGGTTACCAAAGAAGAAGACTGTGAAGGATGTTAACAATGGGACTAAATAAAAGTTCTTTTTTTAAAGCTGCCTTGTATTTATTGTTGAAAAGTAAATGTTATTGAAATGTTCATGGAGAGCTTAGGAAAGAGCAAAAATGGGAAAAGTAGTAGCAGGGTGGTCTCAGGGAGAGACTGGCACTGGGAGGAATACCAATAAAAGATAGCACTAAAGGGAGGGGTTCTTCTTCCTCGAAGGATTCCACAGGCTTTCCATGTTTCTTGTTCAGGTCACCATCAGAGCAGGGACATTGTGTATTTTTAAAGAGGAAAGTTCACTATTATTTAAACAATCGAAAAGGTTTCTATTGTTAAACAATATTTGTTTAAAAATCTGCTTGGATAGAACATTAAAATTTATTAGTCTTAATATTAATGGGACAGTGAAAAGGAAGAAGGTCTTAGCACACCTAAAAGAAATTAAAGGCAGATAGATGTAGTCTTTCTACAAGAAATGCATCTTACAAAATTGCTAAATTAAAAAGAGGATGAGTGGGACAAGTAATATCATCTTCATTTGGCTCAAAAGCAAGAGGTGTAGCAATTTTAATTAATAAAAATATATCAATAATAATAGAAGAGACTGACTGACAAAGCTAGAAGATTTGTAATGGCACATTGTAAAATTTATGCAGAATCGGGGATGTTTATGAATATTTGTGCACCAAATTATGACAATGAAGCCTTTATGAGGGATATCTTTTTAAAAACAGCAGGGGGAAGGCAAAATATACCGGTCGGAGGAGATTTTAATTTCTGTTTAGATCCAATATTGGATAAATCAACAAGAACGGTAACAAGGGCAAAACTGCAAAAATAACACTATCATTTAGAAAGGATTTAAATTTGATTGATATATATGGAGGAAGCTTAACCTCATAGAAAGAGATTATTCATTCTACTCAAGGTTATATGACTCACATACAAGGATTGATTTGTTTTTAATATCTGCCCAGTTAAAAAGTAGTCATAAAAATTGAATATTTGTTTAGACTTTTATCAGATCATTCACCATTAACTTTAACTATTGCAATAACGGTAAAACAGAAAAGTGTACATAGATGGCATCTCAATGCCACACTGTTGAAAGGGTGACTTGTGAGTTTATTAAGTGACGGATAGAACTATTTTATGAAACTAATCCATCTTCTACTGATATTTTTTTAATATGGATACACTTAAAGCTTACTTAAGAGGACAAATTATCTCTTATACAAAAAATCAAGTCAGAATATGCTACACAGTTGGATGGTTTGGAGAAATATATCACAAAACTGGGAAAAGAATATAAAAGAACGGGTTACAAGAAACATATAGACTATTAGAGAATAAAAAACTGAGATATAACACATTACAGACTTATAGAATGGAAGAAACGAAGTAAAATATC
Organism: Narcine bancroftii; assembly: GCF_036971445.1. NCBI lineage: Eukaryota > Metazoa > Chordata > Chondrichthyes > Torpediniformes > Narcinidae > Narcine > Narcine bancroftii. Next base: position 89,343,046 of record NC_091470.1, on the reverse strand, counting down.
ATGAATTAGGAAAACAGACACAAAGTTCTGTCTTGGCAGGTAAAGGTAGAAGGGTGATCTAGGATGATCAAATAAAATAAAAACAGGTGCCAACATACAATCAAAAAGAAATAAATAATATTTTAGACAATTATATAAATTATATAAATCAGAATTATATATCGAAATTATATAAATCAGAATTATTAGGTGATGAAAATGAGATGGATGAATTTTTAGCAAATATTAAGCTTCCAAAATTAGAAGATATAAAACGAGTTGATTTAGATCACAAGAGAAGAAAATGAGAAAGCTTTGGGTACTTTATAAGCTGATCAGTCTCCAGGGAGGATGGATTTCCTCCCGAGTTCCATAGACAATTTAAAGACTTGCTGATGCCTCCTTATGATGGATGCATTGTACTGGGCAGCGGGGACTCGGACACTCCCAGAATCTTTCTCAACTGCTATAATTACAGAGCAACTGAAAAAAAGTAGAAAAACTTCATCATGTAGACCTACATCACTCCTGAATGCTGATTATATTGGCTAGCTAATGGATTGGGGCAATATCTACCAATATTAATACATAGATCTGGTGGGATCTGGGTAGACTATTCAACATAATACATATGGCAATATCAAAGTTGAATCCGAGTAGAACAGACTCCCTAGATGCAGAAATAGCGTTTGACCATTTGGATTGGTCTTTTCTATTTAAGACACTGGAAAAATTTGGAATAGGCAGAACATTTTATAAACGTGATAAGAACTTTTATCATAAATCATAAGCCAAAATTATAACTAATAACCAGATGTCAATGGTTTTTTCCTTGAGTAGATTAAGTAGATAGGGATGTTCCCTGCGCTTTGTATCCTATCAATTCAACCACTAGTGGAGATTATAAGGAGAGATCTGGATATTAACAGAAGAATATAAAATTAATTTATTTGCTGATGTGGCTAACCTGACTGAGTCCTTGATAAAATTACAAACAACATTAGAAAAATTTGTAAGAATATCAGATTATACAATAAACATGGATAAGAGTCAAGTAATGCCACTGACAAATTCTGATTATGAAAGATATCCAAAAGGTAGTAGATTTAAATGGAAGATAGATGGAATCAAATATTTAGGAATAATGACAGATAATAATTTATAGAACATATAAATTTAATTACACTTCTCTTTTAGAAAAATAGAGAAAGATTTACATAAATGGAAAGATTTGATGATTATTTTAGTGGGAAGAGCAAATTAAAATGAAAGTGATGCCAAGATTACAGTATCTTTTTCAATCATTGCCTATTGCACAACCTAAAAATTTTTTAAAAAATTATTAATTAATTACATAAGGCAATTCCTATGGAATAACAGAGTGCCGAGAATTTCATTGGAAAAGGTAACATGGGATTATAAACTGAGACGATTTAGGGTTCTGGATTTGAAGAAGTATTATTTATCAGCACAAGCTCGATTTTTATCATGCTTCTTTGAAGAAGATAGTCCCCTTCTTGGAGCCGAATGGGATTGTGTTCCATATAAGAGGGGACACTGAAGGATTTTCTTTACAGTGAAATGTTAAGTTAATAACAAACAAAAAATAAGGAGAATCTTATATTAATACATATGATTAGAATATGGCAAGAAATAAATGAATGTATTGGGGAAAAAAGCAGGTGTATTGTTAAGAACACCATTACGTAAAAATGTACTGTTGCCTATGAATCTGGGTAACAAAATATTGAATTCATGGAATGATAAAGGAATAAGATATATGTTGATGATTGTTATATCGGTGGATCTCTTGTGTCTTTTGAACAATTACCAAATAAATATGGAGTAGCTAATCGGACTTTCTTTTGTTTACTCCAGTTAAGATCATCCCTAAGAGAAAGATGGGGGCCAAGGCCCCACCTGAAATTAGTGAAATTGAACGAACAATTTGGCACCTAAATTTATAACTAAAATGTACTTTGCTCTTCAGAATGCAAATACAAAACCAGGTTGAGAGAGATCGAGAGAGAGAGACGGGAGTCAGATCTAGGAGTTACAATAATAGAAAGATGGTGGCCTGAATAAATGCAAGATACGGATTAGTACAATATAATTTTCTACACAATTATACCTCACACCACATAAATTACATAAATCAAAATTGGAAATATCAGAGATGTGTTTCAGATGTGGAATAGAAATAGGAATGTTTGCACATGCTACATGGTCGGGTGTGAAGGTGAGACCTTTCTGGCAGGGTAATTACTGAAGTATTAACAAGGATAACGAGTGGCCTTCACGGACGACCCGGAACTTTTATCTTTTGGGAAACTTCTTTGAAATAAGCAATAAGTTAACTAAATTTATAATTTAATTGTTAAAATAATCTTAGCAGTGGCGAAGAAATGTATTGCAGTTACTTGGAAATCTGACTGCCCTCTACAGATAGCATGATGGACTGCAGAGAGGAATAGTTACGGGGTTGCATACCTATCGAAAAAAATGGCCTCCAACTTAAAGAACAAATCTGACATATTTGTTAAGATATGGTAGCCACAGTTGGATCATATAGGAGCCCAATTGCAATTATAACTACAATAATAAAAAGGATAATAACTGATGCTGCTGTAGTATAAATACAAGTGACTTCCTCATATAGAAATATTATTTGTTTAATGGCTAATATAAACATGAGCCCTGATGGTGTGTGGATTTAAATTACAAAAGGGGGAGGAGTTTTTTTTGTAAGAAAAAGTTTGATATTGGAGTGTTTACTATGTATTTTTATGGAAAAAAATTAAATGTTCAAGTTGAACTTTATTGTACATATCAAGCCAGACAAATTAGGTCACAGTGCACACACATTCACACATAATGCATTTCTCACACAGTTTAATCAAATGTATACATAAAAATTATGATGTAAAATAAATATGCATCAATATTTCAGAATAATTTACTCTGTTTGATTTATAAGAGATCCAGGGTTACAGGATACTACTCATCAATCTCACAGATTGCGGTAAAAGCAATTTCCCAGCCTGGTGGTCCTGATTTTGATGTGCCTACACCTCCTTCCTGATGGTAGAGGGTCAAATATCCTGTGTGCTGGATGGTAGGGATCCCCTATAATTCTTTGAGCCCTATTTTAGTATCCCAGTGAATGTCGACAATGGAAGAAATGGAGACCCCATTGATCTTCTCAGCTGTTTTGAAGATCCTCTGTATTGACTTTCCGGACCAATGCTTTGCAGCTACTGTCCCACACAGTGCTACAGCCGGCCTGAATTGTGTTCCTGTAAAATGTTGTCAAGATGTGTGATGGTAGCCTTGCCCTCCTCAATCTGCATCTTCCTGTCTAATGTGGTGTCCTGGGTCCAGGATAGGTGGTTCTTTATGTGCACCCAAGGAACTTTGCGCTCTCTCCACGATGGAACCTTCATCCTCCTGAAGTCCACAGTCATCTCCTTTGTCTTGCCTACGTTGAGACTCAAGCTGTTATTTTGGCACCATTTTATGAGCGTCCCAACCTCCTCCATGTCAGCTGACTCATCATTTGTATCGTCTGCAAACTTGATTATTCTGTCTGAACTGAATCTGCAGTCACGAGTCAGCAACATGAGCGGTGGTGTTGGGCTGAATGTACAGCCCTGCATAGCCAAGGTCCCAACTGAGCAGCTGGGGTGGAAGGGTGGGCATCTCTGGGGATGGGGTGTTGCTATTTAAATGTGACCTTAGGCCCCTTTCTTTCCCACAGCTTCCAATAAATGTGAACTCAACTGCATTCCTCAAGGGGAGAACTTCTATTATCAGCACAGGGAAGCTGTCAAAGACGGGACCCTGTGTGAGCCTGGCAGCCGCCATATCTGCATCCAGGGTATCTGCAAGGTGAGTCATGGTAGGGGCTGCCTGCTGGTTGGCTTGTCCTGGCCCCCACCCAGATGTGAGGAAAGCCCTCTTGGGATTGTTCCTCTCCATCCACCTCACTTCCAGATACCAGCAAGTGTCTGGTTCCTGGACCGAGGCCCTATTCTAAGATGGTCTTCACTGGAGTGGGGCGAGTAACCTCCCTCCCTCACTACACAGTGCGGGGGAACTAAACCAGCCGAGTGCAGAGACCAACTAGGGCCTCTCTGATCTATGTTCTGAGTCTGGGACAGAGGTGGAACTGTGAAGGGAAAGGGGCCCTCCTGATGGCATTTGGCCCCTCCTGATGTTGTCCCAGCCACCACCAGCACCCCAGCCCACTCACCCACACGGCCACCCTGGGCCCCCTCACCCACCCCCCACTAGTGCCCTGGCTCCTCCCGATGGTGTCCCAGTCCCCTACTCCCCACCCCAAACCCCGGGCCACCTGCCTTTCACTGACTCTGGTGTTGGTTGCTCATTGTAGGCGGTCGGCTGTGACCAGATGCTGGGATCTTTTCAGACTGAGGACAAGTGTCTGAAGTGTGGAGGAGATGGCAGCTCGTGCTACCAAGTCAAAGGCCTATTTGATGCAGCCGATTTGCCCAAAGGTACATTGCTGAGTTCTGCGAACGGGTGTGTTTGACATTGACTGATCAATTAAACTTATCGCTTTCTGCCTGGCAGGTTACAACCAAATTCACGTCATTCCCATTGGGGCCATGAGCATTCGCATCCACGAGGTCCTCCCCACAAGGAATTTCTTCGGTGAGCCCTTTGCTTTCTCTCTGTTCATTTGAGATGAGTCAACAGAGATGCGTCAACAGAGATGCCCTTCTGCAGTTATACAGGGCCCTGGTGAGACCCCACCTGGAGTATTGCGTCCAGTTCTGGTCTCCAAACTTGAGGAAGGACATACTAGCTATAGAGGATGTGCAGCGCAGATTTACAAGGTTAGTTCCAGGGATGGCAGGGTTGTCATATGCAGCAAGGCTAGAAAAACTGGACTTGTATCCATTGGAGTTTAGAAGGATGAGGGGGGACATGATTGAGGTATACAAAATCACAGGGGAATAGACAAGGTGAAGTCTGATTACTTGTTTCCAATGATGGGGGAGACGAGGACTAGAGGGCATAGTTTAAGAATACATGGTAGGCCCTTTAGGACGGAGATGAGAAAGCATTTTTTTACCCAGAGAAGTGTGAATCTGTGGAATGCTCTGCCACAGAGGGTGGTAGAGGCGGATTCGCTGACTATGTTCAAAAGAGAGTTAGATAAGACTCTTGTGGGTAACGGAGTTAAGGGTTATGGGGATAAGGCTGGAAAGGGGTACTGATGGTAATGATCAGCCATGATCTCAAATGGTGGTGCTGGCCCGACGGGCCAAATGGCCTACTCCAGCTCCTATTGTCTATTGTCTATTGACTAACCGAGGGTCATGAACGGTGGAGAATGTTGATGCCAACTGCACTGGTGGAGTGGACGTCCAGCCCACTCCGCAAATGCCCGCCCCCCCCCGAATGGTCACTCCCTGTGCATCCTGACCCACGGCCATGGAATTCCATGGGGCAGGAAGGACGTGGATGGGACTCCCAGAGGACCTGATTGGGGGGGAAGGGGGTTCCTGAATGATCAGAATGGTGGGGTGGGCAATTATGGAGAGGTTCTCCTTACCAATCCAGCCTGTCCACCTGATGTGAAGGTAGTCAGGGTACAGTACCCTCTCCATCTATCCGTCGAGGATCCTAGCACCTCGCACTAAGCAATCCAGCTCAACCCCCCAGCCTGGAGTAGACCTCCTACTCCATCTCCTCTCCCCAGTACTGACCTCCACCACTTCTCCTGTCCCGTGTACTGACCCCCATCCCATCTCTTGTCCTGTGTACTGACCCCCATCCCATCTCCTGTCCCGGGTACTGACCCCCACCCCATCCCTGAAGCACAGCTTGCTCAGGGAATCCCTGTGCAGCATGAATTTCCTGCTGTTCCCTCTCCCACCCTCAGGGACAGACCAAGCTCATGACATTGTGTGTTTGCAGCTGTGAAGAACATCAGGGGTGAGTACTACCTGAACGGTGAGTGGACCATCGACTACAGCCGTGCCCTGTCTGTGGCTGGCACAGTGCTCCACTACCAGCGAGGCTCTGAGGGTGAGCTGGCACCAGAGGTGATTCATGGCCAAGGGCCCACAACTGAACCCCTCATACTGGAGGTAAGTGCCCACGTAGAACTGGCCCATGGAGGGTGGGATCACTCCCATCCTAACTGAGGGATGCCCCCTCCCCATGCTTGCCCCTCAGAACCTCCATCAGGTTTCCCTCAACCTGCTCCACTTAAGGGAAAACAGAGCCAACCTCACCTCATGATGAGTCTGGATCAGCATCCCTCAGTCCCTTCTTCATGGGACCTGACCAATGGTTTATAATGTTGTGCCCTCATGGTCCTACCCCTGAGGGGCAGATGCAGGTTCATGAGGGCAACCAGCCCATGTGCCTTCCTCACTGTCTGAGGGCCACTTGACCAAGTTGGATAGACTCCATCTCTCGGTTGGAGATGGGTGGCGCCTTAGCTTCACGTTGCTCACCATTAACCTGCTCGCTCTTGAACGTCATGTAGGTTTGCTGTTTGCAGGCATGGGCTGATTTTGTCCAGCCATCGGCAGATATCCCCATGCCTTTTCTGCCCTTCCCCCCCCCCACTCCTTGCCAGTCCTGCAACCAACTCTCACTGCACAACCAGCCGCTTGTTCATTTGCCACTTAAACTGCGTGGAAGGCTCTTCAGCGGCGCACCTCTGGGAACTGGGAGCAAACTGGAGTATCCAGAGGGACCCCACTGAGTTCTCGTTGGGACCTGCAGTGTGTTGAGGTCTGGATTGGTCCATGGAACACTGCAGCATAGAAATAGGACCTTCGGTCCATCTAACCTGTGCTGAACTATTGTTCTGCCTTGTCCCGTTAACCTGCACCTCGACAATATCCTGGAGTCAACACTTCAGCAAGAAGCTCATTCCACACTTTCACCTCTCTCTGTGTGAAGAAATTCCCCCTAATGTTTCCTTTACCTTTCACCCTTAACCTGTCCTACAGAGCTTGTCTCACCTACCAAAAAACCTGCTTACATTTACTCTGTCTGTCCCCCTCATAATTTTAAATACCTCTATCAAATCTCCCCTCATTTTTCTATGTTCCAGGGAATAAAGTCCTAACCTGTTTAGCCTTTCCCTGTAACTCAGTTCCTGAAGTCCTAGCTACATCCTAGTAAATATTTATTTATTTATATTTAGATCCGTGGTTCTCAATCGTTTTCTTCACACTCACATACTACTTTAAGTAATCCCTATGCCATTGGTGCTCTGTGATTAGTAAGGGATTGCTTCTTAAGATGGGATGTGGGTAGAAAGAAAAAGTTTGAAAACCATTGTTTTAATCGTCCCTCATTGACTCTTTATGTGCACGGTTTCGTAACTCAAAAGGAAATGGGCCAGTGATAATTTTACTCAAGCAAAATATTTCAGTAACAATTGGGTCTAGAACAGTGATTCTCAACCTTCCTTTCCCACTCACATCCCACCTTAAGCAATCCTTTACTAATCACAGAGCACCGATGGCATAGGGATTACTTCTAGTGGGATGTGAGTGGGAAGAAAAAGGTTGAGAACCATTGGTTTAGACATTCAGCATGGTAACAGACCATTACAGCCCACGAGTCTGTGCCGCTCACTTTATACCCAATTAACCTGCACTTCCGGTATGTTTCGAATGGTGGGAGGAAACTGGAGTCCCCCAGGGAAACCCACACATACTTGGGGGATAATGTAGAAACTCCTTACCGGCAGTGCAGGATTTGAACCCCAGTCCCAGTCACTGGCACCATAAAGTTGTTGCATTAACCTCCACATTAACGATGTTGCCCAGCTCTGGACTCTTTCTATTTTTACTGAAACCTTTCCTGTAGTTAGGTGACCAAAATTACATACAATACTTCAAATATGGCCTCACCAATGTCTTATACAACTTTACCATAACATCCTAACTCCTATACTCTACACTTTGATTTATGAAGGCCAAGATGCCAAAAGCTCTCTTAACAACCCTATCCACCTGTGATGCCACTTTCAGGGAATTATGTATCTGTATTCCCAGATCCCTCTATTCTATCAGTGCCCTACCATCCACGGTTTATGTCCTTTCTCGGTTTGTCCTTCCAAAATACAACACCTCACGCTTGTCTGCATTAAATTCCATCTGGTCCAGATCCCTCTAGAAGATTTGAAAATCTTCTTACTGTCCACACAACACCTCCAATCTTTGTATCTTCTGCAAACTTGCTGATCTAATTTACCTCATTAACATCGAGATCATTGATATAGATGACAAGCATCAATGGTCTTAGCCCTGATCCCTGATGCACACCACTAGTCACAGGCCTCCAGTCTGAGAAGCTATCATTCACCACCACTCTCTGGCTTCTCCTGTATAGCCATTGTCCAATTCACTGCCTCACCTTGAATACCTAGTATCTAAATCTTCTGTACTAACCTCCCATGTGGGACCTTGTCAAGGACTGGACAAGTGCTGGGATCTAGTTGATCCTCGTTTAGATCAGAGGTAGGGTCTGTTTTGGTTCATGTATAGGCCAGGACGGGGGCTCTGGGTTGATTCACGTTTAGACCATGCGTTAGGGTCAGGGCGCAACGTTATGATGTCCCCTCTTCTCCCCAGACCCCAGGAGTACTAGGCCACCTTCCCTTCTGGAGGGGACTGTAGCCTCTGAGCAACAGTTGTAGGCATTACATGTGATGCCGCTTCCTTCCCTTTACAGATCATCAGCCAGGAGCCCAATCAGGGAGTCGAGTACGAATATTACCTCTCACACCACAGGCCCCAGTGGCAGGATTACTTCTGGAGTGTTGGATCCTGGAGTCTATGCAGCAAGGATTGTGGAAATGGTGTGTGCCTGAGCTTCCAAAACCTCTCCTCGCTCTGTCCTTCTGCGAGTCTCCTTTCCCCAGGGGGCAGGTTTGTGCTTCTACACAGCTTGTTCGGCTGAAAGTTACCACAGGCCAGAAGGCATCTCGGCAAGAACCAAAATCCTGCACCAACTGTCTGAGTTCCCAATGACTGCATTTCTGTCCAAATAGTGTAGCCTCCCCCTCTATCCCACACCTGAACCTTCAGCCTGTCTTGCTCCCCAGCCACAGGCCTGCTGTTCCGCGCCCCCCCGGCCCCAGGCCTGCTGTCCCGCCCCTCCCCCCCACCTGGCCCCAAGCCTGCTGTCCCGCCCCTCCCCTGGCCCCAGGCCTGCTGTCCCGCCCCCTGTCCCAGCGCCAGCTCTGCTGTATTACAGCTCCCCCTGATTTCTGCAGCGTGAGGAAGTTGAGGAGCAGGTCATCTTGTTACACGTAGGGTCTGCTCACCAAGACTGATGGTTCCAGGTGTGCGTAATGCAGTGGGACGTGTTTTGCTCCTTCCCATCTCACTGGCCTCCCTGTGCTGCTGGGCAGATTCCTCCTGCTGTAAATAGAAGGGCTGAGATGGGAGTGAGCAGCTGTGTGCTGGGGCACTGATGGCGTTGTGATGGGGATAATAGTATTTCTGCATCGCAGCTTCCAGAACCCAGTGTTGATGCTTACTATCCAGTGCTGTGTGGAACGGGCACATCTCTCACTGCCCTCGCACCTCTCCCTTGAGTGCTGCGGTTTCCACCCATGCCCCAAAGCTCTGTGGGCTGATGGGCCATCTGGGTGTTGTGATCATCTCCCTGACTGGGAACATTGGTGGTATCGGGGGGAGAAAAGGTTTCAGCAAAGGTTTGAGAGGGGATAGGCTGATGGCATCAGCTCAGTGGGCTAACACTGACTCACTGGTTGTCTGGTAACCAGAAATGAGCAGGAAAGGTGAATGAATGGTTCCTGGACGGGCCAGATCCTCTGCCTGGGTTGTGCAGACTGGTTCCCACGGCCCCGGCATGATGCTGGCATTGTCATGTTGACAGCACGAGGTGACCTTCCTGCTTGCCGTTCTCTGCCACACAGGCTTCCAGACAAGACACGTGGTCTGCACCATAGGCAACAATGCATACCCGGATGACGTGTGCCACACTCAGCCCCGGCCCAGCGGAAACAGGACCTGCAACCCCCAGGCCTGCCCTCACACAAAGTGGTGAGTTTTAGCCCAGCACCTCGAGCCTGACTCATCCCAGGGGTAAAGGAGTGACAGGAGTAATGGGTGTAATGTTCTGATGGGGGTCTCAGGGGCAGAGTGATGGGGGTCCCAGGGGTAATGCAGTGGTGAGGGTCCCAGGGGTAAAGGAGTGACGGGTGTCTATTAATATAGTGATGGAGTAATGAGGGTAACACAGTAGTGGGGGGTAATAGTGATGGGGCTAATGGGGATGACACAGTAATGGGGCTCCCAGGATAATAGAGTGACAGGGCTAATGGGGGTAATACAGTAATGGGGGTCCCAGGATAATAGAGTGATGGGGTAATCGGGGTAACACAGTGGTGGAGGTCCTGGGTATAATGGAGTAATGGGGTAACATAGTAACGGGGGTCCAGGGGATACAGAGTGATGGGGCCAATGGGGTAACACAGTTGTGGGGGTCCCAGGGGTAACAGAGTGATGGAGTAATGGGGAAAACACAGTAACAGGGCACACGGGATAATAAAGTGATGGGCTAATGAGGGTAACACAGTGGCGAGGCCCCCGGGGCAATGGAGTGATGGAGTAATGGGGTAACACAGTAGTGGGGGTCCTGGGGATAACAGGGTGACTGGGCTAAGAGGGTAACACAGTGGCGGAGGTCCCAGGGGTAAAGGGGCAATGCAGTGGTGGGGTCCAAGGGGTCACAGAGGAAAAGGGATAACGGAGTGATGGTGGTCCCAGTGGTAACAGAGTGATGGGGCTAATGGGGGTAACACAGTGGCAGGGGTCCTAGGGGTAATGGAGTGATGGGGATCCAGGGGCTAAGGGGGTAACACAGTGGTGGGGGTCCTGGGGGTAAAGGGGGCAATGCAGTGGTGGGGTGTAAGGGGTCACAGAGGAACAGGGGTAATAGAATGGTGGGGGTCCCAGGGTAAATGGTGTAATGGCGCTAATGGGGGGTACACAGTGGCAAGGGTCCCAGGGTTAAAGGGGGTAATGCAGAGGTAGAATCCTAGGGGTAAGAGGAATGGGGGTAATGCAGTGACAGAAGTCCCAGGGAAATGGAGTGATGAGGGTCTGGCATTGATGGTTTGACGGGGGACTGGCGTTGATGGTTTGACGGGGGTCCGGTGTCGGTGGCGTGGCGGGGGTCCGGTGTCGGTGGTGCGGCGGGGGTCCGGTGTCGGTGGCGCGACGGGGGTCCGGTTCTGGTGACGCAACTTGGGGGGTCCAATGTCGGTGGGGATCCGGTGTTAATTGATGTTCGTGGGTGACAGGTGTCCATGTGTGATGGGGTCTGGCGTTGATGTTGTGATGAGCATCCAGTGTTGATGGTCTGTAGGTCCGCGGTTCACTGGGTTCTTGGCATTGATGGGGATCCAGGGTTGATGTGCTCAGAGATTTGTGGGTGAATCTGAACCTCCCCACACCCTCCAACTGCCCTCCCTGGGTCGGTCACCTTGGACAGTGATATCTTCTGACCTGGAGGTGGAGGGCAGGCTGGGGTGATTTATGCTCTGCCGCTCTGGGATGTGCCAAAGCAGTTCCTGCACGGGCACCTCCTGCACACTTCCTACTTCCTCGTCAGCCATCCAGACACACTGTGGCGGATGGTTTCACTGCCCAGCGGTGAGGGATTCCTCAGTGGAGGTTTCTATACACAGGAGCCCTCCTCTTTAACGTCGGGGACCTGGGGTGGAGGGTGTTGTACTGAGCAGTGCCGCATAACTGCTTCCTGAGTCACCGGTTACTTCTGCGGCTGGGAGGAGACAGTGCTTCACCTGTATGTGGAGTGTGTGAGGTTGCAAACCCCTCTTCACCTAGGGGCTGCTGCTCAAATTCTGGCTGCACTTCAGCCCCCACGCTCCTGATCTTCAGTTGCCTGGAGTAGAGGAGGGGGGTTGGGCGTCCCGAAGATCTTGTGGGGTTTCTGTTGGGCCTGGTAAAACTGGCTATTCACGGGTTGAGGCGGTGGGCGGATGAGGGGGCAGAGTGAGCTGACTGCCTGCCCCTCTTTTGGTGTTACTCACGGGCCCGAGGGGATGGTGTCAGAGGGGACAGAGGTCGAGTTCTGGGAATGCTGGGCTCCCTGGCGGATTGCGTGTGGGGCTGATGGTGAAAATTTGATGTGTAATAGAGAGGCTGTGTGAATACTGCCTTTCGCTGCTTTTTGCTGCATGTAAATAATGGCTTTTAGTTGTAGCTCTGTGTGTGTTTTGTCTTGTAATGTGTAGTTTTAAATAAAGTTTGTAAGTTTAATAAAAGGCAAGCTGAGGTGGGGGTGGGGGGCAGGATGGGCATTGGGTGATCCATTCCATGGACTTGCCTCTGAGGGGAGGCCATTCCAGCCTGGAGTCAGGGTGGGAGTGATTGGGAAGCTGGGAGTGATTGGGAAGCTGGGAGTGATTGGGAAGCTGGGAGTGATTGGGAAGCTGGGAGTGATTGGGAAGGTGGGAGTGATTGGGAAGGTGGGAGTGATTGGGAAGGTGGGAGTGATTGGGAAGGTGGGAGTGATTGGGAAGCTGGGAGTGAACTAGATGTCTGGTACCAAGGGATAGGTGGGTTGCTGGGAACTCTGAAGGTGCCACGTGTAAGTGTTCAGTTGTGGGTTGACCTGAAATGTGGATTCCACCCTGATAAAGGTAGAGCACATTTTAAAAGTGAATTTGTTCCATGTGTAAGGATTTCAATCATAAACCCACCCAGTCCCTGGAGTCGGAGCAAGTGCCTGACAACGAAAGTTTCCAGGTAACCATGGCACCCTGTTCCCCAGACTGACTGTCCCTCTGTTCAGGCTGAGGTGGGAGATGCTTTGTGCTTTGTTGTGGAGCAGAACCAGCTTGGTGGTGAATGTGCTGGTGATGGTGGCAGATGCAATGGGTGGTGGCAGTCGAGATTGCCATGGCAAAATCATGGCCCAGTGTTCCATGTGGAAGGGATGCAGAGATCTCTGCTCTTTCCTAGTCTGCAGTCAGCTCCCTGTCCTTCCTCAGCCCACCTGTTCATGCATGAATTTACCCTCGTGGTCCAGGGTCTTTCCGAGACACAGTCTCCCTACTGCTTACCCTTACTGCTGCTGCTCTCCTGCCTCTCTGTAAATCACACAGTGACCCTGCCACCACATCACCAACTCCACAGTACATGTGGGTGTATGTCCATGTGGGTGTTCTTGTCCACTGGCTGGTGCAGATATGAACATGTCTGCATTTTTGTGTGCATGTGTCAGAATCTCTGTGTTTTCATCTGTGCATATTCTTGTGTTAGCTTCTTACTGTGTGCCTGTGTCTCACTGTGTGTGTCTGCCTCACTGTGTGACTGTGTATTAGTTTGTGAACCCAAACCAAGGTAAACCCACACAGGGTGGTGGGACCTGGCAACGTACCTGGTCGGGTACTGAAGGACTAAACAGACCAATTGAGGTATTTACAGACATCTTCAACAGTTCACTGCAGCAGTCCATTGTTCACAGCCACTGCCAAGGTGGCGGCAATAAGAGGCCTCAATGACTCCCGCTCTATGGCACTGACCTCCACCATTATGAAATGCTTTGAGCATCTGGTGATAAAGCACACCTCCCAGAGACACTGGACCCATTTCAATTCACCTAAAGAAGAAACTGTTCCACTGACGATGCTACAGCCTTGTCACTTCACTCCATCCTGACCCACCTGGAGAACAACACCTCATACACCAGGCTACTGTTCATCGACTCCAGTTCAATACGATCACTCCCCAGAGGCTAGTGGAGAAGCTGTCCTCACTGGGATTCAACATCCCTCTCGGTCACTGGATACTATACTTCCTAATGGAAAGACCGCAGCCTGTCCGGGTCAGTAGCAGAACATTGAGCACCGTAACACTGAGCACTGACACACCTCAGGGCTGTGCGCTCAACCCACTCCTGTTCACGCGACTGCCCCACAGCTGCGCCACTAGATCCAGCTCCAACATCGTAATTGTTGGCAGATGACACGACAGTCATTGGTCTCATCACCAACAATGAGAAGAGGTGGAAAATCTTGTGAAATTGTGCGAGTGTAACAACCTGTTTCTCAATGTGGATTAGGCGAAGGAGATGATCATGGACTTTCGAGAGGACTAGCGACAGCCACCTTCCACTGCACAGTAATAACTCGGTAGTGGAGACAGTGGAGAGCACCAAGTTCCTTGGAATTCACTTAAGAAGTAATCTATCCTAGACACAAAACATCTCCTCACTTGGCAGGAAGGCGCAACAGCGATTGCACTTCCTGAGAAGATTAAAGCGGGCAAGGCTACCGGCCACCATCATGTCAACCCTCTATAGGAACTCTAACGAGAGTGTCCTGGCCGGCTGCACCACAGTGCGGTATGGTTGCTGCAGAGAAATGGATCGGAGGTCATCCCACAGACTATATGAGTGGCAGAGAGGATCACTGGAGTCTCCCCCACCCCATTGACCTGATCTACCCAGATTGTATCTGAAGAAGTTGCGTAAAATTATTGAGGAACTCTTCCACCCTGCATGCAGCATCTTCCAGCTGCTCCCATCGGGGAAGAGATCCAGGAGGATCAGAGCCAGTACCACCAGGCTGAGGAACATCTTCTTCCCACGGGCAGTGAGACTGTTGAATAAGCTGCTCATCCGATACTCTACTATCTATTAAGCAATATTTATTTATTTTTATATATTTACACTGCCCTCCAGAATGTTTGGGACAGACACTTTTATCTTTTATTTGCCCCTGTGCTCCACAGTTTGAAATTTATATTCAAACAATTCACATGTAATTACAATGCACATTCCACCTTTTATTCAAGGTTATTTATGTACATTTGAGTTTGACTATGTAGAAATTACAACATTTGTTATAAATATTCCCCTCATTTCAGGGCACTGTAATATTTGGGCTACAGCAATGGGGTATACATTAAAGTCGTCAGGTTTAGTACTTTGTTGCATATCCCTTGCATGCAATCACTATTTGAAGTTTGTGATTCATAGACATCACCAGGTGCTGAGTATCTTTGCTGGTGATGCTCTGCCAGGCCTCGACTGCAGCCATCTTCAGCTCCTGCTTGTTTCGGGGACTGTCCCCTTAAGATTTGTCTTCAGCATATGGAAGGCCTGCTCAGTTGTTCTAAATCAAGTGACTGACTTGGCCATTCAAGGATGTTCCATTCTTTAGCTTTGAAAAACTCCTTTGTTTCTTCAGCAGTATGTTTGGGATCAGGATGAGGTGCTGCCAGTGAGTTTGGAGGCATTTGCTCGAACTTGAGCAGATAAGATGTGGTTGGAGGGTGGTTGTTCCTGGTCCTCCTGATGTCTGTGATTATCTCCTTTGTCTTGTCCACATTATGGTGCCCTGAAATGGAGAAACTATCGTATATTTCGGTGTATGTTATAAAGCACTCAAAAATCTCTCAAAAAATAGGGGTCGACTTACTGGGAGAACGATGTCATCGCTCCTACCCAGGAGAATGAGGTCATCGCTCCTACCCGGGAGAATGAGGTCGTCGCTCCTACCTGGGAGAACAAGGTCGCCGCTCCTGCCCGGGAGAATGAGGTTATTGCTCCTACTCAGGAGGACGAGGTTTTGTTTTACTTTTTTAAAAACTTGCTTAGTTATAGCTTTGTTACTTGTGATTGGGAGTTTTTAAATATTTTGGGTTGTTGCTGGGAGGCCTGGACAACCCGGAAAATGGGGGTCAACATATGCCCAATATACTATAAAACCATTAAAATGAGGCTAAAAAGGGTGGGAGGGTGTCAATCTCTCTGCCAGTAAACTTATACATCAAAATATACGGTGTGTATAAAAAGTAATTTCTACATCGTCAAACCAAAATGTACAAAAATAACCTTTAATAAAATCTGGAATGTTAACTTTAATCACGTGTGAATTGTTTAATTACAAATGTAAAACTGTGGTGCACGGGTGCAAATAAATGAAAAAAAATGTCTGTCCCAAACATTATGGAGGGCAGTGTATATTCTCTATGTATAAGTGATGTATGGTTGTGTGTCTGTGTGTTTTTTGCACTGAGGACTGTAAAACACTGTTTCGTCGGGTTGTATTTGGACAATCAGATTATAATAAACTGGAACTTGGAATGTGTGTCTTTCGCTCTATGTACGTGCATGTACCACAATGTATGTAGTGTGTGTTTTTCTGTATATGTATGAGTGTTTCTGTACAAGTGTATGTGCTTCTGTACGAATGTGTGTGTGGTTGTGTGCATGTGTGAATGAGTGGTGTGTGTTTGTATTTGAGTGTGTGTGTGTGTGCACAGTCAGACTCGACCCCTGGAGAAACATTTCTCTCACCTGTCCCATTATTAAACAGGATCTATTACCATTGGTACAGGGGCAAATTATTGCCCCTGTAATTTCCAAATTAATTTCCAAATTATTGCCAGTGAGTCCCACTGATCCCAGGTGTGTGGCACTCGTGGTGTCACTGCAGCTGTGGCCTGGAGGTCAGTCGACATTATAAGGTTGCCTGTTCCAGTTGTCCACATCACTTCCTCCCAGAGTGATTGTGTGCCATGGAAAGGATTGGTCAGAACTGCTCACCCTTCCCACCATCCGCAGTCCTCATCCACGACTTCACAGCGGATCTTGATGCTACACACGAGCCCTACCTCACCTATCTCCAGTCCACCCCGCCTGTTCCCCCTCCCCAAGGCCTTGTTGTGGGCGTGTCACTGACCCTAGCATTTTCCCCTCTCTGCATCAACGACCAGCTGGAAAACTGGAGTGTGGGGAAAGTGCTCAGTGACGTGTGGAGGAGGGGTACAGACCAGGGTTGTCTACTGCTCCATGTCTGATGGGAGTGGAAGGGAAGTCGTGCTGGAGAACTCAGACTGCTCCGCCCTCAGAGACAGGCCGCCCAGCCGGAAGGTTTGCAACCTGCTACAATGTGCGTCCTGGACTGCTGGCCATTGGTCTCAGGTAAGAGAGAAACTTGGAAGTCTGCAGACACTGTGAATGTAGTAAAACATACAGAAATGTTGGAGGGACTCAGCCAGTATTTTCACCTTCCAAAAATATCGACTGCTCTGGCTTTCGTTACCTCCCCATCCCATCAATCCCTCCCCCAGCTCTGTCTCTCCCTTTTCCCTGTCTCCTTTTGCACAGATGTGATCAAATCTTACCTCATCCCTTATTGTATCCAATTGACACCTTTTGTTGGTCTGGATTTCACCCCCAGCTGGCTCTGTCTGAATTCTGAGACTTGCTGCAAATTTAATGCTTGTGCCTTATTCTGCAAAAGGCTCAGGCCCGAAACGTCAGCAATGTATATCTTTGCTTTTTATGGGCGTGGAAAAGACTGGCTGAGTTCCTGCAGCATTTTGGTGTGTTTTTACTGGTCTCAAGAAGGCTCAGCCCCTCACTCTTGCCTGTCCCTCCTCCAGAAAGGCCTCAGACTTTGCCTCTTGGCTGACCTCGCTTCATATTCTGGCCCCGCCTCCCACCATGGCCCTGCCCCTTGGATGGCCCAGCCTCCCATTCTGGCCCTGCCCCTTGGCTGGCCCCGCCTTCTGCTCTGGTCGTACCTTCTGCTCTGGTCCCTCCTCCCGCTCTGGTCCCGCCTCCCGCTCTGGTCCCGCCTCCCACTCTGGCCCAACCTCCCGCTCTGGCCCAACCTCCCGCTCTGGCCCAACCTCCCGCTCTGGCCCAACCTCCCGCTCTGGCCCAACCTCCCACTCTGGCCCAACCTCCCGCTCTGGCCCAATCTCCCGCTCTGGCCCAACCTCCCGTTCTGGCCCAGCCACTTGGCTGTCCCCGCCACTTGGCTATCCCCACTTCCCACGCTGGTTCCAACTCCAGCTCCTATCTGCCTCCCACTCTGGCCCCACTTCCTGCTCTGGCCCTATGTCGAGTCCAGGAGCCGCCTACCACCTACCCATCTCTCACTGAAGAGGATACCTAAAAAGGGAAGGTTTGGATTTCTCTGGTGCCTGGAATGCCTTGTGACCATCCTGTTGTCACACAGCACAGAACAGACCTTTCGGACCAACTCATCTCTGCTGACCAAGTTGCCATTGTGGGCTGCTCCCATTTGCCTGCATTTTGTCCAGATCCTTCTAAACTTTCCTGTACATAAATCAGTCCAAACATCTTTTGAATGTTATCACTTTGCCCCTTCTATAGTCCCTCTGGGGGGCCCCTTGTTCCAAATGTGGACCACCTTCTGAGTGAGAGAAATGTCCCCTCAGCTCCCTCTTCAATCTTTCCCTTTGGGGCAGCATGGCTGGCACAACACCTTTATGGCACCAACAATCGGGACTGGGGTTCTTGCTGTGTCTGTGTGAGTTTTCTCTGGGGGCTCTGGTTTCCTCCCACCCTTCAAAACATACTGGGGGTGTAGGTTAATGCAGTGTAAATTGGGTGGCATGGACTGAAATGGCCTGTTACCATGCTGTATATCTAAACTTTTTTTTTAAATAAAAATCTATCCTTAAATCCATGATCTCTGGTTCCAGAATCATACAACATCAAGTAAAACCCTATGAAACAATGTTCTCCAGTCCTCGGTGGCAAAACACACAGGCCCACAACCAGACACAACACACATACAGACAAACAATACATATGCAAGACAAGTATTCAGATTTCAGGTCACCACAGAGTTCCTTTTTGTTTCTCTTACTTCAAGTGGAACATTAGGCAGTCAGTCCTCTCCTCTTGCATGAATCTCAATGGCTTTGAATAGGCTGAACTAAGAACTCACAAGCTTGCCAGCTTGTCCTGTTCCGGTCCCAGCTGCTGCTGCTGACTGACACACTGTAGAAGTGATCTCTCTCTCTCATCGGTTGCCTTTGTGTAAACAATAATCCATTAATGAAGTCACTTGGGCACTCTCCAAAGCTTTTGCAAAGGCTCTGAGGCCCCGACTTGTCTAGCATTAGCAGAACCAGTATTTTAAATAAGATCTGTTTTAAAGTGTTTGTATGTGATCTACACTAAAAACCCTGCCCAAATTTATCTCCCTAAAACATATCTATATTCCATCAAACCCCCGTGTTCTGTATACTTCCATTAGGTGACTCCTCTTTCTCCTGTGCTCCAGGAAGCAAAGACCAATCTGTCCTGATAACTCAACCCTCTGGTCCCAGAAACATCTTGTTCAAGCAGACATGAGGGTGAGCAGTGATTGGGAGGGGAGGGGGTGGTGGGTAGGGCAGTGTTTCTCAGGGTGGGGTCAACTCTCCAACCTGATGGGTCTACTGAGCCATGGAAGGACAGTGGGGCATTGAAGAGAGCAGCGGCCAGTCCCCTTCAGCTCTTGGTTGGGTTGTCCACAGGGGAGCCAGTCACAGGGATAATGGGTTCAGGTCTGGATGTGGTTTGAGCCATTTTACCCAACAGCAACTGAGAGATTCAAATTTAGACAGACAGCACCATAACAGGCCCTTTCAACTCATGAGCCTGTGGTGCCCAATTAACCTACAATCCCTGGTACGTTTCGAATGGTGGGAGGAAACCCATGCAGACATGGGGAGAGCATACCAACTCCTTACAGACACTGCGGAATTCAAAGCCTGTTCCAATCGTTGGCGCTGTAACAGCATTGCATTGACTGCTAAGCCAACCGTGCTGCCCCCCAGTCTGTCTGCACGGCTGAAATGTCACATTCTTGACAACAGCTGATTATTTATTTGCTCTGAACACATTGTGGTCATTCACTGTACACAAGTGTAGTTGGTTCATCTGTACGGCTGAAGCATTAAGGTGCATTTGTACATTTCAATGGATTCTATATCAATAAGCTTCCTCTCCCCTCCCCACCGCTGGCTCCCAGCTGCAACCCACATCCCCAGTTGTAGTCTATTTGTTTAGATGCGTCGAGGGTCTGGAGCAACATCTGGTGTTGGTTGTGTTAGTCCCCTGCCTCTCCTCTGTTGCAGTGCTCGGTGACGTGTGGGCAGGGTGTGCAGACCCGGACTCTCACCTGCGTGTCGCCCGCCAGTGGCCAGCTCCCACACTTCATGTGCTCGTCTCAAACAAAGCCTGTCAACACCAAAGCCTGTGTTCTGGAGAGCTGCTGGGACACCGTCTCCTGGTACCTCGGGGCTTGGAGCCCGGTGAGTGCTGGAACTGGGACTATGCTGGGCCCCAGACAACTCATCTGTTGATGAGGCCTCCAATTCCACTCCACAATTTCCACGCTCTCTCTCATTGCAACCCTTCTACCTTCCCCCTCTTCTCCCCCCCTGTTCTCCCACAATTCTCCCTCCTGTTCTCCCCATCTCTTCACTCCCCCTCCCTTCCCCCCCCCTTCCCCCTTAACCCCTCTTCCCCTTCCCTCTTCCCCCTCCTCTCCTCACCCTCTCCCCCTCACTTTCTCCCCCATCCACCACCCTCCTGTCCCACACCCACCCTCTCGGATCCTCACCTTCACTCCCCCCTCCCCCCCACACCCACCCTCGCCTCCACCCTGCCGCACCACTTACCCTTCAGCTGTATTGAGCCTGGGGTCTAGGTGGCCTATGGCAAAGAGTGCTTCAGGGGAGGGGTTGGCTGGGGTATGTGATAAGGAGGGGGAGTGCATTGGGTGAGGGATCAGGGGAGAAGGATTTCCCCTGCAGCTGCTGAGAGCCTGGGGTCTTGTTGCAGTGCTCGGTGACCTGTGGAGAGGGTGTCCGTGCTCGGCCCGTCTCCTGCATGTCTGCGGTGGGTGGTCAGCTGCAGGACCTCGCCTGCTCATCGCAGCCAAAACCATTGTCCGTCCAGACCTGCGTCCAGCCCAGCTGTGCACATCCCTTCTCCTGGCACGTTGGAGCCTGGGGCCTGGTGAGAACAGAATCCTGCTGAAGGGTGGGTGACATCTGGGTGAGCTAGGGTGTGAGCTGGGTGTCCTGAAGTGTGTTTTGAGGGAGATGGGTGCCCTGAAGTGTGTGTTGAGGGAGATGGGTGCCCTGGGGTGTGTGTTGAGGGGGCTGGGTGACCAGGGGTATGTGTTGAGGGTGCTGGGTGACCAGGGGTGTGTGTCGAGGGTGCTGGGTGCCATGGGGTGTGTGTAGAGGGAACTGGGTGTATGTTGAGGGAGTTGGGTGTTCTGGGGTGTGTGTTAATGGGGTCGGGTGCCCTGGGATATGTGCTGGGTGCTCTGGGATGTATGTTGACAGGTTTGGGTGCCCTGGTGTGTGTGTTGAGAGTGGTGGGTGGACTGGAGTTTATGCTGGGTTTCTGGGTGCCCTGGGGTGTGTGCTGGTGGCTTTGGGAGTCCTGGAGTGTACATTGAGGGAGTTGGGTGTCCTGTGATGTGTGTTGAGGGAGTTGAGGAGCCTTGGGGTGTGTGTTGAGGGTGTTGGGTGCCCTGAGGAGTGTATTGAGAGTGCAGGGGTGGGGGGGCTCATCTCCCCTCCATCACGGTCCCGTCCTGGGGCTCGTCTCCTCACCATCACAGACCCGTCCTGGGGCTCATCTCCCCGCAGTGCTCCAGGAGCTGTGAGACAGGCCAAAGGAGGCGGCAGGTGATCTGTTACAACCAGGACCGCAGTCACCAGGACCCCAGCAAGTGTGACTCCCGCACATCCCCGCTGCACATCGAGGTCTGCAACACCCAGCCGTGCATGCTGCCGCAAGGTGAGGTCCCACCCTCCCATTTCCCCTCCTCCCCATCACCTCCACACTCCTCCCACCCTCATGTTACCCATCCCCCTTCCCCATCACCCTCCCTGTCAACCTCCAACATTCCCGGACCCCCTGATCACTGAGAGGCAGCTCTGCTACAAACAGTATCTGCAAGGGTAATACCCTCCCTTCCTGGACCCCTGATTGTGTGGACAGACAGGGGGGAGGTGCAGCTCTGCTACAAACAGTACCCAGAGGGGTATACACATATTCCTAGACCCCCTGATCATTAGGAGCGGGCGGCTCTACTGCAAGTATTGATCTATTGCAATGTTACAGCCCAACTTCAGTGGAGTGCACACCTTACCCGTCACCCTTCCAAGCAATGTCCACAGTTGCAACCTGGCATGGAGCGGTAACCATGGCTATCACTACAAGGGTCGGAGGGGGAGAGGGAGAGAAATATGCTCTGTGCTGGTGCTAAATAGAGTGTTAATCTGTGTGTCTAGCCAATGGTGTCACTAAGTGATTTGAATTAGCCAATGGCAAGATGTGCACTAATTAGTGACTGGAGCCCCAACCTTGACTGACAGGTGATGTAATTAGTGGCTGAAACCTAACTTTGATTGACAGGTGATGTGACTTCTGAGTAAGTTCCAGACTGGGGTGGAGGGGGAGGATAAGAGGGCAATACACACATTCCAGACAGGAGGGGGGCCACATTTCCTCCACACATAACCCCTGTGCGCCCCTACCCTCCCTATTACACCAACATTTACCCCCACCCTGTTCTTCCCCACCTTCCCATCTCCCCCACCCTCCCCATCATACTTGCATTCCCCCCAACCGTCTACTCCCTGTTCCTCCCCACCCTTACATCTCTACCCCCACCCTCTCCATCACCCCCACCTTCCTTGTCTTCTCCCCATCCCCCAACCTCAACCTATCCTCCCCCCTTACTAAGGTGGGAGAGTTCATGAGCCGTGAACTGTTGTCGCCACTGCAGACGTACCCAGTTTTCCGGATCCCACTGGCTTTGATCCCAGTCAGGAGGTGATGACCATTCCCCGCACCGGATCCCTCCTACCCCCCGGTAGGTTGTGTGGGCATGGGTGGTATGGGAGGGGCAGTGGCAGGGGGAGGGAGTAGGGGAGGATTTGGGAGGATGGGATGGGGTTGATGTGGGAGGGGAGAAGGAGAGTGTGTGGGGAGGAGAGAGGGTGTGTGGGGAGGAGAGAGGGTGTGTGGGGAGGAGAGAGGGTGTGTGCTCAGTAAAAAAGGGGGAAGGTCCCTGAATAACAGGGCTGGGGAGGACATGCTGGGAAGGATGTGCAGGGGGCAGTGTTCAGACCTACAGGATAAGGTGTTAATTGGATAAGGATGGGAGGCTGGAGAGAGGAAAGGTGAGAATTGATTGGGGGTGTTTTTTGCTCTGTGAGAAAGACATTTTTTTTTACATAGAACTTGCATGATTATTTTTCCATTCTGAAGTGTCTCCCGACCTTCCAGGAGTGGTCGTTCACACAGGAACGACCAAACCTCCAAATATCCAAGTTTAGACTGAATCCCTGACATGCGGTATTTAAGGAGGCTGGACACCCTATTCATTAGCCCATTGTTCACGGATCACCTGCAGTCCAGTTTAGATAGCAGGGCTCAAGGAAATAAAATGTCTGAACAGAAATGAGTCCTTATTCCTGTTCCGATCTTTTTACACAGACTGCGTTCCAGGAAATAGAGGGTGTAAAAAAAAACATGAGGGAAAAGTAAAGAGAGAGAGAGACCGAGTGCAAGGAAAGGAGATATTCGAGGGGAGATTTGATAGAAGTATTTAAAATTATGAAGGGTTAGACAGAGTAAATGTAGATAGTTTTTTTTCACTGAAAGTAGGCAAGATACAAACCAGAGGACCTGGGTTCAGAGTGAAAGGGGAAAGTTTAGGGGGAACTTCTTCACACAGACAGTGATGAAAGAACTGCCACTTGTAGTAAATGCAGGCTCAATTTTAACATTTAAGAAGAATTTGGACAGGTACATGGATGGGAGAGCTATGGACCGGTCAGTGGAACAAGGCAACAAAAAAAGGTTCAGCACGGACTAGAAGGCTGAAGGGGCCCGTTTCCGTGCTGTCGTGTTCTATGGTTCTATAAGGAAAGATGTGGGTAGGTTGATGGAAACTGGAAGTCGGTGTTAATGCCATCCGGTTGGAGAGCCCAGACAGAAGATGAGACACTCTTCCCCCAATTTGCGGATCCCCTCCAACTGGATGGCATGAAGATCAACTTCTCCTTTTTTTGATAGTTCCTCCCCATCTTTCCCTTTTTCTCCTCTTACCTCTGTCTCTCTACCCTCAGCCTTCTTTCCCCCAGGTCTCTGCTGTCATAGAGCCAAAAAAACTCTTCTCCCCCAATCAATTCTCACCTTTCCTCTCTTTTCACCTCCCATCCATGTCCAATTAACACCTTTTGTCTGTTGGTCTGGACCCCTCCCCCTGCCCATTCTTCCCTTCTCGCTGACCTTTTAATGGCTGTGTTTTATTCATACCGTGAAGGAGGGCTCAGGTCTGAAACATTGGTTAATGAATCTTTACCTCCAACGGACACTGCGGGGCCAGCTGAGTTCCTCCAGGAGTTCTGTGTTTTTACTACAATCACACTTTCAGATGTCACTCCTAGTGAGGCCTCACCAGTGACTCATTAAACCTCAACATCACATCCTTGCTCTTGCATTCATATCTGGAGGAATAGGATGCCACGATTGCATTTGCCTTCTTCACTGTCGACTCAACCTGTAGGGTTAACCAATGGCGACTCCCAATTTTGCAGCTCCGAATTTTCTCCCAATCCAATTCATATTCTCCGCCCTTTTATTCCTTCTACCGAAGTGGAGGACCATACACTTTCCAACATTGTATTTAATTTGCCGCTCCTTTTCCCCTTCTCACAATCTATCTACGCCTTTCTGCAGCCTCTCCATTTTCTCCTCACTACCTGCCCCTCCGCTTATCTTTGTATCATCTGCAAACCTAGCTACACAGCCATTTATTCCATGATCTATATTATTAACATGCATCGTAAAAATAAGTGGCCCCAACACTGGTAACCGGTAGACAATCTTTATTCCCGCTCTCTGCTTCCTGCCCATTACCAATGCTCTACCCATGCTTGTATCTTCCTGTCATTCCATGGGCACCCATTTTGTGAAGCAACCTCATGTGCGGACCCTTGTCAAAGGCCTTTTGTAAGTCCGACTGTACAACATCTCCTGCATGTCCTTTGTTCCGCCTTTTGGTGGTTTCCTCAAAAAAATTGCAGTAGGTCGATCAGGCAAGACTTTTCCTCAAGGAAATCATGCTTGCTTTAGCCTATCTTGTCATGCACCTTCAGGTACTCCGTAATCTCATCCTCGACTCCAACAACTTCCCAACCACTGATGTGAGGGTAATATTTCCTTTCTGCTGCCTCCGTCCCTTTTTAAATGGCTGAGTAAGCTTTGCAATTTTCCACTCCTCCAGAACCATGCCAGAATCTGTTGATTCTTGGAAGATCATTACTAAGGCCTCCACAATCCCTTAGGTTACTCCTTTCAGAACCCAAGGGTGCATTTCATCTGGTCTGGGAGACTTATCGAACCTTAAACGTTTCAGCTTCTCAACCACCTTCTCTCTGGTGATCGTGACTGCACTCACCTCTCTTTTTCCTGACATCAGTTTACTGCTAATGTCTTCCACACTGAAGGCTGATGCATAATACTCATTCAGTTCCTCTGCCATCTCCTTATCTCCCATTATTAATTCTCCAGCGCCATTTTCTATCCGTCCTCCGTCTACTCTTGCTCCTTTTTTTACTTAAAAAACTTTTTAGTATAATTTTTGATATTATTTTCTATAAAAGAAAATGAACTCCTTTCAAAGTATCTTTCCTTCCTAATTAAATACAATGTTCAGTGCAAAGACAGTAATTGAATAGGGAGTGCAGGTGGGAGTAATTAAAGGAAACTGGTTTGGATTGGACAGTGCTAGTGGTCACAATGGGTAGTGTATTAAAGAAAAGGAAAGGTTTTTGGAAGCGGCCCAAGCGAGTGAGTGGGAGCACAGGTTGAGGACGAGTCACTGTACATTAAGGTCAGATAGTCTTTATTACTACTTCATTGGGGTAAAGGATGAGTGTTAGGGCTGTGTGTTGTTGGGAGTGCCAAATGTGGGAGGTCCTGGAGTCTTCCAGACTCCCAGATGTCCATATCTGCACGAGGTGTGTCGAGCTGCAGATTCTTAGGGACCGTGTAAGGGAACTAGGGCTGCAGCTCGATGACCTCAGGCTGGTTAGGGAAACAGAAGAAGTCATAGATGGGAGTTACAGCCAGGTGGTCACGCCAGAGCCACGGGAGGAGGAAAGGTGGGTAACAGTTAGGAGAGGGACAGAAAAATGTAAGGTGCCAGAGAGGAGCCCTATGACTGTAACCTTCAGCAATAAGTACGCCTTTTGAGTACTGTTGAGGAGGACATCAAAGTTGGGGGGAGCAGCAGTGGCTGTGCCTCTGGCACGGGGTCAGTCCCTGTAGCTCAGAAAGGAAGAGGAGGGCAATAATGGTAGGGGACTCCATAGTTAAGAGGACAGATAGGGGATTCTGTGGATGTAGCAAGGAGAACCGGATGCTGGTTTGCCTCCCTGGTGCCAGGGTCCGGGATGTTGCTGCTCGTGTCCCGGATATCCTAAAGTGGGAGGGACAGGAGCCAGAGGTCATGGTACATGTAGGTACCAATGACATAGCGAGGAATAGAGAAGAGGTCCTAAAAAGTGAGTACAGGCAGTTAGGTAGGGAGTTAAAAAGAAGGACCGCAAAGGGGGTAATCTCTGGATCACTCCCTGTGCCACGTGACAGTGAGAATAGAAATAGAATGAAGTGGAGGATTAACACATGGCTGAAGCGGTGGAGTAAGGGGCAGGGTTTCAAGTTTCTGGATCACTGGGACCTTTTTTGGGGAAGATGTGACCTGTACAGTAAGGACGGGTTACACTTAAATCCCAGGGGGACCAGAATCCTGGCAGGGGTATTTGCTAGGGCTACTCAGGATCCTTTAAACTAGAATGGTTGGGGGGGAGGGAGCAAAATAGTACAGAGCAGTAAGGAGAAGGTTAGAATGCAAACAAAGAAAGTTTGTAGTAAGTATTTGAATATGGATGGGCAGATGATAGAGAAAGGAAATGCTCTGGAAGAAGATGAAGGGCAATTGGCAGGAAAAGGAAATAATGTTGTTATTAAAGATGAGGGAAAACAGGGATTAAGAATTGGGAAATCTCTGAAATTCATATATTTTAATGCCAGGATTATTGTAAAAAAGGTGGATGAGCTGAAGGTGTGGATTGATACTTGGAAGTATGATGTGTACCATGAGACATGGTTGCAGGAGGGATGTGATTGGCAGCTGAATATCCCTGGGTTTCGTTGCTTTAAGTGTGATAGAGTCGGAGGGGCAAGAGGAGGTGGTGTTGCATTGCTTGTCAGGGAGAATATTACAGCGGTGCTTAGGCAGGATAGATTAGAGGGCTCGTCTGTGGAGGCTATTTGGGTGGAACTGAGGAGTGGTAAAGGAGAGGTTACACTTGTAGGGGTGTATTATAGACCACCCGGAGGGGACCGAGACCTAGAGGAGCAAATCTGTAGGGAGATAGTGGATATTTATGATAAGCACAGGGTTGTAATTATGGGAGATTTTAATTTTACACATATAGATTGGGAAACACATTCTGTGAAAGGGCTGGATGGGTTAGAGTTTGTGAAATGTGTGCAAGATAGTTTTTTACAATATGTAGAGGTGTCGACCAGAGAAGGAGCAGTGTTAGATCTACTGTTGGCAAATGGGATGGGTCAAGTGACGGAGGTTAGTGTTGGCGAGCACTTCAGGTCCAGTGATCATAATGCCATCAGCTTCAATGTCATTATGGAAAGAGATAAGTCAGGGCCAAGGGTTGAGGTTTTTGATTGGGGAAAAGCTAGATTTAAGGAGATGCGAAAGGACTTACAGGGTGTGCATTGGGACAATTTGTTTTATAGGCAGGATGTAGTAGAGAGATGGAAGTATTTTAAAGATCAGATTTTGAAAGTGCAAAAGCTTTATGTTCCTGTTAGGTTAAAAGGAGGGGAAAAAGGTTGGAGAGAGCTGTGGTTTTCAAGGAATATTGGAAACTTGGTTCGAAGAAAAAGGGAGGCGTACATTAGGTATAAGAAGCATGGAATTAAGGAGATGTTTGAAAAATACATTGAATGTAAGAGGAATCTTAAGAGAGGAATTAGGAAAGCTAAAAGAAGGTACGAGGAGACTATAGCAAGCAGGGTGAAAATTAATCCAAAAGGGTTCTACAAATATGTTAATGGTAAAAGGAAAGCGAGAGACAAAATTGATCCCTTAGAGAATCAGAGCGGAAAACTGTGTGTGGAGCCTAGAGAAATGGGGGAGATATTGAACAGTTTCTTTTCTTTGGTATTCACCAAGGAGAAGGATATTGGGATATGTGAGATAAAAAAAGCAAATTGGGTAAATATGGAGAACATAGTGATTACGAAAGATGTAGTGTTAGGGCTTTTGAGGAATATAAAGGCGGATAAGTCTCCGGGACCAGATGGGATCTTCCCCAGGACACTGAGAGAAGTAAAGGAGGAAATAGCAGAGGCTCTGACGGTAATTTTCCAAATGTCATTAGAGTTGGGGATAGTGCGCATGTGGTTCCGTTATTTAAAAAGGGTTCAAGGAGGAAGCCTGGCAATTATCGGCCTGTAAGTTTGACGTCTGTGGTAGGTAAATTAATGGAGAAAGTTCTTAGAGATAGTACTTATAAATATTTGGATAGACAGGGTCTGATCAGGAGCACTCAACATGGATTTGTGGGCGGAAGGTCCTGTTTGACCAATCTGATTGAATTTTTTGAAGAGGTGACTAGGAATATGGATGAGGGTAGTGCGGTGGATGTTGTCTATATGGACTTCAGTAAGGCCTTCGATAAGGTACCACATGGAAGGTTAGTTAGGAAGGTGCAGTCTTTAGGTATAAATTTTGAGATAGTCAAATGGATTGAACATTGGCTGAAGGGGAGAGGCCAGAGAGCGGTAGTGGATAATTTTCTGTCAGGTTGGAGGCCGGTGACCAGTGGTGTACCTCAGGGATCTGTATTGGGCCCATTGTTGTTCGTTATATACATTAATGATCTAGATGATGAGGTGGTGAATTGGATTAGTAAATATGCAGACGATACTAAGATAGGTGGAATAGTGGATAATGAAGAAGGTTTTCAAGGATTGCAGAGGGATTTGGGCTGCTTAGAAAAGTGGGCTGAAAAATGGCAGATGGAATTTAATGCTGATAAGTGTGAGGTGCTTCATTTTGGTAAGAAGAATCAGAACAGGACATACGTAATAAATGGGAGAGCATTGATGAATACAGAAGAGCAGAAAGATTTAGGAGTAACGGTACATCGTTCCCTGAAGGTAGAAACTCAAGTGAATAGGGTGGTGAAGAAGGCTTTTAGTATGCTGGCCTTTATCAATCATTGCACGGAACATAGGAGTTGGGAAGTGATGTTGAGATTGTATAAGGCGTTGGTGCGGCCTAATTTAGAGTTCTATGTGCAGTTCTGGTCGCCTAATTATAGGAAGGATATAAACAGAGTGGAGAGAGTGCAGAGAAGATTTACCAGAATGTTACCTAGGTTTAAGCATCTAGAGTACAGGGAGAGATTGGGCAGATTAGGTCTTTATTCTTTTGAGCGTAGAAGGTTGAGAGGGGATTTGATAGAGGTATTTAAGATTATGAAAGGGATAGACAGAGTGGATGTGGATAGACTATTTCCGTTAAGAGTAGGAGAGATTGAAACAAGAGGACATGAGTTGAGAGTTAAGGGACAGAGGTTTAGAGGTAACATGAGGGGGAACTTCTTTACTCAGAGAGTGGTAGCGGTGTGGAATGAGCTTCCGGGAGAAATAGTGGCGGCAGAGTCAATTTTATTATTTAAGAAAAAGTTAGACAGGTATATGGATGAGAAGAAGGTGGAGGGTTATGGTCATTGTGCAGGTAGGTGGGACTAGAGAGGAGTGTTTGGTTCGGTGTAGACTAGAAGGGCCTAATGGCCTGTTTCCATGCTGTAATTGTTATATATGTTATATATATGTTATGATCTTCTTAGTTCCCTTCTGTACAATTTTAAAACTTTCCCAGTCCTTCGTCTTCCCACTAATTTTTGCTTTCTTGTTTGCCCTCTCTTTTGCCTTTATTTTGATTTCTCTTGTCAGCCACAGTTGAGTTATTTTTCTATTCAAGCATTTCAACTTTATTGGAATATATCTGTCCTGCACCTTCCTTATTTCTCCAGTCATCACTGCTCTGCCATCCTCCCTGCTCGTGTGCCTTTCCAGTCTGCCAGTTCCCCTCTCATACCTCTGTAGTCTCCTTTATTCCACTGATATAGTCAGGGGTGCTGTGCTGCAGGAGCTCACCGGAGCACCGCTCAGGCATCTCACCGGGTTGCTTCAGGACCACTATGGAAGCATTCCAGCACATAGTGGCTCTAAAGGTTAAAACCTTGTGTTTTTGATTTGTAGTTAATTTTGTGCCTATCCCTGTAGGAAAAAGCATTGTTTGTAATGTTAACCATAGTGACTATGACATCATATGTCATAGTATCTGAGCAGACCGAGAGCTTGCACCTCATTCTTCAACGAACCATGGAGGGGACGTGAGCTCGAGGTACTTTGAATCAAAATATAGACAACATTTTTCAAGTTCTAGTATTTCACAATTTCAAAATATGTCATCTTAATTTGTCTTAATTTTGTCTATTTATTCTTATGTTTGTTTAAAATTGATTATCGTTATATCATTATTCAAATGCTTTGTTTGCTCATCATGAAAATCTCAATGCGAAGTTATGCAAAATGCTTATCTGTTTTATCAAGGAATTAAAGCTGCAACTACAAAGTTTGGTTTATTGGATTAATAAGATAGCAATTTGGAATATCATCCCCATGTTTCCTCGGGATGACATGTTTTGAAATTGGGAGATACTAGAATTTGGAAAGTGTCGTCTCTCGCAGCAGCATCCCCATGCCCCTGGGTTGTTGGCCCCCCTCCTCCCGCTACGTTCTTTAGCCTTGACAAACCTGATTCTTTCATGAGTGGTTATTCTACTTCGTACTCCTACAGGTCGCAGTAAATTACACAGCGCCAAGTACAAAATAGGAGCCACCCCAGGTCTTGCGAGCCCTTCTTGTTGCTGTTTTGATGAGCTATGACACCTAAAGATTTACCACTGCACCCCTGGGTATACTGACACCTTGATTTTAGTTTCACCCTCTCAAACTACAGGGCAAATTCTGTCATGATCGCTGCCTCCTCCTTGGACATGCATGTCAAATTCTACCCCATCTATCCCTCTTGCAGTAAGGAGGAGTAAGTCAATATTAGGCAAGTTGAAGTCTCTTATAACAATAACTCTGTTATTTCTGCAGCATTCCAAAATCTGCCAACTTATCTGCTCCTCAGTATCCTGAAGGCTATTTGGGGGTCTATCGAGTGATTACTCTCTTCCTATTTCTGACTTCCACCCACAGCATCTCTTTTTTGAAGGCCATGGTTTCCTGAGTTCTATGGCTTCCTCTCATCCTTAACACAAAACTCTATGCTTTACTTTAACAGCAGAGCTAGGCTATTCAGCCCATCGAGTCTGCCCCACCATTCAATCATGAGCTGATCTATTTTCCCAGTTAGCCCCAATGCCTGGCCTTCTCCCCATAACCTTTGAGGCAAATCAAGAACCTATTAATCTCTGCCCGAAATACCCCCAATGAACTCTCCTCCACAACAGCCTGCAGCAACAAATTCCACAAATTTACCACCCTCTAGCTGAAGAAATTCCTCCGCACTTCTGATCTAAATGGACAACTTTCAATCCAGAAGTTCTCCCCTCTTGTCCTGGACTCTCCCACCATGGGAGGTGACCTTTTTACATTGAATGCTACAGCACAGAAAACAGGCCATTTGACCCTTCTAGTCTGTGCCAACCATCACTTCGTTAGTCCCACTGACCTGTCCCCACTCCATATCCCTCCCGCATTCCACACTCTCACCACTTTCCCCTAATCTTCCCCCTAAACCTTTCCCCTTTCATCTTAAAACTATGACCTCTCATATCTATCTCCCCCAATCTAAGTGGAAAAAGTCCACGCGTCCACTCTTTCTATATCTCTCATAATCTTATAAGCCCTCTATCAAATCTCCCCTCATTTTTCTTTGTTCCAAGGAATAAAGTCCTAACCTGTTTAATCTTTCCCTGTAACTCAACTCCTGAAGACCCGGCAACATCCTAGTAAATCTTCTCTGCACTCTTTCAATCTTATTGAAATTCTTCCAGTAGTTTGGCAACCAGAACAGCACACAATTTTCCAAATTTGACCTCACCAATGTCGTATACAACTTCAACATAACATCCCAACTCCTATACTCAATACTTTGATTTATAAGGCTAAGATACCAAAAGTTTTCTTTACATTCCTGTCTACCTGTGACACCACCTTCTTTGCTCCTCCACACTCCTCAGTGCCCTGCCATTTACTGTGTATGTCCCACCTTGGTTTGCCCTTCCAAAATGCATCACCTCATTCTTGTCTGCATTAAACTCTATCTGCCATTTTTTGGCCCATCCTCCCCATTGGTCCAGACCCCTCTGCAAGTTTTGAAAATCTACTTTGCTGTCCACAACACCTCCCATCTTTGTGTCATCAGCAAACTTGCTGATCCATTTAACCACATTATCATCCAGATCATTGATGTAGACAACAAACAACAATGGTCCCTATACAGATACCTGAGGCACACCACTAGTCACAGGGCTCCAGTCTGAGAAGCAGCCATCCACTACCACTCTGTTTCCTCCCACACAGCCAACTTTGAATCCAGTTTACAACTTCTACATCCACACTCTGTTCATGTCTTTCAACATTGGAAATGTTTCGATGAGATCCCCCCTCATTCTCCTAAATTCCACTGAGTACAGGCCAAGAGCCGTCAAAAAGATCCTCATGATTAAATGTTCATTCCCAAAATCATCTTTGTGAACCTCCTCTGAACCTGCTCCAATATCAGCACATCCTTTCTTGAACGAGGAGCCCAAAACTGCTCACAATACTACAAATGAGGTCTAACCAGTGCCTAATAAAGCCTCAACATCACATCCCTGCTCTTGCTTCTCTTGAAATGACGCCAGCATTGCATTTTTCTTCTTCACCACCAGCTCAACATGCAAGTTTATCTTCAGGTTGGCCTGTACAAAGACCCCCAGGTCCATTTACATCTGGGTATTTTCAATTTTATCCCCTTTTAGAAAATAGTCTGCCCATTTATTTCTTCTAACAAAGCAAATGACCCTACACTTTCTGATATTATATTTCATTTGCCACTTCTCTGCCCGTTCTCCTAATCTATGTCCTTCTGGAGCTTCCCTGTTCCTATACACTACCTTCTCCTCCACATACCTTCATATCATCTTTAAACTTGGCCACAAAGCCATTCATTCAACACTCCACATCATTAATATACAGCATAAAAAGAAGCAGCCCCAACACCATCTCCTGTGGAACACCACTCGTAAATGGGAGCCAATCAGAATAGAATCCCTGTATTCCAATTTTCTGTTTCCTGCCAATTAGCCAATGCTCTACCTATGCTAGTATGCTTCCTGTTGCATCTTGGACTCGTACCTTGTTCAGTAGCCTCATGTGCGGCACCTTGTCAAATTCCTTCTGAAAATCCAAATACACATCATCCACTGCATCTCCCTTATCCAGCCTGCTTGTCACTTCAAAGAATTTCAAAAGGTTTGTCAAGCAAGATTCTCCCGTAAGGAAACCATGCTGGTCTTGGCCTATCTTGTCATGTGCCTCCAAGTACTCCATAATCTCATCCTGGACAATCGACCCCACCACTGATGTCAGGCTAACCTGTCTATAACTCCCTTCTTGCTGCCTCCTTCCCTTCTTGAATAATGGGGAGACACTTGCGAATTTCCAGTCCTCTGGGACCATGCCAGAATCTACTGATTAATGAAAGCTCATTACCAATGCCTCCACAATCCCTACCGCTACCTTATTCAGGACCCAAGGGTGCAATCCATTTGGTCTGGGAGATTTATCCATCCTTAGCCAATTCAGCTTTCTGAGCACCTTCTCGCTTGAAATAGTAACTGCACTCACTTCCCTGCCCTGCCCTGATACCCTTCGACATCTGGCACACTGCTAGTGCCTTCCACAGTGAAGACAGATGCAAAATACTCATTTAGTTCCTCTGCCATCTCCTTGTCTTCCATCATTATTTTTCCAGTGTCATTATGGGGAGTTGTCCTATATTTTGGAGTTGTCCTATATCTGCTCTGACCTCTCTTTTACTCTTCAGGTATTTAAAGAAGCTTTTTGCATCCTCTTTGATATTGTTTACTAGCCTACTTTCAAAACTCACTTTTTTCTTTCTTATGAGTTCTTTTTAGTTGCCTTCTGCAAGTTTCTAGAAACTTCCCAGTCCTCTATCTTTCCACTACTTTTTGCTTCCATGTATTTTGATTTTATGTTGACTTGGACTTCCCTTGTCAGTTTCAGTGGTGACATTATTCCATTCAAATATTTCCTCATTTTTGGTTTGTATTTATCCTGCACCTGCCCCATTCCTTGCAGAAATTCCATCCAGTGCTGCTCTGCCATCTTCCCTCCTAGTGCCCTCTTCCAATCGACTTTGGCCACTTCCTCTCTTATGCCATCAAAATTCCCTTTACTCCAATAAAATACTGACATATTTGACTTTAGGTCCTCTTTGTTGAATCGCATATTGAACTCAATCACTGCCCCTAATGGCTCCATTACTCTCAGCTCTCTAATCTCCTTGGGTGCATTGCACAATGCCCAGTCCAGTACAGCTGATCCCTTGAGTCTCGTTAACAAGCTGCTCTAAAAAGCTATCTTGTAGGCTTTCTACAAATTCATCTCTCACGATCTAGTCCCAATCTGTTAAAATCCCCCATGACTACCATAACATTGCCCTTCTGACACGCCTTTTCTATTTCCTGTTGTAATTTGTTGTCCACATCCTGGCTACTGTTTGGAACTCTGTACGTAACAGTCAACAGTGTATTTTTACCCTTGTCATTCCATAACTCAACCCACAATGATTCTATATCTTCTGATCCTATGTCACCTCTAATATTATTCCTTCCCAATGGAGCCATGTCACCCCCCCCCCCCCCCGCTTACTTGTTTATCCTTTCGATACTCTGAAACCTGGGTCATTCAGCTGCCAATGAGATCCATCCATTAGCCATGACTCCATGATGGCCACAACATCCTACTTGCCAGTGTAGCTGGATTGCAAGGCCATCCACTTTATTCCTTATGCTGCGCTCATTTAAATAAAAACTTCTAGCCCTGTATGTTATTTTTTTTTCTCTGTGTCCCTGTTGCATTGCAATTGCTGCAATTTTGCCCTCTCTGCCTGCCCTGCCACACAAACCCCCTACCAGCTGTCTCCACTTGTGCGCTAACCACTTGTACAGGTCATCCCCTTCTCCAGAAAAGGTTCTAATGATCCAAGAACTTGAAACCCTGCCCCCTGCCCCATCTCCTCAGCCACACATTTGTCTGTGTGCACTTCTTCCCTAGCTCATGGCACTGGAAATAATCCAGGGATTATCACCTTGGAAGTCCTGGTCTTCAACCTCTTTCCTAAATCCCTAAACTTTCTTTGCTGGACCTCTATCCCACTCCCTGCTAATTCATTGATACCAATATATAGCATGACCTCTGGTTGATCACCCTCCCCTTTTAGAATAGTAACCATTAACCTTTATCTGCCCCCAACCTGCCCGTCCCATTCACTGGTCTACCTCAGCTCCTTTGTATCTGCAGGTATGTCCTTTGCACCTGTGCACATTACATGACACACCAACCTACACCTTGCCTGAGCCAAGGCGAAATGTGTCCTGGGGCAAACCCGTAGCCGCACTGGGTGACTTGGCTGAAACCCAGTCACATGGCTTTATCTGGGCTGGAGCATTGTTGGATGTATGAGATCTCAACCCTTGACCCTTCATCCCGGTTAAATGTAGAATTCGAGGTAGAGTGGAGAGGTTCCTCCATGACGTAAGCAAGAGCAGCAAAAAAAATGCAGGGGAACAGCGGGTCAGGCAGCATCCATGGAAGGTGACAGGCAATCAATGTCTCAGATCAATTTGTTGCCTTCTTCCATGGATGCTACAGAGTTCCACCAGCATCTTATATGTGGCCCTAGTTTTCTAGCATCTTTACAGTTTGCCAATGTAAGCGAGAGCTCGTCCATGATCATCCGAGAGGCAGAGATTGCCCTGCTGGATGCAGGAGGGGAATTAGGTCATCTCGAGATGAGTTCAAACACATTTATAAAACTTGCAGAGGGAAACGTAAGCCTTCCTGTAACTGATGTCATATCCAAACAATTGAGGACCACTCCTTCTATTTAAATTTCAGAACTATTCTCCCCCGATTTCCTCCCGGATCGAGCCGAGACAAATCTCCTGCCTGTTCCGTCAACGCCGCACTGGTCAGACCTCTCGAAGTTTTACCATGACCTCTCGGAATCGGAATCCTCTGACTCCAGACTGTTGTCGAGGAGCAAGTCTATCCGGGAGATGCTGAGCCCAGATTGTCATGCTGACGTTTTCGGGTGCTGCCCGGATGGTTACACAGCAGCCCGGGGCCCAGGGGGTGCTGGCTGCCCGCTCATCCCCTGCTACAAGAGCAGGTAATCGACATCCAACAACTCCCGGTCCTGCCCCCATCCCCGACCGTGGGCCACGGCATTTAAAAAATGTCCCAATGAAAACTTCAAAATATGTTCCAAACAAGCACGCCATCTCATTACCTGAAGTTGACCATCATCAGTTATTGTCCACTGACAGACTCAAAGGGAGCAGTATTCGCTTCCTTGTCAGCAGTGGCTGGATCCACTGGACTGTGGTGGTATACCATTTTGTCCCCTTGGGCGCAGAGCAACACAGCACAGGAACAGGCCCTCTGGACATGACTCCCATCCCTCCGTTCTATCTATCTATCTAAAAGGTGTCATTAAAGTAGGGGAAAACGGAGCCACTGTTATTCTATGCCCCTCATGATTTTAAAAACCTCAGCAACACGTAACAACACAATACTGTTGCAGCACCAAGGACTCTGGTTCGAATCCACTACTGCCTATGAGAAGTTTTTATGTTCTCTACCAGTGTCTGCATGGGTTTCCTCCGGGTTTCTTCCCACCTTTCAAAGAACGGAGGGTGGTTGTAGGTTAATTGGTCACATGGGTGTAATTGAGCCTGTTGCCACTGTTTCATCTTGTATTCGTGTGTGTGAGTTCTTAGATGACACCTGGATAAAGGAAAAGGTTCTTTACTTTAAAGTTGTTGTAAACAGCACATGAGGTTGCAAGTCTCCATTACAGACTGTGTGTCAGCCTCCTGCTGGCAGCCAAGTCTAATCAAACAGTAAGGCCTTGCTAGTGGCCATGCAAACATGATCACTATCATTACATCTCCCTTTCTTAAAACAAAAATAGCTTACTTTTAACTAACATGTTTTCTTTGTATAACTACAATTTTAACTTTAACACCAGGAACTTACATTTTCATTGTTAACATTTTTTAAACTTGTTTTGTGTGTTCACATTTACATACACTAAAACTTGAAGAGTGAATAAGATAGCACTACCTCATTCTAAAACAGGAGGCTTTAAATTTGCTCAATGAGCCTCTTAGGAGGATTCAGGTGTCTTGACAATCTCCTGAATCTGAGTTGTTGCCTCAGATGTTGTCTTCTCAGATTTGTATTCAGGTTGTTCAACAGTATCCGTCTTTCCATCTACTGTGGCTGATACCATTTGAAGGTCTTGGTGATTTATTTGCAAAACAGCACCTTCATCTGTCTGAATGGTGTATGATCTTAGTTGGACTTCACTAAGGACAGTTCCCTTCTGAGTCTATAAGTTTTGTCATTTAGCCTTACTTCATCCCAGTGTAGACTTCCAGGAGATTTTTTGTACCGATGTCAAAGTAATACTTTTGCTTTTCTTTCTGTTGTTCTTTGAATTTCCTCACTTTCTCCCCCTCTTTTGATTTTAGGAGGTTCTCCTCAATGGGTAGGTTTGATCTTAGCCTACGTCCCATAAGGAGTTGTGCTGGCGGCATTGTGCGGTATACTTCATGAACCTTGCTTTGTTGCACTTGGTTCCTACAGCAATGGGCATAATGGTTGCTTTTGTTGTACATATAGCATATTTTACCATATGCTAGACACTTTTTTGTAGGTGTTGTGTACCGCATTGACAACACGGCTTTCGATTGTCTCTTCCATTTTTGTTCACTGGCCATGCCTCTCTTTCCACTTTGGCGCACTCTTTGTTAAATGGTTGATGTCTGTTCGTGCTCACTGCGTCCATGTTACAGCTAGTTTCACAAAACAGCTCTTTTGCTTGTATTTTTACAATTTCTGTAGCCCTACAGTAGGCCTTTTCCAGGTCTAGATTTTGCTCTCTTAGTAGTCTTTCCCTTGGACTATTAGCTGGAATACCACACACAAGTCTGACTTTTATCAGCGAGTCGGTCAGTCCACCAAATTCACATGTTTTGCTTTTCTTTCTCAGTTCAGTCACATACTGATCAATACTTTCTTCCGTTTTCGGTACATGTGAAAGATTTTTGTCTTTCAAACATCACGCTATGTTTAGGTATGCAGTATGCCTCAAACGGTTCCATTATTTTTTCCAATTTCATTTTGTCTTCTTCAGCGGTAAATGTGAGGTTATTATACACCTCCAGGGTTTCATCACCCACAACATGTAAGAAAACCGACGCTTTCATTCTATCACTTTTCTCATCAGATCCGACTGCCGCTAAATACAATCCAAAAGGCTGTTTAAATCTGTTCCAATTTTCAGCCACATTACCTGCTGAAGTTTTGCTGGTGGATGTAATCCTTCCATTTTTCACGGTGTTAGCTTCTCTTCACTGATCAGTTGCTGACTTTAGATTTAACCTTTTAAAGCATTTCCTTCTAATTTCCTTCATCCCACTTCTACCACATTTAATCTTGTATTCATGTGTGTGAGTTCTTAGACAACACATGGATGAAGGAAAAGGCTCTTTACTTTAAAGTTATTGTAAACAGCACATGAGGCAGGTCATGAGGCTGCAAGTCTCCATTACAGATTTGCAACATACTGTCTCTCTCCTGCTCTGTGTGTCAACCCCCTGGTGGCAGCCAAGTCCAATCAAATAGTAAGGCATTGCTAGTTGCATTGCAACCATGATCACAATTATTACAGCCTCAATGAGTGTAAATAGGCAAAAGTGCTGGAGAAACTCGGCAGGTCCTGACATAGAGCTTTAGAGCAGCAGAGACGGCAGGTGGGGAGCAGAGAGAGAGGCTCTCCCTTCAGTGAGAGGAGGAGAACTTCTTCAGGGTAGGCCACCCTCAAAGAGATTTGGCACTGGAGCAGTTGAATGGAGTGAAACACGCAAGGATGCAGGTGCTGTGATTGTAGTAAACACACAAAGCAGGTCGCAGAGTCTGCAGACTTTCCTGTTTCACACCGTCCTCCTTCTCAAAGGAGGACTCCCTCACGCCCTCCAGTACAGGCAATGAATTATTTTAATATTTTGAAATTGCACTGGATTCCTTTCCCTGTCCTCTCGGAATTCTCTGTCTCCAGATCGTTGTTGAGAAGCCAGTCTGGTCAGGAGACGCTGAGCCCAGATTGTCTCGCTGATACTTTTGTGTGCTGCCTGGATGGTTATGCAGCAGCCCAAGGCCGCTGGCTGCCCACTCATCCCCTGTTACAAGAGCAGGTCAACAACACCTGACAGCTCCCTGTCTTCCCCCCTGTGACTTACCCCTGAAGTGTGAAATTTAAATGCTACCATTATCATGGTCAATTGTGCGGACCCATGATGGTGCTTGGTGAGGCCAAATTCTGCGGGTGACGAGGATGGATGGCACACCAAACAAAGCATCCAGGCACACATGACAGTAAACAATTCAATTTAATGAAAGACCTGCCCCAGTAAGAGCCTTACCGACAACGTCAGATATCACTGGTCCTGTCACCCACCAGTGCTGCTGTTGTCAAACATCCCTTGTACCCAGGGATGAGGGAGCTTGGCTACTGTCAGTACGCACAAGTGCCAAAATAATGTAATGTGGCTCTCTTGTGGTCAGGTATGGGTGTTGCCCGGATGGAGTGACCTCTGCGAGAGGGTTTGACCAGGCTGGGTGTACCAGGCAGCTAATTGAAAATCTCTCTGCTGGAAGTGAGGAGCCCTCCGTAAGTATTAGCAAACATGCACCTCACCCTGGACATGGGCAATTGGCCACCCTGCCCCCACAGGTGGTCATTCATGTGTATGCAGATATGTGACCCCCACATCGTACAGTGTTCACCACCCTGAAACCTCAGATTCAACTCCCTCTCAGTAAACCCTCCACCTATACCCAGTTCCCCTGTTGTCAAAGGCCCCAGTACTTCACCAGGCTCCAGGAACCTGAGGTAATGTCCTGGGAATTCCCATTTCAGGTTCCACTCCCTCTTGTCTGCTCTGATTCCACAATCTACCCATCTGCTAACCATTCTCTACCCACCACCTGGATCCACTCCATTCCACCACACATCACCCACAGTTCCACCCTCTCTAACCACTCTCACTCCAATTCGATATTCTTTCTCCTCCCATCCTCTCTCACTCTGCCTCCACCCATATTATGCCCCACAACCACATGGTTCCACTCAGGCATGTGGTGGGAGGAGATCCATTTCCCCAGCCCTGGGACATCTCTGCAGAAATGGGGAGGGGGGCAGGAGAAAGAGGAGACAGGGAGGTGGGGAGGGGGGTGGAAGAAGGGGATGGGGAGAGGGGGGGAGAGGACATGGGGGTTTGTGGGGATGGAGGGATAGGAGGGACAGGGAAGTGTGAGGGGAGGGAGGGGCGTGAGAGATGGGGAGGGGACATTGAGGTGTGAGGGGAGGGGAGGGAGGGAAGGACGGGGAGGTGTAAGCATATCTAGAGAAAATAGCACCTATGACAAGCCCTGAAAATTTCACCCCCCCCCCCATTAAAGCTAACTTACTCCAACCCTTCACCCCATCCTGCAACCATCCCTTGCTGCTGCCAGGCCATCCACTTTGCCTTCCCTACCTGTCCTTGCTGCTGAAGAATTCTAAAATAACCCTATCCAACATTGTGTTTGATCTATTGAGATATTGGAAAGTAATCTACACCTTAAAAAAACCCTCTGCCTACTTCAAAGGCCAGCATTTGCTGAATGGAAGCAGCGAGCAGCATTCCCCGGGCTGGAGCAGAGCGGCCAAAGTTAAAGGTGTTGAACGGGCATCCTCTCTTACCTTCAGTGGAAAGGTGACTCTCGATACTGAGCACCCGGTGGGAGAGAAGCAGGAAGATGTCAAAGCCCATGCTCAAGCTCATCCTTCAGCGCACACCCTCCTCAGCCCTGGATCTGAATTCCCTCCTCTGCCTACCACTCACCTGAGCTCTCGACTCCAAATCCAAACCTCTCCTCGGCCTACTACAACACATGCACACCGGACTATGGTGTGAGGTAGGCTGAGGGGAGGGCTCAGAGTTGGGACTTGGGAGTTCCAGTGTAGGCTAACACTCGCTCAAAGAAACATGATAAAGGAACATTAATGCTTTCTTCACAAGAAGTTCCCGCATGGACATAAAGAAAAAAAACCTGTCATCCCTTCTATCCCAGCTGACATGGACCATGTTGGAATGGGAGCCATTAGCCGATCTGTTAAAGTTGATGCAGTTTAATTTTGTGCCTTTGCTGCAGTTTGGTTTGGCACTTCCTGAATCCCCTCACACCAGAGGATCAGCTAAGTCCCGACCAAGTGCAGGTGGGCTGGGGAGTCCAGCCAATGGCTCAGTCCTGCCAAGGTTAAATCAATTACAAAGGAATTTAAATTGGCCAA
Source organism: Narcine bancroftii (assembly GCF_036971445.1). NCBI lineage: Eukaryota > Metazoa > Chordata > Chondrichthyes > Torpediniformes > Narcinidae > Narcine > Narcine bancroftii. The sequence continues at coordinate 89,301,411 of NC_091470.1, read as the reverse complement.
TGGCAAGGTGTGCACTAATAGGTGAGGTGGGGCCAAACCTTGATTGGCAGTGCTGTCACATGACAGTCACAACCATTCACAATAGAATGGTGAAGTGGTAATTCTTCAGATTATAGTAAATTACCCTTTTCAGTTACAGACCAACATGCTTTAAAGATGATATAATACACTTTCCAATGAAATGAGAGAGTTTAGAGTGAGCAGTGGAAAAAGGACCCCAATGAATTTCAAGTGAGTGCTAGTAAATGGGACGTGGCTTAGTTCCAAGGGTAACAGCCCAGTTAGTCAAGGAAACGTGAACAAGGTCCTAGAGTTTGGAAGGAGTCCTGTAAAAGTCACTTTTTAACCATATGCCAAACAAGTAGTGGTTTGCAGAGATTTATTGCAACTCTTGTGAACAGCCAGGGATCTAGTCACACAGGAAACTGCAGTTGCTGTAATCTATATTGCAGTCCACTCTACTCAGCGGGACAAGCATCAGTAGGAGAAAAAGAATTGCCGATGTTTCGAGCTGAAACTCTCATCAAGCCTTAACACCAAAAGATCTTGTACCCTTTCAATGGATAACCTGATTATCGAGGAGTCTAGATTTTAAAAAGCTAAATGCAAAAAATATATATTCGAAGCCTCCCCCTTGGCTTCATTTTCTCTCCGGAATTGGTTTTTAATTGACTTTTTAATATTATTTTCAGTTTCTTTTATTTCTCGAAACTATTATTTTAAAAGTTATACTTTTCAAATGAAATTTGCTAAAAGTGCTCCTAAGATAGTGATGGTTGGGAGTTAGATAGGGGTGGGCAGGTGGGGGTGTGATAGACGGGGGCTAGGTACCATAGGGATCATCTGCCATTAATCTAATAGCCTTTTAAGTATAGTCACATATTCAGCCATATTCTTGTCGAACCAAAGAAACGTTTTATTTTAACAGACGAACTTGACGACGATTATATTTACACATATGTACAAATAAATGTGCTTCACAAAGTGTGTGAATCACAGACAATCCCTGCCACACATCTCTGTTTTGTCCAGACCTTGGCGAGAATTAGCTTTACGATAGGCGCTTTCAAGCAGGGAAAACACCCATTTGTAAAGGCGGAGGTTGTTCGCCCTGACGACGGAAGATGTACCTTTCTGAATGTGCCGTGGCCAGCTCCAAGATGCCAAATCCAATCCTTCATGGAGAAGGATAATCGGCAGAGTGCTGCACTCTCCTGCCTGACCTGAATGTACGGGGCCACTCTCTGCGGCTCAAAACGTGGCAGAGCAATGTCTTCCCTACCCATAATCCCCCACACAGCTGAAACTCTTTGGGAACCAGCAGCAATGGATATTCACCACAACACAGGGTGACTTAAACAAAAGTAGTTTTTAATTATAATTGAACAAGAAAACAGAATTAAACTCTAACTTATTACTTAACTAACCTACCTAACTACTCAATTCCCTCTCTAACACTAAGCGCAGGTGTGTGTGATGTATTGTTAAGATTAGAAAAGTTCTTTGGATCACAGTCCAATCTCACTGGTTGCAGGCAATTCTTGTACCGTGCACAGAAGTAGGCATTAACAAAGTTCACCAGTCTTTGGTGCTTAACAGGCAAATGGTTACCACTCAGGAGGGTTCTTGCTGGTTTTCAGAGATAGATACCTTTTCCAGGACATCTGTAATTGATTCCTTCTCAATCAGTCTTGCTGTCGAAACTTGCCTCCTTCAGGGTTCTCCAGATGATCCTCTTTCTTTCAAGTCACCTTTCAGACCGTCAGTCTTCATCTTCAACCAGACAGCCTTCCAAAGTTTGCCAGCTTTGTCCTTCTGGAAAGATTTCTGTCTCCTCCCTCTCTGAGAGCAAAACAGTTCCCCTCTGCCTGCAAAGATCACATGTTCCCAGGCAAGCTGCTGTTGATACTTTATTGCCTCCTGCAAAAAGCATTCTGCAAAAGCCTTGCAAATATTCTGTGTTTTAAAATGTGTGTGTGTGCAAGCTAATCTAACAATTCCTCCCAAACCACCTCTAAATACTCTGTCACAAGGATGAAGAGGTGGGAGGGGAAGGGGTGTTAAGGTTTGAAGGTAGTGGGCAAAGAGATTAGAGGGAAGGGGGATGCAAAAGTGAGGTGTGAGGGGAGAGTAGAGGGGGTGTTGAGGTGTGAGGGAGAGGATGGGGTGGTGTGAGGGGAGGGGACAGGGGAAGTTGAGGTGTGAGGGGGCAGAGGGATTCAGTGGGCACCCACTCCCCTGCAGGAAGGTTGGGTGCAGAACGTTTTTGCCCACAACTCCTTGTTCCTGTAGGAATCGAGAGTTGCAGACCGGGACTTCCCCTCAGAGTCGTGTCAGACATCCAAGTACGGCTGCTGCCAGGACGAGTCTTCCTCAGCACTGGGTCCGCATGGTGAAGGGTGCAGGGCTGCACCACCCCACCGTAAGTGGGTCTCAGACCGTCCCCACCCCACTGTAAGTGGATCTCAGACCTTCCCCTCCTCACAGTAAGTGGATCTCAGACCTTCCCGCTCCTCACAGTAAGTGAGTCTCAGACCTTCCCCGTCCCACCGTAAGTGGATCTCAGACTTTCCCCGTCCCACTGTAAGTAGGTCTCAAACCTTCCCCGCCCCACCGTAAGTGGATCCAGTCCTTCCCCGCCCCACCATGAGTCTCAGACCTTCCCCTCCCCACTGTGAGTGGATCTCAGACCTTCCCCACCCCACCGTAAGTGGGTTTCAGTCCTTCCCTGCCCCACCGTAAGTGGATCCAGACCTTCAATTCAGTTGGGGCACTGAAATTGACTGGCCTACATGCTCCCTGTCTCTGTGCTGTCAGATCCCACACAACAGGTCAGAATGGTCTATTTTCCAGCATCGATTCGTGTAGCACCTAACCTGTTGAGGTACAACAAATGACAAGACAATGGGTGGAAACCTCAAAGCCAGCTGAGGGGTTCGGGTGTTTGTCCCAGGGATTTGGGTATTGGACACAGGTGCTTGCTGTTGGTCCCAGGGGGTTTGGGTAGTATTAATGCCGGTGTCTTCTGGATGATTTACAGCCTATCCCTCCCACTGTGTGCTCTTGAGTGCCAGCGGCCCGTGTATGGATTGGTCCGTGCGCTGGTACTTTGTCCCAGAAGCTGGTTCCTGCAATCGTTTCTGGTACGGGGGTTGCCATGGTAACCGGAACAACTTTCGGTCAGAGGAGGAATGTCTGCAACGGTGCCAGCGGACGTTTATCGCGCCTTCAGCTGAGACCCCTCACAGGTGCCACCCACAAATCCCATCCCAATAACCTCTCCGCATCGACCCGACCCATCCCCCCTTCCCTCAGACCCTCCGTACGGACCCTCACTCACCAACCCCAAGGCAGGTTTCCCTCTCTAACAACCCCCACCACCAGGATCCCTCACCCACCCAGAGGGTCTGCCTTGTAGATACTGGCGAACCTTCCCACCCCAGTCCCACTACCTGCCCTAGTGAACATTGCCGCCCATTCACCGCTCTGTTGGAACGGCTTCTGCTGTCGTTTGAAGGCATCAGTAGTGGAAGCCGAAGTCTGCTGTCGGCCTTCGAGCTTACTTCACCATTCAATGATGTCGTGGCTGATCTGGCCCTGGACCTCAGCTGACCCTTAATTCTCCCGCTATTCCAAACTCTGTCTCTTAAATACATTTACCGAGGCAGCCTCTCCCGCTGCCACGGTCAGGGAATTCCACAGATTTAGTGCTCTCTGGGAGAAGTAGTTCCTCCTCGTCTGTCTTAAATCTATTCCTGAATCTTGAAATAGCCTTGCTTACCAGTGGAAACAACACCCCCCCACCCCACCCCGGCTTCTATCTTACCTGTTCCTTTCCTGATTGTACATCTCCCTCCCCCCACATCTTTCTAAACTCCCAACGAGCAAAGTCCCTGGTTCTCTGTATCAATCTACCCCCATTATTCCAAAATCACCCTTGTTAATTTGGCCTTGCCTTTTGGAGGATCCATGTTCCATTTAGCCACTATTTTCTGCACTATATTTATAAAGATGGGGCTAGTTTACTTTCATCATTATTGCTCAGTCCGCAAAAGTTCCACTTTCCCATTACTCTTGGCCACTTGTTTGTACGAGATTTTTTTTGACGTACAACACGGTGACAGGCCATTCTGGCCCATGAGTCCATGCTGCCCAATTACACCCAATTGGCCTGCCATCCACCCCCCGAACATTTGGAAGGGTGGGAGGAATCTGGAGGAAATGCACATGAACACAGGGAGGATGTTCAAACATCTTACAGTCAGCGCCAGATTCCAACCCGGGTCACTGGGGTTGGACTAGCGTTGTGCTGACCTTTCCGCCTTCTCTATTTCGCCCGTTACCCAAGGCCAACTCTCTCCACCCTCGCTGTCCTTGCTGTTAACTGGAGCGTACTGTTGATGAGAACCTTGCTCCGTTCCTCTCCTGTCCCCTCATGTCACATGCGCTCTCAGCCGATCCTTCCTCATCCCATTGTCATCTTTGTTCCAGCCATTCGGCATGGATTTGCATCTGCCTTTTCCGCCACGGAGCCGGCCTTCCCCTTCTGTCTGACTGCCCATGTTCTCTTCTCGCCCTGGCAGGTGGCAGGCAGAACGAGGCAGTGCACCATCCATCCAGGCGAACCCAGGGGAGATGGTTCGGTTACCGTGCAGGGTGGAGGCCTTGCCCCACCTCCATGTGGAATGGCACAAGAATGGGCGGCCAGTGTCCTCGCTCAGGTGACTGAGTTCATCCACCTCCAGGAGTGTGCTTCACATTGCAGCTCAAATATCCTCGTGATGAAGACCATTTGACCAACCCTTGGAGCTGCTGTCCGTGCAATCCCTGGTCACCTTTGCTATTTTCGGTCTCAAGCCCAATTTTGAACCCCCACCCACTTGACTTTGGGCTGAACGGAGGAAGCTGGAATGCCTGATTGAAATCCCACATGTATCAAAGGTTATTGGGAGAAGGGAGGTGAGTGGGGCTGTGAGGGAGAATGGATCAGCTCGTGGTGGAATGGCAGATCAGATTCAATGGATCAAATGGTCTATTCTGCTCCTTATCTTATGGGTCACTGGGAGAACATGCAAGCTCTACAAAGGTAGGACCCAGGTCTGGATGGAACCTGGGTCTTGGAGAACAGCAATTTCTTGTTAAGCCAAATTTAGCTAAAGAAACATTTGCAGGAGAATTCCAGTCCCACACAGGAATCCTGCACCACGTGGGAATTCCAGTCCCACACAGGAATCCTGCACCACGTGGGAATTCCAGCCCCACACAGGAATCCTGCACCACGTGGGAATTCCAGGCCCACACAGGAATCCTGCACCACGTGGGAATTCCAGCCCCACACAGGAATCCTGCACCACGTGGGAATTCCAGGCTCACACAAGAATCCTGCACCACGTGGGAATTCCAGCCCCACACAGGAATCCTGCACCACGTGGGAATTCCAGCCCCACACAGGAATCCTGCACCACGTGGGAATTTCAGCCCCACACAGGAATCCTGCACCATGTGGGAATTCCAGTCCCACACAGGAATCCTGCACCACGTGGGAATTCCAGCCCCACACAGGAATCCTGCACCACGTGGGAATTCCAGGCCCACACAGGAATCCTGCACCACGTGGGAATTTCAGCCCCACACAGGAATCCTGCACCACGTGGGAATTCCAGCCCCACACAGGAATCCTGCACCACGTGGGAATTCCAGGCCCACACAAGAATCCTGCACCACGTGGGAATTCCAGCCCCACACAGGAATCCTGCACCACGTGGGAATTCCAGCCCCACACAGGAATCCTGCACCACGTGGGAATTCCAGTCCCACACAGGAATCCTGCACCACGTGGGAATTCCAGGCCCACACAGGAATCCTGCACCACGTGGGAATTTCAGCCCCACACAGGAATCCTGCACCACGTGGGAATTCCAGCCCCACATAGGAATCCTGCACCACGTGGGAATTCCAGGCCCACACAAGAATCCTGCACCACGTGGGAATTCCAGCCCCACACAGGAATCCTGCACCACGTGGGAATTCCAGCCCCACACAGGAATCCTGCACCACGTGGGAATTCCAGTCCCACACAGGAATCCTGCACCACGTGGGAATTCCAGGCCCACACAGGAATCCTGCACCACGTGGGAATTCCAGCCCCACACAGGAATCCTGCACCACGTGGGAATTCCAGGCCCCACACAGGAATCCTGCACCACGTGGAAATTCCAGTCCAACACAGATGCCCTCAGGTTACCAGGTAAAGAGGTATTTTAGATCAACACGTCCTCTCTGGGAGTGAGAGGCCATGGTTGGCTCTATGGGCTGGTTGCCGCAGCGATGGGTCATCATTGTTGCTTCATACTTATTGGATTTCTGTTCCACCAGGCACAGCACGCATTTGGATGGATCACTCATGATCAGCAAGGTTCAGCCTCAAGATTCAGGCCTTTACACCTGTCATGTATCAAATGAACATGATCTGTACTTCCACCATATTGAGCTGAAGGTCCAAGGTACTGTCTGTACGCGCAGTGTGTCTGTGGTTGCTGGGGATATCTGGGCTTGCTGGGAGTGTCAGTGTGTGCTGGGAATGTCTGTGCTCATTGGCAGTGTTCGTGTGCGCGCTGGGAGTGTGCACTGTGTGCATATGAGCATGGTGATGCCCAACTCCCTCAGCATCACCTCTTGCCTGCCCATCAGATGTTTTAAAATTTAGACATACACCACTGTAACAGGCCATTTCAACCCACAAGTCTGTGCTGCCCAATTAATTTACGTTTTTGAACGGTGGAAGGAAACCAGAGCCCCCTGGGGAAAGCCCACGCAGTCACAGGGAGAACATACAGATACCTTACAGACAGCATGGGATTTGAACCCCGATCGCTGGCGCTGTAAAGACGTTGTGCCACCTGCTACATCAACTGCGTTGCCCTCAACGGTATTGTTGCCTTTTCCCTGAATGTGCTCTTTTGCCGCTCTCTGACCTTTCTTTCTCCCTGAGTCCTCTTTATCACTTATTTCCCACTTGGATTTTTGCAAACTCAGCTGTGGTGCCGCGGTCCAGTGGATGTTGAGACCCTAGCACAAATCTTGATGCATCGGAACATGCATCGGTACGTTTCGAATGGTGGGAAGAAACCAGAGTCCCCGGGGAAAACCCACAGAAACAGGGAGAACGTACAAACTCCAGTCCCAATCGCTAGCACTGTAAAGGCACTAACCACTAACCACCATCCCACAAGATAAATCTCTGGGGCCAGATGCAATATACCCCAGGTGGTTAGACAGGGATTACTTAAGGTGATATGTGAATGGGGAAAAATAAGGTATAAGGAATATGATTCCTTTTTATAATATCATCTTATTGATTGAATTTAAGGCCCTGGAGTTTGTCTTTGCTCCTGTCCCAGGGAAACAGGGCTGGAGAGTGTTGAGGTAGGGATGGATCGGTCATGTTCCAGTTCATGATTGGTGTGAATTGCAGCACTGCCCCGCACAGGGCCTTGCTGATGGAAACTGACCTACTGAGGGTGCTCCTTCACTACATAGGTTCAGGTGGGAGGGGAGGCTGGGGCATTCATCCACAGCATGTTTCTGGTATCCCACCTCTGAGGTAAGGAGGACATCTGCTGCTCTGCTTCCTTCTCTGGCCGGCAGCTCCCCCTCTCCCCTGGCCCCCTGAGGAATTCAGCGACAGAACCATAGAACATTACAGCACAGAAACAGGCCCCTTCTAGTCTGTGCCAAACCATTTTTGTGCCTAGTCCCACTGACATGTGTCCAGCCCATACCCCTCCCATCCATGTACCTGTCCAAATTGTTCAAATGTTAAAATTGAATCCACATTCACCACTTCAGCTGGCAGCTTATTCCACACTCCCACCACTCTCCATGTGAAGAAGTTCCCCCTAAGCATTTCTCCTTTCACCCTTGACCCATGTTTGTATCTCACAGGGGTGCAGTGCTGCCAGAACTCACTGGAGCACAGCTTCGGCACCTCATGGGGTTTCTATAGGACTGCTCTGGTAGCTCATTGTTCTAGGTACCCCTTGTCCTACCGTTTGCTCTAGGTCTCGTGAGACCTCCTTGTTGCCATTTTTGGTGAGCTCTGGCAACTAACAATAGCACTGCACCCCCAATTCCTGACCCACCCGAAGTGGGGGAGCAAAATATGGGATTGAATAACTCATGTAGATTTTGCCTTGGGCAGGAGCGTTGAAGATCACAGACCCTCCACAAGACAAGCACGTGGCCTTGGGAGAACGAGTTGAGCTTCTGTGTGCAGTGTCTGACCCACGGGCACAAGTGCACTGGACAAGGTAAACCGTGTGGGTGGAAGGGTTACAGAGCAAGATCCCATCCCCAGGGCAGTGGTGCCCAGTCCTGTGGAAGCAGTGTCCGACCCTGGGAGGGGGGGGGGGTGGGTGGGGTGTCAGGCCCGAAACGTTGACTGCCATTTACTTCTTGTTGAGTTTCTTCAGCATGCTTGTGGATTCTGCATGTGCTGCAGTTACTTGCCGGGAACCCCGGCCTTTGCTGGTTGCCCTCCATATCCATCGTGCTTCCTTGTCTAACTCCTGGAGTTCCCTTCAAGGACTCTCAGCCCCACCTTCTCAAAGGGGCAGTTTGGGTCAGACAGCACGATTTCATATCTTGCAAATTAATTAAAATGAATTTCAGCCTTGCACCTGAACACTTGGGAGTCAAATATTTAATGGGGATCATCTGTGTGTGAGGTTTATTCTTCCCTTTCCTGAAGAATTGATGCAGCCAGGTTTTAAAACAACGCTGCTGAGCAGCTTTAGAGCATAAGAAATAGGAGCAGGAATAAGCCACTCGGCTCATCGAGCTTGCTCCACCATTCATGGCTGATCTGATGATAGGCTCGTATCTGTCTACCTGCCTATTCCCCTTATTCCTCAATTCCCCTACCCTGTAAAAATCTATCCAACCTTGTCTTAAATATATTTACTGAGATCGCCTCCACTGCTTCAATGGGCAGTGAATTCCTTAGACTCCCACCTTCTGGGAAAAGCAGTTCCTCCTCACCTTCGTCATAAATCTACTACCTTGAATTTTTGAGGCTATGTCTCCTAGTTCTGGTCTCCCCCGCTAATGGAAACAACTCACCTACTTCTATCTTATCTATGCTTTTCACAAGTGTATATATTCCCTCTGATTCTTCTAAATTGCAGAAGATACAGTCCCAGATGACTCAATCTCTCCTTTGTTGTCCTTTGATGCAGGAATGGAATACCACTTCCGTCAGATACAGAGCACACCTCCATTACCCTGGATGGGACCTTGACTTTGCACAAGGTGCAGTTGGGAGATTCTGGGACTTACACCTGCAATGCTCACAGGGGCTCACACTCCGTCAGTGCCAGGGCTGAGCTGACCGTCACATGTGAGTGAGATCAGAATGTGATAGTCTCCAACACCGTCCAACTTTGGCAACAGGTCTTACCCCATGCTGCCCCCACTCTGCCCTTCGACACGTGACATCAAGTCGCCGGTTAAGGGAGGTGTCAAATCTCTACTTACTTACTTACTTGAGAAAGTACAACTCCAATTATCCAAAATGGTCAGGACCGGGCCCATTTTAGATAAATGTTTTTGGAGAATTGGTCATTTTTTAAAAACAGCCCAGTAGCAACAGCAAATTACTTGTATCAATGTTTAAACCTCAACAACCAACAAGGGAAGGCTTTTCAAGCATTAAAATGTTTAATGCTCACCAAAAATATTCTGGCCACTGCCACCTCCCAACCGCAGTCAATCCCCAACACGTCCCTGTCATTGCTCCCTGGGGAGGTTTTCTTGGCCGGTGAACACTCACCGGTGAGTCATTGTGCTCCTGTCTCCCCGGTTACTGGAGCTCCTGAAGCCCGAGTCCCAACTCTGAATCCTCTCCTAGGCCTACCACTCACTTGGGTGTGCGAGTGCGGTAGTAGGCAGAGGGGAAGGTTTGGAGTTGGTGTCGAGGAGATCTGCTGTGCCATGGAGGGAGGGAACATCACTGAGCCTGAAGTCCCACTCCTGCCTGAGAGGCCACTCTCCTTGACGACATCAGGTCAAGGATTCTTCCGACCACCTGCGGCTGGGAGACAGGGAGAGTTGAAGAGAAAAGTCAATAGGGGAAGTTAAAGAAGAAGTGGAATGAGAGAGGAGAGGGAGTTACCTGAAACAACGACAATCGTTCAAATTTCATGGTCAGGTGAATTTTTTTCAACTTGTGAGGTCAGTTTGGCTCCGAAAACATTTTGGATAAATGAGGATCTCTGATTTGTTTTGCATATCCTCATTTATCCAAAAATTTTTTAAAATTTCAAATAATGAAGATTTTGGATAATCAGCTTTGGAGAAGGTGCAGAGGTTGATTCTGCAGTTTTGGGTTAGTCTATTAGAAGAGATTGAATTACCTTGGACTAGATTCGCTGGAATTCAGAAAAATGAGGGGATCTTTTTGAAACTTATCTAATTATGAAAGGGATAGACATGATAGAAACAAAATAGTTGTTTCCACTGGTAGGTGACACTAGAACTAGTGGACATAGCCTCAAGATTCGGGAGACAGATGTAGGCCAATTCACTTGTGCTGCATGGGTGGATTGAAACTAGATTGGTGGAGGTTGGGGGAGAAGGGGGTTGGGATCCAATGCAGGACAGAGACATGTTAGTGGGCAGGGTGGAGAGCTTTAATTAGTTTAAATTGCCTGTTTTATTGCGAGAGGCTTGTCAGGTAAGGCGGAGGTAAATAGAACAGGTATATACGTGACTGGGACAATGGTAGCCATGATGAAAACCTAGTTAGGGAAGGGGCAAGACTGGCAGCTCAGCATTCCAGGATACAAGGTTTCAGAAGGGACAAAAATGGGGCTGTCGTGTTATTGGTTAAGGAGATGTCAGGACAATGGCAAGAGGTGACATTACAGGTGAGGTTACATGGGTGGAATGGAGGTAAAAGAAAGGCACGAACAACTCATTGGGAGCATACAGGCCCCCACATAATAAATGGGAATTAAGGGAACAAATTTACCAGGAGAATGCTGCCAGCTGTAGTTCAAATAAGGTTGTTGTGGTAGGGGATTTTAACTTTCAAATATTGATTGGGAAAGTCATGGTGTGAAAGGTTTAGATGGGTTGGAATTTGTCAAATATGTTTTAGGAATGTTTCTTCTGGCATAATCTAGACATATGTACAGCGCAGTAACAGGCCCTTGCAGCCCAAGAGCCTGTGCTACCCAATTATAACCAAATGACTGACAACCCCCATACGTTTTGAAGGAAATTGGAGCACCTGGAGGGAAACCCATGCGGACTCAGGGAGGATGTGCACACTCCTTACGGACGTTGCGGAATTTGAACCCCAGTCCCGATAGCTGTTGTAACAGCGCTGTGCTAACCACTTCGCTAATTGTGCCACCCTATGTAGAAGGTCCCAAAAGGAAGAGGGCAGAACAGAAGGCATGTCTACTGAGGCATTACAGGTGGAGCTGAGGAATGGGAAAGGTACGACCACACTAAAGGGGTTGTATTATAGACCACCCAATAGTCAGTGAGAATTAGAGGAGCAAATCAGTAGAGAGCAGACAGCTGCAGGAAACAAAGGGGAGTCCTTTCCTTTGGCTTGGCTTCGCGGACGAAGATTTATGGAGGGGGTAAAAAGTCCACGTCAGCTGCAGGCTCGTTTGTGGCTGACCAGTCCGATGCGGGACAGGCAGACACGATTGCAGCGGTTGCAAGGGAAAATTGGTTGGTTGGGGTTGGGTGTTGGGTTTTTCCTCCTTTGCCTTTTGTCAGTGAGGTGGGCTCTGCGGTCTTCTTCAAAGGAGGCTGCTGCCCGCCAAACTGTGAGGCGCCAAGATGCACGGTTTGAGGCGTTATCAGCCCACTGGCGGTGGTCAATGTGGCAGGCACCAAGAGATTTCTTTAGGCAGTCCTTGTACCTTTTCTTTGGTGCACCTCTGTCACGGTGGCCAGTGGAGAGCTCGCCATATAATACGATCTTGGGAAGGCGATGGTCCTCCATTCTGGAGACGTGACCCATCCAGCGCAGCTGGATCTTCAGCAGCGTGGACTCGATGCTGTCGACCTCTGCCATCTCGAGTACCTCGACGTTAGGGGTGTGAGCGCTCCAATGGATGTTGAGGATGGAGCGGAGACAACGCTGGTGGAAGCGTTCTAGGAGCCGTAGGTGGTGCCGGTAGAGGACCCATGATTCGGAGCCGAACAGGAGTGTGGGTATGACAACGGCTCTGTATACGCTTATCTTTGTGAGGTTTTTCAGTTGGTTGTTTTTCCAGACTCTTTTGTGTAGTCTTCCAAAGGCGCTATTTGCCTTGGCGAGTCTGTTGTCTATCTCATTGTCGATCCTTGCATCTGATGAAATGGTGCAGCCGAGATAGGTAAACTGGTTGACCGTTTTGAGTTTTGTGTGCCCGATGGAGATGTGGGGGGGCTGGTAGTCATGGTGGGGAGCTGGCTGATGGAGGACCTCAGTTTTCTTCAGGCTGACTTCCAGGCCAAACATTTTGGCAGTTTCCGCAAAGCAGGACGTCAAGCGCTGAAGAGCTGGCTCTGAATGGGCAACTAAAGCGGCATCATCTGCAAAGAGTAGTTCACGGACAAGTTTCTCTTGTGTCTTGGTGTGAGCTTGCAGGCGCCTCAGATTGAAGAGACTGCCATCCGTGCGGTACCGGATGTAAACAGCGTCTTCATTGTTGGGGTCTTTCATGGCTTGGTTCAGCATCATGCTGAAGAAGATTGAAAAGAGGGTTGGTGCGAGAACACAGCCTTGCTTCACGCCATTGTTAATGGAGAAGGGTTCAGAGAGCTCATTGCTGTATCTGACCCGACCTTGTTGGTTTTCGTGCAGTTGGATAATCATGTTGAGGAACTTTGGGGGACATCCGATGCGCTCTAGTATTTGCCAAAGCCCTTTCCTGCTCACGGTGTCGAAGGCTTTGGTGAGGTCAACAAAGGTGATGTAGAGTCCTTTGTTTTGTTCTCTGCACTTTTCTTGGAGCTGTCTGAGGGCAAAGACCATGTCAGTGGTTAGGGCTGGATGAGGTTCCCACCCTGGATGAGACATATAAGGCAATCGAACAACTGAAAAGTGGCAAAGCAGCAGGTATGGATGGAATCCCCCCAGAAGTCTGGAAGGCTGGCGGCAAAACTCTGCATGCCAAACTGCATGAGTTTTTCAAGCTTTGTTGGGACCAAGGTAAACTGCCTCAGGATCTTCGTGATGCCACCATCATCACCCTGTACAAAAACAAAGGCGAGAAATCAGACTGCTCAAACTACAGGGGAATCACGTTGCTCTCCATTGCAGGCAAAATCTTCGCTAGGATTCTACTAAATAGAATAATACCTAGTGTCGCTGAGAATATTCTCCCAGAATCACAGTGCGGCTTTCGCGCAAACAGAGGAACCACTGACATGGTCTTTGCCCTCAGACAGCTCCAAGAAAAGTGCAGAGAACAAAACAAAGGACTCTACATCACCTTTGTTGACCTCACCAAAGCCTTCGACACCGTGAGCAGGAAAGGACAAAGGGGAGTATATACAGGATAAATGGTAGGGAACCGAGGAGTGTGGTAGAATGTTGGGATCTGGGAATACAGATACAAATTCCCTAATAAGTGGTGTCTCCGGTGGACAGGGTTGTAAAGAGAGCTGTTGGTATCTTGGCTTTCATAAATCAAATATAAAGTATAGGAGATGGGATGCTGTGGTAAAGCTTAAAAATAATTGAGGAGGCCAAATCTGAGGAAATGTGTGCAGTTTTGGTCTCCTAACTACGGAAAGATATCAGTAAGACTGAAAGTGCAGAGATTACATCTCACCTTGTCTGCATTAAATTCCATCTGCCACTTTGCAGATCCCTCTGCAAGCTTTGAAAGCTTTCCTTGTCCATAATGCTTCCAATCTTTGTATCATCTGTAAACTTAACCACATCATCATCCAGATCATTAACATAGACAACAAACAACAATGATCCCAGCACCAATTCCGGAGGCCACACCACTTGTCGCAGTGAAACTTGTCAACTTGTTATAGAAGTATACATGCATTTTAACAATGGATTCAGTAAGGTTCTAGACCATTGGCTGCTTGGGAAGGTCAGATTGCATGGGATCCAAGATGAGATAGTAGAATGGATAGAAAATAGGCTTCATGGTTTAAAACACACTGGAGTCTACTTGTGTGTCTCTCAGGCTTCAATGCTGGACCCATTGCTGTTTGTCATTTATATCACTGATTTAGGTGAAAGTGTACATGTATGATTAGAAAATTTGTGATGACACTAAAGTATTGTGGACAGTTGGCCAAAGAGGAATGGTTGATGGAATTTAACACAGAAGTACAAGGTCATTTGTGGGTAGGGTCTACATGGTGAATGGTGGAGACCTGGGCAGTGATGTAGAGCAGGAGAATCTAGAAACACCTTGAACTTGGCATCACAGGTAGGTAGTGGTCAAAAAGACTGACACGTTGGCCTCAACATACTATTAAGTATAGTTGTTGTGAGGTCATGTTGCAGTTGTGTAAGATGTTGGCAAGGCCTCAGTTGGAGACTTTTGGATCAATGTAAAGGGTGCTTGATGGGCCAAAGGGCCAGAATCCATGCTGCATGACCGACTCCCTTCAACAAGTGTGTGGCGCCATTCCATGCAGTCATCTCACCCCAGCGCTGCTGTCTATGCACCCATAGATGTTTATCGGGGACATTTGAAGTGTTTTTCACATGATGTTCTTTCAGATGCAGAAGCAGCCCTTGCCTCGCAGTGTGTGGATCTGACAGAGCTGGCAAACTGTGATCTGATCTTGCAGGCCAACCTGTGCTCCAACCAGTACTACTCCAGCTTTTGCTGCTCAAGTTGCTCCAGGCCACTGCAGCAGGGATGACAGGCTGTGCATGGGTCGTGGTGGCTCGCAGGTGATGGGTGAAACCTCTCATGCTTGGTGTGGTGATTAATCAATGTTCTCAGGTTTATACTACCTGGTGATAACACACAATGGTGAACTATGATAAGGAGCCATAGACATACAGCACAGTAACAGTCCCTTTCGGCCCACAAGCCCCTGCTGCCCAATTACACCCAATTGACCTACAACCCTGGTACGTTTTGAACGGTTGGAGGAAATTGGAACCCCCTTCGAGGAAACTCACTCAGACACGGGGAGAATGTACAAACTGCTTACAGAGAGCACAGTATTTGAACCCGGGTGGCTGACGCTGTAATAGCATTCCACTATTATTTTAATTTTTTTTAAAATTGGTGTCCAACAGCAGTAAATGAGAGCAACCTTTTGCAATTCAACATCATTCCTATTCCTTGGTGTAAGCACAGAGGGCAGAGAAGTAAAATGAGCTTGAGAGGAGACAGGAGGGGTTCACGAGAATGTTACTGAAACTGGAGGGCTTGGGAGACTGGATCGGCTAGGATTTTTTTCACTGGAATGGGGGAGTCTGGGGTTGACCTCAGAGGTTTATTAAATCATGAGGGGCACAGAAAAGGGAATGGTCAGGTTTCCAGTGAGAGGGAAGATTTGAACAGAATCCCCAAGAAATATGTTTATACATTTTTTTTAAAATGTAGACATACAGGCACTGTAATAGGGGCCATTTCATCCCACGAGCCTGTGCCACCCAATTACACCCAATCAACCTACAAACCCCGGTATGTTTCGAATGGTGAGAGGAAACCAGAGCCCCTGGGAAAAACCCACGCAGACACGGGGAGAACGTACAAACTCCTTACAGGGCAGGATTCGAACCCTGGCGCTGTAAAGGCGTTGTGCTAACCGCTACACCAACTGTGCCGGATAAGTACACAAATCGAAAAGGGTTAGAGATGGAATTAGTTCATATTTAACATCTTGGTGAGTATGGATGAGTTGGGGCAAAGGGCTAGTTTCCCTGCTGCATGATCCAAGATTTCTGAGCTGCAGCGCTTTCTCTCTGCAGAAAGATGGCGAGGGCTTGATTCATTCCACTGTCTCCTGTCTGATGCTGTCAAGAGTGTGCAGCCCCTGGCTGAGGGATCAATGCAAATTAGCTAGATACAGTTTTTAGTGCGAGGATATGTTACCAAGCATCATGCCTACACTGACCCATAAGGAGCCATCAATCACTCCTTTTGAAACAACATTGTAAATCCATTATTCATCAACTGGCCAAGTGTTGGGGAAATCTTTTTTGGGGAAGAGATTTTGCACTTTAAAAAAAATACTGACTAATTTCCAGCATTAAGCTTTGAACTTGGTGCACATTAACATTCCTTCCAACTCTGGTAATGACGACACAATATGGTAGAATGTTGCGTGGTAACAGTCTCCTGGCCACTTCTTGTTTTCTGGTCCTATACACCTGCTTGGGTTCTTTGGACTGTTTCCTGCCTTAATTGTTGGAGGACGAGTTCTCTTTCTCTCTCATCCTTATCATCACAGCCCTTTAGTACAACTAATTGAGGAGAATGTGCAACATGGTTGTGTTAGTTGATGTGAAACCAGATTCACAAGGGCCACTTAAGTCTCATCCTTGACACTGCACTTGGTGCATGTTAGGTGGTTTGCAATTGTTTGAGGGAAGCAGGTATTGATTGCCTCTAGCAATGAAGAACACTTCAACGAATGCAGCTCACTGCTGCCCTTTTGAGGAAGGTGTGTGTGTGTGTGTGTGTGTTTGAGGGGGGAGGGGGGGGTAAGCATGCAGGGTGGAAGGACCTCACAGGCCATGGTACTGGAAACAGCTACTCTTCAAAACAGGAATACCATTGAAAGAGGATTTTAAATGGTCTCCAACAAGTAATATTTCTGTCCAGTCAAGTTTTACTCAAGCCTTTGGAGTGAACTGAGCCAGAGAACTTGCCATTAATCCACATCATCTCAATTGATAAGTTCACAGCATTTGTGTCATTTCTAACATCCAACATCTGCTCAGTTTGTCAAGCAGTAACAACTTTGTTCTCTGTGCATTCCCAGCAACTACACACTATCTGTTGGAGTTGTTCCACCTCCCACAGCTTCGGTCTTTCACCCTATCACTTCTGGGCCCATTCCCCATATTCTTTCCCTTCATGTATTCCATTTCACTTATTCTATCATGACGAAGGGTTCAGACCCAAAATATTGACTGAACGTTTCAACCTGCTGAGTTCCTCCAACAATTATTTGTCTCTATCAGAACAGGGATAGAAGTTTTTCTTGTCCTCACCATTCATCCCACCAGCTTCCACATTCAGCATATCATTCTCCATAGTTTCTGCCAGTTGCAACAAGACCCCACCACCCGACATATTGACCTCTTCCCACCCTTTTCTGACTTGCTCAGGGATTGCTCCCTCCATGATTCTCTTGTCTGTTCATTCCCTCCCCACCCACTTCTCCATGACCCCTGGAGGGTCCCCTTCAACCACAGAAAGCATAACACTTGTACTTACACCTCCTCCCTCACCACGATCCAGGGTCATAAGTAGCCCTTCTACATGAGGCAAAGGTTCACATGTTCCTCATCTACTGCATCGAGTCTCTTGCTGTGGCCTTCTCAATATCAGTCAGACCAAATACAGACTTGGGGATCATTTTGCAGAGCACATACCCTCTGACAACAATGGCCATCCCAAGCTCCTGGTTTCTGCCACAGTTCCAACAGTTCTCGTTTTCTTGCACCTTGTTATCTCTCTAGTGTTTGCCACGTTTCTGTCTGTAAACCTATCCACTGCTACCTTCCTTCTTCATTATTCCACTACAGCAAGATGGTGTCATTAGTAAGCTTTGATGTTTGTCCAGATCAACACCCACTCTGAAAGCCCTGGTCTCTAGGTGATGTGGCTGCACACTGCACAACCGTGCAAATCCATTAGCTTTCGCCTTCTCCCATCAGACCCTTAAATGACTAGTTCCATCTATGGATGTTGCCTGCCCTACTACAGCTTCTTTGCTCCTGAATTCTAGCTGACTGGGTACACTGACCTCTACCATGCAGACACCTCCCTATGGCTACCTGGGACTATGACCCCACCAATTCTCACTTAGCCTCAGATCTGATCACATCAGGAGAACTGCTGCCCCCACCCCATCAGCTTTGAACCTGATGACACTATATCTCACATTTCCCATGTCTTTTACCCATGATCTACAAACTGGACTGTCGTTGTCGGCCCACTGTCTCTACCTGCTCTTATCCCACAGAATTTACCTATTCCTACCTTCACAGGTACATGAGGGGTATGGGCCAAACCCATGCAAGTGGATTCACTCAGGTAGGCAACTTGGTCAGCATGTACGGAATTATAACATGGATCCACCCAGTACCCCTCTACCAACATTATCATCAACCTAGACAAGCTTCAGATCCTGAACAATTTCTCTTTTGATTCCTCCCCACCGCCAGTGTTGAGGCCAAACATAAACTACAGGATCAACTCCTCACATTCCACCTGGGTAGTCAACAGCCCTTAGCTCTCTTTCTGATCAACCTCAGATCCTCCTGTTTTTGACCTTTTTCCCATGCAAAACCCCCCACTACTGCCACCCATGTTCAGCCCTACTACAGCCCTGGTTCCATCCACCAACAATTACAACCCTTGTGGAAATTACAGCTCCTGGTATAGTCCTCAGAAAGGAGTCACACAGCATTGGGCTTTATGTCGGCAGAACAAGAGTAGATAATAAAACCATTAGATCATTCTCTGACTGGTTGACAAATTTTTTTCTGTTGTAGGTCCACTTAACTTGCAGTGACCTACCACGGTGCACTATAGAAATATGGAGAGGTGCTACAAGCAACTTATGAAAAGGCAAACCACAGTAAAAATAAAAAGCCGTGATACCTACTTTTTCATGATTCAAGAAGGTTTTGCATTTTTGATGATATATAAATTTAGAATTAAAAGTTGATGCATTATCTTGACTCAGATGATGGAGAATACAATTTAAGGATGGGGAGTTTATTCTTTCCAAAGAGATATTTTGATTTGTCTGCATCCAGAAGTTGTGAGGAAACCGTGGCATTGTTACAAGCAGAACATGGAGAAGTTGGACCCACTCACTACTGTGTTGAGCACTTGTTACTCCTCTGCTAAACCTCGGAACACACATTAAAGACAAGATGTTTATATCAATGTATATTGTATACTGTTTATTAACGTTTCCATGAATGGCAAATTAAACAACCAATGTATTTTGGACAGTGGAAAATACAATAACCTTTCAATCAACCAATCACAGGAATTTTAAAGAGCAGGTGTGAGCAGAAATCCTGCCAAGATGGGTGTAATTAAAAGAGCATTTCTGCCCCTCTCTATACTGTGCAAAATCAACCTCTCTGATCTACCCACCTCTTTCCCCTCATAACTAGCCCAGTTACCTGCCCAAATTTCCTTGCATAGCTTGTTTTCAGCCTTTTTTTAAAATAATGGTTTATTATTGAGATACGTTTGCAGTTTGAGCTAAAATGTGGATTTTGATCTGGCATTTTCTTTGGTAAACTTAAAATATTTGCTGGTTGTGAGATCCATGACTGAGTTAGAGACAGGCGATGAAAATATCGCCGAGTACTGGAATTGGTCATGCTCAACTACATTGTCAACATCCCCACTACAATAGTAAATAACAACATAGATTTCCAATCATCAGAAAGATCTTCAAATATGGTTAGTCTTCCAACCATTTATTTGTTAAAGATTATAAATCTCCAGTATAAATTTCTTTCTTTTTATTTTACAAGTGATTGTAAGGCTCGTGCAAGTCAAAATTAAAAAAAAACTAGAAAGTATGTCTGTTTAATAATCAACTGAGATGTTAAGTAACTGCAACGCAGAGGAGCTGACCAATCACCATAAAGGAGATTGGACAGAGTACCACAAGAGACCAATAAGGAGCCTGCTTACTAGTATTGTGCAAATCCACATTAATCATTCCAGCAACCAAACCTGGCTGGTTACTTAAAAATCTATTCACTGTTGTAGAGGAACAAGAACATTTTCATCAACACAAAACAAAGACTTGCTGAACAGAATACAAGATTGATCATGGTTAATGTATACCATAGCAATACTCTTGACTTAAGATCATCTGTTCAAGGGAGTGTGTTGCCCACAGCAAAGAGGCCGTTGCAAACACCAGTTTAGAAGACGGAATCACATACATTAGCATCAGCAATAATCCACTCTCTATATACATTTCGTACAACCTTTCGGTCTTTTACCTTTGGCAAGATTACTTACAGCTCAATTTCCATACTATTAAAATATATGTACTAATGCATAAAAATAAAGATTTTGGCATCAATGTATTCATATTGGAAGCTCCAACACAGAAACTGCAGCATCTTCCTGCAATCCCACCACAGAATACCCACATAATAATAGGCAGAAAGAATTTACAAACAGCAGCTGATCCCCTACATGCACCATTAAGATGGAAGTTTTTCCAAGGCAGATGTTGGACTGACCATCGACCTGACTGGATGGTTGAATTCCAGCTTTGCATCATGTCTATAATGGTTCTCAGGGACTGCTGAAGCAGTTCTTCATGCCCATTATCAATACTGAATGCTTTCCACACACTCACCTGACAGAGAAAAAGAGAGCCTTGCTCAAAGTTCAATCTCAAAAGTCTTGTGTAGGTCACTAGAGAATGGATTAGTGGGAGAGGGGGTGACCCGATGCTTTGATTTACACTCCAGTGCATTCCACTGAGCTTCAAATGCATCCTCGGGAATGCCTGGAGGCATCGGACTGGCTCTGCTTTCTGCCGTCCAGTTGCTGCTTTCCGCCTCATTGAAAGTTGCTGAACCGTTAACATTGTTGCCAGGTTTAAAGTATGGGCTAGGTGTTGCAGCAATTCCCACTCTGTTATGAGGTTGTAGTGCAGGGCTAACCTGAGGATGGTCTGCTGTGCCAAAGACATTTGCAACCATTTGTGAAGGAGTCATTCCCACCACAGGCAAACTTGGAGCTTGAAACAGAATTCCGTTGGTGACCTGCAAAGTGTATGGCTGAGTGGGCACAAATGCAGGCTGCATGGGGGGGACCATGCTGGCCAGTGGGGCTGCAGGGCTGACAAACACGCCGCTTTGAAAATTCTGCGGAGCTGCAGGAACGGCCACTGCAGGCTGGGGCGACGGCTGCATCCGCACACACTTGGACACTTCTTCCAGCCAGCGGTCAGCTTCTGACGGCGTGCGCTTGTGACTGGGCTGAAAGGGAGTAGTTACAGCAGGGCCTGTGCTCCAATCACCACCTGCTGAAAAACAAGAGGGGAGAGCGAGAAATCAATCAAACTCAGCAGCAATTGCGTCAGGAGGAATCCAATCTAATGGAATTTAACTCAGACAAGTGTGATGAGCTCAAATCACAGCAGCATGTGCAAAAACAAGGCCCTGGACAGCATTGTAAAGCAGACCTAGGGGTAGAAGTTCATATTTCACTGAAAGCAGCAGGAAGGTAGGCAGATGAAGGCGGTGCTTGGCAAACTTGCCTTCATCAGTCACGGTACTGAATGCAAGACATGGCGTTACAATTGTACAAGACCTTGGTGAGACCATACTTGGGAATATCATGTAAAGTTCTAGTCACCCAGGTATAGGAAAGATATCATTAAGCTGGAAAGAGTGCAGAATGTTACCAGAACTGGTCGGCTTGAATTATAAGGAGAGACTGGATAAGCTGGGACTTTTCTCCCTGGAGCTTAGGAGGCTCAGCAGAGACATTATGAGGTTTATAAAATCATGAGGGGGATAGATAAGGTACAGAATCTCAGCCTTTTCTCCCCAGGAATGAGAATCTAAAACTAGAGTGTTGAAAGGACCTGAAGACACCTGCTTCACACAAATGGTGGTGGGAGTATGGAATGAGCTGCTAGAAGATGTGGTGGAGTTTAAAGAACATTTACACAAGCACATGGATAGAAAAGGTTTAGAGGGATATGGATCAAACGCAAGTTGGGCCAAAGAAACTATTTCTGTGCTGTCAAACTATGGCTTTATAACTTGGACAAAGACTGTCAGCAACAGGAGACTCCTCTGGCTCAAGAGAATAGGAACAAATTCAACTCTTTTTCTTACAAAAGTCCCATTGTATATTCTGAGTTGAAGATTGCAGCCAAAGAAAGCACATCAATGTCTCTTACTTTTTGTTGTAGAAGCTGAAGGAAACTCCCTGAGGTACCTAACCACTTTTAAGAAGCATTGGTAACTGCTCACCATCACACAAACCAACATGGCTTATCAACTCTTAATCTATACCTCCCACTGCCTCAGGAAAGCTGCTGATATATTCAAGGTCCCATGTAATCCTGGGCACCTTGCCTCCCCCCCCCCCCACCCCCCCCCCCCACTATTCCATCAGGCAGAAGATACATGAGCTTAAAAACTTAATTCCAGATTCAAGAAGACTAAAGTGGAGCTCTCATAGATAAAGGATGATACCCTACCACTGTTTTCCCTAAACTGTCATTTGTCTTTGCAACACCACACCCCGCGCTCTCTGCCCCACTGTACCACGCCCCGCGCTCTCTGCCCCACTGTACCACGCCCCGCGCTCTCTGCCCCACTGTACCACGCCCCGCGCTCTCTGCCCCACTGTACCACGCCCCGCGCTCTCTGCCCCACTGTACCACGCCCCGCGCTCTCTGCCCCACTGTACCACGCCCCGCGCTCTCTGCCCCACTGTACCACGCCCCGCGCTCTCTGCCCCACTGTACCACGCCCCGCGCTCTCTGCCCCACTGTACCACGCCCCGCGCTCTCTGCCCCACTGTACCACGCCCCGCGCTCTCTGCCCCACTGTACCACGCCCCGCGCTCTCTGCCCCACTGTACCACGCCCCGCGCTCTCTGCCCCACTGTACCACGCCCCGCGCTCTCTGCCCCACTGTACCACGCCCCGCGCTCTCTGCCCCACTGTACCACGCCCCGCGCTCTCTGCCCCACTGTACCACGCCCCGCGCTCTCTGCCCCACTGTACCACGCCCCGCGCTCTCTGCCCCACTGTACCACGCCCCGCGCTCTCTGCCCCACTGTACCACGCCCCGCGCTCTCTGCCCCACTGTACCACGCCCCGCGCTCTCTGCCCCACTGTACCACGCCCCGCGCTCTCTGCCCCACTGTACCACGCCCCGCGCTCTCTGCCCCACTGTACCACGCCCCGCGCTCTCTGCCCCACTGTACCACGCCCCGCGCTCTCTGCCCCACTGTACCACGCCCCGCGCTCTCTGCCCCACTGTACCACGCCCCGCGCTCTCTGCCCCACTGTACCACGCCCCGCGCTCTCTGCCCCATCATATACCACGCCCCGCACTCTCTGCCTCACTGTACCACGCCCCGCGCTCTCTGCCCCACTGTACTACGCCCCGCGCTCTCTGCCCACTGTACCACGCCCCGCGCTCTCTGCCCACTGTACCACGCCCCGCGCTCTCTGCCCCACTGTACCACGCCCCGCGCTCTCTGCCCCACTGTACCACGCCCCGCGCTCTCTGCCCCACTGTACCACGCCCCGCGCTCTCTGCCCCACTGTACCACGCCCCGCGCTCTCTGCCCCACTGTACCACGCCCCGCGCTCTCTGCCCCACTGTACCACGCCCCGCGCTCTCTGCCCCACTGTACCACGCCCCGCGCTCTCTGCCCCACTGTACCACGCCCCGCGCTCTCTGCCCCACTGTACCACGCCCAGCATCAAAATGAAGAGTGCCAGGCAGCAAATCAGCTTAGAACTATAATTACAGCACAGAAAAGGCCACCTCAGCCCCACTAGTCTGTGCCGAACCATTTTCTTAGTCTCTCTGACCTGCACCTAGTCCAGAGCCCTCCATACCTATCCCATCATGCACTTGTCCAAATTCTTCTTAAATATTAAAACTGAGCCCGCATTTACCACTTCAGCTGTGTGAAGTTTCCCCCTTAACCCATGTCCTCAGTGGAAAAAGCCGATCTATATTTACTCTCTATATCTCCCTCATAATTTTAAATACCTCGATCAAATCTCCCCTCATTCTTCTACTCTCCAGGGAAGTCCTAATCTGTTTAACCTTTCCTTGTAACTCAGTTCCTGAAGTCCAGCAACATCCTCGTAAATCTTTTCTGCACTCTTTCAATCTTATTGATATCTTTCCTGTAGTTAGGTGACCAAAACTGCACACAATACTCCAAATTTGACCTCATTTAACTTTACCACAACACCCCACTCCTGGACTCGTTACTTAGGTTTATGAAGGCCAATATGTCAAAAGCTCTCTTTACAACCCTATCTACCTGTGACACCATTTTTAGGGGATTATGTATCTGTATTCCCAGATCTTTGTTCTACTGCACTCCTCAGTGCCATACTATTTAACGTACATGTCCTTTCTTGGTAGATCTTTCCCACGGGCTGTGAAATTGATGAACAGTATCCTGTAAATGAGTAAACCATGCCAAAATATTTATACATTTATTTTAAATTGCATCTTTATGTACATATTTGATTATTATGTACTATGCATTGTGTATGTAGGTGTGTACACTATGGTCTGGAGAAATACTGTTTTGTCAGGTTGTACTGTATATGATAATAAATTTGAACTTGATCAAGAATGAATTTCATCTGCCATTGGTCTGCCAAATTTACCAGATGATAAGCCTCAGGCTATCCTACTCACTATCCACAACACCCAGTATCGTTTGGCCCGTCAAGTCTACTTAAAGTTATGACTGATGTATTTTTCACTCAAACACATTCTTCTGCCTTCTCTCAATAACCTTTGATGCCCTTACTAATCTAGAACCTGTCAACCTCTATCTTAAATCTTTCCAATGACTTGAATTCCACAGATTCATCACCTTCTGGCTGAAGACATTTCCTGGGGTGGCATAGTAAACATAGTGGTTAGCGCAATGCTGTAGCAGCGGCAACGACCACGGTTTGAATCCAGCAATGTCTGTTAGGATTTTGTACATTCTCCCTATGTCTGTGTGGGTTTCTTCCAGGTGCTCTGGTTCCCTCCCACCATTGGAAACATACCAGGGTTGTAGGTTAATTGGGAACCATGGGTTCGTGGGCCGAAAGGGTTTGTTACTGCGCTCTACATGCAGTATGCCTAAATATGCCTCTGCTCCAAAGGGACATCCTTTTTCTGAAGCTGTGCCCTCTAGTCCAGGACTCTTCCACTACTGGAAACATCCTCTGCACATACACTCTATCAGTCCATTCAACAGTCACCACCTTCTCCTGTGAGCTTTGGAGACACCTCAAAGCACTAAAGGAATTTCCACTAGTAAACCTCCTCTAAATCTAACATCACCATCCTCTCCCAAGCTAGCATCTCAGGACAGAGGCTCTGATTGATAGCGCAGCACCATCTTGGTACCAGGCTCCACCGTGTCAGGTTTCCAGAAAGACATTCTTAAAGCCACCTTCTTCACTGGCTCTTGGGAAGCTCAGGCCTGTGACTGCTCAAGATGTAGAAGGCACCATCATTTTCTGTGTCTACAATAAAATGAGGACAACATGCCAAAATACAAGACCATGTGTCCAAGCAGATATCCTTGCACCATCTGTGGCAGAAAATACCAAACCAGCAAAACAGCCTTTAGCTACTGAGAACCATAGAAACTGGACTGGAAACAAGTTGTCCTCAACTCCCAGGGGCTGGAGTGGATGTAAGGACAATGCAAAAGAAGCAGGGTTCCGAAATAATATTCTGCAAATTAAGGAGGATTGACAAGCCAGGTGGGATGAGAGACGAATACACAGTGTAAATCAGGTATTTGATAATTAATGTAAATACAAACTGTTAGCTGCAGTCCAGTTGAGTAACATTGTTGATGCACACTAAATTTGAAACAATCACCTACTTTGGAAGTTTTGCAACTTACACCAATCAATGAGACAATTTCCATTCTTTATGAGTTATACACAATTTGGTTGCAGAAGCCCAGATTTTCAAGAATTAGTTCTCACACTTTCATCTCCTGTCGCATCCATAAGTCACATGTATAAACCTACCTGCAGCAACTGTAGCTCCTGCATTGGTTGTTGAAGGACCCTGGGACCAAGGGTTTGTCTCTCGCACTGGCATCACTGTTGGAGACATGGCTGGTACTACCACAGATGCTGGGTAGACTGAGGACGCACCATTGACTACAAGGACAAAATATCAATCAGATTTCTAACTCAACAAACAATGCTCTGGGCAAAACTCATTCACCTCCGAATTGCTATCAAACCAGGTACTCACCTTGGGAGGCAGTTACTTGAGGAGTTACGTCCACAGTAGGCTTGTTCATTGGTGCAGAGGAGAAAGGATCCTCTGCTTGTCCACTGAATGCATGTGTTATTTGAGAGCATAAAGAGCTTATACTATCTATTTCAGCCACACTATCACCTTCCATTTCAGGCACTGAATAAAAGGCAGAAATATTTTAGTTTAAATCAATGGCAAATTAAGTGCCATTCATAAAACACAGGTTCATTTGCTGTATTCCAGTGTAGCCCATTGCATTGGCATTTTACAGTGCAGATCTCTGGAATGCAGGTAGAGGTGAGCCTGTCAGACTGACAGCCATCCCTGATGCCTTCAAAGGCTCAGCCACTGTCACACTGAACTATTGTACAGCGGCGCATCACTGATAGAGAAAAAACACCTGAACAATAAAGAACTGGGTGCTACAATTAAAAGCCACAATCCCACACCCAGCTAGGAGCAGCACCCAGAAGTTATTGGGACCAAAATGTAAAGATATAACAAATGGAACCTCACTTCAATAGTTTACCCAAATTACATGTCACATTTTCCTCTTTTTTAAGCATCTTGGCCACACGTCAAAATCTCTGAGGTAAAAACAGCAGGGTGTAGGCAAAGAAGGCAAAATAAAATCAAGGAAACCCAAAGATTGGGAAAGCAGTGCAGCCAAACAAAAAGGGGGAGACAGCAGCTTCCATCACAACAGGAGGGACCACAGGATTGGACATGAAGATCCTGCCAGTCCCCATACTCCCTCCCTGTGCTGATCATGGAGCAGAAGTGAGCAGAGCATGACAGCACTGAGGGGCCACATTGCCTGTTCCAGCGCCATTCATCATAGGAAGCTTGTCCTCATGATTCACTTCACAGCTCTGTGTGCAGACAGACCATGCTGGAGGCTCTGGACACTAAATGCACACAGCCATGGGGGTAGGGTGGAGCAGAAATTTGGTCTAGGCTAATTTATCAATTTAGACATACTGCATGGTAATAAGCCATTTCAGCCCACGAGTCCAAGATGCCCAATTTACACCCCCAGTATGAAATGGTGGGAGGAAACGGGAGCTCCTGGGGAAAACCCACGCAGGTACAGGGAGAATATACAAACTCCTTGCAGACAGTGTGGAATTTCAAATCCCAGTCCTGACTTCTGACGCTGTAACGGCGTTGCACTAACTGCTACATCAAACACGCCACCCCATGTCGGCTTTGTGATCGGAAATTGTCCAAGATGCAAAGTGTTGCCCTCAGCACAAGGCAGATAAATTTAAGATTATGGTCAAAAAGATAGAAGGAGTTGAAAGAACAAAAAAAAACACCCAAAAACTGGCAGAATTGACAGGAATTGATAAAATGCTGGATGAGTGTTTGAGATTCAGGAAGCCAAGAGTAAGCGGTAACTCTTTTCTGAAGGTTATGGACCAAATGGAAGGGTCCTCTCTCAGATACGTCTTGAATTATTTTCTTCAATCCAACAGATGGAAGATTCTATTTACCAACAACTACAATAAACAAATGCTTCAGGAACAAATTTCTCCTCATGCTTTCAGCAATGTGCTCATCCAATTTTACAGAAGAACATTCCCCATGAACTCAAGTAGAATGGATCTTTTCATAATTCTTAAACCTGCAACTCCCAAAATCCACACTGAATTCATTGCATGATAACTTCCATCCATTCTAAAATAATTATATTTATTTATTTATTTTAAACCCAAAGTACATAAATACCTGTATTTTTAATTTGGAAATCTGTTTTACGTTGTGTCGTTGAAGGCAACTCATTTATTCTCAGTGACATTTGCCTCTTAAATGGAGATGTTGTCTGGCTTAGTGCTGGGAACCCTCGGAAAGATCCCTGCCTGGCAAGCTGCTCTGCAGGTGCATGCCTTCTTGGTATTGCGTGTATGTTGCTCGATTCCTTGTTTTCTCCATCGGTGGACACGACCGATGGGGATATGGATGGAGTTGCAGGACAAGCAGGAGTATAAGTGGTTACAACTACTCGGTCTGGTTCAGCTGCAGATAAAACACAATACTCATGTCATAGTTTGAACATTTTGCAAAAGCACTGCTGCAGGTAGAAAGTACAGTATGACCTTGAAAATGGTGTCACAGGAAGATAAGGTGGTCAGAAAGGCTTTCATTAGTTAAGAGTATTGAATATAGAAGTTGCATGGCCATGTTACAGTTGTAGAAGACATTGGTGAGGCCCCATTTTGAGTATTGTGATCAGTTTTGTTATTGGAAAGATGTTGTCAAGCTGGAGTGGGTGCAGTGATTTACGAGGATGTTGCCAGCAGTCGGGATGTGAGCAACAGTGAGAGATTAAGCGTGCTAGGCCTTTATTCCTTGGAGCGCACAAGTACATAAAACCATAAGGAGGAATAGATCGGGCGAATGCAGTCTTTTGCCGAGAGTATGGAAATCAGTAACCAGAGGAAACAAGTTTAAGGTGAGGGTCAGAGGTTTGACTCCACGGCTAAAGAAATTCCTCCACATCTCTGTTTTAAACAGACGCTCTTCAATCCTGAAGTTGTTCCCTCTTGCCTTGACTCCCTACCATGGCAAACAACTTTTCCACATCTACTCTGACCATGCCTTTCAGCATTCAAAATGCTTCTATGAGTTTGCGCTCATCCTTCTGAATTCCAAGGAATACAGTCCAAGAGTCTCATATGCAAATCCATTCATTTCATAAATCATTCTTGTGAATCTTCTCTGAATCCTCTCCAGTGTCAGGATATCCTTTTTGAAATAAGGTGCCCAAAACTGTACCCCATACTCCAAGTGAGGCCTCACCAGTACCTTATAAAGTCTCAACACCACATCTCTGCTCAAATATCTTATTCCTCAAGGTATGAATGCCAACATTGCATTCTCCTTCTTCATCATCGACACAACCCGGCAGTTAACCTTTAGGGTATCCTGCACAAGGATTCATAAATCCCTCTGCACCTCCGAATTTTGAATTTTTTCCCCATCCAAATAATAGTCTGCCCTTTTATTTCTTCTACCAAAGTGCATGACCATACCCTTTCCAACTCCGTGCTGCTCCTTTGTCCATTCTCCAAATCTATCAAGTCTCTCTGCAGCCTCTCCTTTCCCCCTCACTACCTGCCCCTCCACCTATCCTTATATAATTTGCAAACTTAGCCACACAGCCATTTATTCCGTAATCCATTTCATTAACGTTCAACATACACCACTGGTATCCAGTAGCCAACCAGAATAGGATCCCTTTATTCTCGCTGTTTCCCCTTGATCAGCCGATGCTCTTCCTGGGCTGGTATCTTTCTTGTCATTCCATGGGCTCTCATTTTGTGAAGCAGCCTCACATGCAGCACCTTGTCAAAGGCCTTTTGTCCTTTGTTCGGCCTCTTGGTGATTTCCTCAAAAAATTGCAGGTTTGTCAGGCAAGATTTTCCCTTTAAGGAATCCATGCTGGCTTTGGCCCATTTTGTCATGCACCTCCAAGTACTTTGTCACCTCATCCTTGACAATCAACTCTACCAACATCCCAACCACTGATGTTAGGCTAACCAATCTATAATTTCTTTTTGCTACCTCCCTCCCTTTTTAAGTAGCTGAGTCACTGCTGAAATTTTCCACTCCTCCAGAACCATGCCAAAATCTACCGATTCTTAAGAACATGAAATGGGAGCAAAAGTAGGCCATCTGGCCTGTCAAGCCTGCTCCGCCATTCATTTGATCTGATGATAGGCTCATCTCCACCTACCTGCCTTTTCCACATATCCCATAATTCCCCCACTCTGTAAAAAAAATCTATCCAACTATGTCTTAAATATATTTACTGAGGTCGCCTTCAAGGGGCAACAATTTCAATCGATTCACCACCCTCTGGGAAAAGCAGTTCTTCTTCATCTCCATCCTAAATCTACTACCCTGAATCTTGAAGCTATGTCCCCTAGTTCTAGTCTCCCCCACTAATGGAAACAATTTGCCTATCTCGATCTTATCGATGTCTTTCATAATTTTATGTTTCTACAAGATCCTCCCTCATTCTTCTAAATTCCAGCAAGTACAGTCCCATATGCTCAATCTCTCCTCATAGGCTAACACTCTCATCTCTTGAATCAACCTGGTGAACCTCCTCTGTACACTTTTAAAAACTTCCCTGTCCTCCATCTTCCCACTAATTTTTGCTTCCTTGTTTGCCCTCTCTTTGGTCTTTACTTTGCCTTCTCTTGTCAGCCACAGTTGAGTCATTTTTCTATTCAAATATTTTTGGAATTTACAGCATCTGTCCTGAACCTTCCTTATTTTTCGCAGAAACTCCAGCCATTGCTGCTCTGCTGTCCTCCCTGCTAGCATGCCTGACTGATTACCTTTTGCTAGTTCCTCTCTCTTATCCCTGTGATCTTCTTTATTCCATTAGTATAATAACACCACTACTTCTAATTTCTCCCTTTCAAACTGCAGGGCGAATTCTATATTATGGAATTCTGTGAATGAGATTGAGACTCAGATGGTATGTTACCTCACAGCTGCCAGGGTCAGGGACATGTCAGATTGAGTCCACAACATTCTGAAGCAGTAGGGTGAATAGCCACATGTTGTAGGGAATTAGGAAATAATCTGAAAAGCAGGACCTCAAGGGTGGTAATCTCAGGATTGCTGCGGGTGCCATGTCCCAGTGAGGATAGGAATTTGGTGCAGGGGGCAGGGGTTCAGATTTGTGGATCATTGGGATCTCTTTTGGGGAAGGTCTGACCTGTACAAAGGACACAGCCTGCACCAGATCTGGGGAAGAGACCAACATCTTGGTAGGTTGGTTTGCTAGACCTGTTGGGGAGGTTTGAACTAGTTTGGCAGAGGGATGGGAACCAGAATGTGAGTGCTGAGAATATAGGGCTGAAGGTGAAAAGCATGACGCAACGCCTTGTGGGTTTGTGAGGAAGGATTAATAGGGGAAGAAACATAAATGTAGACAGCTTAGGGGTTTCAATGTGTCTATTATGATGTTGTGGCTGTTAGAGACATGTTGACACAAGGACAAGATTGGATAATGCAGGTACCAGGGTTTGGGTATTTCAAAAGGGATAGGATGGGAATTAAAAGTGGGGGGAGAAAGAGTAGCCTTACTGGTCTGGGATAGCTCACAGCTGTAGAAAAGGAGGATGCTGCAGAGGGAGTGTATACTGCAGCAAGGGTGAGTCAGAAATAAGAAAGGAGCAATCACTGTAGGTCCCCAAATAGTCCACAGGACACCAAATAACAGAGAAGTAAGCAGATTTTGGAATGGTGCAGGAAATTACAGGGTTGTTGTTATGGGAGACTTCAACTTCCCAAATATTGATGGGGCAGAATTTGTCAGGTGTGTCCAAGAAGGATTACTGACAGTATGTGGACCAGCTAACTAGAGGAGAGGCCACACTGGATCTAATACTGGGTAATAAATTAGGTCAGGTGGTGGGGGAGCATTTTGGTAAAACTCCCTGAGTTTTAGCATCGCTACGGATAGGGGTTTTTAAAAAAAATCAGACTAAATGGGAAAGCATTTAATTGGGGAAGGCCTTATTACAATGGGATGAAGCAGGAACTAGGGAGAGTAAATTGGGAACACATGTTCTCTGGGAAAAACACAGAAGTAATGTGGGGGATGTTTAGGGACCATTTGCATGGGGTTCTAGCTAGGTCTGTCCCACTGAGACAGGGAAAAGAAGGTAGGAAAAGGAAGCCATGTTGACAGCTAGTTAAGGGGAAGAAAGAAGCATACATTAGATATAGGAAGCAAGAAACAGGAAGGGGTCATAAACATCATGAGGCACGAGAAGGCCTTGGTAAATAGAATTAAGGAGAACCCCAAGGCATCCTACGCATACATGAAGAACAGAAGGATGACAAGAGTAAAGGAATGGGTGCATATGAATAAAGGAGGCAACATGTACCTGGAGGTGGAGGAAGTTGGGGAGGTCCTAAACAAATACTTTGCTTCAATGTTCTCCAGAGAATAAGGTCCTTAGTCAAGTTGAACTCACAATAAAACAAGCTTGTGTGAGATCAGGGAAAACAAGCGCTGGATATTCTTAAAAACATTGATTGATAAGTCTGCTTAGCCAGACAAGATAAACCCCAGGTTGCTTTGGGAAGGGAGGGAAGAGACAGATGAGTGTTGAAAATTATCTTTGCATCCTTTTTGTCTTCCGGGGAGATGCTGGAGAATTGGAGAATGGCAAAAGTTTTTTTAAAAAGTAACGGGGGGATCCTGGGAATTATGGACCAGCGAGTCTTCCGTCAGTGTGTGCAAACTATTGGAGAGGAATTTTAAGGACAAGATTTATGAGCATTTGGAGAAGTACAGTCTTCTCAGGAATAGTCAGCATGAATTTGTGAGGGAGAGGTCATGCCTCATGAGTTTTTAAAAAAAACACACAAAAATCTGCAGACACTGCGGTTGAAGTAAAAACACACAATGCTGGAGAAACTCAGCAGGTCAGGCAATATCCTTTATATAGCAAAGGTAAAAATACATAACCAACATTTCAGGCTTGAGCATATGACATATCAAAGAGCCAGAGTAGAGGGGAGGGGTGGTCACAAAAACAGGAGGTGATAGTGGAGAAGGGAGGGAGGGGACAACAGTGATCAAGGGGAGGAGGTATGACTGGGCGAAGGGAGGGGAGTATACTGGAAAAAGGGGAAGGATAAGAGGAGAGGTTAGCAAAAACTGGAAAAGTCAAAGTTAATGCCAAGACTAGAGAGTGCCCAGACGGAAAATCAGGTATAGTTCCTTCAATTCCGGATGGTCTTGATGGGACAGTACACAAGACCATGGACAGACATGCGAGTGTGGGAGTGTGACACAGTACTGAAATAACTGGCTATTGGGAGAACCCAATAGCCACTCCATCACTGGTGCGGATGGAGTGAAGGTGCTCAGTGAAGTGATCTTCCAATCTGTGCCCAGTCTTCTGAGCCTAATTGAGTTTTTTTGAGGTTGTAAAAAAAGAAATTGATTAAGGTAGGGCAGTAGATGTGATCTACATGGATTTTCGCAAGGCATTTGACAAGGACCCCCATGAGAGACTCGTTCAGAAAGTCATGAAGCATTGGATCCATGGAACCTTGGCTGTGTGGATTCAGAAATGGCTTGCTTGCAGAAAGAAGAGGGTAGTAGTGGTGGATGGAATGTATTCTGCCTGGAAATCAATGACTAGTGGAGTTCCACAGGATCTGTTCTGGGACAATTTTCCTTGTAGATTGTATAAACGACAAAGATTAAGTGGATGGATGGGCCAATAGTTTTGCAGATGATATGAAGGTTGGAGGAGTTGTGGATAGTGTTGAAGGTTGTCGTTGGTTAAAAAAGGATATAGACAGGATGTAGAGTTGGGGAGAGAAGTGGCAGATGAAGTTCAATCCGGATAAATCTAAGATGATGCATTTTGGAAGGTTAAACTTGAAGTCTGAGTACAGGGTTAATGATCAGTTACTTAAGAATGTGGATGAACAGAGGGACATTGGGGTCCAAATCCATACATCCATCTATGTTGCTGTAGGTTGATAGGGTAGTTAAGAAGGCCTATAGCAGGGGTGGCCAAACTATGGCTCGCGAGCCACATGTGGCTCTTTGATATGTAATATGCAGCTCATGGAAATATGTTGGCTGGAGGAGTTGCCAGCGCTCCTGAAACTGCCCTCAGACACTATGAATCTCTACAGCCATCCTGGGGGTGGGGGGGTGGTGGTCAGCCTGGGGTGTATGACAAGGAAAGTGGACAGCGAGTAGGCATAGGAAGTACAGTCTGCAAAAAGGTGAAGCGAGCGGTGCATGCTGGAATTGGATACTCCCTGCCCAGGCTGGGCCACATTACACCAAAGTGCCGCCAAAGTGGGAGGTGCAGTATGAGGGTGGGCAAAGCTGAGGGTCCTCTGAAGGGAGCAGCCATAGAGGTTGGGAAGCCAGGCTGGGCCAGGAGAGCTTCAATGAGGCAGGGGGGGTCTGCCCCAGAGGCAGGGGGGGGTCTGCCCCAGAGGCAGGGGGGGGTCTGCCCCAGAGGCAGGGGGGGGTCTGCCCCAGAGGCAGGGGGGGTCTACCCCAGAGGCAGGGGGGGTCTGCCCCAGAGGCAGGGGGGGGGTCTGCCCCAGAGGCAGGGGGGGGGTCTGCCCCAGAGGCGGGGGGGGGGGGTCTGCCCCAGAGGCAGGGGGGGTCTGCCCCAGAGGCAGGCACACTGGCAGCGGGGGGGGGGGGAAACAAGATGATAGAGATGGAAATGAGAGGCAGCAGGAGGTCCCCAGGAGTACTTCATCCATGTGCCAAGCCAAAACAGGGCTGGAGCTGGCAGCAGCAGTGAAGGTCTTGTCAGTGGCTAAGGGCAAGCCCTGGCCCCACTGGATGGAGAGTCAGCATCAGGCAGTACAGAGGTTAAACTTCTCCATACTCCAGCCTCTGCTCCAAGCAGCTGCTCCCCCATCCCACCGGTAACTGGGAAGTGGGGAGCAGAGGGCAGAACAAGGATGACCAGAGCTGTGGGACCCTGTCCTCGCTCTGCTGCAGGAGGCAGTTTTGCATTGGGTCACTTCCCATGTGTACTTGGCTGTGGACATTGCAATGGGGCAGATATCTGCAGAGATCAGAGGTAGCAGCATCCCTGAAGAGAACACATCAGGAACAAGAGCAGGTGTTGTCCATCTGGCCTGTCGAACCTGTTAACATATGCAGTGCAAGCACAGATGATCTGGCCATGGACCCACCTCCGCCTCTCTCCCATAACTATTAATCTGCCTACGATGCAAAACTCTATCTTACTGTATCTTAAATATATTTAATGAGACAGTCTCCATTGCTTCCTTGGGCAGAGATATACATACAAAATCAGTCAGTATTTTGAAAATATTTGATAATATACGTGTACTTTTTGATTATTGAAACTAATACAAATTATCAGTTTTAAAACTACATACATGAATAAATATTATGACATACATTTCTTTATATTTATATAAAATTGTTACAAAATGTTCACGAAAGCGTGAAATATATGTGCATAATATTTTTTCATGTTTTGCGGCATTTGAAGCTTACTGTATGTGGGTCTTGCGTTAAGCAAGTTTGACCACCCCTGGCCTTTGGAATGCTGGGTTTGATTTCAAGAGTGGAGAAATCATGTTGCAACTCTACAAATCTCTGGTGAGACCATACTTCAGTTTTGGTCACCTCATTTTGGAAGGATCTGGAAGCTATGGAGAGGGGACAGAGGAGATTTACCAGGATGTTGCCTAGATTGGAAAAATGTCTTACAAGGAAAGGATAACAGAATTAGGGCTTTTATCTCTGGAGCATAGAAGGATGAGAGGTGGCTTAATAGAGGTCTCCAGGATTCTGATAAGGTAGACAGCCAGCACCTGTTTCCTAAGGTGGGAGTAGCAACCACCAGAAAAATTGACGGTTATGAGGTGGAGAGGGTTTAGTTTTTTTTTGGCAGGAATATATAGGTTGGCATAACATCGAGAGATGAAGGGTCTGTACTAATTTTAAAAAAAATTAAATTTAGACATACAACAGTAAAAGGCCATTTCGGCCCAATTAACGATACGTTTCGAAAGGTTGGAGGAAACCGGAAACCCCGGGGAAAACCTATGCACACACAGGAAGATCGTACCAACTCCTTACAGACAGCGTGGGACTCGAATCCTAGTCCCAATCACTGGAACTGTGCCCATACTGTGCTGTAATGCTCTGTGTTCCATGATCACTGTCTCCTAAGGGTTCCCTTACCAACTCTGGTTCATTACACAATACCTAATCCAGAATAGTAATTTCCCTGGTCGGCTCAGCCACAGACTGTTCTAAGAAGCCATCTTGTAGCCATTCTACAAATTCTCTCTTTTGAGATCCAGTCCCAACCTGGTTTTCCCACTCTATTTGGAAGTTAAAATCCCCAATGACTACCATAACATGGCCCTTCTAATATGTCTTTCCTAATTGCTGTTGTAATTTGTTGCCCACATACTGTGGCTACTGTTTGGAAATCTGTAAATAACTGCTAACAGTGTCTTAACTCGACCAACATTGATTCTACATTTGATTCTAACGATTTCATGTGATTCCTTATCAACAAAGCCACACACTACCTTTGCTTTCCTGCTATCCTTGGACATTCAGCTCCATGACATCCTTAAGGTACGACTCCATGACGGCCACAACATCATACCTGCCAATCTGCAGCTGTACTACAAGGTCACCCTCTTTATTTCTTATGCTGTGTGCATTTAAATACAAAACCTTTAGCCCTATATTTGTTACTTTTTTTTTAAAGCTGAGTTTTTGTTGCATTTTAATTCATCCCCATTGATGTAATTTTGCCCTCTCTGTCTGCCCTTCCACACAAATTCCCTACCAGCTGTCTCTACTTGTAGTGTGCCAACTGCCTCCTCCTCTGCACTTTGGTTCCCACCCCATTGCAAATCTAGTTTAACCCCACCTCAACACATTAGTAAACCTCCCTGCCAGGTTATTGGTTCCCCTCCAGTTCAGCTGCAACCTGTCCCACTTGTACAGGTCACCCCTTCCCTAGAAAATGTTCCAATAATCCAAGAATTTGAAAACCTGCACACTGCACCACTTCCTCAGCCACACATTTGTCTGCACTACCTTCCTTAGCTCATGGCACTGGGAATAACCAAATTAATGAACAAATCTGAAAACCACATACATTTATTCTAAAAAAAAAATGCCAACTTTTTAAATCACCTCCTTTATTTTTATATATATTTTTTAAAGATCTCCTTTACTGGGATATTGCCCGGTCCCTTTTTTTTTTAAGTGAAAATCTTTGCAAACTATCTATAAAATCAATGAGAAAAACCAGTTTGGTTGATGGCAAGAAAACACAAGTGGAAAACATTGTAGGACAACTATAGGTTCCCACCATGTAGTGGTAATGTAGAGAGTACAGTGTATGTTAGAGGTTCATCTTACTGGTAATACAGTCATCAGGGATTTGCTTAATCCACAAACTGACTGGGTAAAACAAATTATCAATTTGCTTGTCATATTTCTATAGTATACACAAATGATTTTCCAGTTCACCAACTCCAACAAGAGAATAGCTATAGGTATTTTCAATCCAGTTTTGTTTAAGATGAGATCCTTTAAGTGAACTATAATTGCAAAAATGATAGAATTGTAAGTGATTTATTTTAATCTGAAATTGGAGTCTTAAAAAGCAAATGGAAGGTCAGTAGCATAAGTTAGCCAGGAAAGCTGGGTAATACTGAGAACATGAAGGTACAAAACCCCAAAAGGAAATAGTGATCCTATTGTTGCTGGCAAAAGTTAAAATACTCAATGAAATTATAAGTATGTGATATTGAAAAGAAGATTAGTAAACTAAGAATTCAGAAAAAGTCAAAATTCATGAAAGGAGGACCAATGCATTGATAGGGAAAGTAGAAAACAGATGTAGGCTGACGAGAAACATTGACAAAGCTTGCATAAATATGTCAAAAAGGGGGAAAGAAAGGCGCATTCTATATTGTGTGGTCTTCTCGATACAAAGACCTGCAGTCTAAGTGCTTTTTGAATACTTTCTCTCTCTCCTTGATATTTTAGACAATGAATATGAACTCCTCATTTTTTTTTGACATCTTATTTCTAGTGTGGTAAATGGATATGCAATAATTTTCACAGGATTATCAGAGGAATATTTAAGAGATTGGTGAATAACTAGTGGAGGATGAAACTAGAGTTCTTTCTATGAGCTGGCATAGCTAGAAAGGTCCAATCCCTATCAGTATAATAATCCACCACTTGTTTTGCTGAATAAGTATTTTTCTTATTAGAAGAACTTGCAGATCCCCCACCCCTCCACCACCTGGTCCCAATGCTATTTTGCTTCTTTACCTTTCTTGGTGTCCTGCATCTGTTTCATAATTTCTTCACGCTCTGCTTGCTCAGTGGCTGTAATTGCTCGAAAGGAACCTTCCCTGGTGAAGGTGGTTCGATTGGCATCGAATGTGGCAGTAACATTACATTCCTTCTCACGCTTCTGCTTCCTTTCCAAACATGCTGCGAAAGCACAGCCCACAGCATGGCTTAAACGTTCTCCCTGAGGAACATGACAATATCATTAACAAATGCAAACATTGGGGACTTCATTTCCTATATACCTGTCATAATGCATAATCAGCAGAATTTACCATGTGCGC
Source organism: Narcine bancroftii (assembly GCF_036971445.1). NCBI lineage: Eukaryota > Metazoa > Chordata > Chondrichthyes > Torpediniformes > Narcinidae > Narcine > Narcine bancroftii. The sequence goes on along the minus strand of NC_091470.1, from coordinate 89,263,016 downwards.
CTCAATGTATTGGTTCTCAAGAACACTTAAGCCATCAAGGTAGAGATAAGCTAAATTAACCCAGTGAGAAATTCAGTCACAAAAACAATTGTCAATCTGAGCAGGCTTAGAACCTTACCAAGAAAAGCTGCCAACAAACACAAACCTCTGGTTACACAAAACCAGGGATCTTTAATTTGATCTTGTTTGCAGGGAGAATGCAGAAATCAGCCTGAGAAAGCCAAGAGATGAACCAAGACCCTTCCCAATTGTGCACTTGTGCAGCACCACACAGTCAGATTCACCCACGGAGTGCAGCCTTCACATAAAAGTTTTCCTCCTTTCATCTTAGCTGCAGTGAGAGAAAATCAAAACCATTCATTCTCCCTCAAAATAAGTTTTGATATTTGCTCTTTATTTTTACAATGGAAAATTATTAAATTACATTAGCTTTGTGACTGAAAATTTCACAGCAAATTTCAGAGGAAATTTCTGCAGCCTTCAACAAAATACTTGCAACTGCCTGCAGTAACACCAATCACCTTTGGTCACCTCAAGTGAAGTGCTGCCATCCTTGCCAAAGAATCTGTTTCTCATACTTACAATGACCACTCTAGAATTTTTAACATAACTAAACATGGTTTTCAAACTCACATCATCAGGCCAAGGAACCTTATATTTCCTCGACTGGTCTCAAGAGGCCCATGTGAGTCTTTTGTTCATGTCCCCAACAACCCTACCCAAATAACCAAAGAGTAAAGGGATTTCTTTACCGAATCACGAACAGCCAAGAAGCAATGACAGATCCAGCGCCTGGTTGTCCCATCCCGGCAGATGTACGAGAATGCCTTGTCAAAGTTTCTGTCTGGGGCACAGAAGGATACCTTCTCTATCGTTTGATCGACAATTAGGTCCTGAGTGGAAAAGGAACAAGTTATTACAAATGAACAATGTAACCTTTTATTAATAATTTGTGTTCTTACAATCCCAGACTGCATGCCTTCCTGAATTATCCGACCACATTAAAGTTAGTTACTTTAGGCAGGCACCAGATGGCGTCCTTGTATTGTGTGATAACTAGAAAGTTCATGCAAGCTATCACTTCCAAAGCTGTGGTTTGAGAGATGCACTTTCTAAATAATGCAATTAAGTGTTTCTCCTCAACCTGGTAAATGCAAAATTTGCTATCTCGTAAATGCCCTTTTTAAAAAAGAAAAACATTGAACTACCTGTGACCGAGCTGAGCCAAGCTATCCCTCATCTGCTCATGCTTTGTGTTAATTGCTAAATGAATGTCAGAGCTAGTCCAATCCTTTTACAGACTCAAAATCTTGTTCACCAACTTGACTAATTGATCAACCCTATCAGATCACATTATGTGTTACTGTTGAGTCAGGGAGTCTTAACACTACGTATGTCATTCTATTTTATTTCAAGAACATTCCAAAAAATGAAATGTTATCTAATTGTGCTTTGTTTTACAAAGCCTTTTCAACTGCAGACACAAAAGTAAAAGTACAGACCCCCTTTAAACATAACTAATAGTCAAGGCTATCAAATATGAAAATTTCAACAATTCAGAAATAAAGCTTTTACTGAACATTACAGCACCGTACAGGGCCTTCTGCTCACGATGTTGTGTCGACCTATATATTCCTACCAAAAAAAGTACTAAACCCTTCCTACTTTGAAACTTCCTTTTTTTTCTTTCATCCATGTGCCTGTCTACCAATCTCTTAAATGTCCATATTATTTCAGCCTCCACAACCACCTCTGACCATGCATTCCAGGCAACATCCTGGCACATGTTTTCTGCACCCTCTCCATACCTTACACATCTTCCAGTAATGAGGTGATGAGAACTGAACACAATATTCTAAGTGTGGTCTCACCAGAGATTTATAGAGCTACAACATAACCTCATGACTCCTGAACTCAATCCCCCAACCAATGAAGCCCAGCATACCACAAACTTTCTTAACTATCCAAACAACCTGCACGGCGACCTTGACAGATCTATGGATTTGGATCCCAAGCTCCCTCTGTTCTTCCACACTATTAAGTATCCTACCATTAACCATGTACTCTGCCCTCAAGTTTGACCTTCCAAAATGCATCACCTCACACTTATCTGGGCTGAACTCTATTTGTCACTTTTCTGCCCAACTCTTCATCCTGTCTGTCCTGTTTAACCTATGACAATCTTCAATACTATTCTCAACACCTACAAGCTTTGTATCGCCTGCAAACTTACTGACCTATCCTTTTACTTCTTCATCCAGGTTATTTATAAAATCACCAAGAGCTGGGGTTCTAGAACAGATCCCTGCAGAACTCCATTAGTTACTGACTTCCAGGCAGAGTACTTTCTGTCCACTACTACTCTCTACAGGCAAACCAATTCTAGATCCACACAGCCAAGGTTCCAAATCCCATGCCTTATGGCTTTATGAATGAGTCTACCATGGGAGATCTTGTCAGTCACCTTACTAAAATACATTTATACCTCATCTACCACTTTACCTTCATCAATTTCTTACTCCCTCAAAAAACTCAATTAGGCTCGTGAGGCATGATCTACCCTTCCAAAGTCCTGCTGACTATCCTTGAGAAAACTGTTCTTCTCTAAATGAATGAGTCTTGTCAAATGTCATACTGAAATCCACGTACATCACATCTGCTGCCCTACCATGAATTTCTTTTGTTACCTCTTCAAATAAAACTCAAGTTAGGCTCAGGTAGCATGACCTTCCCCTCACAGAACTATGCTGAATATCCCAGAAGAACGCTTATATATCCTGTCCTTAACAATCCCCTCTTCTATATAAAAAAAAAGCCAAATACTTACACCTCCCACTTTTCCCACTCCAAATATCCTTGTGATCCCATTTATCCTGACACACCATCTTTGCCGGTGTTGTACCAAGCCTGTTACAATCCAGGGTTGTAGTTCCACATTAATACTGAACAACCAAACTTCAAATATATAAAATTAAGCTTCAATTATATGAAAACAGAAATAGCTGGAAACACTCAGCAACTCAGCCGGCATCTGGGAAAAATGAAACAGAATTAAACTTCCTGACCTGCTGAGTGTTTCCACGTTTCCTATTTTTATTTCAAAATTTCAGCATCTGAAGTTCTATGATTTGCTTTTCATCATCTCCAACTAGCTTCCCCCAATTACCTTTTGAGAATATAGACCTTGATTAAATTACATCAGTTGAACCAATATTAAGGAACATGAAAGGTGAACAGAATTTGAGACACAAACACCATTTCTCTGGATTTCAAAACACTGTGCTTGGCCCAACTCTTCTCAGTCTACCAGAAATGTTTTTGCACCATCCATTACATTTGCGTTCACTCTCATTAATCTACTGTTCTCCTGGATTCAGACCAGCTCCTGATTGTCAAGCACACAATTATATCCAACTCACTTTCTCTTCCTTCCCTTCTCTTTCAAATTGCTCAATCTATTTGGAGATACATCCATCATCTTGAGATCACAGGATGGCTTTAAAATTAAACTCTAAGGTTAATTCAAGTATAACTTGAAGATTATAAGCCATTTAAAAACATCTAAAATAACATTTGGGCATCCGATGAGCCTGTTCCTGTGTTGTACGTTCATAGGAAAAATAGGAGCATTTTTTTTTTAAACATTGTTTATTATTTTCACATTATATTTTTGTTTGAAAGTCACTACATAGACATCAACACTAAAATCTAGTACTTCATTTTTACATATAAAATTTATGACATAGACAGAGTGACGGAGACAGTGTCTATTGACAGAAACATTGCGTCGCATTGACTTTGCGTCGCATCGAATTTTGTGTGGTATCAAATTGGCATCGCATAAAATTTTGCGACATTCCGATTTAATGCGAATTTGGATATAACGCAATGAGTCATTGGACCTGTTGATTAGCCTGCACTGTCCACGCAGCACCTGAAGTACACAGTCTGGTCCTCGACCACCCGCTGTGGTGACTGCTCCCGGATCTGGGGCTTGTGGCAGGCCAGCGAGTGGTGGAGCACGGTGCCGCAGAACTCTAGCAGCCGGCTGTCCTGCAGGCCAGCCGGAGACGCGCACACCATAGGCTGCTGGTTGAAGCTGAGAGGCAGGCTGGTCTGCAGCGGGTTGCTGTCCAGGCGCAACACAGCCAGGCTGCACATCGGGGTAGTGCGCTCCCTTGCAGCATAGCCAGAGTGTGGTCAGTTCCTCAGCTTGTACAGCTGCCAAGGGTTTTGCTCCTGCAGGGAGCTGATACCCAGGTAATGCAGCTGGAGTGTGGTTAGGTTGTTCAGGTAGGACAGGGATTCGGCCAAAATGGAGGTAAGGCAGGTTGTACAAGTTGCCGAAAGCATCTGGTTCCACGCTGTTGCTGATGTTCTCGTTGTATATGCAAGTAACCCCTACTTACTGCGACCCCGGATTTTTTTGCGATGACATTTTATGGACCCAAACGATCATGTTATAACAGGGTTTCACTGTAATAGATAACGGGAGACAGCAGCTGGGGCAGTGGAATGCTCCAAATGCAGCATGTGGGGAAATATGGGACAGCACTATTGTCCCTGATGACTACACCTGCAAGGTGGCAACATGTGTCTGGAGGCTGAAGAGGTTGGGGAGGTCCTAAGTGAAGACTTTACATCAGTATTCACAAGAGAAAAGGAACTTGATCAAGGTGAGGACAGAATAGAACAGGACAGTGTGCTGGACAATGTTGAGATTAAGGAAAAGGAAGTATTGGATTTTCTTAAAAACATTGATAAATCCCCAGGGCCAAATGAGATATACTCCAGGTTGCTATGGCAAGTGAGGGAAGAGATAGATGGGGCGATGGCTATGATCTTTGAGCCCGCCTTGACAACAAATGTGGCTTCCCCTCCACCACCTCAGCCCTTACCCGCATGTCCTCCATTTCCCACATATCTGCCCTGGCCCTCTATGCCTCTAGATGCAAAAAAAGATTCCCCTTGGCCTCACCTACCACCCCACCAGCTTCCACATCCAAAAAGATATCTTTGGAATTTCTGCCCCCTTCAACGTGATCCCCTACCAGTCACATCTTCCCCTCTCTGGGGCTGCATCCTCTGTGACTCCCCCGTTTTACTCCAAACATCTGAAAATTGTTTCGTATTTATTAAGTATTTTTAAAATGTCTTGGAATGTTTTTTATTTCAATTTTAGTATTCTTAAATGTGGCTGAATGTCAAAGATATTTTGAGAAAGTTTGTCCTTAGTTCGACTGAAGGACTACTAAATCAAGCAAGATTGGCCTATACATGGATTTAGCCAAATTCAAGAGAGAGGCCATCGGAGGCAACCCATGGCAGTGAATACAAGGCAAATATAGGTCTGCAATGTTTCATAGAAGATAAGAATTCTTTCTGCATTAAACTATCTGGAAATGAAAATCATGCTGTGACTTTTAAAAGCAGTAAATATTTTAAGAGTTAATTACAGTTTAGCTCAACTTGGAAAGAAAGTCAATCCTATCAGAGGCTATGGATTTGAACATGAACTGCAACACAATAAACTGACCTTGGTTTTCTCATCTACCACTCGCAATCCGTCTGCTGATACCCACAGCATAGCCTTAACTGCCTTCTTTCCAGTCTTAAGAAAGAAAGAAAATGTCATAGTTAAATCACTTAATTGAATTCGTGCTCTTCATGGGAAAACAAATATTAGCAAACAGGAACAGCAGTGAAGAAGGTCAGATGCCATGGATAGCCTGGTGCACAAAATGTATAAGAGGAACATCAAAGCTTCAATGCACTGAGAGAGAAAAGGAAAACCACACCATTTTACACACAAAGCAAGTATCTCTCGCCCTACTATTAAACGGAACAAAAACTGGGAACTTCACTGAACTGACGCTTAAGGAGTTACACCACTTATATGGCATGCAGTTTTTCTACTACTGGGGAAACAAAACAACTAATTCCAAACTGCTCATGTGCAAGTTGGTAAATTTAGATTTACAGTTAACTGCAATTTTAACAGATCAAGGTTAGAAAGGAACATTACTCACCACTTGACATTAGATCAAACGTAACGAGGCACCTCCTTGGTCTCCAGTTGCCCTTATTTTCCATAGTCCACTTCCAATGACCACAGCCTTATACACATGGTAGTGTCTACAAACCTTTTCTTCCAAGACTCCCTTTCCAACTTGCGAGAACAGTGGAATCATTACAGAAAGTTTTTTTTAAAAAATAATTAACATGCAACAGATGCATTTAACAAATCAAACACACCATACACAAAATTTGGTAAAATGATAGGACAAATCCAATACTATCCAAGGGTGTCCCAAATCTCCAGTCATGCTACACGAGTTGCAATGGAAGATCTATGCTGAGAGAAAGGAGATGGAAAGATTAAATGGGAGTGTTCAGACTCAGAATTGGAATTTCATTCCCTTTAGATGGGGACTGATCATCATCATTTGGTGAAGAAAAGGGAAGTTAAATGATGCACAGCAACTCTTTCATGTCAACAAGTGAAGCCGAAAAACTCATCCCAAAGCTCTTCTTCTCCTGTGCTCCTCATAACTCTTCCTTACCCACTCCCAAATGCACCCAGCTTTTGCTGCAGGGACGGCCAATTTTATGTGCTCTCTCTGTTAAAGTGAAGCTGGAAGTCAGCAGGGGTTTGGTTTGGATGTGAACATTTCAGCTGTTGCTGCACCTCCGCAACTTAAAACTCACACATATCTGCAGGGTGAAAACTCAGACAAATGCACAATTTTTGCTTACCTTATCAGTTTGCAACATTCTTTTGGATATAAAAATCCCACAATGAGATGAGGAATATTATTCAAATCAGTTAGCAATGTTACAAAGATGTGCCAGAGTTCCACAGCACAGAGAATGGCTCTTCGTCCCAACATCCTTGCCAGTCAAGCAAATTGCCTGGGTTCAGCCCACATCCCTCCAAACCTTTCCTTTCCACGTACCCAAGTAAATATCTTTTGAATGTTACAATTGTCTCTGCTTCTACCATTTCCTCTGGCAGCTTGTGGGGGGGGGGGGGGGGGGGCGAAAAGATGCCTTCAGATTTTTTTTAAATCTTTCCCCTCTCACCTTAAATTTCTGCCCTCTAGTTTGAGATTCACCTACCCTGGTATTAAAAATAAATAACTATTTATCTTATTCATGTCCCTAAAGATTTTACTGAGCATCCAATTCTCCATGGAGAAAAATCAGTCTATTTGGCTCTTATAGTTCAAACCTCCCAGTCCTGCTAGGTACAGCAATCTTTGCTGTTCCTGCACTGGCTGATGAAGGCTCATATGCCAAATGCTCTCTTCCTCAAACTACCTACCTGTGTCATCATTTTTATGGAACCATTTACCTGTACTCAGATCTTTGTTTTTGACTGATACATTTGATAAATTGGGCAGTCTCATTCTTTCATATCTTTAGCATTACCCTGAATTCAAAATTAAGAGTAAATAGACAGAATGACAGTCAAGTTCTTTGATACTTTCTTTTATTACAGAAGGCTCCAAAGAATGCCCTGCAAAAGATGAAATTTACAAAGCTTAGAGCCAAGTGGCATATTGAGTCTTGAAATCCCAGGAACACAGAGATCCTGGTGACATTAACTGTAAGTCTTTTTTCATGAAACCTTTCAGATTTGCAGGTTGGTCAGATTGGGAATCCAGAGGCAAGGACCACACTCAGGTATCAACCCTAGAAATCAGGAGAAAATTAGGGCTTTTTAATTTTAATTCAGAGATTCTTCATGGTAACAGGTCCTTCCAGCATACGAGTCGCACCATCCAAATGACACCCATGTGACCAATTAATCTACCAACCTCACATCTTTGGATGGAGAAAGGATGTTGATGGAGAAGTATTTTGAGTGAGAGGTCACACTGCAGAGTTTGGATTTTTTTAATTTTTAAAAAAAATTTAGACATACAGCATGGTAACAGGTCCTTTCGGCCCACAAGCCCATGCCACCTATAATCCCGGTACATTTTGAACGGTGGGAGGAACCAGAGGGCCCTGAGGAAACCTATGCAGACATGGGGAGAATGCACAAGCTACTGACAGACAGCTCCAGATTCCAACCTGGATCATTGGTGCAATAACAGCCTTGCATTAGCCTCGACAATGCCGACCCCATTGAGGATTGAGCCGGATTGAGGTGCAGCATGTTTTGCCAACAGGAGGTTGGCAAAGGATGTCACAGGTTTTTTTGAGGAGCCAGGGATCATGGTTTCATAATGGCATAGAAAGAGGCCAAGGCACAATTTGGCCATAGTTACTCCATCTGTCCCAGTACCCTGAGCTTTCCTTAAAGTCCAAACAGATACTTCCTCTAAAGATCAGATTTACAGGAAAGATGCAGATGCTTTAGTGAGGGCGCAGAAGAGATTTACCAGGATGTTGCCTGGATTGGAGCACATGTCTTATGAAAGTTGGCTTTGTCCTTTGGAACATTGATGAATGAGAAATGGCTTGATAGAGGTTTATAAGATTATGAGGGACAATAAGGTAGACAATAGCAAATATCAGAGAACATCTATTTAAGATGAGTGGAGGGCAGTTTAGGGGAGAAGTCAGAGGAATGGCCCTACAAGTTTTATTTTTGAGACAAGTGTTACATTGGCCTTCTTTAGACCTTTGTACCTCCCTCGCTTTGGACAGCATTGAAGGAATACTAACCAGCTAGAGGTGAAGGTCAAACAACTGTAGATGCTGCAAATATAAAACAGCAGAAAAACCAGCTCTCCAGTTCACCGTCTCCATCACAACTATCAAGTACTCATCTCTCCTAATCCCATATATTACACCTGGCTCCATCCTGCTGTGCTTTAACATTTCATAAGCTTGTCCGGACATTAAACATTGAGAGCAGCTGCTTCCCACACCTTCTCATAAATCATGGTTTTCCAGATTCTATACATCCTCTGAGTGAAGAATAATCCTTCAGATCCACTCTCAGCCTCTTGCTCCCCATCTTAAATTTTCAGAATACCTCCGAATTTATTCATAGAAGGTCCTGTTCTGAAATATCTTTAATAAACAGGTAACGTTTGTTTCAAAAAAAGCTTGGTTTCAAGAAAATGAATTTGTTTTAATTTTAAACAATGTCGTCTTTCGAGGAGCCATTGCACCAATGCAAATTAATGCTCGACACCATGCATGAGCAAGCTTTCAACAGTGACTAACTACTCATGAAGGTGATCAATCTACAGATATTTATGTTGACAGCTCATTATTTAATACGTTGATCTACAAATTATCTGTGTGTAAAGACTGTACATCTTCTGTTCCAAAGAACCGTGGAAATATTTCAGACAACATGTCTGTTCCAATTAGTTGAGCATTTTAGTGAGTGACATGGTCAGTGTAGCAGATTGCGTAATGCTATTACAGCGCCAGTGACCTGGACTCTAATCCACCGCTGTCTGTAAGGAGTTTGTATGCTCTCCCCATGACTGCATCAGTGTTCCAGTTTCCTCCCACATTTCAAAGATGTATGGGATTAGTTCATTGGTCACATAGGTATAATCAGGCAGTCCTGGATTGTGGGCGAGAAGGGCCTGCTACTATATTGTAAATTTTAAATCGATAATTAAATTGGAGGATTGAAGATTATCTACGACTGATGTTCAACTTGCTCATCATACTACCAAGTGGGATGAAGTGACACTGCAGCCTTTAAATACACAAATAAAGTAATCAGCTTTTCTATTTTTTTGTGGCAGTTCTAATAAAAACAATTTCATAAACCACCCTTTACACCCATGAAAGGAAAAAGAAACTGACTAGTGGGAGCTCCCTCTATGTTTAAGGGATTGGGCTCTTATTTCTCCAATCTGGAGCATTTCCCTCCCAATATCAACACATACATCATTTAAAACTAGCCTCAAACTTAAACCAAAATTGATATTTATATCATGCAGTTCAACTTACAGCAAACCATTCTGGGCCAGTGGAAAAAAAACTGCAAACCATTCCAAAGTTTACTTCAGAACCGAGCAAACAGAGCTTTATGCAACCTTGGCCAATAAATTACTGAAAGATAATGTCTAAAATTTAAATAGAGTGGTGTAATCCCTTAGTCAGTGCATCAACACAGGTCCAAGCATTGAAACTTACTTTTCCAATCAGGAGTTTGAAGAACTTCCTTTCCTGGAGTGACAGGGGAACAAGTCAGGACTCTATTACTGCGAAAAACTACGAGTACTACAGAAGCTTCAAACCAAAGCATGAGAACTAAGTTCGGAAAGTTCTCCAGGAAGGGCGTGAAGATCACCCATAATAATGCAATGCGTTACATGGACTTGCATTAAGTTACAAGCCACCAATGTGATTGTGAACTAGGCAGAAAGGAAGCCTGATGACCTGCCACATGCAGAGGCACTAGTTAGATTTGGTATTAGCTTGGTGCTCGAGAACACTTCCATGTTCAGATTAAATTGGCAGCAGCAATTTTAGCAGCACTGAGGCATTTTGAATCAAGAGACAACTAAAGTAAGAATAGCTCTACCCAAATTTATTAACAATAATTGTGGAACGTAAACCACCATGTTTGAACATATTTAATATTCTGTGATTTTTTTTTAGGTAAACCAAACCAACGAGGTTGAGCATTGTTCTCTGGAACCGTGTCAGCACAGCAAACTGGAGACAATTTCCCATAGCTGACATCATCATAATGACTGTATGTTGCAGGAAAAACTCAGCAAGTTAAACTGTTCTTTTTGTTGCAAAGATACATAACCAACGTTTTGGGCTTGAGGCCTTCATCAAGATATGAAAAATGTAGACAGGCTCCCAAACGAAATGGTGGGAGAGAGGAGCACCATCCCACAGGCAGGAGGTAATAGGTGAATAAGGGAGGAAGGGCACACCAGCAAACAGAGGGAGGTTGGAAGGCTATGTGAATGGACAGGGAAGGGAGTGAAGAGCCAGAGGAGAGAAGACAGTAAGGGAGGGAGAAACAGGAGGTCTATGTTAATGCCATTCTATTCGAGAGTGCACAGAGGGACAATTAAATGTTACTCCTCCAATTGACAGATGATCTTGGTAGGATAGTACTTGAGGCCATAGACAAACATGTCAGCATGGGAGTGGGGCGCAGAATTGAAATGGTTTGTCACTGAGAGATCCCTGTCACTGGTGCGGTCAGAGGGAAGATGCTCAGTGAAGCGATCTCTCAGTCTGCATTCAGTCTCTCTGATGTAGAGAAGCCCACCACAAGAGCACCAGATCCAGTAGATAACTCCCGTGGATACACAAGTGAAGTGTTGCTTCATTTGAAAGGACTGTTTGGGGGCCCAGATAGTGGTGAAGGAGGAGATGTGGGCACAAGTATGGCACTTCCCATGTGGCCACAGGGGAAAGTGCCGTGGGGAGGGGCGATTGATGGGGAGGGATGAGTGGATGATGGAGTCACAGAGAAAGCAGTCCCTACGGAAGGCAGAAAGGGGGTGGAGAGGAGAAGATGCGTCTAGTGGTGGGATCATCTTGGAGGTAGTGGAAATTATGAAGGATAATGTGTTGGATGAGGTGGTAGGTTGCATCTTAGGTTGAAAGGGCCAGGACAGATAAGAGGGAAATTGAAGAAATGCGGGTAATGACTGAGTTGATGGTGGCAGAGGAGAAGCCATGTTTTCGGAAGGAGGATAATATTTCGGATAATCTAGATTGGAAGACCTCATCTTGGGAACAGATACATAGCTCGATGAAGGGCTCAAGCCTGAAACATTGGTATCTTTGCAACATCAAACTTACTGTTTGAACTGCTGAGTTTCGTTAGCATTGTGTTTTTACTTCAATCATGATGACTACACTCCTTCATGTTTTACTCACGACTGGATGCTGTTGTGTACATTTATACAAATGAAATGAATGCTGCTGCCAAGTGTTGTGACTCTAAAGCAGATTTATTAGATATTAATATGAGTCAATTAACCCTACTGAAGAAATTGTTAGCTCAGAAATTTCAAAATTGCTAAATCATGCCATATTAGAAATATTAATAATTAATATATTGGAAGATTATATTGCCCAGTAACATTAGTTAAGGTATCAGAAATGCAGGATTTTGACTACAGTGCACTACAAGAAGAAATGAGCTTTAAAATTTAATGTTTCTTACACCTGCTGAAACAAAAACAAAAACTTTACATCACAATATAAAAGCTGTAAATAAGGACAACAAAGAAATAGGGCACATACACTTTCTCCTTAAAGGGGAGTTCTTTTTGAGTAGAAGCAAGTTTGAACCTTACGAGGAACACATGGGACACTAATATAACTGCATTGTTATAGAGTGCAGATGGGGCTCAGAGCAGGCTCATGTGCAGGTACTGGCCTGTCTTGGGTGCGATCAGAGTAAGTAGAAACTCAGCACTGTTCAAAGAGAAGAAAGGATAAATAAAAATCAATGGCAAGAGAACAATCGAGAACACAAAGGCCTAATTTTGAAGTGAAGCCTGGAATTTTGTTAAACAAAAATGGCATGAATTTCAGGAGAATGAGAAGGGGTAAAGAATTCTAACAAATTTTGAATAATCAGCATCATTTGGCTCTTTTTTTTTTAAAGTGCAACTTCCTGAAAAGAATTTCAATACATTTTCATGAATTTGTCTAATTTATTAAGATCTATTAAGTTCCAAAAATGCAAGCTACAACTATAAAGTCAATAGAATTCCCAAGAACCAGTGATGACAGTGATACAGAGTTGATAACAATGTTGAATTTGGAAATTCCAAAGAGAAGAGGGAATTCCAGTAAATTTATATCAAAAGAGAAGCAATTAATTGAAAACAATGTGAAGACAAAGTAGTTAAGATGGGGACAGGGTACAAACCTATGGTGAAACACACATAGTTCAGGCAAAAACTGATCAACTGATCAGTCTCATGGGGTAGATTTCTTGGAAAGCAGCTGTGGAGCATTTACCATCAACATCTGGGAGTGCAATAATTTATATTGATCAAAGATAAAGTCAAAATAGATTTGTCATTACATAATTATAAAACTTGCCTTTAGCACAATATTATAAAAGTTTTAAGTAAACCACCAATCAACATTACCTATTGGTTTAAAAACTGCATGAACCGGTGTTGATAATTCCCTGGATTTTCATTCAGAAAAAAAAACACCAAATAAACGTATCTTGTTGAAAACAAGAGTTTGCCAGAAGGCAATAAAAGGAAATATGCAAACAAGTTTCTTCCAACTTGAGAGGCTTTGGCAAGCAGAGGCTGAGGATGTGCTTCTTTCAGGTAAGCTAAGATCAGGTGAGATCTTTGCATATTAACAAGAACAGGTAATGGAGAGGGCACCTATGGCAGTGGAATGCTCCGAATTCAGGATGTGGAAAATCTGGGACAGCAGGATTGTCCCTGATGACTGCACCTGCAATAAGTGTATCCAGCTGCAGCTCCCTTGAGACCGATTTAGGGAACTGGAGTTGGATGAACTCTCGATCATTCAGGAGGAAGAGGAGGTGACAGACAGGAGCTTCCGGGTGAGAGTCACCTCCAAACGACAGGAGGCAGGTAGCTGAGTGACTTTTGGGAGAAAGTCAGTCAGTGCACAGCATCTTTGTAGCTGTTCCCCTCTCAACAATCAGTACACTGTTTTGGATGGTGTTGGGGGTGGTGGTGGGGGGGGGAAAGACAACGATCTACAGGGAAAAGTCCTGGTGGTCAGGCCTCAGGCACAGAATCTGACCCTTCAGCTCAGAAGGGGAGGTAGAGAAGAAAGCTAGGGTAATTGTTAGGCAAACTGATAGGAGACTCAATGAATGAGAGCAAGGCTCCTGGATGGCACGTTGCCTCCCAGATGCCAGGATCAGGGGCGTCTTTGATCGAGTCCACACATTCTCAAGCGGGAAGATACACAGCCAGATGTCCTGTTCCACGTTGGGACCCAAGACATAGATAGGATGAGGTCCTGAGGAAGGAATTATAGGGAGTTATGAAAGAAGCCAAAAAGCAGGATCTCAAGAGTGGCACTCACAGAGAGTTGTGGGTGCCTTGATTGCAGTGGTGCTGGAGGTTCAAACATTAGGGGCATTTCAATGACTCTTAGACAGGCACACGGATGAAATAAAAATAGAGGGTAATGAGGAATATGTAGTTTAGCACAAAATCAAGGGACAAAGGGCCTGCTCTACGCTGTAATGTTCCAGGATGTCAACAGAGTTAATCAAAAACAATAGCTCCTGAAAATCTGAAAAAACATCAGAAAATGCTAGAAATATTTGGCATGTCAGGTAGCATCTTATGTTGAGAGAGATGAATATGACATTTCCTCAAAATTGGGAAAAGTTCAAAACAATACATTTCAAGAAGGGGCAGGCATGTCAGAGAGAAATGAATACCTGTGGTAGGAAGGGGACCGATTTGTTTCCCCTCAGAGGGTACAGTAAAGGCTAACGCATCTGTCGGAGGGTGTAAACATAGGGAATTGAGAATAAAAAGAGTGAATAAATGAGAAAAAGGATATCCGTAGATACTGCCTAATCGACTGGGCTTTTCCAACATTGTCTTTTCTTTCAGTTCCAACAACTGTACCTCAAGATTTTTTTCTCTTCTATCTTCATTTAAATCTTACATATCCTTCAGCCATTAGCAACTGTTACCCCTTTCTCAGCCGACATTCAGATTTATTGTCAGTGTACATGCATGACATCATGAGATTCTTGATTCTTACCCCTGAGATTCTTTTTTCTGCGGCAAGGTAGAAGTACCATTTAATGGCAGTGCAAAAAAAAACCTGACTCGATGTAGATGTAAACAAATAAAGAAATGTAAACAAACTGACTGTGTAATACAGAAAAAAAAATCAACAGAGTGCAAAAGGAAGATAAAGGAGTCCCTGATTGAGTTTGTTGTTGAGGAGTGATGGTGGAGGGGTAGCAAGGGTTTCTGAACATGGTGGTGCAAGTCTTGTGGAACCTATACCTCTTTCCTGATGACATTAATAATTGTCATCTTTTTTTCTTGGTACCAGGGTTCAAATCCCATGCTGTTTGTAAAGAGTTTGTACCATCTCCCCTTTCTGTGTGGGTTTCCTTCAGGTGCTCTGGATTACTCCCACCATTCAAAACATACTGGGGAGGTCAATTGGGTTGGATGGGCTAGTGGGCAGCAGGGCCTATTAGGGTGCTGCATGTCTAAATTTACAATTTAAATAATTAAAAACAATTCCATTGTTCCCCCTCCTCTGCAATTTAAAATACACAGTTTCTCACATTTCCCAGTTCTGTTTAGAAGATACGAAACATATGTTTTCCAATTCAGATTATGTTACATTAGTTTGCAATTGTACATCTCACTATTCAACTTTCAACTAAATTGAAATGAAGTGCAACCAAATTGAGGATCCCATTCCAACAGCAGGCCAGCAGAGAAGTGTTGACACAATGGTTCACAGACAGGAGTGAAACACAAAGGTCCAATTGTAGTAAAAACACAATATGCTGAAGGAACTCAGCAGGTTTTACTACGTCCTCCTATGGACACTGCAAGATCTACTGAGTTCCTCCAGCATTTTTGTGTTTCTACTGGTTGACAGACAGGAGTGAGTCATCCCAAAACCTTCAACAATTACTCTAGACCATAAAGTCTTATTATATCACATCAAACAAGGCACGGAAACCAATTTCTAATTATTACCTATTATTCCCTCTCAGAAGATGAAGCAGTGATCCTTGACATTGAACATTTGGAACTTTGCAAGTAACAACAGAATGTACTCAAGTGGGAGACAATCATCCATCACAAAGAGTCCTTCAAGAGAGGGCTCTGACACTGACCTGTCCGAGTCCTGAAGGATTTGCCACAGATAATGGGTGAACCAACATTCACAATAATTATTCATAATCTTTATCACTTCCAGATATACCTATTTATGACAGCACTGGTTAAACCTTCCTGCCTTGTCTATCTCTTTCATAATTGTATACGTTTTTGTAAGGTCCCCTCTCATTCTTCTGAATCTCAACAAGCACAGTCCGAGGCACCTCGATCTCTCCTCATAGCCAAACTCCCCCGAACCTCCTTTGGACTACTTCCAAAACCAGTGTATCCTTTTTCAATCAAGGAGACCAGAACTGCATGCAGTACTTCAGGCTCTGTACAGTTGCACAACCTCCCTGCTCTTAAATTCAATTTGTGTACAGCAAAGTTGCACCTGTAAACCAACCTTTTGCAATGCATTGACAAGCATTTTCAAGTCCCTTTGTACAACAGCATACTGCAAATCTTTCACCATCTAAATAATAATGTAATTTTTCTTCCAAAGTGAACGATTTGGCATTTATTAATGTTGTATTCCTTTTTGACCACTCACTCAACCAATCTATATGTCTCTGAAGGCTTTCTGCATCTCCACTCAATTTGATGTCAATTTAGTGACTCCCCACTCCACTCTTTTGTTCTCTCCAACAACTCCACTTCCTTTTGCCCTTTCCCTTACAAATTTGTCCTTTCACCTCTTGCCTTCCCTCTATCCAATGAACCAAACCATCTTCCCAGGTGAATGACCAATTCAGTTGCACTTCCAATCTAGTGTATTGTATTCAGTGCTAGCAATATGGTCTCCTTTACAAATGTACCCTGGATAATCAGAACACTAGTGTTCAGTCCACATGTGTGATCTTGAGCTTCCTGTTGCCCTTTGAATGTCCATCCCACTCCCACTGACTGATCAAACCTACATTGTTACAATGAAATAACACAGGAATGAGGAACAGCAGCTCATCTTCTGTCTGTGCATGTTGCTGGTTCCTAGACTCCATAATGAATTCGGCAACTTCAGGTAACGTGATAGTCCATGTGAAGGAGTGGAGGTCAAGCCCACCCTGACCTGCCAGGCATGCCCTTCTGCTCTGTATTTCACAACTTCCACATTCTAACTCACTCACTATTCCTATTTACTTATTGGCCAGATAACATTGTTTACAGCTAACACTCCTGGTCACCCTGACTTTACCCTCTCAGGGACATCCTCTACCACCCTCCCTGCAGCTCAAGTCCACCCACCATTAACGGTCAAGACAGGAGTGCCATAGAATAATCTTCACTTCCACTGATAAGTGCAAAATCCAACTGCATCCCAGGAACCCAAAACTCTGAAATATCAGAAGGATTAGATTATATTGCAGGAAGAATTAACTAAGATGGAGAAAGTGCAGGAAAGATTCAAAAGTACCTTACGGGAACTGAAGGGCTTGAGTTATAAAGAGAGAAATCTTTTCTCTGGAATGAGGCTGAGAGGTATAGAGGCATACAAACTCATGAGGGGCAAAGATAAGATGAATAATCCCTATAGGGGAATTTAAAATAAAAGGGCCCAGTTTAAAGATAAGAGAGAATAAAATATTTAAAGAGGAGCCGAGAGGCACCTTCTTCACTGAGAGTGTGGTGACCATATGGAAAGAGCTGCCTGGGCATGTGGCAGAGGTTAGGACAATTATGACATTAAAAGACATTTAAACAGATACTTGGATAGGAAAGGTTTACAGGGATATGGGCCAAATGCAGACAAGTGGGATCAGCATGAACAAGTTGAGCCGAAAAGCCTGTTTAGCTCAAGACTGTAAATTACCCCAAAACAACTGTAATTACTTATGTAGATGAGTATCAGGAGAAACAGGGGAGGGAGTTGAAACATTTGAGATAGAATAATTTACAAAAAATGTGGGGGATGGGACTGATGTGATCCTCAAGATGGCCTTTACAATGATCTCCTATCATAAAATATCAGAAAATTGAAAACATCACAAAAAATTATATTTTTCCTAGTCTTTCTTCTTTGGCTTGGCTTCGCGGACGAAGATTTATGGAGGGGGTAAATGTCCACGTCAGCTGCAGGCTCGATTGTGGCTGACAAGTCCGACGCGGGACAGGCAGACATAAAAATGTCCAAATATTATGTGGTTGACAGCATCATGAATCTAACCTGTGAGTATTTAAATTAGTTCTTCAATCAACTCTGATGCTACATTAAAATAAAACTACTGATGTGGACCTTCACAAAAGCTAAACCTAAGCACTTTAATTTAAAATAAATAGCTACAAGGTTTAAAAATAGGAAATACATGAACACTCAGTAAGCCAGGCAACATCGTGAGATAAGAGAGGCAGAGATAATGTTTCAGGTCCCAAGCCACAAGGACTTTGAAACAACTGAACAAATCATGTGGTAAAACTGCCACAGAAACACTCATCAGGTATTGGGAATTAAAACAATAACGAAGACAAATTCAGTCTCCAGACATAATATGGCCTTTCACCAGCCAAGTGAAGAATTCTCCCTTACACATTAGGGTTATTTGTCTGACTGTTACAATTTCTAGAATAAGCTACCATGTTAATAAATGGCATTTCCACAATGAGCAGATTTTTTGAAGTTATGTAGCGGCAGCTACACTGCTACTGAAAGAACACACAACCAGATGGGTTGAGCTCAGTGAGCAGAAAACTGGTTTATTGTTGGCTGCCGGCTGGACTTATACTCCCAGCCCAGACATGGCTGAGAACTGTGCTGGGGGGTGCCGATGTCACTTGGGCGTCACATGGTCCCCCAGTGCGGGCTTTTGACCCCAGTGCTGAAAAGAAGGGTAAACCCCAGACGGCGCAATTTTGGCCGGCTGCCCCGCTGCGTGGATTACAAGCGGGGCCAATTCGCCTGCCGAGTGGCATGCCGCCACACAGCCCCCGCCCAGAACCCGCCCCAATGTCCTTTATAGCTAGGTGGCCTCGCTTCTTGGGCTGGGCCACAATCACTGGTTCGGTGGGGTCGAGATGAGCTGGCTTCAGCTTGTCTACAGTAAACAGCTCCCGCCTGCCGCCGATGTCCAGCATGAACGTAGACCCTGAACGCTGGACAACCCTGTACGTCCCCTCATAAGGTCTCTGCAGAGGTGCCACGGGCGGTCCCCGCCGAATAAAAACATACTCTGCGGAGTGCAGCTCGCTGGGGATGCAAGATGGCCGTGTGCCATGTCTGGGTGGCGATGCTAAGGAGTCCAAGTGGCCTGGAGGTGGGGAAGTAGCTTGTGCGACGACCGCTGGGGTTTGTGAGGTGTGTTTATGAACTCATCGGGCAGTGCCAGTGGTGCGCCATAGACTAGCTCAGCTGATGACGTCTGCAGATCCTCCTTGGGCTTGAAGTGGATGCCCAGGAGCACCCAAGGCAGTTCGTCCACCCAGTCGGGACCAGTGAATCAGGCCATAAGTGCCGACTTAAGGTGGCGGTGCAGACGCTCGACCAGCCCATTGGCTTGCGGGTGATAGGCCGTGGTGCGGTGTAGCTCTATCCCCAACCTATTGGCAAGCTGTGCCCAGAGCGCAGAGGTGAACTGGGTGCCCCAATCGCTGGTGAGGTGATTCGGAATGCCAAACCGGGTGACCCAACTACGCAACAACGCTCGGGAGCAGGAGTCCGTGGAGGCGTCCGGCTTCGGGATCTCCTTGGGCCAACGAGTGATGCGGTCTACCATCGTGAACAGGTAACGGTTGCCCCTGGAAACTGGTAAGGGCCTGACTATGTCCACGTGAATGTGGCCGAACCATTCCCAGACGTGCTCGAACTCTTGTAAGGGCGCCCTGGTATGCCTGTGCAACTTGGACATCTGGCAATGGATGCATGTTCTGGTCCAGCTCGCGATCTGCTTCCGTAGCCCATGCCAGACGAACCGCTCTGCCACCGTACGGACTGTGGACCTGATGGACAGGTACGTAAGATCTTGGATGTGACAGAAGACTTGCCTGCGCCACTGCTGGGGAACCACTGGCTGAGGGGTGCCCATGGTGACATCACACAAGACAGTGCCTTTGCCGCTAGAAGTCAGGAGATCTCGGAACCGCAGGCCCGTGATGAGAGTCCTGAAGGCTCGCGTCACCTCGTCAGACTTCTGGTCCCGGGCAAGCTGGTCGAAGTTGAGGCTGGGTATCAGCGCGCAGATGGTCGGATTTGAGAGTGCATCGGTGACCACGTTGTCCTTCCCCGCCTTGTGCCGAATATTGGTGGTAAACTCCGACACGAAGAAGAGGTGATGCTGCCGGTGGACCGACCAGGGATCCTTTGCCATCGCAAGCGCCTGAGTGAGGGGTTTATGGTCAGTGAAGATGGTAAAAGTCCTCCCCTCCAAGAAATAGCAGAAATGGTATAATGGACCGTTGGTGTAGATAACAGTAAATGGATATGTATCGAGCCAATTTAAATTAAGTAGGTCAACTAGACAGGGATGTCCATTATCTACCTCATTGTTTGCCTTAGCAAAAGAACCATTGGCAGAACTGATAAGAACAGAAAATAAAATTAAAGGGATAAAAATAAAGGAGGAGGAGTATAAAATCAGCTTATTTGTAGATGACATCATAGTATACCTAACAGAACCAGAAAAATATCAAGAATTACATAAGAAAATGAAGGAGTATGGAGAAATATCGGGGTACAAGATCAACGCAAATAAAAGTGAAGTGATGCCAATGAGTAACACGGATTATACAGAATTTAAATCACCATTTAAAATGGCAAACACAAGCAATCCGATACCTAGGTATTAGGTTAGATAATAACTTATGCCACTTGTATAAACTAAATTATCAGCCACTAATAAAGAAATTGCAGGAAGATTTAGAACATTGGAAAGAATTACCGCTAATGTTGAAAGGGAAGGTAAATTGCATTAAAATGAATGTTTTCCCAAGGATACAATACTTATTTCAATTGTTGCCAATTCCCTTTACAGAGAAATTCTTTAATAAACTCAAGAGAATAACAAGGAAATTCTTGTGGAAAGGGGGGAAACCGAGGGTAGCGTTAGATAAATTAACAGAGAGGTATAACCAAGGTGGTTTGCAGTTAGCAAACTTTAAAAATTATTATAGAGCCACACAATTAAGGCATTTATCAGATTTTTTTACCAGACAAGGGAAAAGCCACACTGGACTAAGAAAGAACTAGATAAAATAGGGGAGAAGGTACCAGAACATATATTTTATAAGTGGGATGAAAAGCTGGTGAAATATAAAAGATCACCAGTATTTCATCATTTACTTAATATACGGAAGAAGATCCACTTAGAAAGGAAAAAACAAATTATCAAATACCAAAATTGTTATTGACACAAAACCCACTTAACCCTTTTACAATAGATAACCTTTGCTTTAGAGAATGGGAGAGAAAAGGAATCAAAAGAATAGAAAATTGTTTTTTGGGAAATAATTTATTAACATTTGAACAGTTGAAGTATAAATATGGAATAACTCATGGTACAATGTTTGCATATCATCAACTGAAAGCTTATTTAAAGGATAAATTGGGAAACAGATTGAGATTACCTGAAGGAAGAAGCTTTGAATATGTGATTACAGACACAATGATAATTAAAAGATTTATAATGAACATGTACATTAAGCTGCTAGATAAGGAAAATGATGAAATAAGCTATAAACCTAAACAAAAGTGGGAAAAGGATTTAAACATGAAGATAAAAAATGAAGCATGGGAAAAGTTATGTTCTGGAACTATGAAGAATACAATAAACACAAGGTTACGCTTGATACAGTAAAATTGGTTATACAGGTTATATATCACGCCTCAAAAGTTAAAAGAATGGGATCCAACATTATCAGATAGATGTTTTCGCTGTAAGAAGGAAATGGAAACAACAGTACATGCAATTTGGGCATATACGAAAGTGAAAATGTTTTGGGAAAATCTAAATCAGATATTAAACAAAATCACAAAAAATAATATACCAAAAAATCCAGAGATCTTTCTTCTAAGTAATATAAGAAGTAAGGAATCAGGCCTCAAATTGGATAAAGAGCAAAAAAAAATTATTAAGATAGCCTTAGCAGTATCAAAAAAAATGTATAATGTCAACTTAGAAAATAGAAGAGAGCCTGAGAATACAGCAATGGTACATGGAAATGAATAAATGTATTCCATTGGAAAAAATAACAATTTAAAAACTAAAGTCACATTATTTGAACAAATTTGGGAACCATACATGGAACATAACAGAAAGGGCTTGCCTCGGACCCCCACCCCCTAAAATGATAAGACAAAACGACTTGATTCAATGTGTAAAAGTGGATGACACATTTTTCTTGTTTATTTTTCATTGTTTTATGGTTTTATTGTATATGTTGAATATTTATTGGTTTTGGAGGGGGAGTGGGATGGTAAGGGGGGAAAAAAGGGAGAAAATGCCTCTGTGTATATTTAATGAGAAATGTTTGCATAGATTTTGGTTGATATGGTTCACAGTGTGAAAAATAAAAAATTATTAAAAAAAAGAAATAGCGGAAATGCCGCACTGTCAGGTACATGCCCAGTAACTCACAATCGAAGGCACTAGCGCTATGGTGGGTGGAGAAACCGGCTGAAGAATGCCAGCAGCTTCCATTGTCCATTCACCTGCTGTTCCAGGATGGCTCCGACAGCTGTGGAAGAGGCATCGACGAAAAGCGCCATATGCAAGTCGGTGTGCAAGCATGGTAGCCTTCGTGAGGGCATCCTTGGGGGCCTCGAATGCACTGCTGGCCTCTGGGGTCCAGGTGAGCGTTTTGTGCTTGGCTGTGATGAGGGCGAATAGCAGCTGTATGATGCGCGCGACTCCCGAGATGAATCGGTTATAGAAGTTGACCATACCCGCGAACTCCTGCAGCCCCTTGAGGTTGTCCAGGCGTGGGAACTCCTTGATAGCGGTGACCTTCGTAGTGGCGGGCAAGGCTCCTTCAGCCGTGATGGTATGGGCCAGGAACTGAATGGATTCTTTCCTGAACTGACACTTGGCTGGGTTGATGGTGAGCCCGAAGTCGGCCAGCCGGGAGAAGAGGGTTGTGTTGTGCCCGATCCCTGCTGGCAACAAGGATGTCATCCAAGTAAATGAAGATGAAATCCAGGTCCCTGCCCACTGAGTCTATGAGGTGCTGGAAGGTCTGAGCAGCATTCTTTAGCCCAACCAGCACGCGAAGGAACTCGAACAAGCCGAAGGGGGTGATGATGGCCGTCTTGGGAATGTCCTCTGGGTGCACCAGCATTTGATGATACCCGCGCACCAAGTCAACCTTGAAGAAAACCCTCGCACCATGCAGGTTGGCCGTAAAGTCTTGGATGTGAGGGATAGGGTAACAGTCAGGAACTGTCCCCTCATTGAGCCGTCTATAGTCTCCACAGGGGCGCCAGCCACCGGAGGCTTTCGGAATCAGGTGGAGTGGTGAGGCCCACGGGCTGTCAGAGCACCGAATAATCCCCAGCTCCAGCAGATGCGAAAACTCTTCCTTCGCCATCTGGAGTTTTTCAGGAGGGAGCCAGCATGCTTTGGCGAGAACCGGTGGACCCTAGGTGGGGATGTGGTGGAACACCCTGTGGCGCGGTGAGGCAGCGGAGAACTGTGGCCTGAGGAGGGCTGGGAACTCATCCAGGATTCGCTGGAACACATCTCTGGGCGTGCTGATCGTGGCCATCTGCAGCTGTTCTGTGCGGGAGGCATTGAGGCGAACGGCCTGGAAAGTCCAGGGGTCTACCAGGCGCCTACATCGAATGTCCACTAGGAGGCCGTGGGCGAGGAGGAAGTCGCCACCCAGGATGGCGATTGGAAGGGAAGAGACGGTGAACCTCCACGAGAACTTTCACTGGCCGATGTGGAAGTGGACTGTCTTGTTCCCATACATCCGGATCTATGTTGCATTGGCTGCATGGAGGGGAGGTCTTCGCGGTCGGATCCTGGACTCGATGGCCGTGGCCAGGATGACGCTGATCTGGGCCCCATTGTTGTCGAGGAAACGCCAGCCACTTACTGAGTTCCGCAGGTAGAGGAGGCTGTGTCTTTGGCCAGTCGCCGCAGCCATTAACAGCAGCCAGACGGCTCATTTCCCTGGAACAAGCAGGGCTGATGACACTTCCGAACCTTGGCTCCCCAACGCTGGTGGTAGAAGCAGAGGCCTGGAGCGGATGTCGTGCCCCTGGTTATGCTCTTGGTGGCCTCTGCAGGGGACAGGTGTTCTACCGCAGCGCTAAGGGCAGGCTTGGCGTGGTCATGGCCTTGCATCATGACCTGGTGGACCGCTGAGCCCTCCGGGAATCGCTCGAGCCATAGCACTTGGGCCTTCTAAGCAACCTTCCTCAGGTCAGTAAAGCTCTCTTGGGCAAGTAACTGCCGGATGTTGTCGAGCAGATGGTCGAGGAAAATTTTCTCAAAGAGTGGGCAGTTGGTGTGATCACCCATGAGAGTGAGCATCTCGTCCATCAGCTCCACCAGGTACCTGTGCCCAAAGACGTCAAGGTGCAGCATCTGAGTGACGCGCTGACGCCTGGATAGGCCGAGAGATCTGGTGAGCACTCGCTTGATGGTCCCGTATTTGTCTTCGGTGGGCAGGTGTTAAACGAGATGCAGCACACATTTGGCGGTGGCCTTGTCCAGGGCAACAACTACATGGTAGAATTTGGTTGTGTCCGGCGAAATCTGGCGGAGGTGAAACTGAGCCTCCGAGTGGCCGATCCAGGTCTCTAGCTCCTGAACCCAAAAGTCAGGCAGCTTGACGGCTATAGCACTGATCCCAGGTTCGCTCATGTTGGGTTCAAAGGCATTTGAACCAGTCGGGATCACCAATTGTAGCGGCAGCAACACTGCTACTGAGAGAACACACAACCAAATGGAGTGAGCAGAAAACTGGTTTATTGCTGGCTGCCGGGCTGGACTTGTACCCCCAGCCCGGACCTGGCTGAGAACAGTGCTGGGGGGCGCCGACGTCACGTGGTCCCCCAGCGCAGGCTTCTGAGCACAGTGCTGAGAAGGGGAAACCCCCAACAGCGCCATTTTGGCCGGCTGCCCTGCCGCATGGATTACAAGCAGGGCCGGTTTGCTTGCCTAGTGGTATGCCACCACAGTTGAATACATTATGTTCCATATTTTCATAATTTGCAAAACTTGTATGCCACTGACGTTGATTGAAATATAGAGAGGGGTAAATTTCAGGTAATTTATGTATTTCCAGTTAATTTAAAGTTAATGGCTTTAAATATGTTTACATACTGCTAATAGTTTAGTGTTTTAAAATAGTTAATTAAAAATTTTAAAGAAATGTTAATAGTATAAGAACATGACCAACATTGAAGCATTTTGGCTTAATTGTTCTCAAGGTTTTTATGGGATTTCTATGGCTGGAAGTTTATCAGCTGCACAGACACTCACTGATATGCTAAAAGATGCAATGCCAACACATGCAGGTAGAGACAGGTCTGGAGGAAAACATGAGGAAACCTGAAAGCTGCCTTTGAGAGGCAGAAAATTGCTTGATTATTTCAAAGCATTTGAAGGCCAAAAGATTCTGGTCGTGAATGGAGTGCAGTCATCCCCCAGATGGCAATTAGCATTCAGGCTGCAAGTTTCTGCTTTCAACAGACATTCAGGGACTTGCTAACACTGTGCATTTTGGAGTTTGTTCAACAGGAAGAAAAATGAGACTGGGAACAAACAACATATTCACTAAAGTCAAAATTCAATGTTGAAAGTGGTTGAGATACAAGTGTACATACTTAAATAAAAATGAATGGGAATAAACAGCCTTTGTTAGTCAACTCCAGTTCAACAGGGAGGCTTTTAACTTGCTTTCAATTCGACTTCTGTAAGTGCTTCAGTCAATTAAAAAAAACTATTGTTAAAGTTTCCTCTTTTGAAAAATATACGTGTTCATCAAGGACATTCAATACCAGTAGAAAGGAACGGAACTTTAATTTTGGCCTGTTTATGTCACGCAATTCAATTTGTGTCTTTTGTAATAATTTAGATCACAAAACAAAACCTCCTGAAACTTGTGCTTCAACCTTCCCTACTTTGATGATCTGCTGCATTTATTTAGTAATGGAGAATACTACTTCATTCTCTGTAATGCCTATTCTGTTTACTCATTGAAAGTACTGAAGATAATTAAAGTGGTTACTGTGGGACTAGACCATAAAATAGCCTATCTCAGTCAGAGAACTATAGGTTGAATTTGCTAATCCTTACCGACATTAATAGACCAAGGGAAGGGAAAGAAATGAAAAAAAGTTACCATGGCCCAACTGACATGGAGTCAGAGTTATAGAACATGGAAAAGAGGCCTTCAACACAACTCCTCCAGGCTGACAAAGTTGCCCTCTGAGATAGTCCCATTTGTCTAAGCTTTTCTAGCCCTCTGACCCTGTCCAAATGTCTTTTAAATGTCACAACTCTCTAGCTCCTGTCTGAGCGGTGACATGGATATGTTGTAACCCTCACCTTTCGTAGCAACAGGTCTACGGCAGATGCCATCTTACTGGCTCGACACAAAACCCTGCAACATCTGGACAGTAAAGATACATTCATCAGGATGCACTTTATCAACTAATTTGGCATTTAACATCATCATCCCCTCAAAACTCCAAGACCTGGGACTCAATGCCTCACTGTGTCATTGGATCCTGGATTTCCTCACCTTCAGACCACAATCACTGAGGATTGATAAGAATATCTCCTCCACAATCTCCATCAGTACCAGAGCAACACAGGGGTGCATTCTTAGCCCCCTGCTCTACTCACTTTACACCTACGACTGTGTGGCTTGGTACGACACTAACACCATCAATTTGCTGACGATACCATGATAGTGAGTTGTATAAAGAAGTGGTAAGTCAGCATACAGGAGAGAGCATGAAAACTTGGCTGAAAAGAGCACCAACAACAACCTTGCACTCAATGTCATCAAAACTAAGGAGATGGTTGTTGACTTCAAAAAAGGAAAGCCAGAGGTATACAATCCAGTGATCATTGAGGGATCAGAGATGGAGAGGATGAGCAAATTTAAGTTCTTGGGAGTCACTATCTCGGAGGATCTTTTCTGGACCCAACACACTAATGGCATCATAAAGAAAGCACGTCACCACCTCTACTTCCTCAGGAGTTTGTTTGCAGAAGTTTGGTAATGATACCAGAAACCCTGGCAAATTTCTACAGCTGTGTTGTGGAAAGTGTGCTGGCCAGCTGCATCATGGTCTGGTATGGGGACACCAATATCTATATGCGTAAAGCCCTCTAAAAGGTAGTAGACACAGTTCAGGACATCACAGGCAAAACTCTCCCCACTATCGAGAACATCCACAGGGAACGCTGATGTCTGAGAGCGGCAGCAACCATCAAAGATCTACACGGCCAGCACACGCTCTGTTCTCGCTGTTGCCATCAGGCAAGAGGTATAGATGCCACAAGACTCACACCACCAGGTTCAGGAACAACTGCTACATCTCCACCATCAGACACCTCAACAACATTCAGGGACTCTCACTTGTGCACTTTATTGATTTTTTAAAAAGATTTCTCTGTATTGCACAGTTTGTTTACATTATCTATTTACAGTTCTTTATTTGTTTACATGTTCACACTGCTTAGTTTTGTTTTCACTACTAATAAGCAGTAATTCTGCTTGTCCACAGAAAAAGAATCTCAGAGTTGTATATGATGTCATTCATGTCTGAACTGACTATAATTCTGAAATCTGAAAATCTACCTGTACCACTTGCTTCTGGCTGCTTGTTTCATTTCACCCATCACCTTAAATCTATGCCCTCCAGTTTTAAACACTCCTACCCTAGGGAAAGACTGTCTATTCCATATATCTCTGTCCCTCTTGATTCTGTATACTGCTTTAAGATCACTCCTCCACCTCCTACGCATTGTGTATCCCGCCTCTCGTTTAACTCTAACCCTTCAGTCCTGAAAACATCCTCATGAATACTTTGTAAAAATCTTTTCAAGTGTAATAGCATCTTTCTTATAGGTGGGTGACCAGAACTACACAGTATTCCAAATGTGGCCTTACCCACACATTATTATTATTATTATTGGTCGTCCTTCGGTTCAAAGAAGACACGTTGTTGCGCAATTTATCTGTGAACACGAAGATGACTTTGCAGTCCCAGTCTGGAAGCGCAAAGTCTAGCACAATGGGGGCACTGGAAGCCCGTTGTTGGCTGCTGCTCTGCCTTCCACCAGTTTTTGGCAGTGCCTGTCTTCAAAATTGATGTAGGTTCATCGCACAGGGCTCACCATCGGGAGTTGTCAGCAGCCAGAGTTTCTAGTTCTCTTGGCTGGATGCCACAGTAGCACAGGGTGTCCTTCACAGCATCTTTATAATGCTTGTGTGGACGATCTTGAGGTCTCCTTCCAGTCTTCAGTTCACTATAAAGCAGCTGACGAGCTATATGGTGATCATCCATTCTGATGACTTGTCCCACCCACCGCATCTAGGCTCTGATGATCAGGGACATAATACTGATGGGCCTCTTGCAACTCAAGACCTCCAGGTTGGAGGCACGGTCTTGCCAACGGATGCCAAGGATGGAACAGAGGGTGCGCATGTGGAATTTCTCCAGTTGTTTGATGTGACGTCGGTAAGAGTCCAGATCTGACATCCATATAGGAGAGAAGGGATGAACACTGCTCTGTAGACTTTTAGCTTTGTGGAGATGCGGACATTGTGTTGATTGAGCACTCTGGTCTGCAGCCTCCCCAGAGCCTCACTGGCCTTGCTGATCCTGGAGTCAATTTCTTAGTCCAAAGACCCATCACTCGAGATGATGCTCCCCAAGTATTTGAAACTTTTTACATTTTTCAGCTGGGTGTTGTCAACAGTGAGTTTTGGTTCTATGGCGTTGGTGTTTGGCACGGACTGATGGACTACTTCAGTCTTATTCAGGTTGATGGTCAGGCCAAAGAGCATAGCAGTGTATGAGAATTTGTTCAGCATTAACTGTAGATCACTATTTTTGAGTGCCAAGAGCACACAGTTAACACCAAAAAGGGTTTGTTGAATGACTTTGTAGAGGCACTTCACCCATGTGGGTTCAAGCAGCGAAGGTTAAAGAGAGTCATTCAATCGTTACCTGATGTACACTCCCTTCTCCAATCATTGGACAGCACATGACAATATGCAAGTGAAGAACAGACTGAACAAGTCAGGGCTTATACACAGCCTTGCTTCACCCCATTAGAAATGGCAAATGTCCTGTCATTCCGTCATGGAACAGCTGAATCATTTTTATGAATTTCCTTGGGCATCCATAATGACTCATGATGGCCCAGAGAACCTCCCTGTTTACAGTGTCAAATGCCTTTGTCAGGTCAATGAAGACGGAGTAAAGAGGCATGTTCTGCTCAATGCACTTCTCCTGAACTTGTTTCACGGCAAGTATCATATCCACTGTACTCCATTCTGGCCGAAAGCCGCACTGCACCTCTGGGAGATTCCTTTCCAAAGCAGTGACAAGTCTGTTCAGGAGGATGGGGGAAAAAATCTTACCTGTGATGGACACCAGTGAGATACCCCTGTAATTTCCAGTTTGATTTGCTTTCCTTATTTTTGCAGAAAGCCACAATGAGGACATTGTTGAAGTAGTCAGGCATCTCCTCTGTGATCCAGATGTCTTCCATGACGTCTTGAAATGCCTGTAGTGCATTTGGGCTTAGAGCTTTGTAGATCTCATCAGTGGAGGACAGCAGGTCTAGGTCATCTAGGACAGGCTACTGAGTGATGTGCTGTAAGACATCATGATCAACTGTGGACAGCCTATTAAGTAGGTTGGAAAAGTGTTCAGCCCAGTGGCTTTTCAGTCCTTTGTGGTCTTTGATCAGGCTCGACCCATCAGATGACATCAAGCGGGAGCATCCTGATTTAGAAGGACCATAAACTGACTTTATGGCACTGAAAAACTCTGATGGCATGCATGTCTGCATAACGTTCCACCTGCTCAGCTTTTCTCTGCCACCACTTGTCCCCCATTTCTTGCAGCTCTGCCTGTTCTTTGGACTGCAGACGTTTACCAACACAAAGCTGTAACAAAACATCACAATTCCTGTACTTGAATCATGTACTGTCACATGTCCTGAAATACAGCAAAAAAGATTTGGGGTTGTGTGCACATTTCTGGTCACCCAGCTTTAGGAAGTATGATATCAAATTGAAGAGGGTTACATTGAGAGAAGTTGGATAGACTGGATCTTTATTCTTTTAAGCTTAGGAGACTGGGGTCAACTTGTAGAGGTTTATAAAATCATGAGGGGCATGGATAAAGTGAGTACTCAGAATTTTCCCAGGCAGATGATTCCAGAACCAGAGAACTTAAGTTTAAGTGCGATGCTAGAGAATTAAGAGAGAAACCTTTTCTCTAATAAGATGGTCCATATTATTTATTTTTTAAATTTAGACATACTGCGCAGAAGCAGACCATTTGGGCCCACGAGCCTGTGCCACCCAATTACAACCCTTATTCCAATCGCTGGCACTGTATCAATGTGGCACTAACCGTACCACCCTATCTGGAATGAGATGTCAAAGGAAGCTATAGAATTGGGCAGAGTTAAGATATTCATTTGCACAAGTACATGGATAGGAAGAGTTTAGAAGGATATGCACCAAATGCATGCAAAGGAGATTCACCCTGAATGTTAACCTGGTTAGCATGGTCAAGTTGGGTTGTTTTGTACTGTGCTGTTTGGCTCCATAACTTAAATATAGCTCAATGTAAATTTACCATAATCTCTCTACTTTCAATTTCATCAGATGGAAATGATAATTATAGTGCCTAGATAGCTTTTCATTTTACATTCATCTGCACATTACCACACCAGAACCAGGCAACTCCTCTAAGTAATGAGATTGTTTTAATAGATTTAATTCATGTGCATACAACTTTCCTTCACTCAGTACACTTTATTACTCTGCTTTCATTTGACAATCTTTAATTGGAATAAGCTATATTGTGTGTTGCAACTCTGACAACGGAGAGACTCCTTTGCCCTGCATCAATTTATTGCCTGCTGGGAATACCTTCTCTGTTTAAAAAGAATCAATCAGTTCTATTTGTTATTTACCTCTATGTATTTGTACCATCTCAGAAGCAGAATTTATTGTCATGAACAAATCATGAAATTGTGTGCTTTGTATCAGCATCATAGGGGAAACATAGATATTACAACATTACTACGCGTGCGTATATGTGCACACACATGTGTGTGTGTGTGTGTGTGTGTGTGTGTGTGTGTGTTAACAGTAATAGTATATTAAATAAGGCAGTGTCTTTGGTTCACTGATTTTTCAGGAATCTGATGTCAGTGGGGAAGAAATTGTCCTTGTGCCGCTGAGTGCTCGTCTTTAGGCTCCTGGACCTTTTCCCCGATGGTAGCAGAGTGAAGAGGGCATGGCCTGGGTGGTGGGGATCTTTGAGGATAGAGGCTGCTTTATTAAGACACTGCCTCACGTAGATGTCCTCGATGAAGTCCAGTGTCTGTGATGCCGCAGGCCGAGTTAACAACCCTCTGGAGCTTTTTTTGTCCTGAGAGTTGGCGCCTCCACACCAGGCAGTGATGCAACCAGTCAGAATGTTTTTCACAGTACACCTGTAGAAGTTTACGCTAGTCTTTGATGAACTCCTCAGACATCTCACAAATTATAGTCACTGGCAAGCCATCTTTGTGATTGCATCAACATGGATTCTCCAGGACAAATCCTTGGAGATGCTGACTCCCAGGAATTTGAAAATTCTTGAACATCTCCACTACTGAACCTTTGATGAGGACTGGTTGTGTTCCCCGACTTCCTTCTGAAGAGCACAATCATCTCCTTGGTTTTGCTGACGTTGAGCGCAAGGTTGTTGTCGTTACATCATTCAACAAGTTGATCTATCTCCTTCCTGTTCGGTTCCTCGTTGTCATTTGTGATTCTGCCAACAATTGTGGTGTCATCAGCAAATTTATAGATAGCATTGCAATTGTGCCTGGATACAGTCATGGGTGTACAATGAGCAGAGCAGTGAGCTAAGCACACATCCTTGGTGACCAGTAAGGAGGAGATGTTTCCAGTTCATACTGTTGCAGAGGTGGGTACAGAGATCTAGAGTTTGCAGCACTTTCCTTTGTTCCCTTTGTTTCTCTACCTAATGCTATTTTTTAAAGAACTGTAACCATCTTGTCTTTATGCAAATACAATAGAAACATAGAAAACTTACAGCACAATACAGGCCCTTCTGCCCACGAAGTTGTGCCAAACATGTCCCCACTTTAGAAATTACTCGTCTTTCCCATAGCCCTCTACATTTTTCTAAGCTCCATGTACCTATCTAAAAGTCTCTCAAAGACCTATCATATCTACCTCAACTACCATTGCCAGCAGCCCATTCCATGCACGCACCACTCTCTACATTAAAAACTTAAACTTGACATCTCCTCTGTACCTACTCCCCAACACCTTGTGGCAACCATTTCAGTCCTGGGTAAAAGCCTCTGACTGTCTACACGATCAATGCCTCATCATCTTAAACACCTCTATCAGGTCACCTCTCATCCTCCATTCTCCAAGGAGAAAAGGCAGAGTTCACTCAACCCATTTTCATAAGGCATGCTCTTTTGTGAAGGACAGAGAATCCTGGACCTAAGGGGTCCAGTGAAGATGTCTGTGACCAGCCCCAAATGTGGCAGATAGTGATTGGGGCTCACAGATGTTAGAGTCTCAGTTTAAGTGTTTTGTGATAGTGTATGAATAAAGCAGTTTTTGCCCCAGGATCCAATGTGTCCTTTTGTTCATCTCAAAATTAAAGCATTTGGGAAAAGCACACTTTATGAGATATTGGCCAATGTGCTCAGAAAGAGTAGGAGCAATACAGTCCTCTCTTCAATATTGATAGATTACAGCATCCCTGACCTTCCCCAAATTCATGGCACACATGCACTTACAAATTGCATTTACACTAAAGTGTAAATTGGGAACAAGTGTGGTGTTATTACTGATCCTTACAGGACGCTACTTCCAAAAGTACTTGAGATTCATGATTATCAGTCCTGCAGAATTGGGGAACATAGCAGAATTCATTGCCAAAAATCAGTCACTGAATGGTAGAAGGCGCAATAAATTTGGGAAATATTTATGAATTAGATCAGAAATATTGTTTTATCTGCTTCACGACTTCAAAGAATTCATTGAGTTTGGTCACATGACACATTTTCAGATCCCACTGCCAACTCATCATTTTGTTTTTAGTTCAGTATTTTGAATCCTTCTTCAGTGAGGATTCCATTTTTCTTCTATCACTTGCATTATTTGGACAAGAACTCATTCTTGCATTAAATTAGATTATTGACAATCTGTTCCCCAACTTCACAATACCCTACTCTGAATGCAACTGCCTGCTCAGGTAGCCCATATATTCACTAGTACCTATCTCCTCCACACAACACGCTTCGTATTGCTAACTGTATATTCAAATGTAAATTACAAATGAATCATATGATGGAATGAAGATATGTATTATCATTTTCAAATGGTACTGAGGTAACAAAAGTCTGCAGATACTGCAGATGAAGTAAAACACAATGCTGGTCAAACAGTGTGTTTTTATGTATTTTTAATTTTGCTACATAAAGAACACTGACCTGCTGATTTTCTCCAGCATTGTGTTTTACTTCAACCACGGTGTCAGCAGACTTTTGTGTTTTACTTTTGTTAACCGAGTACCATTTGAAAATATTAATGCACATCTTCATTCGGCCATGATTAATTTGCAATTTACATCTGAATATACAGTTAACAATGCACTGTGAGGCTCATCAATACATGCAATATCAATTTACATTGCTGAGTCACTCATCCAATAATGATCCACTGAGAAATCTAAAGGCCATTTCATGTCAGGCTTCTGCCTTGACGCCGACTACAGGAGCGGATGGAAAACTAAGAATTTACCTTTCAGAAAGCAGCCCTAAAAGGCTGCTCCAGTGTCCCATTCATATCCAGAGGTGTTTTGTAGAGCCCTCCAGAGCCAATTGAGGCGGGGCAACTGGTGACATAGTGCCACCGACTATAAATATGCTGCAGAGAAATGGTCGTCTTCCCAACCCATAATCCTCCAGGACTCTGGTTCCCAGAACAGTTTCAGCTCCGTGGGGTATTATGGGTAGGGAAGATGGCCAGTGCTCTGCTGTGTTTTGAGCCACATAGAATACCCCTGCCGGCTTCCACTACTCCTGCTGCCAGCTCCCGTTGCCCTGCTAGTCCCCGCTGCCCCTGCCTTGGAGGGAGAGGGGAGAGTGAGGAGATTGGTTGCAGGCCAACGGCATCATCAGGCCATCCATAACCAGCTGCTTGCAGCAGCTGCATATTCAGGTCAGGTGGTGGAGAGCATTGCTCTGCTGAATATCCTTCCCCAAGGGTTGGAAATGGCACCTCGGAGCCAGCAACTACGCATTCAGGAAGGTGCGCCCTTAGCCATAAGGGCAAAGAACCTTCGCCTTTACAAACGGGCATTTGGAAAGTGCCTCAAGTTAACAGTAACAAAACAACACATTAATTTTCCAAATCTCACAACGTTTTACATAATAGTGCCTCAAATTTGAGCACGAAGTAGTTTTGATTTTCTTGTACCTAAAATTTTACATTATACTGTCATAAACTACTACCATCACCGAAAACATTAAAATCCCTTAATAGCAAATTAAGTTGCATTTTCAAGTGATGCAGTTTCCTTACTTTTGATGAATTTGAATAACACAAATGTGTTATGGAAGATTCTGCTGAGGAAGCTGGCATGGTGTTTTCATTGCTTTACCAATGTGCTAACACTTGTGGAGAAATGGTGCCTAGGGGCATGCCACCTCATACCTGCAAGATGAGGAATGCCATGCCAGGATTGCACGAGGGAAAAAGATAGTACAAGAAAACGGAAAACAAGATCACTTATGCAGCCCATTTAAATAGCACAGATAAGATGCTGCATTAGTACTTCAGCATGCAATCAAAATGCATCAAACAAATCTTAACATCTCAGGTACTTAAAAGACTCAAGAGACCACAAAACCATGACAAAATGCAACACCAAGCTAGAAGCACCAAAACTACAAAGAATATTAGTTAAGTAACATAAATATCAGTATTTTCAGGTATTATGTGTATTTTTTGTGCTGATCAAAATATGTTATACATACAGATTTCAGCTTCTTTACAGCTTCCTCACAGATGTGCATCCCTCGAGATTCATCTACCTCCACATGGCCTAAGTACTGAAAAAGAGAAATGCAAGTTCAAAGCTCTGATTAGTCTCACAACACATTCCTCAGAATTCACACAAATTTAGTTCAAAACTCCTGATGGGATGACTTCTTAGGTAAATGGTTCCCATTGAGCATTTAGAATCTTCAGTGGTTTTCAACTGTTTTCTTTCCACCCACATCCCACTTTATGTATTCCCTATGCCATCAGGTGCTCTGTGATTAGTAAGGGATTGCTTAAGGTGGGCTGTGGGTGGAAAGAAAAAGTTTGAATACCACTGTTTTAATTGTCCCTAATTGACTTATTATGTTGGTTTCATAACTCCAAAGGAAATGGACCAATGACAATTTTTCTCAAGAAAAATATTTGAGTAACAATTGGGTCTAGAGCAGTGATTCTCAATCTTCCTTTCCCACTCACATACCACCTGAAGCAATCCCTTACTCATCAGAACACCTATGACATAGGGATTACTTAAGGTGCTGAGTGGAAAGAAAAAGGTTGAGAACCACTGATTTAGATAAACAAATACACATTACCATCTGCTACGCTCCGCTGATTACCCTTCCCCGAGAAGGGTTGCATTCGGTGCCTCAGAGCTGGTCATGGCGCATTCAGAAAGGTAAGTCTCTAGACGCAAGGGCAGAGATCCTTTGCTTTTATATTCGGCATTTTCCATGCTTGAAAGGGCTTAATGATGCTTCTGTTCCAGATCACGATCAAGTAAACCCTCGAACTTTGTGTAAGCTATGGCCAAGACAGGCTGGGTTAAATTGTGCAAACCCTTTAGTGGAATAGTCAGGTGACAAGGAGAAAGAGAACCAATTTAGTCAATTCAGAGGATTGTTTGCACTAGT
Source organism: Narcine bancroftii (assembly GCF_036971445.1). Lineage (NCBI taxonomy): Eukaryota > Metazoa > Chordata > Chondrichthyes > Torpediniformes > Narcinidae > Narcine > Narcine bancroftii. The sequence goes on along the minus strand of NC_091470.1, from coordinate 89,227,108 downwards.
GGAATTCACTGCCTGTTGAAAGCTTTGTTCATGCAAGATGGTCACCCTCCGAGCACGTGGTGGAGACAGGCACGCTCATATTTAAGCTGGATCTAGATAAGCACTTGAATAGCTGAGCCATAGAAGTCTACAGATCTTTGTAAGGACACCCTTGCCAGCTTATCTTTCCACAAAAATTTCCTTTTAAAAAAATTTTAGGAACTTTACAAGGAATAAACTGAAAAAATATTGTAATCTTGGAAATTAACATTGGAAATGTGAGTTAGGGGGCTTTACAGCTTCCGAATTTTCAAAATTATTATAAAGCAGTACAATTAAAATTAATAGAATGTTTCATTTGGAAAAATCATTGGTAAATCATTGGGCAAATATTGAATTATCTCAAATTCGTGAGAAGATGGATCAATTTATTTACAAATGGAATTCTAAATTAATACATCATTATAAATCACGTATTTTAATACACTTGATGGAATTACGGAATGTGGTAAATAAAGAAATAGGTACACAAGGGAAAATTTTGGGTAAAATTTTATAAGAATAAACTTTTCCCGTTTACGCTTAATAATCAGTTTTTGAAATTATGGGACCAAAAAGGAATTAAAACTGTACAAGATTGTTTTTAAGCAGACTATTTTATTTGATTTCAAAGAATGAAAGAGAAATATGAAATATGAAATACTGTCAAAAATTATTTTTTGTTATCAAGTTAGAGCTTTATTATTGGATAATTTCGGTTATACTTTGAGGTTATCTAGACAATCTCATTTTGAAACTTTACTTATAAAAGACAGGAAGAAGAGATTTATATCTGAAATGTATTTGTTATTGCAGAATAAAATCTTAAGTTAGATTTGCAAAAGTCTAGGTTAAAATGGGAAAAAGATTTAGGGATTGTGATTATTCAAGATGATTGGAGGAATTTGTGTTGATAGTATGACTAAGATTATTAATGTGAGATACAGATTAGTACATTATAATTTAATACATCAATTATATTTAACCCTGGAAAAATTAAAGATATACAATTTATCTTCTTCAGATTTATGTTTGAGATATCAGAAGGAGTTAGGTTCTTTTTTGCATTCTACTTGGTCATGTGATAATGGTAAATCTTTTTGGATGTGATTTAAAGAGTTATTAGACCATATTTTTAAAGTTAAAATTCCATTGGATCCTTTATTATTTTTGTTACGTGGTATTAAAAAAATTGAGCTTGACTAGATTTCAAATAGCTGTTTTGAGATTGGCATTAGCTGTTGCTAGAAAATATATAGCGATTACATGAAAAATGAGATTAATTTGAGTTTACATAGATGGCGTATGGAATTGAGATCTTGTATTCTGTTGGAAAAAGTAACAATTTAACATGATCTTTTTTTTTTAAATGGGAAGGTTTGGATCCTTCATTTGGATAATATGAGTTTAAAATTGTGAATTCTCTGACCATACTGTGGTGTGGTTCTATTCTATGATACCTAATTAAGTTATTGAGGTTTATATCTCCTTTTCCTTCTTTTTCTTTCTTTAGGGGTAGATATGGGTGGGAGGTATGGGATTGGGATGGGGGAAGGTAGGGTTTTAGAGGGGTAGGGAGGGATACACGATGTATTTTTATTATGTTTGTAATGTTTAGCTTTTTTGATTATATATATCATGGCTCTCATTTTAAATAAAATATTTTAAAAAGTCTACAGATCAAGTGTAGTAAATGGGACTAGTGTAGTGGTAGCTACAACGACTGAAACACACCATAGGTCAGTACAGGTTTCAGTTGAACTGCTTTATTTGAATCTCCGTGCGCGCTCTTTAAGGGCCTGCATGAGCTCCACCCTGGCTGGCAGTGATGTCACCATGCTGCCTACGTGGCTTAACCACTAGGCACTCTTGAACTCCGACGGCGCCATCTTCACACGGCTGCTCCACTAGCGTGGCGTTACATGCGGAGCTGGTTGGCCAACCATCGATATGCACAGCCACACAAGTATAGATGGCTGTCATGGATATTGTGGGCCTAAAATCCTGTTTCTGTATTACATAACTATCAGATTTTCAATTATAGTGCTAATACAATATCTATCAAAGGACAGAGACTATACAAATGCAATCATATTCATACTGAAGGTGAACAAATCAAAGTTAAAGGTTAAGGGTGGTAACCAAGGAAAGGGGAACTCTCTCCTTGTGACGACAGGAGACAAAGAAACACAGAAAAGTTTGAGTCCAGTCTCTTGGATGTAAAGGAGACCACATTGGGAGCACTGGATGCAGTAAATGGCCCCTTTAGGTGTTGCTTCACTTAAACTGTTTGTGGACCCAAATGGGGAAGAGGGGTGAAACTTCTTGTGGTCACGGGATAGGTACCAAGGGAGTGATTGGTGGGAAGGGACAAGCAGTCGAGGGAGTCCCAGGGGGAGCAAACCCTGTGGAATGTGGACAAGAAAGGTGATGGGAAAATAGGGGGATCACATTGGAGGTGGTAGGAGTTGCAAAGAATGATATGTTGCATGCAGAGGATGGTAGGTGAAGACAATAGGTACCATGTCCTTGCTACAGGAGAAGGGGCCATGGCAGATCTGTGGGAAATAGAGGAGATTGTCAGCGAGGAGGAGACATTGTTACCGATTTGCACTGAATGTGATTTTCTGATAAGGAAATCAAGGATCCAGTTGCAGAGCGGACAGAGACCAAGGTTTTAAAGCTTTCTAACCAGTACTGAAGAGATGATGGTGTTGAAAGCAGAGCTGTAATCAATGAAAAGCAGCCTGATGTACGTGTTTCTGTTGTCTAGGTAGCCAGAGCAGAATGGAGAGCCAGTGAGACTGCATGTGCTGTGATGCAATTGTGGCAGTAGGCGAACTGCAGCGGGTCCAGCATGGCGGAAACAAATTTTTCACATTTGTGAAGTATTTGGATGAGCACCTGAAAAGTCACGGCATGGTAGATTCTGGGTCAAGTGCTAGTAAATGATCAAAGACAGATAGCTATCTGATATGGGGGCTGATGGGCCTCTTTATGCTGTATTAATATCTGTGGTCAGATATTAATAAACATTCTCGTCAGAAACTATTAAATAACCTGATGTATTATTATACAATGTGTACTATTTATTGTGATAATAATAAACCAAAAGAAGAATACCACAAATACTACAAATGCTGGAAATCTGAAAAATAAACAGGAAATTCTTGAAATGTTCAGGAGATAATACAGCATCTACAGAAAGAGTAAAAGAATCAATACCATAACTGTCAATGCTCATTTATCAGACTTGCATCCAGTTCACGTCTCTTGAACCATTGTAGTATTTGTCAATCTGATCAACTTTACTAACTTTCATACCTCTCTCAAATTCACAGACTATTTCCGACACCTCTTCTCCTGCCTACACCTCCCACCCTCCTTTCGGGATCTCTCAGTCTCTCCCTCAGGGCCTAAACCATCCAATGACATTTACAATATATCCACCAACACCCATGGCTACCTGGACTACACCTCCTTCCACCCAGTCTCTTTTAATGACGCCATCCCTTTCTGCTGCATCTCCTCCACATAGAGCATTACAGCACAGAAAACAGGTGGTTTGGGCCTCCTAGTCTATGTCAAACTTTTATTCTGCCTAGTCCCACAAACCTGCACCCAGTCCTTAGCCCTCCCATCCATGTAACTGTCAAAACTTCTCTTAAATGTTAAAATTCAGCCTGCATTCACCACTTCAGCTGGCAGCTGTCACACTTCCACTATATGTGAAGAAATTCCTCCCAGTGTTCCCCCTAAACTTTTCCCCTTTCACCCTTATCTCATGTCCTCTGATTTGTATCTCATCTTTCCTCAGTGGAAGAAGCCTAGTTGCATTTACTCCATCTATACCCTCATATTGCACATACCCCTGTATCTCCATCAAATCTCTCCTCATTCTTCTACGCACCAGAGAAGACAGACAGAGCTTTCCATTGCAGGATATCTGAATATGTCCTCCTTTTTCAGGAAATAGGCATTCCCTCCACTGTGGTTACTTGCACCTCCTCATTTCCCACTCTTTTATCGTCTCTGCCCAGTCAGAACAGAGAAAGTTCCCTTTTTCCTCACTTTTTACCCTACCAGCCACCACTTCCAAATCATTCTTCATAATTCTGGCTGGCTACAACACAATCTCATCACCAGTGTGCCTGGGTAGTCATCAACTCAAATATCATCTTTTAACAAAACTATTGGACTTCATTAAATAAAGAGATGCAGCAAACTTCACCTTAACTTGGAAACTACATTTGCCACTACGAACTGCTTCTTCATCAGTCTGCCACTGATGTGGTCGGCTTGATTCCGGAACATACACGTCTTTCTTGCGTCTGAAGCTCTGCCGCAACTTATTCATTTTTGACCACCGTCTTCCTAAAATAAGAGGAAAAAAAGTTGCACATTAAGTTTTATCCACTGAAATTACTGTATCACTCCTAAAACTTGCAGTGCACAAATGTGACTTGCAATCCTTCAGGGTCTTGCCGAATTTGGATGTGGACTGCTTCGTTATCGGAGTACCTCAGCACGAACAGTGCTGAAAATCGTGCAATCATCAGTTAGCTCCCTGACTTCTGACCTTACAATTGAAGAAAGTGTACTGATAAAGCATATGAAGATGGTTTTGCCAAGGAGACTACTGAGAAATTCTTGCAGAGATGTCCTGGGCAAAATTGATTGACCTCTGATCATCTTTCTTCGTGCGAGGTAGGACTCTACCCAGTGGGTTTTACCCAAATTCCCATCAACACAATTTAGCTAAGGCCCCTTGATGCCATTCTCAATCAATCTGTGGTCAAAGGCGGGTTCTTTCACCACCTTGATGTCATATCTATTAATCATGTCTGGACCAAGTCTGCAATTAAGGTCAGAAGCAGAGTGATTTTGGTCCTAATCCAAATACCTCTCAAAGTTGTTGCGCAGGTTGAAAGGGTTGCTAAGAATTTTTAGTTCAAATTTATTATCATCTGATTGAACAAGTTTAACCAGATTTTAAATTTAATTTTTAAAAAAATATTAGACATAGACCACTGTAACAGGCCAATTCAGCCATACACGTCCATGATGCTATTAACCTACACCCCAGTACGTTTTTGAAGATTGGGAAGGAACCAGAGCCCCTAGAGTAAATCCACACAGACATGGGATAATTTTTTCCAAAGGAATACAACTCTGGATTTCTGCATGCTATCTTGGCACACTTAGAAATGTCTGATTTCCAAGTAATTGCAATACATTTCCTTGCCACCGCTAACGTTATTTCAACAAATTTAAATTGACATATTAATAGTTTTAATTTAGGCCTTGTTCCTTTGTTACAGGCCCAGAGGACCCCAAATCCCAGCAGCAATAGAAATTTATCAAGACAAATGATTACTTAAACAAAAGTTGCTTTTAATTATCTTTAAACAAAAACAGGAACAAACTTTAATTTATTACTATTCACTTAACCCCCTTCTAATTCTAAGCACAGGTGTATGTAATGTGTATACAAGTTCAAAAAAAATTCTTTGATTCACTGTCCAATCTCACTTCTCACTCCTCCAAGTTCACCAGTATCAGGCAATTCTTATACCATGCACAGAAATTAACATTTATGAATTTCTCCAAGCTTTGGTGCTTTAAAGGTAAATGGTTACTGCTCAAGAAGGTTCTTGCTGGTTTTCAGAGAGATTTGTTGCTGATTCCTTCTGATCAGCCACTTCATTGCCTTGCCAAAGAAACTTGCCCCATCAGGATTTTCCAGATAACCTCTTTCTTTCAGGTCATCAGATTTCCTTTTTGTTTCCCTCATTTCAAGTAAAACATTATGCAGCCAGTCATCTCCTCTTGTATTGACCACAAGGGCTTTGAACAGGCTGAACTAAGCACTCACAACCAGTCTTCAAAATGGGGTTTTTCCACAAGCTTTCCAGCTTGTCCTGTTCTAGTCCCACCTGCTGCTGCTGAACTGCAGAACTGAACTCTCTCTCTCTCTCTCGGAGAAAACCACATGATCATCTTAGAACAGCAAACTGCACTCAGTCTGTGGTACCAGACCCAATCTTCTGAGTTTGTTCATCTGTTGTTTTCCAATATTCCACAGCATGTCCAATTTACACCTACTTGTAAAGTCCTTACAGGCATTCTTCAAAGTTTTTGCAAAGGGACTCAGAGCCTGGACTGTCTTGCTTGAGTCAAGCTCTGGCATTTTAAATGAGATCTGTTTTGAAGTGTTTGTATCTGTGTGTGACCTAATTAAAAACCCCACAATTTTGCCTTTAAAACATATACAATAAAAAATAACAATCTGTCACACCTTCAATAAAAATAAGTCCAGATTTAACAGAAAAACAACTCCTGTAACTTGTTTCAAAAAATTTTGTAAACCTACCCAAAAAGATCTTACATTAGGACAAGCCAAGTTGAATGCAAAAAGTTCCTAAATAGTGACCACACCTAAAGGATTTATCCGATAAATCTGATTTGATTCTATTCAATTTCTGTGGTACAAGATATAAATGATATTAAAAAATTATACTGAATTTATCTATATCTTGATAGTATTGGTCATAGAATCCCGACAAAAGTCTGCCCATATTTGTTCATCAATTGCAATATTCAGATCTAGTTCCCACCTTTGTCTAGATTTACAAACTCCTCATTTAATTGTTCTTATTTGTAATAAAGAACATGTCATAGAAGTAAACTTTTTGAACAATTCCTCTTCTAATAAGCAGTTCTACTTCAGTACAGCTAGGCAACACCAAATATGCTCTTAGTTGAAAGTAACAAAAAAATGTTGCAAGTTACACCAGATTTATTTCTCAATTGCTCAGTGACACTAATTGACCCCTTTCATAACAAACTTCAACATTTATAATCTCCTTACAAAACCAACTATCCAAAAATTGATTATCCTTTGAGATATGAGGATTTTGAATCAAAGGCATTTTAGGTGATATACCTCTTACATCAATTTTGTCATTTATTTTATTCCATTTATTAAGCAATGTTTCAATAGTGTATCTTTATCAGCAACCATTAATTTTGATTCCCACATATATAAATTATTCTGCTTTCCTCTCTCCTATTTTATTCAATTCTATTTTAACCCATGCCAATTTTTCCCCTTCAAAGAAAGAAACGAGAAATCTCATTTGAGCCACTTGATAATTTTTAAAATTAGGAAGTTGTAGTCCTCAGAGTCTCCTATTTTAACTGAAGTGAACCCCTCCCCTTAGGCTCCAGTACTCTGATGTCAATTCAACCACGAACCAGCCCTGCTTGCAACATGGGTAAGGTTTAGAAGAAGCCCTATTCATGCTTTGTTTTACTGGTCCTGCACTGCAAACCACTGGCAGATAGTCCCCGTGTCTTTCATTTAGCCTTACATTCAGACCACAAGTGATTCAACACCTGCCACCGCCTCCACTTGGTTTCTATCTGTTTTCAGGATTGTTGGTCTGTTTCAGACTTTTTTCCCCTCTGTACTGGTTACTAAGGAAACCTGGATGAAATACAAATGCTTTTGCAATTAATGCTACAGTTTATAACCAAGATCATTTATTAAACTGTATAAACAGTTTTGTGTTTGAGGTATGTTTCTATTTGTTATTTCACCCATGTTCCCAACACACACATCATTGCCACAGCAATGTGTTTATTTAGAGGGCTGCAATGTCCCCAACACACACATCATTATTTGGAGGGCTGCAATAGTGTTTGCAATAATACCTTCCACCAGCCACATGTCGCTCAGGAGTCCTGGTTTGACCACCCCGGTCTATGTTCTAATGGAACCCAAACTGAGCTACTATGAACAGATTATTGCCAAGTGCTCATTGATACTGTGATTGATTATCCCTTTCATTATTTTGCAGACAAGTGTAGAATAATTTTTTTTCATACTAAGATCCTCCTTGTGCAATATGGCAGATCGGGCATTTGGCAGCCTAGACCACAAGGACTGCGGGCTCCAAATAAAGAGTTGGAGAACACCACTATACATCCCCTAACCCCACACATCCCTGCCTTAAGTGTGCATCCCATAGAATTGGGAACCACAGCAGCAGATCAATGCAGGTGCCTAAGGTCTCACATCAGGCCATGGGCTGCTGGCAACCAGCTTGTGGGACCAGGTATTGTGACCAGAATTCGTCAGGATGTCGATGGAGAGCAGGACTCCCAAGAAGCTTTGGTTGTTGTCAGCTTGCTAATTGTATTGGAGTTAGGAACCAGGGTCTGAAGAAGGTGACCTGGGTTCACTGCTGAACAGGACAGGGCACCATGCAGTTACAGTCATGGGGGAAGAAGTGGTGGCGTCGGAAGAGGTAGCAGGATCCAGATAGTCGATATCAGTGAAAGAAATTACTTTTGCTTTTCTTTCATGTTAATAGTGGTGCTGAACTTGTGTCATCTCAGCACATGCATTTATTGGGTAAACCAAAGCCTACTATAGCACAGAAACCCATCTAGTTCAAGCTGAGTTATTATTTCTGCCTTGTCCTATTTACCTGCAACCAGACTATAGCCCTCCATATCTTTCCCATCCATGTACCTATCCATTTTAAAGACTGAAATTGAACCTGCATCCAGCACTGGTAGCTTGTTCCACACTTTCACCACACATTGAGTAAAGACCCTCCATGTTCTACCAACCTCTATGTTCCCCTTAAATATTTCATCTTTCACCCTTAGCCCATGTCCTTTAGTTCTTGTCCCCATAAACTGATTAGAAATTGTCTGCTTGCATTTACCCTATTTATACTCATCATTTTGTATATCTGCATCAGATCTCTCCACATTCTCTGACGCTCCAGGGAATAAAGAGCTAATCAATTTAACCTTTCCTTGTAACTCAGTTCCCCAGTCCCAGCAAAATCCTTGCAAATCTTCTCTACACTCTTTCAATCTTATTGATATCTTTCCTGTAGTTAGGTGACCAAAACAGCATACATTAGTCCAAATTTGGCTTCACCAATGTCTTGTGCAACTTCAACATGACATCCCAATGAAAAAGTGTTTTTTGGATCACTTTTCTCCCCTCTCCACCTTTGACTTCTAGTTCTAGAATTACCAACCCTGGAAAAAGACAAAGCATTCACTTTTTAACCATACCGCTCATGATTTAACAAACTTCTGAAGTAACCCTGCAGCCTCCCACACTCTAAGGAAGAGACTTAGCCATCAACTGCTCCCTTTAACTCACCTTCCAATCTGCACCTTTCCAACTTAACAATCACATGGGCTTTACCAATCAACTTAAAACTACATCTCTGGGAAAATATAAATTAATGCATTGTAAAAGACAATTTTAATGCACATGATCCCTGCCCACTCCTCCTAAACTCAAAGTCAGAGCACTGCCCAGTCAATTCACCCATGTTTTTTTCAAGGTTGCTTCAAGGAATTAATGTAACAAAAACAATCATAAAAGATGATGCCCATTCATAGGGAATGTACTGCACTAAGTGAAAATAATAACAGGATATATCAAAATAACTTTTAAAAAGGACTTTACAGTTCACCACTCCAATAAAACATCTGTGCCAAAGCCTAGATAGCTAAATATTTCTGCTTCTAAATGATAAAAGGTCTTAGAAGAAAGCTGAGAGCATGTTTGTCCTGCTGTTTGTAATGTGTGGGATTCATTTCTATTCCACTCTTTCTTTCTTTGGCTTGGCTTCGCGGACGAAGATTTATGGAGGGGGTAAAAGTCCACGTCAGCTGCAGGCTCGATTGTGGCTGACAAGTCCGATGCGGGACAGGCAGACACGGTTGCAGCGGTTGCAGGGGAAAATTGGTTGGTTGGGGTTAGGTGTTGGGTTTTTCCTCCTTTCTCTTTTGTCAGTGAGGTGGGCTCTGCGGTCTTCTTCAAAGGAGGTTGCTGCCCGCCGAACTGTGAGGCGCCAAGATGCACGGTTTGAGGCGATATCACCCCACTGGCGGTGGTCAATGTGGCAGGCACCAAGATATTTCTTTAGGCAGTCCTTGTACCTCTTCTTTGGTGCACCTCTGTCAAGGTGGCCAGTGGAGAGCTCGCCATATAACACGATCTTGGGAAGGTGATGGTCCTCCATTCTGGAGACGTGACCTACCCAGCGTAGTTGGATCTTCAGCAGCGTGGATTCGATGCTGTCGGCCTCTGCCATCTCGAGTACTTCGATGTTAGGGATGAAGTCGCTCCAATGAATGTTGAGGATGGAGCGGAGACATCGCTGGTGGAAGCGTTCTAGGAGCCGTAGGTGATGCCAGTAGATTCGGAGCCGAACGGGAGTGTGGGTATGACAACAGCTCTGTATACGCTTATCTTTGTGAGGTTTTTCAGTTGGTTGTTTTTCCAGACTCTTTTGTGTAGTCTTCCAAAGGCGCTATTTGCCTTGGCGAGTCTGTTGTCTATCTCGTTGTCGATCCTTGCATCTGATGAAATGGTGCAGCCGAGATAGGTAAACTGGTTGACCGTTTTGAGTTTTGTGTGCCCGATGGAGATGTGGGGGGGGGGGCTGGTAGTCATGGTGGGGAGCTGGCTGATGGAGGACCTCCGTTTTCTTCAGGCTGACTTCCAGGCCAAACATTTTGGCAGTTTCCGCAAAACAGGACGTCAAGCGCTGAAGAGCTGGCTCTGAATCCAAGCATATGCACTGTTACCGAGGGAGCAGTGCATGCAGGTGGCTTTCTATTGGACAAGATATCAAATGAAACTTCATCTACACTTTCAGAGGCACAAGAGATCCCATGACATTGTAATGTGGTGACTAGAATAAAATCTGCTTCTCATCACTGCATTACAGGAAAGATCCAATTGTTCTGGAGAGGGTTCAAACAAGGTGCACGTAGCCTCGCTTTTAGACCACCGTTAGCATTTGCAGTTTCAGAGTACTCATCTCCGTAGAAACCAGGATTGAATATTCACTTCAGTGATTTTTAAAAAAATATATACACACACACAGAAATCCCACAATATTGCCACAAAGACCCAGCATTAAGCCGGCTTTTGTCATTTACACTGAACCAAACCGGGAGCAAGAAAGGCAGGACATGAAACGCAACAGCATCTGTGTTGGCGTCTAAAGTCATGTATAATGTACTACATTTCACTGCATGTTAGACACACAAAAAAAATGGCTCAAAATATTCCTACAGTCTTGTATCCAAATTTGAAAGGGGAGGAGCAGGGTGGTAGGATCAGCGTGGGGGCTGGTGCCGGGCTCCTTTCAGCAGCTAGCTGTCAGTCTCCACACTCGTATTTGTTCTGTTGAGAAAGTGTCAGGTTCGAGAGAGACAATTCTGCACACAAGGGTTTGCAATTAAACCTTGCTTTTATAAACGCACAATTAATAGAAGAGCATGGGAAAATCACAGTGGGAATATAAACATACGCACAATTTATAAATGATCGTGGGAAAATACACAATTTAATAAAACATACATGCACAGTGTATAAAAGATCATGAGAAAATCTACTGCAAGTCTCTATCAAGCAGTGGATTTCAAACTTTTTCTTCCCACTCACATCCCACTTTAAGTAATCCCTATGCCATCAGTGCTCTGTGATAAGTAAAGGATTTCTTAAGGTGGGATGTGAGTGGGAAGGGAAGATTGAGAATCACTGCTCTAGATCCAATTGTTACTGAAATATTTTGCTTGAGAAAAATGGTCATTGGCCCATTTCCTTTGTGAGTATGAAACCGTGCACATAACAAGTCAATTAGTTACGATTAAAACAGAGATCATCAAACTTTTTCTTTCCACTCACATACCACCTTAAGTAATCCATTACTAATCACTGCTGTCTATCGCTAGGGGATGGTGGAGGGCTGTGTGGGAGGTGGGGGGGGAGGGCGTGGAGCAGTGGGCTTCAGACTGTTCAAACTGAGGACAAACCCACAGACCAATTTGATTACAGCACAAGGAGTCTAAAGACACCTGAGAGTGAGGTGGTGGAGTCAGTGTGAGGGCTGGTCTTCTATCACAATGCCACTCCCTAACACTCTCCCTTAATGTCTGAAGGTCTGTCAGTGACCGTCTTGAATACATTCAATAACTGAGCATTCACACCCTCCTTCTGTAGAGTTCCAGATTCAGTACCCTTTGACACATAGTTTTTAACTAATTCCTGAATAATCAAGCCATATTTTGAAAGGTCATCAGTCACCCCACATCTGTCCTGCAAAATCATCTCTCATTCTCCTCCCAGCAACACGTCAGTGCTTCACCCACCTAATGAAACAGCGAATCTAATCAGGGATGCATCGCTATTTTACCACCAGCTCATTTCATCTCCAGCGCCAACCATCTCAGCCTAAACATCTGAGATTGGCTGAACCCCAAGTGCCTGCCGGTCAGGTATTCGCTAGTGAACTAGCTTGCTGTCAACCAGATTGACTCTGCCTTTTACCTTTGCTGTATAATTGCGGGCTGCTGGGAGAGAGCAGAAGTATTATTATTAAAAAGATTTTTCCTATTGTTTTATTTGCATGTTTTGTCCAAGTTTTAAATGCTTACCCGTAAATACACTAAAAAAAAGTACACATATACATCCTTACCAGAGTTAGTCCTGGAATACCGGATTGCCCTTTTACACAGACAGCGTTCCAGCGCTGCTACTACCTCTGCTGCCAGAAAAAAGCCGGGACTGGAATGACCCCTTAATTCTGCATCAGTGCCTTTTACACAAGGCATAGTGTAAAAAAGCCACAAATGTCCCAGAACGAAATGGCTGTGTAAAAAGATCTTTTGTTTACTGCTAGCCGGGAGTACTTATTCATTCATCACCCTCTCCCAAACCAATGGAGAGCATCAAAGAGAACTTTTTCAAAGATCTTCCAACCAATGAAAATTCCAGTGGGTCAATAATATCAAGGATACTATTTCTTTGAATGTAGTGCACAAAGTGCTGGAGAAACTCAGCGGGTCATGTGGCATCCATTAGAAGTAAAAAAAAAGTGACAAAAATTTGGGTCAGAGGCCTTCATCAGGGATGTCAAAAATCAGGCAGATGCCTAAATTAAAAAGTTTTGGGGGGGAGGGAGGAAGAAGTTGGAAGGGGAGGGGTACAAGTCAACAGATAAGAGGCAATATTTGGATGCAGATGAGAGGGTAAAAGAGAAAAAAGCTGACATGGAGGAGGAAGAGGGCCTTATTTCTCCTATCAATTTCTTTGATTGTCTAGATCAAGATTCCTTTATATTGTCACGTAATAATACAAAAAATGTAATATACACGATATGTTCTGTTCTTGCTGTTGCCATCAGGAAAGAGGTATAGGTGTCACAGGATTCCTACCATGTTCAGGAACAGTTGTTACCCTACTACCATCAGACTCCTCAACGATAGACTCAGAGACTCATTTAAGAATTTCTTACTTTGCACATTATTTATTACTGATTTTTTTTCCATATTTGCCAGTTTGTTTACATTTCTCTCTTTTATAGCTATATCTTTCTTCTTCAGTATAGATACCAACAAGTAACTTTGAATACTTCAAATTTTGCCTGCTGTAAGGCAGAGTCGTCATTAATATTGCTTGGTACCCCAAATGACAAGAGAAAGAGAAGCCAAAGATAGAACCTTCAGAGACACTGCACGTCTGGATTCGCCTTGAGCGCTCCCGCTACGTCTGCAGTAGCCTGCAGACTGGTGTGAGTTCTTTGAGCACAAGTCACTAACTATCCATGCACTCTGTGTGAGCCCTTTAGCTGCTGCACCCCTTACTAGTCTGCTGCTGTGATCACTTTCCCTGTAGTGCCGTCTCCCAGACTTATCCTTCTCAACAGGTGGAGTTTCTCCCCTTTTCTGGTTCCCTGTGCCAATCCGTTGCTTCCCCAGTCTGCAACTCCTTGTGGTATGCTGCCCAGCGCAGGCACAGCCATCTTGAGCACACACCTCCAGGGTTACAGGATGTTTATTAAAAAAAAAACTGTTGGCTCCTTCAACAGACTTGTTTAAAGCCTGCATGGATCCGTCAGCATCATAATTGGGCAGTAGGACCCAGATGGATTCTCTGGGGTCTGTACCAGTGGCAGGGTTGTTACAGGAGCTTCGGCAAAGCAGTTTTTTTTTTTTAAATTGTTTCACAAAATAAATTTAAGGAGGACAATGAACAACAATATTTTTCCAAAAGGTTTGTTTCATTAAAATAAATTGGGGATTATGATAGACTACTTCAAGCTTAACACAAAATTAATTTCAGATCTGCTATATCACATTGGAAGTTGGAGAAACATTACCTTTTATTGAATTTAACCTGTTTAATCACAATGATTCCGACAAATTGCATCAGTTCAATTGACCTAAAAATGTTTTGCCGCTGATTTTTGTTTGCACTCAGCATCGGATGCCTTTCGCGTCAGTGACCAACAAAAGTTAGCCAACACGACTGCACCAAGATGAGCAGAGAAGTCCAAGTGCGAATACAGAAAGTACATTTTCAACAACACATTGGTTTTGTATACGTGAATTAGACTCAAACTATGACAGGAAATTACAAGAGTAGGTTATATCTAAAAAAAAGTACGTGATAGGAAAATTTTGTGATCAGCGGCCCAAAATCCATAAAATACACCCAAAAGTGTTCAGGAACCAAAATCGTTGTTGTCCTGTGTCACTTTAGAGAGGATTTGCAGGGAACCTGTTTCCCATTCTGAAGTGTGTGTTTTTACTTCAATGAGTAGAATTTGTGCATCTGCAGAAAGGTCACTGGATGTTGTGTAGTTTGGTGCTTGGTAACAGAATGTATCACAGCCTTGTGATATTGACAAGACATTTCTGCTGTAAAAACACACAATGCTGGAGAGGCTCAGCAGATCAAAGTGCCCTTTATGTAGCAAAGAGAGATACACAACTGACCTTTCTGGCTTGAGCCTTATTTCTGCTGCATTGAATCTTCTTGAAGACAATAAATGCTATTGTTATGTACACTCACGATGCTATTGCTCGAAGAACGTGTGCATCAACAGGCACTCAATCTATCTCAATGTAATGCACAGCATCTGTTTATGCGAGTTCCTTTTATTGCCTGTCTTCATCTACCCTGACTAAGCATACCATATTTGCAGAGCACCTGCAATGAGTGCATGCCCTGGCATGCTTGGACTGACCAAAGCAGCTTGCTTTGTGAACAATATACTAGTAGACTTAAAATAGGACAAGAAATCACTAATTTTATCATCTTTGTAATCAGCAACCCAAAATCCTCAAAATAAATACAAAAGTGTTCAAGAAGCATATTTTTCATTGTCCAGTATTAACACATTGTTGATGTTACCTTCCAACCCAAATAAAAATTGCAAGAAAAGCAGTACAGATTTCCTCACAGCTGATTTAATCTGACTCTCTGGTCAAGTTTACTGAAACATGTACCAAAATGCAGAGTTTGCTTTGTGAGCAGCCCAGCTAGACACCTAATACATAGTTAAGCAAGAGATATGCAGAGTTATCAAGAGATTAGATGACACAAAGCAAAGGAATTCAGAATCCACTGCAATTTCTTGCAGTCTTGGGAAGAACAGTTCCCATGCCATGCTGCATCCTGACAAGATACTTTCAATGGTGCACCTGCAGAAGTGGTTATGAAATGCAGGTGACGTGCCAAATTTCCTCAGGTTTCAAAGCAAGTAGAAGCACCAGCTCGCTTTCATAGCCACTGAGTCAACATGGGAGGACCAGGATAGTCAGTGAAGATGCTGTCTCATGGTAAGATACAGCTGCTTACCATTGCAACTTCATCATTATTGAGGTGGACTGGGACACTAGCTTTGGCTCTCTTCTAGAATGCTTCATCTTGCTGACATCGAGAGATTGAGCAGAGGATCTTAGATGGATTTGTTTTCTTTAGTGTCAGTGGAGTTTGTGCTTTGTGTTAAATTGGACAGTCTAATTTCCAATTAAATGATGAGAATTTTACTTCTTATATTGAAGGAGTGTGTTAAATGTTGTAATATTTTCAATCTACACCAAGTAATCAACTGAGAAACTGCAAGTTAACTGTTCACTATTTATGAGTGAGTGACTAGTTCAAAAGCCAGAACAGACACTTTAATATTCTTCAACAAGAAATATCTTTTTCCTTAACTATTGCAAAATTAATTTCATGTTGGAGGCAAGGAATATCATGCCTCAAAACAATTAATTAAACAAATGGAGCTAAGAAAGTGAAAAACGAAAGTCTATAGACACTCTTCTTCTTTCTTCTTTGGCTTGGCTTCGCGGACGAAGATTTATGGAGGGGTAAATGTCCACGTCAGCTGCAGGCTCGTTTGTGGCTGACAAGTCTGATGCGGGACAGGCAGACACGGTTGCAGTGGTTGCAGGGGAAAATTGGTTGGTTGGGGTTGGGTGTTGGGTTTTTCATCCTTTGTCTTTTGACAGTGAGGTGGGCTCTGCGGTCTTCTTCAAAGGAGGTTGCTGCCCGCCGAACTGTGAGGCGCCAAGATGCACGGTTTGACACTATGGTCAATTAGTGTAGTTGTTACAGGAAGTTTCCATTTCCCAAATATTTGCTAGTCCTCCTCACTACAAGAGGAAATAGATGGGGCAGAATTTGTCAGGTGTATCCAAGAAGAATTCCTGACATCGTATGTGGACCAGTCAACTAGAGGGGCAGCCATACTGGATCTAGTATTGGGTAATGAACCTGGTCAGGTGGCAGACCTCAATGACAGTGACCACAACTCTCTAAGCTTTAGCATACAAGGATAAAAGTAGACAAAAATGGTAAAGTGTTTAAATGGAAAAGGGATAATTACAAAGAGATGAGGCAGGAAGATTAAGTTCAAGATTATCATCATCCAACTGCACAAGTACAACCTGACAAAGCAGCATTCTCCAGTCCTCAGTGCAAAACACACTGACATATAACCAGACATCACACACACAGACCAAACAATATATACAGGACAAATATATATGCAAACAAATAATTAAATATTGTTTAGTGAATATGAGAGTCTCGGATGGTTAGTGTGAGCAGTTTCTTTGGTTGGTCAACATTCTCACTGCCTCTGGGAAGAAGCTTTTTCTCAGTCTGGTGCGGCTGGCTCTGATGCTCCTCTAACTCTTCCTTGACCGAGTAGCTGACAAATGCTATCTGTGAATGGAAGGGGACCTTAATAATTATGCGGGCTTCTTCAAACATCAGACCCAGTAGATCACGACGATGGGAGGGTTGGGAAAGAGGGGAAGGAAGACCCCAGTAATCCTCTCACCCACTCTTATGGTCCTGTGGACTGACCTCCGATCCAGATCTCTGCAGCAACCGTGATGCAGTGATGCAGCTGGCCAGGATGCGTTCAACAGAGCTCCTGCAGAAGGATGACGTGATAGTCACTGGTAGCCTGACAACCTTCTCAGGAAATACAGTTGCTGTTGCACCTTCCTGACAAGTGAGGAGATCTTATGTGTTTAAAATAATACATCACTTAAATGGACCCCAAAGAACTTGGTACTCTCTACTCTCTCCATTACCAAATTATGGATGTGTAGAGGTGGGTATCAATCTTGTTCCCCCTGAAGTTTGCGATCATCATCTTCATCTTGTTCATGTTGAGACTCAAGTTGTTATTCTTAAGCCTTACCATGAGATTTTCCACCTCTTCTTCGTAGTGTAAATCATCAACATTGCTGATGAGACCAACTACTGTCGAGTTGCGTACTTGGGAGAATTGAAAACTGATGAAATCACAAAAGTAATCTCAGATCAAGTCTGCTGCATTCTCAGGAGGGAGGGTGAGCAGCCAGATGTTATGGTCTATATAGTGACCAATGACATGGGTCAGAAGGTCTTGTAAGGAGAGTTAAGGGAATTAGGCACGAGAGTGAAGGACAGGACCTCCAGGGATGCGATATCAACATTGCTATCCATGCCATGTGCTAGAAAGGTTAGAAGTAGGAGGATAATCCAACATAACACTTGGATAAAGACATGGTGCAGGATGAAGGGTTTCAAGTTTCTGGATCATTGGACTCTTCCAGGGAAAATAGGACCTATTCCAATAGTTTGCATCTGAACTGGAGGGCCACTAATATCCTTACGGAAAGGTTTGCTATTGCTGCTCCGGGGTTTTTAAACTAGATCAAGATTGCTAAAAGAATGAGGTTGCTTTGGCAGACAATGTGAAGGAACATTTTAAGGGTTTCTATGGGTATATTAAGAGCAAAAGGATAGCAAGGAAAAAATTGGACCACTTGAAAATCAGAGTGGTTGGCTAAGTATGAACCCAAAAGAGATGGGGAAGATCTTAAATTGGTTCTTTACAACAGGAATCTGGCACAGAATCCAGGGATGGAAAGGAGGAAATCGAGCAGTGTGGTCACAGAACCTATAA
This sequence comes from Narcine bancroftii, assembly GCF_036971445.1. Lineage (NCBI taxonomy): Eukaryota > Metazoa > Chordata > Chondrichthyes > Torpediniformes > Narcinidae > Narcine > Narcine bancroftii. Next base: position 89,208,785 of record NC_091470.1, on the reverse strand, counting down.
AGGTTAAAGGGGAGGAGCTTGCACAGTAACAGGCCATTTCGGCTCATGTGTCCATGACGCCATCTCCTGTACAATTTTGAACTGTGGGAGGAAACTAGAGCTCCCGGAGAAAGCCCACAGATACAGGGAGAACATACAAACTCCTTACAGAGAGCACAGGGTTCGAACCCCAGTCTGGTTCCCATCACTGACACTGACGAGCTAACCACTATGCCAAATGTGGTGGATAAATCCCCAGAGTATGACAAGATATCCTCTTGGACCTTGAGAGAAGCTGGTGTAGAAATTGCAAGGGCCTGGCAGAAATATTTAAAATGTTCTTAGCCACAGGTGAGATGGAGGATTGGAGGGTAGCTCATATTGTTTTTCAAGGAGGTTGCCAGGAAAGTTTGTGAAGGAAAAACTACAAAGACTTTAGTAAGGTTTTTGATAAGGTCCCACATGGGAGATTAGTCAGGAGGGTTCAGACACTTGATATTCATGGTGAGGTAGTAAACTGGATTCAACTGGCTATATGGGGGAAGCCTGACAGTAGTAGTGGATGATTCCTTCTCAGAATGGAGGCCTGTGACTAGTGATGTGCTCAGGGACCATTGTTGTTTGTCATCTATATCAACAATCTGCAGATGAAACAAAGATTGGAGGTGTTATGTACAGTGAGGAAGACTTCCAAAGTTTGCAGAAGAATCTCAACCAACTGGAAAAATGGGCTGGAAATTGGCAGGTAGAATTTAATGCAGATAAGTATCAGGTGTTGCATTTTGGAAGGACAAACCAAGGTATGACATGCATGGTAAATGATAGGCTTTTGTTATATTGGCCTTCATAAACCAAGTATTGAGTATACGAGTTGGGTTGTAATGTTGTATAAGACAGTGGTGAGGCCAAATATGGAGTATTGTGTGCAGTTTTAGCCACCCAACTACAGGAAAGATATCAATACGATTGCAGAGAATATTTACAAGGATGTTGCTGGGAATTCAAGAACTGAGGAATAGGAAATATTAGAAAGGTTAACACTTTAATCCCTTGAGTGTAGAAGAATGAAGGGAGATTTGATAGAGGTACACAAAAACTATGAGGAGTATACACAGAGAAAATTAAAGTAGGCTTTTTCCACTGAGGGAAAGTGAGATATAACCAGAAGATATGGGTTACAGGCAAAAGGGGAACAATTTAGGGAGAACACTGGGAGGAACCACACAGAGTGGTGGGGGGTGTGGAATGAGCTGGCAGCTGAAGTGGCGAATATGGGCTCAATTTTAACATTTAAGAAAAATTTGGTCAGGTGCATGGGTGGAAGGGATATGGAGGGTTTGGACTGGGAGCAGATCAATGTGACTAGGCAGAGTAATAATTTTAGCAGAGACTAGAAGGGCCCTTTTTTGTGTTGAAATGTTCTAAGTAATGTGGAGGATGTGTGGGGACTACTTGCACAAGGTCCTGGATAGATCTGTCCCACTGAGGCAGGGAAAATATGGTCGGAAAAGGCAACCATGGTTGAAAAACAGGTGAGCCAGCTACTTAAGAGAAAGAAGGAAGCTTACATTAGATTTAGGAAACAGAAAACAAAAAAGTCTCAATAGTCAGGAAGGAACTTAAGAAAGGACTAAGGAGAGCTAGAAGGGGGCGTAAAAAGGGCTTTAGTAAATTGGATTAAGGAAAACCCTAAGGCATTCTATGTGTACATGAAGAACAGAATGATGAGAGCACAAGTGGAGGTGCTTCAGGATAAAGGAGGCAACATGTCTGGAGATGAAGGAAGTTGGGGGGGGTCCTAAATGAATATTTTGCTTCAGTATTCACTAGAGAAAATTAACTTGGTCAAGGTGAGGTCAGAACAAACTTATGTGCTGGACTATGTTGAGATTAAAAGGAAGCACTGGATCTTTTTAAAACATTGGGATTGGCAAGTCCTCAAGACTGGACAAAATATATCCTAGGATGCTATAGGAAGGGAGGGAAGAGTTTGTTGGGGCTCTGGCAATGATTTGTGCCTTCCTTGGCCACAGAGGTAGTTCTGGAGGTTTGGATAATAACAAATGTGGACCCCTTGTTTAAAAAAGGTAATAGGGAGAATCCTGAGAATTATAGACTGGAGAGTCTTACATCAGTTGGTGTGTAAACTATTGGAGAGGACTCTTATGGACAGGATTTGTGAGCATTTAGAGAAGTTCAGTCTTCTCAGGGATAGTCAGCAAGGCTTTGTGAGGGCCAGGTCATGCCTCACGAGCTAAATTGAGTTTTTCAAGGAGGTAACAAAAGAAATTGATGAAGGCAAGGTGGTAGATGTGGTGCATATGGATTTTAGAAAGATATTTGACAAGGATCCCCATGAGAGACTCATTCAGAAAGCCCTGAGGCACGAGAGCCATTGAACCTTGACTCTGTGGATTTAGAATTGGCTTGTCTGTAGAACGCAGAGAGTAGTAGTAGTAGACAAAGTATTTTGCTTGGAGGTCCGTGACTTGTGGAATTCTGCAGGGATCTGTTCTGAGACCCTTGCTCTGTGATTTTTTTTAAATTACCTGGATGAAGGTGGAGAGGGATGGGTCAATAAGTGTGCTGAAGATACAAAAGTTGGAAGAGTTGAGGATAGTTTGAGGGTTGTCGTAGGTGACAAAAGGATATAGACAATGCAGAATTGGGGAGAAAAGTGGCAGATGGAGTTCAATCTGGATGAGTGTGAGATGATGCATTTTGGTAGGTCGAAGATGGAGGCAGAGTACAGGGGGAAGAACAGAGGGTCCTTGGGGTTCAAATCTATACATCTCAAGGTCACAATGGAGATTGAGAGGTCAGTTAAGACATGGTATGCTGGGCTTCATTAGTTGAGCTCAGGAGTTGTGAAATGGTGCAACAGTTCTGTACATCTCTGGTGAGACCACACTTTGAGCGTTCTGGTCACCTCATTACAGGAAGGATGTGGAAACTATGGAGAGGGTGCAAAGGAAATTTACCAGGATGGTGCCTGAATTGAAAAATAAGTCTTATGAGGCAAGGTTATCAGAGCTGGAACTTTTCTCTTTGGAGTGAAGAAGGATAAGAGGAGACTTAGAGGTCTACAGATTTTGAGAGGCATAAATAAGGTAGACAGCCAGCAACTTTTTTCCAAGGGTGGGAGTAGCAAATACCAGTGTACATCTGTACAAAGTGAAGGGAAGAGTGTTTAGGAGAGACATCAGGGATAAGCTTTTTTTAAAAAAAAAGTTGTGGGTGCCTTGAATGCATTGCCAGGGATGGTGGTGGAGACGAACAAAATGAGGCATTTAAGAGATTCTTGGTTAGACACATGGATGAAAGAAAAATAGAGAGTCATGGGATTGGGAGGGTTTGTTTATTTTTGGTAGGTTTACATAGGCCAGCACAACATTGTCAACTGAAAGGCTATGTTGTATGATACGGACAGAGCGGTGTTCAGCAAAGCTACCTCCCAATATGCATCCAGTCTCTCTGATTGGAGCTAACAAGTCATCAAGAGAACAAATTAGACATGCACCGTTTTTTTTCCTAAATCAAATGACCGTCTGTAGTAGCTGAATGATCATCACAAGTTTCTTGCATAAAAAACTGGGAGGCAGTCAGCCCTGAACAACTGTCACCTACAATGTAAGTAACATCTATGCTGTGCAACAATACCAGGAGAGTTTAAAAAAAAAACAGGAAATATGACAATGTTGAAGTTTATTGGGAACAATGGAATAGGCAATTCAGTGTGGAGAGCCTGTTCACCATTTTGTGACAGGAGTGCAACCTACTCCATAGAACTGCAATTTCTTCTGAATCACCTTGGATAGAAACTCTTTAAATGAGATAGTTACAGTTAATTGACAAAGCAGCAACTACATTTTCCAGAGTGAATTCCAGATTTTTGTAATGAAAATGCTAGGGTGTTAAGTTCAAGTTAAAAAATTTAACACTCATACAAAATAAAAATAAGTCAGAAAATCCAGATACCAGAAATCTGGACCACCCGAGAACTCGGACTTCTTGAAAACTCTTGGCTTTTGCATGCATGCATGTGTACAGTCCACAGATGCACAGTAGCAAAACCGACAACCTGGAAGTTCCGGTTAGGTAAGAAAAAAATACAAGTAAACCATGAAAATCTGTAGACACTAGTTGAAATAAAAACACAATGCTGAAGAAACTCAGCAGGTCAAACAGTATATTTTATATAGCAAAGGTAAAAATACATAACCAACATTTTGGGCATGAGGTCTTCATCAAGGTATGGAAAAATGTCGGCAGGCATCTGAGCAAAAGAGTAAGGGAGGGGGAGGTGTGGTGGCAAAAGCAGGTGCTGATAGGTAGAGAGGGAGGGGACAGCAGCAATTGGGGAGGAAGGATGACTGAGTGAAGGGAGGGGGAATGGAGGGAGGAGAACTGGAAAGTGGGAGGGGAGGAGGGAGGGGGAAAAGAGAGCAGGTTAGCAGGAAGAGGAGAGCAGGTTAGCAGGAAGAGGAGAGCAGGTTAGCAGAAGCTGGAAAAGTCAATGTTAATGCCATAAGCTTCAAATGCACAGGCAGAAAATCAGGTGTTGTTCCTCCAATTTACAGGTGGTCTTGGTGGGATAGTACATAAGGACATGTGAGTATGGGACTAAGACACAGAACTGAAATGGTTGGCTTCTGGGAGTTAGCGAACATGCTCAGCGAAGCGATCTCCTAATCTGCACCCAGCCTTTCCAACATAGAGAAGGCAAACAGAGTCCCCCCTCACCTACCACCCCACCAGCCTCCACATCATCCTCCAAAGTTTCCGGCACTTACAACAGGATCCCACTTCCAGACACACCTTCCCCCCCTCTGCCATCCATAGAAACCGTTCCCTGCGTGGTTCCCTCATGCACTCATCCCTACCCACTAATCTTCCCCCCCCACCCCACCCAGCACCTTCCCCTGTGGCTGCAGGAGGTGCCCACCTGCATCCACACCTCCTCCTCACCAGTCTGCGGCCCTAAAAAGGCCTTTCAAGAGAAGCAACGCTTCACGTGTATCCAGAGGACTGATTTACTGCATACGGTGCTCCATTTGTGGCCTTCTCTACATTGAAAAGACTGGGCGCAGACTGGGAGATCGCTTCGCTGAAGACCTTCGCTCTGCAACAGTGACAGAGACTTCCCAGTAGCCAAACACAGGCTGGAAGCGAATCTACAGATACTCATGCTTCTCTTTCTCTGCATCGGGCATGGGTAATTTTTGCCTTATGGCAATTTTATGTAATAATACATCTGTTTTATTACATAATAAAAAAATATTGAATTTTAAGTAATTCTCACTAGTGTGTACATTCCTCCTGATGCTGATTACAAGTAAGCATTAACGGAACTGCATGATGTTGTTTGCAAACAAGAAACTGCCCATCCCAATGCATTACCAATTATAGTTGGTGAATTTAATCTGCCCAATTATCACCAGTACGTAACTTGCTGTACCAGAGGTCCAAACACACTTGTTCACTGCTGCATTGTGACAAGGAATGCCTATTGTTCTTTCCAGAGTCAACATTTTGGCAAGTCTCATCATCTGGCTGTGCTCCTATTATTTGCATACAAAGCCTAAAAAGTAAGGATCCAGAGATTGGGTCAACCAGGAGGATGAGGAACAGTTACTGGATTGCCTCATCAGTAAATTGGGCAGTGTCCAAGAACTCAGTTGGGGACCTGAATGATTACACCGAGGACATTACAAATTTTATTAAAACAGCTGTGGATGTTCAGGTTTGTTCCCAAATTGTTCAGGGTTGTCCCCAAATGAATAATGAATTCCAGCAACTGCTCAGAGCCAGATCAAAGGCTTTTAAGTCCAGGGATGAAGCACATTACACAAAAGGTGCAGGGTGAAGTGGAGATTCTGGAAATAAAATGCAGTCAACAAGGGATGCCCAACAGGAATAGCAAGGTTTAAATGACACAACCTGCTGCCAATTTTCACTATAAGATGAGCTCAATGCCTTCTATGCCCTCTTTGACCACCAGGAGGAGGATCCATTATGCACCCACATGCCTCCTGATGATCTCTTACTGTTGATAACGTGCAGGCCACCTACAGGAGTCGTCAATGCAAGGGAAGCATCTGGTCTGGACAGAGTACCTGGCTGAGTACTGAAGAACTGTGCTGACTAACTGGCTAGTGTATTCACAGATATCTTCAACCTCTCATTCCAAAAATGAGTGGTACCTACCTGTTTAAACAAGCTTCAAATATATTAGTGCCCAAGAAGAGCGTGGTAGTCTGCCTAAACCAGTAGCAGTCACATCCACAGTGATGAAGTATTTTGAGAGGCTGGTAATGAAGCTTATCAGTGCTGTTGGAATGGTGACTTGCATCCATTCCAATTTGCCAATCATAGCAGCAGGTCTACAGCAGATGCCTTATTACTAGCTCTTCACAAAACCCATAACATCTGAACAGCAAAGATGGATACACCATCATGCTCTTTATAGATTAGTTTGCCATTCAATACCATGATTCCCTCAAAAATAATCAGTAAACTCTAAGACCTGCCTCCACCCAAGCAGGAGGAAGATCAAAAGTTATTTCCCCATGTCAATCAAGGTCAGACCTACCTTTCAACTCGTCCTCTTCCTCATCCAAGGACTCTTGGGCCTACCTGCATCGGCACCTATCAAGTTGCAGTATAAAACCCAGCACATAGACTAGTCAGTGTAGCAGTTGAAGGTGGCTCATCTGGCAAGCTGCCAGTCAGATCCAATTAAGGACCAGCCCCTAATGGTGCTTGTGATACTCCCTTCAGGACAAGGTATAGAATGGCACTAAGATTCATCTACCATATCATCCTATTCACTGGCACCTGACAAACAGCAATCCTGAGATTACTAACCTTGAGGACATGAGGCTCGTAATAGGAAATGGCTGAGGAATTAAACAAATATTTTGCATCTATCGCAAAAAAAAATTGATTTTGGATAGTATTGTGCAAGAGCATATGCTTGATAGTCGACACAAAATGAGGCCACAGGCTGTTTCTGTGCTGCATTTATAACTCTAAGGCACAAAACTGCCAGAAATTGCAAAGAGAGAAACTCCAGTTTGCAGATAATATGAATGTAGTAAAAACACAGAAATGCTGGAGTATCTCAGCCAGTCTCGCAGAGTCCATAGGAGGTAAACATTTTGAGCCTGACGTCTTCCTTAAAGTAGCAGAGAATCAAGCATCCAATGAAAATTAAGAACTGAAAGTAGCATTAAGAAAATAGCATTGGAGAATTTGGCAGGTTAAAATTCTTTCAGTCAAAATCCTTAGGATCATCTATGAGTGGCTGAATGGCCTATTCCTGCTTCTATGCTCTTTTTTCTTTTCAAAAAAGCTTTGTCAGGTGACTATAGATTTTAGATTCTTACGCTTGTTCTTTCAAAAACGACTGTGTGGGTTTAAACCCTCAACCGACTATTTTCCTTGGACGTTGACAGTGGAAGAAGCTCACAACCCCTGTCATAAACCACTTCCCATTTCCACCCAATCTCCTGCATTGTTTGCTGGGAAATGTAGTTCTTATTTACAACACATCTTACCTCTTTAATCAAGCACAATACTGTCTACATAGCAAAGGTACCTACATTCCATGGTCAGTCTCTTTCCACCAGTTGCAACTAATAACTTCTGGCTTTATGAAGTCATTCAAGTTCATTCAGGGCATCCACAAGATTCAGCTGAAATTCAGAAATCTGTGAAGAGGGTCCTGTGTATCAGCAAGTTCACAAAATCATCTGTAGCTGTTGATCTTGTTGTTGCAGTTCCTCAATATCATGATAGGTCACCAGATGCTGAGAAATCACTTCAGAGGAACTGCTTATGTCAGCAGAACCATCTTCTAGTTCCATCAAAAGCACCCTAATCTTCTGTGAAAAATCTGACACTTGCATTTTGTTTGTGATGTAATATTTGTAGATGTTGGAAGAATTCATATCCAGTGACTTTACAGAAACTACAGAGAATGCTATGCACATTTCACAAGCAGGTTCTAATTGAAATGATGTCATGAAATGAATAGGCTATTGCCTTGAAGGAGTCAGGGGGTCTGTGTTGAACATTTTTACAAGACTCCTGATCAGAGGTCATTCCTGGGTTCTTGTTTACCTAAAAACAACAGATGGGAGCAGAGGACTAACTCCTATTGTTTGCTGGAGAAGTGAGAGAGAGAGAGAGAGAGAGAGAGAGACAGAGAGACAGAGAGACAGAGAGACAGAGAGACAGAGAGACAGAGAGACAGAGAGACAGAGAGACAGAGAGACAGAGAGACAGAGAGACAGAGAGACAGAGAGACAGAGAGACAGAGAGACAGAGAGACAGAGAGACAGAGAGACAGAGAGAGACTCCAGAGTGGTGGATGGCTGGAAAGTGCTATCTGACTGATGTTTCTCTTAGAATAAGTGGTACAGAAAGAAACTCTGTCGTAGCCTGAAAGAAAGAGGCTACCACTTGGAGAACTCTGATGGGACAAGTTTCATCATCAGCAAGACACAGAGGTGATACTTCAGTTGTGGAAATCCTGGAACAACAAATCTTTCTCTGCAAACCTACAAAGAACCTTCCTGAGCGGTAAACATTTACCTTTCGAGCACCAAAGCCTGGTGAATTTTATACATGTTAAATTCTGTGCACAGTATAAGAATTGCCTGCAACCAGTGAACTTGGAAGAATGAAAAGTGAGATTGAACTGCGAACCAAAGAATTTTTCTTAAATTTACACACACATTACATACACATGCGCATAGAATTAGAAGGGGGTTAAGTTGGGTAGTTAAGTTAATAGAGATAAGTTAAAGTTTGATTCTGTTTTCATGTTTAAAGATAATTAAAAACAACTTTGTTTAAGTAACTACTTGTCTTGGTGAATGTCTTTTGCTGCTGGGTTTTAGGGTCCTTCGGGCTCATAAGATTTCTCTGATTCTCCCCGTTGAGTAATGATGCATGTTTATTCACCTCATCGGTGAATTTTAGCTGAGAGATTTGCCACAGATTTTTGCACACGTTCATATTCTTCACGCTGGAGCTTCAGAAGCAGAGCTTTCATCTCCACTTCTTTCATAAATTCATCCAAATATTTATTTACTCTCTTATTTTCCTGTTTTGCCAATAACAACTGATCTGGGCTTCAGCATATCTATTATACAACTCTGAGACCTTCATTCCAGACTTCACAATCTTGGCCACAGATGCTGCAGAGGGCCAAGAGCTGCCACTTTCTCTTCGGATAATATGGCTGCTCCTTTAAGCTTTGTAGTTGAAAGAAGATGGCTTGCTACAATAAGTAGCTGTGACTTCAGATGTCAGCCTTTGTGTTTGAAGGCCACCATACAGCCCCCTTTTATTGGAACGCTCACTCCAATATAGCCTGTCACTTTTAACTTCTCAGGAATTTACAATGCTCTTTACAGTGAGGGTCTTGTAATCGTCCATAGATAACAGATTCAACAGGGCTCTGGTATCAAGCTTAAATGAAATTACTGTCTCATTCACAGTCACTGGAATGATCCATTCAGTTTTGCTAGTATCAGTCTGTAGAGAAAATACAAAAATTTGTGCACTCTCATCCACTATGTGTACCTTTCTCTTGGTATCCCACGCTTTGCAGCATTTTGCAAAATTATTCTTCTTTCCACATTTAGTGCAGGACTTTCCATAGGCAGGACACATCTTTGGAATATGTCTACCTCCACACCTGCTGCATTTGCTGTTTGAGCTTGCCACTTTGCTTTGTTATCGTTTTGGGAAACTCCTGGTGCTCTGCTTAACTGTTTTCATCGTATGCACCGTTGCGCCCATCCCGTGCAGCTCCTCAACCGCTGCGCCCAACCCGTGCAGCTCCTCAACCGCTGCGCCCAACCCGTGCAGCTCCTCAACCGTTGCGCCCATCCCGTGCAGCTCCTCAACCGTTGTGCTCATGTGGTCTCTTCTGCCCTGCACATATTCACAGCTTTTTCTAGAGTCAAATCTTTTTTCACACAACAGTCTTTCTCCAAGTCCATTATCCGAGATTCTGCAAACTATTCTGTCTTTATGAGTGAATTTTTCAAATCTCTAATTTCACAGGACTTACTCAGTGAGTGAAGCTCAGCCAAGTATTGGCTAAAGCTCCTACCTTGTTCGGGTCACAGGAGAAAAACTGAAATCGCTTAAATGTGACTTTTTACTTGAACAAAGTACGCCTCAAATTTTGTCAGTGTCCAATGTGAAAGCTGTCTCATCAATTTGAAAACTGTTATAGATGTCCAAGGCATCTTCACCCATCACGTGCAAAAACAGACAGTTTTCGTTTTCCATCGGTCTCTCCCATTCCACCAGCTTCTAAATAAACAGTGAATCACTGTTTGTAGCGTTTCCAATTATAGGCTAAATTGTTGTAAACTACATCGGTGTGAGGGGGCTTATCCATGCTTACGAACTAATGTCTTACTCACTCATACTTCTGACACTATGTTATGTTTGTTCTTTCAAGAACAACTTTGCATGGGTTTAACACTCAACCGACTTTATTTTCCTTGAGCTGCTTCCACCAACACCTGCAACCCGGTCATAAACCACCTCCTGTAACCATCCAACTGTGTAAATTGGATGCTGGGAAATGTAGTTCTTATTTACACTCACAAGAACACACAGAGGCCACATTGCACCGAGATGAAAAATTGGAGATTTCAATCTTGATGACAAGTCCATTATTTGACTTCAGGCACTATTAAGATTTGCAAATAGGCTGAACTTCATGCAATCATCAACTATCTCATCTGTCATGCCCAGAAGATAGCAATGGTTATATAACTGGATGAGCAGCCAATGACAGGAAGAGAATATGCACACATGTGCACCCCGTACACTCCTCCCTACCAGAATACCGTAAAACACAATCTGGCTCAGTCATGTCCTTCAGGGAAAGAAATCTTTTGTCCTGTCCTGTCTGACCAATTTGTAACCCCAGACCTTGGAATGATTCTTCATTGCTCTGTGCTGGAACAATTATAGAGAAAACAACAGCATTTCCATTTACTAGCACAACTGGTTAACAGATAAATAAGGTATCGGAGCCAAAACGAAAGACCAAGCAACACCGAGAGAGTTGGAATCACCTAGAATTACACTCTCTTCACTCCTCTCCTGTCAGGAAGATGATTCACAGGTACAAGGTCATGAAGATTCAAGAGGAGTTTTCATTCAAGCTATCAAACTCCTGAATGAAACTCAAAATAGTAAAAATATCATGATGCCTTTGCCCTCTTACAATTCTGTACTACTATAGAGTGTCTCACTAGTACTATGCACAAGATGCCTAGCTGGTGGCTCACAAAACAAGCTACCATTGCATCTTGGTACATGAGACAATAAATGAACTTGAATCCACCCTTGAATCCCAAGGACTTGCAACTTTACCCAGGCTCTTTCACACCAAAATGGAATGAAAAATGAGGCCATGAGCTGAGTTGTCCTGGCTTAACCAAAATTTTAATTCATGCTGACTTTCTGATCAGCACATGTGCTCTGCAAACTTGTCCTATATGATAAATACCATTAATTTGTCCAATGTTATTTAACTGACAGTTGGCTTTACATTTCTCTTACCTTTTTACTTCACTTCAAATCCAGTATGATCCTTCCTCCAACAGATTTTCAAATCTCCTTGTATAACTGATCTTTTGACCTCTTCGTCAACTGTGAAAATGGATGTGTTTATTTATTGTCTGCCAGTACATTCATTATTGTTTCACTCCATTTGGGTTTAAAAATGATCTGGCACTTATTGCTTGTTCACTTTCTTTGCAAAGAATGATCAAGAAACATAGAAACATAGAAGATAGGAGCAGGAGTAGGTCATTCGACCCTTCGAGCCTGCTCCGCCATTCAACGAGATCATGGCTGATCTTAAAGTTCAGTACCCCGTCCCCGCCTTCTCTCTATAACCTTTAATACCCTTATACTGAAGAAATATATCTAATTTCCTCTTAAATATATTTAATGAACCTGCCTCTACTGCCCTCTGTGACAATGAATTCCACAGATTCACCACCCTCTGGGTATAGAAATTCCTCCAAATAATATTGTGTTGATTTAAAAATGGCTTCAATCGGAATTTATTGTCAGGAACATGTATCACAAAATTTGTTTTGCAGCAGCATTTTAGGTGTAAAATTACTATAAATTACATTTTTAATAAATTAGTGCAAAGAGCAGAGCAGAGAAAAAATGAGGTGGTGTCTGTGATTCATTGTCCATTCAGACATCTGATGGAAGAGGGGAAGAAGCTGTTTTGGATCATTGGCCTGCTTGTCTTCAGGCTCATATTCCTCCTCCTTGACGGCAGCAGTGAGAAGAGGACATGGCCGGGGTGGTGAGGGACCTGGATGATCGAGGCTGCTTTCTTAAGACACTGCCTCTTGTAGATGCCCTGAGTGGAGTGAAGACTAATGCCCATGATGGTGCTGGCCAAGTTCATAACCCTCTGTGCCCTTTTCCTGTCTGGTTCATTGGCACCTTGATACCAGACAATGATGCAACCAGTAAGAATTTTCTTCATTGTACACTTGTAGAAATATGCAAGTCTTTAGTAACACATTAAATCTCCTTCAACTCCCAACGAAGTACAGCCGCTGGCAATCCTACATCATGATTGCATTGGATTGATCTTCAGAGACGTCGACACCAGGAATTTGAAATTCTTCACCCTTTCCACTGCTCGATGAGGACTGGTTTTTGTTCTGATTTCACCCTCCTGAAATCCACAATCAGTTTTTTAGCTTTGATAATGTTGAATGCAAGATTGTTATTGTGACACCACTCAACCATAAAATCTAACTCACTCACGTATGTATACTTCCTCATTGCCACCTGTGAATCTGCCGACAATTGTGCTGTCATCAGCAAATGTGAATTGTGCCGAGCCACATAATCACGGGTGTAGAAAGAGTAGAGGAGTGGGCTGGCTAACCACATTCGAGGTGCACCTGTGTTGATCGTCAGTGAGGAGGAAACGTTGTTTCTGATTCATACGGACCGTGATCTTCCAATGAGGAAGTCAAGGATCCAGTTGCAGAAGGTGTAGAGGCCCAGGTTTTGAAGTTTACTGACCAGTACTGAGGAGATGATGGCGTTGAAAGCTGAGCTGTAGTCGATGAAAAGCAGCCTGATGTATGTGTTGCTGTTGTCCTGGTGATCCAGACCGGAGTGGAGAGCCAGTGAGATTGGATCTGTTGTGGAGTGATTGTGATGGTAGAAGGTTTGAAATGGGTACAGGTCTTTACTTTGGTACGAGTTAATTCTGGCCATAACCAACCTCTCAAAGCATTTCATCACAGGAGATGCGAGTGGTACTGGGCTCTAGTGATTAAGGCAGCTTACTCTGCACATCCTTTGTTACCAGCACATCTGCCCTTGCCCCCTCCCCTCCCATGTGCAACAAGGGCAGGATTTTCCCTTGTACTCACCTAGCATCCCATCGGCCTCCACATCCAACATATCATCCTCCACCATTTCCACCACCAACTACATGATCCCACCACCAGACACCCATTCTCTTCTGCCCTCTCTGCCGGAACTGCTTCCTCTGTGATCCCTCGTTCACTCCAGCAGTCGACCCTTTGGCACCTAACCCTGTGACCGTACCCACAACTCCTCCCTCACCACCATTTAGGGTCCTAAACAGTTCTTCCAAATGAAGCTGCACTTCACTTGCGAATCTGCAGGGTCATTTACTGCATCTATGCTCCAATTGTGGTGGTCTCTACATTGGAAAGACTGGATACAGAGTGGGAGATTGATTCACTGAACACCTCTGCTTCATCTGCTGCAGTAGCAGGATCTCATAGTGGCCAACTATTTTAATTCCCTTGCTGATATGTCTGTCCATGGACTCATGCCGTGTCAGACTGAGACCACTAACAAATTGGAGGAACAACACCTCATCTTCCATCTTGGCACCTTCCAACCAGATGGCATTAACATAGACTTCTCTGGATTCAGTTAATGCCTCCCCCACCCACCTCATCTTTCCCCAAGTCTCCTTTCTTCCAGGTCTCTCTCACTTTTTCCCTGTATCTCCTTTCAGAGCCAGATACAACCCCTCCCCAATCAATTCTCCCACTTTCCTCTCTCTCTCCTGTCCTCTTCTTATATCAAATTAATACCTTTTATCTGTTGATCTGTAGTCCTCCCAATCCTAGTCTTCCCTTTTCACCAGTCTTTTAAGACAAGCACCTCTTTTTTTAAAATATTCTAATACCTTGAGGAAGGGCTCAGACCCGATACATTTTTATCTCCTATGTTTGCTGCGAGACCTGCAGTTCCTCCCACACTTGTATTTTTTTAAACTACAATCGCAGTGTCTGCAGATGTTCATGTCTTACTCCAATTCCCAACGTAAAAATGAGTTGGTGGCAACTGTAGGGAAACTACACCAGTCCTTTCTCCACTCGACTGGAAACTTCAGTGCAAATGCAAAAGCCGTTCAATAAAAGGGAAATTAATCTTCAGGTTGAAAATATGCAAAACAAAATGGAAGAATATGTCCAAGAGAAAGATTCCCACAATGATGCTTCATTTAAGGATTTGACCCAGTGAAATTTGCAAATTTGACTTACTGAAAGAACTTTCATCAACAGTAGTTCTACATCCCACTATGACTTCTAAATCTTTGGCCTCCTGCAAATTCTCATGACAGCTCCAGTATTGTGGTCAGAGGGTTAACCAAACACAATTAACCAATAGTTGAGATGACAACACACGAGCGGTTAGTTGGTTGTGAAGCACAAATGTGGCACAACGCAATGTTTTTTGTCTATTTGGTATGTTGTAGCCCTTGGACCTCTTCTGCACTTTCTAGAGAATAAAAATGGTCTAAATAAAATGTTTCAAATTGAAATGTTGACCATTCTTCTTCTCCCACTGATAGAACATAACAGCACAGGCCCTTCAGCCCACAATTCTGTGCTGACCTATAAATACCTATCCAAAAAAAACTTAACTCTTCCTACCTCATTCCTCTATTTTTCTTTCATCTATATGTTGCCTAAAGTCTTTGAAATGCCTCTATTGTTCCATTCTCCACCACCACCCCAGCAATGTATTCCATAACTCTGTAAAATAACTTAACCCTAATGTTTTTCCTAACCTTTCCTCCCTTCACTTTGTACAGATGATCTCTATTGTTTGCTACTCCCACCCTGGGAAAAAGGTGCTGGCTGCCTGCCTAATCTCTGCCTCTCAGAATCATGTAGACCTCTATTAAGTCACATCTCATCTTTCTTTACTCCAAAGATAAAAGCCTTAGCTGTGCTAATCTTGCCTCATACGACATTTCTCTCTACCCAGACAACATCCTGGTTAAATTTCTCTACACCCTCTCTAAAGCACTCACATTCTTTCTATAATGAAGTGACCAGAACTGAACACAATATTCTAATTGTGTGATGCAACATTACCTCACGAGTCCTGGACTCAATTCCCTGACTAATGAAGCCCAGCATACCACAGGCCTTCTTAACTATCGTATCAAGCTGTGTAGTAAACTTGAGAGATCTATGGATTTAGACCCCAAGGTCCCTCTGTTCTTCTACACTCAAGTATCCTTCCATTAACCATGTACACTGCCTTCAAGTTTAACCTTCCAAAATGCATCACCTCATACTTATCTGGATCAAAGACCATCTGTCACTTTTCCGCCCAACACTGCATACTGTCTATATCCTGTTGTAATCTACAGCAACCTTCATCACTATCCACAACTCTTCAAACCTTTATATCATCTGCAAACCTACTGACCGAACCCTCCACTTCATCGTTGAGGTAATTTATAAAAATAACAAAGAGCAGGGCCCCGGAACAGATCACTTGATCTCCATTAGTCACTGACCTCCATGTAGAATACTTCCCACCCACTACTACTCTTTGCTTTCTGCAGGCAAGCCAATTATAAGTCCACACAAGCAAGGTTCCATGGATCCCATGCTTCATGACTTTTTGAACGAGTCTCCCATGGGGCAACTTGTCAAATGCCCCTTACTAAAATCCATAGACATCACTTCTACCACTTGACCTTCATCAATTTCTTTTGTTATCTCCTTAATAAACTCAATTAGGCTCATAAGGCAT
Organism: Narcine bancroftii; assembly: GCF_036971445.1. Classification (NCBI taxonomy): domain Eukaryota; kingdom Metazoa; phylum Chordata; class Chondrichthyes; order Torpediniformes; family Narcinidae; genus Narcine; species Narcine bancroftii. The sequence continues at coordinate 89,192,684 of NC_091470.1, read as the reverse complement.
GACATTCCCTTCACAAAGCCATGCTGGCTATTCCTAAGACTGTACTATAAATGGTCACAAGTCCTGTCCCTAAGAAACCTCTCCAATAGTTTGTCAATCAATGATGTAAGACTCAATGGTCTACAATACCTGATGTCCATTTTGAAACAAAGGGACGCATTTGCCATTCTCCAAGGAGGATGCAAATATCATTGCCAACACCCCAGCAATCTCTTTCCTACAGCAATCTGGGGTAATATCTCACCTGGTCCTGGGAACTTATCAATCTTAATGTTTTTAAGATCCAGCACTTCCCCTCTCTTAATCCCAACACTGCCTAGCACTTAAGATTGTTCTATTCTGACCTCACTTTGGCCAAGGTCCTTTCCTCTGGTGAATACTGAAGCAAAGTTTTCATTTCGGACCTTCCCAACCCTCTCTGCCTCCAGGAACAGGTCACCTTCACTCTCATCATCATTTTGTTCAGCATAGAACACCTTAGGGTTTCCTTAATCCTACTTGCCTACTGTTCAGTATGGTATTCTCTGCCATGCTGACAGATGCCATCCGTAACTACGAAGGAGGAATCTACATCAGGTACAGGACTGATGGCAGGTTGTTCAACCTCAAGCGCATGCAGGCAGTTACAAAAGCGCAAGAGACCATCATCAGGCTTCTTGTTTGCTGATGACTGCGCACTCAACACCAGCACAGAACAGAAGATGCAAGCGTGAAATGGACTGCTTCTCACAAGCCTGCGACGACTTCGGTCTCACTATCAGCACCAAAAATACTGAAGTTATATACCAGCCTGCCCCAGGAAAGCCATACCAGGAGCCGCGCATCACGGTGAAGGGCCAGAACCTCCAGGCAGTCGACAACTTCACCTATCTGGGCAGCATACTCTCTCGCACAGTGAACATAGACGCTGAGGTCAATAACAGGATTGCCAAAGCCAGTACTGCCTTTGGGAGACTGTGAGAACGTCTGGGAGTGGAGAAGACTCAGCCTTACCACCAAGCTGAAGGTCTATTGTGCAGTGGTCCTTACCACCCTCCCTTACGCCAGTAATACCTGGACTGTCTACAGCAGACACACCAAACAGCTCAAGCACTTTCACCTGAGCTGTCTCTGCAGACTCCTCCACTTCAGGTGGGAGGACAAAGTCCCAGACACAGAAATCCTAGAATGAGCTGGGCTCTGCAGTGTCAACACCCTCCTGCTGAAACCCCAAGCCAGGTGGGCTGGACATGTGGTCAGAATGCCAGACAGCCGATTGCCTAAGCAGCTGCTGTACGGAGAACTGTGTCACGGCAAGCGCTCAGTCAAGGGGCAGAAGAAACATTACAAAGACTGCCTCAAGGCATCCCTCAAAGGCCTGCGTGTCGACATCAACACATGGGAGACGCTGGCCCTCAACCGTCCGGCTTGGTGCAGCAAGATCACCACAGTAGTCCATGCAGCTGAAGTCAGGCGCATCATCGAGGCGCAACGAAAGCGTGCAAGGCCCAAACAGCATCCACTGCCATGACAGCACCCACCCACTTGTGTCCCACATGTGGGAGAGTCTTCAGGGCCCGGATTGGCCTCACCAGTCATCTCCGGACCCACAGTCACCAATCTCTCATTTGACTTTGAAGGTCGAATATCATTGCCAAGGTCTTTTCATGCCCCCTTTCAGCTCTCCCAAGTCCTTTCTCCCAAGTTCCTTCCTGGCTACCATATAATTCTCATGAGCTCTTCCTGTTTTTTGCTTCCTAAATCTAATGCAGGCTTCCTATTTCCTCTAACTAGCTGCCTCACCTCTTGTCAACCACAGTTCCGTTATCCTACCAACACCCCTGTCCCAGTGGGACAAACCTATCCATAATCCCATGCAAATGGTCTCTAAACATCCTCCACATTACTTCTGTTCTTTCTCCTGAAAATATGTTCCCAATTTATTCTCCCTATTTCCTGCCTCATCCCATCATAATTAGCCCTTCCACAATTAATCTCTTTACCATTTTGTCTGCTTTCATCATTGTCTGTAACTATGCTGAAGCTCATGAAGTTGTGGTCACTCTCACTGAAATGCTCTCCCACTGAGAGGTGTACCACCTGACCTGGTTCATTAGCCAGTACTAGATCCAGTATTGCACACATGTCCAAATTTGGCCCGCGATATAATTATATTTGGCCCGCAAGATCATATCAAAAATGTATTAGAGGTGGCCCGCTGGCCGCCGTGCCAGTATAGCGCATGCACAGTAACCGCTGTGTCCCAGGGTGAGAGAGAGAAAAATCCTGGTCCTTGAAAAGTAGTGGTGGGTGGTTTTATAAACACGCTGTCGTGTCCACCCGCCCACCCCTCCACCGCTGCGCGGCCTGGCCGGTGTCAGGGGAAGCCAAGGCCGCTTCCCAGCGCCTGGAACCCCAGTGGCACAGCGTTTTTTGGAGCTGCAGATGGAGTCGGGACGCCGGAGGGAAGATTGGGGCTCCCCGCTGGGCGATGGGGGCGCTGGCCGCCGTGCACCTTCCCACTGGACCAGCGGCGGGTGCCCGGAGTACACGTGGAGAGCAAGGCTGGTCGGGCAGGTAGGGTGGAACGCCCCCCCGCCAATCTCGGGAGTGGCGTGGGCTGGATCGGGATTAGCCGCGCTCACCTGCTCCTCCACCGCTGACCGGGATCCCAGCACGGTCCTGAGCGTGGAGACTGCCCTGGAAAGGTCCTGGGACACCGGCACGGAAAGAAAAGGGGGTCCGGGAGAAACTCAGCAGGTCAAGGGGGGATCCGGGAGAAACTCAGCAAGTCAAAGGGGGGTCCGAGAGAAACTCAGCAGGTCAAGGGGGAGGGCTCCGGGAGAAACTCGGAAGGTCAAGGGGAGGGGTCTGGGAGAAACTCAGCAGGTCAAGGGGGGTCCGGGAGAAACTCAGCAGGTCAAGGGAGGTCCGGGAGAAACTCAGCAGGTCAAGGGAGGTCCGGGAGAAACTCAGCAGGTCAAGGGAGGTCCGGGAGAAACTCAGCAGGTCAAGGGGGGTCCGGGAGAAACTCAGCAGGTCAAAGGGGGATCTGGGAGAAACTCAGCAGGTCAAGGGAGGTCCGGGAGAAACTCAGCAGGTCAAGGGGGGGGTCTGGGAGAAACTCAGCAGGTCAAGGGGGGTCTGGGAGAAACTCAGCAGGTCAAGGGGGGTCCGGGAGAAACTCAGCAGGTCAAGGGGGGTCCAGGAGAAACTCAGGGAAGGCCTGACCTCGCCAGGACCGTTGCCCACTCCCCCTCCCTGCCCCAGGCCGACCCACGACTCACGGTGACGGGGCCGCTGATCCGCCGAGAGCCGATGCCCCCGCACTGTCGTTGTCCAACCCGATCGCCCGCAAACCCCGCCCTCTCGCACACAGGCCTGAGTAAGTATTATGAACTTTAATCTCAGGATAAAACGATCTTCCAATAGTTTCATGTCACAGTGATAAACATATTCCTGGTTAAAAATGGTCCTGCACCTGGATACAAGCTCATTAGGCATAAAACTTGAAAAGTGTGTAAATCAAAGGATATCTGTACCAATGGAAAAAGGGCATGGCAAATAACCCTGCTAGAGTTCATGCCCACAATCAGTCACCCATTTGATTGTTTCAGGAATCATGTTATTCTCCCACATTCTCAATAGCCCTCAGATTTTACTATTCCACAGCACACTAGCAACATTTGACAAATCCTCTATAGAGAAATATTATTTATTGAATATTTTATTTCTCATTTGTTAATGCTTCTGGAAAGAGTTTATCCAAAACTATTATTAAACATTTATTTTAATAAGAAAAAGTTTAACATTACTTATGTTGAAAGAAGAGAAAACATGCAGATGTTGTTGAAAATGTTCAATAAATATTTAGTTCGGCCCTCGACTTAGTCCAAGTTTTTAATTTTGGCCCTCCGTGAATTTGAGTTTGACACCCCTGCAGAAATGCCTCTCCTCTAGTCAGCTGGTCCATATACTGCATCAGAAATCCTTCTTGGACATAACTGACAAATTCTGCTCCATATATCCCTCTTGCAGTGAAGTGGTGCCAGGCTATACAGTATTAGGGAAGTTGAAATCTCCCATAACAACAACCTGATGCTGCTTGATCTGCTGAGCAGCTCCCAGCAGAGTGCATTTAGCATCAGATTCGAGCATCTGCAGTCTCCAGCATTTGGTTTCTTTCAAAGTTGCCAACAATATAAAAATAAAGTATTCCAGGATCAGCTGTTTAATTTTTTTCCCCCCACATTACTGCAGATATTTAATGTAAATACAGCTGGTGTGGATCATAATGATACCCTCTAGTTCTACATCAAGCTTGCAACACGTTATCCATCCGGTCACTTCTGGAAGAATAACCAAATACAACATTAAAATAACCAGATGGTTAACTTTAGATTTGTAACCAGATGAAATGAATGAAGTTTATACATTTGAATTAAATGTTCCCTTCAGTAGAATCAAAAATAACAGTTACATGCCTTCCTGTCAGGTCACACTTCACATTTCCACTGTTCAAACATGTTATTTGGTTTGCCACTTGAGGCGTCTGTTAATAATTTTATTTCAAAATTACAAACAGAACTGCTAATTTCTGATAAAATTCCAGGAGAAGCAGTGAGCATCAATTTGGAGTGGCATTAACAAAGCCTCCAGATTCTAAATCCACAAGATATAATTGTCAAAGCTACATGATAACTATGTACTTCTTATCTTTGTACAAAATCTCTCTGAACATCAGCATTCTGAGGTCTCAAACCAGTGAAATAAAACACTGCTTCTCTATCCTCTCTACTAAAGATGGCAAACATTTATTTTCTCCACATTATAGCCCATCTGCAAGTTCGACAGACTTACTTTATGGGTGGGGGAAGGAGGGAGGAACAGGGGGGGCAGGGGTCACAGGCGCATATAGGTGGGAGGGTGGAAGAGATAAAAGCTGTGATGGGGAAAAGGTAGCTCTCTGAAGTTCAACTTCAGATTATTGTCAGAGTACATACATTACATGACATCACATACACACATTCCGTTTCCTGCGGGCAGGCAGAATTTCTACTTTTCGGCAGTGCAAACTGTACTCAAGAAAAAACATTCATATACAAAAGAGACACGCAAACAAAGTGACTGCAACACTGAAAAATATCCTGTGGAAAGTACAAGTCTTTAAATGAGTCTCTGAGTGAGTTTGTTGTTGAGGAGTCTGATGGTGGAGCAGCAGCAACTCTTCCTGAACCTGGTGGCACAAGCTTTGTGGCACCTATACTTTTTTTCCTGAAGGCAGCATGTCAATCAAGGTTGACCCACCCACCCACAGATAGACACCTTCCAATTGGACGTCAGCCTTGCCAGATGCAGGATTAAAAACCCAGCACACTCTCTTTTTCCCCTTGAGGCAAGCCATGGATGATGCTGGAAGACTAATTGCGAAGGGTCCTATCCAAGTTGTGAGCAGTGGGCAACACTGGAGGACCAGTGTGTGAGCCAGTAAAGGGAGGGGGCTATTGTGGCATATATCCAGGAGAGATTGCCACATCTCACCCATTGTAAATTCTATCTAGACGTGTTCCTCTGCTAATTGGTATTGCAGTGCCAGCTTGTTGCAAAAGGGGTGGTGGGTATCATTGTTTAACCCTCGCTTCACAATCAGGAGTTGGAATTATTACTGATTAACTACTGTCCAATGTGCCCGATTTGTGTGTTATTGCTTTGTAAATGTGTTCACTGTAGAAAATTGTCCTATGTGTAAATAAGGTTATAGTTTACTGCAAAAATGTGTCCAGGACTTGTTGATTCTTGAACCCTTCACAATTGGTGCTATGAGCAGGTGCTATGAGCTTTGTTTTGTATGAGGAGGTGTGTGTTCCTCCTGCGGTGTATTCCTCCCGCGACAAGAGAGGATAGAATCCGAGGGCAGACCGACGAGATGTTGGATTCGGAAGCCTGGTATGCCAGCTGGAAAACAACAGCAAGCCAATGAATTGGTCTGATAGACTGGGCCTACAGGGCCCAAATGATCCTCAAATGATCAGAACTCCTAGGAAGTAAGAAGAGTCAGAGAGATACCTTGTGGCTACTGGCAGCTGTCCTGAAGCACCAGCACAAATCCCTGAAGGGAAAAAAAGGAACGGAACAGCCAATCGAAAGGTGTGGCAGAGACACTGCAACAGCGCAGCTCCACCATGGGAGCAGTCCAGATCTTGCAAACCCTTACCAGAGGGCAAGATTATACAGGCACTAAACTAATGTGTCGGCTAAAGTGGTCCAGTGAAGGTCTGAGCCTGCTGATGGTGCTGGCACGTGGTAAGGGAGATGGGGACGTCCGGATGGATGTAGAATAGTATTGGAATTGTCCTCTCCAGCGGTGCAGTGCACCTTATCACTCCAAGCAGGGGTGACGGTGCCCCCCCACCCCACCGAGTGCTATACTGGCCATATAAGGAATCCCTCATCCTACCATTCGTTGTCAATTATACGACCCCCAAATCAAATACAACCTGACAGCCACCAAGGCCAAGCCTTTTGAGACCTCCTTGCACCGTTTTTAGTGAGCTCCAGCATCTAAAAAATTTGCACTGCACCCCTGGTCTTCCCCCCATCCCCACCCCCCCTCCATGCCTGAACCCCTGAAAGCCTGACCAGTGAAATGTAATTCTCATTCTCATCTCTTAACTCTGTAGTACTAATTAAAGTAGATTGTCTTTCCAGAAGATTTTTTTAAAATCAGATCTAAATTCCTCAAATTTGTTTCAATGCCAAATTGAAATTTCATTCAACATCTACCTCAAGATCAACTTTTCACATTCACTGATTTTCACCCCTCAGCACATTTGACGTATGACCCATATTATTACTTTCTGGACTTCTTCCAGATAGTGGGTTCAAATATTGCAACAATAAACCTTTCACAGGATGCTGCAGCACATGAACAGAAAAGTGTTACAGTAGTTAATTCTCATCAGCAAAAGCATTATTTTGTGGCGTTACGCCATTAGGCAGGCAATCTGGTCCCGCTTGTCACGCACACGGCAGGGAAGCCGCCCAAATGGCGCCGTTGGGGGTTTCCTCCCGAACTCGGCATCGGGCTCAGAAGCCCGTGCTTGGGGACCCACGTGACGCCCGGTGACGTCGGGGGCCCCCCAGCATGGTTCTCAGCCAGGTCCGGGCTAGGAGAATAACACCAGCCAGACAGCCTGCAATAAATCAGTTTTTGCTCACTGAACTCAACCCGTCTGGTTGGGAGATCCTTCAGTCACCAGTGTAGCCACCGCTACAATTGGTGACCCCGAGAGTTTCAAACGTCTTTGAACCCAACATGAACGACCCTTCGATCAATGCTATAGCCATCAAGCTTCCTGACTTCTGGGTTCAGGAGCCGGAGACCTGATTCAGCCATGCAGAGGCTCAGTTTCAACTCTGCCAGATTTCATCAGATTCAACCAAGTTTTACCATGTGGTCACCGCCCTGGACCAGGCCACCGCCAAATGAGTGCTGCATCTCATTCAGCACCCACCAGCATAAGTATGGGACCATCAAGCGGATGCTCACCAGTTCCTTCGGCCTCTCCAGACACCAGCAGGCCGCTCGGATGCTGCACCTCAACGCCTTGGGGGACAGAACTCCAATTGAGTTGATGGACGAGATGCTTGCGCTCATGGGCGATCACACCAACTGCCCACTCTTCGAGAGCATCTTCCTCAACCATCTGCCTGAAAAAAGCCAGCCATTGCTGTCCCAGGAGAGCTTCGTCGACCCTAGGAAGGTCGCTCAAAAGGCTCAGAAGCTATGGCTCGAACGATACCCGGAGGGCTCAGCAGTCCAGCAGGTTACGAGTCACGGGCATGACCACGCCAAGCCTTCCTCTACCGCTGCAGTGGAACACCCAGCCCCTGCAGGGGCCTCAAAGAGCATAGCCAAAAGCAAATCTTCCACTTCAGGCCTCTGCTTCTTCCACCAGCGCTGGGGAGCCAAGGCTCAGAAGTGTCGTCGGCCCTGCTCGTTCCAGGGAAATGAGCAGGCCGATCGCTGTTAATGGCTGCAGCGGCTGGCCAAGAACACAGCCTTCTCTACCTGCGGGATTCAGTCAGTGGCCGACGGTTCCTCGTTGACACCAGGGCACAGATCAGCTTCATCCCAGCCAAAGTGATCGAGTCCTGGAACTGGCCACAAGGACCTCCCCTCCATGCAGCCAATTCGACGAAGATCGGAATGTATGCAGACAAGACCATCCACTTCCAGATCGGCCAGCAGAAGTTTTCGTGGAGGTTCATAGTTTCGTCCTTTCAAACCACCATCCTGGGTGTCGACTTCCTCCTCGCCCATGGACTCCTGGTCGACATTAGAGGTAGGCGACTGTAGATGCCCATACCTTCCAATTCATTCGCCTCAACGCCTCCCGCACAGAACAGCCGCAGATGGCCATGGTCAGCACGCCCAAGGACAAGTTTCAGCATATCCTGGATGAGTTCCCATCCCTCCTCAAGCCGCAGATCTCTGCCGCCTCACCACACCACGGGGTGTTTCATTACATCCCCACACAAGGCCCGCCGGTCCATGCCAAGGCATGCTGGCTTCCGCTAGATAAGTTCCAGATAGCGAACGAAGAGTTCTCGCATCTGCAGGAGCTGGGGATCATTCGACGCTCCGACAGTCCTTGGGCCTCATCACTGCACCTGGTCCCAAAAGCCTCCAGCGGCTGGCATCCCTGCGGAGATTATTGATGGCTTAACGACACGACAGTACCTGGCCATTACCCGATCCCTCACGTCCAGGACTTTACAGCCAATCTGCATGGTGCGAGGGTATTCTCCAAGGTCGACCTGGTGCACCAAATCCCAGTGCACCCCAAGGACATACCCAAAACGGCTTGTTCGAGTTCCTACACATGCTGTTTGGGCTCAAGAACTCAGCCCAGACCTTCCAGCGCCTTATGGACACCGTGGGCAGGGATTTGAATTTTGTATTCATTTACCTGGACGACATCCTTGTCGCCAGCAGAGACCGGGCACAACACAAGTTTCACCTGGGCACCCTCTTCTCCTGACTGACCAACTTTGGCCTATCGATCAATCCGGCCAAGTGCCAGTTCAGGAAAGAGTCCATGCAGCCTACTTGGTTCGGTTGGGAGTCGGAGGAGAAGCTTGGAGAGAGTCAGGCTGTGAGTCAGAGGAGGAGGAGCTTGTTGAAAGTGAGGAGAAGGTAAGCTATTAAAGTCGGGGGCTTACCGGGGCTTAGGCCTACTTGGTTCGGCTGGGAGTCAGAGGAGGAAAGTGATGGGGTTAATTGGTCAAGGGGCCAATAAAAGGAGTGAAAGGGGAGGGAGCGGCCAGCGAGGAGCGTCTCAGTGAGTGAGTGGAGCAGTGAAGGAGTGAGACATCCTGGCTTTGGCTCACCAGGCTTCGGAGAAAAGGTAAGCTGAGTTATTTGCCTTCGTATTCAGAATCATGCCAATAGGGTTAGTGCTCTGTACTGGGTGTCAAATGTGGGAACAATGGGTGACCTTCACCCTCCCAAATGGCCACATCTGCACCAGGTGTACTGAGATGCAGTTACTAAGGGAGCGAATTAGGGATATGGAGTTGCAGATTGATGACCTGCAGCTTGTAAGGGAGAGTGAGGAGTTAATCGACTCAACTTTCAGGGCGATAAATACTCCAGAACCCGTGTCATGTAAGTGGGAAACCGTCGGGGGGGGGGGGGGGGGGGGAAAGAGAAAAACAGAGAGCACACCAGTGACTATCCCACTCAGCAACAGTTATGTTGTGTTGGATTCTGTTGAGGGAGATGACCGGACAGAAGATGGCCATGGGCACAAGGTCAATGGCAATGATCCTGGCAAAGTGGTGCAAAAGAAAAGGAAAAGGAGAAATGCAATAGTTATTGGGGACTCCATTGTCAGGGGTACAGACAGGAGATTCTGTGAGCCAGATAAGTATACCCGCATGGTGTGCTGCCTCCCTGGTGCAAGGGTACGAGATATCACAAATCAGGTCCAAAATATTCTGAGAGGAGAGGGAGAGCAGCCTGATGTCTTGGTACATGTGGGTACAAACGACATTGACAAGAAAAGGGAGGAGGTAATGAAAAGGGATTACAGTGAGCTGGGACGAAAACTGAAAGACAGGAATGCTAGGGTGGTGATCTTGGGATTACTACCTGTTCCAAATGCAAGTGATGAAAAGAATGTAAGGATAAGGAAAATGAATGTGTGGCTGAGGTGCTGGTGTACAGGGCAAGGATTTGGCTTCTTGGATCATTGGGGAAGGCATGATCTTTACAAGAGGGATGGGTTACACCTAAATCCAAAAGGTGTCAACATTTTGGCAAGTATGTTTGGTACAGCAGAGGGGCAAGGTTTAAACTAATTTGGCTGGGGTATGGGAACCAGAGTGATAGGGAAAAGGGTAGGGAAGATAAAGTAATGGCCAGGAAAAGTAAAATAGGAAAAGTAATGTTAGGAGGAGAAAAGTAAAAAATCAGATGGTGCAATGAGTTTTCGGGACAATGATAGTGTTAAGAAAATTACAAAGAAAAATAGTGGGCAGAAAAATCAAAAGAAAAAGTTACAGAAGTCACTAGATATTAAAAGGGCAAAGAATGCCCACAGTATTAGAAATTAGGTTAGTGAACTTGAGGTGCAAATCGGTACCCATGCCTATGGTTTGGTAGCCATCACGGAAACATGGCTACAAGGTGACCCTAAATGGGACTTAAACTTTCAAGAGTATCAGGTGGTGCAAAGAGATAGACAAGAATGGTAAAGGAGGTGGAGTTGCACTCTTAATCAAAGATGAGCTCCAGGCAGTAGTGAGGGATGATACAAGATCTAAAGAGCATAATGTTGAGTCCATTGGGGTAGAGATAAAGAATAACAAAGGGAAAAAATTATTGGTGGGTGTTATCTATCGCCCACCAAATAACAATAGTTTAGTGGCACAGGAAATAAATAGAGAGATAAATGAGGCATTTAATAATGATACAGCAGTAGTCATGGGGGACTTTAACTTCCACATAGATTGGGAAAATCAAGTTGGTCGTGGGAGTCTGGAAGAGGACTTCATAGAATGCATCCGCAATAGCTTTCTTGAGCAGCATGTTAAGGAAACAACAAGAGAAAAAGCTCTCCTAGATCTAGTGTTGTGCAATGAGATAGGTAGAGTAAATGCTGTAATAGTCAGAGACCATCTGGGAAATAGCGATCATAGTATGATTGAATTTCTCATTCAGATGGAAGGGGAAATAGTTAGATCTAAAACTAATATATTATGCTTAAACAGGGGTGACTACCATAGGATGAGGGAGGAATTGGGCAGAGTGGACTGGGAGCACAGGCTAATTGATGAAACAGTTGAGGAACAGTGGAAGATTTTCAAAGAAATATTTTGTAATGCTCAACAAAAATATATTCCGGTCAGGAAAAAGGGCAGCAAGGGAGGGAAAAATCTACCGTGGTTAACAAAGGAAATAAAGGAGAGTATAAAATTGAAGGCGCAGGTGTACAAAGCTGCAAAGAGCAGTGGGAAACTGGAAGATTGGGATAACTTTAAGAGACAACAAGAGGTTACAAAGCGGGTAATAAGAAATGGGAAAAAGGATTATGAAAGTAAATTGGCACAAAATATAAAAACGGAAAGCAAAAATTTTTATAAATATATAAAACAGAAGAGGGTGGCCAGAGATAACATAGGACCCTTGGAGGATGAGAAAGGAAAACTGGTAGCAAAAAATGAGGAAATGGCCGAGGCATTGAACAAATATTTTGTGTCAGTCTTCACGGTGGAAGACACTGCCAGCATGCCCAAGTGCGGAGTTAAGGATGCGAATGTTGGTGAGGGCCTTGATAAAATAGTTGTTACAAAGGAAGTAGTGATGGAGAAACTAATGGGACTAAAGCCAGACAAATCACCTGGTCCTGATGATATGTAACCAAAGGTTCTGAAGGAAATAGCAGAAGTTATAGTTGATGCATTGGTGGTCATATACCAAAATTTCTTGGATTCTGGGCAGGTCCCAGCAGACTGGAAATTATTGGCCAATTAGCTTGATGTCTGTAGTTGGAAAAATGCTTGAAGCCATCATTAAAGATGAAATAGTGAAACTTTTGGAACGTAAGGGTTCAATCAGGCAGACACAGCATGGTTTTAGAAAGGGAAGATCTTGTTTAACAAACTTGTTAGGATTCTTTGAGGATATAATGGGTGTGGTGGATAGATTATATTTGGATTTCCAGAAAGCGTTTGATCAGGTGCCGCACAAGAGACTTCTCAGTAAGTTACAGGAAAGTGGAGTCCGGGGAAGTCTATTGGCCTGGATTGAAAATTGGTTGTCTGACAGGAGACAGAGAGTCGGGATAAGTGGGAGGTTTTCAGGTTGGCAGAGTTGTAAGTGGGGTGCCGCAGGGGTCGGTGTTAGGCCCACAACTGTTCATCATTTACATTGATGACTTGGAGGAGGGGACAAAATGTGGTGTAGCCAAGTTTGCGGATGACACCAAATTGAGTGGAAGAGCAAATTGTAATGAGGATGTGGAGAGTCTGCAGAGGGATACAGTTAAGCTGGATAAGTGGGGAAAGGTTTGGCCGATGGAGTACAATGTTAGTAAGTGTGAGGTTATCCACTTTGGCAAGAAAAATAAAAGAGCTGAATATTATTTAAAGGGTGAAAAAATACAGCATGCTGTTTTGCAGAGGGACTTGGGAGGGCTTGTGCATGAATTGCAAAAAGTTAGGTTGCAAGTGCAGCAGGTTATTAAGAAGGCAAATGGAATGTTGGCCTTCATTGCTAGAGGAATTGAATTCAGGAGTAGGGAGGTAATGTTGCAACTGTATAAGGTACTGGTGAGACCGCACCTGGAGTACTGTGTCCAGTTCTGGTCTCCATATTTGAGGAAGGATATACTGGCTTTGGAGATGGTCCAGAAGAGGTTTACTAGGTTGATCCCTGGGATGAAGGGGTTGACTTATGATGAAAGATTAAATCATCTAGGATTGTATTCGCTTGAGTTCAGAAGAATGAGAGGAGATCTATAGAAACATATAGGATTATGAAGGGTATGGATAGGATAGATGTAGGAAGGTTTTTTGAGCTGGCCGGGGAAACTAAAACGAGAGGACACAGTCTCAAGATTCGGGGAGTAGATTTAGGACAGAGATGAGGAAAAATAGTTTTTCCCAGAGAGTAGTGAATGTTTGGAATTCTCTAACCAGGGAAGTGGTTGAGGCTGCCTCATTAAACATATTTAAAATTCGGTTAGATAAATTTTTACATGATAGAGGAATTATGGGATATGGGGAAAAGGCAGGTAGGTGGAGTTAGGTCATAAATTAGATCAGCCATGATCTTATTAAATGGCGGAGCAGGCTCAATGGGCCATTTTTGGCCGACTCCTGTTCCTACTTCCTATGTTCCTTTTGTTCCTGGGCCATACCATCACGGCCAAAGGAGCCATACCTGCCGCTACGAAGGTCGCTGCAATCAGGGAGTTCCCACGCTCGGACAACCTGAAGGGGCTACAGGAGTTCGCGGGTATGGTCAATTTCAATAACTGCTTCATTCCAGGCGCTGCACGCATCATGCAGCCGCTCTTCTCCCCCATCCCAGCCAAAGACAAGACACCAACCTGGACTCCAGAAGTCAACAGGCCATTCGAACCCACAAAAGATGCGCTCGTGAAGGCTACCCTGCTCGTCCACCCATGCACCGACCTGCATATGGTGGTCTCCGTCGATGCCTCTGCCACAGCCGTCGGCGCCGTCCTGGAGCAGCAGGTGAATGGACAGAGGAAACCACTGGCATTCTTTAGCCGACTTCTCCGCCCACCAGAGTGCAATTATAGCGCTTTCGATCGTGAGTTGCTGGCGGTGCGTCATTTCCACTATTTCTTGGAGGGGAGGCCTTTCACTATTTTTACCGATCACAAACCCCCTCATTCAGGTGCTCACTATGGCAAGAGATCCCTGGCCAGCCCACCAACAGCGTCATCTCTCCGTGTCGGAGTTCACCACTGACATTCTGCACAAGGCGGGGAAAGACAATGTGGTTGCTGACGCACTTTCACGTCCGGCCATTTGCGTGCTGACACCTGGCCTTGTCTTCGACTAGCTCACCTGGGACCAGAAGTCCGATGAGGAGTCGTGGGTCTTCAGGACTGCCATCACGGGCCTGCGGTTCCAGGACCTCCCGACTCCTCACGGTGAGGGTACCGTCCTGTGCGATGTCTCCATGGGCACCCCACGTCCAGTGGTTCCCCAGCAGTGGCGCAGGCAAGTCTTCCACCATATCCATGAATTTTCCCACCCTTCCATCAGGGTCCACACTCCGTATGGTGGCAGAATGTTTCGTCTGGCACAGGCGTCGGAGGCAGATGGCGGACTGGGCCACAACCTGCTTACTATTGCCAGCTTTCCAAGGTACACAGGCACACCAGAGCACCCGGACAAGATTTCGAACACGTCCGGGAACAGTTCACCCACATACATGTGGACATCACCGGACCTTTACCCGTTTCCCAAGGTAATTGTTAACTTTTCACAGTGGTAGACTCGTTGGCCCGAGGAGGTCCCAATGCCAGATGCCTCATGGACTCCTGCTCCCAAGCACTTTTGAACAGTTGGGTTGCCCGGTTCGGCGTCCCAAGCCACCTCACCAGAGATCAGGGTGCTCAGTTCACCTCTGTGCTCTGGGTACAGCTCGCCAACAGGCTGGGGATCGAGCTACATCACACCACAGCCTATTACCCACAGGCCAATGGGCTAGTCGAGCAATTGCACCGCCACCTTGTCGGCACTTATGGCCCGCCTCACCGGCCCCGACTGGGTGGACGAGCTGCCTTGGGTGCTCCTGGGCATCCACTCGACACCCAAAGAAGACCTACAGGCGTCATCAGCTGAGCTGGTATACGGTGCACCGCTAGCCCTACCCGGTGAGTTCGTCAACGCACCTCACAACCCCCAGCAGTCACCGCACGGTCTATTTCCCTGCCTCCAGGCCCAGTTGGACTCCTTCACACCCCCACCGCCACCCAGACATGGCACACAAGCCTCTTACATCCCCAACGAGCTGTACTCCACAGAAAAAGTTTTTATCATGCAGGGCTCGTCCATAGCACCTCTACAAAGACCATACGAAGGGCCGTACAAAGTCATCCAGCGTTCAGCATCCACTTTCACACTGGACATCGGTGGTAAGAGGGAACCGTTTACAGTGCACAGGTTAAAGCCAGCCCACCTCAACCCCACCGATGTGGCCCAATCCAAGAACCGAGGCCACCCGGCAAAAAGAGGACATTGGTGCCGGTTCTTGGCGGGGGTGGGGGGGGCTGTATGGCGGTATGCCATTAGGCAGGCAAACCGGCCCCACTTGTCATGCACACGGCGGGGCAGCTGGCCAAAATGGTGCCGTCGGGGGTTCCTCCCGACCTCGGCACTGGGCTCAGAGGCCCGCGCCTGGTGACCCATGTGACGCCCCGGTGACATCGGGGGGCCCCAGCACAGTTCTCAGCCAGGTCCGGGCTGGGAGTATAAGACCACCCAGGCTCTCTGCAATATATCAGTTTTTGCTCACTGAACTCAACCCATCTGGTTGTGCAATCCGATCCTTCAGTTAGCAGTGTAGCCACTACTACAATTTAAGATAATACCAAGTGTGATACCAATGTAACTTTGATCTGTTCTGGTAGCAGTATGTCACAGGGCCAGCTGAGTTTCTTAAATGAGGTCCTACAGGATGTTGAAAACAAGGTGAACAAAACTTGTGCGATAAAATGATAAGATTAGGTAGCTAGACTTGGTTAGCAATTATCCATTGTTTGCACTTTTTCTTGGACAAATGTTACCTGCTATTCACACCCCTGCCAAGAATGTAGTCTAGGTCTTGCTACATACTAATAAGTGTTCATTTTCCTTTGTAACTATGCAATCAAACATTTCTACTTCCAACATTAATGGAAACAAAATTGCTGATGAAGGATCACATGACAGTTGTATCCAAGAAAATACCACAATGAGCTTCTGCCTCCTTGTACTGGGACTTTGATGGTTCTGATGAGAGTCTACATAGGCTTGATGGGCTGAAGGGCCTCAAGCTTAGCATACGTGTTCAATGAATGGATTATTCAAGTTTGGAAGTGTTGCTGAATCTTTACTGTGCTCTATTTTGGATGCTATATTATTAGAAATGCATCCCCACTGGTGGGGAGGGCGGGGGTCAGAGACCAGATGTTACAAGTAAAAAATAAAAGGGTAGAACTTGGAAAGTGATGTGAACAGAACTATTTCTATGCAGTATGCAAGTGGAATCTGGAATGTACCACCAGGTAAGATAGTGAAGGAGGTTCCATTGGGGCAGTTGAATAGGATTAAATATCTAGGATTTAGGGTGGATAATAACCTAAATAATTTATAAGCTAAACTACACCCCCTTGTTCAGGAGAATCAAGGAAGACTTAAGTAGGTGGATGACCCTGCCTATCACACTGGTGGGCAAGGTCAAATGTGTTAAAATTAATGTGTTGCTGAGGCTTCAGTACCTCTTCCAAACTTTCCCCTTGGCGCTGCCTCAGGGATTCTTCCAGAACTTACATTCACATGTTAGAAGATTTTTGTGGAATGGCAAGATAGCCAAGGTCTCTATGGAAAAACTAACCCGGGACTTTAGTCTGGGCAACTTAAGGTTACCAGACTAAGAAATATTATTGGGCAGCTTAGTCAAGGTATATTTGGGGTGGGGGGGGGGGGGGGGGGTGTACCATCCTGTGCACAAATTGGTCTGCACACGGTGGGTGAAAAGGTAGCAGGAGACTATTTTCAAGTGGACTCAAAATGATTTTGTTTAAAAAAGACAGCCCCATATTAAAACACAATTTTTATACGGAACAAAATTAATCAATTCGTAGGGTCTAAAGTGGAGCTGTTCCCAAAAACACCCTCGACTCGGAAAGATTAGTCACATTGACGACAGACAATAAGATCTTGGACATCTGTGATGAGTGGGGGCAATTAATGTCATTTGAGCAACTCGGAAATAAATGACTTATCAAATAAAACGTTCCTCTGCTACCTTCAGATAAGATCTTTTCTTGAAGGACAAGTTAGGTTCATCCACGGCCTTACCGATGTGTAGTGACAGAGTCACGGATTCGAAACGGGAACAATGTTTTTCTTTACTCCAAGCAGAAGGCCCTAAACCAGGCCTTCACAAATCAAGGCAATGATGGTAGTCAGAGTTAGGAACAACAATTGACACAGGTGCAGGTCAGACCTGTGATGGAACAGCATAACCCTGATTATTAGTGCACGGGATAGGCTGGTGCAGTGTAACTTTCTCCGCTAGCTATATTTGACACCGTAAAAATTGAATAAGGCTAAACCAGAAATTTCAGACCAATGTTTTTGGTGTGACAGGAACTAGGCCAAGTCCTAGGGAAAAAGAAAATTAAAAATTCCCACAGGACCCAGAGCTGTTCCTGTTGGGAAATATGATGGACAGAAGGCTCAAGATGAAGCTGTCCAGATTCCAAATCCAGTTTGGAATGATTGCATTGGCAGTGGTCAAGACAATGTGGTAACCTGGAAATCTGACTCCCATTTGGGCTTTGCTTGCTGGAATACAGAAATGAAAAGCAGTGTTCCTCTGGAGAAAATTACCTATAGCTTAAGAAAAAAGATAACATTTTCCCAAAAACAGCAACCATATTTAAATTTTATAGGAACACAGTTATAGTGTGGATCTATGTGTCTCGCCGCCCTGCCTCCCTGGTCTATCCTTCTACTGAGGGAGGGGAGTCCATTCCATCCCAATCAAGTAAAGTCAAGAAAAATGTTCCAGCCTAGGCTGTCAGGCTGTGACAAATCCCTGATGTGTTCCTTATCTTTGTTCTGGGTGTCTTAAATGTTGTGCATAACTGTGGTCTGTTGAGTGGGGAGGAGGAGGAGAAAATGGTTCGGACTCAACAGCGAATTTTATATATAATTGATAACTGTAATTTCTGATTAATTACTAGAAGATGAATTTGTGTTTAAAAATTTATAAAATATTCAAAAAAAAAAGTAGTTGAGTAAGTATTAGGCAGAAAGAAATTGGCCATGGTGGAAATAGAGAGATAACATTGTATTATCATTCTAGGATTTAATGAAAGAGGCAGGTCTGATCGAACAAGGGAGGCAAAACGTGTGGGTTTCCTTCCCAAGTTCCAAAGGCATGCAGTGTTCGCAGGTTAATTGGTCACATGGATGTAATTGGGTAGATTGGGCTTGTGACCTGTTATCATGCTGTTTAAAATAATCCTGTAGAACAATGGGTCTCTGCCATTACCTCATTGAAGTGGCCAATATCAGAACAAATTTGGAGTAAACATATTAATTAACCTACTCTTTGGAACTTGGGTGCACCCGGAGGAAATCACACAGATGTTGCATAACCATGAACACATTATGGACGAGAATTTAAAAGCTGGCACTTAATGCGCCAATAAAGTCAAAGAAGAAAATCAAAAAAGAGCAGTTTCCATCCATTAATTTGATACATTAATCAAGTAAAAATTTTAAAAGTCAAACCGATTTCATTTATATATACAAAATTTTTATATCAATATATTCCAGCGTGTCCAAACTGCAGCTAGTGAAAATATGTTGGCTGAGACAGGAATCGTAGGAGCCAGATCTCACAATGGTAGTGTCAGTAGGTGTGGCTTGCAATTAAACATATTTGGTATGTATACACATGTAATAGTTGACCCCTTCCCCACCTCATTTTTGGCCCCAGCCGCTTTGCCATCTGTATTCCTGACGCCTGACCACAGGCCCCAGCCGCCCATCCATCCAAGTTCCCGAGGCCCTGACTGCCATCTCTTGCCTTGCCCAGGCCCCCCATCCATTGGAACTCCTAGCGCCCCAGCCACCCTCCCACTGGAGCTCCTGATGCCCCGACCGGTAACTCTCACTTAGGCCCCGGCTGAGCTTCTGACACCAAACTCATCTTGGCCCCGGTTGCCTGCTCATCTAAATTCCTGATGCCCCGAATGACACAGGTACTTACAACGGTCAAAACTGTGTGCAATAATTGATCCTGTAAATTTTTTAATTGGTCCATAAAGTTTACCTCTTACATGAGCATATACAGAATATGTACTTTTTGATTATTGAAACTAAAACTAGCAGTTTAAAAACTACATACAGGAAGTAATATTACAACATGCATTTCTTAATATATAAATTTTAGTAGCAAAATTAACATGCAAGAGGAAAAACGTGTGTACAATATTTTTCTATGTTTTGCAGCTCTCCAACATCTGAAGTTATTGTTTGTGGCTCTTATGCAAAGCAAGTTTGCCCATCCCTGATATATTCAATGGGCAGTTTGACTTGCCTCAACACCATTAAATTGTATGTTCAAGATGAATACAGGATCTCAGCACAAACTTGGGCTGTGCTTTTGTGCAACTGAGATACTGCCAGAGGACACTGAAGGCTGCAGAAAGTGGCAAACCTTGCCAGGACCATCGAAGGCACCAATCTCCCATCCACTGAACACTGTGGTACTGCCTCAAGAAGGCAGCCAACATTATAAAGGATTCCCATCACCCTGGTCACAACTTCTTCTCACTGCTATCTATCTTCGGACAGAAGGTACTGAAGCCAGATGACTAACAACACAACGCTAAAGAACAGTTTTTATCCAACAGTTGTCAGGCTCTTTAACCTCCCCATACCACCCTAACCTTCTAGTATGGGACCACCAAAAGATCTGCTTGTACTATTGAAAGTTCACTTTTCCTGCAGTAACTGCAACTGTGAATATTCATCCATCTATCCTTTTGTAGATATTAAACCCTTATTTAATGCGCCCCAATTTAACATGAATCTGGAAATAACGCAATGAGCCATTGAGCCCCTTTTTTGCTCTTTCCAGAAGTGACATTTTTGTCAAAATGGAACACCAATAAAAAAAAAAACAAAAAGCTTTTATCCATGAAAGATAAGTTTCACACAATCAAGAATAAAGTCAAACCTCGGCATACCTGAATCAACACTTTGTGGCTGGAAATCTTAGGAAGATAAGTTACACATGTCACTTTGGAAAGTCGAGGAAGAGGCAGGATTAAAGGCCCAACTCACAGTCAGCCTAATGACTCCTTGTATGAGTGGTTGTTCAAGCACGCTCAGAAGGCCTTCCAAATTCCAGGATGATTCTCAAAGCTCAAGCTGAGAAGTTTGACCAGCTGATCAATGGAGAAACACCACAGTTCAAAGCTAGCAATGATGGCTAGACCGGTTTAAACGCCGTCACTGGATTTCTCAAGTGTTAGTGTCTGGAGAAATTTGCTCAGCTGACAGTGCCACTGCCAGTGAATACCCGGCAGAACTAAAAACTCTTAGAAGGTGGCTATGTCAAATAACAAGTGTACAACTGTGATGAAACAGGCCTCTGCTACAAGATGATCCCAGACCACACACCGTCTTGAAAAAGATGACACCCATCGATGTGAGGAGTTCAAACAACAAAGATTGTGTGTTGTTTTGTGTTAACAAGACTGGAACACAAGTTAAAACCGCTCATGATTGGAAAATCTTGCTCACCCCGCTGCTTCCCCCGTCTCAACATGAAGTCGTTACCGTTCGAATACACACATAGTAGAGATGCTTGGATGACCAGCGTTATCTTTGAGGATTGGTTTTTACAAAATTTTTGTCCCTGCCATCCACACTCATTTGTGCACTCAAAAGCTAGAACTCAAGCTCATCTTTTGCTTGACAACTGTCCTGCTCACCCACCAGCTGCCAGCCAAGTAAGCTGTGATAGAAAGATTAGAGTTTCTTACCTCCCAAAGAACTCAACATACAATTCCAGCCCCTAGATCAGGGGATCATTTCCGTGTTCAAGCAGAATTACAGGAGAGAATTAATTCATAGAATTGTAGACGAATCAACAACGCTGGAAAACTATCTGAAAAGCATGAACATTAAGGAGTTGAACCCCCCCCCCCCCCCCCAATCTGGACAGCTCTTGAGTGTGTAAAAATATTGGGAGAAGGGTCTGGATTCAGCTTTTTCATCCTTACAATCCACCATGATGATAAGCAAGAATTCTACAGTTTCACAGATGAAGAGGTGCGTGAGGCGCAGATCTGTTTGAAATTAGCAAAGAGGATTTATACCAGTGATACTCTAAAAATGATAAATGCCCAATGTGAGCACCGGATGGACTCAGAGATCTTCCATAATGTTACTAGAGCACCAATTCCCAAATGATAATGAGGAAACTCCACCCCACCCGCAAAAAGTGTCTGAAACCATTGAGTACCTAGAGGCTGGAGATATAGGTTGTGGACCACAAAAATCCTCCAGCTCAGAACCATTTTGGATTTTGCTCACAACCAGTGACATCGTGCATTCGAGCAACGAACGCGCAATCACTTTTTTTTTAAAAAAAAGAAATAATAATGATCGCAAATGGAGGCATTGAAACCCGATTTAGCATGACCCTGCTTTTTTTGCAATTAGATTTTTTTTGGACCCCAAGCATCACTTTTTCTTCCTCGACACATTATGGTGATTCCATGTATAGTAACTTGCAAACCTGTTTGGCTGCAGCAAGCAAGAATTACACTGCATCTGTACAGCATACTTGTATGAAAAGAAAACTCGTTCTTCATTGTCAGAAGATGAGTTCCCATTGCACCCAATTCACACAGCACAGAACTCTTCACAAATGCCTTGATCAATGTCACTTGCCACACAAGTCATTGCACTTCTCAGATGAATAACTACAGAACCTTTGGACACCCCATGAACTTTACTTTGGAGGCTAGTTCCTTGCGCTTGAACCTTCCTAACCAATCTTCCATGCGGAACCTGATCGAAGGCCTTACTGAAGTCCATATAGACAACATCCACTGTTTTCCCTTCAACATTCCTAGTCATCTCTTCAAAAAAATTTAACATGATTAGTCAAACATGACCTTCCACGCACAAACCAGTGTTGAATATTCCTGATCAGACCCTGTCTCTCCAGATACTTACATTATCTCTAAGAACGCTTTCCATTAACTTACCTACCACAGACATCAAACTTACAGACCTATAATTGCTAGGCTTGCTCCTTGAACCCTTTTTAAACAAAGAAACCACATTAACAACACGCCAATCCTCTGGCACTATAACCATCGCTAATGACATTTGAAAAACCATTGTCAGAGCCACTGCTATTTCCTCACTAACTCCTCTCACGGTTCTGGGGAAAATCCCGTCGGACCTGGAGACTTATCCACCTTTATATGCTGCAAAAGCTCCAGTACTTCCTCTTTCTTAATCACTAGTTTCCATAATGACCCTCTTTGCTTCCTTTACCCCACACAATTCAATATCCTTAATGAATACCAAAGAATAGAATATGTTCAAAATCGCTCCCATCTCATTTGGCGCCACACACAGTTGTCCGCTCCGATTCTCTAATGGACCAACTTTATCCCTCACTCTCCTTTTGCTATTAGCATATTTACAGAAACCTTTTGAATTTATTTTCACCCTGTTTCCTAAAGGCACCTTGTACCTTTTAGATTTTATTTCTTCAAGATTCTTCTTACATTCAATGTATTCTCCACACATCTCCTTTATTCCTTGTTTCTTATATTTATTGTAGGTCTCCCTCTTTTTACGAACCAAGTTTCCAATATGCCTTGAAAAACATGGCTCTCAAGCTTTTGACTGCCTTTTATCCTGACTGGAACAAAGATTTTGTACCCTCAAAATGTCAACTTTAAAAAGATCTCCATTTCTCTATTACATTCTTCCCATAAAACAAATTGTTCCAATCCACTCCTCGTTAGTCCTTTCTCATCTCCTCAAATCTAGCTTTCGCCACTCAAAAACTGCAATCTTGGGTCCTGACCTATCCCTTTCCATAATCACGTTGAAGTTAATGGCCCTATGATCACTAGATCCAAAGTGCTCTCCAACACATACCTCCATCACCTGACCTATCATTCCCCAACAGTAGATCCAACACTGCCCCTTCTCTAGGCGGTACCTCTACGTATTGCTCTAAAAAAACTACCATGCACACATTTTACAAATTCCAATCCATCACAGAATGGGTTTCCCAATCTATTTTTTTTAAATCTCCCACGATCACAACCCTATGCTTATTACAAATATCTGTCATCTCCCCACACATTTTCTCCTCTAGTTCTCACTCTGCATTAGGTGGTCTATAATACCAACCCCCCCCCCCCCATAAGTGTGACTACCCCTTTCCCATTCCTCAATTCCACCCAATACAGCCCCCCGGACTAGCCCTCTAATCTATCCTGCCTAAGCGCTGCAGTAATATTTTCCCTGACAAGCAATGTTACACCACCCCCTCTTGCCTCTCCAATTCTAGCAACAAAATCAGAATTGTTTCATGCTCAATCACCTTGAATCAACCCATAAGATGATTCTTGCCAAGAGCTGTTAAATGTTGCATATGGAATTTGAAGCTTCAAGTCAAACATTTCTACAATAGTCATTATTTCATTAAGGACAGTGGGTGAAATTCTCAGCACAACTAAGAAATTCATAACAGCCTAGAGGATTGATAAAAACAAGATCCAAAACAAGAATTTTAACTGCTTGAAATGGAGAAAAACAAGATCAATTTTTGAAATTTTTTTCATACTTTTTATTAAACAGAAAAATATTAAGGAATAAAGTCAGTTATGTCTTTAAAAATTGCTCCCCCTCCCCCGCCACCCCACAATTAAAGCTATTTACTAATAAGCTATCCCAGGAAGGGAGAGCTAATTTGGTCCTCTACACAGTCAGTGGGACTGTGGCAGTGAAATACATGGAGTTCAATTAGGCCTATTAAATTTGAAGCTTCATGTTTATAATTAGTTCCACAATTACCAGTAACTAAACAAAAATCTACTTGAAATACTTGTTAAAGCACCAATTGATACCCATTCATTCCACTGTTTGAGAGAGCAGACTCAAATACTGCAGATCACTGAGCAGTAAAGAACAGGAACAGATCCTTCAACCCACAATTTCTCCGTAAAACATACCAACTTAAATTGCTCATCTGCTTGCTCCTGGCCCATATCCCTCTATTCCCTGCCCATTCATGCATCTATAAAAATGCTGTCTGAACATTGCTGTAATATTTACTTCCACCATTTCCCCTGGCAGCACGTTCCTGACACCTACCACTAAATACAACAGTTGTTGTATATCAGTAAACATTTCCCCCCTTCACTTTAAAGACAGGTCCTCTTGTATTTGACATTTCCACCTTGAGGGAAAAAAAGACTTTCCACATTATCTGTGCTTCTCATAATTTTCGCAACTTTTTTTTTATGTTTAAACATACACCATGATTACAAGCCCTTCCAGCCCACAAGCCGTGCCATCCAATTGACTTATAACCCCAGTGCATTTTGAACTGCGGGAGGAAACCCAAGCAGACATGGGGAAAACATACAAACTCTCTACAGACAGCACCAGATTATAACCCAAATCACTGCCAATCTACTGATGAATCCCATGGGAGTGGGTTGTATAAAACCTGCTTTTTTTTAAAAAAAGGACTCAATTAATAGAATAAGAATAATACATTGAATATAAAATCCTAGAAAAACATTCATAAGGTCAATTAAAAAAAGGAGAGTCCCTCTGGGAGAAGAGGGAACAGGAGGAGATATAAAGAAAGAAAATAAAAAAAGAGCAAGGTTTGACATCTGAATCACACCATTTTAAAAGTATTAAATTTCTAATAAGGAGTATACTAATTGAGAAATAGCAAAATAAATTATACCATCTGGGCATTCAAGTCATTTAAATAAAGTTGCCAAATTTCAACAAGCATACTATATCTATTCCCAAGACTTTAAATAATCCTCTCATGGAGAATACAACTTTGCACTTCCATGTTCCAATGATCAATGTGAAGTAGGGAAATCAGATTTCCATGTTACTGCTGTACATTTCTGGCCTATTGACAATGCAATTTTAATAAATTTAGATTTCCTTAGGGAGAAGTTAACTTTTATAACTTCCAAATTCCCTAGAAGAAACAATCCAGAGTCTAGAGGGAGTAGATTGTATAAAACTTGGCTAAATAGTATACTAACAACCTCTCACTTAATATCACCAAAAATCAAAGAGCTAACTGTGGACTTTATGAAAGGAAAACCAGAGGTGTGTGATCCAGTGATCAAAGGGGAAAATCAGAGATGGAGAGGGTGAGCAAATTTTAATCCCTCGAAGTCACTATCTCAGACGACCTTTCCCAAACCTAACACCCTAATGTCATTATGGAGAAAGCATGTCAGCATCTCTACTTCCTTAAGAATTTGCAGAGGTTTGGTACGACATCAGAAACCTTGGCAAACCTCTGCAGGTGTGTAGTGGAAAGTGTGTTGACCTGGTATGGGGGCACCAATGCCTCGGAGTGGAAAGCCCTGCACAAGGTTGTGGGGACACAGACAAAACTCTCCCCACCATTGAGAAAATCTATAGTGTGGGGGGTGGTGTATTAGCATGGATAAAGGATTGGATAACTAATTGAAAGCAGAGATTTGGGGTGTTTTTCTGGTTGGCAAATCAGTGGTGAGCAGGGTGCTGCAGGGATTGGTGCTGAGCCAGCAACTGTTCACAATATGCATTAACAATCTGGAAGAGGGGACAGAGTGGAGTGTATCTAACTTGCCGAGTGGAAAAGCAAATTGTGCAGAGGATACGGAGAGCCTGCAGACAGATACGTTAAGTGAGTGGGCAAGGATCTAGGAAACTTGTAGTACAATGTTGATAAATGTGAGGTTATCCACTTTGGAGGAAAAATGGAAGATCAGATTATTACTTAAATGGCAAGTGATTGCAGCCTGCTGCCATGTAGAAGCACTTGTGCATCAATCATTTCCAGGTGCAGCAGGCTCTCAAGATGGCAAATAGAATATTGACCTTCATTGCAAGAGGGATTGAATTTAGGGGCAGGGAAGTTATGCTGCAACTAGACAGTACCAGTGAAGCATCATCTGGTTACTGGATACAGTTCTGGTCTCCTGACTTGAAGGATGTACTGGTTTTGAAGGCAATTCAGAGAAAGTTCACCAGGTTGATCCAGAGATGAGAGGGTTAGCCTATGAGGAGAGGTTGAGTCGTGTGGGATTAAACTTGCTGGAATTTAGAAGAACAAGAGGGGATCTTATAGAAAGGTATAAAAATTATAAAAGGCATAGATAAGATTGAGGTAGGCAAGTTGTTTCTATTGGTGGGGGAGAATTAAGGTATTTAGCCAAAAGATTCAGGGTGGTAGATTTAGGACAGAGGAGGAGGATCTGCTTTTCTCAGAGAATGGTGCATCTGTGGAATTCACTGCCCACTGAAGCAGTGGAGGCTACCTCAATAAATGCATTTAAGACAAAGTTGGATAGATTTTTAGATAGATGGGGAATTAAGGGATAAGGGGAAAAGACAAATAGGTGGAGACAAGCCTATCAAATCAGCCAATATTACATTGAATGGCAGAGCAAGCTTGATGGACTGGATGGCCTACTCTGCATTTGACACGTCTAAAATTAAAATCTGCAGTAAAACCAGCTATCTGAATTCAAATAAGTGGCAAATTCAAGCACACACAAACCTTTTGTAAAGATCACAAGATATAGGAGTAGGCCCATTGAGTCTGCTTCGCCTTTCTAATCATGAGCTGATCCATCCTCCCACTCAGTCCCACTCTCCAGCTTTCTCTCCGTAACCCTCGTTGCCCTGACTAATCAAATACCTGTCAATCTCTACCTTAAATATACTCAACAACCTCATTTCCATTGCCATCTGTGGCAACAAGTTCCACAGACTCAGGAGCCTTTGACTAAAAATATTTTTCCAGTTTGGTTTTAAATTAATGCCCTTTTATACTGAAGTTATGCCCTCTTGTCCTAGAATCCCCTACCACGGAAAACATCCTTGCTACATCTACTCTGTCCAGCCTTTCAGCATTCGAAATACCACTACAAGGTCCCCCCTCATCCTTCTATACTCCAAGCTGAC
Source organism: Narcine bancroftii (assembly GCF_036971445.1). Lineage (NCBI taxonomy): Eukaryota > Metazoa > Chordata > Chondrichthyes > Torpediniformes > Narcinidae > Narcine > Narcine bancroftii. The sequence goes on along the minus strand of NC_091470.1, from coordinate 89,165,681 downwards.
AATCATTTATAGGTGCACTTGCCTTTTCATTCCAGGAATCCTTCTAGTAAATACTTTCTGAACCCTTCAGGTATTCCATAACATTATCCTTAACAATCAACTCCAATAGTTTCTCAACCACTGATGTCAGGCTAAGAGGTCTACAATTTCCTTTCTGCTACTTCGCTCTATTCTTAAACAGAGGAATGACATTAGTAATCGTCCAGTCCACCGGAACCATGCCAGAATCCATTGATTCCTGGAAGATCATTACCAATGCCTCCACAATCTCTACAGCTACCTCCTCAAAACCCAAGGGGGCATTCCATCTGGTCCAGGAGACTTGTCTTCCCTTGAGACATTTAGCTTACCTAGTACCTTCTCTCTTGTTATTTTGACTATACTTGCTTCTCTTCTCAGAGCCATGAGAGTCCAGTATGTTACCAATGTCTTCCATGGTGATGACATTCAAAATATTCATTCAGTTCTTCTGCCATCTCCTGGTTTCCCATTACAATTTCTCCAGCATTGTTTTCTATTCTGTCTACTTTAGTCTCTCTTTTTAAAAAAAAAACTCTTCATATGCTGTATATGGTTCTTGTATATGGTTCTTGTACACCAGTCACTGAAGGCGAGCATGCAGGTACAGCAGGCGGTTAAAAAGGCAAATGGTATGTTGGCCTTCATAGCAAGAGGGTTTGAGTCTCGGAATAAGGATACCTTACTGCAACTGTACAGAGCCTTGGTGAGACCACACCTGGAGTATTGTGTGCAGTTTTGGTCACCTTATCTGAGGAAGGATGTTCTTGCGATGGAGGGAGTGCAAAGGCGATTCACCAGGTTGATATCTGGAGTGGCAGGATTAAGTTATGGTGAAAGATTGCGCAATTTGGGATTGTACTCGCTGGAGTTTAGAAGATTGAGAGGGGATCTCATAGAGACATATAAAATTCTGGCAGGACTGGACAGAATGGATGCGGAAGGGATGTTTCCAATGGTGGGGGAGTCCAGAACCCGGGGCCACAGTTCGAGGATAATAGGCAAACCATTTAGAACAGAGAGGAGGAGGAATTTCTTTACCCAGAGGGTGGTGTATCTGTGGAATTCATTGCCACAGAGAGCAGTAGAGGCAGGTTCATTGAATATATTTAAGAGGGAATTAGATCTATTTCTTCAGTATAAAGGAATTAGGGGTTACGGAGAGAAGGCGGGGACGGGGTACTGAACTTTAAGATCAGCCATGATCTCATTGAATGGCGGAGCAGGCTCGAAGGGCCGAATGACTTACTCCTGCTCCTATCTTCTATGTTTCTCTGTATTAAAAGAGCTTTCAATCTCCTCTTTGATAGTACTTGCTAACTTCCTTTCGTAATTCATCTAATCATCATCTTTGTGGTTTTCTAGAAGTTTTTAAAAAGTTTCCCAGTCCTCTATCTCACCACTTACTTTTACTTCCTGTATGGCTTCTTTTGTTTTTACTTTTGGCTTTAACTTTTCTTGTGAGCCACAATGGTCTCATTTTTCCCATTCATGATTTTCTTTCATTTTGGTATTTGTCTGTCCTGCACTTTCCACATTTCATGCAGAAACTCCAGCCATTGCTGATCTCCTGTCTTCCCATTAGGATGTTTCTCCAATCAATTTTAACCAGTTCCTCTCTCATGTGACTAATTGCTTTACTCCACTGAAATATTGGCATTTCAAATTTCAAAGTGAACTCAATCATAGTGATCTCTGCCTCCCAAGGGTTCCTTTACCTTAACATAGAATGTTATAGCATAGTACAGGTCCTGCACCTTTGATGCTGTGTTGACCCATATATTCCTACCAAAAAAAATACTAGTCCCTTCCTACCTCATAACCCTTTCTTTCATTCATCTTAAATACCCCTAAGGTTTTAGCCTCCTTCATCATCATCCCTGGCAATGCATTCCAGACACCCACAACTCTTTAAAAAAAAACTTCCTCGTTGTCTCCCCTAAACTTTTCTCCCTTCACTTTGTAGAGATGTCCCCTGGTGTTTGCTATTCCTGCCCTGGAAAAAAGGCACTGGCTGTCCATCTTACCCATGTCTCTCAGAATCTTAAAGATCTTTATTAGTCTCCTCTCATCCTTCTTTGTTCCAAAGAAAAAAGTCCCAGCTATGCTAACCTTATTTTCCAATCCAAGCAACATCCTGGTAAATTTTCTCTGCAACCTCTACATAGTTTCACATCCTTCCTATAATGAGGTGACCAGAAGTCAATTAAACAGCTTCTTCCCATTTTGTCTGCCTTTATCCTTATTCATACCTATGGTAAAGTTCAGGTTGTTGTTGTCACTCTTACTGAAATGCTCCACCACCGAGAGGTCCAGCACCTGGCCAGCTTCATTACCCAACATCAGATTCAGTATGGCCTCTCCGCTCTTAGGCTGGTCCACATACTGTGCCCAGAATCATTCTTGGACACACCTGACAGATTCAGCCTATCTATCCCTCTTGCAGTCAGGAAGTGCCAGTCAATATTAGAGAAGTTGAAGTCTACCATGACAGCACTATTCCCAAATCTTCTTGCTCATCTGTTCCCGTGTCCAGATGGCTATTTGGGGGCCTATTTACTGGTCCCAGTGAAGTGGTTGATCCCTTCCCATTTCTGACTTCCACCCACACTGACTCAGTAGACACTTCCTTTGCAGCATCTTCCTTTTCTATAGCTGTGACACTATACCTGCACCCCCCCCCCCTTACCTCCCATCTTATTCCTTTTAAAACACCTACACCCCAATATCTGCATCAGCCAATCCTGCCCTTCCTCCAGCCAAGTCTCTGTAAAGGTCACAACATCATGGTTCCAAGTACTGATCTATGCTCCAAGTTCTTCTCCTTTGTTCCTAATCCTCCTTGCATTGAAATAGACACATTTCAAACCCTCTTACTGACTACACTTATGTTTCATCCCATGTCCTTCCTCACAAACACAGAACACATTATCATGCTTTTGACCTTCTGCCCTGTTCTCTGCACTCGCATTCTGGTTCCAACCCCTCTATCAAACTAATTTAGACCCTCCCCAACAGCTCGAGCAAACCTGCCCACCAGGATATTGGTCCCTCTCCAGTTCAGGTGCAGCCTGTCCTACTTGTTTAGTTAAGATCCCCAGAAAAGATTCAAATGATCCACAAAACTGAACCTTGCCTCAACTCTTCAGCCAAGCATTTGCCACAACTTCCTGTTCCTACCCTCACTGGCACATAGAACAGGCAGCAATCCCAAGATTACTACCCTGGAGGTCCTGCTTTTCAGCTTCTTTCCTAACTCCCTATATTACCTCATCTGTACTTCTATGTCATTAGTTCCCATATGGACCACAACATCTGGCTGCTCACCCTCTTGCCTGAGAATGCTGTGGACTCCTTAATCCTGGGAGGCAACATACCATCTTCAATCTCTTTCACAGAACCTCCTTAATTTGGCAGGGGGATGGGAACAAGAGTGCTAGGGCTGGGGGTGGGAGAGGGAACAAAACAACAGTAAAGTGAAGATAATGTGCAATAAGGTTGACAAGCAGGTGAAGAGAATTATAGCCAGAGGGATGACAGACAGTGCATTCAATAACTCTTCTACAGGTATTGTAGTTAAATGCACACAGCATTAGAAGGTAGGTGATCTTGCTGCACTGCTACAGATTGGAAGGTACGATGTTGCCTAGCTAACAAATCCCCAATATTATTGCTCTCCTCCTCCCTTCTGAGCCAAAGGGCCAGACTGTGCCAGAGACCTGACCACAACTTGTCCCATGTGGATAGTTTCCTACCCCCCAAAACAGTATACTTATTACTGAGGGGAATGGTCACAGGTATACTACCTGCCTATTCCCCTTCCCTCTCCTTACAGTCACCCAGCTATCTGTCTCCTGAATGATCTGGAGTTCATCCGGGTCCCTAACTCTTGTCTTCAAGGAGCTGCAGCTGGATGCACCTCTTGCATGTGTAATCATCCGGGACCATAGAGCTTTCTGAGAATTCCACTGCCCTACGTTCCATTTCCATTACCTATTCTTGATAACACAAAGACCTTATCTGGCCTCATTTTACTAGAAAAAAGTTCAACCTCTGTTCACCAAAGCCTCAAAGACCCACCGGCAGCTCCACTTGAACTTCCCCTCATTTTATTTGTCACTGCCCCTTATCTGCAGCACTCACACCCACTAATCACTGTTCTATTTAATACTCAAATTGTTCTCGGTTCCCTTTTTAAGCTTGCTAACCACAAGCCTGGTCCCAATGCTCCCTGGTCTCCAGGTCCTTCATTCTTCCTCTCTCTGCAATGGTTCCAAAACTACTCACTGCCTGAGTCCTTGATCTGCTCCCTTTTTAAACTTAAGCTCTCTAATCACCTCTGGTTCATTACACAGTATCCAATCCAGAACAGCCAATCCCCAGTGGGGTTATCAACAAGCTGCTCCAAAAAGCCATCCCATAAGCATACCGACCAAACTTTCCCAATCTACTTTAATGTTAAAATCCCCATCATCATCTTAATGCTGTCCTTCTGACATACTTTATCTATTTCCAGTTTTGTAATCTACACCCCAGCTGCTGTTTGGACTCCTGTATATAGCTACCACTCATGTCCTTTTACCTTTACCATTCCTTTACTCAACCAATAAGGATAGTTACCTCTTCTGATCATGTCCCTTCTTTCCAATTATTTAATATTGTTGCTTACCAGCAGAGCCACGCTGCCCCCCCCCCCCACCTGCCTATATTTGCGATACACTGTGAATCCTTGGATGTTCAGGTACCAATGATATCCATCCTTTAGCCATGACTCAGTAATGGCCACATCGTACCCTCCAATCTGTAGTTGTGCGCAAGATCATCTACCTTGTTTCTAATGCTATGTGCATTAAGTACTATACCTTTTGATCAGTTATTGAATGCACTGTCATCCCTCCGGCTTTAATTTTGTCTCTTCACCTCCCTGACATCCTTGTTAGACATTATCTTCGTTTTACTGTTGCTCTTCCACCCCACCCCACCCTCCCCCTCCCCCCCCCACCTCAGCCTAGCACTCTTTTCTCATCTCCCTACCAAATTAGGTTAAGTATATTAAACCTGCCCATCAGGATATTCATCCCCTATGTGTTCAGGTGTAACCCATCCTTTTTGTATCGGTCAGTACCTCCCCCCCCCCCAAAAAAATTCAAATTATTCAGGAATCACTTAGATGGGAGCAAATATTCAGTCAGTGGAGTGCCTTGTTCATACTTGCTCGTAGTAGCTGTTTGAATAAAGTTTTATGAAACAGCAAAGGTGTCTCCCAGGATGAAGAGCTGGTTGATGCCACTCACCACTGGGGTGACTCTCTTAAAGTGTCTCTTTATCACTGCCTAATAAAAGTCTTTATTAGTATATTAGTAATGTCTTTTGTAAACATGAGGGAAAGGGGTTCATTTATCTGTACTTGTAATGTTATTAATAGTCTTTCAAGCAGCTCTGCGAAGGGGGAACAGCAGTAAAACGAAGATAGTGAGCAGACGCAGCGACAATTAAATGTTTTCAAAGAATGTGGCTAAAAATAAAATGCTTCAAGATTTATATATTCATGCAAATAATGTTTGCTCAATGCAAGTACAGTTATAGCATTTTTTGCCCTTTAAACTGTTTATTCTTAATGCAGGTGTATTAGCTAGGCAGAGTAAGAGTGAGTCTCAAGCAACCTTAAAACTCGCTTACAAATCACCAAACACCTACCAATCCCCATAGGTGCCAGATACCAGGGGTTTTATTCTCACTTCACTTTGGCTTAGCTTCGCGGACGAAGATTTATGGAGGGGTAAATGTCCACGTCAGCTGCAGGCTCGTTTGTGGCTGACAAGTCCGATGCGGGACAGGCAGACACGGTTACAGCGGTTGCAGGGGAAAATTGGTTGGTTGGGGTTGGGTGTTGGGTTTTTCCTCCTTTGTGTTTTGTCAGTGAGGTGGGCTCTGCGGTCTTCTTCAAAGGAGGTTGCTGCCCGCCAAACTGTGAGGCGCCAAGATGCACGGTTTGAGGCGATATCACAAATGTTCTACTACCACTATGATTTGTACCCAGAACAGTTCTTCACATTGTGTAACTTAGCCATGTTAAGAATAACTTATTAAAAACTATACATGAATGCTATTTCATGCAGATATGATGTGAACCTCCTTAATGGGACAGCAAAGATGCACACATCAGGATGCTCTTTGTCAACTACAGTTTGGAATTTAACACCATCAGCATCCCCTCAAAACTGATCAACAAACTCCAAAACCTGGGACTCAACTCCCCATTATGTAATTGAATCTTGGATTTCCTTACCTCCACTTAGTGAGGATTGGTAGGAACATCTCCTCCACAACCTCCATCAATACCAGAGCACCACAGGGCTGCCCTCTTAGTCACCTGCTCTAATCACTTTACACCTACAACTGTGTGGCCGGGTATAATACCACCATCTACAAATTCGTTGACGACACCACAGCAGTGAGTTGTATAAAAAGGGCAATGAGGAAGATGAAAACTTGGCTGAATAGTGCACCAACAATTTTGCACTCAATGTCATCAAAACCAAGGAGCTCATTGTTGATTTCTCAGGAAGGGAAAACCAGATGCGTATGATCCAGTGATCATTGGGAGAATTACAGATGGAAAGGATTAGCAAATTTAAGTTCTTGGGAGTCACCATCTCAGAGGATTATTCTTGGACACAACACACAAATAGCATAAAAAAAAGAAAGCGCATCAGTGCCTCTACTTCCTCCAGTTTGCAGAAGTTTGGTATGACATCAAAAACCCTGGCAAACCTCTGCAGATATGTGGTGTAAAATGTGCTGGCTGTCTGCATCACGGTCTGGTATGGGGATATCAATATCCCTGAGTGTAAAGCCTTTCAAAAGATAGTGGACACAGCCTAGGACATCGCAGGTAAAACCCTTCCCACCATTGAGAACATCTACAGGGAATGCTGTTGTCGGAGACCAGCAGCAATCATCAAGGATTCACACCACTGAACACATGCTCTGTTTTCATTGTGCAATCAAGAGGTATAGGTACAAGACTTGCACCACCAGGTTCAGGAACAGCTGCTACCCCCTCCACCATCAGACTCAGCAATAAACTCAATCAGGGACTCATTTAAGGACTCTTACATTTGCACTTTGATTTTTCTGTCTCTCTCTATTGCAGTTTGTTTATATTTCTTTATTTGTTTACATGTGTAGATTGTGCAGTTTTTTTTTGCATACCAATAAGTGACAATTCTGCTTCACCCACATGAAAAATTTTGGAGCTGTATGTGATGTCATGTGTGTACTCTGACAGCAAATCTGAAACACTTATTTTCATCTAACTATTTTTAAAATAAAGCTGTCTGCGCAGTTCAGTTGGTTTCTAAAAAATCTTGCTCAACAGATCTAACCATGTCAAAATGCTCATGCCATTTTATTAATGCACAAATTTCTCAATATCTGATTCCGTGACAAGTTGCAAGTGAAAAGTCTAAACTTAAACTGATTCAAGTACACATGCCATACACTTTCAAAATGTTTTCTTTCAATGCATTCCACTTATTGCTCACATTTTGCACTGAATGCTCCAAAGCTATGGGAAAAAAAGTTCTTTGAATATTAATGACTCCACAAATATAGCTTTGTGGCGTTGATTCTTCCCCTCAACTCTTTATACACTGTATATACACTTGTGGTCATTTGTCATCTCACATCTCCCTTACCTCATCTATTTTGCATTCCACTCATCTTCAACTTCCATTAAACTTTGTTTAAAGGAAAGTTCAACAAGTCTAACGCAAAGATAAACATTAAAGTCTTTGATTGCAACGTGAAAGATTAACTCTTCCCAGAGGTGCTGCCAGACTTGTAAAGTATTTCCAAAATTTTGTTTCTAATTTAGATTTCCCTTATCTGCAGTAATTTTGAATTTCTGAAAAATGAACAGTTTTATTTTCATATTTTAAAAACAAAAGAAGTTATAAAGGCAACAGCTTTACCAAACTGCTGTTATTTTAATCATGAAAATAATAACTGAACACAATCAGCTAATATTACACAAAAAAATAAACTGGAAAGAATTCAACAGGTCAGCTCGGATTTGTGGAGGGAAATGGACAATTAATTGATGTGTTGGGTTGAAACCTTGATTTAGGACTGAAAGAGGAAGAAAACAGGCAGCACTGGATGGGGGGGGGGGTTGTGAAGATAGGACAGATGGAACAGTAGGTGACAAGTGGGCTGAAGGAGGATAGAAAGATAGAGCAAGATGATCGAGTTAGAAAACAGCTGCAAGAGAGTAGAAACAAGAGAAGAAAAATGTCATATGGAGCCAGGAAGGGAGAAAGGTGAAGACAGCTGTTGAATGAAGGAGTTGGTGGTACCAAACAAGGGAGGGATGGCAACAGTGAGGAAGGAAGGAATGAGAGGGAAGTGAGTAGGTGGAGAAGGGGTAGGGAAGTGGGTAACTGCAGGTTGGGGGAGGAGGAGGATTGAAAAGGTGGTACCTTGGAGAATGAGGAGAGAAAGGGATTGAAGGGGAGTGTGTTAGATGAAATGCTCCATATTATGGAGCAAATCAGTGAAAGATGCAAAAACAGGGTTATTGTAGCGGGCAATTTTAACTTCCCCAATTTTGACCAATAATTCTTTAGTCCCGGTGGCTTAGATGGGGCAGAATTTGTCAAGTCCAACCAGGAGGGTTCCTTGAAACAATATATAGCTAGGGAAGGGGCTAAATTAGTCCTTGCAATGGGAAGGAGCCCGGCTGGAGTTTCAGTGGAGGACCATTTTGGGAAAAGTGATAATTCTGTAAGATTTATAATAGTCATGGGTACTTGCCCTCAGGTGAAAAAGTCTAATTACGACAGAATTTGGCAGGAACTGGATGAAATAGATTGAGAACAGCTGTTCGCAAGTAAATCCACACATGACATGCAGAAGTCCTTTAAAGGCCAGCTGTTAAGAGCCAACATGTTCCAGTGAAGATCAAAGATAAGGATTGCAAGATTCCAGAATGATGGAGGTCATGTGATGCAAAAGGAGGAATAGGACGTGTCCATAGGAGCTCCTGGGCCAGGATGAAAGAAAAGCACCTAAAAATTGAATTTAGAAGATATTAAAAGAATAAAACTTCTACAAGAAGATGGGAAGAACTCTAATCAACAAAAAATGGCATCCAGAACAGTATCAAACTGCGAGCCTCAACAACAGCAAGATGGCACGGGAAGTGAAGGTGGTGGGCTCAGAGACCCGACAGCAGTGGCCTGACGTGGGGAAGTCCCCAGCAATCACCCAGCAGAGTAACAGCAGAAGTCAGCGATTGTAAGAAAACCGGCAGCATGATCAGGGACCAGTTGCCAGGAGGCGTCGGACTGGAAGACGGGCCGAGACAATCAACCGCCTTGAGAACGGTGGGAGGTGGGAGTGCAGGCTCGGAGCCCGGCAACGAGTAAGGGGACAGCAAAGGGAGGCGCAGGAGACTTTTGCCCCCAAGGGAGGTGCAGATGAGAACCTCAGCAAGCTCGTCTAGTGGCAAGGAGAGTAGTGGCCCCCTCCACTCCCAGAATAATTAGCTCCGATGGGCAGCAAGTAGTGGGGGGGGGGGGGAAAACACGGGAAGCAGCAACCCTGAGACATAACAGGCTTATCTGAGGAAGTCAGGAGCGATGGGAGTGATGTGGAGGCTGGTGCCTTCGAAAGGGAGGATGATGTTGGGCTGCACGAGGTAGCCAAAATGCGGTATTGGGAAGGAGGGGGACTTGGAGCCCTCACTGTTGACAATTTTGGAGGTGAGGAAAAAGACAAAAAAAAGACTCTCACTGGACTTGAGTAGGAAAATGAGCCGGTTAAATGTTAAGTTGGACAAATGTCATTCAGTATTAATGCTTTGCAAGGGAGGGCAACAGAATTGGATGAAAGAACAGGAAATAATGAGGACAGGATAGGGCAATTGGAAAATAAAGTTGCAACGTGTGGGGGGAGGGACAGAAAGGGGGCACATGACAAAGGATTGATATTCTTGAAAATTATAGCTGGCGGAACACACTTTAAATAGTGGGATTAAAAGAAAGATTCTTTCAATCCTGGCTTCCGGAGACTTTGGGGAAGGAAAGCTTGTGAGAATCAGTGACAAAAGGGCCCCATCGGCTCTTCACACACCCAGACCGGGACAAAGGCCATACTCTGTGTTGGTGGAGCTACTGCGCCACCAGGACCCGAGAAAAATTTTTTTTAAGAGCAGCAGTCACTGGATCAAAAGCAAGGGGAGGGACCTTGGAGCTGAAGGGCAATAAAGTGCTTTTTTAAAATCCTGATATCAGTGGGACCCTCCTTCGTCAAAGGAAGGAATTGGAACCATGGAAAAGAGCAGCAGAGCAAAAGGGGTATGGATGACTGTGTAATCATATACCCAGCAAACTTGAAAAAAGTAATGCCAGGAGGAGGGGAAATTTTTCTCAGACCCAAAAGAAGTTCAAAAGTTCATCAAATAACTAGCAATGGGAATATATAAATGCTCATGAAATAATGACAGTAAAGAATGTAAATAAATGGATGTAGATGTGGAAAGGGGAAGAAATGTAATGAGGGAAAATGGTCCTGGAGACACAGAGAAGGTGGGTGGAGAGGGAGGTAGATGAGTGCAAAAGGCACATCCTTTAATATAGAAGGGGGTGGTGACAACGTGGGGGATTCAGTCACCAGTGGAGGGAGAAGGGGAGATCTGCAAGAGGGGAAATGTGTGAGGGTGGCAAGTAGTTTTAATGGGGCTGCACAGGGTTGGGATTTGTTGTTGCATATTGTGTTGGGTTTTTTTCTCTCCTTTTTCTTCTTTTATTAATTTTTTTCTTTTATCGGTCCTTTTTGGGTTTGTGGTCTTTGTTCTTGCTAATCTTCCCAGGGTTTGTCACAGGGCCAGTGGGCTGGAGCAGACGGCTGAAGTAAAAAGGTTTGATGAACGATGAACGCAGGGCAATGAAGGTATTGGGGAAAAAAAACCACGTCAAATAATTCATGAGGCAATGGGTAAAAGTATAAAGTACGTTAGTTTTAACATTAATGGCTTGAATAGATCGGGAAAGAGAAAAAATCTGGCACACAAAAATATGGGAACGGATCTGGCCTTTCTTCAAGAAACATTTATAACAGAGTAGGAACACTAAAAAGGGGATGGGTGGGCCAGGTAATAGTCTCCTCTTTCAGCTCAATTCCAAAAGGGAAATGGCAATTCTGATAGGGAAGAGTGTTTCAGTGAGAGTGCAGAATGTGATCGCAGACAGAACAGGAAGATTTGTAAAGATGCACTGCCAGATATATTCAGAATCCTAGAACTTAGTAAATGTGTATGCCCCCAACTTTGATGATGAAAAGTTCATACAGGACATTTTCTTGGGATTGGCAGAGGGAAAGGAAAACATTCTGGTTGGGCGGAGATTTTAATTTTTGTCTGGATCTTGTCTTAGATAAGTCACTAAGAAAATAACCAAAATAAAGGCAGCAAGGGCTACCATTGATGGCATGAGGGAGAGAACTTGATAGATGAGTGGAGGCAGAAGCATCCTAGGGAGAGGGATTATTCCTTTCACTCAAAACAACTCCTACTCATATATAGTTTTTTTTTCCTGGGTTCAGCCCATGTAGAGGGTAGGATCAAGGAAGCTGAGTACACAGCTAGACTTCTCTCAGATCATTCACCCCTGACATTAACAATATAAATGCCAGATAAGCAGGAAACAGCATACAGGTGGCATCTTAATATGTTGCTGTTTTGTAGTTTCACAAGAGTGCAGGTATGTTTTACTCCAGATAAATTCTTCCTATGGGACACTCACAAAATATATTTGACAGGTCAAATAATTGGATACACCAAAACAAAATGAGGGATGTGGACAAATTAGAATAGAAAATTACACATCTAGAAGTTTTTTTTTATATATAAAAAGGTTCAGAGGGCCATTACAGGGCTCTACAAATAAAAAAAAAACTGAAATATGCTCCAAACATATAGTATGGAAAAGGCCATAATGCAGTCAAAACAAAAATATATGAATTGGGAGAGAGCACACAAAGTCCTTTCTTGGAAGGAAGCTCCACCAACACAGAACAGGCCTCAAGCAAAATCAATGCGATACAAACTGGGAATAGCAGGATCACCCATAAATCTCTCAGGGTTTATATAAATCAGAATTGACAGAGTGGTCCAATAAAGCCATTGAGTTACCAAATTTAGACCCAGAAGAACTGGAAGGCCTCAATCTTCCCTTTACGCAAAAGGAGATAGGGAAAGCATTGAGTTTACTGCAGACTAACAAGTTTCCCGGGGTTTCCACCTGTTTTAAGGTATTTAAGGATTTATTGATGCCTATGTGGAGGTGGTGGACCATGCAATGGAAATCCATATCCTCCAGAAATCTTTTTCAACAGCAATCCTTACAATGATCTTTTAAAAAGATAATATCCACGAACACCATTTTCTTGTAGTCCCAATTCACTGTTAAACACAGACTAAGATTCTGGCCAAAGTCCTGGCAAATAGATTGTTGAAACATCTGCCAAAATGAATAAAGACAGGTAACGGATAACATAATGCAAGTGTAATGTATCTGGCATAAACCAGAAACAGAGATTTAGCTGTGGTTTTGGATGCAGAAAACGCATTTGACAGATTGGAGTAGGATTTTCTATTCAAAGTGCTGGAAAAGTTTGGGTTAGGGCCAACTTTCAAATTTCCCCAGCTTTCCTACTGATAAGATCAAGTAGACAAGGGTGCCCGGTATCCAAGCCCCGTTCGTACTAGCCGAATTCAGGATCCAGACAACAAGGGTTTCAGAGTAGGCAGGAAGAACACAAAATTAATTTATTTGCTGATGACATACTGATATATCTGGCAGAACAAGCAAACTCATTGTCCAGGCTGTGCTCTACTCTGGAGAACTATAGCTAGGTATCAGGTCAATTGGGACAAGAGCAAAATTATGCCACTTACTAAGGGGGAATTACAGTCAATACCAAGAAAACAGTTATTTAAAGTGGACAAAACAGGATTAAATATCTAGGAGTCAGGATAGACATCAACTTGAATAACTTATACAAACTAAGTTATACTCCCTTATTTGGGAGAATTGAGGAGGACTTAAATAGATGTATGACCCTGCCTATAACTTTAGTGGGCAGGGTCAACTGTGTTAAAATGAATATGTTGACAAGACTTCAGTACCTCTTCCAGACAGAGCCTGTGACATTGCCCTGGGGATTCTTCTAAAATTTACTCTCACGAATAAGAAAATTTCTATGGAATGGAAAGATAGCCAGGGTTTCTATGGAAAAATTGACCTGGGATTACAGTCTGGGCAGATTACAAATGCCAGTCTTCAAGAAATACTACTGGGGCCCAGTCTTTGAAGGGGAGGTGTACCATCCTGTGCACAAATTGATCTGCATGGGGTAGGTGAGAAGGTAGCAGAGGACTTTATTTATAAATGGAATGCTAAATTATTATCTGAGAAAACAGGCAGCCCTATACAAAGACAAATTATCTTCATTTGGAATAAAATTAACCAATATCCAGGAATCAAAGGGGAGCTATCCCCAAAAACACCCCAGACTCCAAATAGATTAATACTATTGATGGCAGGTAACAAGATCCTAGACACCTGGTGTCATAATGGCATCAGGTGCATAGAGGACTGTTATAAGCAGGGTCAACTAATATAATTTGAACAACTCAGGTATAAGTATGATTTATCAAATAAGATGTTCCACTGCTACCTTCAGATAAGATCTTTCCTGCAGGACAAATTAGGCCCAACTATGGCCCGTGCAATGACATAGATTTGAAGGGGGAAAACACACATAAGTTGATCTCTGCAATGTTTTTCTTGTTCCATGCAGGAGGACCTAAACCAGGCCTTCGTAAATCAAGGCAGAGGTGGGAGTCAGACCTAGGAATAACAATTGATGAGCAGTGCTGGTCGGACAAGTCGGATCAGCATGACTGCAATCATTAATGCACAATTCTGACAGGTACAATACAACTCTCTACACCAGTTGTACTGGATGCCACAAAAATTGAACAGATCTAAACTAGAATTGTCAGATCAATGCTTTCGATGGGGCATTGAGACAGGAATTTTTGTGCATGCAACTTGGACATACCAATGTGAGACTCTTCTGGGTGGAACTAAGCCAAGTCCTAGAGAGGAAAATAAATCAAAGAATTCTCACAGGACCCAGAGTTGCTCCTGTTGGGAAACATAATGAACAAAAGACTGAAGATGAAGCTGTCCAAATGTCAAATTCAATTCGTAATTATCACATTGGCAGTGGCCAGGAAGTGCATAGCAGTTATCTGGAAGTCAGACTTCTGCCTAAGCATTACTCACTGGAATGCAGAAATGCAAAGCTGTGTTCCCCTGGAAGGGTGGGGGTTTCCATCCCATCCAGGAAAAGTCAAAATAGCCTGACCATTGACTGCCGTATCGTGACAAACCCATAAAAACCTGATACCCTGATATGTCTTATACCTTTGTTGTGAGTGTCTTGAATTTTATGTGTAACTGTGGTTAGTTAAATGTGGGGGTTGGGAAGGGAGCTTGAGCTCTGCAGAAAACTGAACGGATAATTGTAAGTTGTAGTCAATGCTGATACTGTTAACATTGACACTGAAAATGTTGATAACTTTTGAGTTTAAGTTTAGAAAATTATAATACTCAAAAAAATTCCAGAACTATAGATGATGAGATAATGTAAATTTAGTCAAAAATAGAAAGCATACACACGATTAGATTTATTGTTAGAGTACACACATATCACCTACACCCGAGATCATTTTTCCTGCAAGAGGTAGAATTACCACTTATTGATAGTGCAAAAAAATTACCCAGCGTATGCATGTAAACAAATAACTAAACAGATAACGAATGTAAACAAACTGTGCAATTCAGGGAAACCAAAAAAAAATCAAAGTGCAAAAGTAAGAGTCCTTAAACAAGTCCCTGATTGAGTTTGTTGTTGAGGAGTCTGATGGTGGAGGGGGAGCAGCTGGTCCTGAACCTGGCTCTTTCCCGATGGCAGCAACTACAACAGTGCGCATACTGGATACTGTGGATCCTTGATTGCTGCTGCTCCTCTTTGACAGCTGCATTCTCAATAATGGGAGTGTATTACTACCCATGATGTCCTGGCCTGCATCCACTACCTTTTGCAGGGCTTTAAGCTTTCAAACTGGATCGCTGAGTCTGGAATGGAGTCCAGGCGCCACTTTTCTGTAATCACCAGACCACAACAGCCTTGTATTTCTTTGTGTTTCAGATGCAGCCTCAGTTGATCCATTTTCTTTTCTAGCGATCTTACATTTGCGAGCAAGATTGTCAGGAGTGGGGTCTGAATGGGTTAACTCTTAGTCTAACCATGAAGCCGGCCCACTTGCCACACTTCTGTCTTCTTGCATAGAACTGCCAACAACCTCCCAAGCATCTCCCACGATTCACTCTGTAGTTTGCTGCAGTCTGGTTCCCTTTGTTCAGCAGGTTACAACTACTCAGTATCCTACCAATCCTCTAGTTCACACATGTCAAACTCAGGTCCGCGGGCCAAATTTGGCCCGTGATATAATTATATTTGGCCCGCAAGATCACATCAAATATGTATTAGAGCTGGCCCGCTGGCCGCCGCGCCAGTATAGCGCATGCACAGCTAATACTACAAATCCCAGAATGCTTTGCAAATGCGTTGGCGCTAGCCCGTCAGCCCGCTAATCGCCCCCACCTCCTCTGTTTACTTTCATTATCATCTGCGACCTGTCGCCTAACTCTCATGTAATAAACCCCTTACGAAAAATGGCCAAACGAAAGACAGAAAACAGGACCTTTCAAGACAGGTAGGAGGCAGACTATATATTCATCATTTTAAAAGACAAACCTGTTTGTCTTGTGTGGAGCCAGCGTGTCTGTAGTTAAAGAATATAACATACGACAACACTATGAAACGAAACACCAGGACAGGTATAAGGATCTGAACGAGAAGCAAAAGCTCCAGAAAGTGGAGGAGATGAAAAGAAGTCTGGTTTTACTGCAAACTTTATTTTATATTTTATTTCTCATTTGTTAATGCTTCTTCTGGAAAGAGTTTAACCAAAACTATTATTAAACATTTATTTTTAATAAGAAAAAAGTTTAACATTACACATGTTGAAAGAAGAGAAAACATGCAGATGTTGTTGACAATTTTCAATAAATATTTAGTTTGGCCCACGATTTAGTCCAAGTTTTTAATTTTGGCCCTCTGTGAATTTGAGTTTGACACCCCTGCTCTAGTTCATGTCTGGTTCATATTTGTTAGTTTCTCTTGGATTACACATAATGATACACAATCATAATGGATTGGAGGTTTCACCTCAAAGTGATCAGCCTCATGCGCCACTTTTTTTCCTTTAGCCAGAGAGTGGTGAACCTCTGGAATTTGCTACCATGGGTGGTTGGGGAGGCCAGGTTGTTGGGTGTATTTAAGACAGAGATTGATAGGTACCTGAATAGTCATGGTATCAAAGGTTATGGGGAGAAGGCAGGGGAGTGCAGCTGAATGGAAGAATGGATTAGACATGGAATGGCAGAGCAGACTCGATAGGCTGAATGGCTTACTTCTGCTCCAATACCTTATTGTCCTGTGGTCAGACCAAGCGATGGGTGAATGTAATTAGAGAAGATTACTTGATGGACTACTGAAAGGCCTGTTTCAATGCTCGCTACATTATTTTTGTACTAATACCTCAACAAAAATTTAATGGATATTATACTGTAGTATAATGTTATCCAGTTACTTTAATGAATTTACAAGGAACACAATAACTTGGGCCAAGGTGACCCAGATGCTGAACCGTCAGCATTTCCAAAAATATGTTGCATTCCACTGTACGCTTCTTGAATGTGGTCTCCCTGCTCCATTGCATTACTAAATTACTTCAACTGCCTTGCAGCAGCAGTAGAAGCTACAGAGCAGTTGAGAAACCACCCTGGGCTGCTACTTATTCTTGTGTTTCCTATCCTCAAGCCACCATAAACTGCCTGCCATCATCGCCATTAAATTGGTGCCTTCAAGTACAACTTAGTTTGATGAAGCAATACTTTACAATTTAGCAAACTTCACTAATATTTCAAAGATCTTGGCTTGAAACAGCATCTTGTTTGAGCAAGAGATTTCTTGCAACATGTATGATACAATAAGCTTTCATTATCCACATAGCTGTAGTGGTCAAACTTAATGCAAATTACTTAGCTGGTTCAAATCACTCCTTGCTTCTATTATTGATAACTAAAAAAAATAAGAAGTTGAATAACTAAATTTTTAAAGGAATCTAGCACTTTAACATTGAAAGGTTTTCCCGGATACATTCAACAATGCTCCAACAATTTGACACAATTACTTTTGACACACGGCCAATATTATTTCCAAGTCCATGCCAAGATGCCCATCACATTGCTTCCATGCATACATTTGAAAACTCTTTCTTCCATCTCTTGCTGTCAGATGAACAATTTTCTTCAGAATTTCCTTGGGATAGGGGACGATTTGCTTCCACTCCAGATCTGGGTGTTTGAAGCCAACAAAAGTATCAGACAAGTAGCAGGCAAGACTGGAGGTATTCGAGGGTGTGGCCAATGAGTACTAAAGAAGGTGTTGTGCATCCTGCCATTACGTCCTTCTGATGAATGAATTCAAAGTTCTCAATGCCATCCCAGATGCTGCTCCTCCATCTTGAGTGGTCATGGACTTGGAATTTCCACATTATATTTTTCCAGTGAAGCTCTAAGTACATAACTGAATTAGACCCTGTGCAATCAGTAATCTCTTTTCTGCTATAAAATTGTTTTAAGAGTCTTGCATCAGACACAAATATGATGTGTCAAGCCTATCAAAGCCAATTCAGTGTAAAGAGAATAAACAATAGCCTAGGGGAAGGGCATTAACATTGGTTTGTCTATCCTTCCAGTAGATTTGAAGCATTCTGCAGAAATAGCCTTGTTGGTAGATTTCCTGCTCTTCGATGATTTCCTCACAAATTTTAATATAATGCATAGATCACATTACAACACTATGAAACGAAACACCAGGACAGGTATAAGGATCTGAACGAGAAGCAAAAGCTTCAGAAGGTGGAGGAGATGAAAAGAAGCATGATGAGAAGCACTTCATCATGTAAGCCACTTAACTGAAATACCGAGCAACTTAATGTTTACTAACGTAGTTTTACAGAAAAAGGGGACCAACAGTTCTTAGTTTTTTTTTACAGTATACCCAAGGCTGATGCCAGTGGAGTGTTAGATCTGAGGTCCTGAAGAAGGGCCTGACTGGCAGTAAGCCTCCAGTTCTCTCAGTACTTGTAAGGGAGCAAACAAAGCCCAAAATCTCTCAGTCACTCAATGCCCAAGTTGAAGCTGTAATAATATAGGAAAAAAGTTTTCTTCATCCATGACAATCTTTCAGGGTTGAGAATAATTTGCTTCCATTCCAGTTCTGTCAGTTCCAAATGGCTGCAGAGTCTGATCTGGAATCTATAAACTATCACAAATGGGAGCTGGATACTTAGTATGGGAGGTGAGGCACTTCATCTATATTTTACCACTGAACTTCCATATGACCCCAACAAAGAAATTACTAGTTTTCAGCTTTCTCCATATTAAATGGAGCATGCTAAAGATTCCTACACATCTGAACATGAGCAGGTGACAGAGCATCCATGCTGCTTGACCTGCTGAATTTGTCCAGCATATTTATGTATTACACTAGACTTCACATCTGCAAGTTGTTTTGTTCAACTACACATCTGTGCAATTGGTAATTTTAAAGCTTTGAAAAAAAAGAAGCATTTTCACTCCTCATCTTGAAAACTCTTGCTGTAATGAAGTTTTGTGTGCCAGCTTTAAACATCTGGATCAGACAAGCATATAATGCTGCCCCACCATCCAAGCTAACCAGGTGCTTTGATGTTTGGGACGTTGGCCTGGGAGGGCAATAATAATTTACTTGTCACTGGATTGGAAGGTTTTGCAGTGGCAGTGCCAGAACCACTCCAGAGCTTTAGATGTCTGTAAAGAATATAGGATGGGGAGCACAAGGAAAAGACCACCAGATTCTTATTGCCAGTTTTGCAATTCAATGAGATTACTGATCATTTACATCTGCACCTCTTTCTCTGCACTAATCCCATATTCTGCAACACCTTCAAAATACAAAGCTCATCTTGAACATACACAGCAACCAAACTTCTGCACAGCCATCTTGGATAGTTAATTCACCACTTTGTGTAAAGACATTTCTTTCCATTTTAGCCTTGAAATGGCTATTTTAAAACTGTGACTTCTGGTTAGAGGCAATTGTCCTGGAGGGGGGGGGGGGGGGGGAGGGGGGAGGGGGAACGGTAAAATATCTTCTCAACATACATTTATCAGTGCCCAAAACAAAGATGTATTTTTCAGAGACTGGCACCAACAATATAATCATGCTTGTGTTAACCCAAGTTTAAAACCACAAGCATAATCAACCACAAGCATAATCACTGACATGCAATCTTTATTTTCACCTGCATTTGCACTTTCCCAACAAATTATCAGAATGCTAATTTAAAGTGGCAAGTTTTTCCAAATTAATTCTGCCTATCCAAGGTTTGAGACAGCCTTCCACTGCCTCAGATCAAGTAATACCATAATAGCTAAGTATGAAATTCAAGGCACGCCAATAAGAAGCTTATTGCAACAGGAGCTTGTGCATTTATTCATCAGGCAAAACCATGCAATTAAATGCTTGAATCTCACTGCAATCAACAGTCATTCAGCACAGAACCAAGCCTTGCAGTGCAACACATCCATGCTGACCAAGTTGCCCACCTGATCTGGCCCCATTTACCTGGAACATTAACAGCAAAATTATATGATATTACAATGTATTCAAAGGATCATGTAAAACTTGAACCATTAGAACCTTCAAAACATCAGGAGAATTTGGACACTGATTTGGTTCAATTATGACATTAACCTCAGATTTTCACGCAAACATTTCAAGTTTCTTTCACCTACCATTCAACAAATTGGGTGTCTGAACACATTTCTGCAAATTCCAATTGCACTCCAAAATATCAGTTCAATGCACTGACAGTTAATGACCACAAGCTGTTTAACTATGGATACATCATTACAAAGGCAAATTCCACCTGTCTTCAGTAACTGCAGAAGTCAGGAATCAACAAGAACAAGCACAAAGATCGGGCTGCACAGTTGGCATAACAGTTAGAGCAATGTCTTTCAAATCCC
Source organism: Narcine bancroftii (assembly GCF_036971445.1). Taxonomy (NCBI): domain Eukaryota; kingdom Metazoa; phylum Chordata; class Chondrichthyes; order Torpediniformes; family Narcinidae; genus Narcine; species Narcine bancroftii. The sequence goes on along the minus strand of NC_091470.1, from coordinate 89,145,384 downwards.
ACGCTCTGTAAGGAGCAACACTCTCTGTATTGCATGGGTTTTCCCCCAGGTACTCTGGTTTCCTCCCACCGTTAAAAACGTATTAGGAATGTAGGTTAATTGGGTGCAAATTGGGCAGCATGGGCTCATGGGCCAAAATGGCCTGTTCCCATGCTGCATGTCTAAAAATCTCTTTAATACTATGAATGCCTAATGGTACTGCAGCAAACTGAGGATACAAATTCAGAAATTGCCACTGGATTTCTTTTAAACTTGAGCAGTTACCCTGCTCCTTCCAGGCTGAGTAAAACATACTACTTCTAAATAGTACGAGATACATATAATGCCAATTTACTTAATTAAACAAATCTGATAGTGGAAACCAGATACGTTGCAAACCTTGTGCTGCAGTCTCAAGCTGCAATACAGTTTACAATGTTCTGCCCAGTATTCATTACCTATCAGCCACCAGATTCTTAGGAATAAATATCTCCAATGACTTGACCTGGGATATGAAGCAAAAATGGAATTGTTTTCAAAAGAAAATCTAACCTTGTGTAAACATAAAAAGAAGCATGTTCTTCTAAATTAGTGATCATTGAATAACTAAGGTCGTGTTCAATACATTACCAATTTATCATTCATCATTTAGAAGCAAAGACCTTTGAACGGAAATACAGTATTCAAATTGATGCTAACATGTCATTTTAAATTGCAATTTAATGAATGAGTAATAGTGATGGCATTATACAAATTGTTTTTCTAATGTACACCAGAGGAAAAAAATTGGCTAAACTTGAAAGATATGAAGATAAAACTAATCTTTGTTTCAGTCATGCAATTTAGAGCCTTGTCCTTTTTGTCAATGAGCCATGAGTCATAATAATACTGCAGTCAATGGGGACCATGGGAAAAATTCAACATTGTACTTATGTATATAATAAACTCTCATCTCACATCCATTTATATGGAGTATTTTATGGAGCAAAAAATCCAAAGGCATCCCTCAGATCACAAATAAAAAGTTGCAATTCAAACAACTTCAACATTTTGTCAGGAGTAAAAGAAAAATGTGTCAGTTGCAAATTCTAGAGCTTTGAGTGAAAAATCAAAACTGGAGCATGGTGAACAATCTATTGGTGCAATTTAGCTGGTCAAGCAACATTAGTTGGGGGGGGGGGGAAATGATGGTTTGGGCTGCGGTTATGACGGGGACTCAAGTGAAAAAAAGACAGTGTGAGGGCTCCTGGGATTGGTGATCTGCCAGATAAAGAATCAAAGGGATGAGGTTATAACTATTAGAAAAGATGAAAATTGCTGCTGTTTGAAAGCAATTATACCATCACACGAGTTTCTCAATGAAGTGTCCTTCACTGATTGTTTCAAGTTAGTTGACAAAAAGTTTTCTCTCTCATGAAGTCAGCACAACATTAAATACTTTTTTAAAAAAAAACCTCATTACAAGACCTGGACAAAACTCTGCTCGGCTGGCAACAGGGAAAAAAAAAAGCAAACCACATTTGCAGAATGAATGGCAGTGCCACCCACCAGCACTGAAGGACCGACAGGAGATTAGTTGCCACTGATCAAAATCTTTATCAACCTTACAAATAAAGATGGCGTACATTAAACCTACTGATTCAATTTCCGGTGCCTTGCCTGCATGAATACAGATCAAACAAGACAATCAGTTTCCTCCTGCAACAAATCAACACTTCCTGGCACTGCTGTAAACCCTTAAAATTCAATGCCTTAACCAGTATGATAATCAAATACCAGACATTATGATTATAGTATTGACTATCTACATAATACACCATTGTAACTAACCATACTGCCTTGACAAACAACCAAAATTCAAAGTCCCGTGACCTAGAAGAGCAGTTACACATCATGTTAACTTCTCCCATGAATGCAGTATCTCACCACCAATGCCTTGAAGGCAAATTCCAGCATGCAATGCTGAAATGAACCATAAAGTATATTAACAGCTAATTCTCATTGAGTTCAGATGGTACAACATCTCCTCCACAATCAGACTCAACTTGAGTGCTCAAAGATGCATAGAGTCCCCTACTATACTCCCTATACCATCATAGGGCTATACAGATAAATACCATTCCAACTCCATCAAATTTTCAGACAAAATCACAGTAGCCAACTAAGTATCAAATAACAACAAGGCAGATTATAGGAAAGAGTCTAGTTGGCTTTGTGCAAAGATAACAACTCGTCTCTCAGCATCAATAAGATGAAGATGATCGATGAGTTCAGAAGAGGGACCAGAGTCCACATTAATGGCACTGAAGTCAAAAGAATAGATAGCTTCAAGTTCTTAGGAATAAATATCTCCAATGACTTGACCTGGGTATAAGTACATTCCCACAACAGTCAAGTACACCAATGCCTTTACTTTCACAGAAGACTAAGGAAGACCCCCTGTCCCTCATCAACTTCTCCAAGAGTTGCATCACAACATGGTTTGGGAGATGCTCTGCTCAAGATGCCACAGAAGGTACTAAATGCAGCTCATAACACAAAGCAAACTTCCCTCCCTTCCATCACTTACCCACCATTCATCAAAATCGATACTAAGTTTACAGCTCAATTTTATTTTCCCGCTTAATCCCTGAAATGTCCAGAAATCACTTAATATGTTTTTCATGTAACCATCCCTTCAAATTCTGGAATTCCAAAAGTTCAACCTCCTCTGTATAGAATTTCAATCTTAGTCTTAAATGGCCTACCCACATTCTTAGATGGTGACCTTGATTCTGGATGACACCACAGTTGTCGGGAGAACCACAAACGGCAATGAGGAAGCATACAGGAGGGAGCTAGATCAGCTCATTGAATGGTGTAACGACAATAACCTTGCACTCAATGTCAGCAAAACCAAGGAGATGATGGTGGACTTCAGGAGGAAGTCGGGGAACACAACCCAATCCTCACTGAGGGCTCAGTGGTGGAGAGGGTCAAGAAATTCAAATTGCTTGGTGTCAATATCTCTGAGGATCTGTCCTGGAGCCTCCACATTGATGCAATCAAAAAGGTGGCTCGCCAACGGCTTTACTTTATGAGGTGTCTGAGGCAGTTTGGTATGTCACCAAAGACTCTCAGAAACTTCTACAAATATAGAGCATTCTGGCTGGTTACATCACTTCCTGCCATGGAGGCACTAACTCTCAGGATAAAAATAAACTCCAGAGGGATATGAACTCAGTCATTGACATCACGGGCTCCAGATTTCACTCCATAGAGGACATCTACGAGGCAGTGTCTTAAAAAAATGGCCTCCATCCTCAAAGAACCCCACCACCCAGGCTATGCGCTCTTTACTCTATTACCATTGGGAAAGAGGTACAGGAGCCTAAAGACAAGCCCTCAGCAGCACAAGGACAGCTTCTTCCCCACTTCCATCAGATTCCTGAATAATCAATGAACCAAAGATACTACCTTACTTTTTATGCCTTGTTATTGTTCTTATTTTTTATAGTCATGTTGTAAGATGGTTATCACATGAACTATGTCGCTGCCGCAAAACACCGAATTTCATGACTTGTTCATGACAATAAATCCTGATTCTGATCCTGAGATTACTCCATCAGATAAACCACCTTCCTTACATTCATTAAGTAGTTTGTAGGCTCAAAATTAACCTTTTCAGTTTTCCCAAAAATCCATAGATTTGGAGGATTGGTCTACTCAATCTATTTCATATAACAAATCTCCCTTGCCAAGAATTGGTCTGCCAAATCTTCATTGCACTTCTTGTTGGAGGAATGACCACCATCCACGACACATCAACCCAACTCTGTAGTAGAGAGAGTGGAGAGCACTAAGTTCCTTGGAGTTCACAGTGACCTATCATGGACACTCACTTGTCAGGAAGGCACAACAGAGACTGCACCTCTTGAGAAGAATGAAGCGGACAAAGCTGCAGGCCACCACGATGTCAACTTTCTATAGGAACTCTATCAAGAGCGCCCTAACCTGCTGCATCAGTGGTATGGTTGCCTCAAAAAATAGATTAGAGGCCAATCCACAGGACCAGAAAGGATCACAGGAGTCTCCCTCCCCCCCATATCAACATGATCTACCATGGATGCAGAAAATCGTCAAGGATCCCTTCCAACCTGCACACGGCATTTTTCAGCTGCTCCCATCAGAGGAGATACAAGAGCCAGCATCACAAGGCTGAGGAACAGCTTCTTCCCATGGGCAGCGAGAATACTGAACGACCAAAGGAACAGCTCACACTCAACATCGAGACTCATTTATACAAAACAACATTTACTTATTTTTATAGATATAATACTTATCCTGCAGACATATTGTTTATCTCTATGTGTGTAATATCTGGTTGTGTATCTGCATGTTTTTGCACCAAGGACTGGAGAACACCATTTCCTCAGGTTGCACTTGTACAAGCAGATGACAAACTTAACACTTTCACTTTGCCAAGTATACCCAAAGCTGTACACAGTATTCAAAGTGGCTGATGGGTGGTTCTCATACTTCTCATACTTACACCACCTTCCCCCTAGACAGAATAGGGACAGAGTCCCTCTGGTCCTCTCTTTCCACCCCACCAACCTCTGCATCCCACACACTATTCTGATACTTACGCCAAGCTCAGTGTGATCCCACAACCAGTCACAACTTCCCCTCTCCACCCCTATATGCTTTTCTCAGGGATCTCTCTCCAAGACCCCTTAGTCAGCTCTTCCCTTACCAGTGGCATGTCGGTCCTTGGCTTCATCCATTGTGAGGCCAAACATACATGAAGCACAACACATCCTATTCTTCCTAGACAGCCTTAAAATTAATGTCACAAACACTGACTTTTATAATTTAAGTATCCCCATCGGATACAACTGTTTCCATACATCTTTACCTCTTATGGGCACTGTGTAATGTGCTGTGCTTCTCCAGCATTTTTGTTTTTATTCTGCAATCAGAGTCTGCAGACTTTCATTTTTCACTCCACTGTTTCAATTTCTTTTTTTAACTACTCCTATACATTTTTCTTTCCCCACCCCCCTTCCCCTATCTCTCCACCTCTCTCACACCTTCTGTTCTTTACTATATCATACATGGGCCCAATCCCCAAGCTTCCTTCACCCTTTATAAATACAAATTCACTTCTTCCATTTTAACCATAAAGAGTTTAGATCCAAAACATTGACAGGTCATTTCTACCCACAGATGATATCTGACTCAAGCTCTTCCAGCAATTCTTTGCCTACACAATACTCAAGGTGCCTTCTCACCAAGAGCATATACAACTGTAGCAAGATATCCTCACTCCTGAATTCAAATCCTCTCATAACACCAATTGTTTTCCCAGTTAAATGTAAGTAACACAGACAAGGACACTTATACTCTCACTATTTGAAAAAAGACACTCCTTTTCTGTTTTGTACACAAAACATTATCCTTACCAGTTATTATACTTGTCTATAGCCTCCTGAAGCTTCTTCTTGGTCCATCATCCTATCTTTAGCAAATTTGGCTTCAGCCAAATCATTGATAGTGCAAACAGTTGAGGCCCAAACACTGATCCCTGGGGTACCCAATTATCAGTCTGGGGAAGATCGTTTATCCTCATTCTTTAGTAAAAACACAAAAGTCTACAGACACCATAGTTGAAGTAAAAACAATGCTGGAGAAACTCAGCAAGTCAAACATTGTCCTTTATATAGCAAATATAAAAATACATAACTGACATTTCAGGCTGACATTTCATCAAGGTATGGAAAAACATCAGCAGGCATTTGAATAAAAGGGCAAGGGGAGAGGTGTGGTCGCAAAGGCACGAGGTAATGGGTGATGGAAGGGAGGGCACTGCAGCAAGCAAGAGGGATGTGAGTAGAGAGCTCTTCGGGGGAAGGGAAGGAGGGGAAAGGAAGGAGGGGAAAGGAGAGCAGGTTAGCAGAAACTGGAAAAGTTAATATTAATGCATTCCAGCTGGAGAGTGCCCAGGCAGAAAGTTTGCTCTGTCCACACCAGTGACAGAGCTTTCCCAGCGGACAACCATTTCAGTTCCGCATCACACTCCCACGCTCATGGCCTCACGGACAATCCCATCCATAAATTGGAGGCACATTACCACCTGGGCACCTTCTGGCCATTTCCCTCTATCAGCTCTCCATCCCTCCCCCCACTGTGTGCTGCTGTGCCCTCCCTCCCTTCTCCCTTTGGGACCACCCCTCCCCGTAACCTTTCTCATTCTGACGCCTGCCAACATTTTTCCATACCTTGATGAAGGGCTCAAGCCCGAAACGTCAGTTATGTATTTTTACCTTCGCTATATAAAGGACTAAAGGGCACTGTTTAACCCGTGGAGTTCCCCCAGCATTGTGGGTTTATTTTTTTTTATCCCCACTCTTTAATTAGTGTGAATATCTGTGACCACTTAGACCCGATACCAGTAGAGTAAGGTTACTCAGGTGTCCAGCAACCCCTCGCAGCCAGGATCAGGTGAACCGGGCCCTGGGTTGAACCAGAGAACCAGCCCCGTCCATGACCCACACAGGCCTCACGGGGCAGGTACCGGGCACCAGCATAAACCACCTTTTAAGCCGGCGGCGCTCCCAATCGCGGAGCTCTCGCCTCGGCCGCGAAGCCAACAGGAGCCGGGCGGTGGGAGCACCTTACCTCAGTGACCGATCGAACCGAACCGCCGGCCCCCCTCTCCGCACGGTTTCCCCTGCCAGCTGGAGCACACTGAAGGCACCGCCGGAGGGAATCAATGTAATTGGGCGCCAGAGGACGGGCGCGCAATCAGCAGCTCAGCCACCCAGCCTCACCTGCCGCTGCGAACGAAGTCAGCGTCAGCGGCGGGGCGGGGCGGGGCGGGGAGGGAGGGAGGGGAAGGGAAAACCGGCCAACCTTCAGCGTCGGCGCCTTCTCCGATGCTCATTGGTGAATCCGGTGTCTGTCAAGCTCGTGCCGGTTGTGGTCACAAGCGCAATCGAGCGGGTGAGGTCAACGCGCATGCGCCCTACGGGCTTTCTTCGGCGAAGAATGTGAGCAGGTGAGGGGTCGCCCAAAGTTTTACACCCTCGCTATTCCAGTGTAATATTAGATAAGGTCTTTACCTAACGAGTCGCATTTAAAATCGCTCTCGCACCTTCCACCGCTGCATTTCCAGTGCGGCCTTGATTGGGTAAGAGGCTGTAGATGCTGGAAAATGGTACCAGCACGCAATATGATGGAGGAAAGCAGCGGGTCAGGGAGCATCCATGGAAGGCAATAGCAGCCCGGCCCATTAAATTCCTGCACCATTTTGCGCGTTGATCACAGAGCACTTGTGAACGTGCTGCCATTTGTCTAATTTACTGAAATGTTCCTTATCCTGTACACTGTGATCCATCAGTTAAAAGTCAGAAAGCCACAGTATTCGCTTTGGCTTTGTTTACTAAATTAGCCAAACCAGAAGAGAAAAGCTTTTTTGAGGTTCCTTTTGTTGTCCATAGAACACTACAGCACAGAAAACCGGCCATTCGGCCCTTCTAATCTATACTGAAAACATCATACTATTAGGCCCACTGACCTTCACCCATTCCATAACCTTCCAGACCTTTCCTATTCATGTATCTATCCAGTTTATTTTTAAAAGTAGAGTGAGCTTGCATTTACCAAGTCGGATGGCAACTCGTTCCACTCACACTCTCTGAGTGAAAAAGTTCCCCTTAACCTTTCACCCTAAGTCCATGTCCTCTTCTAAGTGGAAAGAGCCTATTCACATTTACTCTGTCTATACCTCTCATAATTTTGTAAACCTCTATCAAATCTCCTCTCATTCTTCTATGCTCCCAAGGAATAGAGTCCTAACCTGTTTAACCTTTCCCTGTAACTCAATTCCTGAAGGCCGGCAACATCCTAGTAAATCTTCTCTGCGCTCTTTCAATCTTACTGATTTCCTTCCTGTAGTTTGGTGACCAGAACGCCACTCAATACTCCAGATTTGACCTCACCAATGACTTGTACAACCTCAGCATAACATCCCAACTCCTGTACTCAATACTTTGTCATTAAAAATATAACATACATGATATGTTTTAACTTTTGCCTGCTGCTGACAAAGAGTTACCATCAGTACAGCCTGGTGCCAACTGATGCCCTAAACAGAGCCCAACAATGGTTCCACCTCGACCCTTCCATTGTCTAACTGACAAGACATTAAGACTCAATAAGTGCTGAATGTGAAATAATAGATTAAAAAATCATTTTTTTCCAGGGCAGACTCCACAACTATATTAAATATAATCTTCTATATATTTATCGGGTTTTTTTTCATTTATTGTGGGGGCTCCCTATTTGTGAGGCCCTAATTCAGCTGCATCATAGTAAATCCAGCACTGGAAAAAAAAATTCATTTTTCTTAATGGTTAATCCAGGACTGCCTGGCACCCCTTACATCCTTAGAATGTCAAAAAAGTTAAAACACTTGAGATCCAAGTGAAAGTGACAAATGGATCCAAAATTGGCTCAGTGGTGGAAAATAAAGGTTTTGGACAGAACTCCTAGTGACTTAAAGCTTGGATCGAATGTTGTGTTTCAAACAAATCCACCCAAACAGGTGGGTGCATCTTTTATAGAATCATAGATACAGTGTGGCGACCCACTTACCGATAAGCAAACTGGCTCCCAAAATGGCAGATGCACTGCTATGAGCGGGAAAACAGCCTGCGCATGGGGCAGGTTTTTGACTGATTCGATAACATCTCTTCCAGCCTGAGTGACAGGACCAGGAGTGTATAAAAGCACAGAGTAAAGGCCTGAATAAATTAATCTTGAACTCTGTTCTACAACGTGTACATCGCTTCCTTTCATAGCACAGTGGGTAGCACTTCACTACATTGGTGATTCTGAGGGTTCAGACAATATTTGGACCAAAGGATGGAGAACTTTTCTTCACTACACGCAGTATCTCTAAAACTGCCAACATTTTGGACTTCACAACCACGTGTGTGGTTTGATCAGGCAGAAGCCCAATTTAAGTTGCGGCAAATAACATCACATTCCTCCTCGGATAATCACCCAGCTATCTGTGCCCTGTCTATTTGGAGGTGACTACTTCCCTGCAACTCTATGTAGTAAGTGCCCTGGATCAGGAGGTGGCATGTTGGGTTTCTGATTTCCTCCAACAGCCCCCAGAAGAGGGCAAATACAGGGCACTCAAGAAACTCTTGATCTGCTCTTTCGGCCTCTCACAGCACAAGCAAGCGGCCCACTTGCTCCACTTGGACAACATAGGAGACAGAACTCCTTCCGCGCTAATGAACGAAATGCTAATGTTCAATCAGGCTTTTGTGGAGTAACTGATGGAAGACATCTACATGTTACTGGCCGACAAAGATTTCAGTGGCTCACGGAGAGTTGTGGCTCGTGCGGACATACTGTGGCGGGCTAAGCTGGAAAGTGGGGCATCCATAGGACAAATTGCCAGACCCCGCACACAACAGCAGATCTGATTGAATCCGACAGCAGACCGGCAGTCGGCCAGAAGACAACGGGATGAGATGCCTTGGGTCCTCTTGGGAATTCGTACGGCACCCAAGGATGATTTAAATGCCTCATCGGCAGAACTCGTCTATAGTACACCCCTTGTGGTACCAGGAACCAGCCCCATGGGGACAAGGAGGCACCCACAGCAGTCCTGGGGAGACTCCACACAACACAGTCAGACTAGGACCTACATACCCAAGGGTCTGCAGAGGGGAACATGTCGGGCACCTTTGCAGCAGGCATTCAAGGGATCTTTCAAAGTGGAGCTGGAGTTGGATGAACTGCGGATTATTCAGGAAGCTGAGACAGTAATTGAGAAGAATTACAGGGAGGTAGTAACGCTAAATAGACAGGTACAGATAGCTGGGTGACTATCCGGGGAGGAAAAAGGAAGACACAGGTAGTGCAGAGTGTCCCTGTGAATGTTCTGACTGACAATAGGTATACCATTTTGGATACTGTTGGTGGGGACGATCTACCAAGGACAAGTCAAGGCGGTCAAGTTTCTGGCACAGAGGCTGGTACCTCGACTCAGGAGGGAAGGGCTGAGAAGAGAAAAGCAGTATTAGGAGACTTGTTGGTTAGGAAGGCAGACAAGAAGCTTGTTGGAATGTATTGTGACTCCAGGTTGGTATGTTGCCTCCCAGGTGTCAGGGTCATGCACCTCAACATTCTGGAAGGGGAGAGGAGTGGCCAGATGTGGTCAACGTGGGGACCAATTACATGGATAGGAGTAGAGATGAGGTCTGCAAGAGAGAATTTTGGAAGGAAGTTAAAAGTTAGGGCTTCAAGGGTTGTAAGTTTGGATTGCTGCCTGTGCCACACGCTAGACAGGGTACAAATAATAAGTTATGGTTGATGAATGCGTGGCTGAAGAGTTGGTCCAAGGGACAGAACTTCAGATTCCTAAATCATTGGGATCATTTCTCGGGAAGGTCAGACCTCTACAAAAGGGATGGACTGCAACTGAACTGGAAGGGGACCAATATTCTGGCAAGAGGGTTTGCTATAGCTGTTGGGGAGGGCTGAAACTAGTTTGGCGGGTGGGGAGGAGGACTCAAAATGAGAGTGAAGAGATTAGGGTTGTAGGGAGACAGGGAACTACAACAGAGAAAGGGAGGAAAATAGAAAAGAGCAAGTCAATGATGACAAAAAGGAAAGGCAAGTGAGCAGGCAGGAGAAAGTGCTCTTCAACAGGAATACAGTAAAAATGTTATCAGTAGTGTGTCTAAGGGCACTACATAAATGCACATAGCATTACAAGAAAGTAGATGACCTGGTTGCTCAAATTCAACTTAGAAAATATGACATTGTGGCCAGTACTGAAACATGGCTCAATGAAGCATGTGATTGGGAGCTCAATATCCAATATATCTCAATATACTGTATATCTCAATATTTCTTTTTCTTTTCTTTCTTTGGCTTGGCTTCGCGGACGAAGATTTATGGAGGGGGTAAAAAGTCCACGTCAGCTGCAGGCTCGTTTGTGGTTGACAAGTCCGATGCGGGACAGGCAGACACGGTTGCAGCGGTTGCAGGGGAAAATTGGTTGGTTGGGGTTGGGTGTTGGGTTTTTCCTCCTTTGCCTTTTGTCAGTGAGGTGGGCTCTGCGGTCTTCTTCAAAGGAGGTTGCTGCCCGCCAAACTGTGAGGCGCCAAGATGCACGGTTTGAGGCGTTATCAGCCCACTGGCGGTGGTCAATGTGGCAGGCACCAAGAGATTTCTTTAGGCAGTCCTTGTACCTTTTCTTTGGTGCACCTCTGTCACGGTGGCCAGTGGAGAGCTCGCCATATAACACGATCTTGGGAAGGCGATGGTCCTCCATTCTGGAGACGTGACCCATCCAGCGCAGCTGGATCTTCAGCAGCGTGGACTCGATGCTGTCGACCTCTGCCATCTCGAGTACTTCGACGTTAGGGATGTAAGCGCTCCAATGGATGTTGAGGATGGAGCGGAGACAACGCTGGTGGAAGCGTTCTAGGAGCCGTAGGTGGTGCCGGTAGAGGACCCATGATTCGGAGCCGAACAGGAGTGTGGGTATGACAACGGCTCTGTATACGCTTATCTTTGTGAGGTTTTTCAGTTGGTTGTTTTTCCAGACTCTTTTGTGTAGTCTTCCAAAGGCGCTATTTGCCTTGGCGAGTCTGTTGTCTATCTCATTGTCGATCCTTGCATCTGATGAAATGGTGCAGCCGAGATAGGTAAACTGGTTGACCGTTTTGAGTTTTGTGTGCCCGATGGAGATGTGGGGGGGCTGGTAGTCATGGTGGGGAGCTGGCTGATGGAGGACCTCAGTTTTCTTCAGGCTGACTTCCAGGCCAAACATTTTGGCAGTTTCCGCAAAGCAGGACGTCAAGCGCTGAAGAGCTGGCTCTGAATGGGCAACTAAAGCGGCATCGTCTGCAAAGAGTAGTTCACGGACAAGTTTCTCTTGTGTCTTGGTGTGAGCTTGCAGGCGCCTCAGATTGAAGAGACTGCCATCCGTGCGGTACCGGATGTAAACAGCGTCTTCATTGTTGGGGTCTTTCATGGCTTGGTTCAGCATCATGCTGAAGAAGATTGAAAAGAGGGTTGGTGCGAGAACACAGCCTTGCTTCACGCCATTGTTAATGGAGAAGGGTTCAGAGAGCTCATTGCTGTATCTGACCCGACCTTGTTGGTTTTCGTGCAGTTGGATAATCATGTTGAGGAACTTACAGTGTATTGAATAAATAGGCAGGTAGGGAGAGGTGGAGGTGTGTGTAAGTAATGATATTGAATCAATAGAAAGAAGGGACAGAGGGTCAACAGCAGTAGGATCATTATGGGTTGAATTAAGAAATGACAAAGATCATATTAGCAGTTATATACAACCCCCCCCCCCCCCCCCCAACAGCAGCCAGGAAGTGGACTATGAGTTACAGCTGGAAATAGAAAGGGCATGTCACAAGGATAATGTCAAAATAATTATGGAGAATTTTAACATGACAGGGGATTGGGAAGGGCAGGAAATTACTGGATCCCAGGAGAGAGAGTTTTTAGAAGCTTAAGGGATGGCTTTTTTTTGAACAGCTTGTTGATAAGCCCACTTGGGGATCTGCAGTTCTGGATTGGGTGATGTGCAATGAACCTGAGGTCATTAGGGAATTAAAGCTATTAGAGCCTATAGGAAGTAGCGATCTTGGTTGAATTTAGTTTCAAATTTGAAAAGGAAGAGTTGCTATTTGGTGTATCAATTTTTCAGTGGAATAAAGGAAATTACAGTGGTATGAGAAAGGAACTAGCTTAAGTTGAATGGAAAAGCAAATAGTTGGAGGGATAGTAGAGCAGAATTGGAAGCTATTTTTACAATTAATAAAAATATGCAGGATAGATATATTCCAAGGAAAAGGAAATTTGTCAATGGAAAGATGGCACCAATGTATCTAACAAGGTGAAGGCAAAGGAAGCTAAATTTAGTGGGAAAACAGAGGACTGGGAATCTTTTAGAAACTTACAGAAAGAGTCAAAGAAAGTCATTAGGAAAGAAAAGATTAATTATGAAAGGAGATTGGCAAACAATATAAAAAAACTAAGATTTTTAAAAATACATAAAAAGTAGAAGAGAGACACACATTGACATAGGACCGATTGAAAACAATGCTGGGGAAATTATAATGGGAATAAAGAGATGACAGAGGAACTTAATCAATATTTTACGACAGACTTCACTGTGGAAGACATTAGCAATATACCTGACAGAGATTTCAGGGAGTAGAATTAGATGCAGTTAGGATTACGAGAGAAATAGTGCTAAACAATCTGAATGGATAAATCTCCCGGGCCGGATGAGATGCATCCACGGGTTCTAAAAAGGTAGTTTGGAGATAGTGGACCCATTGATAATTATTTTCCAAAAGTCAATAGACTCTGGCATCATTCCAGAGGACTGGAAAGTTGCAAATGTGGTTCCACTGTTTTAAGAAAGGTGGGAGACAAAAATAAATAGGTCTTTTGGTTTGACATCGATGGTTGGGAAAGAGTTAGAGTCAATCCTCAAGGACGTGGTTATGAAATACCTAGAGATGCATGACTTGATAGGTCTGAGTCAGCATGATTTTTGGAAGGGTAGATCCTGCCTGACCAACCTATTAGAATTTTTTGAAATCTCAGGTAGGATGAACAAAGGTGAGACGGTGGAGTTGTATATTTGGATTTTCAGAAGGCATTCGATAAGGTGCCGCATGTGAGGCTGCTTAATAAGATGAGAGCCCATGGAATTACAGGGACGATATTCGATTGGATAGAAATTTGGCTGATAGGCAGGAAACAAAGGGTTGAAATAAAGGATCCTGTTCAGGTTGGCTGCCTGTAACATGTGGTGTTCGGCAGCGGTCGGTTTTGGGCTGTGATAGTACAGGATACTATCACCAATGTATATAGTTGTATATATTTACATATAGTAGTAGTGATTGGCTGAGAGCCATAGCCACGCCCACTGGCAGGTCATAGAGGGCTGCTCCAAACCAGACCCAGGTCAGTCTGGACTGGTTGACCTCAATGTACTATGCTCCAGTCTTTTGTAAATAAAAGCTTTGGTTTGAGTCAACAAGTCTTTGAGTCATTCGACGCTCTACAATTTTATTAACAAAAATTTCAACGGATGGAGCGAATGCTGCGACCAGAATGCCTCAGCATCGACCCGCAGTCAGCTTCTGCTCAGAGTGATTTCAGGCAATGGATGAGGAGCTTCGAGGCATACCTGCATCAATCAGTCCCCATCGTGGAGGAAGGCACAGAAAAACTGCTAGTCCTGATGTCCATGATGTCCATGAGGGTCTTCGAAAACATCCAGGACGCGACCTCCTACACAGCTGCCATGAATATGCTGAGGGGACTCTACAAGTGGCCTGCGAATAAGGTCTATGCCAGGCACATGGTAGCAACCAGGAGGCAGCAGCCGGGTGAGTCTTGCAGAGCCTACCTCCAGGCACTGAAGTTACTTGAAGACAAGACGGCGGCCGGGATCACCGATAACCTCATCCGGGGCACTTATGTGGTTGGGGTCCGATCCAATTAAGTGAGGCAACGATTGCTGGACCATGGGGGAGAAAGCCTGATGGAGACCGTTCAAATCGCTGAAACGATGGAGGCTGTAGCCCAAAGCATGGATGTCTATACATAGGGCTGGGGATCCCATTATGATATGAGTAGAATGCCTGCATTTAACCCAGCCTCCCCACGCCACGTCAATGACCTTGCTGCCACACTACTTGATGCAATCCTTAAGTGCTACTTCTGTGGAAGGGAGAAGCATAGTCGATTCCTGTGCCCTCTGAGGAAGGCCTGATGCCAGAAGTGTGGGAAGAATGGCCACTTCACCACCATCTGCCAGTCCAAAATGGCCATCGCTAAGCACAGTGCCTTGGGGGAGGCCCAACCAACTTCCACAAATTCGAATTACTCATCCTCAGAACTCTCATCAAATGAGAACGAACATTTGATTGCGCCGAAATGCTTGACATCACGATGCAAACAGCACGTGCGGATGGTGCTGCCCTTGGAATGCTCCACCTTAGCCACTACAATACAACGCTCCACCCTAGCCGGTGTGACACTTATCCCCGACGTGGCCTCCCCCCACCCAACAGGACCTTCGCGTCAGCAGGCCCCAATGGTCTGCCTGCACAGCGATGGCCACCGCCTCCACAGCTCGCCACCACCGCCGATCTGACCGGGTCCTTGCACCGAAAGACCCCGTCGGCCCTCCTGCATCACGAGTAGTGCCACCTCCGCAGATCGCCGCCAACTCTGGCCGATCGCTGCCGCCTCTGCAGCTTGCCGCCGATGGCCTGCCCACGCTGATGACATCACCGCATGAGCGTAGCATGCACCAGGCCGAGGCCCCACAACGCTTCACCCCTACTCCAGCAACGCGAGGATTCACTGGACGCCCCCAGCGACGAGTAGTGACGTCATCATGCCAGCCTCCACAGTCACCAACACAGGCAGCAGAATCACTCCCTGTATCGGTTGCTGCATCAGTGACATTAAACCAGGACCAGCCGCATCCCCTAGTTAAGGCCATGGAAATGATTAAGGTGAACAGCCAATGTACTAACTGTCTGTTCGATTCAGATTCGTCAGAGCATCAAATTTACAGGGTTTAAATTGCTGGTCCTATTTCAATTATGTTCGTCTGTGTTGTTGGGGTTGGATTTCTAATGTCATTTTAAATCAGTGTCACTGCACTATGGGGGTCCCCATTCTCCACTCTCGGTCTGCCACCACTCCAACACAGAGACCTCCTTCCAGCAACAGCACACACCAGTCCCCGCGCCCCGACACTCCACTTGCAGCCTCTCCACCCTCCGGGTTGCTCCTCCTCTTTGCCAACCTCACCCCTGGCTGGAAACTGATTGCCACTAAAAGCCGGCAGTATATTTTCGGGGTCAGGAAATTTATTAAAAGTGAGGTGCACAGATTGTTGGGCGAGGGCATCATCAAGCCCAGTGCAAGTCCCTGGAGAGGTCAGGTGGTAGTTGTGAAGAACGGGGAGAAGCTGTGGATGGTGGTTGACTACAACTGCTTCACGGTCTTGGATGCTTACCCTCTTCCGCGAACCACAGATGTGGTGAATCAGATCACCCAATACCATGTGTTTTCCACCATCAACCTCTGATCAGCCTACCACCAGCTCCCAATTCACCCGGAGGACCACCCTTTCATGGCCTTCAAAGCGAACGGGCATTTGTATCAATTCCTCAGGGTCCCCTTCGGTGTCACAAATGGTGTCGCGATCTTTCAGCGAGAGATGGACCGGATGGTAGACCAGAATGGCCTAACAGCTACATTCCTGTATCTGGACAATGTCACCATCTGTGGCCACAACCCACAGGACCACAACGCCAACCCTGAGAAATTCTTCCAAATGGCGAAACAGCTGAATCTGACTGACAATTTAGAGAAATGTGTCTTCCGGACCACTCGCCTTGCAATTCTAGGTTTCATGGTTGAAAACTAGGTGGTAAAGCCAGACCCCGACCTAATGCGCCTTCTCATGGACCCACCGCCCCAAACCCAGAAGGCACTCAAATGCTGCCTGGGGTTTTTTTCCTATTACACCCAATGGTTCCCACAGTACGCTGACAAGGCATGGCCTCTAATTAAGTCCACCCCCTTCCCCTTGTCAGCGGAAGCCAGAGCGGCCTTCAACCGCATCAAGTCGGACATTGCTGCGGCCACTCTGCATGCTGTTGACAAATCCATACCCTTCCAGTTGGAGAGTGAAGCGTCCGACTTTGCACTGGCAACCACCTTAAACTAGGCCGGTAGGCCTATCGCCTTCTTTTCTAGGACCCTCCAGGGCCCAGAAAGCCGACACTCTGTCGAGAAGGAGGCCCATGCTATTGTTGAGGCCGTACGTCGTTGGAGACACTACCTTGCTTGCAGGTGTTATTTAGCAGCAACCAGAGGGGTAAAATCAAAAACAACAAGATTGCCAGGTGGAGAATCGAACTCTCTACCTTCAACTATGGCATTCTGTACCGGCCTGGCAATCTCAGTGACCCGCCCAACGCCCTTTCCCATGGGACATGCACTAGTGTACAATTGGACAGGCTGCAGAGATTCCATGAGGAGCTCTATTACCAGGGGTCACCAAATTCGCCCACTTTGTAAAGGCCTGCAACCTGCCCTATACGGTCGAGGAGATCTGTTCCATGACCTGAGCCTGCCCAGTATTTGCTGAGTGCAAACCCAACTTCTTCTGGCCTAAGAAGACCCACATCATTAAAGCCACCGGCCCTTCAAACGTCTCAGTGTGGACTTCATCGACGAAGCGTAACACCTACATTCTCACGGTGATCTATGAGTACTCCCACTTCCCATTCGCTATCCCCTGATTGGACATGACCGCCTCCTCAGTCATAAATGCACTGCACAGCATTTTCAGGTACCCCATTTTGCATCCATAGTGACCGGGGGTCCTCATTTATGAGTGCGGAGCTGAGGTGGTACCTTCTGGAGCGTGGTATTGCTTCAAGTAAGACCACTAGCTACAACCTGTGCGGTAACAGGCAGGTCAAAAGAGAGAATGCCACCATCTGGAAAGCGGTCACACTTTCCCTCCGGTCCAAAGGCCTCTCCACCACTCGCTGGCAGGACGTCCTCCCAAATGCTCTGCACTCCATCAGGTCCCTGTTATGCACTGCCACTAATGCTACCCTGCATGAAAGTACGTTCTCGTTCCCACGAAAGTCAGAATCGGGAACGACCACACCAGCTTGGTTGACGGTCCCTGGGCCTGTCCTGCTGAGACATCATGTCCGTTACTCGAAAAACGACCCGCTGGATGACCGAGTAACGCTGTTGCACACAAACCCGCAATATGCCTATATCAAGTACCCGGACGGGCAAGAGGACACGGTCTCAGTAAGGGACCTGGCCCAAGTCGGGTCTAACATTGTCACATTCCAACCCCAACCTCCATCCAATCCTCCCCTAGGTTACATACAGGGACAACGGGATGAGCAGCGCCTCGCAGATGACAACGACAGCAGGTCGGACCAGCCCACAACCAATGATGACTGTAGACTGGGTGAAACTGCGCCCACACCTGGGGACCCCAGCGATGATACTCCACCAGCTACCCCGATCCGCCACCACGGCGATCATGTTGGATAATCAGGCCTCCTGACCGTTACAGCTCATGAACACTGCATGCTATACCCCCCTTTTTTTCTCTTTTCTTTTTATTCACCCCGGGGTCAGTTCCTAAAGAAGGGGTGAATGTGATAGTACAGGATACTATCACCAATGTATATATTTGTATGTATTTATATATATATTAGTAGTGATTGACTGAGAGCCATAGCCACGCCTACTAACAGGTCATAAACGGCTGCACCTAACCAGACCCAGGTCAGTCTGGACTGGTCGTCTTTGATGTACTATGCTCCAGTCTTTTGTTAATAAATGCCTTGGTTTGAGTCAACACGTCTTTGAGTCATTCGACATGCTACAGGGGCTGCTACTGTGTACAATTTATATTAATGATTTGGATTGTGGATTGAATGGTTTTGTTGCCATATTTGCAGATGACACCAAGATAGGTGGTGGAGGAGGAAGCATTGAAGAAATTCAAAAGTTGCAGATGCACATATAGAAGGAAGCTTAGGGGATTGGGCAATAAAATGAAATACAATTTTGAGAAATGTTCGGTTCTACATTTTGGCCGTGGAAATAAATAGGCAGAGAACTATTTGGAAGGAGAGAAAATTCAAACCTCGGAAGTGCAAAGGGACCTGGGCGTCCTCATTCAGGGAAACCTAAAAGTTAATGACCAGGTTGGATCGGTAGTAAAGAAAGTGAATGATATGTGGGCATTCATTTCAAGAAGAATAGTGTATAAAAGTAAAGAGGTGTTGATGAGGCTGTATGGAGTACTGATGAGACCTCATTTGGAGTACTGTGTGCAGTTTGGGCCCCCTGACTTAGAAAGGATGTGATGTTGGAGAGGGTGCAGAGGAGATTTACAAGGATGATTCCTGGAATGCAAGAGCTAACATATGAGAATGTTTGGCAGCTCTTGGATTTTATTCATTGGAGTACAGAAAAATGAGAGGGGATCTCGTAGAACATTTCAAACTTTGAAAGGTTTTGACAGAGTGGTTGTAGATAAGATGTTTCCCTTGGTGGGTGAATCAAGGGCAAAAGGTCACAATCTTAAAATTAGAAGGATTTGTGCAACTCATTGCCACATATATAGTGGTGGAGGCCCGATCGCTGGGAGAGTTTAAGCAAGAAATTGATAAGTATCTAATTGGTCGGGGCATCAGGAGATATGGAGAAAAGACTGGCAATTGGAACAAGGTATAAGTATATTTCTGGTTAGAGTAGAGTCATGTGGCCTAGTGGCCTACTTCTGTTCCTTTATCTTGCGATTTTATGAAGTGATAAAGAACAATGGTTCCACATGCATTTTAGACAAAGGAGGGAGAGAGGAACCCTCTATCGTAGATCGACTCAAACTGGCCCATCTGAATGTGAACCAACCACATTCGAGGTTCAGGCACCCCGGCACGGGGCAGACCGCCCTAATAGAGGCTTTGGACACCTGGAGCGGGATTGCCAATTCTGGGGGGGGCGGAAATCATGTGGCGACCCACTTACCAACAAGCGAACCAGATCCCAAGTGCGGGAAAACAGCCTGTGCACGGGACGGGTTTTTGTCCAATCCGATGATGTCTCTTCTGCCCGAGTGACAGGTGCAGGAGTGTATAAAAGCACAGAGTAAAGGCCTGAATAAATCTGTCTTGAACTCAGCTCTAAAATGTGTACTTTGCTATCTTTCATAGTTCAGTGAGTAGCACTTCGCTACAACAGCACAGATGGCCTTTGGTCATCAAGTATCCAATATTGCATAATCCTTCCCCACATTCTGGTTCTTTGAGGCAGTCGCTCCACCCCACTTCCTGAGGTCACTAACCATTTATTTTATTTTGCTGAGAATAGGAAAGAGATTGTTTTTGTAACAGCATGCCATCCATCCAGTACTTGTCTTTCCTTCTTGCACAATCTGTGAGAACCCACAGAAGAAATCCTTATTTAGCTATAAACTACAACCTTGTGCTGTGTCCCTTTAGGAGTGATGGAGCCATGAATTTTGGCAATGGTGTAGAATCCACGGTTTAGAGCAGGGTGGCCAACCTTTTAATTTTTAATTTAGACATCCAGCATGGTAACAGGCCATTTCAGTCCATGAGTACATACCGGGGCTGTAGGTTAATTGGACAGTATTGACTTATGGGTCGAAATGGCCTGACACGTGCTAAAAGGTTGGCCATCCCTGGTTTAGAGGAACCAAGCCTTCACAAGATACATGTCCACAGCTTCTTGAAGATAATTGAATAGCTGCAGATGATGGATGACCTGCATATTTCTAAGAACACGAATGATTAGAATTAGAAAGTCAAGAGCCATATAACATCTTGATTGTGGTGAGATGTATTTACACCACTAGGTCATCAGGGGTCATCCCAGTGACCTTGTTTATAAAGCAGTCTAGCCTTCCAGATTTGTCTTGCAGAGAGACAATACCTCTTAGTGTACATATTAGTTTATTAAAGCTGTCTTATACTCACACTGCTGCTTTGGTTATTGTCAGCACAATTTAGTAAACTAATATGATAGCTACTAGGATGGAAGCTGCTTCTGCTCCAATGTGCATTCCCGACCACCTGGAGACTCTTCCTGAGGAATGAAATCCAGGAACAACTAGTATCCACATGTATCCGAGGACAGAGACGACGAGGGACCGTTATACTGGAATTGTGGTGGAATGCGGGGAAGACCACAGAAGTACGATAGGGCAGGTAAGAAACGGCAAAGAGCCCTACCTGCCCATGGGTTCGCCGTTACAGGAGCTGCCAACCCTAAACCCTGGTCCGATCAGCAAGAGGACACTACAAGCGCGGGTGGAAGGATCTCCACAAGTCATGCTCCCGATCGCCACGTATGTGCAGAATTCCCGACCTCTCCAGAGCCAGGGAAAGCAGACACCGCTACTGTCACTCCCCCAGCAGCAG
Source organism: Narcine bancroftii (assembly GCF_036971445.1). Classification (NCBI taxonomy): domain Eukaryota; kingdom Metazoa; phylum Chordata; class Chondrichthyes; order Torpediniformes; family Narcinidae; genus Narcine; species Narcine bancroftii. The sequence goes on along the minus strand of NC_091470.1, from coordinate 89,124,343 downwards.
TTTCCCCAGTACGACAGAGAGCTGACGCTACCGCTGGGATCCGCCCTAAGCCCGCTGCAAATGTCCCAAAGCCAGAGACTCAGCCAACAACCCCCAGCATCCAGGTTACTCCTCCAGCAGACACAAGCCCCACAGAGGCTCTACCAGCAGCCCCCAGTACCCCAGGGTCCACCCTTGCTACACCTAAGGAACCAGAGACTGCGGCTTAGCCATGTGCTGCGACCAGATAGGCTGGAGCTGGATCCCAGAAATCCCAGAGCCGGCACGCACTTCGGCTACTGGCAGAGATGCTTTCTGAATTACGTGGAGGGTGCTAAGGCATCAGATAAAGAGCTATTAATGCTGCTGTTAGTGCAGCTGGGAGACCACCCTTACTCCCTTATACAGGATGCCAGGTCCTACCAAGAGGCAATGAACATTTTACAGAGGCATTACAGTAAGGGGCATAGCAAACTCCAATCCCGGTACAGACTCATGGCCAGGTCACAAAAAGTAGGGGAGTCTGCCAGAGACTTCATACTCACTCTGAAAGACATGGTGAGAGGCTGCAACTTTAAAGCAGTATCAGCTCAGCAGTATGCGGAGGACCTTATTAGGGACAGAATTGTTGCGGGCATACGGTCCACTGAGACGAGACATCAATTACTGGAGAAAGGAATGATGGGGCTAGATGAGGTAGAGACTATTACAGAAGCTTTAGAAAGCACCAGGAAAGAATTGGAGGAGTACTCACAGGACCCTGGGGCTGGGACAAACGTCACACTGCTGGACTCTCTAGCCCCACGAAAAGTATGCTGCCTCACAGGAATCCACAGCAGCAGCACACCTTGAGGGTCCCAAGGTGGACAAAGAAAGGACCCCAGAGCCCTCTGCCCTGCCAGAGAAAATGTCTGTTCCAACTGTGGAAAACGTGGGCATTATGCAAAAGTCTGCAGAAGCCCCAAGGCCACAGCCAAGGCCCAATCTCATGCTAATGAGAGGCGGGAAAGCTCTTCTTTCTCCACAGACAAACAGAAGAAGAAGAATGCCATGTTCAGCCAGCCATCTTGGACAAATGCTACAGAGCAGAGGACAGATTCTTCAGGAGATGAATATGACGCCGAGTACTATCGGATGGAAGGACACGAAGGACATGCCAGACTTGCATGAATTAAGCAAGTCCACACAATTTATCTGATGCCACTCAAAATTAATGATGTGAGGGTAAATTGCTTAATAGATAGTGGAAGCACTGAAAGTTTTATTGACCAGGGCTTAGTCAACCACCACGCCCTCCCCAGAAGCCCAAGTGAGCACCGGATCCTGTTAGCAGCCAGCAGACTTGCGGCTGAGGTAAAACAGTTTTGCAGGGTTATTCTAGAAATCCAGGGCACAAAATATGAAGGGTTCAAATTACTAGTACTCCCTCACCTCTGTGCCCCGGTACTATTGGGATTAGAATTTCAGCGTCAGTTAGAAAGCATTACAATAGTGCACAACGGGCCTCACCCCCCCCCCCCCCACTACGCCTTATGAAGAAACAACACTGCAGCCTGTGTCTGTCCTGAACATAGAACCCCCTACGCTGTTCACACACCTGACCCCAGAATGCACACCAATAGCCACAAAGAGCAGGAGGTACAGCCTGAGGGACAGAGCCTTCATTAGGACAGAGGTCCACAGGCTACTACAGGTGGGCATCATAGAGCAGAGCACCAGCCCCTGGAGAGCCCAGGTGGTTGTAGTAAAGTCAGGAGAAAAACTGTGCATGATAGTGGATTACAGCCAGGCAATCAACAAATTTACACAACTAGATGCCTACCCCCTGCCATGAATAGCAGACATGGTCAACAACATTGTGCAGTATAAGGTGTTCTCCACCATAGACCTGAAGGCAGCATACCACCAACTGCCCATTAAAAACAGCGATGCAGTTACACAGCATTTGAGGCAGATGGCATGCTGCATCAATTTCTGTGACTCCCCTTTGGTGTCACCAATGGAGTGTCCTTGTTTCAGAGAGAAATGGACCGAATAGTAGATGAGTTCCAACTGAAAGCGGTGTTCCTCTACGTAGACAACATGACAATCTGTGGCCACACTCAGGAGGATCATGACACGAATTTAAAACGCTTCTTCCATGCAGCCGAGGAAAGGAACCTAACATACAACAGGGACAAATGCGTCTTTAGTGCCAGGAAGTTGCCAATCCTGGGCAACATAGTGCAGAATGGGGAAATCAGCCCAGACTCAGCCTGTATGCGCCCTCTCCTAGACCTCCCAGTGCCACATATGCTGAAAGCATTAAAAAGGTATTTGGGACTGTTCGCTTACTACGCCCAATGGGTCTCCAACTACGCCGACAGTGCCCGCCCACTAATAAAAGCCTCAGTTTTCCCACTGTGCCCAGCAGCCACCAGAGCATTCAGGGAGATTAGGGACCATATCACTAAAGCTACCATGCGGTCCATAGATGAGTTGATCCCGTTTCAAGTAGAAACGGATACATCTGATGTGGTTCTGGCAGCCACCCTAAACCAAGACGGACGACAGGTGGCCTTTTTCTCGCGAACCCTACAGGGTCAGAGGTAAGACACTCAGCAGTAGAGAAGGAGGGCCTAGCCATTGTGGAAGCAGTAAGGCACTGGCGACATTATCTGGCGTGCAAACACTTCACCCTCGTCATGGACCAACGGTCTGTGGCTTTTATGTTCGATAACCAGAACGGGGAGAATTAAGAATGACAAAATCCTGCGCTGGCAGATAAAATTGTCTACATTTAACTACAACATTCTATACTGCCCTAGGAGACTCAATGAGCCCCCGGACGTGCTATTCAGAGGCACTTGTGCCATCCTTAACCACACGACCCAGTTGCAGAGCTTGCATAATGAACTGAGCTACCCAGGGGTCGCTAGATTGTTTCACTTCATTAAAATCCAAAACCTCCCATTTTCGGTAGAGGAAGTGAACAAGAGCCTCCCCATCTGTGCGGAATGCAAACCGCAATTACACCGGCCAGAAAAAGCCACCTTCATAAAAGCTACCAAACTTTTTGAGCGCTTCAGCCTTGATTTTAAAGGCCCACTCCCGTTCAATAATAGAAATGTCTATTTCCTAAACGTAATAGATGAATATTCCCGTTTCCCCTTCGCAATCCCGTGTTCTGATGTATCAGCAGGCACTGTTATAAAATGCCTCCAACCCATCTTCAGCATATTTGGGTACCTGAACTACATACACACAGACAGCGGTGCTGCATTCATGAGCGCAGAAGTAGCAGTACCTGCACGAGAAAGGGATTGCTACCAGCCGCACTACAAGTTACAATCCCAGGGGGAATGGACAAGTCGAAAGGGAAAATGCCACTATCTGGAAAACGGTCCTCTTGACCTTAAAAGCAAAAGACCTGCCTGTTACTAGTTGGCAAGAAGTGTTGCCAGAAGCCATACACTCTATACGTTCTTTGTTGTGTACTGCCACTAACATGCCCCACATGACCGTATCTTTTCTTTCACACAGAAAGCCACGATGGGCACAGTGCTGTCTAAATGAATGATGGCACTGGGACATGTTCTCCTCCGGAAGAACTGCAGACCCCACAAAGCGGACCCACTGGTGGATCAAGTGGAGGTGAGGCACATGAACCCTCAGTACGCCTTCGTCACATACCCAGATGGAACCAGGGATCTTGCACCGACCAGATGCTTTAGCATCGCAGAGAAAATACAGGTGTCTACGGATCAACAAGGAGTGTGGTAGCGGTCACTAGAACAGTCCATCGAGTCACCCCAGAGGACTATACCTCCCACCCCAGAAATCAGGATCCTGGGTACACCTGCCCCACAAAATATCACCACCCTAGACTTGATCGCAGGACCTAATCCAATACAAGGGGATCCCCAGCCCACACAGCCACATGGCCATCTAGTACTTCCCACTCCCACACCTCCACCAAGAAAGGCTGAAAGGCAGACCACACTCCCCACCCCTATACCACTACCGAGGAGGTCCAGAAGGCAACGGAAGCCACGAAAAATGTTGGACTTTATGAACTTATAAACAAGGGAAGCAAGGTGGGGGGAATAACAATTTTTTAAGGGGGGGGGATGAATGTGGTGATATGTAATTACACCACTAGGTCACCAGGGGTCATCCCGGTGACCTTGTATATAAAGCTGTCCAGAGCTGCAGTCTAGCCAGGTTTGTCTTGCAGAGAGATAAGACCTCTTAGTGTACACATTAGTTTATTAAAGCTGTCTTATACTCGCACTGCTGGTATGGTTATTGTCAATACACTGGTCAGGTCACAATTATGATGAAAGATTTCCTGGAAAATTAGCTGGTCAGAGTTTCAAAATTTGAGAGGCCCAGGCTGGGTAAGAAGAAAGAACTTGCTTCTCTTAAAAGAGAGATCGAAAGCAAGGGAGCACAGATGTAAAATAAATTGGTGAAAGGATTTGAAGGATATTGAGGAAATTATTTTACCTAAAGCATGGAAAGCTTGTGGAACATATTGATTATTGAATCCCCCTTCACTCTGAATAAGTGTCTAATTATCACAAAAAAATACTTTGGTGCTTGGAGTTGGGAAGAGGAATAAGATGTAATTGGACTCCTTTAGGCAAGTCCTGTCTTTACATTAAAATAAGTAATATGATCAGCATGCTAATTAAAGAATAAATATTGCAGGGACACCAAGGACTCACTCCCTTCTCTGAGGTGATTCTGGGGAATATTTTATATCAGCCTAAGGAAGGGATCTTGAAAAGATGGGGGTTGAACTTGGGTGTGGTGATTTCAGAAAGAAGCTGGTCAGATTAAGGACAGCATGGCATCAATTATAAATACAAAATATAGATTGGTTCGGTTTAATTTTTTACACCAATTATATCTTGCACAGATCAAAAGCCAAAATTTTAGAGATGAGACAGGAACTTTTCAACACACCACGTGGTCGTGCCATTTGGCAAGAAATCGCAGAAAAATTAACCAGGATAACGGGTGACCCGGAGCTGTATCTATTAGGTAATTTCATGGAAATAAGTGACAAATTGACCAAACATTAAATCTCATTTATAAAAATAGGACTGCTGGTAGAGAAAAAGTGTATCACGACCACTTGGAAGTCCAACTGCCCTCTACTTATAGCTTGACGGAGTGCAGAAATGAACAGCTGTATACCTATGGAAAAAAAAATCCCATATAACTTAAAGAACAAATATGACACTTTTGTAAAGGCCTGGTCGCCATACCTGGACCACATTGGGGCCCAGATATAGTAATAAAAAGGAAAAAAATGTTATAAAAGTAACTATTGTACATACAAATGGTAGTTTTCCCAATTGTACTCTATATACTTAAAATGTATGTCAGCTCTGACAGTGAATGGATCTGTATGTATGGAGGGAGGAAGGGAAGGGCTGTTTTGTTTTTGTTTTGTTGTGTTTGTAAGAAAAAGTTTAATATATTTGTATATTTAAAATTTTACTATGTATATTTTTGAAAGATATCAAAAATAAAATGTTCAAAAAAGAGAAAGGGTCCTTGACAGTGGCTGGTTGGTGAAATAGGGAAGTCTGCATTGGGTGCTCCTATTGTGTGCATCCTACTGGATGTAGACTGTGAGATCATTTTGTTGAGCATCAGTGAGACAGGGACCTCCCAGTGGCCAATCATTTTAATTCCACACCAACATGTCTATCATGACCTCAGGTACTGCCAAACTGAGGCAACCTGCAAAGTGACGGAGCAACACTTAATATTCCGTCTTGGCATTCTCCAACCAGACACCATTAAAATCATCATCTCCAATTTCTGTTAAACATCTCCCCGAGTCTCTGTCTATCCCAATCCCTTTGTTTCCTTTCCTTCAGCTCCCCATCCCCTTTTTCTCTCTCTCTCTTCAGAGAGCTCTTCTCATCCCATCACTTCTCAGCATTTTTTTAAACTTTATTTAAAGATTTTCTCACAGGAATAAAAAGAAAAATTACATTTAAAGAAAAAATATAAAATAAAATAATATAATTACAATACAACATCAGTAACCTAACTTAATTCAAGTTAACCCCCCCTACATATACAAGAACTAAAAAAAATCTATATAAAAAAACCCACCCTTCCCCTCCCCCAAAATAAAGAGTGAAGAATTAATAAAATTAATAATATTATATATTAAAAAAAGCACACACAAAGAGAAAAAAAAAACAAATAAAAATAGTAAAAAAAAAGATTTATCAAATCTAGAATATCACATCTAGGAACATACTTAAATCAAACTTAATTGCATATACTTAACAAATGGAGTCCACTGCCTTCCCAAGATCGTGTTATATGGCGAGCTCTCCACTGGCCACCGTGACAGAGGTGCACCAAAGAAAAGGTACAAGGACTGCCTAAAGAAATCTCTTGGTGCCTGCCACATTGACCACCGCCAGTGGGCTGATAACGCCTCAAACCGTGCATCTTGGCGCCTCACAGTTTGGCGGGCAGCAACCTCCTTTGAAGAAGACCGCAGAGCCCACCTCACTGACAAAAGGCAAAGGAGGAAAAACCCAACACCCAACCCCAACCAACCAATTTTCCCTTGCAACCGCTGCAATCGTGTCTGCCTGTCCCGCATCGGACTTGTCAGCCACAAACGAGCCTGCAGCTGACGTGGACTTTTTACCCCCTCCATAAATCTTCGTCCGCGAAGCCAAGCCAAAGAAGTCCACTTCAACTTATAAAAAGACATCTTGAATTGAAAAAGATATCCTTTCCATAATTAAACAAGACTTCATCTCTAAATACCACCTATCCAAAGTTAGTATATATCTATCTTTCCAAGTAGATGCTATACATTTCTTGGCCACTGACTTCTCAGCATTGTTCTCTTCTACCATCCCACCCATATTCAACCATGACCGCTTACCGGTTCTCCTGTGCTCCTCCCCTTTCCCCACCTTTTTACTCAGACACCTGCCTGTTTTTTCGCTCATTCCTTGACAAAGAACTCAGGCCTGAAATATTGGTTACCCTTTATTTCCTGTAGATTCTGTGTGACCTGCTGAGTTTCTCCAGCACACAGTGATTGAAGTTGTTTTGCGAGCATACCAGTAGACATCTCATACAGCAAATAAGACAGCACAAAAGTGCAGAGTTGGCACAGAACAAAGGCAACAAAGGTGTCTGAAAATCGCATGATAGAAACTGTTCTTGAATCTGCTGGTGCATGATCTATCTCACAATCATAAATCTTCAATCTGACCAGAGAGGGGTGAGGAGAATGTGGCTGAGAGGGCATGAGTCTTTCAACAGGTTGGTTAATTTGCCAAGACAATGATTTATAGATGAAGTTGATGGAGAAGTGGGAGTCTGTGATGAACTGAGCCACGTTCACAACTCTCTGCATCACTCCTGAAGTAGGGCTCAGGCCTGAAATGTCGACTGCCTTTGTTTCCTATTGGAAGCTGCGTGACCTGCTGAGCTCCTCCTGCACTTTTATGCTCTGCCCATCTGTGGTTTTTCTTGTTAACCTCCTTTGCGGTATCCTGCGGTCTTGGACAAGGATGTTCCTATACTGTGCAGTGATGTGTCCTGATAGGATACTTTTATTGGTGCACTTGCATAAGTTAGGGGATTCTAGTGACATGCCAAATTTCCTCAGGCCACTGTGGAAGTAGAGGTGCTGGTGCACTCCTGAATAACTCTAGAATGACAGCTTAGATTTAGGTGCTCTTATCTCTGGAGTGGTTAAACATCTTCTGGCTTTTGTGAAAACAAACTCATCATCCTCATCTCCAGAAATAAATATAATGGAAGCTGTGCACCAAATCTGCTTTATTTTTAAATTTCACAGCCTGTTCTTTGTTAACATGTTTCAGGATCCCAATCCATAGCCACTTCCCAATTCTACCCTGTTTTTCAACCCTCTGCTGTTGTTGTTGCCATGACAGAGACCAAGCTGATACAAGAGCAGGGTGGGCTAATGCATGTTCCGGAGTTTTGAAGTTACAAAGGGAATAGGACGGGAGGTAAAAAATGGCGATAGGATGAGCATTGCTAATCAGGATTAGTAATACAGCTGCAGAAAGGGAAAACATTGTGGAGAGGCCATCTACAGAGTCAGTGTGGGCAGAAGTTAGAAATAGAGAGAGGAATCCATCACTACTGGGCCACCGAGGAGATGCTAAGCAGGCAGATTTTGAAAAACTGCCAAAATAATACAGAATGTATCAGGTGTGTCCAAGAAGGATTCCTGACACAGCATTTAGACAAGCCAACGAGAGGAAGGGCCATACTGGAAGTAGTCTGGCTAATGGACCTGGTCAGGGGACAGACCTCTCGCTGGATGCTCATTTTGAAGACTCTCTGACCTATAGCTATGAAAGAGGATATGAATAGACAAAATAGGAAAATATTTAATTGGGGAAAAGCTAATTATGATGGGATAAGGCAGGAACTGGGGAGAATAAATTGGGAACAGATGTTCTCTGGCTCCTCCAGATTCAGGAACAGTTTTTCTAACAATGATCAGGCTCTTGAAACTCCCTGCTTTACCCTCACCATAATATCACTTCAAGTTGTCTACTACTGACTTTCCACATTTTTTGCACCAAACCTAACCATGAATATTTATTATTACTGTATTTCTTTTCCTATTCATTGATTTTTTTTTTCCCTTTCTTTGTATGTGTTTACGTTTCTAGGAAGTTACAGCAAATCAGCCTCATTGCATCTCTGCATTGTTCTTGTCTAGATGATAATACATTTTATTAATTTAGTTTTATTTATTTTTTTAATATTTCACTGTGAACTACTACAATAGCAATATATACAAACATCCATCATTAAAATACACACAGTGACTTTCCCCTCCCCACCCCTATAACATAAAGCAAAATAATACAAAAGAAAAAAAATTAAATATGAGTTGGAGGTCTGAAATCGGTGGTTTCTAGTATACTCTATGTATTGTTTCCAAATTTGTTCAAATAAAGTATATTTGTCTTTTAGATTATAGGTAATTTTTTTTCTAATGGAATACACTTGTTCATTTCCATGTACCATTGTTGTATTTTTAAGGTTGCTTCCGTTTTCCAAGTTGTCATTATGCATTTTTTGCTGCTACGAGTTCAATCATAATAAATCTTTTTTGAGTCCTGTCTAATTTTAGGCCTAATTCTTTGTCTTTTATGTTGTTTTAACAGGAAGATTTCTGGATCTTTTGGCATCTTATTGTTTGTAATTTTATTTAATACTACGTTTAAATCTTCCCAAAAAGTTTTTACTTTTGTACATGTCCAAATGTGTTCATTTAGTTTTGACAAGAATTCATGTATCCATTCTTAAAAGAATTAATGATTTAGATCAGTGGTTTTTAAACTGCCCCCTGCACCCACATTCTAAGCAATCCCTATGCCATAGGTGCTCTGAGATTAGTAAGGGATTGCTTAAGGTGGAAAGAAAAAGTTTGAAAACCACTGTTTTAATCGTACCTAATTGACTTGTAACTTACAATACATGCGTGAGAACATTTGAAAAATAATTGTATCTTTGATTTTTAAATTTATTCCCCTTTGTTTGTGTCCTTGCATGATCAGGCGATGAGCAAGGACCAGCAAATTTTGATTATGGTTCCAAACCAATTTATAAATTCACTGATGACAGCACCATTGTTGACAGAATAATAAGATGATAAGATTTATTCAGCCCATTGAGCTGCCATTTAATCAGGAGCTGATCCATTTTCCCACTTACCCCCACTGCCTGGTCTTCTCCCCATAACCTTTATGTCCTGGCTAATTAAGAACCTATCAATCTCTGCCTTAAATACTTCCAATGACTTGCGGCAACAAATTCCACAGTATTACTTGCCTCTGGCTGAAGAAATTCCTCCACATCTCTGTTCTAAAATTATCCTTCAATCCTGAAGTTGTGCCCTCCTCTACATCTATTCTGTCCATGTCTTTCAACATTCAAAATGCTTCAATGAGATCCCCCCCTCATTTTCCTAAATTCCAACGAGTACAGGGCAAGAGCTGTCAATACCCCTCATAATGATAATCCTTTCATTCCCGGAATCCTCCGCACATCTCTGTTCTAAGTAGACACCTTCAAGTTGTGTCTTCTTGTCCTAGACTCTCCCACCATGGGAAACAACCATCCTACATCTACTCTGTCCATGCCTTTCAACATTTGAAATATTTTAATGGGATTCTCCCCCCCCCCACACATTCTCCTAAATTCCATTGATATTATGTGCTTCCAGTCATTGTCATTTTAGTGGGACTGTCACTTTAAGAGAAGAAATCAAGCTGTAAACCCTGCAAGCTTTGGAGATTGACTGGGGACTGACAGGCTGGCACAGTATGTACTCATTTTCACTACTTTTGAAGGGAGTGGAAGTGTTCCTGGACCACAGGTGCAGAGACCATGTGACCAACACATTAAAAAAAAACATGCCATTTTAAGGAAGCATCACAGGAGCAGAAGCTCTTTGAAGTAATACTGTGCTGAAGTTTTACTGAAGTGGCCTTGTGTGGTAATGGACAATTTGCCTGATTTCTCCCTGGAAGAAGGATGAGTGTACCCATCCAAGGCCAAAGGAAAAGACACTTTTGAAGGAGGATTAGTGTACCGCACCTGTTCTGGAAGCAGAGGAAATTCTGCATTTGGATCATGACCATTGTGATGGTCATAAGGGTTCTGAAAGCTTTGTGAAAGTCACTTGCTTTTTTTCCCCAATGCAAAAGAAAAGAGGAGTTTTGACTTCCACCCATCTGAAAGGACATTTCTCTGGAAGCAACTCAACAAGGGTTTTGTGAGTTTACAACAGTCTGGTCACCCTGTCTCTCCCACCTACTTTGTAATTACTTATTTGCATCAATTTAAAGCCTGCATGTCAACACTGGATTTCTGAGACTGAACTTTGAACTGATGTTCTAGAATTGTGCCTGAGCTGTAATGGTTTGGGGTCTGCCACACACAACCACATCCACATAAGTATATTCGCACCTAGTTGGGGGTTAGATTTAGATAAGTTAGATAAGTTGTTATATTATTATTAATTAATAATAAAAGAAGATTGAAAAGAGGGTTGGGTTGGTGCGAGAACACAGCCTTGCTTCACGCCATTGTTAATGGAGAAGGGTTCAGAGAGCTCATTGCTGTATCTGACCCGACCTTGTTGGTTTTCGTGCAGTTGGATAATCATGTTGAGGAACTTTGGGGGACATCCGATGCGCTCTAGTATTTGCCAAAGCCCTTTCCTGCTCACGGTGTCGAAGGCTTTGGTGAGGTCAACAAAGGTGATGTAGAGTCCTTTGTTTTGTTCTCTGCACTTTTCTTGGAGCTGTCTGAGGGCAAAGACCATGTCAGTGGTTCCTCTGTTTGCGCGAAAGCCGCACTGTGATTCTGGGAGAATATTCTCAGCGACACTAGGTATTATTCTATTTAGTAGAATCCTAGCGAAGATTTTGCCTGCAATGGAGAGCAACGTGATTCCCCTGTAGTTTGAGCAGTCTGATTTCTCGCCTTTGTTTTTGTACAGGGTGATGATGGTGGCATCACGAAGATCCTGAGGCAGTTTACCTTGGTCCCAACAAAGCTTGAAAAACTCATGCAGTTTGGCATGCAGAGTTTTGCCGCCAGCCTTCCAGACTTCTGGGGGGATTCCATCCATACCTGCTGCTTTGCCACTTTTCAGTTGTTCGATTGCCTTATATGTCTCATCCAGGGTGGGAACCTCATCCAGCTCTAGCCTTAGGGGCTGTTGAGGGAGCTGGAGCAGGGCGGAATCTTGGACTGAGCGGTTGGTACTGAAAAGAGATTGGAAGTGTTCTGACCATCGGTTGAGGATGGAGATCTTGTCGCTGAGGAGGACTTTGCCGTCTGAGCTGCGCAGCATGATGCTGAACCAAGCCATGAAAGACCCCAACAATGAAGACGCTGTTTACATCCGGTACCGCACGGATGGCAGTCTCTTCAATCTGAGGCGCCTGCAAGCTCACACCAAGACACAAGAGAAACTTGTCCGTGAACTACTCTTTGCAGATGATGCCGCTTTAGTTGCCCATTCAGAGCCAGCTCTTCAGCGCTTGACGTCCTGCTTTGCGGAAACTGCCAAAATGTTTGGCCTGGAAGTCAGCCTGAAGAAAACTGAGGTCCTCCATCAGCCAGCTCCCCACCATGACTACCAGCCCCCCCACATCTCCATCGGGCACACAAAACTCAAAACGGTCAACCAGTTTACCTATCTCGGCTGCACCATTTCATCAGATGCAAGGATCGACAATGAGATAGACAACAGACTCGCCAAGGCAAATAGCGCCTTTGGAAGACTACACAAAAGAGTCTGGAAAAACAACCAACTGAAAAACCTCACAAAGATAAGCGTATACAGAGCCGTTGTCATACCCACACTCCTGTTCGGCTCCGAATCATGGGTCCTCTACCGGCACCACCTACGGCTCCTAGAACGCTTCCACCAGCGTTGTCTCCGCTCCATCCTCAACATCCATTGGAGCGCTCACACCCCTAACGTCGAGGTACTCGAGATGGCAGAGGTCGACAGCATCGAGTCCACGCTGCTGAAGATCCAGCTGCGCTGGATGGGTCACGTCTCCAGAATGGAGGACCATCGCCTTCCCAAGATCGTATTATATGGCGAGCTCTCCACTGGCCACCGTGACAGAGGTGCACCAAAGAAAAGGTACAAGGACTGCCTAAAGAAATCTCTTGGTGCCTGCCACATTGACCACCGCCAGTGGGCTGATAACGCCTCAAACCGTGCATCTTGGCGCCTCACAGTTTGGCGGGCAGCAGCCTCCTTTGAAGAAGACCGCAGAGCCCACCTCACTGACAAAAGGCAAAGGAGGAAAAACCCAACACCCAACCCCAACCAACCAATTTTCCCTTGCAACCGCTGCAATCGTGTCTGCCTGTCCCGCATCGGACTGGTCAGCCACAAACGAGCCTGCAGCTGACGTGGACTTTTTTACCCCCTCCATAAATCTTCGTCCGCGAAGCCAAGCCAAAGAAAGAATAATAAAAATATTATTTTAAATATAACAGTCTTGGCAAATTTCTATTGCTGCTGTCTGAGTACGTAACAAATGAGTACAGGCCAAGAGTTGTCAAATGCTCTTCAACGATAACCCTTTCAGTCCTGGAATCATCCCTGTGAACCTCTTTTGAACCTGCTCTAATGTCAGCATTTCCTTTCATAAATGATGAGCCCAAAACTGCTCACAATACTCCAGTGCCTAATAAAGTCTCAATAGCACATTCCCACTCTTATATTCTATTCCTCTTGAAATGGGTAATGATGAGTCCGAATATTAGTTGTTGATCAAGAATCTGGTTGTGTGGTGCAAGAACAACAAACCTGATCTCAGTGTCAGCAAGATCAAAGTGCTTACTGTGGACTTTAGGAGTGGAGGCCAAGGCACCATGCAGAGCAGTTCCAGCTGCATGTGGGATTAAGGGTAACGAAGTTGGCCATTGATCATTCTTCTGTCTGACCAAATCTCCAGCAGGTAATGGAGGAGGGGGTTTGTTAGAGACCAGGACCACGGGATCCGTGAACTAGCACACCTTCTAACTGACCCCTGATTGCAGAGCTCTCCCTCAGGGATGGGGTGACTGGTGGGGGAAGGAGGGAGGCACCCCCAACAAGATTTGGGTTCATTGGTTTGTGGGGAAGCAGATTCATAGTTCAACCACCACCAGCCAAAGCAGGAGGGCGGAGTGTCTGCGGTCCCTGGGGATGCGTGCCAGCTCTACCCTGTGTCTGATGCACCCTCTTAGCACCACCTCTTCAGCATGTGAAGATTCCATTTCCTCCTCCCATCCCCGGCTGCAGAGTTCTCTCTTGGGATGACTGGTGGGGGAGGGGATCATTAGAGACCAGGACTGTGGCACAAAGTCAGCCCAAAACTGATGTCCAGCTGTGCAGCCCTGAGAGGAGGCTAATTCCCCTGTGTGCACGGGGTGGTGGGGACGAGGGGGGAGAACTAGAACAGGCAGCAACCTCAGGTTGTCTGCAGGAATTATCCAGGGCTCTGTCTGACACAAACTGTTTAGTGCAGATTCATTAAACAGCTTTGTTAAGTCCTGGGTTGCGGGCTGACCCCGTCATGTGATGTCATCAGCCAGCCCCTAGCCAGCTGCTTACAGTGGCTGTACATTTATGAAGCGAGTTGGAGCGCTCCGCTCCACTGATGGGACTACCCCCTGGAAGGATTGGAGTTGGCGCCTTGGATCCGCTCCCAGAGCATTTATGAAGGTGACGGAGAATCTCCGCCTTTACAATTAATTTTTAAAAACTCTATAAAAAGGCCTAGAGATGTTAGCAGCCAGGAATTTGAAGTTCTTGGCACTTTCCACTGCTGAACCCTCGATGAGGACCGACTGATTTGTGTTCTCCTGATTTTCTCCTGAAGTCCAGAATCATCTCCTTGGTTTTGCTAACGTTGAGTGGAAGGTTGTTGTTTTGACACCCCTCAACTTGCTGATCTATCTCATTCTTGTTCACTTCCTCATTGCCGTTTGTGATTCTGCCGACAGCTGTGGTGGCATTGGCAATTTTGCAGATTTGTGCCTAGTCACATAGTCATGGGTTTATTAGAGTAGAGCAGTGGGCTAAGCACACATCCTTGAGGTGCACCTGTGTTGATCATCAATGAGGAGCAAACGTTATTTCCAACTCGTACTGACTGTGGTCTTCCAAATCGATAACAGTGAACCTTCTCCTAGGCCTCAGCTACTTGACCCTGCAAAATGTATACTTTTAAATGATAAATCTGGGAAGCTTTTCAAAGGAGCATTGTAAATAGTTTTAAAAAACTTAGCTATATACTTTCTTGTGGGTTTTAGACTGCAGGCATGTTAAGGCATAATCAAGGAATTTTGCAGCTACACGGATAAACAGTCTAAAAAGGAATGTGGAGGAATTTGGAGTCAATTCCTGCACCGCGATTTACTCTGCAGGACCCCTACAATTTTCTGGAGAAACGTCTGCAGTGTAAATCGTACTGGAAACATTCATTGACGGTCATCCACTCCAGCACGTCCAACGACTGGAATTGTTCCCAACATTGCAGTTTAAAAAACATTTTATTTTACATGAAGTCATTATCTCCTGATCTAATCTTTAATTACTGTAATTGACTCTCACTTCTTGCCAGACAACCTGTCTCCAAAGATTCAAGATAGGTAATACTGAAAGAAGTGTGTCTGATTAACACCATAATCACTGCAGGTTGCACTCTGGAACATGCCAGAAATTGACAGATTAGCTGATGCATTTACAGTCCTGCAGTCTGCTGTAAATGATGCCAGTGGAGTAATTATTGGCTTGAGAATCCAGGGTTCTTCACTCTTGATCTTCCAAAATATTCCGTCTGGAATTTAAACTGGAGATGGGGGAGGGTGTGCTTAAGGAGGAGATGTTTGAAGAAGAGTGGTCTTAAATGTAATTGGGTCTGGTTGTGTAAGTGAGGTCGGGGAAGATTATTCCATGCTTTAATTGTACGGGAGTAGAATGAACTGCTGTACACATCTGTCTTGGAAGATGGCACCACAAATTGGGTTGTGGGCCCTCGTCTGTTCCTAGCAGGCTTGGGTAGAATTGGACACCTATATCGAGCTGGCAGTTTAGTATTTTGTTAAAAAACGGGTAAGGTGGTGTACTCTGTCTTGGACAGAGCTCCACTTTAATGAATCTAAGAGTTTTGTAACAATCGCTTCTCTTCATCTGTATTTGTGACAAATCAGGATTCCTGTCTCTGGACTCATTTTTTATTTGTGTATGGGTCCCATGCAGCTACCGCGTATTCCCAATGTGATCTGACGAGGGTGAGGTACTACTTCTCCATGACAGAAGTTGAACAATGATGGAAGTTGCTTCTCAGAAAATTTAGGACTCCTGTTGCCTTCATTGTTGTATGAAAATGAGAATGACCAGGAGATCGAGGGTTTAATGAGAAAGACCAGGAGATCGAAGGTTGATTGAATGCAAATATGAGGTGCTCCTGAAGGGAAAGCTCCACCATTCAAAGGAAAAGAAACAGCTCCACAGGCACCTGAAGGCAGAGGTCCAGCGGGAATGGTGATGGGTATAGAGAGTAAAGGCGACTCAGAAATGCTCTGACAACTCTGGCACATGCAGGTTCTTCAATGGTGGAAAAGCCATTTATGTCTCCACCCAATCAAAGGTCCACCCCCTGTGAGCCATGACCTCAGCAGGGTCAGAAAGGACGTCAGCACGCTGAAAGAAACAGCCAAACCACCCAGCCAAGGCTCAATCTTAAATGAAGGTGTAGCCTCATTGCTGACAGGCAAACTGCGAGAGGGCTCATCCTAATTCAAAACTAACAGAAGGCAAAACTCAGGAACAGAAGGCAAACTCAGTGAAAGCTTAAAACTTCAGTCATACCTGTAAACCTCATAGGCTGCATTAAGGAGGAGGTGGAGAATGTACCTGGGACCTTAGAGATGCTGTAAATGTAATATTTTTAGAAAAATGACAGCTTCAGTGAATATGATATAGTGGATGTTGTATATTTAGATTTTCAGAAGGACTTTAACAAGATGCAATGCATGAGTTCCATGATATAACAGGAAACATATGTATTGGAGAGAATAGCGCATTGGCTGATTGGCAGGAATCCAGGGATAATATTCTGGTTGGCTGCCAGTTGGTAGTGATGTTTCACAAGGGTCAGTGTTGGGGCCATTTCTTTTTATGTTGTATATCAATGATTTAGATGATGGAATGAGTGGCTTTATGGCCATGTTTGCAGATGATACAAAGGTTGGTGGAGGAGCAGGTAGTGTTGAGGACTTAGACAGATTAGGAGAATGAGCAAATGAAATGCAATGTTGGAAAGTTCATGGTCATGCACCGGTAGAAAAAAAGGGCAGACTATTTTCTAAATGGAAGAAGATTGAAAATACCCAGATGCAAAGGAACCTGGGAGTCCTCGTACAGGACAGCCTGAAGGTAAACTTGCAGGTTGAGTTGGTGTTGAAGAGGGCATATGCAATGCTGGGATTCATTTCAAGAGGAATAGCATATAAGAGCAGGGATGTGATGTTGAGGCTTTGTAAGGCATTGGTGAAGCCTCTCTTGGAGTATCGTGAGCAGTTTTGGGCTCTGCATTTAAGAAATGATGTGCTGACATTAGAGAGGGTTCAGAGGAGGTTCGCAAGGGCGATTCTGGAATGATAGCATTATTATATGAAGAGCATTTGACAGCTCTTGGTCTGTACCCATTAGAATTTAGAAGAATGAAGTGGGGGGGGGGTGAATCTCATTGAATCATTTTGAATATCGAAAGGCGAGGATAGAGTAGATGTAGGAAGGTTGTTTCCCATTGTGGGAGAGTCTAGGACAAGAGGGCACAACTTCAGAATTGAAAAGTGTCCATTTAGATGGAGATATGGAGGAATATCTTTAGTCAGTGGTTGGTAAATCTGTGGAATTTGTTGCCACAGGCAGTTGTGGAGGCTGGATTATTAGGTGTTTTTAAGGCATTGATTGATATGTTCTTGACTAGCCAGGGTATCAAAGGTGCGAGGAGTAGGCTGGGCAGTGGGACTGAGTGCACCATCACCTCAGCTTCCCCTGTAGCTGTCCAAATTGTCTCCTTCATCCCCCTGCTAACTCTTTCATTCTTCCTCTGGTATATCCACATCCTTCTCCATTCCACCCATTGCTGCTTCCCCTATCCTCCTCGCAAATATCAGCATTGCCTCCCTTCCTCTCGAGGCTGCTGTGGTTACCCTTTGTCTGCCAGTAGATTTTTCCCCTTTCTTACTGACACTTGCTTGGTTTGACCGTGAGCAGGCACAGGGTTGAGCTGACCGTGTCAACTTGGTTGAAGCAGAGAACTTGCTGCTAGTGCAAATTAAGAGGGAGATGCTCGCTGCTTTGTGTCAGCTGGAAGCCAACGAATTTACGGCTCAGGGTCTGTGGCATGTAAACCGTGTGTGGTGATACACCACCAGCCTTCAGCAGGGGGCGACCACTGTACCTGCAGGAAGATCACTGGAGGACAGACCCCACCCGGCCGGCTGCCAATCATTCACCCGGGTTATAAGCCATATCCGGCCCCTCTCGAGGCTAGTCACTCAAGAGCAGAGCAGAGCTAACTACAGCAGAGTCTTTAAGCTGAATAATACCTATTGTTCAGTCTTTGAATCTTGTGTCTGCTTACTGTTACGACAGTGCATCACACTGTGCTCCTCCCATCCAGTGAAGTACCTGGAGGAATATTGTGGATGCAGATGGTCATGTGTCTTCCCTGTCTGAAACTTAATCGGAAGTCACATTCACCTGACAATCAAGGTTGGACTCAGGCCACCCATTATTTTTACTGTTGGCTAATTTAAATTACTTAGGGTCATCATTAGCCAGACGCCCAGCTCAGCATAGATGCACAGCACAATTTTCTCTCTCATCCTCAGGTTCCAAGCCCAAGACATCACTCCATGCCAGGTCGCTACTCTGTATGTCGCTGGAGGAGTCGCGGGTAAGGTGTGCACTGCACTTAAGCCATAGTACTGTGATAGATCAGTGCTATGATCTATGGTGCAGGGAATCAGGAGTGTGTTTGAAAGTCCCTGTCTGTGAAATGTGTACACATATGGGAGCATATAGAAGATAGGGGGCCACTAGTATCAGAGTCCAACCTGGACTATATAGTTGTTTAATGGTTGATTAATTAAGTATTGTCTGATAGTGGTTGATTAATTAAGTCTTTGTAATAGGGCTTTTTTTTTAATTTTCAATTGAACCCTGAGCTGTGGTATTCACTCTTCACTAATGTCTCTCACCACTATCTTTTTATAGGAAATTGTAGTTTCATCTTTTAATTACAATGTTACAGATCACTCTCTAGCACAAAATATTGTATATCACTCAGTAATGATAGCACTTCCATTCCACCCCCCCCCCCCCCCCAGCCCTCCCATTAACAGAAACTACTTCCTCATGG
Organism: Narcine bancroftii; assembly: GCF_036971445.1. NCBI lineage: Eukaryota > Metazoa > Chordata > Chondrichthyes > Torpediniformes > Narcinidae > Narcine > Narcine bancroftii. The sequence continues at coordinate 89,105,381 of NC_091470.1, read as the reverse complement.
GCTTCAGGGGCTTTTATTTAAAATCTCCTAATTTGGCCAACTTTCAGTCCTGACTCCTCCTGGCTATTGTTATAGAGATCCAACACTGGCATATGTCGCAGCCATTTAAAGGGAACACGAGCAGGATTGGCATCCTGGTGTCAGACGACAGCCCAAAAAAAAATGGGGTACTCCCACGAGAATATGGGTACACCCTGGATGCATGCCTATTGTCCTGCCCCCTGCCTCACCAGGGGATAGCACAGCAACAGCCATCTGGGCTCTGTGCCGAGGGAGTACCCAAATATGAAGCCAACACATGGTGTATGCGAGCCAAGAGAGGGCTTTGGCACTTGATGGATGACCTTACACTGCCTGCTGGTGGTAAAGGTGCACACATATGCCAGCTAAGCTAGAGAAACCAGGCATGTGATTCAGTGAACAGACCATTTTCTTTCTCTTCCCTCCCCTCTCAGTTCCCATAGCACCCTTCTCCACTTCAGGAATGCAGCAACCCTGTTTCGTCAGGGGTGGTGAAGGGGGTTTGCTGGTGAGATGTTATCATTGAGTTTGATAATGTGCTTTGTCCTCCACACTGAAGGCACTTGTGTACATATCAACCCACTTGATTTGCATCATTTTTTAAAACATTTTTTTGCAGTTCTAACATGTTACATAGAGTATACTGTTTAGAAACCAGTTATTCATTGTGTTTGTAGTGATTGGTGAGTGATGTGACTTCCGAGGGGTGGGATTTTATATGTGGATTGTGGAGGAACACGTGACCTCCCTGTCTGTCTGTAACATTATGGATTGCGGATGGTTACGTCCCCCGTGTCTGAAACTTATTTGGAAGTCACATCACCTTCCAATCAAGGTTGGACTCCAGCCACCCATTAGTGCACACCTTATCGTTGGCTCATTTAAATTAGTTAGGGTCATCAGTGGCTGGAATCCCAGCTCAGAACTATATAAAACATCGATGCATAGTACATTTCTTTCTCTCTGCCTCGTGGTCCAGGCCCCAGACATCAGTCCACACCAGGTCGCTACTGTGGACATCGCTGGAGGAGTCACAGGTAAGGTGTGCACTACACTTAAGCTGAGCCGTAGTACTGTGATAGATCAGTGCTTGCAGAGTGCCGTACCCTCACTGGTACTAGGGAATCGGGAGTGTGTATGAAAATCCCTGTTTGTAGAGTGTATACATGTGCGTGAGCATGAGTATAGGCAGGCACTGGTATCAGAATCCAACCTATATCATTGTTTACTTATACAGTGATTGAGTACCATTTGACATTCTCCCCTGTTTGTTTCCTGTGTGTTCAATAAAGTTATCTGTAGATTTAATACTTGTGTTCAAACTTGTCTCTCTGTGAACCTACTGAACCTGATACTCTTCTAATATTCTGACTGGGTACCCTCCACCCAGACCTTCTCTAGTTTCTGTTAGGCCCCTTCCCTGCCATTCCCTCTTTCCCTATCCCTCTGTCTCCTTTCCTCCTGCTCCCCACCCCTTCTCTCTCCTTTCAGAAAGTTCCTCGGTCCCCCATCACCTCAGCTTTTTTTCCTCTTCTGCCATCCCACCTGACGATACCTTGCCTGTTGGTTTTTGCACCTTCAATGCCCCTTCCTCCCTCTTCACCCCACCTTTTAATTCAGGCACCAGTCTGCTTTTTAGATGAAGGGCTCAGACCCGAATCATTCGTTATATCCTTTTGTATCCTATAGACACTGCGTGACCTGATGCATTTCTCCAGCACTTTTCTGCATTGCATTACAAATGATCCCTTTGATTTTTGCCCTATCAAAAACTACATCTTAAGAATCTTCTTTTGTTTTCTTCCCAGTTCTGATGGAAGTGCTTCGACCTATGACTCTTGGACGCCTGAGGAGGAGAGGTGATCTTTGGTTGCAGACCAGCAAAGCCAATGCTAAGCCCAAAGCTGGCTGCTGGCTTGACTCTTGTCGGTTTTTCTGGGGTGTGGAACACGAACGTTTAAAGGTGGCGGAGGCCTCTCACAAGGCAGAGGGTGCTGACGGCTCCCATTGGCTGATGGGAATCCAGACCAAGGGTGGAGGAGGTGTAATGGAGAGCAGGCAGCTGGATACAGAGGCTCAATGCTCGGAGAGGTACGAGACCACGGGAGCAAGAAGGTCATCGCAGGCGCAGCAGCTGAGGCAGGTAAACCGGAGGAGGTGTATGATCCTCCAATACTCACTGGATCCAAAAGAACTTAAAACCATAGAGCATTGCAGCATAGAAGCAGGCCCCTTCAGCCCTTCTAGTCTCTGTTGAACCATTTTTTTGCCTAGTCACACTGACCTGCAGCCAGTTCATAGTTATTTATAACCCTCCCATCCATGTACCTGTCCAAATTCTTAAATGTTAAAATTGAGTCTGCATTCAACATTTCAGCTGTCAGCTCATTCCATGCTCCCACCACTCTCTGCGTGAAGAAGTTCCCCCTAAACTTTTCTCCTTTCGCCTTTAACCCATATCCTCTGGTTTGTATCTCACCTACCCTTAGTGGAAAAAGCCTAGCTACATTTACTCTTGTCTATCTTCCTCATAATTTTAAATACCTCTATCAAATCTCCCCCCATTCTTCTATGCTCCAGGGAATAAAGTCCTTACCTATTCAACCTTCCTAAAAACTCAGCTCCAGAAGTCCCAGAAACATTCTTGTAAAATCTCTACACTCTTTTAATCTTATTGATATCCTTCCTGTAGGTAGGTGACCAAATTGCACACAATACTCCAAATTTGGCCTCACCTTAGTCTCAAACTATACCATGACATTCCAACTCCAACTCCTATACTCAATACATTAAAGCTCTCTTTAAACCCTATCTATCTATGATGCCACTTTCAGGGAATTATATATCTGTATTACCATTTACCGTGTATGTCCTTTCTTGTTTAGTCCTTCCAAAATGCAACACCTCACACTTGTCTGCATTAAATTCCATCTGCCATTTTTCAGCCCAGATTCCTCTGCAAGCTTTGAAAACCTTCTCCACTGTCCACAATACCTCAAGTCTTAGTGTCATCTGCAAACTGCTGATCCAATTTACCACATTAATATCCAGATCATTGATATAAATGACAAACAAGAATGGTCCCAGGACTAATCCCTGAGGCACAGCACTCATCACAGGTCTCCTATCTGAGAAGCAATCATTCACCATTACTCTCTGGCTTCTCCCCTCCAGCCATTGTAATAATCCATTTTACTACTTCACCAGGAATACCAAGGGTCTGAACCTTCCAAATGGGACCTTGTCAAAGGCTTTGTTAAAGTTCATGTCAACAACATCTACAGCCTTTCCTTCTGTCAACTTTCCAAGTAGCCTCCTCAAAAAAACTCTATAATATTGGTTAAACCCGACCTTCATACACAATGCCATGATGACTATCTCTAATCAATCCCTGGCTATCCAAATAATTGTACAGGCAATCCCCAGAACACCTTCCAATAATTTACCTACTACTGACATCAGGCTCATTGGCCTATAATTTCCAGAGTTACTTTTGTAGTCTTTTTTAAACCACGGAACAATGTGATCTACCTTCAAACGTCCTGTGGCTAAAGACATTTTAAATATTTCTGCCAGAGCCCCTGCAATTTCTACACTAGGCTCCCTCAAAGTCTGAGGAAATATCTAGTCAGGCCCTGGGGATTTATCTACCCTTATTTGCTTTAAGATGGCAAACACCTCCTCTTTAATCTGTATAGGTTCCATGACCTCACTGTTCGCTTCTTTACTTCCCATGTCTCTGTGCCAGTTTCCTGAGTGACTACTGATATAACAAAAATTAAGATCTCCCCTATCTCTTTTGGCTCCATACATAGCTGACCAACCTGAACTTCACGGAGACCAATTTTGTCCCTTACTATCCTTTTGCTCTTAATGTACCTGCAGAAACCCTTAGGATTTTCCTTCACATTTTCTGCCAAAGCAATCTCATGTCTTCTTTTCACCCTCCTGATTTATTTCTTGAGGTTTTTCTTGCTTTTTTATACTCCTCAAATACCTAATGTGCTCCATGTTGCCAATACCTGTTATACTCCTCTCTCTTCTTCCAATATCCCTCGAAAACCAAGGTTCCCTATGCTTGCTAACCATGCCTTTAATCATGACAGGAACATACAAACTACTCTCAAAATTTCACCTTTCAAGTTCCTCCACTTACCTCGCTCATCCTTGCCTGAAAACAATTTATCCCAATCCACGCATTCTAGATCTTTTCTCATTTCACAAAATTTGGCCTTTCTCCAATTTAGAATCTCAACCTGAGCCCCAGACCTATCCTTCTCCATAATTAACATGAAACTAATGGCATCTAACTAAGGATCGACAATGAGATAGACAACAGACTCGCCAAGGCAAATAGCGCCTTTGGAAGACTACACAAAAGAGTCTGGAAAAACAACCAACTGAAAAACCTCACAAAGATAAGCGTATACAGAGCCGTTGTCATACCCACACTCCTGTTCGGCTCCGAATCATGGGTCCTCTACCGGCACCACCTACGGCTCCTAGAACGCTTCCACCAGCGTTGTCTCCGCTCCATCCTCAACATCCATTGGAGCGCTCACACCCCTAACGTCGAGGTACTCGAGATGGCAGAGGTCGACAGCATCGAGTCCACGCTGCTGAAGATCCAGCTGCGCTGGATGGGTCACGTCTCCAGAATGGAGGACCATCGCCTTCCCAAGATCGTATTATATGGCGAGCTCTCCACTGGCCACCGTGACAGAGGTGCACCAAAGAAAAGGTACAAGGACTGCCTAAAGAAATCTCTTGGTGCCTGCCACATTGACCACCGCCAGTGGGCTGATAACGCCTCAAACCGTGCATCTTGGCGCCTCACAGTTTGGCGGGCAGCAGCCTCCTTTGAAGAAGACCGCAGAGCCCACCTCACTGACAAAAGGCAAAGGAGGAAAAACCCAACACCCAACCCCAACCAACCAATTTTCCCTTGCAACCGCTGCAATCGTGTCTGCCTGTCCCGCATCGGACTGGTCAGCCACAAACGAGCCTGCAGCTGACGTGGACTTTTTACCCCCTCCATAAATCTTCGTCCGCGAAGCCAAGCCAAAGAAAAAAAATGGCATTATGATCATTGGACCCAAATCGTTTCCCTACACATACTTCTGTCACCCCTCCTACCTCATTCTCTAATAGGATATACAGTATTGCACTCTCTCAAGTTCTATTTTTTGATTTAGAAAATTTTCCTGAACATATTTGACCAACTCTAAGATATCCAGCTCTTTTACATAAGGGAGTCCCAGTCAATATGGGGAAAGTTAAAATCTGCTACTATCACAACGTGTTTCCTGCAGCTGTCTGCCATCTCTCTACAGATTTGCTCTTCCAATTTTCTCTGAGTTTTCGGTGGTCTATAATACAACCCCATGAGTGTGGTTTTACCTTACCCATTCCTCATTTCCACCCATATAGCCTCAGAAGACGAGCCCTCTGCTCTGTCCTGTCTTATCACAGCTGTGATATTTTCCCTAATGAGCAATGTCACTTCTCCCCCTTTCAATCCCCCTCTCCCCCATTCTCTCATGTCTCAAGCAACAAAATCCCAGAACATTGAGCTGTCAGTCCTGTCCCTCCTGCAACCAAGCTTCACTAATGGCCAGAATGTCATAATTCCATGAGCTAATCCATGCTCTAAACTCATCTGCCTTTCCTACAATACGCCTTGGATTGAAATAGATGCACCTGATAACATTTCCACTGCGTACAACCCGCTGACCTAATTTCATGCAATTTTCACATAATCTTTTCCCTCCTTCACTCCTCCATCTGCTCTGGCACTCTGGTTCCCATCCCCCTGCAGATATAGTTTAAACCACCTAGAGCAGCACTAACAAATCTTCCCTCAAGGATATTAGTCCCCCTCCAGTTCAGATGCAAACCATCCCATTGAAACAGGTCCCACCTTCCCTGGAAGAGAGCCCATTGATCCAGAAACCTGAAGCCCTCCCACCTGATCCATGTCTTTAGCCACGAGTTAAGTTGTATTATCCTTCTATTTCTAACCTCACTAGCACGTGGCACAGGTAGCAATATGAGATCACACCCCTGGGGGTACTATCCTTCAACCTAGCGCCTAACTCCCTGAACTCTCCTTGCAGGATCTCCTCATCCTTCCGACCCACATCATTGGTCCCGACATGGACCACGACATCTGGCTGTTCACTCTCCCTCCTGAGAATGCAGTGAACTCAATCTGTGATATCTTGGACCCTGGAACCAGGGAGACAACATATTATCTGGGATATTCACTCTCTTCCACAGAAACTCTCATCTACTCCCCCCCCCCACCCAACTATGGAATCCCCTATCACTACAGCTCACTTCTTCTCCTCCCTTCCCTTCTGAGCCACAGAACCAGACTCCATGCCAGACACCTGATTGTCTGCCCCCCAAGAGTTTCCAAAATGGTATACTTGTTATTGAGGGAAATGGCCACAGGGGTGCCCTGCACTGCCTGTCTGTTCCCTTTCCCTTTTCTGACTGTCACTCATCTACCCTCCTCCTGCTGTCTAGTTGTGCCCCTGTAACTCCTGTTTATCACCCCCTCTGTCTCCCAAATGATCCAGAATTCATCCAACTCCAGCTCCAATTCCTTAACTCTGCTTGTCAGGAGCTACAGCTGGACTCACTTGTTGCAGATGAATTTGCCAGGGATGCTGTTGGCTTCCATGACTTCCCACTTTCTGCAAAAGGAGCATTCCCCTGCCTTAGCTGCCATACCCACTGTCTAAGACTAGAGGATAAAAATATATGATATCTAAAACCTCCCCTTACCCATACCTACCTGCTAAATCCTTTTTGTTCCTTGAATAGAGTGGCCCTTTCTTACTTCAACTCCTGCACCACCACCTCAACCTCTTCTCAACAAAGCCTTTTGAGCCAAAGCCTACCCACTCTGAATCAGCCCACTCCACCAATGACCGCTCCCTTGATTACTATTCTGCTACACAGTCCCTCACTTTTAGAGAGATGTTTGGGTCACCTGATCTCGATTGCCCTTCAGCTGTTGAACTCGAATGCCCAATCTTTTCCTTTCTTTAATTTCCTTTTTTCCTTCTCTCTGTTTTCGGTAGGGTGGTGCCAAAGCATGGTGACTTTTGCTAGCCTTTGCATGGCCTGCAAAAGAAAGCTTTTTTCACTATTACATGTGACAATAAATAAATCAAAATCTATTTCTGTTTTTCTTCCTGTACTTCCATGTACTTCCTGCATTTTCTGATTTCATCTTTGAAGCAGAGACCAAAATTGGGGGTTCATTAAAGGAATGGACAAACAATGTTTGTCGGATTTAGGGAATGCAGAGCACAGAGAAGAGCTGTGATGAAGGGAGGTGGGGAAGTAAGGATAGAAGGTGGCAGAAAAGCTTTGCAGGAGCCTCATGATGTCCATACATTGTACCAATCAGGTTCAAATTCAGATTTATAGTCAGAGTACATACATGACATCACATACAACCCTGAGATTCTTCTTCCTGCGGGCCAGGCAGAATTACCACTTATCAGTAGTGTAAACTAAACTCAAGAAATAGATACATACAGAAAAGATAAACAAGGAAGAAATGTAAATAAACATTGTGTGACTACAGCAAAAATAAATATTCAGTATTAAATAATGTGCAAAGTAAGTGTTCTTAAATAAGTCACTGATTCAGTGTTGTTGAGAGGTCTGATGGTGGAGGGGGAGCAGCTGTTCCTGTACCTGGTGGTGCGAGTCTTGTGGCACCGATACCTCTTTCCTAATGGCAGCGGTGAGAACAGAGCATGTGCTGGGTGGTGAGGGTCCTGGATGGTTGCTGCTGTTCCCCGATGGCAGCATACCATGCAGAATTTCTTGATGGTGGGGAGAGTTTTGTTAGTGATATACGGGGTTGTGTTCACTACCTATTGCAGGGCTTTCTGCTCAGAGGTATTGGTGTTCCCATACCAGGCTGTGATGCAGCCAGTCAGCACACTTGTCTTTTCACATCTGTGGAGGTTTACCAAGTTTTCCAATGTCATACTGAACCTTCGCATATTCCTGAGGAAGTAGAGGTGCTGACATGCTTTGTTCATCGTGACAGCAGATGGCATGGTTAGTATAGCAGTTAGCACAACGCTGTTACTGTGCCAGCGACTGGGACTGGGGTTCGAATGCTCTGCTAACTCTAAGGAGTTGGTACGTTCTCCCTGTGTCTATGTGGGTTTTCCCTGGGGGCTCCTGTGTCCTCCCACTGTTCAAAATATACTGGGAGTGCAGGTCAATTGGGTGTAATTGGGCAGCAGTGGTTCGTGGGCCGAAATGGCCTGTTACTGTGTTGTATGTCTAAATTTAAATTTTAAATTTAAATATAAATTTTTTAAAATGTAAATTTGTGTGTTGGGTCTGGATAGGTTCTCCAAGATAGTGACACCCATTTAAATGTGCTCACCCTCTCCGCCTCTGATCCCCCCCAATGATCACTGGATTGTACACCTCTGGTTTTCCCTTCCTGAAACCTACAATCGGCTCCTTGTTTTGGTGACTTTGAGTGAGTGGTTGTTGATAGTACATCATTAAGCCAGATTTTCAGTCACCCTCCTGTAGGCTGACGCGTTGCACCTTTTAATACAACCCATTCCCGTGGTATGGTCAATGAATTTATAGATGATGTTGTTGTCTTGCCGAGCCACACAGTTATAGGCGTATAACTGCAGTGGGGGTAAGAACAAAACCCTGTGATGCTCTGGTCCTGGTGGAGATTGTGGAGAAAATATTCTTGGCAATCCACAGTGATTGGGGTCTGGAGGTGAGGAAATCCAGGATCCATTTGAGGCCCTGGTCTTGAGAGTTTGCTGATCACTTTTGAGGAGATGATGGTGTAGTCAATAAAGACCATCTTGATGTATGGATCTTTGGCGTCCAGGTATTTTGTGTCGAGCCAGTGAGATGGCATCCACTGTAGATCTGTTGTTGCAGTAGGCAAATTGGAATGGACCCATTTCTTCACTCAGACTTGAGCTGATATGCTTTCACACCAGCCTCTCAAAACGCTTCAGCACTGTGGATGTGAGTTCCAATAGTGTCATGTAGGCAGGTTACCACACTTTTCTTGGGCATTGGTACAATTGAAACAGGTGGGTACCACACCCTGTCAGAGTAATATGTTGAAGATATGTTGAAAGCATTGGCCAGTTGGTCAGCACATGTTTTCAGTACTCAGCCGGACTGGTTGCTTTCTCTGGATTCAGTCTCCTGAAGGGCAGCCTGTATGCCTTTCTCTGTGCTGCTCTTTTCACCAGATGTTTTTATAAAAAGCAGCCCGATCCCTGCCACTGTGCACACATCTGCTGGATAAATTGTTACATGCAGATTATGTCAGGTATTGTCCTTTCCCCTCCCAGGGTGCAATTAATTTTCTGAACACATGTAGGGAGCTCACCTCCAAGGCAGAGATATATAAGTTCAGAGATGCAGCAAGGATACAAGCCCTTTATGGGCCTATACATCCAAATACACCAATTAACCTACAACCCGCATATGTTTTTGAAGGTGGGAGGAAACCAGAGCACCCAAAGGAAACGCAGACAGACACTGGGAGAACATAAAAACCCCTTACAGGCAGCGACAGATCCGAACCTGGGGCGTTAGTGCTGTAATAGCATTGTGCTAACCATGCCACCCATGTAGTGTATGTGATGATACAAACATCCCCAAGAGTGTAACTAGCAAATATTAACATTGAATCATGTAAAGTGATATTGGAGCAGGAAGCCAAAGGGTCGGTAGGGAAGAGTACTGTTACGCTCAGAGGACCCCAAAACCCAGCAGCAATAGATTTGCACCACGACAAAGGGTTACTTAAACAAAAGTTGCTTTTAATTATATTTGAACATGAAAATAGAATCAAACTTTAACTTATCTCTATTGGCTCACTTAACACACTTCTAATTCTAAGTGCACATGTGTGTAATGAGTGTGTAAGTTCAGCAAAGTGCTTTGGTTCACAGTCCAATCTCACTGGTTGCAGACAATGCTTGTACTGTGCACAGAAGTTAACATTAACAAAGTTCACCAGGCTTTGGTGCTTAACAGGTAAATGGTTATCACTTCTTGTTGGTTTACGGAGAGAGAATTTTTCTTGTTCCAGGACATCCACAACTGATTCCTTTTCAATCAGCCACTCCATTGTCTTGCTGACGAATCATGCCCGCCTTCAGGGTTCTCCAGATGATAACCACTTTCTTTCAGGTCATCAAAGAGTTCCTTTCTGTTTCTCTTATTCCAAGGGAAACACTGGACACCCAGTCCTCTCCTTTCACCAGGCCCTCTTCCAAAGCTTGCCAACTTGTCGCCCTGGAACCGATGTCTGTGTTTCTCCTCTCTCTCACTCCTTCCAACTCTCAGAGCAAAGCCTGTCTTTTTCTCCTGCTCTCTGTCTGCAAAGATCACATGACCTTCCAGACAGTAAATTCTCTTTTCCAGACAGAGCTGCTACTGCCTGTTACATTTGTTGCCTTTTGCAAACAACATTCCATTATTGAGCACTCTTGCAAAAACTGCTACAAAAACTCTGTGTTTTAAAATGCTTGTGTGTGACCTGCTCTAACAAACCTTTCCCAATTTATCTCCCAAAACACATCTATATACTCTGTCACAGTACACAATGGTGCTGGGAATAACAGCAGGTCACACAGCATCCATTAAAAGTGAAAAGCAGTCAGTGAGCCCTTCATCAGGAATGTCGAAAATCAGGCAGACATCGGAATAAAGCAGTGTGAGCTTGGAGGAAGAGCACAGGCCGAAAAGGCCTGTCTCCATGGGTGGAGACAGATGAGAGGGTAGAAGAGAAAGAAGCTGAGAAGTGTAAAGGGGAGAGGACAGAGGGCTAAGAAAGATGGCTCTCTGACAGGACATGGAAGCGAAGGGGGTGGGGAGCTGGAGGAAGGGAGGCAGAGGATGAGGAAAAGAGAAGGTCTGGGTGGGGAGGGGTTGCTGGAAATTGGAGAAATCGATAGTAATGTTTTGTTGGTGGCTGCCGAAACAGATTATAAGGTGTTGTTCCTCCAACTTGCGGGTGGCCTCAGCTTGGCAGTACATGAGATCATGCGACAGGCATGTCGGTGTGGCTTTGGGGTGTGGAATTAAAGTGGTGGTGGAACACTTGCTATTGCAGCAGATACAGCGAAGTTACTTAACGAGACAATCTCCCAGTCTGCATCCAGTCTCACCAATATAGAAGAGACGGGAGCACCGGATGCAGTAAATGACCCCTTCAGATTCACAGGTGAAGAGTTGCTTCACTTGAAAGAACTAGTTGGGACCTTTGTAAAGGGGAACATTTAAGAAGTGGCTCCAAGGTGCAGGAATTCATTTCAAATTTAGAACGGTTTCTTTGGTGAGGCGTGTGGAAAGTAGAAATTAACTAACAATGAATTTAATTTGCGTTGTCTCTCTTTCTCTCTCACACAGTAAAATGTTACAAAGCATTCGACAAGAGCATTTGACTGGTCCACACTGGATATTCAGGTTGAAGACCAAGAGGTTGAAGGGGGGAATATTAGAGGTTAGAATGGGGGAAGTGACAGCAGGTCTGAAGTAGGTTACAAGGATCCATAAGACATGGTGAGGGTTAGTAATTATGGAAGTGTAAAATTTAATAATTGTAGGCAATACTTTCTTGAGATGTGGCACTGTTCAATCATCGAGCAGTGACTTTGTAACTAATCTTGTGTTTACATGAGATTTCTTTGTATACAAAATATGTCACCTGTTTCTCAGTTAATATTTTCTCTGCGGGCTCTAGTACTGACAGAATGTGTCCTCTTTATTACGACTGGCTACTGATCCTCCACTGTCTCTTGTAAACATTGGTGTAAGTGATCTTACTGTTACATTGTATAACATTAAACAAACACATGATTTGTTGGTTGCTGCTGTTATTATGAGTTTAAAATCATTTGTACATAACCTTTATGTGTCAACTTTATAACTATCTGACTTGCTATAGTATAAATCCTCCATTTCCAATCATTCAAGTGGAAACCAGGGCATTACTTTCTGTGTCAGATTGTTTGCCGAGAAGCCGCACTCGGGCCGCAGCAGCTTTGTTGTTCCATCCCCAATTCAAGGAAGAACCTGTGCTTACTGAGAACCTCTCGTGACTTTTGAGCCATTGGAGAGCAGCCACTGTTATTGTGTACAGGTACTGTTAAGGTGGAGGACAGGAATGAGATAAGAAAGCCTGGTGTCAGGACAGCAACTGCTCCCTGAATGTCAGCAAAACAAAGGAACTTGTCATTGACTTCAGAGAATCGGAGAGAGGCGCAGTCAACGGTGCTGAGGTGGAGGTGGTGCAGAGCTTCATGTCCCTAGGGTAAATCTCATCAACGACCTGTCCTAGTCCATCCAAGAGAGTGCACCGATGACACTACTTCCTGAGAAGCAGAAGGAAATTCAGCATGCGCGCAATGTCTCCTACCTTTTTTCAAGATGCACCTTAGAAGCATCCTGTCTGGATGCACCACAGCTCAGTAGGGGAGTAGCTCTGCTCAAGACTGCAAAGAGCTGCGGAGATTGGTGAATGCAGCCATTAGGCATAATCAACCTGCCCTCCAGCGACTCCATCCGTACCTCTCACTGTCTCAGAAGAACTGCCAATGTACTAAAGGGCCCATCCCACCCTGATCGTACTCTCTTCCACTTTCCATCAGCCAAAAGATCCAGGAGCTTGAAAACACAAACCTCCAATTCATGGACAGTTTCTTTCCAGTAGTTATCAGGCCCTTGAATGGACCTCACATTGGTAAAAGACAATGTCCCTGCACTGTTTTAAATCTACTTTTCCTGATATCTTCTACTTTGTCCCAGTAAAACTACCCCCTGGGATTTGTTTTATTAATGCATTTCCTGCTGTATTTAAGTAAGGGTTGACTTTCCTGGATAGCACGCAAAAACAAAACTTTACTCTGTACCTAGGTGCACGTGACAATATTGAATTAAATTCAATGTGCGCAGAGCAAGGTCATAAGAGCTGCATTACTTGTATCAGAGATTAATGCTGGATAAAATTAAAACAGAAAATGCAGGAGGTACTCAGGCAACATCTCTGGAGTGCATGGTCGGTTGTGTTTAACCAGTCTTAGAGAGTTTTTCCAGGAGGTTACCAGGAAATTTGATGAAGGAATGGGTGTGGATGTTGTCCACATGGATTTTAGCAAGCCCTTTGACAAGGGAGGTGAAGTAGTGAATTGGATTCGATAATGGCTGGATGGGAGAAGCCAGAGAGTGGTGGTAGATGATTGCTTCTCAGACTGGAGGCCTGTGACTAGTGGTGTGGTCTCAGGAATCGGTGCTGGGACCATTGTTATTTGCCACCTGTATCAATGATCTGGATGATAATTCGGTAAATGGGATCAGCAAATTTGCAGATGATACTAAGATTGGAGGTGTTGTGGACAGAGAAGAAAGTTTTCAAAGCTTGCAGAGGGATCTGGACCAGCTGGAAAAGTGGGTTGAAAAATGGCAGATGGAATTTAATGCAGACAAGTGTGAGGTGTGGCATTTTGGAAGGGCAAACCAAGAAAAGACATACATGGTAAATGGTAGGGCACTGAGGAGTGTGGTAGAACAGAGGGATATGGGAATACAGATAAATAATTCCCTGAAAGTGGTATGACAGGAGGATAGGTTTGTAAAGAGAGCTTTTGGCATACTGGCCTTCATAAATCAAAGTTGGGATATAATGTTAAAGTTATATAAGACATTGGTGAGGCCAAATTTGGAGTATTGTGTGCAGTTTTGATCACCTAACTACAGGAAAGATATCAATAAGATTGAAAGAGTGCAGAGAAGATTTACTAGGATGTTGCCTGGACTTCACGAACTGAGTTACAGGGAAAGGTTAAACTGAAGCATAGAAGAATGAGAGATTTCATAGAGGTTATTAAAATTATGTGGGGATAGACAGATAGATTTTTTTTACACTGTGGGTAGGTGAGATACAAACCAGAGGACGTGGGTTAAGAGTGAAAGGGGAAATGTTTAGGGAGAACTTCTTCACACACATAATGATGGGAGTGTGGAACGAGCTGCCAGCTGAAGTGCTGAATGTGGGCTCAATTTTAACATTTAAGAAGAATTTGGACAAGTACATGGAAGGGGGAGGGGTATGGAGGGCTATGGACTGGGTTCAGGTCAGTGGGACTGGGCAGAAAAATGGTTCAGCACAGACTAGAAGGGCCAAAGGTGCCTGTTTCTATTCTGTAATGTTCTATGGTCCTAAAGCTTGAAAGGCATCCAAAGTTGATCTGTCAGTAAGAGACTGGAAAAAGAACGTACACAGGTGAAGGCAGAATAGGAAGGCCCTGAATGCAGACCCTCACCTAGGCCCAGGCTGCTTGCCCACCAGAGCCCCCAGACTCTCAGCAAGGTCCAGGCCTCAACCGCAGACTCTCATCTAGACCCAGGACTCGACTGCAGACTCTAATCTAACCCTTGATCCCATCACATACGCTCACCTACGCTCTGGCCGCCTGCCCCCTGGAGTCCCCAGGCCCTAACTGCAGAATCTCACGTACGCCCAGGCCACCGACCCACTGGAGTCCCCGCCCAGGCCCTGACTGCAGACTCTCACCTAGGCACGTGGACTCTCACCTAGGCCCAGGCTGCCCACCCATCTGAGTCCCCATTTGTGGGTCCACCCCTAGGCTCAGGCCACCTGCTCACTGGAGCTCCTGAAGCCCCAACTGCTGACTCTCACATGCTCTGCCTGAGATCCCAACACACCGACTGCAGATTTACTACCTGAGCACCTGATGCCCTGGTCATAGTAGTATGCGTGCAATAAATTATTAAAATTTTTCCCTAAAAATTTGTCCATACATTTTGACCATTACACACATTTATATGGAATGTTTACTTTTTGATGATTGAAAATAATATAAATGATCAGTTTAAAAGCAACAGCTCTTAATAATTCATATCAAATTTTTGCGACAAAATGGGAATACAGGAGTAGAAACGCGTATGTAATATTTTTTTCATGTCTTGCAGTTCTCAAACATCTGAAGTTTATTGTATTTGGCTCTTATACAGTTGTCATAAGTCATACACGATGATATAAATTTTTTTTTAATTCCCCCCAACCCCCTCCCTCCCAAAAGAAAGAAGAAAAGAAAGAAAAAGAAAATACACCTACTTCTACATATATAATATTATTAATATAAATACTATTCATTGATTTTTTTTTGGCTTCTAATTGAGAGGGGCGGCTAAAGTGGAGAAGGTGGATGGAATTTTATTCATAAAATCCAGATTTTATACAAATTTTCAAATTGATTCCTTAAACTATATGTAATTTTTTCTAAAGGTATACAATTTTGCATTTCAATATGCCATCTGCCTAATAATACCACATTTTCCATGTTACCGCTATACATTGCTTTGCAGTTGCTATTGCCATACATTTTTCTTGATATTTATCCAATTTCAGTTTTATGTCTTTTTCATATATATTCTCAAGTAAAAATATTCTTGGATCTTTTTGTGTCTTTATTTTCATAATTTATCCTAGTAATGCACTAAAAAACATTCGAAAACCTTTCCACATTTTTTACAGGACCATATCAAAAGTAGAAAAGTCCTAGTTTCCTTAGTACATTGAAAACACTTATCCAAATAATTAGAATTAAGTCCATTTAATTTATATGGAGTATAGTGTAATTGATGAAGAAAATTATATTGAACTATTTGATATCTTTTTTTTTTTTTTGGCTTGGCTTCGCGGACGAAGATTTATGGAGGGGGTAAAAAGTCCACGTCAGCTGCAGGCTCGTTTGTGGCTGACCAGTCCGATGCGGGACAGGCAGACACGATTGCAGCGGTTGCAAGGGAAAATTGGTTGGTTGGGGTTGGGTGTTGGGTTTTTCCTCCTTTGCCTTTTGTCAGTGAGGTGGGCTCTGCGGTCTTCTTCAAAGGAGGCTGCTGCCCGCCAAACTGTGAGGCGCCAAGATGCACGGTTTGAGGCGTTATCAGCCCACTGGCGGTGGTCAATGTGGCAGGCACCAAGAGATTTCTTTAGGCAGTCCTTGTACCTTTTCTTTGGTGCACCTCTGTCACGGTGGCCAGTGGAGAGCTCGCCATATAATACGATCTTGGGAAGGCGATGGTCCTCCATTCTGGAGGCGTGACCCATCCAGCATTAACATTAACACACTCTTGACACAATTTTGACCATATTTGCCCTTGATTTGTATATATAAATCTCTCTCCTGTCGTAATTTTGATTTGTATAAAACTTTTTTCCTTGTAGTTTCATGTAATTTTATATACATATTAGTAATAAATTTCTTAACCATAAGTGTATCTGTCATTATACCTTCAAAATGACTTTGTTCTGGGAGTCACAAATCTGTTCTAATTTCTTTTTAAATATGATTTTAATTGGTGATTTGCAGAAATTGTATTATTGTGTATCTTTTAATTGCTCAAAAGATACAAAGAATGATCCTAAGAAACAATCTTTTATCCTCTGTAAACCTTTACCAACTATCAAATAAAGAACTATTCAAACTAAAAGGAAGAAGTTAATTTTGTTTTTACAAGATTTTTGGTAACTTTTCTTTGAAATTTTTATTTATTAAACATGATAAACCAGTAAAACTACAAACAAGTACAACCGACTACACACATGATATTTTTACCCCTTTCAACCACCTACCCCTCCCAACCCCCCTCTAAACTACCCCAAAAGAAAAAAAGGAAAGAAAAAGAAAGAAAAGAGATCAGATAAAATAAAACTGTTCAATTATTTGCCATGGTTCAGAGCAACACCATCCAATGAGTAGGAAATTATTAATAATTCAACCCCATATATTCAAAATACGGGCTCCAGGTTTTAACAAAAGAAGAATAATTATTACATAAATTATGTTATCTTTTCCAGCAGAATACAAGATCTCATTTCCAAGGGCCATTGCTGAATACTCAAATTAGTCTAATTTTTCCAAGTATTTGCTAAACATTTTCTCACCACAGCTAATTTGAAATTTATTTAATTTTAACTCCAAGCTCAATTTTTTAATATAACCCAATAAAAATACCAAAGGTTCAAGTGAAATTTTCAATTTAAAAATAGCTTCTAAGAGTTCCTTAAATCTACCCCAAAAAGGTTTCACCACCTCACATAACCAAGTAGAATGTAAAAAAGAACCAATTTCCTTATGACATCTGAAACAAATCTGCTTTTTTGGTAATTGATCATTTTTAACTCCTCTTTCCATATGAAATCCATTCCATATTTTTAGTATATATTTTAAAATTGGTATCTCCAGATTTCCTTTAAACAGTTCACTATTCCATTTATACAAAATTTGTTTTGGAGTAGTTTCTCCAGTTTTATTCATTTCAATCTGAACCCAAGCTGTTTTTTCACCTATTTGATAACAGGAGGACAAAAATCTCAATTGAGCTGCTTCATAATAACTTTTAAAATTTTGTAATCTTAGTCTACTCTAATCAAATTTAAAATGAATTCTTATATAATTATTCAAACCCTGAAAAAATAATTCTGGTATATGAATGGGTAATGATTGAAATAAATATTGTATTCTCAGAAAAATATTCATCTTAATACAGTTCACCCATCCTATTAATGTTATTGGTAAATCTTTCCATCTTCTCAAATCTTCTTCTATCTTTTTCAATAATGGTAAATTATTTAACTTAAACAAATTATTTATACTTCTATTAATTTTTATTCCTAGATATTTAATTGCATCATTTTGGCACTTAAATTTTGTCAATCTTTTACACTGAGAATAATCCATATCCACCATAGGCATCATCTCACTTTTATCAACATTAACTTTGTAACCCGATACTAATCCATATTCTTTTAATCTCATATTCATCTTATTTAATGATATTTCTGGTCTCATTAAATATTCAATAATA
Organism: Narcine bancroftii; assembly: GCF_036971445.1. Taxonomy (NCBI): domain Eukaryota; kingdom Metazoa; phylum Chordata; class Chondrichthyes; order Torpediniformes; family Narcinidae; genus Narcine; species Narcine bancroftii. The sequence goes on along the minus strand of NC_091470.1, from coordinate 89,087,432 downwards.
CTGTCTGCAAACAAACTAATTTTTTGTTCTTTATTACTTACCTTAAATCCTTTGAATTTTATCTGTTGTCTCATGAAATCACAAATTTCATTTTTCTTTAACCTCCATCTATATCCTATCTTTTGGTCTTCTTCCAACAAAATTGACAAAATTAAAAGTGAATGATCAGATAGAACTCACACTTGATACTCAACCTTTTGTACTCTAAATTGAAATTGTGTAGAAATTAAAAATGTATCTATTTGTGAATATGTTTTATATTGAAGAGAGTAAAAAGAATAATCTCTTTCACTTGGGTGAATTCTTCTCCAAATATTTATTAAACCCATATCTTTCATTAAATCTATTGCTATTTTAGCTACTTTATTTTTCATCATTTCATCTCCTGACCTATCCAATTTAGGGTCTAAAGTAAAATTAAAATCTCCCCCTAATATAATTTTTCCCTTGACATTTGATAATTGCATGAAAATATCTTGTTTAAATTTACCATAATTTACATTAGGTGCATATACATTCATTAAGGTCCATTGTTCTGAATAAATCTGACAATTTATCATAACATATCTTCCTGTTTCATCTACAATTGTATCTAGTATTTTCACTGGTAAATTTTTATTTATCAATAATGCTGAACCTCTAGCTTTTGAATTAAATGATGATTCTATTACAGTTTGTACTCAATCTCTTTTTAATTTTCCATGTTCTTTTTCTGTCAAATGGGTTTCATGTAAAAAGGCAATATCTATTTCAGTCTTTTTCATATGTGCTTATAATTTCTTCTGCTTTATTTAATTTTGTATCCCATTAATGTTAATAATAATAGAATTTTATTTTTAAGCCATCAGATATTTCATTAAATCTACTAACCATCCATCCTTCCACTCCCACCCTCTCATGTTTAAAACACTTATATTATATTTCATATTATATTTGTTATATTTAGGTGTACTAAAAAAGAAAAACAGAAAAAGATAGGATCTACCCCCCCCTCCCCCACCAAAGGTGTACATTATTAATAATACAACCTTGAAGCCCTGATCTATAGGAGTTGCAGTCGAAACCACACCAGCACTCAGACTCCGTAAAAGTTAGGCCTACATTCCAAACTAACTCTCTCGAAATACTGTACTGTCTCTTGTTGCATTACAATCTCTGCCAATTACATATTTTTACTTATTTATAGATCTTTCAGGTTAAGAACTTTCCTCCCTAAAATTCTCTCTCTCTCGCAAAAAATCTTTTTAAAAACATTTACACTTTCCTTCCCTATATTATCAGCTGTAATCCTTCTGCATTATCTCTCACTTCGACCATCACTCCCGTCTTGCCTCTCTTTCTCAAGCAATGAAGCTGCAAACACCTTTGCCTCATTGAGTTCCGTAAAAAATCAATTTTTCCCTTCTGGAACAAAAACTTTTAATACTGCCAGGTACCTTAAAACAAAAGCATAACCTTTTTTCCATTACACATTTTTAACAGCATTGAATTCTTTTTTTTTTAACAAATCAAAACTTAAATTAGGGTAAAAGAAGATCTTATTTCCATTATAAATTAATGGTGATTGTCTCTCTTTTGCTTGCTTCCTTGCCAGTTCCAGGATTTTTTCTCTCACTTCATAACGTAGTAACTTGACCAGTATCAGACGTGGCTTTTGATCTGGATGCAGTTTTGGCCGTAATGCCCTATAAGCTTCTTTCAATCTCAATGTCTCCTTGAAATTCAGTTTCCCCCAAAGATTGAGGAATCCAACATTGCAAAATTCTCATCATGTCTTGACCTTTGTCGCTTTCTTTAAGTCCAACAATTTTTATATTATTTCTTCTACTGAAATTTTCTAAAATGTCAATTTTTTAGGTTAGTTGATCTTTCGTTGCAGCCACTTCAGCTTGAATTTTTTCATCTGCTCTTTAACATTTTGAATTCCAAATTTGTTGCCTTTAATTTTTCTTCCACAACTTCAATTTTTTTTATCCAACTGCAGCATAATTTTTCCACCTTCCTTATAAAGTTCTTATCCTCAACTATACTCTCATTACACTTTTTAACTTCCATTGTCAATTACTCCAAAGATTGTTGAAAAGTATCCATATATTTCTTCATTTCAGCTGCAGATTTTTTTTAGCTGAAACTGTCTGTTCTAATTACATTTCTTGTTCTTCCTGTTCTTCTTCCTGATCGCTGGAGCTGGAGGCTTCTTGGGCTTTTTTCAAATTGCTTCTGTTTTTTTTTGTGCTCTGTGCATGCGTGACTCCTCGTGCACATGTGTAGAGTCACTTCCTCTCCCGTGGCAGACAGCCATTGTTGGGGGACACCCTGCACAGCAATGTTCAAGGTCTCCCCAGCTCCAGGCTTGTCTCCTCGGGCTCCTACCTTCTGGACAGCTCCAGGATCCTCTCTTCTTTATCAGTCTCTTTTTCTTGTTCAATTTCTTGTGAAGTAACGGCAGTTTTATCTTTCTTTGGTGACGCCTTGTACTGTTTAGTAGGTCTTCCAACAGCTTTTCCTTCTTTATTTTCAACCACTTCAACCTTTTTTAACTCAATTTTTGAATTTTCTAGGAGAGAGAAGGGATTCAAAGTCTAACCCCTCATCATCATGTGGCAAATCCCCCCCCCCACCCCTGAGTGGGCAAGAACAGTTCAGCGGAAGGCACAAACCGTTCTGAACTGTAGGTTGTCAGTTTTACAGCCAGGACATTCTCTCGGCGAAATGTCTGCTCTATTTTCAGTTCTCAGTTGCCTCTTCATATCACATGGAGTGAATTAAATTGGCTGAAGACTGGCTTCCATAACGCGGGGATCTCAGGTACACAGCACTTTCCACTGAAAAAGGTAGATAAATGGTTCAGCATCGTCTGCCATTCCTGACTTAAAAGATACAAAATGGAATCTGGAGCAAAATATCCATTACTGGAGCTCTGTATGCGGAGCAGCATCAATGGATGCAGGATTTCAATACAAATCCCCACCATCCCTTCGCCTCTATGGATTCGGCTTGACTCACCGAGTTCCTCCAGCAGCTTTCTTTCTACCTGTGCCACTGAGGAAGGAGATATTCTTGGAACCTCTTGGCTGATTAACCATCGCTGTTGGTAAGCGCGATTTGTCTGCAGACCTTCGATCCAGCCCAATGTGGATATGGATTGCTTCACTCTGCTGTTCAGCAGGTTGGCATCACATGATCCTACCATGTGTGTCTGCACTGTATAAGGATGAATCCATAGACATGATATCGTGACAGAGAGACCAGGCCAGGCTCTGCTGGGGTTCACATTTCTCACACCAGGCATTAGTTTTTTTATTAATCCAAATTATAATACAGTAGAATCTCCATTATCCAGCACCTACGGGGATCACGTATGTCAGATATGTGAATTTTCTGGTTGACTGAGAGTCACTCTTCCAATGCCTAACCAATTCACCTGCATTAAGAATACACCGTTTAAAAGACAAAAGACAGTGCAAAATATTAAGTGATTTGAAAAAAAAATCAATGTTGTAGTGTTTTATAATGTACAGTTCACTTTAATCAGGTGATTCCCATAACTTACAAAATTTAAATTCAAACCTCGGTCACTAGCACTGCACTAGCTGCCACCCTCATAATTAACCCCCCTCCCCCACCAGATAAAGCCTAATATTAATAAAGATTAAGAATCTCACTAGGCAGGGATCAGGAGACTCTTTGAGAGAGTTGCTCCAGCGGCGTCGGCCGGCTCCTCATCTTGGGCGCCGCCATTTTTATTCAAACACAACTTTATAGAAACTTTGTTCAAAGAGGGTGGCATGGTTGGCATAGTGGTTAGCACAATGCCTTTACAGTGCCAGCGATAGGGACTGGACCAGGGTTTGAGTCCCGTGCTGTCTGAAAGGAGTTTGTACGTTCTCCCTGTGTCTACGTGGGTTTTCCCCGGAGGCTCCGGTTTCCTCCCACCATTCAAAATGTACAGAGGGTTGTAGGTTAATTGGGTATAAATTGGGCAGCGTGGGTTCGTAGCATGAAATGGCCTGTTACCATGCTGTATGTCTAAATTAAAAAATTTAAATTTAAATTCAAACAGCTGCTATGGGTGGGGCATGACCGGGGCACTCCGCCAGCTAAATGTTTGCTCCCAAGGGGTTGTGTGTTGCTTCAGAGAACATTTACAATTTTAAACTTTTATTTAAAACTTTATTTATTCTAATCTATTTTTGAAAAATATTTACTTATTTCCTTGAGCTCTTTTGCTGGTTGTTTAAGTTTCTGCTTGATTGAATGCCAGATAATGAGGATTTTACTATATAAAGCTTTTAAGAAACATTTATGTTATATGTTTTTGCCCACATTAAAATGTCCTGTGGTTCATGCTTTAAGCAAATAATAATTTTTTAAGCACTTGTTTACCACCAATAAAATAAGAGAGAGCTGAGATAATTAAATCTGCAAAACAATCAATTTATCTTCACAACCTCAAACGACCAAAAGCAGCAAAGAAGTAAATCCAGTGATTTAATGAAGTTAATAGTTTCACCTTTCCTCTTGACCCAAACAGCAACCAGATTCTTTGGACACTCTATTGGCAACTCACCTGGGCTGTGTATACTCTGTGGTTTGTTGTCTGTTACTAAGGGAAACATTCTAAGTAAGTATTGGTGGAATTGTTTGACTCCAAATATCACGGCAAGCCTTCTTTTTCCAGTTGTGCGTAATTATGTTCACAAGTTGTCAAAGCTCGGGAGGCATAAGCCACCAGTTGTTCTCCCTTTTTCCATTACCTGTGACAACACTGCTCCTAATCCCACTGAGGAAGCATCTGCCGTAAGGGTCACTTCTTTTTCTGGGTCATAGTGGATGAGAACATTGTCGCTAGACGTCAGTAGTTCTTTTGAGCAATCCACTAGTCTTTTCATTCCAGCATCATTTCTGGTCTTTTCTTAACATTTGGTTTAGCGAGCTGCTCAGCGTTGATATATTTGGAATGGTTAACCAAACCCAGGAATGACTGCAATTCAGCTTAGTTTGTTGGGTGCTCTGTGAACAGCTTCGGTACCAGCGGTGTCCCTTCGGACTGCTTCAATGTTAATTGTAAAGCTTAAATATGTTACGGAAGGTACCATAAATACAGACTTGTCCTGTCACACACGGATGTTTGCTTGTTGCAATCGGGTTAGGACCTTTTCTAGATGCTCAGAGTTGTCTTGACCTGATGTCATCGAAGTAACATCCAATATTAATGTCATGTAATATGGCCCAGGCTGCTGATATTCAGTATGGCATTCTGGTATAGATGAATCAATGAGTATTGATTGCCATATATTTCTTTTGAGTCTTCATCCATTTCTATTTGTTGGCATGCTTGTGACATATCCAGCTTCATCAATTTCTTTCCCCCTTTCAGGGTCTGGAATAATTCTTCCACTTTGGGTATAGGATGTCCATGTATCTGCAAAGCCTCGTTAATGGCACACATGTGGATTTCTCCATTGGGTTTTCGCTCTGGCACATTGGAAGCTTCCCAATTACTGTAATGGATTCTTTCCACTATTCTCTTGTTTTCAAATCTTCCCTTTTATTACAAATGGTGTCAGCCTGGGCTTAAAGAAATTTGGTTCAACACCTGATTTCAGGTGTAATTTCACCTTGGATTTTTTTCCCAGGCTTTTATCAAATTCCATCTGGTTCTTCTGGAGAACTGGCTCCAGTTTTGGCTTAGCCTTGTCTTCCAGGCATAAGTCCAATTTCCATCCCATCTAGTTAAATGTGTGATAGCCAGTTTCTTCTGAACAACACCAGCCCCTTGGTGCCAACGATGTTGAGGGATAGTTGTTTAGGTGTTTGTTCCTTATACTTCACGTTTACGTAGCATTTTACAAACACCTTTACTTTCTCTCTGGCAGCCATTTCTAACACCACGTCAGTCTCTTTAATGGTGAGGTGAGATCGCAATCTATTTTTAAAAAATTAATGGCATTTACGAAACTGCTGCCCCGTGTCCACCTCCATTTGCAGAGGTTCGTTGTTGAATCTCACCTTGACGTAGAATTCTGATTTTGTTATCCTTTAATCCGCGAACATATGTGGACTCCCACTGTCTTCCTCTGAGTCATTTGTTTCAGTGCTGAGGTTTTCATCCTTCTCTTCCACTGTTCTTACTCCAGTGCAATGCTTTCATCCTTTCTTTTTACCTTTGTTTCTCGGACACTTGGCTCTGATGTACCCCTCTTTATCACGGAGATGACATCTAGATCTTCTGAAATAACAATTATGAGGACTATGGCTGCTTTTTCTGCTGTGAAAGCATTCTTGGCGGGAAAATTTACCCATCCCTTGTGGTTTGCCTTGGCAGATGTCCAAGTTATTATTGGCCATCTCAATACCCAAGGCTGAATCATATGTTGAATTAAGTGTTACCTCTTTTTCACTTAGTAACCACTGTCGGGCACTGTGGTTGGTTAAACACGTTACCAATCGATCTCTTAATGCTTCGTTTTAAGAATTCACAAAACTCATTGTGCTGACAGTTTACATAATTCAGCCAAAAATGTGCTTACTGATTCTCCCGTTCTCTGTTTTCTGTAATAAAATGTTTGTCTTACTACCATAACAGGTGGTTTGGGACTTAGATGTGCCCCTATTGTAGCACATTACTCTGCAAAAGTTTTTGTTCCTGGTCTTTCCGGTGCTATCAGAGATTTTATTAGTTGAAATGACTTACTTCCGATTTGGCTTAGAAACAGCAACTGTTTTTGGTTTGAAGGTTACATCTCAGTAATATTATGGGCAAGACAGTGACGATCAAATCTTTCTACATGGTCATAACAATTTTCTTCTGAGTACACGATCTGTCCAAACTGTGCCTGCGCCATTTTGAGTCTTTTTTTTCTCTGTGGCTGAGCTTGTGGGGTTCACTGTGAGGATAATCTTGCGTTTCCTCTTTAACGTTTGGAGGATACAGGAGGTTTGTTTCGATCCTTGTTGCCAATCTATTATGTATTCAAGGTTTAAAAAACCCTGCACGAATGACGACACCATCACGCCCAGAGTGATGATGTCATACGCAAGCAGGCGTATATTCAAAGCACACCCTACATTCAATCTTCTTGCAAATCATATCACATCAATACTCATAAGCATAATAAGCCCTGCAACGTGTCAGTTATCTTTAATGGTTGTGATACACAATGGGAGTACAAATGATGCGGCCTATAGTGAAGAATGCTACACCATTCAAGGCAGTGGAGCTGCACCACCACCTAGTGGCCAACAACTACTACACCAGTGGCACTGTTGAGAAAGAAGAATGTCCTCTCATCAAACACAGCCACATCCTGCTGTGAAAGATGACAATTGAGAAAGCATATTTAAAAAGTATGATTTAACATACGAGATGATAAATTTCATATCTGAACCTTTCAGTCTGTAGAGTGTCAGGCTCTCTCTCTGCTCAACTGGGTTTTCCGTCCATTCGATGCTTTGTTCCCTCCAAAAGCATGCCTCTTCCACTCAGATACGTCTTGCGGCATCATTCCCCACCCATCATGTTTGCGCCTATCAACTAGGAATAAAGTGCGCGTAATAACAAGAGGATTCCATTCCATTCTCTCAATTCCTCCATCTCCGTTCAATCTGAAGACTTCTATGCCAGATCATTAGAGATGTTCTTCAAACAACGTGGCTTTCCCTCTACCACTATCAACTCGGCACTCACACGTATATCCTCCATTACCTACATGTCTGGTCTGGCTCCCTCCACCCCCACGCACAACAAGGTCAGGATTCCTCTTGTCTTCACCAGCCTCCATATCCAGTACATCCTCCACTGCCATTTCTGCCATGTGATCCCACCACTAGACACATATTCCCCTCTCCACCTTCCGCAGGGACTGTTCCCTCCATGACTCTCTTGCCCACTCCTCTCTCCCCACCAATCGTCCCCTTGGGATCTACCCCTGTGACCACAGGAGATGCTCCACTTGTGCCCACACCTCCTCCCTCACCACCATTTGTGGCCCCAAGCAGCCCTACCATGTGAAGCAACATTTCACAACATCTCATCGACTGCATCCGATGCTCCCTCTACATTGGAGAGACTGGACTCAGACAGGAGATCGCTTTGTTGAACACCTCAGCTCTGTCCGCCTCAATACCATGGATCTTCCACACATTTCAATTCTCCATTCCATTCATTGTGTCATTGCTGACATTACTGTCCATGGTCTCATGTACTCAGAGTTGGCATTAGAACAAATCTAATTGGGGGGCATTAGGGTAAACGCAGGGGAGGGCACAAACTGCCATTCGTGTTTGGGTGAGGGGACAATCACTCATTTGGGGGGGGGCTTCATCCACAAATGTCCCCCAGTGACGCCAACCCTGCATGTACTGCCAGACTGCGACCAGCTGTAAATTGGAGGAAGGACACTTCATTTTCCAACTTGGCATCCTCCAACCAGATGGAAAATATATCGACTTCTCTGGCTTTCATTAAATCCCCTCCCCTTCTTCCCCCATTGTCTCTCCATTCCCTATCTCCTTTCCTCACATACATGATAAATTTTACTTTGTTCCTTATCACATCCAATTAACACCTTTTGTTGGTCTGGATTCCTCCCCCATTGTTTGAACTCTGAGACTTTCCGATATATCCTCCTTCTGCCTTTTCTGATTTTCCCTTGAAGAAGGGCCCAGGCCCGAAATTTGAGAGGCAAGTTTTATTTTAATGAAGAGTGCCAGGCACCTGGAACACACTGCCAGAAGAGGTGGAAGTTGAAACAATAGCAATGTTTGCGTCATTTGGACGGACACAGAAGCAGGCGAGGAAAAAGGGATGCAGACCACATGCAGGCAGATGTGCAGTTTAAAATTGGCATCACAGACAATGTGGGTTGAAGGGGTACTTTAGAGCATTGACACAGCAAGCAGGTCCTTGCCCACAATCCAACATCCCATTTAACATGAGGCCAGATAAAATGTTCTGTAACTAGCTTGATTGATGCTCTTCTACCAGGATATGATAGATTGTGAAAAGACTCAAAAATCTTCTGCCTCATTCCCACCAGCACAAAAGGCCGAGGGTTTCCTGTGGAAAAATTGCAGACTAACTTTTCACCTGATTCATCCAGGGTCAGATCTTGAAGATGAGACCAGAATTGATTGGGCAGTACCAGATGAGATCAGGATCGGTGTGCTGTCCACAAGCCATGGCAGTGAAATCAATGGATTGGATGTAAAGTGTCAATGGCGTGCCTGGACAGGACATCAGCCACGACATTCAGTTTTCCTCAGATGTGCTGTAAGTCTGAAGAAAATTGTAGGATGAAGTCCAAGTGCCGAATCTGGACGAGTAGAGATGTGTACTTGTGCTCACAGTATCTGTAAGAGGCTGGTGGTTTGTATAAATGGTGAAAGGACAACCTTTCAATAAAAAACAAAACTGTTTTACTGCCAGATAGATGGTCAAGAGTTCTCTACCAAAAGCTGGTGACAGCTTGGATGAAGAAAAATGCCAGAGGTTCCAATTGCCCACAGACTTGTTGTTCTAGCATTACTCCCTCAGCACTGACAGATGCATCTGTAGTAAGAGAGAGCAAGGCATTGGGCTTTTAATGTACAAGCATTGTAGGATTCACAAGCACGGTCTTCACATCATTGATAGCATGCACAACATCATCTCCCAAAGTTAATGGTCTTTTGGTCACAAATTTATCAGATCCTTTTGGTAGATAAGTAAGGGATGTGCAGCATTCAGAAGGGATCGGCAATTGGGAAAATATTTTCCAAACTTTATTAACAATTTTTAAGATCAAAATAGAACCACGCCCTTTAATTGCCTTGTTTGTTTTTTTCTCGTGAACCGGATATACCTTTGTCCGCATCCCAGGAGAAAGTTTTAGCTTTGATCATGTTGATAGCCAGATGAGCAATTTTATTGAAATGGAAAGATGACTCTTCACCTACTCATACACAGTAGTTACATGCTGTTATACCCTATTAAATGGAGAAAATTAGATATATTATCGATAGAAAATTTCAATTTGTAAAGATGTGGGGCCCACTCATAGAATATTATCATGATTGGAAGATTTAAGAAATTTGGATGCTTTGTCTAGTTTCTGAAGGTCGCTATTTGATCTATATCTAGCTCTCCACTGGCCACCGTGACAGAGGTGCACCAAAGAAAAGGTACAAGGACTGCCTAAAGAAATCTCTTGGTGCCTGCCACATTGACCACCGCCAGTGGGCTGATATCGCCTCAAACCGTGCATCTTGGCGCCTCACAGTTTGGCGGGCAGCAACCTCCTTTGAAGAAGACCGCAGAGCCTACCTCACTGACAAAAGGCAAAGGAGGAAAAACCCAACACCCAACCCCAACCCACCAATTTTCCCCTGCAACCGCTGCAATCGTGTCTGCCTGTCCCGCATCGGACTTGTCAGCCACAAACGAGCCTGCAGCTGACGTGGACTTTTTACCCCCTCCATAAATCTTCGTCCGCGAAGCCAAGCCAAAGAAAAAGATATGTTTTTGTTTTTTTTTCTTTTTCTTTTTTTTTATATTAACTTGTTAAATTTGAGTTTAATTATGGATGTGGTCAATCATATTATTAAATTAGATAGATTTTACCCTTTGTTGAGACCAAGGGATTGCCTAATGTAGTTTTACTTATTTTCTATCCATATGAATATGATAATGGCCTGTTATTTGTTTTATTAATAGACTTTGTATGTAGGATTTATATGCTCACAAAATAAAGGAACAGAAGCAGGCCATTCAGCCCATCGAGTCTGCTCTGCAAATCCAACCTGAGCTAAACTGTTCTCACATCTAGTTACAAATTCTGGCCTTTACCCCATATCCTATGATACCTTGATTAATTAGATACCTGTCAATTTCCCCCTGAAAATCCCCCCAATGAATTCCACAAATCCATTTCTCCTCATCTCTGTTTTAAATGGGCACCTTCTAATTCTAAGACTGTGCCCTCTTGTCCTAGATTCACTCACCAAGGGAAACATCTTATTCACATCTACTCTGTCCAATCCTTTCAGCATTCAAAATGTTTCTATGAGATCCCCTTTCATTCTTCTATACTCCAATGAACAGAGTCCAGTCTAAGTGTTCCTTATATGGTAGCCCTTGCATTCCAGGATTCATCCTGGTCAATCTTCTCTGTACTCTCTCCAACATCATTACATCCCTTCTCAGATAAGGGACCCAAAACTGCACACAGTTCTCCAAATGAGGTCTCACCATAGCCCCATAGAGCCTCATCAACACCTCTTTACTCTTAGACACTATTCCCCTTGAAACGAATGCCAACATAACATTCGCTTTCTTTACTGTCGATCCAACCTGGTGATTCACCTTTAGGGTATCCTGCATGAGGATCCCCAAGTCCCTTTGCACTTCTAAATTTTGAATTTTATCCCCATCCAAATAATAATCTGCCTGTTTATTTCCTCATCCAAAATGTACAACTGTCTATTTCTCAACATTGTATCTCATCTGCCATTTCTTTGCCCCTTTCCTAAACTGTCTAGGTCTCTCTGCAACCTGTCAGTTTCTTCAATACTTCCTACTCCACCACCTATTTTGGTGTCATCTGTAAACTTGGCCATAAAACCATTCAATCCATAATCCAAATCATCAATATACTTTGTAAAAAGAAGTGGCCCCAACACCGACCCCTGTGGAACACCACTAGTAATCAGCAACCAACCAGAACAGGATCCCTTTATCCCCACCCTTTGCTTCCTGCCTATCAGTCAATGGTCTACTCAATCTAATATCATTCCTGTTTTATTAAAGTAGCCCGTTATGTGGCACCTTATCGAAGGTCTTTTGAAAATCCAATTACACAACATCCACAGCCTCTCCTTTGTCCACCCGACTTGAGATATCCTCAAAAAATTCCAATAGGTTAGTCAGGCAGGATCTTCCCTTCATGAATCCATGCTGGCTTGGACGCATCATATCAGGGATCTCAAGGTATTTCATAACCTCCTTGAGGATCGACTCCAATATCTTTCCACCTACTGACGTCAGACTAATAGGCCTATAATTTCCTTTTTTCTGCCTTTTTCCTTTCTTAAACAATGGAACAACACTTGTGACCTTCCAATCCTCCGGAACCACGCCAGAGTCTATTGATTACTGGAAAATCAATTCCAATGCCTCCACAATTTCGAAAGCCACCTCCTTCAGAACCCATGGGTGCCCCTCACCCAGTCCCGGAGACTTATCTACCTTCAGTCCATTCAGCTTACTAAGCACTGTCTCCCTAGTAATCCTGACTGTACGTAATTCTATTCCGAGTCCTCTGACTGTCAGGTATATCGCTATTGTCTTCCTCAGTGAGGACTGACTCAAAATACTTATTTAGTTCCTCTGCCATCTCTTTGTTACCCATTATCATTTCTCCAGCATCATATTCAATCTGTCCTATAACTATCTGTGTCTCTCTTTTACTCTTCATATATTAAAAAAACTCTTATTTGCCAACTTCCTTTCATAATTCATCTTTTCTTTCTCTTTCTGTAAGTTTTTAAGTTTCTCAGTCCTGTTTTCCCACTAATTTTTGTTTCCTTGTCTGCCCTCCCTTTTGCTTTTATTTTAGCAGGAACCTCTCTTGTTAGCCACATTTGTGCCATTTTTCCATTCAGAATCTTCTTTTTTCTTGGAATATACCTATCATGCGTTTTCTTTATTTTTTGTATAAATATCATCCTATTCTGCTCTGCCACCTAGCTGCCTTTTCCAGTCAACTTGGGCTAGTTCCTCTCTCATCCCACTGTAATTCCCTTTGTTCCAATGAAATATTGACACACATGATATCAGCTTCTCCTTTTCAAATTTGAAACTGAACTCAGTAATGTTATGATCACTACTTCCTAACGGTTCCATTACCTTTTATTCCCTAATCACCTTTGGTTCATTACACATCACCCAATCCAAAATCGCCAATCCCCTGGTGCATTTATATGTAAAACTCAATTTAAAAAATTAAAAAGATAAAAAGGAATTGCCAATAAAAATGCCTAAAAATCTTTGCAACTGGCCAAATGCAATGGGTGTAGGAAATTGTCGAATCTCTCACACTTTCGATTCATTGGGCAAAATACCACATTGTGTAATTCTGTCCCAAAAATATAAGATCAGCAGCACTGAAAATGTATTTCCTGGGATTGAGCACAATGCCAAACTCATCAAGTCTCTGAAACAATGAGATGAGGTTGGGCTTGTGCTCCTCTTCATCCACACTTGTGACCAGAATATCGTTGATATACACAGACACAAAATCAAGGCCGGTGAGTGCTTGGTCCATAAATCACTGGAATGTCTGAGCTCTATTCTGTAGACCAAATGGCATTCTCAGAAACTCAACCATGCTGAAAGGGTTAATTACTGCCGTCTTTGAGACATCAGAAGGCTCGACTCAAATCTGATAGTAAGCACGGACTAGATCAATTTTCACAAATACGTGTTTGCCATGGAGGTTTGCTGAAAAGTCTTGTAAATTGGTCAGGCATGGTAAAACTGTTAAGGGCATGATAATCACCACCAATCCCCAGCAGATTTTTTGGAACCATATACAACAGTGAAGTCCAGCAGCTGTCAGATCTGCAGACTATGCCCAACTCTTGCATGTGGTTGAATTCCGATTTCGTGATGTTAAGACTATTCAGGGGTAATTTACAAACCCTCACTACCACTGGAGGACCCCGAGTTGCTCTATGATGGGTTACTGCATGTTTAACATCAGTGTGATGATATGATGGGGTTACTAGATTAGGGTAACACTTGGGCAATGCTCAGAAAGGGTAGGAGTCAGTTTGAAGGCTCATCAGGCGGCTGATGACATTGGAGCGACAACAGATGCAGCTCACTTGGATACAAGAGCTGTGGTCCACGACGCAGCAATTTCTCAAATCCACCAACAAAGAAAAATTTGACAAGAAATCTGCTCCCAAAATGGAATTTGTCAAGCTTGCAACAGTGAAAACTCACCAAAAAGGAGACCGAAATTCAGTGTGAGCGACCTCTGGCCATCAGTTTGAATATGAGAATCATTCGTGACTGAAAGAACATTTAACATATTGGGGTCCCTGTGTTCCTCCGTGGTTGAAGGGACCACTGAAATCTCTGCACCAGGATCAACAAGAAACTGAACACCCGAGAGACGGTCTTTGAGGAAAAGACAGTGGCCGACGTGCCTATGGGCAGCAGTTGCCTCTAATGCTGGGCCTGGTCATTTCCTGGCTGCAGTTTGTAGAAGTTGCAAGGTCCATCGCCTCTATCACATCTTTGATCACCATGATTCCAACCAGGTTGATGGAAAAAATTTTGTTCCATGCCCAAAGCCTGGACCTGTGTAGTCCTTGCTGCCATTTGTGGCTCCAACTCAGTTATCTTCAATTGATAAGGTGCTGGTGCTTCACAAGGTACAGTAAGCACTTGCTCCAGTTCCATTTGTTCCTGTTGACTAGGGAAAGAAGCCAATCCTTCTATCTTCAATGCAGAGGTTGTGGATATAATGATCCATCAACTGATTGAGGGTGGACATTCGAAAGACACTCATCAAATGTTAAACATCGAAGGAACCTCTGTTTCCAAAAATCGCCTTTGACAGGGTCTGTTCCAGCTGGCTTGCGCCACCTCCTCAACATCTCTGACGGTTGCCCATCGTCTAGGCTGTCACCAGCTAGTTATTGGGCAACATGAGTCTCCTTGATTGGCTGAGTATGCTGCAGAGTAGCCACCTTAAGCACGTCCTCTGGGAGATTACCATCCGTATCCACTCAGGCATCCTCCACTTCACAGGAAACCTGCTCTGGAAGACACTCCACAAGTAAACTGTCTTCTGACTTGTCACACTGAGGACAGAGAAACACACTTCGAGGATCATCACCATGCTGGTGCATTATTAATAAAAAGGAGTGAGGGGGGAATCTTCGGTTTGACCTCCTGTAAAGGGTTTATCCTCATCTCTCTCCATTTTAAATTAGAAGGTACTGATCAAGTTGGGGTCACCATTTGTAGCAGCACTGATTTCCCACAGCTTACAAACAACTAAAGAATACACTCACTCGTTTCTTTCAGCACAGCGTGAAGTCGACTTTCTTTATTATTCACTAGACACTACATTGCATCATTCTTCAACTCCCCAAACCCCACCCAGCTAAACTCCTCTGACCTTCTAATTGGCTCATTGCCACATGGGTGATCCTGACTCTCTCACTCTCCTCCTCCTGCATCCGAGATTCATCACCCGCACATGCATGCTATTACCCCCGCATGTTGCATCTCTTACATCACCAGCAGCGGCCAACACCACTCTTGATGAAGCTAAGTACAGACCGCGACAGCCCCTCCTCAGCCTCTGAGCCATGCAAGGGGGTGACTGATGGGAACTATCCCGCTTTGCAATGGTCCAGAGGGCTGACAATTTGGCCCGTCCTCGTCCGATACTGCAAGACAGGCCATGCCCGCTCCGACTGCAAGGGTGTGACGGGTCCTCTGACTCTGGCTCCAATGCAGAACATCAGTGAAGCTGTTGGCCTCCTTTTTCTGACAAAAATGGGCGTTAGTGTCTTAATTGGTCTTACTTGATCAGTACCACACAAATGAGATCTATAAACTTTCTCTGTTCAGGGAACCTCATACTTCAAAGTGCTTGTATCTACCCTTCCCTCTTCTTTACTCTAAATATAGTTTCAAAAGATGTTTATGTCCTTTTTGATATTATTTCCTTCCCAATCAAATTCCAAGTTGCCTCCCGTGCACTATTTAAAGCTTCCCAGTCCTTTCTCTTCCCACTAATTTTTGCTTCCTGATCTGCCCTCCCTTTAGCCTTTACTTTGAGTTTGACTTCTCTTGTTAGCCACAGTTGTGACAAATTTTCATTCAAAGAGCAAAGTGCTTCAATAAGTGTGAAGGACTTCATTTTGGGAAGAATAACCAAAATAGGACATATGCAGTGAAGGGGAGGGCATTGAGAAATGCAGAAGAACAGAGAGATCTTGGAATAATGGCTCATTGTTCTTTGAAGGTGGTTTCTCATGTAGATAAGGTGGTGAAGAAGGCTTTTGCTATGTTGGCCTTTATAAGTCATAGCATAGAATATAGTAGCTGGGAGGTGATGTTGAGACTGTTCAAGGCATTGGTGATGCCAAGTTTGGAATATTATGTGCAGTTCTGGTCTACAAATTATAGAAAGGATATCAATAAGGTAAAGAGGGTGCAGAGAAGATTTACTAAAATGTTGCCTGGATTGCAGTATCTAGAATACGACTGAGTAGACTGGATCTTTATTCATTGGAGCACAGAAGGTTGAGGTGGGATTTGATAGAGGTATATCAAATTATGAGGGGAATAGATAAAGTAGATGTGAACAGGCTCTTCCCCTTGAGGTAAGGAGAGATTGGAACGAGAGGTCATGTTAAGGGTTGGGGGAAAAACTTTAGAAGTAACATAAGAGGTAGCTTCTTCATTCAGAGAGTGATGGCTGAGCGGAATGACCTTCCGGAAGAGGTGGTTGCAGCAGGGCCAACTTTGTCATTTAAGAGGAGGTTGGATGAGTACATGGATGTGAGGGGGTTGGAGGGTCATGGGCAGGGAGCAGGTAGGTGGAACTAGTGAAGTTTCACTTAAATCGGTGTGGACTAGAAGGGCTGATATGGCCTGTTTCCGTACTGTAATTGTTATATGGTTAGATAAATACTTATTTTTAAGAATATACAGTATCTGTCCTGCACCCTTATTTCTCGCAAAATCTCCAGCCATCGCTGCTCTGCCGTCCTCCCTGCTAGTGTGCCTTTCCAATCAACTTTTGCCAGTTCCCCTCTCGTACCTCTAGTCCCTTTATTCCACTGATAAACTCACATGTCAGATTTTAGTTCCTCCCTCCCAAATTGCAGAGTGAATTCTATCATCTTATAATCAATGCCTCCTTCATCAATTCCCTCATCAACTCTAGTGCATTAAACAATACCTAATCCAGAAGTGCCAGTTCCCTAGTCGGCTCAATAAATTCTTTCTCTTGGGACACAATACCCATGTGGTTTTTTCCCAATCTACCTGAATATTGAAATCCCCCATGACAGTTGTAGCATTGCCCTTTTTGCACGCCTTCTCTATCCCCCCTCCCCCCACTCCCCTACAGTTTGCACACTGCATCCTGGCTAATGTTTGGAAACCTCTATACAACTCCCATCAGGGTCTTTTTACTTTTACACATTCTTAATTCTACCCACAGGGATTCTATATCTTCTCATCCAATGTCTCCTCTCTCCAATTATTGAATTCCATTTTCAACCAGCAGAACCTCCCAACCCCTCTACCTACTTCCTGTCCTTTTCAATGCATTGTGTATACAATAATATTTAGTTCCCAGCTGTGCTCTTCTTTCAGTCATGACTCAGTGATGGCCACAATGCCAGACCCTCCAATTTCCAGAGGAGCTACTAGATTATCAATCTTATACTAACATAAACATAAACATAACAATTACAGCACGGAAACAGGCCACTAGGCCCCTCCAGTCCGCACCGAACCAAACACCCCCCTTTAGTCCCACCTCCCTGCACAATGCCCATAACCCTCCATCTTATTCTCATCCATATACCTGTCCAACCTTTTCTTAAATAATACAATTGACTCCGCCGCCACTAATTCTCCCGGAAGATCATTCCACACAGCTACCACTCTCTGAGTAAAGAAGTTCCCCCTCATGTTACCTCTAAACCTCTGCCCCTTAATTCTTAACTCATGTCCTCTTGTTTTAATCTTTCCTCCTCTTAACGGAAATAGTCTATCCACATCCATTCTGTCTATCCCTCTCATAATCTTAAATACTTCTATCAAATCCCCTCTCAACC
The DNA here is from genome assembly GCF_036971445.1 of Narcine bancroftii. Lineage (NCBI taxonomy): Eukaryota > Metazoa > Chordata > Chondrichthyes > Torpediniformes > Narcinidae > Narcine > Narcine bancroftii. Next base: position 89,069,576 of record NC_091470.1, on the reverse strand, counting down.
TTCTACGCTCCAAAGAATAAAGACCCAATCTGTCCAATCTCTCCCCATACTCCAGATGCTTAAACCCAGGCAACATTCTGGTAAACCTTCTCTGCACTCTCTCCACTCTGTTTATATCCTTCCTATAATTAGGCGACCAGAACTGCACACAGAACTCCAAATTAGGCCGCACCAATGTCTTATACAATCTCAACATCACCTCCCAACTCCTATATTCCATGCAATGATTGATAAAGGCCAGCATACTAAAAGCCTTCTTCACCACCCTATTCACGTGAGTTTCTACCTTCAGGGAACGATGTACCATTACTCCTAAATCTTTCTGCTCTTCTGTATTCCTCAATGCTCTCCCATTTACCACGTATGTCCTATTCTGATTCTTCTTACCAAAATGAAGCACCTCACACTTATCAGCATTAAATTCCATCTGCCATTTTTCAGCCCACTTTTCTAAGCAGCCCAAATCCCTCCGCAATCCTTGAAAACATTCTTCATTATCCACTATTCCACCTATCTTAGTATCGTCTGCATATTTACTAATCCAATTCACCACCCCATCATCTAGATCATTAATGTATATAACGAACAACAATGGACCCAATACAGATCCTTGAGGCACACCACTGGTCACCGGCCTCCAAACTGACAGACAATTATCCACTACCACTCTCTGGCCTCTCCCTCTCAGCCAATGTTCAATCCATTTGACTATCTTAAAATTTATACCTAAAGACTGCACCTTCCTAACTAACCTTGCATGTGGTACCTTATCGAAGGCCTTACTGAAGTCCATATAGACAACATCCACTGCACTACCCTCATCCACATTCCTAGTCACCTCTTCAAAAAATTCAATCAGATTGGTCAAACATGACCTTCCTCCCACAAATCCATGTTGAGTGCTCCTGATCAGACCCTGTCTATCCAGATGTTTATAAGTACTATCTCTAAGAATTTTCTCCATTAATTTACCTACCACAGACGTCAAACTTACAGGCCGATAGTTGCCAGGCTTCCTCCTTGAACCCTTTTTAAATAACGGAACCACATGCGCAATGCGCCAATCCTCCGGCACTATCCCCATATCTAATGACATTTGGAAAATTACCACCAGAGCCTCTGCTATTTCCTCCCTCACTTCTCTCAATGTCCTGGGGAAGATCCCGTCTGGTCCCGGAGACTTATCTACCTTTATGTTCTTCAAAAGCCTTAAAACTACACCTTTTGTAATCTCTATATTCCCCATATTTACCCAATTTGCTTTTTTTAATCTCACATCTCCCAATATCCTTCTCCTTAGTGAATACCGAAGAAAAGAGACTGTTCAATATCTCCCCCATTTCTCTAGGCTCCACACACAGTTTTCCGCTCTGATTTTCTAAGGGACCAATTTTGTCTCTAGCTTTCCTCTTACCATTAACATATTTGTAGAACTCTTTTGGATTAGTTTTCACCCTGCTTGCCATAGTTTTCTCGTACCTTCTTTTAGCTTTCCTCATTCCTCTCTTAAGATTCCTCTTACATTCAATGTATCTTTCAAACATCTCCTTAACTCCATGCTTCTTATATCTAATGTATGCCTCCCTTTTTCTTCGAACCAGGTTTCCAATATTCCTTGAAAACCACGGCTCTCTCAAACCTTTTTCCCCTCCTTTTAACCTAACAGGAACATAAAGCTTTTGCACTCTCAAAATCTGATCTTTAAAAGACTTCCATCTCTCTACTACATCCTGCCCATAAAACAAATTGTCCCAATGCACACCCTGCAAGTCCTTTTGCATCTCCTCAAATCTAGCTTTTCCCCAATCAAAAACCTCAACCCTTGGCCCTGATTTCTCTCTTTCCATAATGACATTGAAGCTGATGGCATTATGATCACTGGACCCAAAGTGCTCGCCAACACTAACCTCCGTCACTTGACCCATCCCATTTGCCAACAGTAGATCTAACACTGCTCCTTCTCTGGTCGGCACCTCTACATATTGTTGTAAACCTAACCTACTCTATTAAAAAAAACTAAACAAATAAAACATCTGATCAGCTTATCCTGAGGGTTACATCTATTTTGAATTCAAAAACAAAGGTAAAAGTATATGACAATAGACAATAGGTGCTGGAGTAGGCCAATTGGCCCTTCGAGCCAGCCCCGCCATTTATCAGATCATGGTTGATCTTTCCCTTTCAATAACCAATCCCAGCCTTATCCCCATAACCCTTAACTCCCCTGCCCACAAGAGCCTTATCCAACTCTTTCTTAAATCTATCCAATGAATCCACCCCGACTACCCTCTGTGGCAATGTATTCCACAGACCCACAACTCTCTGGGTAAAAAAACTTCTCCTCATTTCTGTCTTAAATGGCCTTCCCTGTATTCTTAAACTATGCCCTCTAGTCCTAGTCTCTCCTATCATTGGTAACATGTACTCTGATTTCACCCTGTCAAACCCTTTGATAATCCTAAATACCTCAATCATGTCTCCCTTCATCCTTCTAAACTCCATCGCATATAGTCCAAGTCTTTCCGCATATGACAATCCTGCCATCCCGGGAACTAACCTTGTAAACCTCTCTCTATAGCAAGTATGTCCTTTCTTAAATATGGGGAGCAGAACTGGACACAATACTCCAGGTGAGGTCTCACCAGGGCCCTGTACAACTGCAGGAGGGTTTCTCTACTCCTATACTCCAAACCCCTCTTCATGAAAGCCAACATACCGTTCGCCTTCTTCACCGCTTGCTGAACCTACACGCTAGCTTTCAACGACTGGTGAACAAGTACACCCAGATCCCTTTGCATTACCCACTCCCTAGCTTAACACCATTTAAATAATATTCTGCTCTCTTGTTTCTGCCTCCAAAATGGACAACTTCGCTTTTACTCACATTAAACTTCATCTGCCATCTTTCCGCCCACTCCCCAAAGTCCCCTTGCAATTTTCTGACATCCTCCTCACTCTTTACACAACCACCCAGTTTAGTGCCACCTGCGAATTTGCATATGTAGTTATTTATCCCCTCATCCAAATAATTTAAATAAATGATAAACAACTGAGGGCCCAACACCAACCCCTGTGGGACCCTACTCGTCACATCCTACCATCCAGAAAATGAACCATTTATCCCAACCCTTTGTTTCCTATTTCTCAATCAATTATCTATCTATGACAGCACCCTATCCCCGATACCATGGTCCTTGATTTTGCAAACTAGCCTCCTGTGTGGGAGTTTATCGAAGGCTTTCTGAAAGTCCAAGTACACCACATCCACTGGCTTCCCGAGTCCACCGTCCTTGTTACATCCTCGAAAAATTCCAGGAGATTAGTCAAGCAAGATTTTCCTTTAAGGAACCCATGCTGACTAGCACCGATACTATTATTCCTTCCTAAGTGTTCTGCTATTTCTCCTTTAATGATGGATTCCAATATCTTCCCCACCACCGATGTCAAGCTGACCTGTCTATAATTTCCTGTATTCTCTCTCCCTCCCTTCTTAAAAAATGGTACAACATCAGCCACTCTCCAGTCTGCAGGCACTTCCCCAGAATCTAAAGAACTTTGGAAAATGTCAACTAGTACTTCCACAATTTCCAGAGCAACCTCTCTAAGCACCCTGGGATGCAGCTCCTCAGGCCCAGGGGATTTATCAGGCCTCAGTTCTAATAATATCGTGAAGTACGGATGTAATTTCAATAATCTATCATATATAATTCCAATTAATCCTTTCTGAGAAAGGATTAGATCAAATGGAAAGTCTAGTAATATGGTATATAAGAAATTTCTAATCCATAAATATCTAAAAAAACGTGTATTTGTTAAGTCATATTTACTTGCCAGCTGTTCAAAAGACATTAAACAACCTTCCTTAAATAAGTTTGGAAAAGAAACAATACCTCTGATTTTCCATATAGAGAAGGATTAATCAATTATTAATGGTCGAAAAAAAGTAATTATGAGAGATAACCGTAGATAAAACAAAGTTTTTTAAATAAAAAAATTCCTAAATTGGAACCAGATTCCCAATATATTGATCTTGGAAAAACTAAATGGAAGAGGGGCCCCCAATAAAGAAGTCACTGAAACTGCTGTATAGATCTCTATTCTAAATCTGCCCATAAGGGATGATGCAATTTGTCAGAATAAAAAATCCAAAAAGTTGGATAGCGAACATTGGCACCCAGTGATAAAATCTAAAATTAGATAAGGCCATACCTCCATCTTTTTTCAATTTTTGTAAATTAATTTTACTAATTCTAGAGTTTTTGTTCTTCCAAATCAATGAAGAAACTTTTGAGTCAATGTTATAAAAAAAAATGATAATGGGATGAAAACTAGAATTGCTTGAAATAGATATAAAAAGAGGTAATATTATCATTTTAACTGCTTTAATATGACCTATTAAAGATAATGATAAAGGAGACCATCTAGAGAAAGACAAGTTCACATACTCAAATAGAGGAGAAAAATTGAGTTTATAGAAATCTTTAAATTGTTAAGTAATTTTAACCCTTAAGTATGTGAAATTATCTCTGACAATCTTTAATGGAACTTGAGTATAGATAGGGACCTGCATGTTAATTGGAAAAAGTTCACTTTTATGAAGGTTTAATTTATATCCAGAGAGAGAGGTGAATTGAGAAAACACAGATAATATAACTGGGATAGATCTTTTGGGATCTGAAATATAAACTAATAGGCCATCTGCATACAAGGAAACTTTATGAGTTACTCTGCTTTTGACAATCCCTTGAGAGTCTCTAAGGGCTATTGCCACACATTCTAAAGCTAGATCAAATAGCAAGGGGCTAAGGGGACATCACTGTCATGTTCCCCTAAACAGCCATTTTCAAAGCCAATATATCATTGCCTAAGTAACAAGGTCAGAACTGCACACAGTATTCCAAGAGCAGCCTAACCGGAGTACCAGAGCAGATGTGGAAAAGACATTGTTAAGTCTGCATACAAAGACAGGAATCCAGAAGTAGTGCCTGTGGTGATATGTAATTACACCTTGAGGTCACCATGGGCCATCCAAGTGACCTTGGATATAAAGCAGTCCAGAGCTACAGTCTAGCCTTCCAGGTTCGTCTTGCAGAGAAACAAGACCTCTGAGTGTACATATTAGTTTATTAAAGCTGTCTTATACTCACACTGCTGGTGTGGTTATTGTCAGTACAATTTAATAAACTAATATGATAGCTACTAGGATGGAAGCTACTTCTGCACATTCCCAACCACCTGGAGACTCTTCCTGATGAATGGAATCTGGGGATGACCAGCACATACATGCATCTGAGGACAGAGATGGCGAGGGACCGCTGTACTGAAATCGTGGTGGAATGCGGGGAAGATCACAGAAGTACGATAGGGCAGGTAAGAAATGGCCAAGAGCCCTGCCTGCCCGTGAGTTCGCCAACCCTAAACCCCGGTCCGATCAGAAAGGGGCCACTACAAGCGCAGGTGGAAGGATCTCTACACATCGTGCTCCCGATCACCACGTATGTGCAGAATTTATGACCACTCCAGAGCCAGGGAAAGCAGACACCGCTACCGTCACTCCCCCAGCAGCAGTTTCCCCAGTACCACGGAGATCTGATGCTACTGCTGGTATCCCCCCTAAGCCCGCTGCAAATGTCCCAAAGCCAGAGACTCAGCCAACACCCCCAAGCACTTAGGTTACTCCTCCAGCATACATAAGCCCCACAGAGGCTCTACCAGCAGCACCCAGTACCCCAAGGTCTGCCCTTGCTACACCTAGACCCAAAGACCACGTGGAGACAGGGAATGATCCCCAAGGTTCCACCACATTACCTAAGGGACCAGAGACTGCGGCTTAGCCATGTGCTGCGACCAGACAGGTTGGAGCTTGACCCCAGAAATCCCGGAACTGGCACACACTTCAGCCACTGGCAGAGATGCTTTCTGAATTACATGGAGGGTGCTGAGACATTAGATAAAGAGCTATTAATGATGCTGTTAGTGCAGCTGGGAGACCACCCTTACTCCCTTATGCAGGTTGCCAGGTCCTACCAAGAGGCAATGAGCACTTTACAGAGGCATTACAGAAAGGGGCTTAGCGAACTCCACTCCCAGTACAGGCTCATGACCAGGTCACAACAAGTAGGGGAGTCTGCCAGAGACTTTATAGCTCTCTGAAAGACCTGGCGAGAGGCTGCAACTATAAAGCAGTATCAGCTCAGGAGAATGTGGAGGACCTTGTTGCGGACATATGGTCCACTGAGACGAGACATTGATTGCTGGAGAAAGGAATGGTCGGGCTAGATGAGGCAGAGACTATTGCAGAAGCTTTAGAAAGCACCAGGAAAGAATTGGAGGAGTACTCACAGGACCCTGGGGCTGGGACAAACGTCACACTGCTGGACTCTCCAGCCCCACGAAAAGAAAAGTATGCTGCCTCACAGGAATTCACAGCAGCAGCAGGACACCTTGAGGGTCCCAAGTGCTTTATCTTTCTTCTTCTTCTTCTTTGGCTTGGCTTCGCGGATGAAGATTTATGGAGGGGGTAAATGTCCACGTCAGCTGCAGGCTCGTTTGTGGCTGACAAGTCCGATGCGGGACAGGCAGACACGTTGCAGCGGTTGCAGGGGAAAATTGGTTGGTTGGGGTTGGGTGTTGGGTTTTTCCTCCTTTGCCTTTTGTCAGTGAGGTTGGCTCTGTGGTCTTCTTCAAAGGAGGTTGCTGCCCGCCAAACTGTGAGGCGCCAAGATGCACGGTTTGAGGCGATATCAGCCCACTGGCGGTGGTCAATGTGGCAGGCACCAAGAGATTTCTTTAGGCAGTGCTTGTATCTTTTCTTTGGTGCACCTCTGTCACGGTGGTCAGTGGAGAGCTCGCTATATAACACGATCTTGGGAAGGCGATGGTCCTCCATTCTGGAGACGTGTCCCACCCAGCGCAGCTGGATCTTCAGCAGCGTGGACTCGATGCTGTCGACCTCTGCCATCTCAAGTACTTCGACGTTAGGGACGCCTGCAAGCTCACACCAAGACACAAGAGAAACTTGTCCGTGAACTACTCTTTGCAGACGATGCCGCTTTAGTTGTCCATTCAGAGCCAGCTCTTCAGCGCTTGATGTCCTGTTTTGCGGAAACTGCCAAAATGTTTGGCCTGGAAGTCAGCCTGAAGAAAACTGAGGTCCTCCATCAGCCAGCTCCCCACCATGACTACCAGCCCCCCCACATCTCCATCGGGCACACAAAACTCAAAACGGTCAACCAGTTTACCTATCTCAGCTGCACCATTTCATCAGATGCAAGGATCGACCACGAGATAGACAACAGACTCGCCAAGGCAAATAGCGCCTTTGGAAGACTACACAAAAGAGTCTGGAAAAACAACCAACTGAAAAACCTCACAAAGATAAGCGTATACAGAGCCGTAGTCATACCCACACTCCTGTTCTGCTCCGAATCATGGGTCCTCTACCGGCATCTCCTACGGCTCCTAGAACGCTTCCAGCAGTGCTTTATCTATGGACAAAGAAAGCACCCCAGAGCTCTCTGCCCCGCCAGAGAAAATGTCTGTTCCAACTGTGGAAAACATGAACATTATGCAAAAGTCTGCAGAAGCCCCAAGGCCACAGTCAAGGCCCATTTTCATGCTAATGAGAGGCGGGAAAGCTCTTCTTTCTCCACAGTCAAACAGAAGAGGAAGAATGCCATGTGCAGCCAGCCATCTTGGACAAATGCTACAGAGCAGAGGACAGAGTCTTCAGGAGATGAATATGACGCCGAGTACTATCGGATGGAAGGACACGAAGGACATGAAGGACACGAAGGACACACCAGACTTGCTTCCCTACGTGAGTCCACACAATTTATCTGATGCCACTGTGTGCATAAAAATTAATGATGTGAGGGTAAATTGCTTAATAGATAGTGGAAGCACTGAAAGTTTTATTGACCAGGGGTTAGTCAACCGCCTTGCCCTCCCCAGAAGCCCGAGTGAGCACCGGATCCTGTTAGCAGCCAGCAGCCTTGTGGCTGAGGTAAAACAGTTTTGCAGGGTTTCTCTAGAAATCCAGGGCACAAAATACGAAGGGTTCAAATTACTACTATTACTGCGCCCTCTCCTAGACCTCCCAGTGCCACACATACTACTCCCTCACCTCTGTGTCCCGGTACTATTGGGGTTAGATTTTCAGTTCCAGTTAGAAAGCATTACAATAGTGCACAACGGGCCTCACCCCCCACTACACCTTATGAAGAAACAACACTGTCCTGACATAGAACCCCCTCCGCTGTTCACACACCTGACCCCAGAATGCATACCAATAGCTACAAAGAGCAGGAGGTACAGCCCAAGGGTCAGAGCCTTCATCAGGACAGAGGTCCACAGGCTACTACAGGAGGGCATCATAGAGCAGAGCACCAGCCCCTGGAGAGCCCAGTTGGTTGTAGTAAAGTCAGGAGAAAAACTGCGCATGGTAGTGGATTACAGCCAGACAATCAACAAATTTACACAACTAGATGCCTACCCCCTGCCACGCATAGCAGACATGGTCAACAACATTGCGCAGTAAAAGGTGTTCTCCACCATAGACCTGAAGGCAGGATACCACCAACTGCCCATTAGAAACAGCGATCGCATTTACACGGCATTTGAGGAAGATGGCAAGTTGTATCAATTTGTGCGACTCCCTTCAGTATCACCAATGGAGTATCCCTGTTTTGGAGAGAAATGGACCAAATAGTAGATGAATTCTAACTGAAAGCAGAGTTCCCCTACATGGACAATGTGACAATCTGTGGCCACACTCAGGAGGATCATGACACAAATTTAAAATGCTTCTTCCAGGCAGCCAAGGAAAGGAACCTAACATACACAGGGACAAATGTGTCTTTAGTGCCAGGAAGTGGCCAGTCCTGGGCTACGTAGGGCAGAATGGGGAAGTCAGCCCAGACCCAGCCCGTATGTGCCCTCGCCTAGACCTCCCAGTGCCACACACGCTGAAAGCACTAAAAAAGTGTTTAGGACTGTTCGCTTACTACGCCCAATGGGTCCCCAACTACGCCAACAGGGTCCGCCCACTAATAAAAGCCTCAGTTTTCCCACTGTGCCCAGCAACCACCAGAGCATTCAGGGACATTGGGGACCATATTGCTAAAGATGCATCCGATGTGGCTCTGGCAGCCACTCTCAATCAAGATGGATGACCAGTGGCCTTTTTCTCGCGAACCCTACAGGGGTCAGAGGTAAGACACTCAGCAGTAGAGAAGGAGACCCTAGTCATTGTGGAAGCAGTAAGGCACTGGCGACATTATCTGGTGTGCAAACACTTCACCCTCGTCACGGACCAACAGTCTGTGGCTTTTATGTTCGATAACTAGAACAGGGGGAGAATTAAGAATGACAAAATCCTGCGCTGGTGGATAGAATTGTCTACATTTAATTATGACATTCTATACCACCCCGGGAGAATCAATGTGTTACCGGATGCGCTGTCCATAGGCACTTGTGCCATCCTTAACCACATGTCCCAGTTGCAGAGCTTGCACAATAAGCCGGGCCACCCGGGGGTCGCAAGACTGTTTCACTTCATTAAAACCCAAAACCTCCCATTTTCAGTAGAGGAAGTAAGGTCAGTGAACAAGAGCTGCCCCATCTGAGCGGAATGCAAACCAGCCAGAAAAAGCCATCTTCATAAAAGCTACCAAACCTTTTGAGCGCCTCAGCCTCGATTTTAAAGGCCTGCTCCCGTCCAATAATAGAAATGTCTATTTCCTAAACGTAATAGATGAATATTCCCGTTTCCCCTTCGCAATCCCGTGTTCTGATGTATCAGCAGGCACTGTTATAAAATGTCTCCAACCCATCTTCACCATATTTGGGTACCCGAACTACATACACACAGACAGCGGTGCTGCATTCATGAGCGCAGAAGTACAGCAGTATCTGCACGAGAGAGGGATTGCTACCAGCCGCACTACAAGTTACAATCCCAGGGGGAATGGACAAGTCGAAAGGGAAAATGCCACTATCTGGAAAATGGTCCTCTTGACCTTAAAAGCAAAAGACCTGCCTGTACTAGATGGCAAGAAATGTTGCCAGAAGCCCTACACTTGATACGTTCTTTGTTGTGTACTGCCACTGACATGACCCCACATGACCGTATCTTATCTTTCACAAAGAAAGCCACGACGGACACAGTGGTGCCTAAATGGATGATGACACCGGGACCTGTTCTCCTCCGGAAGCACTGCAGACCTCACAAAGCGGACCTGCTGGTGGATCAAGTGGAGTTGAGGCACGCGAACCCTCAGTACGCCTTTGTCATATTCCCAGATGGAAGAGAAGACTTGGTGGCCACCAGGGATCTCGTGCTGGCCGGATGTGTGAACAATGCGGAGGAAACACAGATGTCTACGGATCAACAAGGAGCACAGCAGCTGTCACCAGAACAGTCGTCCATCGAGTCACCCCAGAGGACTATACCACCCACCCCGAAAATCAGGACCCTGGGTACGCCCGCCCCACAAAATATCACCACCCTAGACTCGGTGGGAGGACCTAATCCCATACAAGAAAATCCCCAGCCCACACGGCCACATGGCCATCTAGTACTTCCCACTCCCACACCTCCACCAAGAAAGGCCGAAAGGCAGACCACACTCCCCACCCCTATACCATTACCGAGGAGGTCCAGAAAGCAACGGAAGCCATGAAAAATTTTGGACTTTTTGAACTTACAAACAAGGGAAGGAGGACGGTGGTGGTGGGGGGGGGTGTGGAGCGGGTGGAATAACAACTTTTTAAGGGGGGGGTGAATGTGGTGATATGTAATTTCACCACTAGGGCACCAGGGGTCATCCCGATGACCTGTATATAAAGCAGTCCAGAGCTACAGTCTAGCCTTCCAGGTTCATCTTGCAGAGAGACAAGATCTCTTAGTGTACATATTAGTTTATTAAAGCTGTCTTATACTTGCACTGCTGGAGTGGTTATTGTCAGTACAGTGCCTAGTGTGAGTAATATTCTGAGATCGCTTTGCCCAGCACCTCCTCTCTCTCTGCAACAAAAGCGACCTCCCCGTAGACAACCATTTAAATTCTGAGTCATACTCTCAAGCTCACATCTGTCCATGGCCTTTCGCACTTCCCCTTCCTGTCCACCCTCAGATTGGAGGAACAACACCTCATTTTTCATCTGGGCACCCTCCAACCCCAGGACATGAACATTGAGTTCACTGCATTCCACTAATCAGCTTGCCTTCCCCCTGCCCCACCTTAACTATTTATTCCAGTTCCCTCTTCCTTTCTCTCTCAACCTAGCCTAGACTCATTCCCCCCCCCCCCCCCCCATTCCTGTGGTCCTCCCCCCACCCTTCTCCTATCATCTCCCACCCTCACCACCCACCTACCTCCTTCCACCTTTTGTTTGGACATCTCTCATGTTCCCCCACACCTTGATGAAGGGGTCAAGCCCAAAACGTTGATGATATATCTTCACCTTTGCTACATAAAGGCACTGTTTGATCTGCTGAGTTTCTCCAACATTTGTGTTTTTTCACTTAACCACGGTGTCAACAGAATCCTGTGTTTTACTAATGTTCTGAGTTGCATCTATTTCAATACAGGCATGATGCAGGCAAATTAGAGGAGGTTAGATCATGGATTTGCACATGGAATTGGGACATTGTGGCCATCAGTGAAACTTGGATACAGAGGAGAGAACAGGCAGTTCAATGTTCCGGGGTTCCATTGTTTCAGATATGATTGATCGGGAGGGATGTAAGGGGAAGCAATAACATTGTCAGTCAGGGAGATTATCACAGCAGGGCTCAGACAGGACCGACTAGAGGACTTATCTGCTGAGGTTATATGGGTGGAATTGATGAATGGGAAAGGGATGGCCACATTAGTGTTATTATATTACAGTCAGCGAGAATTAGAAGAGCAAATATGCAGAGAGACAGCAGACATCTACAGGAAACAAAGATTTGTGAGGAAGTGATTTTGACTTTCCACACACTGACAGTACTCCCATAATGTGAAAGGGCTGGATGGGTTAGAGATTGTAAAATGTGTTTAGGGAAATTTTCCCAATCTACACAGAGAGGTTCAACCTCAAGAGAGGGCAATACGATGTCTCCTATGAGGTGGCGGAAGTGTGTGGCAAGGAAACATCTCGGGTTCAGTCATCATAATGCCATTCATTTCAAGATTGCTATAGATAAGGATGGGTCAGGTCCTCGGTTTGAGATTCCAAATTGAAGAAAGGCCAATTTTGAGAGAAAGGTAAAGGTAAAGATAAAGGTTCCATTATTGTCATGTAATACTACATTTAGAATGTAATATACATGAAATTCTTTAACCTTTGTCTAGCATAAAGACAGAGAGTGAGTCACCACTTTGTCCAGCTCCCCCTCACAGAATCCTCAAACACCTGGTGTTCCAAGGCAGTCTCCTCTCAAATCATGAACAGCCTTGTGCCTGATTAGTTTCCAAGATCTGACAATTCCAGGTGTACTCAGATTACTAGGTGTTGTGAATGAGAAATGAGAAAGTAATCGTGGATTGGGACTGGTTGTTTCCTGGCAAGGCTGTGCTCGGTAAGTAAAATGTCTCAAAGGGGACATTTTGAGAGTCTGGAGATTGATTTATTGTTAGGATTAAAGGGAAAGTTAACAGGCACTGGGAATCTTGGTTTTCGAGGGATATTGAGGATTTGGTTAAGAAGGTTGAAAGCAGGTGTGGGCAACAAGTTGCAAAGGTGATCCTTGAGGGGTACAAAAAATGGTGTGACTGCATCCCTGTAACTCAAGCCTATCACCCTCTCAGCCTCCCGAATGATCAGAGTTCATCCAATTCCAGCTCCAATTCTCCAACTCGGTTTGGAAGGAGCTGCAGCTGGATGCACCTGTACGTGGGATAGAGATCTCTTTAACCTCGTCTACACCTCCTCCACTACATGGGAAATAGATCCTGTTAACCCCGTGAATATCCACAATGATTACGCTGAGGATACATGGCAAATGCACTACAATGTGGATAAATATGAGGTTATCCACTTTGGTAATACAAACCGGAGGGCAGATTACTATTTGAATGGCAATAGATTAAGAGATGGGGAAGTGCACAGAGACCTAGGGATACTTGTACACCAGTCTCTGAAGGCGAGCATGCAGGTACAGCAGGCGGTTAAAAAAGCAAATGGTATGTTGGCCTTCATATCAAGAGGGTTTGAGTATAGGAATAAGGATACCTTACTACAGCTGTACAGGGCCTTGGTGAGACCCCACCTGGAGTATTGTGTGCAGTTTTGGTCACCTTATCTAAGGAAGGATGTTCTTGCAATGGAGGGAGTGCAGAGGCGATCCACCAGGCTGATACCTGGAATGGCAGGAATGACTTATGAGGAAAGATTGCGCAAATTGGGATTGTACTCGCTGGAGTTTAGAAGATTGAGAAAGGATCTCATAGAGACATATAAAATTCTGGCAGGACTGGACAGAATGGATGCAGATGGGATGTTTCCAATGATGGGAAAATCCAGAACCCGGGGCCATGGTTTGAGGATAATAGGCAAACCATTTAGGACCGAGATGAGGAGGAATTTCTTTACCCAGAGGGTGGTGAATCTGTGGAATTCATTGCCACAGAGGGCAGTAGAGGCAGGTTCATTCAATATATTTAAGAGGGAATTAGATCTATTTCTTCAGTATAAGGGTATTAAAGGTTACGGAGAGAAGACAGGGACGGGGTACTGAACTTTAAGATCAGCCATGATCTCGTTGAATGGCGGAGCAGGCTCGAAGGGTCGAATGACCTACTCCTGCTCCTATCTTCTATGTTCTATGTTCTATGTTCTATGTAAAACTGGTCGAGCGCACGTTTATGCCCAGGAGAGCAATCTAGGAGCAACTTGCAAGGCTCTGCAGAGAAAACATTCACATTCTAAAAGGGGAAAAGAGTGGACGGTGTTGAATGTTAAGTTGAGCTGAACTGTAGGCAGAAATGACCACCTCCGAGGAGAGAGGGTGTGGTGCATGTAAATCTTTTATGCAGAGGTTCCGGTTAAGTAGTTAAGAGTTAAAGCTGGGGCAGGGACTGAATACAGAAGTCACATTACAGTCTAATATTTTGTACAGTGACTCAGCGTAAATTTGGCCATCATTGTATTTGTTGTATTATTTGTAGTGTTTATGTTTTTATTACATTTTTCCTGATATTTAATCAGATTTAATAAATCCCCCCCCCTCGGTTCTGGCCTCAGCCCCCTCCCCACTTTTGCTCTGTGGCAACTAGTTTCCCCCATCCTGATAAATCCAGGCAAAACCCAGAGAATCAGAAGAGAAATTACCTTCATAGTCGTTACCACTTGTCTCTGAACATATCCACGAAATACAGTGTTTTGATGAGGTCGAAGAAGGGAAATTGTGAGAGTTGAGAATTCAAACCATTTGTTAAGAATACAAAGCTTGTGACCATCAGAAAAGGCAAAAAAAAAGTTTATTTTAAATTAAAGAAGCAAAAAGGAAATATATTTATTATTCAGATACATATTACAATTGCCAAATTTGAACTTTCACCAGAATATTATGTGGAACGAAGAATTGGGCTTGAACATTGGAACCAAATGGGTTCAGGAAAGCTGGTGACAAGTGGGAGAGGTAAGCGGTTGCATTTTCTGTTCCTCTCCTGGGAGCAAAGGGAATTATTTCACTCAGCTGGCTGGATTACTTTTAGTGCATCCCATCATTAATGGAGCCATGTACCTTCCTATTTTCCAGTATTCCACGAGCGCCTGATTGTGAGAATCAGGGTCATCTGCCAATGAATGGAAGAGATTTATCGGTTCTGCCTGCAGAAGCATTTCTGGGATTTGCTCAGCAAAGATTTGATTTGCCATCATGAATGGGTGAAGACATTTCTCCTCTAAGCATCCCCCAAGATAATCCAGAACATCCCTGAGCCTGTGTTCCAGGTGACATTCGTGCCAGTTTGAAAACGGCTGGCTTAATAACTGATGCATCAGGGCGGTCTTCCAATGGTAAGACCCAAGAGCATGTCGCTGGTCTGAAGAACTGCGCAGCTTTTCACTCACAAACATCAATATTTCAAGGCACTTGAGGTGGCAGCTGTTTCTGGGGACATATTTGGCAATGGTTTCCAGAAACCATTTCTCACAGACAGCACAAGAAATGTGCCAGATAATAGTGGAAAGGGCGGTATTCTCAGGGCCACCTGAAAAACCAGATACAAGATAGATCTCGGAATCCTTCAGCCTCACTGCTGGGAAGATATTTATGTGGATGGTTCGACCCGACTCATATTGGATTTTTAGACCACAGAAGTTAGTAACATTGTAGAAGGTCAGTTCAAAATCATATTGTTGACATATTTTATTCCAAGATTTTGCAAATTCAGCCCTGAACCATTCTACCACTTTCTTCGAATCCAAATACTGCTGGGAACACACGCTAGAAGTGAGGCAATTGGTGCGAGCATCAGCTTTGACTGTTTCTCCTTCATGTTCGCTGGTTTTACATTGGCATCCCAAATCAGTGGTGTTTGCAGTCACAAGGAGGATCCTGCCATAACTCTGATCATCAGGGGGGATGTCACAGCAACGGATCTCTGGTTTGAAACAATATCCACCCCGGAGAAACATAGGGACCAAAATATCATAAACCAACGGTGTCTTGCAGCTCCATTTTTCAAATTGACTCCCGATGCCCACACAGTCTCCAAGGACAAGCTCAGTGTCCTGCTGACATGGATTCCAACAGGATTTCAAGAGATTGTCCACAAAACCTGTCACAAATGCACAGGTGCCCATCGGCTCTTGGCTCACAGTTTGAATGGAGATGTTATAAAATTGATCAAGCATGCATTTGTCAGGAATATTCAAACTGTGGCCGTTAGTTCTTTGAGGACATTCCTTCGTGATTTCCTCTTCCTTCTCTTCCACACTGTAATAGTCTCTGGGCAGAGGTGGCCAAAGATTTGTTCTGATGTAACCCATGAGCAGAAATGTAATGAACAGGACAACCTTCCAATTCACCTCGATGGAAGCTTCCTCTTTTGGAAGTTGCCTCATCTTGGCATTCTGCTCCTCCCATTCTTTGTGGAGCTGTGCTTTCTCCAGCTTGTATTGTTCTTCATAGGTTTTAATCCGCTCCTGCACTTCCCCTGGTTCAGTTTCGTCACTGAGGAGCCGCGGATGGTTCAAGCTCCCCATGATCAGCAACAGAACCACGCTGTAAAACTTTGACAGGGCTGACATCCTGTGAACAACAAGTAGAGAACAGATATGGTCAAACCCCTATTATCCAGAATTCACGCAAATGGCAATAAATCAAGGAAAATAAAGAAATGAAAACAAATTAAGTAAGTATATGCCTAAAATTGTAAATGTGAATGTTCTTTTTTTTTTTTTTTTTTTTTTTTTTTTTTTTTTTTTTAAATTTTTTTTATTTTTCACACCATAAATCACATTAGCCATGATATACACTATTTCTTTTCACACATATACAGTGACTTTTTCTCCCCCCCCCCCCTTTCCTCCCAAACCACCCCCCCACCCCCCCCTCTCATCCATTTTAGGTATACAATCTAGGTTGCATTAAGCCAGTCAGACAATGTTGTCATTCAACCAAATTACACCAGAAATTCTACTGAGTCCATTCTTTTCTTTCCTTCTCCTTCCATCAACTTAGGTAATGTTTGTCCCCGGTAGGTTTTCGCTATTGTATTTAATGTAAGGCTCCTATACTTGTTCGAATATTTCAATGTTATTTCTTAACCAATATGTTATTTTTTCTAATGGAATACATTTATTCATTTAAATTTGGTAGTTTCTTCCTTTTAATTTGGTTATGTATTCCATTAATATTTAAAGACATATAGTTCAGCGTAGCCCTTTTATATTTTGTTTATCTTCTCTTTCCGTTTTTCCATCATTACCTTTCCTCCTTTTCCATTTCTGTTTTCTTATTTTCAACTCTTTATAAGACAACATTCCTACAACATCTAACATTTTCCTTATTCTCCTATTTCTATCTTATTTATCCCCAATCTCCCCTTCACCTCCTGAGTTGTCCTTTATCCCTTGTCGGACAACCACATCTCCCCTCTCCATTTGGATTTGCGAATCCACTCGCAAGCGTCAACTGATTTTGCAGTGACCGCTATTTCCCCCCACCCCGCCTCCCCCAGAAAAGATTTCACTTTTCATATGTCACAAAGGTCCCTCTTTTAATTCCCTCCTTATTCTCTCTATTCCATTACCTTCCCTTATTAATTCTTGTCTATACTATCCATATTTTCCTCTAAGTACAGATACATTCATGTATGCTCATTGTCTCTATTCACTCTTATACCTCTTTACCTGCATACATATCAATCGTGATCATTTTTACTCTCATTACCCGTCTTCATCCCTCAGTCTATTTTTGTCTTTACCCACATACATATCAGTCGTGATCATTTTAACTCTCATTACCCGTCTTCCTCCCTCAGTCTATTTTTGTAATTGTTCTGCAAATTTTCGTGCTTCTTCTGGATCCGCGAATAGTCTGTTTTGTTGTCCTGGAATAAATATTTTCAATACCGCTGGATGCTTTAGTATAAATTTATACCCTTTCTTCCATAAAATCGCCTTTGCTGTATTGAACTCTTTTCTCTTCTTTAGGAGTTCAAAACTTATATCTGGATAAATGAAGATTTTTTGTCCTTTATACTCCAGTGGTTTGTTGCCCTCTCTTACTTTTTCCATTGTCTTCTCCAGTACCTTTTCTCTTGTAGTATATCTTAGGAATTTTACTACAATAGATCTTGGTTTTTGTTGTGGTTGTGGTTTAGAGGCCAATACTCTATGTGCCCTTTCTATTTCCATTTCATGCTGTAGTTCTGGACATCCTAGGGTCTTAGGGATCCACTCTTTTATAAACTCCCTCATATTCTTGCCTTCTTCATCTTCCTTAAGGCCCACTATCTTTATGTTATTTCTTCTGTTATGGTTTTCCATTGTATCTATTTTTTGAGCTAGTAGTTCTTGTGTCTCTTTAGTTTTTTTATTAGATTCCTCCAATTTCTTTTTTAAGTCTTCTACCTCCATTTCTGCTGCTACTGCCCGCTCTTCCATCTTGTCCATTTTCTTTCCCATTTCTGTTAAGGTCATCTCCATTTTAGTTATTTTCTCTTCTGTGTTGTTTATTCTTTTTCTTAAATCCTTAAATTCCTGTGTTTGCCATTCTCTAAATGATTCCATGTATCCTCTAATAAGAGCAAGTATATCCTTTACCTTGCCTCTCTTTTCTTCTTCTATTTCACCATACTCTTCCTCTTCTTCTTCCTCTGGGTTGGCCATCTGTTGTTTCTTTGCTGCCCTTTCCTCCTCTTCTATCTTGTTTCTATTGTCTTCTGTGGTCTCTTCTTGCTGCAGGTGTTCTGCAGCTGTCGTTGCCGGCTGTGGAGATCGACTCCCCAGCTGGTCCCCCCTCCCGTCGGTGTGTTTTTTTTCATTCGCATCGCGCATGCGCGAAACTTCGCGCATGCGCGGTTGCGCACTTTTGTTCGGCTCTGCGAGCCATTTTTGTAGTCCATTATTTACCGACCTGAGGGAGCGGGTTTCTCTCTCCGCAGCGGGCCTCTTCGGACAGGTAAGGCCTTCACCTTTTTCCTCCTTTGTCTTCTCTTCCTCTCTTCTTACCGTTGCTTTCGACTTTTCTTTTTTTGTCGCCATCTTCTTTCCACCTTTATACTCACTTTTCTGTAACTTTTATTTCTGTGCCTTTGTGTTTTCTCTTGTTTTTCCCGACTTTTCTGGAGAGGGCTGGAGTTCACCGTCCGGCCACTACTCCATCACGTGACTCCTCTCAATGTGAATGTTCTTTGAAGTAACACATGAACATTTGGTGAAGATGGGAGAAAATATTCAGCCTTGCTCGTGCTTTGCTTATGGCAGCTGTTTAGATGACGTTGTCTTTGTGCCAAATGGCATCGTCCATGGTCAATGTTGCTTGCCGTTGGGGTGCCTCTCTTAAAGAATCTTCTTATCCCTGCTTATGTTTATTAGCATAGTATTAGGGATATTAGTAAGGCTTTATCTGTAAACTTGGGGGAGAGGGGGTTTAATTCTGAGATGTTGTTGTTCATCTTTTGGGCGGCTCAGTGCCAAGGGAGGAACCGGCAGCCACAGTTAAATGTTTCTAAAGATTGTGACTGACAAAAAAGTAAGAGCTTTAAGGCTTATATATTCATGCAAGTGAAGTTTGTTCAGTGTAAGTAAAGTATTTTGTCTTTTGAACTTTATTTAGGAGTATTAGTTAGACTCGAGCTTAGTGAGTCTCAAGCAATCGGAAAACTCACTTATCTAGCATCTACCAATCCCCACAGTTGCCAGATACAAAAGTTTCACTGTATTCAAAGATGCATGTAGAATTAACAGTGGTAACTGCATTGGCCCATCTATCAGAGACTGCTCTGTGACGACCCGGCAAGTGTCTCATCATTTCATCTTCCATTATTATTTCAGAATGTATGTGCCAGTCGGTGCTTTCCAGGCCCACCACTGTACTCATGTTGCAGCCGTATAAAACATTTGTCCCACCATATTCTTCCCTCCCTCCTTCTATCAGAGAATGACCTGCTCCTCCAATCACTTTTCAGCTTTCTTCTTTTCTACCCTTCCACCTGTTTCCACCTCTGACCTCTAACCAGATGCCTGTGTTGCTCCTCTGCCTCCGCACATTCCCCCCTCCTCCCCCCACCATTGTATCCAGACACCTGCCTGTTTTTGATCCTACCTGAGGAAGGGCCCGGATCCGAAACGTTGGTTTCCCTTTAGTTCCTGTGGACGCTGCGTGACCTGCTGAGTGGGTGGGAAGAAATCGAGTTCAGGTCAAAGGCCCTGAGTTGGGTCAGATACAGCAATGAGCTCTCCGAACCCTTCTCCATTGACAACAGCGTGAAGCAAGGCTGCGTCCTCGCACCAACCCTCTTTACTATCTTCTTCAGCATGATGCTGAAACAAGCCAATAAAGACCTCAACAATGAAGACGCTGTTTACATCCGGTACCGCACGGATGGCAGTCTCTTCAATCTGAGGCGCCTGCAAGCTCACACCAAGACACAAGAGCAACTTGTCCGTGAACTACTCTTTGCAGACGATGCCGCTTTAGTTGCCCATTCAGAGCCAGCTCTCCAGCGCATGACGTCCTGTTTTGCGGAAACTGCCAAAATGTTTGGCCTGAAAGTCAGCCTGAAGAAGACTGAGGTCCTCCATCAGCCAGCTCCCTACCATGACCACCAACCCCCCCACATCTCCATCGGGCACACTGAACTCAAAACGGTCGACCAGTTTACCTACCTCGGCTGCACCATTTCATCTGATGCAAGGATCGACAAAGAGATAGACAACAGACTCGCCAAGGCAAATAGTGCATTTGGAAGACTACACAAAAGAGTCTGAAAAAACAACCACTTGAAGAAACACACAAAGATCAGCGCGTACAGAGCCGTTGTCATACCCACGCTCCTGTTCGGCTCTGAATCATGGGTCCTCTACTGGCATCACCTACGGCTCCTAGAACGCTTCCATCAGCGCTGTCTCTGCTCCATCCTCAACATTCATTGGAATGACTTCATCACCAACATCGAAGTACTCGAGCTGGCATCGAATCCATGCTGCTGAAGACCTGACTGCGCTGGGTGGGTCACGTCTCCAGAATGGAGGACCATCGCCTTCCCAAAATTGTGTTCAATGGCGAGCTCTCCACTGGCCACCGAGACAGAGGTGCACCAAAGAAGAGGTACAAGGACTGCTTAAAGAAATCTCTTGGTGCCTGCCACATTGACCACCGCCAGTGGGCTGATCTCGCCTCCAACCGTGCATCTTGGCACCTCACAGTTCGGCGGGCAGCAACCTCCTTTGAAGAAGACCGCAGAGCCCATCTCACTGACAAAAGACAAAGGAGGAAAAACCCAACACCAAACCCCAACCAACCAATTTCCCCTTGCAACCACTGCAACCGTGCCTGCCTATCCCGCATCGGACTTGTCAGTCACCAACAAGCCTGCAGCAGACGTGGACATACCCCTCCAGAAATTTTTGTCCGCGAAGCCAAGCCAAAGGAAAAAGAAAGAAACATTATGTCCCTGTAAATATTTAGTGGAGGCTGCCAAGGAACCTGTGTTTTGCCTTGTTTTTATAATTCGTAACATCGATTCGATCTATTCAGTCTCAATTGGTCTGTTGGTAGCGTTCGGTCCTCCAAGTCAGAAGACAGTTTGTTCAAGTTCTACTACAGGGATCTGTGTATAAAAATGTCAGCTTGTGCTCCAGTGCAGCACTGGGGGAGTGTTACACAGTGGGAGGTGCTGCCTTTGGGTTGAGATGTCAGACCGAGGCCCTGACAGCTCACTCAGCTGATGTAAAACATCTCATGGTACCATTTGGAAGAAGAGCAGGGTGGTTATCCCTAATGCCTGGCCAGTATTTACTCCTCAATCATTCCTCAATATGCAATAACACCAGCTCATTGTGTGGTTGCACGTGGGAGAATGTTACGCTCAAATTAGCCGTAGATCCTGAGTTATTACAGTAACTCCACTTCCAAATCTGTAAAATGAGTACAAAACACTTGGAGGTGACTTGAAAGGGGTATTAAGAAAAGAACAACATGGCCACATGTGGTGAGTAATCAATAATAGAATTCACAATGTAAAATATATTAAAATTACTGCTGCAATTAATATCAGGCAACCTTTTAATAGAAAGCAAAGTTTGGGTTCAGTCCAGTGTAGAATGTGATCAGAGAGTTGATAAGACCAAGGGACAGAGCAGCAGAAATGAGCTGATCCATTTCCCCACTCAGCCCCACTGCCCAGCCTTCTCCCCATAACTTTGATGCACTGGCTAATCGTGAACCTACCAATCCCTGCCTTAAATACATCTAATGGCCCTGCCTGTGGCAACGAATTCCATAGATTCACCACCCTCTGGCAAAATAAATTCTTCCGTGTCTCTGTTCTAAGCAGACGCCTTTCAATCCTGACCTCGACTGAATACCTTGGGAACCAACCTTTCTACATCCACAGTCTATGCCTTACACCTTACCAACTGTTTCATTGAGATCCCCCTTAATCTCCAACATTTTATAAGTAGAGGTCAAAAACTATCAAAAGCTCCTCAAATGAAAACCCATTCATGCCTGGAATTATCCTTGTGAACCTCCTCTGAACCATGTCCAACTCCAGCACATCCCTTCTTCAGTGAGGAGCCCAAAACATCTCACAATACTCCCAAGTGAGGTCACAGCAGTACTGTGTAAAGTCCCAACATCATATCCATGCTCTTAAAGCCTAATCATCATGAAATGAAGATAAATATTGTTGGAGGAGAGCAGTTGGGTACAGAGGGTTGATGAACAATTAAAGCATATGCTGGAGGGGTCCTGACTGAGAAAATAAGAATGTTTCACACTTCTGTAGGAGAGGAGTGAACTAGGGAGATGGAGTGTCTGTAACCTGGCCTGAATGCAGCATCTTGATGACCTGGTCTACCCTGAACCCACCGATCCCCAGGCCAGGGAGATGCCTTGCATCAGCTGACTCTTACCTGATTGATTGATGGCCACTTCACAAGGTGTAGAGGCCTCAGTTTGCATTGCCAGTACTGAGAAACACCGTCTCTGCCTATAAACACTGCTGAGGTGGGACACAATACCACACTCTGTGACCTCACTGGCTGTGAACAGTATAAATATACCTGCTTGGGCCCTTGCAATTTGTACTCTAGCCTCATTCTTGAATCAAGGGAATAACTTGACAGTGTGACAGAGTATATATAGATATGTTTTTGGGAGATAAATTGGGAAAAGGTTTGATAGATTAGGTCACAGATAACAGATTAGGTCACTTTAAAACAGATCTTATTTGAAATATTGGAGCTCTGATAATGCTAGACATATTGGCTCCACAGCTTTTGAAAGAGATTTTGAGAGTGCCCAAGAGACTTCACTAATGGATTGTTTACAAAAGGCAACAGATGAAAAAGCTTGTTGGAGCCACCTTCTGTTTGGAAGAGAACTTGATGTTCTAAGAGGGTCATGTGGTTTTGCAAGCTGAGAGAGTCAAACAGGCTTTCTCTCAGAGAGAGAGAGAGAGAGAGAGATCACTTCAACAGTGTTACAGCCAGCAACAGCAGCTAGAACAGGACAAGCTGGCAAGCTTGTGGAAAGCCCCATTTGGAAGACGGGTTTATAAGTGCTTGATTCAGCCTGGTCAAAGCCCTTGAGGTTCATTCAAAAGGAGAGGACTAGCTGTCTAATGTTTCACTTGGAATAAGAGAAATAAAAAGGCACTCTGTGGTGACCTGAAAGAAAGGTTATCATCTGGAGAACCCTGAAGGGGGCAAGTTTCATCAGCAAGACAATGAAGTGGCTGAGTGTTCATCATACAAAAAATCTTTCTCTGAAGACCAAGAACCTTTCTGAGCGGTAACCATTTACCTTTCAAGAACCAAAGGCTGAGAAACTTTATAAATGTTAAATTCTGTGCACAGTATAAGAATTGCCTGCAACCATTGAACTTGGAGGAGTGAGAAGTGAGATTGGACTGTGAACCAAAGAACTTTTCTGGACTTACACACACATTACAAACACGTACGCTTAGAATTAGAAGGGGGGTTAAGTTAGGTTAAGTGTCAATAGTGGTAAGTTAAAGTTTGATCCCGTTTTCATGTTTAAAGATAATTAAAAGCAACTTTTGTTTAAGTAACCATTTGTCCTATTGCTGCTGTGTTTTGAAGTCCTCTGGGCTTGTAATGACAGGCCATGGGATTTATCCACCCTTATTTCTCCCAAGACCATAAGCACCCCCTCCTCCTTCATCAGTCCTGCTTCTATAGATTTGTGTCCATCTCTGAGTAAATACAGATGCAAAAGCCGATTTAAGATCTCCTTGTTCTCTTTTGGATCCATAAACACAAGACTCCCCTGACCTCCTAGAGGACCAATTTTGTCCTCGCTATAATTTTGCCCTTAATATATCTGTAGAAGCCCTCAAGATTTCCTTCACCTTGTTTGCCAATGCAACCTCACCTCTTCTTTTAGCCCTCCTGATATCCTGAAGTGTTTTTGTGGATTTTTTTGTGGCCCTCAAGATCCACACTTGCTCCTTGTTTCCCATACCTGCCTTTCACCTTTTTACCCAGATCCTCAATATCCTTCAAATACCATGATTCCAATGCCTGGTAACTTTGCCTTTAATCCTGAAAAGAACTTACAATCTCCGGACTCTCAAAATACCAACTTTGAAGGCCTTCCACTTACCGAGCACACCCTCGCCAGGAAATATCCAGCCCCAATCCACACTCACTTGATCCTTTCTCAGCTTCTCAAAATTTGGAATCTCAACCTGAGGACCAGACCCATCCTTATCCATTGCAAATTTGAAATGAATGGCATTTATGTTGACTGAGCCAGAGATGTTTCACTGCACACACTTCCGTCATCGGTCCTGTCCTGTTTACTTATACAAAATCCTGTATTGCCCTCTCTCAAGGACAGTCCTCTCTGTGTAGGTTGGGAAAACTTTCCTGAACACGTTTTACAATCTATAACCCATCCAGCCCTTCCACATTATGGGAATTCTGTCAGTGTGTGGAAAGTCAAAATCACTTCCTCACAAATCTTTGTTTCCTGTAGATGTCTGCTGCTTCTCTGAATATTTGCTCCTCCAATTCTCACTGACTGTAATATAATAAAATTAACGTGGTCATCCCTTTCCATTCATCAATTCCACCCATATATCCTCAGCAGATAAGCCCTCTATTCGGTCCTGCTACGATACTTTCCCTGACTGACATTGTTATTCCTCCCCCTTTCATCCCTCCCAATCCATTGCGTCTGAAACAATGGAACCCAGAAACATTCAGCTGCCCGTCCTCCCCTCCTGTATCCAAGTTTCACTGATGGCCATAATGTCCTAAATCCACAATCTAACCTCGTCTACCTTTCCTACTACATGCCTGTATTGAAATAGATGCAACTCAGAACATTACTCACACCACGCACAACCTCTGGGTTCCTGCCTTTGTATGCAGGCTAAACAATAGCTTTTCCACATCCACTCTACTCTCTGCTCTGGTACTCTGGTGAGGCCACTCCTGGAATACTGTGTGCAATTCTGGCCTCCTTACTTGGGCAATGATATACTGGCTTTGAAAATGGCATTGAGGAGGTTCACTAAATTGATTCCAGAGATGAGTGATCTGTTATGAGGAGAGATTGGGCCACCTGGGGCAATAATCACTGAAACGGTGTTGTGTGATTGTGGGGAAGGATAGGCCATCAACTGGGCAAAAGTGCACATGTAAGATTAAGGATTTAACTTATGTATTTTGGAATCAAATTTACAGCACTAAGGTGTTGTAATAAATGCCTGCAGTGTAAGGTTAATGATCTAGTAGTGCCCTGGAAGTTGGAGGGTCTGGCATTGTGGCGATCACTGAGTAATGGTTGAAAGAAGAGCACAGCTGGGAACTAAATATCATTGTATTCACAGTGCATTGAGAGTTGTATAGAGGCTTCCAAACAGTAGCCAGAATGTCGTGTGCAAATTCATAGGGGAATAGAGAAAACATGTTAAAGAGGAACTGAATGAGTATTTTGCATCAGTCTTCACTGTGGACGGAAGATAGGGGGGAGGGAGAAGAGGGAGGGGGAATGAAAGGAGGAGGGGGGAGGTGAGCCAGTACAGGGTGGGGGAGGGGTGAATCCGGAACAGAGGAGGGCAGGCAAAACAGAGGGGAGGGGTGAGTCCAGAACAGAGGTGGGGGAGAGCCCGAACAGAGGGGAGGGGGTGAGTCCAGAACAGAGGGGAGTGGTGAGCCCAGAAAAGAGAGGAGGGGGAGCCAGAACAGAGGAGAGGGGAGAGCTAGAACAGAGGGGAGGGTGTGATTCCAGAACAGAGGGGAGGGGGTGAGTTCAGAACAGAGGGGAGGGGAGAGTCCAGAACAAAGGGCGGTTGAGTCCAGAACAGAGGTGGGGGAGAGCCAGAACAGAGGGGAGGGGTGAGTCCAGAACAGAGGAGGGGGGAGAGCAAGAACAGAGAGGAGTGGGTGAGTCCAGAACAGAGGGGAGTGGTGAGCCCAGAAAAGAGAGGAGGGGGAGCCAGAACAGAGGGGAGGGGTGAGTCCAGAACAGAGGAGGGGGGAGAGCAAAAACAGAGGGGAGCGGCTGAGTCCAGGACAGAGGGTAGGGGTGAGTCCACAACAGAGGTTGGGGAGAGCCAGAATAGGGGGAGAGGGCCAGAATGGGGGTGGAGGGGGGTGAGTCCAGAACAGAGAGGAGGGGGAGTCAGAACAAAGGGGGGGGAGCAAGAACAGAGAGGAGGGGTGAGACCAGAACAGAGGGGAATGGTGAGCCCAGAAAAGAGAGGGGGTTGAATCCAGTACAGAGGTGGGGGAGAGCCAGAACAGAGGGGAGGTGGGTAAATCCAGAACAGGGGTGGGGGAGAGATAGAATAGGGGGGGCAAGAGCCAGAATGGGGGTGGAGTGGGTGAGTCCAGAACAGAGAGGAGGGGGAGCCAGAACAGAGGGGAGGGGTGAATCCAGAATAGAGGAGGGGGGAGAGCAAGAACAGAGGGGAGGGGGTGAGTTCAGAACAGAGGGGAGTGGTGAGCCCAGGAAAGAGAGGAGGGGGGAGCCAGAACAGAGGGGAGGGGTGAGTCCAGAACAGAGGAGGGGGAGAGCTAGAACAGAGGAGAGGGTGTGAGTCCAGAACAGAGGGGAGGGGGTGAGTCCAGAACAGAGAGGGGGTTGAATCCAGTACAGAGGTGGGGGGAGAACCAGAACAGAGGGGAGAGGGTGAGTCCAAAACAAAGGTGGGGGAGAGGAGGGGGGTGAGTCCAGAACAAAGAGGGGGAATCAGCACAAAGGGGGGGGGAGCAAGAACAGTGGTGGGGGTGAGTCCAGAACTGTGGGGGGAGGGGTTTGAATCTGGAACAGTGGAGGACGGTGAGCGAGAACAGATGGAGGTGGTTTGGAGGCCAGAACAAAGGTGGGGGGAGATGGGGGAGGTGGGGGAAGGCCAGAGCATACCACCTGAAGTAATCTCTATACCATCGGTGCTCTGTGATTAGTACGGGATTGCTTCAGGTCTGATGTGTGTGGAAAGAAAAAGTTTGAAAATCCAATATTTTAATTGTACATAATTGACTCGTTCTGTGCACGGTTTCAGAACTCCAAAGGAAATGGGCAAAGAAGGAGGGGGGAGGTGAGTCAGAACAGTGGGGGAGGTGGGGTGAGTCACATCCCACCTTAAGAACCATAATCAGGGGTGCAGTGCTGCTGGAACTCACTGGAGTGCCGCTCTGGCACCTCTGCAAAAAAAAAGGCAAAAGAAACAAGCAGGGAATCTTAACTAACGGGGAATTTAACAATGGGTGCATATTAAATACAGGCGATTTTACATAAGCAGGTGTTGGCACAGTGTGGGCCTTTTTTGAGTTGAAGACATGATTACTGTGTTCCCCAAATCTCTATGTTTTGTTCCCACCAACATCTATCTCCTTTATGGTGAAGGCACGGCCTTACCAACATGATGCGATCTACCTAAGATTGAGTTTGTCATATGCTCGGGGGGGGGGGACGGTGGGGGGGTACCCACACCACTATTAACAGGCAGCGCTGCTAGCCATAGAGATCACATTATTTCCTGTCTGCTCAGCCCTCGACGCCAATCAGCTCAACCAGAAGGCGGGATGTTGGGCGCAGTGGTATCGGTGGGAGTACTGTGTTGAATTTTTTTTGGGTATGGGGTTGAATATAATTTGACCCAGCAAGGTCCCTGGGCTTGAATACAGGGAAAGGCTGATGCTTCCCACTGCTGCTGGAGATCGGAGACCCACTGCTAAACTTGGGGAGGAATGGGTGAGAGGGACGTAGTGGGAGATGGGTCTCCACAGTGGATGCCCCCTGGAGATGTGTGCACGAGGTTCAGTGACAAGACCGAAAGTGCCCTGCAAGTCCCTGGCCGAGTCTCAGCCATGGTTCACTGGGAGATCTCTGCTGCCAAACAATGAATTTCATGACAGACCTGTTCATGATCTCATGCATTGACAGAGTGAGGCTACTCAGAAATTGGAGGAGCACCACCTCATCTTCCATCTGGACACCCTCGAACCAGATGGCATTTACATCAGCTTCTGCAGTTTCCGTTAAACCTGCTTCCACTTCTTCCCCCTAGCTCCTTTCCTCTAGTTCTGTCTGTCTGTCTGTCTGTCTGTCTCTCTCTTCCCCTTCCCCTCTGCCTCCTTTTATGGAACCAAAACTAATTCTCACCTCTCCTCTTATCATATCCAATTAACACCGTTAGTGGGTCTGGACTCCTCCCCTCTGCCATTCTTCAATCTTGGTTCTGACACCTTCCTGCTAATACCTTAAGGAAGGGCTCAGACCCAAAACGTCAGTGATATATTTTGAAGCTCCGAGATTGGCTGAGTCCCTCCAGCATTTCTGTGTTTTCATATTTCACTAGGTTTCTGCTTGATTCTGATTCAGAATGGTGGATACCGCAGTTAACCCCGTGTTTCACTCGCTTCTAGTTGAAATTTTCTAACCAGCTCCAAATACAGTTCTAAAACTAATGGTGCTTAGAAGTCAGGCTGTTCAGGTATTTGGGCTGAAGAAATGTTGAAGGAAAAGGAGAAAACGTATCCCTGGTTAGACTTCAAGGATGATAACCTTGGGCGTAAAGAGTGGGCAAACGTAAGCAATCTGATACTTTTCACTTCCAAGGGTTTGAGGCAGTCAAATGAATGGCAGATGGGCCAAGGTTCCCATTATGGAGCCAATCGAAGAGCACGCTTGAAGACTCCAGAAAATAAAATGCTGATCACAAACTATCAAAAGCTCGCATTGCTGTTCAGTGTCTGGAAGATAGAGCCCGTGAAGATGCTCTTGGAAAATTACGTGGCACCCTGAATGCTTCGCATCTAAAGGCAACTTGTTCAATGTTTCGTTCTGCACATTATTTAGCCAGGATGATCACTTTGGTTTACTTGGAACTTCAGAACAAAAATGGTGTTGACTTTGGAATCGGACTGCATTCCTGCACTGGTGCTACAGAGACAATTAATTTCATAGCCATTAACATTAAAAAGAAAAAAAATTGGCAGCATATTAAAGCAGATAAATGGCCACATTTCTGTTCTCATTGATGAATCAACAAGCCTGAGCATTAAGACCTGCCCTAATAGTTTATTTGAAGTGTGAACGTGAGAAGGAAGGAGATCCCCGTTTTATGCTTTTAGATCTAATTGAGCTGCCTCATCAGAAAGCTGCAACTATTGCCGAGCATCTATTGAACTGTCTCAATGACCATGGGTTTGATGACTCCTACCTGAAAAAGAACCTTGTGGCATTTGCTGGTGATGGGGTGAGCGTAACACTTGGGGTCAAATTTGGTGCCGCTACAGTTCTCAAGGAACCTGACCCTGATGTGATCATTTGGCACTGCCTTAAATGCAGATTAGAACATGCTGTCGGTGATTCGGTGATAGAATTTCATGGAATTAATAATTTTCAATCATTTATGGACAAATTGTACTCTGCTTACAGTAGATCACCTCTAAAATGTCTGAATGTGCCTCTCAATTAGAAGAACAAATATGCAAAATAGGCCACGGTCTGGGCACTGGGTGGGCAGCTAGCTAGTTTCAAACAGTTCCAGCAGTGTGGCAAAATTAGGAAGCACTGTGCTTTCATTTTGAAAAAGCAGTGAACGTGCTGTGGGAGTGGCAGAAAAAAAAACCTATGAAGGTCTGTTGAAAAGACTCTCTTCAAAAGTTTCTAATGGACTTGGTCTAATGTATGAAACGATGCATGAACTTGGTTTTCTGTCGGAGTGTTTACAGAAATCCACTACTACAAATGTTTATTCAGACAAAGTGATCCAAAGGAGCAGAAGATCAATGCGCAGACTGAAAGAGCAACCTGGTACAAACACCTAGAAGCTCAAGACACCATTGAAAAGGCAAGTGTGGAGAAATGATCTTAACAAGCAACAAAATTAATTGTTTCTTACTAGTTTTATAAATAATTTGCAGCACCATCTGTTCACAACAATATCCTTGAAAAGGGTCTGAACCTCAGGGCAAGTATCTTTCTTCTTTGGCTTGGCTTCGCGGATAAAGATTTATGGAGGGGTAATGTCCACGTCAGCTGCAGGCTCGTTTGTGGCTGACAAGTCCGATGCGGGTCAGACAGACACGGTTGCAGTGGTTGCAAGGGAAAATTGGTTTGTTGGGGTTGGGTGTTGGGTTTTTTCTCCTTTGTCTTTTGTCAGTGAGGTGGGCTCTGCGGTCTTCTTCAAAGGAAGTTGCTGCCCGCCGAACTGTGAGGCACCAAGATGCACGGTTTGAGGTGGTGGTCAATGTGGCAGGCACCAAGAGATTTCTTTAGGCAATCCTCGTACCTCTTCTTTGGTGCACCTCTGTCTCGGTGGCCAGTGGAGAGCTCGCTATATAACACGATCTTGGGAAGGCGATGGTCCTCCATTCTGGAGACTTGACCTACCCAGCGCAGTTTGATCTTCAGCAGCGTGGATTCGATGCTGTCGGCCTCTGCCATCTCGAGTACTTCGATGTTGGAGATGAAGTTGCTCCAATGAATGTTAAGGATGGAGCGGAGACAACGCTGGTGGAAGCGTTCTAGGAGCCGTAGGTGATGCCGGTAGAGGACCCATTCGGAGTGTGGGTATGACAAGTATAAATCCCTGCTAAATGAAATGTGTGTCCTTGACAAAGGCCTACTGACCTGCTGAAATACTGTCTAATGATGCAGAAGCTGCAATATCATCTCTCTGCAAGTGGATTAAGCTTTCTTCTCCAGAGATTATGTGGGGGATTTTGGATACCACATCCCCCACAATTTACGCCATTATTGAGCTGTTCACAGATTATCCCTATTAGTACTGCTGAGTGAGAGGGGATTCAGTCACATGAATTTGTTAATAATAACAATACGCTCAAGAATTCTCATAAATCATGTTTCAGCCCTTCTGTTTGTTAAAGCAACACGGACCTCTTTTAGTTCAGAGGACCCTGAGCCGTCTGCCACATCATGGCTGTGGTACCACAGATGAGTAGATGATCCCAAGACCAGACTTGCTTCAGGACCCCCCCCCCCCCAATATATTGCACTTGATCCTTTGTGGAAATTATTGTAAAAATTCTCATTGGTGGCATTTGTTAAATGGGTAATTAGTTTTAAATTGGTAAAATACATGATTGCCATCTTTTTCTTCACTGGTTGTTAATTATAGTTTATGATAATTAGTGAGTTCAACCATGTGATATTTTGACATATTATTAAATCAGGTTTCTATATGTTTTTTTCTTTGGCTTGGCTTCGCGGACGAAGATTGATGGAGGAGTAATGTCCACGTCAGCTGCAGGCTCGTTTGTGGCTGACGTCCGATGCGGCACAGGCAGACATGGTTGCAGCGGTTGCAAGGGAAAATTGGTTGGTTGGGGTTGGGTGTTGGGTTTTTCCTCCTTTGTTTTTTGTCAGTGAGGTGGGCTCTGCGGTCTTCTTCAAAGGAAGTTGCTGCCTGCCGTACTGTGAGGCGCCAAGATGCACGGTTTGAGGTGATATCAGCCCACTGGCGGTGGTCAATGTGGCAGGCACCAAGAGATTTCTTTAGGCAGTCCTTGTACCTCTTCTTTGGTGCACCAAGTCGACTATAATCTTGTTCTTGTCTTAACCATCACTAAATTTCTGTGGAGCTCGAATTCAGACACAGCACAACTCTGATTATCCAAAATTGGATTCTGCAAAATCCTTATTTAGACAAAATTTAAATTTGTTTTGGATATCCGAAACAGATCAGAAATCTTCATTTATCCAAAA
The DNA here is from genome assembly GCF_036971445.1 of Narcine bancroftii. Lineage (NCBI taxonomy): Eukaryota > Metazoa > Chordata > Chondrichthyes > Torpediniformes > Narcinidae > Narcine > Narcine bancroftii. Next base: position 89,037,697 of record NC_091470.1, on the reverse strand, counting down.
TTTATTTGGAACTGAACTGACTTCACAGGATGGAAAAAAAATTAACCTGACGTGAAATCTGAACGACAATTGTCCTCGTTTCAGGTAACTCCCACCCCTCTCTCATTCCATTTCTTTTTTACTTTCCCTTATTGACTTTTCTCTCCAACTCTCCCTGTCAAACTGCGTACCTCTGTCTCCCAGCCGCAGGCAGCTGGAAGAATCTCTTGTCATCAAGGAGAGTGGCCTCCTGGGCAGGAGCGGGACCTCAGGCTCAGTGACGGTCCCTCCCTCCTCTCCCCTTACCTCCCTCCCTCCTCACATAGTGGAGCTCTCCGACGTTGACTCTGAACGTTCCCCTCGGACTCCCCAGTGTGTGTGTGCAGCAGGGGAGGATTCGGAATCGGAACTTGGGGGTTGGGAGCTCCAGTGACCAGGGAGACAGAAGCCCTCCAACTCGCTAGTGAGTGTTCGGCTAGTCCAGGAAAACCCCCCCCCCCCCCAGGGATCAACGGCAGCGGCGTTGGGGGTGTGTCAGGGATCGGCTGCAGCCAGCATTTTTTTTTAGTGAGAATTAAACATTATTTTAATGCTTAAAAAGCCTTCCCTTGTTGGTTGTTGTTGTTTAAACATTGATACAGTGATTTGCTGTTGCCACTGGGCTGTTTTTAAAAAATGTTCTCCGATTAAAAACCCCCATTTATCTGATAAGCCCTGCCCAACCATTTTGGATAATCAGAGTTGCATTTTGTACCCTGTGAGATAATCTCTCATCCTCCTGGGCTCCAAGGAATAAAGCCCCACCCTGCTCCACCTCTCCCTGTAGCTCAGCAATCCCCACCCCCCACCGAGTCCTGCCAGCAGCCTCATCAGTCTCCTCTGCACATAATGTACACCAGTGGTTCTCAACCATTTTCTTTCCACTCACATCCAACTTTAAGCAATCCCTATGCCATAGGTGCTCTGTGATTAGTAAGGGATTGCTTAAGGTGGGATGTGGATGGGATGAAAAAGGTTGAAAACCACTGTTTTAATTGTCCCTAATTGACTCGTTATGTGCACGGTTTCAGAACTCCAAAGGAAATGGGCCAATGACCATTTTTGTCAAGCAAGATACTTTAGTCACAACTGGATCTAGAATAGTGATTGTCAACCTTCTCTTCCCACTCACATCCCACCTTAAGCATTCCCTTACTAATCACAGAGCACTGATGGCATAGGGATTACTTAAAGTGGGATGTGAGTGAAAAGCTAAAGGTTGAGAACCACTGGTGTACATAATAATTTGGGAAGTTCTGCTGCATAAGTCATTGACTATTTATTGTCTATGTAGCAAGTACAAGAACGTATGTTACACACCTCAGAGAACAGAATTGGGTGGGATGAGCAGAAACACAATGGGTTGCTTTGCAGGTCTAACATGGAATCACGATGGCAAATGAGAAGTTGGCCCCTCATTGCTGGAGGGATTGAACTGAAGAGCAGGGAGGTTCTGCTGCAAATGTCCAGTTGCCTGGTGAGCCTGCTCCTGGAGTACTGTGTGCTGTCCTGGTCTCACCTGAGGAAAGATTGATTGGCTTTGGAAGGAGTGCGGAGGAGGTTCACCATGTAGATTCGAGAGATGAGGGGGATAGTCTATGAGGAGAGATCGAGAAGCAAGGGACTGTACTTGGTTCAGTTTAGAAGGCTGAGGGGGGAACTTATAGAAGCATATAAAATAATGATAGAAGCAGGGAGGTGGTTGCCACTGGGCGGTGCAACTGAAATTGGGGGAGCGAGCCTCAAGATTCAGGAGAGTAGATTTAAGATTGGGATGAGGAGGAGCTGCTTCTCCCAGAGAGTGGTAAATCTGCCTAAGGAGGCAGTAGAGGCTGCCTCACTGAATGTTCTTAAGACATAGATGGACCAAATTTTGAAAAGGAATGGATTTAAGGGTCATGTGGAGCAGGCTGGTAGGTGAAGCTAAGTCCATGGCCAGATCAGTCATGATCTTGTTGAATGACAGAGCAAGCTCGAGGGATTCGATGGCCAAATCCTGCTCCACTTCTTATGTTTATGACCAAATAGATACATTTATTTGATTGACCTTTTTGGAGTAAGATGGATAAAGTATGCAGGCATGAATCCATTTCTTTCATAGACCACAGAGCATGACAGCCCAGTACACACCCTTCAGCCCATGATGTCATGCTAACTAATAGAAATCTACTCAACTATCTAAACCTTCCCAACCTCACACCCATAACAATCTATTTTTCTTGTATCCTGCCTAAGAATATTTTTAATAATCCAATTGTATCAGCCTCCACCCCTGGCAATGTATTCCAGCCACCAACTCTGTTTCACAAATTTACACCTGATGTTTGCCCTCACCTTATACAGACGTCCTCTCGTATTTGCTGGCTATCCATGCCTCCCATAATCTTACATCCTCTATGAAGTCACCTCTCATCCTTCTTCACTCTAAAAAAGCCCAGTTCTGTGAGCCTTGTCTCATAAGACACGTTCTCCAATCCAGGGAACATCCTGGTAAATCTCCTCTGAGCCCTCTCTAAAGTTTCCACATCCTTCCTTTAATGAGGTGATGAGAACTGAACACAATATTCTAAGTGTGGTCTCACCAGAGATTTATAGAGCTGCAACATCACCACATGACTCTTGAACTCCATCCCCCAACTAATGAAGCCTAACATCCCATAGGCCTTCTTAACTATTGTATCAGCTTGCACAGCAACCTTGGGAGATCTATGACCCCCAAGGTCCCTCTGATCCTCCACACTGTTAAGTATCCTACCATTAACCATGTACTCTGCTTCCATTTGACCTACCAAAATGCATCACCTCACACTTACCCAGATTGAACACAATCTGCCACTTTTCTGCCCCAATTTGCATCCCGTCTTTTGTCAGTTGTAATCTACGGCAACCTTCCACACTATCCACAACACCTTCAACCTCCAGATCATCTGTAATATGATTATAAAATACACTCTAATCCTTTGGACAGGCTTATAACCCAGTTGCCTCATTGTCACAAACTCTGTTCGTTGAAAGCAGTTGTGGAGAAGCGAGTCTGCTTGAAGCGTAGTGGAAAAATTCACCTTCTCACCACGACATGTACAACAGCGCCCTGCTGCATTCATCACACCTGCTAAGTCTGTGATGTCTTTGCTGAATTTCCTTGTCACCTGGTCATTGCTTCTTGTATTTGGGGTTGCCCTCAGAATGGTGCCCACACCACCGTGAGTGATTACCTGTGTTGTCCAGATGAGTGTTTTTCTCTCCAAAATTGGTCAGGCAGTGCCTAAAAGCCAGCATGCAATTTGCAGGAACAATTCGGAGGGTGAAGTCTTTAATAAGAGGGAGGAAACAAAGCAGCCAAAATTCAATTTTTTGGGGGCATAGAATCCCCTTCCATTAAATGATGAAATTAATAATATTTGTCTAACAAGAGAGGTTAAGGCTAAAATAAAAGCAAGAGGTAGGGCAGACAAGGAAGCAAAAGTTAATGGAAAAAGAGAGGACTGGGAAACTTTTAAAAACTTACAGAAAGAGACAAAGAAAGTCATTAGGAAAGAAAAGATGAATTATGAAAGGAAGTTGGCAAATAATATACAAAACGATACTGAGGTTTTTTTTAAATATATGAAGAGTAAAAGAGAGACACGGGTAGATATAGGACCGATTGAACATGATGCTGGAGAAATGATAATGGTTAACAAAGAGATGGCAGAGGAACTAAATGAGTATTTTGAGTCAGTCCTCACTGAGGAAGACAATACCTGACAGTCAGAGGACTCGGAATAGAATTACGGACAGTCAGGATTACTAGGGAGACAGTGCTTAGTAAGCTGAATGGACTGAAGGTAGATAAGTCTCCAGGACTGGATGAGGGGCACCCACAGGTTCTGAAGGAGGTGGCTTTCAAAATTGAGGAGGCATTGGAATTGATTTTCCAGAAATCAATAGACTCTGGCGTGGTTTCAGAGGATTGGAAGGACACAAATATAGTTCCGCTGTTAAAGAAAGGAGGGAGTCAAAAAAAGGAAATTATAAGTCTATTAGTCTGACGTCAGTAGTTGAAAGATATTGGAGTCGATCCTCAAGGAGGAAGTTATGACATACCTTGAGGTGCCCGATATGATGCATCCAAGCAAGCATGGATTCATGAAGGGAAGATCCTGCCTAACTAACCTATTGGAATTTTTTGAGGAAATCTCAAGTCGTGTGGACAAGGGAAAGGCTGTGGATATTGTGTAATTGGACTTTCAAAAGGCCTTCAATGAGGTGCTGCATAAGAGGCTTGTTTAATAAGATGAGAGCCCATGGAATTACAGGAAAGATATTAGTCTAGATGGGCTATTGACTGATAGGCAGGAAGCAAAGGGTAGGAATAAAGGGATCCTGTTCTGGTTGGTTGTCAATTACTAGTGGTGTGCTCTACAGGGGTTGGTGTTGGGGCCACTTCTGTTTACAATGTATATTGATGATTTAGATTATGGATTGAATAAGTTTTGCGTTGAAGTTTGCAGATGACACCAAAATAGGTGGTGGAGTAGAAAGTGTTGAAGAAACTGACAGGTTGCAGAGAGACTTGGATAGTTTAGGAGAGGGGCAAAGAAATGGCAGATGAGATATAATGTTGAGAAATGTACAGTTGTACATTTTGGATGAGGAAATAAACAGGCAGATTATTATTTGGATGGGGATAAAATTCAAAATTCAGAAGTGCAAAGGGACTTGGGGGTCCTGATGAAGGATACCCTAAAAGTTCATCACCAGGTTGGATCAGCAGTAAAAAAAGCGAATGTTATGTTGACATTCGTTTTGAGGGGAATAGTGTCTAAGAGTAGAGGTGTTGATGAGACTCTATGGGACTCTGGTGAGACCTCATTTGGAGAACTGTGTGCAGTTTTGGGTCCCTTATCTGAGAAGGGATGTAATGATGTTGGAGAGAGTACAGAGAAGATTGACCAGGATGAATCCTGGAATGCAAGGGCTACCATATGAGGAACACTTAGCGGCTCCTGGAATCTATTCATTGGAGTATAGAAGAATGAGAGGGGATCTCATAGAAATGTTTTGAATGCTGAAAGGATTGGACAAAGTAGTCGTGAATAAGATGTTTCCTTTGGTGGGTGAATCCAGGACAAGAGGACACAGTCTTAGAATTAGAAGATGCCTATTTAAAACCGAAGAGGAGAAATTTCTTTAGCCAGGGTGGGGTCTGGATTTGTGGAATTCGTTGCCACATACAGCGGTGGAGGTTGGATCTTTGGGGGAGTTTAAGGGGAAGATTGATAGGTATCTAATTAGTCAAGGTATCAAGGGATATGGGGAAAAGGCCAGAATTTGGAACTAGATGTGAGAACCGTTTAGCTCAGGGTGGATTTGCGGATCATACCTGATGGGCCAAATGGCCTGCTTCTGTTCCTTTATCTTGTGATTTTTACAGTCACACAACGTGGCAACAGGTCATTCCGTTCAACATTCCCATGCCAACCAGTATGACCCACCCACACTGTTCCCATCTGCACCATTAGCCTGTAACCCAGTGGTTATCAACCTTTTTCTTTCCACTCACTATACCACTTTAAGTAAATGATGAGGAGCAGCCCAGAAAGGGCCTTAGGACTGGCTGAACCCGGCATAGCTAGGGGGGTGGGGCAGGGGCAGGGGGTGGTCGGCCTGAGATATAATCAACATCCTGAACATGATGGAAACTTTGTGCACTCACTTTACGAGCATTGAATCAGCGATAAGAGACATGTCGGAACTGATATCGGAAATTAAAGAAATCGTGGAAGATTTAATGGAACGAATGGTGCAAGTGGAGGCTGAGCCGGACAAAAGACAAGCTAAAGACTAGAAGACAAAGCAAAAATATGGGACACAGACAGAAAAGGCCTGATGGACAAGATCGACCACATGGACAATTTCAGCAGACACAATAGTGTAAGAATCATTGGATTGAGAGAAGAAATCAATGGGAAAGACCCCATGAGCTTCTTTGAAATATGGATCCCACAAATACTAGGGAAAAACAAGTAAAATGCAAGGCTGCAAATTTAAAGGGTCCACCGGACCCAGAAGAACCAAAGACCATGAACAGTCCTGGTAAGACTTTTAAGTTACCAGGAATGGGATGCAAACTTGAGTGCAGCATATGAACATTCGAAAAATAATACTGGCCCATTAATGGTGGACAATGAAAAAGTAATGTTTATCCAGGACTTCTGCCCTGCCTTGATCAAAGAAAATAATTTAACAGCGATCCAAAATGTTCACCTATTCAATGACTTACCCAATGACATCTCAGAAGGCAATTGAAGAATTTTCAAGAATGAGGAATTTTTATGAAAGCTGTGAAAAAAAATAAAGCTTCAAGAAGATTGAAAAGGCAGTTTTAAAACAGGACTAACAGAAAAATGTATCTTTTATCAATCTTCTAGTACTAAACTGTTTTATTTTTACTAAATATACATGGAGAGCTCTGGAGAGAAAGGAAAGTGGAGAGGAAAGTGGTAGGATGGGGTCCAATCTAATGGGGAAAATGGTTCCCAGAAAGGAGCAGTTTAAAAAAAATTGTGCTAACGGGGGGGTGGGGTTCATCTTCTTCAGAGGATTCCGTGGGCCTTTATCATGGGCTTCCGGGTTTTACTGCTTACATCACCAGCAGAGTGAGGGATGTGTGTGTGTTTTTTAAAGGGGAAATGTGTATGTTGCTCAAAATGGAAATGTTTCTTAAAAGGGAAATGCTGCAGTATTATTTTAAAAGTTGGAAGGATTTTATTGTTATTCAATATTTGTTTTAAAAATGGTATGGATAAAACATTAAAGTTTATTAGTCTTAATATTAATGGGTTAAATGGATATATGAAGAGAAAAGGATCTTGGCATACTTGAAATTAAAAGTAGACACAATATTTCTACACAAAACTCATCTTACTAAATTGGAATATGATATATTGAAAAGAGGATGGATAGGACACATCCAAGGCACCTTGGGTGACCAGGCTGGAATGAATGTAATGACACATTATAACATTTATGGAGAAGCATGGGCACTTATGCCCCAAGTTATGATGATGAAGCCTTTATGATTAATAGCTTCTGAAAAACAATAGAAGGAAGACAAAATATATTGGTTAGAGGAGTTTTTAATTTTTTGCTTGGACCCAATATTAGATAAATTGGCAAGAACAATAACAAAGGCAAAACTGGCAAAAACCATAGTTTCATATACGAAGGATCGAAATCTTATTGATATATGGAGGCATTTAAATCCCTCAGAAAGAGACTATTCTTTTTACTCAAGAGTACACAATTCAAATACAAGGTTTGATTTATTTTTTAATGTCTGCCCAGTTAAAAAGTAGAGTGATAAAAACAGAATACCTAGTGAGGCTTTTATCAGATCACTCACCACTAACATTAACTGTTGCAGTAATAAAAAAAGAAAGAAAATGTAAACAATGGCATCTCAGCATCATGTTGCTTAAAAGGACAGACTTCTGCAAGTTTATTAAGAGGCAGATAGAAATATTTTTTGCGAAACAGATCAGCCATCTACTAATAATAGCTTTTTTTAAAATATGGGTAAAGCTCAAAGCATACTTGAGGGGACAAATTATATTGTATACAAAAAAAAGTCTTAAGAGAGAACATATTGAAGAAATAAACAGTTTGGAGAAAGACATTACAGAATTAGAAAAAAGTATCAAAGAACAGGACTACAAGAAGAACACTACAAAAAGCTATATTAAAAACAAAACAAAAATATTATGAGTTAGGTGAACAGGCACATAAAGTCTTATTTTGGAACGTTGAAACAGAAGAGTATCAAGAATAATAAACGCTATAAAAACAGAGGCATTTTAACAAAAGGAAATTAATTATATTTTTAGACAATACCACAAGAAATTATACAAATCAGAATTACTAGAAGACAAGGATCAAATGGAAGAATTTCTGTCAAATGTTGAATTTGCAAAACTAGAAGAGAGAGAAAAGATAGAACGAGACATCCCCTTTACAAAAGAATAAATTGAAAAATCCCTGGGTACCTACAGGCTAATAAATCAATGGGGGAGGATGAATTCCCTCCTGAGTTTTACAGACAATTCAGAAAATTACTAATGCCCCTATTAATGGATGTTATGGACCAAGCAGTAGAAACACAGATCCTATTACTACCAAAAAAAACCATTGAAAACTTTATCATATAGACCAATCTTTCTGTTAAATGCTAATTATATGATACTAGTGCTACAATCCCAAAGGACGCCAAAACCCAGCAGCAATAGATGTTCACCAAGACAAGTAGTTACTTAAACAAAATTTATTTTTAATCATCTTTTAACATGAAAACAGAATCAAACTTTAACTTATCTCTATTAACTTAACCCCCTTCTAATTCTAAGTGCACATATATGATGTGCATGTAAATTTAAGAAAAGTTCTTTGGTTCACAGTTCAATCTCACTTTTCATTCTTCCAAGTTCACTGGTTGCAGGCAACTCTTATACTGTGCACAGAATTTAACATGTATAAAATGCACCAGGCTTTGGTGCTCGAAAGGTAAATGGTTACCGCTCAGGAAGGTTCTTTGTAGGTTTGCAGAGAAAGATTTGTTGTTCCAGGATTTCCACAATTGAAGTATCACCTCTATGTCTTGCTGATGAAACTTGCCCCATCAGGGATCTCCAGATCATAACCTCTTTCTTTCAGGGTACAACAGTTCCTTTCTATTCCTCTTATACCAAAAGAAACATCAGACAGGTAGCACTTCCAGCCATCTGCCACTCTGGAGTTTGTTGTTTCAGTTCCAACCAGCTTCTTGCACTGTTTAACTGTCTCTCTCACTCTCTAAAACTGCCAGAAAGCTCATGTGACTCTCTCACTTGCAAAACCCCTGACCTTCTCCAGGAAACAATAGGAGTTAGACTTGGTCAAGCTGTTGTCTTTAGGTAAACAAAAACCCAGGAGTGTCTCTGTGCACTCTGTCAAACCCCTTGCAAAGAGCTTTTCACAGCCAGAGCATCTCCTGTTTGTTGCTTTAATGAGATCATTTCAATTAGCACCTAGTTGTGAAATGTGCACAGCATTCTCCATAGTTTTTGTAAAATCACTGAATATGAATTCTTCAGTATTTCAAATAAGATCTCTTTTAAAGTGTGTGTATGTATGTAACCCACTCTAATTTTACCAATTTCTCCCAAATATTCCATTATACTAGCAAAAGCATTGGCTAATAGATTAGGACAATATTTACCAAAACTGATACATACAAGTTTATTTAATATAATACATATGGCAAAATTTGCATGGAATCCAAGTATAACAGTCTCCTTGGACACAGAAAAAGCATTTGACTGTTTGGAATGGTCCTTTCTATTTAAAACACTGGAAAATTTGGCATAGGCAGAACCTTTATAAACTGGATTTAAAAAAAACTTTCTATCATAAACCTCAAGCTAAAATTATAACCAAAAGCCAGATGTCAGCAGTGTTTCCCTTGAGTAGATTGAGTAAACACGGATGCCACCTGGCCCCAGCAGTTTTTATACTAACGATTGAACTGCTGGCAGAGATAATAAGAGGGGATACAAATATAAAGGGATTCAAAGTTGGACAAGAAGAACACAAAATGAGTCTATTTTCCGATGACATGCTATTGTACCTATTAGACCCAGTTAAATATTTGGGAAAATTACAAGGAACATTAGAAAAATATGAAAAAGTATCTGGCTATAAAATAAATATGGACAAAAGTGAGATAATGGCATTGACACATTTAGAATGCGGAAGGTATCAAAAAGGAAGTAAATTTAAATGGAAGGCAGATGGAATAAAATAGCTTGGAATAGCAACTGACAATAATCTACAGAGTTTGTATTAACCAAATTATGTTTCTTCCTTGGGGAAGATAGAAAATTATCTGCAGAAATGGAACGATTTACAGATTACTTTAGTGGGCTTTAGTTAACTGCATCAAAATGAAAGTAATGCCAAGACTACAATATCTTTTTCAATCTCTGCCCATTCCGTTACCTAAAAATTTCTTTAAATTATTAAGCAATTATATTAGCCAATTCCTATAGAATAATAAGGTACCAAGAATTGCATTGGAAAAACTGACATGAGACTGGGAGGACTCAGACTTCCAGATTTTAAAAAATATTACCTTTCTGCATAGGCTAAATTTCTCGCAGATTTTCTTTGTGGAAGACTGTTCTCCACCCTCCACCTCCCACTACCTTTTGGATTCAAATGGGAATGCACTCAATGGGGGAGGGGAAGCAAAGGATTTTATCTATAATGGAGTGTCAAACTATTAGAAAAAAAAGACAGATAATCCCATACTAATACATATGATCAGAACATTTCAGGAAAATAACAAATGTATAGGGAAAAAAAAATTAAGTGTTATCAATAAAAGCTCCACTGTGTAAAAATGAGGCAATAGAATATGAAATTCGTGGTATGATAAAGGAAAAAGATAAAGACTGTTACAAGGAAGGAACTCTCATGTCCTTTGAACAACTAAAACATAAATACAAAGTGGCCAATGGGACCTTCTGTTTTCTCCAGTCAGGATGCTTCTTGAGAGAAAGATGGGGATCAACATTCACCCCACCTGAAATTAGTGAAACAGAACAAATGGTCTGGATGGGGAATACACCTGAATTTATAATGAAAATGTACAATGCTTTCCAAAGTAGAAGTGCAAAACCAGGTTTACAGAGGGCAAGGGAAAGATGGGAATCAGAATTGGGTGTAGTAATCTCAGAAAAATGTTGGTCAGATTGGTGTACAGACAGTATGACATCAATTATAAAAGCAAGATGTGGGGTAGTTTAGTATAATTTTCTACACTAATTATATATTTCTCCATAAAAATTACAGACCAAAAGCAGAAATTTCAGAGATGTATTTCAGATGTGGGACTGAGACAGGAACCTTTCTACACACTACATGGTTGTGCGTGAAAGTGAGACCGAAAAACTAACCAGGATAACAGGAGTGGAATCAGGGGAAACCCAGAGCTGTATCTACTGGGTAATTTTGTTGAAATAAATGACAAATTGAATAAATATAAAATCTCATTTATAAAAATAGCACTGGCAGTAGCAAAAAAATGTTTGATGACCACTTGAAGGTCTTGTAAACCTATTGGGGGGGAAAAAAAATCACATACAACTTAAAGAACAAATATGACACTTTTGTAAAGATCTGGACCACATAGAAAGGAATATAAATGGTGACATTATATATTCCCAGAAGCGATTTCCCCAACTGTATTCTATATATGTAGAAGATATGTAAACTTTGACAGTGTGCAGATTTGTACGTGTGGAAGGGGGGAGGGAACATTTTGTTTTTGTTGCATTTATTAAAAGTTTAATATTGTGTTATTGAAGATTTTATTATGTATATTTCTGAAAAAAAATCAAAAATAAAATATTCAAAATAAGAAATTTGGTGAATTTCAGATGAAGCTGATGGTCACGGTTCCATAGCCTTGCGACCCTTTGAGTCTGTGGCAACCATCAGCTACTCAATGATATCCAAACCATCTTTTTAACATTTTTATTGATTTGAAAAGGAAAAATATTACATTACATATTGATCACACAGCTTAATGCCACACAGAATATGAATCATAATTAATTAATAAATTATCTTGTGTACATTGGAAATTAACCTTGAGAAAACTTCTTAGTTGAATATTATGAAATATTCATAGTAAATTATCTAATTATATTAATCTATTTATTAAAAATAAAAAGAAGAGGAAAAAAAAACATTCTAATCCTCCCACTAAACATGATCACCAGTGAATAATATGTAAAGAATAGAGTCTCAACTCCTGGACCCCCAGAGCACCCCTGCCAATGTATTCAAATTAGGATAATAGTCCATGAATGGACCCCATATCTTGCCAAATTCCATTATGATCTCTTTAATGTTATACCCCAAGCAAGACATAATATCTAGTATCCAATGTATACAAATTGGTGGTAATCTTTCTTTCCACTTCATCAAAATTACTCATCGGGCTATCAAAGAAGCAAAGGATACTCTTTTTTGAATTAAGTTCAAGGAAATATCCTCCTTTTGCGAATAACCAAACAAAGCAATAAAAGGCCATGGTTCCAATCTAATCCTAAGAATCTCAGATAAAGTTTGGAAAAATTGTTCCCAGAATTCTTTTAGTTTTGGCCTTTCCCGAAACATATGAATCAGAGAGGCCTCAAAACTTTTTACCTTCCTTGCATAGTGGATCAACATCACGACAGAATACATATGTCCAAAGTTAAACTATGTACAATTTTAAACTGTATTATCAATGTCGTGCACAGAATGAAGTTTTATTAATCAGATAGAGTGTGGTATCCCAGTCTTCATCTGGAATTGTTATATTCAAAACTCATTCCCTTTCCTTCTTAATCCCCCTCCCTGAACATATTCTTAGATCCTTCAAATTATTATAAATAGTCACTATCAATCTATCACAATAAAACTTGACATCAAAAAAGTAAATCAAGTATACTGGTTTCGGGAATTTGAGGAAAATTAGGAAGTGTGGACTGAGAAAAATGCCGAATTTGTAGGTACTTTAAAAAATGCCTTATTAGGAAGATATTTAACTGTTAATTGAGCAAATCAAGCAAACTTACCTTGAATTAAAAAGTACCAATTTACAACAGAGAGGATGAGAAATTTCTTTAGCCAGAGGGTAGTGGATTTGCGGAATTCATTGCCACATGCAGGATCATTGGTGGAATTTAAAGGAGAAATTGATAGGTGTCTATTGATAGGTATCATGGGATATGGGGACAAGGCCGGAACTTGGAACTAGGGGCGAGAACAGTTTAGCTCAGGAAGGTTTCACGGAGCAGACTCGATGGGCCAAATAGCCTGCTTCTGTTCCCTTTTTATTGTGATCTTCTGAATGACCAGATCCCCAAAACTTTTTTATCCCCAATCTGACCTATTCACTGAAACCTAAATCCAAGATCGAGGGTTGGAAAAGATGATTCTTAATAATGGAGCTAGCAAGATAAACATTGAGAAAGCCAAAACATATTTCTAAATTGTGCCCATATTCTCATCCTATGTCTCATTATCGGATTATCTGTCAGTTTTGAAGAAAAGGGTAAAGAAGAACCTAAAACACCCAGCAAAGCAAAGATTTTCAAAAAACTCGATTCCAAATTGTAACAAGATTTTCAATGCTCTGTGGCAACACACGGCTGTGCTGCAGTCACTCTGGTTTCTGGTGTCTAGCTGTTCAGAGACTCCCTGAGAAATGAGTGAATTTTTGGCCACATGTCTTCCTGAGCCAATGAGTGAGCCTTGGCATTGCCGCCCCACACCGTGTATGTGCCGATGACAGAGTGGTAGGAGGTGTAGCAGAATGGGAAGTATGGAGGGTTCAAATAGTGGCCAGCTCCCGTGTAACACTGCAGCTGCCACCTCTCATTGCCGTGCTTCTTCATTCTCTTTATGGCTTCATCAGCATAGCTCAGACTGTTCCAATTCATGTCCTCACACCCAACCACAAACAAGATCGCTCCCTCAGCTTTCTCAACGGGGATCGCATTTTCCTCGCTCACCTCATCCATTGCTTCAACTATAATGGCAACTCCCGAATCTGTGAATTGGATTCGGCTCAAGGAATAACCCACGCCAGGACAGATCACTTTATTTTTGAAACGCATCCCAATGATGGCACTTGCATTGCATCCATTGATAACAACAGCTGCTCTCACACTTGGCAGAAAGGTCACCATTGAGAGAACCACATCGCCACCCTTTGATATTCCCACTGCTCCAATGCCAGGACCTTTTACCTGCAAGACATATCTGAAATATTAATTCACAGCAACAAACTGTTAAGTCACTTTAAATCAAGGGTCTCAAGCTTGCGGCCCGCGGGCCAACTGCGGCCCTCGGGACGATAGTTTGTGGCCCCGCGTTAATATGAAAGTTTAATGTTAGTGTGGCCCGCGAGTTTGATATGATTGGCACTTTTCAGTGTTGTGTGCAGAGCTGAACGAACCTACCAATCACGGTGGGGTATATTGCTCTCGGGGGCGGGACATCGGCTGGGCTTATTGCGAATATAAGCATATTTGTGTGCATTTTCTATGCACGCGGCACATGCGCAATTTCCGCAGCCACTCCCGCTTCACGCACTTTGGCGTCCAGTCTGAACCTGGAAGTTGTTGCTCAGCGGGACAGAAAAATAAGCGGAAAAGACGCAGCGGCTAAACACTGAAACTTCAACGCAACAGTGACACCAAGTGGAATTATATATATTGAAGAGAAAGGTTGGTGATGAGCACAGACAATTTCAGGAAAAGTGGGAAGTGCAATATTTCTTTGTTGAGCACAGGGGAATCCCGACGTGTCTTATTTGCACAGAGAAAGTTGCAGTGCACAAAGAATACAATTTGAAACGTCATTACACAGCTAGACATGCTGAGGAGTATGCAAAATACCAAGGAGATGAGAGAGCCAATTGGGTTGCTAATCTTAAAGCATGTCTAGTGAGGCAACAAGATTTCTTTAAGAAAGCAACCAAAGAGAATGATGCAGCAGTTGAAGCTAGCTACGTGGTTAGTGAGATGATTGTTAAAGCAGGAAACCCATTCACAGAAGGTGAATTTGTCAAAAAATGCATATTACAGGTTGCAAGTATTGTCTGTCCAAAAAAGAAAGGTCAGTTTAGCAACATCAGCCTTTCTGCCAACACCGTGGCAGAGCGCATTTCTGACCTGTCAAGTGACATTTATGATCAACTGTGTGAGAAAGCAAAATGTCTCAGTGTATACTCAGTCGCTCTTGATGAGACCACAGACATCACCGACACTGCCCAGCTCACAATCTATGTTCGTGGTGTTGATGACAATTTTGAAGTCACAGAGGAGTTGCTTACAGTAATTCCAATGCATGGCCAGACCACCGCTCAGGAGATATTTTACCAGCTGTGTGATGCCATTGAGAATGCCAGTTTGCCATGGAAGAGGTTTGTTGGAATAACAACTGATGGAGCGCCATCAATGACAGGGAGGAAAATTGGAGTGGTGGCACTTGTTAAAAAAAAACTGGAAGAGGAGAGTGTGGAAGAGGCCATTGCTCTGCACTGCATTATCCATCAGCAGGCTCTTTGCAGCAAATGCCTGAAGTTTGACAATGTGATGTCTATCGTTGTGAAATGCATCAACTAAATCAGATCCAGGAGCTTAAAGCACAGAAGTTTCCGTGCTTTTTTAGAGGAAATTGAGTCAGATTATGGGGATGTGCTCTACTTCACCGAGGTACGTTGGCTCAGCAGGGGAAATATATTAAAGAGGTTTTTTGAGTTGAGAGCGGAAGTGAAAGCCTTCATGGAAAAAGATGGGGTTGCTGTTCCCATGCTAAGTGATCCCAAATGGCTCATGGACTTAGCTTTTCTTGTTGATATTACACATGAGCTTAATGTACTGAACAAGAAGTTACAAGGCCAGGGGCAACTTGTCAGTGCTGCCTATGACAACATGAGAGCATTCTCTGCGAAACTTATGTTATGGAAAGCCCAGCTTTCCCAGACAAACCTTTGCCATTTCCCAGCATGCAAGGCACTCATGGATTCAGGCACACCATTCAGTGGTGAGAAGTATGTGGATGTCATTTTGAAGCTACAGGAAGAATTTGATCACAGATTTGTAGACTTCAAGATGCATAGAACCACATTTCAAATTTTTGCGGACCCCTTCTCCTTTGATGTGCAAGATGCCCCTCCTGTGCTTCAAATGGAGCTCATTGACCTGCAGTGCAACTCTGAACTCAAAACCAAGTTCAGGGAGGTGAGTGGAAAAGCAAGCTTGGGCAATTTTTGAGAGAATTGCCCCCCATCTTCCCTGAGCTTTCCCGAATGTTCAAGCAGACCATGTGTCTTTTTGGGAACATATACTTGTGCGAAAAGTTCTTCTCTACCTTGAACTTCAATAAGTCCAAGTACAGGTCCAGACTTACTGACGAGCATCTTCAAGCCCTACTGAGGGTCTCAACTGCCTCCTCCCTTAAGCCAAATGTGGCTCGGCTATGAGAGAGGAAGCGCTGCCAGATCTCTAGCAGTAAGAAGCAGGCAGAAGAAGACATGTTCATAACAGTTTATGTTCAATGTTCCATTCATGTTCAGAAAGTTAAAGGTTAAAGAACTGTTAATACAGACATTTGAATCTGAATAATAATAATTACATTTCTCCAGTCAGCAACTATATGTGGTTTGTTCAGTCTTCGATATCTGCTGTATTATTATTTTCATTATTATTACTTTCATTTTATTTATTTATTACTGATTGATTTTATTTGTTTTCCTTATGAATTGTTAATTTATTTATTTTTTCATCTTATTTTGTGTTAAAAAATAAAAATAAAGACATTTGATAACATTGGAATGTTTTTGTAAGAGCTTTTCTTGTGAAAAAATCTGATGCGGCCCAGCCTCACCCAGACTTCACCTCCAGCGGACCCCGGGTAAATTGAGTTTGAGACCCCTGCTTTAAATGGTAAGAGCTTGTAATGGAAAGTATTAGCAATCAAGTTTATTGTCATCTGATTGTACAAGTACAACCTGACGAAACAGCGTTCTCTGGTCCTTGGTGCAAAACACGCAGACATCACAGACACACAGACTAACAATACATATGCAGAACAAGTATTTGATCTATACAAATAAATAAATATTGCTTTGTGCATATGAGAGTCTCGGATGGTTAGTGTAAGCAGTTCCTTTTATCATTCAGTATTGTCACTACCCATGAGAAGAAAGGACTTTCCCAATCTCCCCTCCCTCTTCAGCCTGTTCAGGATGCTTTGACATCCAGCACCCACAAATCTTCCCACTTGCCTATCCTCTCTCTGATTGTGCCTCTACTCTCACTCATCTCTTCCTATTCCGATCACCTCTGCTTCCAGGTATCCTGATCTATGGGTGGGGGGGTGGGATGCTTGGCACCAGGGATCACCGACTTCACCCGCTGGCTGGCACAATTCAAAAGTGTGCACAGCTGCACCTCACAGTGGTGATGAACCTCTGACCTATCCAGTCAAGGGCAGGGGTCTGATCTTTCAGTTGAAGTTCAAGTTCAACTTTACATTTATTGTCACGCCTATATGAAATCCTGGGGAAGTGTCTGGCCCAGACAGTTTACCTGGTCATGTCCTTGAAACCCACTCAAACCAACTGGCTGTAGGTTTTGCTGACATTGTTAACCTCCCACTAGAGTGGTGAGAGGTCCCCACCTGCTTCAAAAGGGCATCTATCATTCCGCGGTCCCAGTAGAGTTCCCATGGCACAATTATCATCGGCTTCTCTGCGATGAAGGGCTTTGAGAGGTTGGTTTTGGAGTAAATCCACTCCTGTCTAGAGAAGGTCCTGGATCCACTTCAATTCAGCAAAAACACATTGCGGAACTCAGCTGGTCAAGCAGTAAAAATACATAACCAACATTTCAGGCCTGAGCCCTTCATCAGGTGTGAAAAAATATTGGCAGGTCCCCAAACAAAATGGTGGTGGGACGAGGGTAGTGGTGGGGGGGGGGAGGGAACACAGTCCCGCAGACAGGAGATTATAGGTAAATAAGGGAGGGAGGGCACACCAGCAAGCAGGAGGAGGAGGAGGAATGGCTCTGTGAATGGAGAGGGAAGGGGGTGGAGAGCTGGAGGAAAGAAGACAGAGTGAAAGGGGAGAAGGAAGAGTAAGTTTGCAAAAACTGGACAAGTCCATGTTAATGCCATTTTGATGGAGAGTGCCCAGACAGAAAATAAGGTGTTCTTCCTCCAATTTGTGGGTGATCTTGGTGGGACAGTGCATAACGCCATGCACAGACATGTGAGTGTGGGAGTGTAACACAAAACTGAAATGGTTGGTCACTTGGGAGGTCCCTGTCACTGGTGTGGACAGAGCGAAGGTGCTCAGCAAAGCGATCTCCCAGTCTGTCCCCAGTCTCTCTGATATAGAGAAGGCCACAAAGTGAACATTGGATGCAGTAGATCACTCCCGTGGGTACACAGGAGTACCTTCACTTTGAAGGACTGTTTAGGGCCCTGAAGGGTGGTGAGGGAGGAGGTGAGGGCGCAAGCGTGGCACTTGCTGCGGTCACAGGGGAAGATGTTGGGGGAGGGGATTGGTAGGGAGGGATGAGTGGATGAGGGAATCATGGAGGAATCAATCTCTACGGAAGGTGGAGATGGGAAGATGCATCTAATAGTGGGATTGTGTTGTCGGTGGCAGAAATTATGGAGGGTAATGTGTTGGATGTGGAGGCTAGTGGGGTGGTAGATGTAGGGGCAGAGGGGCCAGGGCAGGTGAGTGATAAATGGAGGAGATGTAGGTGAGGGCTGAGTTGATGATGGTGGAGGGGAAGTCACATTTGTGGAAGAAGGCTGACATTTCAGATGATCTGGACTGGAAGTCCATATCTTGGGGAACAGATGTGGTGAAGATGGAGAAATTGCGAGAAGGGAATAGAATTCTTGCAGGGGACAAGGTGTGAGGAAGTAGAGTCCAGGTAGTTGTGGGAGTTAGTAGGTTTGTATATCGGTGGAAATCTTGTTTCCCGAGATGGAGACAGAGAGATCCAGGAAGGGGAGAGTGATGCTGGAGAAAGACTAAGTGAATTTGAGATCTGGGTGGAAGTTGACAGCAAAGTGAATGAAGTTGACAAGCTCATTGTGGCTGCATGAGGCACCCTGATGTAGTCATCAAAATAACAGAGGAAGAGTTGAGGCTTTCAGTATGGATTGCTCCACAAGGTCCACAAACAGGCAGGCGTAGCTGGGACCCATTTGGGGACCCTTGGCTACTCCTTTGATTTGAAGAAAGTGTAATGAATCAAAGGAGAAGTCATTAAGAGTGAGAACAAGTTCTGCCAGATAGAGGAGGCTGGAGGTGGAGAGTGACTGGTTGGGTCTTTTGTCAAGAAAGAATTGAAAGGCTTTGAGACTTTCTGTGTGTGGGGTGGAAGTGTAAAGGGATTGGATGTCCTTCGTGAAGATGAAAAGGTCCAGTTTGGGTAATTTGAAGTAACTGAAGAGCTGGATGGCATGTAAGGTATCGGAGATATAGGTGGAAAGGGATTGGACCGGGGAGGAAAGGTGGAGTCAAGGTAAGACGAAATTAGTTCAGTGGGGCAAGATCAAATGGAAACAATGGGTCTACCAAAATGGTTGGTATTTATTTATCTTGGGTAAGAGGTAGAAACGGGCACTGTGGGGGTGGGAGTCAATGAGGTTGGTGGAGATGATAAGAGGTGTTGAGGTTGGAGATGGTGTTGGAGACAGTGGCTAGATGAGCTGTGTTGGGGTCCTGTTGAAGGGTTAAATAGGAGGAGATGCCTGAGAGCTGTGGTTTCAGCAAGGTAGAGGTCAGTGCGTAAAGCCACAACAGCACCATCTTTGTCTGTAGGCTTGATAATGAGATTAGATGTGTGCATTTTGTGTGTGTAGTGTGGGTTTGTGCACTGTGTGTGCATGTGTATTATGCATGTGCGCATTGTGTGTACATGTATTGTGTATGTGTGTGCACATTGTATGTATGTATTGTGTGTGTGTGTATAAGTATTTTGTGTGTGTGCATTGTATGTGTGTAGTGTGCATGTGTATTGTGTGTGTATTTTTTGTGTGTGTGCATTGTATGTATGTATTGTGCATGTGTATTGTGTGTATATATATTTATGTATTTTGTGTGTGTGTGTGTGTGTGTGTGTGCACATTGTGTATTTATTGTGCATGTGCATTGTGTGTGTGTTTATTGTCTATGTTTTGCATGTATTATATGTGTCTATTGTGTATTTCTATTTTGTGTGTGTGTGTGTGCCCAAACTATTTCCAAACAGTACGATCCTCATCATTTTAATGAATTGCCAAGAAGTGTTGGTTTGCAATTAAAAAGGGAAACCAAAGACTCTGACCACTTATTAATTCAAATTCTTGCCAATTCACTTATGTGACCCGAATGCGTTTGAATGAGAAATGGAGTTGATAGATATTTGAGTTTGAGAGAGGGGTGTTGGGGGTGGGGGGGAAACAAGGTGGGGCCGTCAGATGGACGAGAGAGAGAGAGAGAGAGAGAGAGAGAGAGAGAGAGAGAGAGAGAGAGAGAGAACAACAGAAAATAGTCAAACAAGAGGTTGTTGCAAGAATCACAATATCTAATATTGTCCAAAAAAACAATGGTGACTATTTGTGGAGACCTTCAATGTTTCTCTTTGTCCATCAGTGCTGTATGACCTGCCGAGTATTTCCAATATCTACAATTATTTGACTATCAAAGATCTTTAAGGTCATCTGGAGTTTTACCCACAGGCAAAAATCGACATGACCTGAGGAATTTATCTGACAAGATAACTCACCTTTGGATGCTGTCTCAAAAATTCTACAGCTTCTTCAAAATATTCCAAATCAAGGTCTGTTGCACTCTTTGGAAGATCGTCGTGGTTAAGGTAGCCTAATGCCAGTGTAGTAAAGCCATGGTTTGCCAAGAGACTGGCCTTCGACTCGCCCAATTCACCATCGATCGTGCTCAAATGAACCACTCCTGGAAAGGAACCATTTCCTGTCCAATTCAAGCAAGTATGAGTTTATTTATTGGAGGAAATCGCCACTAGATTGACTCTCAACAATCAAAAGATTTGCCGCATATCATTTAATCCAAGGCTAGTTATTGAATAAAACTCTAAACACTAATGCTTTAAGCCCAGGGAGGTTTCAGATTTATTTGCTGTTTATAGGATAACAGTAGGTAAATACTACTTATGAAGAGTTAATTAATACTGATGTTTTAAGTATATGGTTATTTTAGTATCCAAGAATTTCCTACCTCCAGTAGGGCGACTGAGTTGGGGTGATAAATTTATAGTGCCTGGAACATGGACAACAAAGCACAGATATGGTGCTGGGGAGGAGGGAACATTGCTTATGCAATGGGAAATAGTTTTGTCTTAGTGAAAGCCATGATAAGGATAGTTTTCAAGGGATGCAACCCTCTGTAAAGCTTGGGGGAAGGTGTGCAATGCACGGTACTGGCGAAAACTCACAGAATCCATAGGAAGCAAAAGGCAATGGACATTTTGGGCCTGAGCCCTTCGTCAGGAATTGGGAAGGGGCGTGTTTGTTTGGTGATGATTATCAGTTGTGGAAAAGTCAGCGCTGGTGGCAAGGGGGTGGGGGTGATTTTACTTTGTTCACCTGTGGAAAAAACAATCTCAGTTTCAACACCTCATTCATGAAACAGTATCTCCAATTCAGCAGCAGGTTCTGTACTGGATGAGGCTGCCTTTAATATTGCACTCAACCCAGTGGGGCTTTAGAGGTGGAGACCTGGAGCATCCTGCCTGAAAGGTGACAGAGTCTCACAACAACTTCACAAGCTCTTGATTTTCTAAAGGCATACAAGGCTGCAGGCTAAGCGCTGTCAAATGGAGTGAGTAAAAGATGAGCAGTTGTGGGATGGCATGGATGAGTTGGGCCGAAGGGTCTGCTTCAACGCAAAGAGTGAGTTGTTGGAGGAACTCGTCGGGCAGCATCCGTGGAGGGAATTGGAGAGTCGATGCTTCAGGTTGAGAGCCTTCATTAAGATCTTAATTCCTCTCCCCCCCACCACCCTCCCCCCAACCCACCCCACCCAAGGAATGCAGCCCAGTCTGCTTGAGTTTCTCCAGCAACTAATATTTTGGTGATAATTATAAATTTATCACCATACACACAATATGCACCTGCAATTCTTCCTTGGTCCAGCCAAACAGGTACTTCTGTTAAAAAAAACTACAAAAGTATACATTAAGTTACCCCCATATGGAAAGAGATAATATAGAAGACAGCAATTTTATAAAAAATGTAGACAAACAGCGCAGTAAAAGGCCAATGAGTTTGTGCCACCCAATTTACACTCCATTAACCTACAGCCCCGATACACTTTTGAAGGGAGGGAGGAAACCTGAATCCCCCCTCCCGGGAAAACCCACGCGGACACTGGGGGAGCCTACAGACTCCTTACAGACAGAGTGGGATTTGAACCCCAGGTCCTGATCAGTGCCGCTGTCAAGGTGCCAACTGCTGCACCCACAGTAGATAAAAGTAGATGATAAATATTCAGTTACAGTTTTTTTTAATTTAGACATACTGCACTGTAACAGGCCAATTCAGCTGTACA
Organism: Narcine bancroftii; assembly: GCF_036971445.1. Classification (NCBI taxonomy): domain Eukaryota; kingdom Metazoa; phylum Chordata; class Chondrichthyes; order Torpediniformes; family Narcinidae; genus Narcine; species Narcine bancroftii. Next base: position 89,015,511 of record NC_091470.1, on the reverse strand, counting down.
AGTCCATGCCTCCCAATTTACACCCCGGTATGTTTTTTTTTGAAGGGTGGGAGGAAACTGGAGCCCCCAGAGGAAACCCACACAGACACAGGGAGATTGTACAAACTCCTTACAGACAGCGCCGGATTTGAACCCCGGTCTAGTCCCAGTCGCCAGCGCTGTAAAGGCATTACGCTAACCGCTACACCAAACGTGCCGCCCTTCAGTTACAGTTAGCGCAAGAAAGAAAGCTGTACTTCAGTAATGCAGAAGGGTCTATTTCTGGCCACGGAGTAGTTTATACATAGAGAGAGGTGCAAGAGTCTAATAGCCGTTGGAAACAAACTGCTCTTAAACCAAGTGATGCTTGGTTTCAGGCTGATAGTGGGGGTCCTTTCTGATGTTGGCTGCCTTCTTGATAGCTCCTCACATAGGTTTCTTGAATGGATGGGAGGCTGGGGACCATGAAGGATCTTCTGCGATCGTGTGCACTCAGATTACCAAACCAGGCCGTGACACAATTAGCATGCGCTCCTCAGTCCACCTGGAGAATTTTGATTGAGCGTTCAGCAACATGACAAGTGCCCAGATCGCAGCAACATCTGGCGTCTCTCGTTCTCCAGGGTCTGTTTTCATGCTCCATCACTCTCTGAATCTGAATGAAAGCTGGTCAGGGAGCTGCTGCTCACAGCATAGGATGACATTAAACTGAGAAATGATGGAAGCAGAGAGTCTAATATCTTCACCAGAACTTGATTTGCCAAGGCATACAAGGCCATGCACTAAATGAACACTTAGACTTCATTCTTGGCACTGACTGATGGGCCAAAGAGCCTAATACTATGGTGTACTATGTTCATGAAGGGATATATATATATATATATTGTGCAAGCAACTGAATTTTAGTTCGTGTTCCATATAGACAGCTCACAAACTTATCTTCTATAATCTAGTGAGGGGGGGGGTGAAAATGGTGTCAGAGGTGGCAAGAAAATTTAAATTCCTGGGTGTCACTATCTTGAAGGACCTGGCATCATGAAGAAAGCACGTCAGTTCTCCTACTTCCTCAGGAGTTTGCGGAGGATTGGTATAAAGTTGAAAACCTTGGGAAATTTCCAGAGATGTGCGCTGACCGGTTGCTTCACGCCCTGGTATGGGGGCACCAATATCTCTCAGCATAAAGCCCTGCAAAAGGTAGTGGATACATCCCAGGACATCACAGGCAAAACCTTCCCCACTATCGAAAACATCTACAGGAAATACTGCTGTCGGAGAGAAGCAGCAATCATCAAGGATTCACATCACCCAGCATACACTCTGTTCTCGCTGCTGCCATCAGGAAAAAGGGCATAGGTGGCACAAGACTCGCACCACCAGGTTTAGGAACAGCTGCTCCCCCTCCACCATCAGACTCCAAAACAGAGATTCAAAGGAGTCTTACTTTGCACATTATTTATTAGTGAATATTTATTTTTTAAGTACAAATGTTCCCCGACATACGTACGAGCTCCATTCTGACCGACCAGCCAGATCTTGAAATGGAATCAAGTCGGGTGTATTTTACTCCAGGCCGACACTTTCTTAAACTGGCGCCATGGTACTGCATCCACAGCCCAGCCTGCCCGGCACAGGAAAGACTCGTCTGCCACCACCTGTGCTCACCTCCTACACCTTGAACACTGGGTCTGCCATCACCTTTGTGTCCTGAAAATAGAACACATTCGGTGGCAGCTGAGTCCCGACGCACTCCCAGCCTGTGGCCACCGCCATGTTGGTCTGACAAAATAAACAGGCCCTGGATCCCCGGGACCTGACACATCATTTTTACATTTGCGTACAGGGATTATATTTTTCCTTCATTATTTTTTAATTTATACAGTTTTTTTTCTCGGTCATATGTACAGATGGTCGTAAGTCAGGGCCCACCTGTATTGCAGCTTGTTTACAATTCTTTCTTTGTTTACATTTTCCTCTTTTGTACACAACTTTTCTTGAGTTATTTTGTTCCACCAATCAGTAGAAATTCTGCCTGGCCTGCAGAGAGAACTTCAGGGTTGTATGTGATATCATGTTTGTAATCTTGACAATAAATCTTGAACTTTGAAATTGTAGCTTTAGTTTAAGTATATTTCTCACATTATATCTAGTAAAGGTAGAAAGGTTCTTCTGGAATCAGTCTAACGGGTTATATCCAACACAGCTACATAAACAGCACAATTTACATTGTATCCGGCTACAATAAAATGAATGGTCAATGGGCAATAAGAGAGCATTGCAGTACATTGCAGTATGCTGGAAAAACTCAGCAGATCACACAGCGTCCACAGGAAGCAAAGGGTGACCAAGGTTTTGGGCTGCTGTAGGTGCATTGCATTCACCCCCACCATCTGTCGGCTATCTTCTTTAGTTAAGAAGGATAAAACATAAAAGCAGTGATGCGAATGACATTGAGTTTTTTTTTGACATTGACCAGCCCACACTTGGAAAATTGTGGGCAGTTTTCTGGGCATCATACCCAAGGAAGGATGTGTTGGCATTGAAGAAGGTCCAGAGAAGATTTACAGGGATGATCCCCAGGGTGAAAGGGTTTTCACATTTGAAGGCTCTAGGACTGTGCTCGAAGGGGTTTAGAAAAACGAGAGGGAATCCCACTGACATCTATGAAGTACTGAAAAGGACTGGAGAGAGTAGATGATGAGAGGATATTCCTTTGTTGGAGGAGTCTGGGACCAGAGGGCACAGTCAGAAATGTCTGTTTAGTACAGAGGTGAGGACGAATTTATTCACCCAGAAATTGGTGGAATTCATTGTTGCATATGGCTGTGGAAGTCAAGTTATTGGGGATATCTGAGGTGGAGGCAAATATATTTTTGATCAAGAAGGGAATTGAGTTTTATTAGAAGGCATGATGAAATGGCAGGACAGACTCAATGGGCTGAATGGCCTACTTCTGCTCCTATGTCTTATGAGAGCACTATTGTGAGGCTCATTCAAGACCCCGATGGCTGTTTGAAAGAGATACCTTCTCCCAGTGGGAGAGGGAGAAGTGTGTGCACCCTGGATGCGATGAGAGCATTTAGTTTGCCACAGTGGTGGTGCTCATGCTTGTAGTAGTGGCTGCTTTAGGTGCGGGCAGAGGCAAGGCCTGGTGCCAAGAGGAGGCAGGGCTTGGCCCCAGTGCGGTGAGAGGCAGGGCCTGGTGAGAGGAGGCAGGGCCTGGTGCCCAGCATGGTGAAAAGAGGCAGGGCCTGGCACCCAGTACGCCAAGTGGAGGCAGGGCCTGGTACCTAGCACGGCAAAAGGAGGCAGGGCCTGGCACCCAGCATGGCAAGAGGAGGCAGGGCCTGGTACCTAGCACGGCGAGAGGAGGCAGGGTGTGGCACCCAGCATGGCGAGAGGAGGCAAGGCCTGGCACCCGGCATGGCGAGAGGCAACAAGTTAGAGGAGGGAGCAGAGGCTGGAGATGTAATCATATAGCAACCTACAGCACAGAAACACACCAGTTCAGCCCTTCTAATCCATGTCAAACACCTTCTCCCACCTGGTCCCAATGACCCACACCCAACCCATAACCCTCCACACCTCTCTTGCTGACATACCTCTCCTATTTTTCCTTAAATATTAAAATCGAGCCAGCATCTACCACTTTGGCCGGAAGCTCATACCACACTCCCACCAGCCTCAAGTGAAGAAATTTTCCCTCCTGTTTCCCCTATACTTTTCCCCCTTCAATCTCAATCCATGTCCTCTTGTTTGAACCCTGAAGCTGCTTGGCTTGCTGCTGGCTCACCTGGACACTGCGCACGGCCACATCTGCTCCAAGCTCTGCCACCTGCCACACATCCACCCCAGCCTCCGATTCCTGCAGCACTTGGAGTGAATGAAGTACATGAGCCACAAACAGAAGGTAATAGATAGATGCTCCCTGACCCAGTGAGTGTCTCCAGCGTCAGTCAGCAAGTCTCTCCTGACATTCATCATCCTGTCAAAAGGGGTTAATTGCATAGAACAGGATTATCCCCTTTGGCACAGAATGCTTGTGCCCAACATAATGCACAAAATTAAACCTTTACATGACACATATGCATATCACCTGTGCATTCACAGGTCTATCTAGAAGCCTCTTAAATGCTTCCACAACTACTGGCAGCCCATTCCAGGCACTGAGCACTCTCCGTGTAAAAGAACCGTGACCACTCATTTCCTTTTTAATTCCCCCTCTCCCCACCTTATCAACATGTCCTCTTCTGTGTGACGTTTTTAACCCTGGCAATAGGAGTTCTATTTTCAGCTTATGGGGAGATATTGAGGACTCATTGAAGGAAGGTTAGGGATCTTACAGGCACACAACATTTTAAAAGAATATTTAAGAATGTTTCAGAGAGGTGGATTCCACTGGCAGATGAGACTGGAACAAGGGGAAACAGCCATCAGATTCGAGGGAGCAGTGGTGAATCTGTGGAAGCGTCTGCTCGAGGAAGCAGTCAAAGCTGCCTCATTGAATGCAGTTAAGACACAGGTAGGTAGATTTTTGGGTAGTTGGGTAATTGTGGGGAACAGGCAGGTAAGTGGAATTGAGCCCAGAGCCAGATCAACCACAATCTTGTTGAATGGCAGAGCTGGTTTGATGGGCCAATTGACCTGCTCCTTTTCCCATTTCTTGTAAGTCAAATAAGAGACACAAGATCAATGCATTCTATCCACAATGCACCAATGCCCCACATCTTCCATCTTAAAACAATATGCCCATGAGTTGTCATACATCAATGGATCAAGCCACAGCCCCGAGTCTCAAAGTAAACCTAAAAGCTTCAACATGAAATGTGCAATGAAATAGTCATAGCTACTGCATGTTTTATTTTTAAAAAATATAAAAAACATGAGATGCTGATGTTGGGGCAGACACGTTTTGACATCACCCACTGCGACACCAACCACTAGAACACTGCTGTGACAATGCCGACTGCCCATAACACTCGGTATCGAGCAGCTGCAAAGGGAGATAAGAAAAGTGCATTAAAAATGTTCGCATGCCTGCCCGGAAATGTTTCCACTCCTCACAAGGCAAACATTGTGGGCCACTGGGTACCAATCGCAGCCTCAGGCAGCCCTGCTGCAGTAATTTCTTGCTTCATATAGGGATTGGAATAATGCAATTGGGAGCCCCTGATTTCACCTCATCTTAAGGTCAATTTTTTACTGAAGAAATCCAACACACCGTTTAACAAGATGATGGCAGATATAGTTCAGGTGCCTTTTCCCAGCACTAGATTGGGTGGTGAGTGGGAAGCAGTCCTCTATTTGAGCCTAATTTACCGATGCATAAAAAAATTCTCAGTGTATCTGCTTCCGACTGCAAACAAACAATGTCAATGTACCTGTGGATAAGTCAAGGGCACATTGAGAATTTCTTGCTGAACATTCTCCTATTACGTTAAGAACGGATACTGATTTATGAGCTGAGGACAAATGAATATCAGAGAAAGATAGAAGCAGCATTCCAATAAAAGCTGCAACCTGAAAATTGCTGCCTATAATTTAGGATCCAATCTTCACTTGGATTTTGAAGTTGTTTAGTTACAGTATCGCAGTATCCTGTTCATTCCGATTGTGCTCTGCAATCTCTTGTTAAACCAATAAAGAAAAAAATCTTATTCCATTTAACTGTAATCAGATTAAATAACCATTTCCTGAAAATGCCTAGATTACTGATTAATAATCAGCCTGCTCCTTAATCTACTGACGACTGCGGAGCGGTTCCCGTCACAAGTGACGCACCTAGTTGAGCTGCTGCTTCAAGCTGCCAGAGACCTCTGGATTCAGTCCCGCCTTAGGTCCTGCCTGCGTGCAGTTATCACGCTCTCCCTGTGGCCGTCAGAGGTTTTCTCCCTAGGTTTCCCCCCAATTTGGCGGTTGGCGCTAAACCTTTCCAGCGCTAAACCTTTCCAGCACAAGCGATCGGGACCAGGGTTCCGTAAGGTGTTTGGACGTTCTCCCCGTGTCTGCGGGGGATTTCCCCGGGAGAGGGCTCCAATTTACTCCCACTATTTGAAACGCACTGGAGGTGTAGGTTAATTGGGTGTAAATTGGGCACCACGGGCTCGTGGGCTACATGTCTAAATTTAAAATTTAAATTTAAATTCCAACGTCACGTAGGTTCGTAGGTTTAATGGCCACAGGAACAGCAGAAGACAGCAGCCCAAGTCAGCCAGAGGACAACAGAGTAGAAGAGCAGCAGGAGCAGAATGATCAAGCATCCATAGCCTCGGTTCCCCACCCGAGCAAAGGAGGCCGGCAATGGCTGGTGGGATACAAGGGATTCTTTGTGATAGATTTTTATCACATACCTGAAAAATGTGTCATTTATCTGTGTGCTACATTTACATTTGATGTTCAAAACACACTGGGAGTTGTAGGTCAATGGGGTGTAATTGGGCGGCATGAGCTGACAATACTGTGCTGTACGTCTACATTTTTAAAAAATATATTAAAAAAGTTAAAACTGTAGACAACTGGGCCTTATCTAAGCCCTCACAGAACTGTTATATTGAAGGCCCCATCTTACTAATAAGAAACCATCAAGGTATTTTCCAGTTAATGTAGATTCTCTCTCCTCCGCATCCCACGGTCATGCAGTATGGTTCTACCAAATAAAAAAAAATATTGGGGGAAAAGAGATAGAAAACCAAACCCTCAGAGGCAACAAATTCTGGTAACTGATGCCATGTCATTACTGTGGCAACCAGCAGTGGAGACAATATTGTCCCGCGAAGGTAATTTAGGCAATATATCCCTTCCTTGTCAGCGCAGCCCAAGAGCTGGAATTGAATTTCAAACATTTATTTTGTGAAGTGGAACTTTAATTTGACAAGTCAGGCTTTCTGAGGATGTATTTGGCACAATAGATGCCTCATGTCCTGAAACATTTCTGTAGATGAAGGAAGAGGTTGCAGTATGTCTGGATGTTTGATAGGGTGTCACACAAATAAGGGGTTATTAGATTGTGTCTTCATATTAGCTGGAAAGAGGTTTTTTTTTAAAGAAGGATTGTGGAAATAAATGTCCCTCTCCATGTTGGCCCAGGCCTGCTGCTGAGAACCAACAGGAATCAGTGTGGTGGCTTCAGCGACTTAACCATAGTTAAGATAGGACTGTCTCCAGCAAAAGAACGGGAACTCAATGGGCCCAGCATCAGAAAGGATCCCCATGACCTTGGCCATGCTCTCTTCTCACGATTACGCTCAGACTGAAGGTACAGAAACCTGAAGTCCAGCATCTTTGAGTTCATGCGCAGTTTTTTTCTTCTCCAACAGCTGTCAGGTTCTTGAACCTCCCTGCATAACTCTGATGCTAAACTACTCCAGGTTCAAAGATATGTCTGTCCTGTTGATTTTTTTTTGCACTTAACTGCAACTGTGAATATTTATCCTTTTATATTTCTCTCGTTTGTGTGTGGTGATACCACTGTATGTGGTTAATATGCCACTGGCACTGTATCCTTATGTATGGGCTAGTCCACCTTCCCTCTGGAACTCCTCCCCCTGGAATACTCATCAAGGCGGTTACACCCAAGCCCCTCCCTCAGTACGAGTCCTGAAATCGGGCCAAAACAGGAGCATAGTAATAAAAGCCTGTTGTCCTACAACTCTAGTCTTCTGGTGTTACTGACAGTGCACCATTGTGGCAATTTGATTGATACTATAGGTGTATTGTGTACTTATGTACCTGCAGGCAACAAGGTTGTCGGTGCATTTGTACCTTGGACCTATGTGCATGACAATAATCTCATCAAGCAACATCTGTTTGAGGCAATGGGGTGGTCAATATCTTGGGGCAAGACTGTATCAGGAGAGGGTGATAGCCAGTAAAAAAGAGGCGAGGCTTGGTAGGTGCTGGGTGGGGATTATAGGCAGATGGAATCAGACGAGGAAGAAGAACATTTGGAAACAGCAGTTGATGGGTGAAAACAGTAATGCGTCCAAGTATACTAAACTAGGCAGGAACTTGATCCACAAGATGGCAGTTTTTGGATATAAAAATTCTCATGGGGTTATGAGGTTAGTGAGGAAAGTTCCACGGAGACTAAAGGCCAGTCAAGTACAACAAAGGCATTGAAAGGTACAGAAAGTCACAGTGATGAGAAGCCAAATAGGCTTCTATTACTTTATTGTTCATGTGAGAACAGAAGGACTTTCTGAAGGGCCATAGGCAGATTGAATGAGAGGGCATAAAGGGAGTAGATAGAATATAATGTGGGAAATTGGATAAATAACTTTTATTGGTGTGACAGATTATAGATATAATTTTGGGAGATAAAGCGTGGCAGGTTTTTTTTAAGTGTAGGTCACATACAAATACTTTAAAATAGATCTCATTTAAAATCCTGGAGCTCTGCTCATGCTAGACATGTCGGGGCCTCAGAGCCTTTACAAAACCTTTGGAAAGTGCCCAAGAGACTTCACTAATGGATTGTTGTTTACAAAAAAGCAACTGAAGAAAGAACTTGCCGGAGCCGCATTCTATCTGGAATGGAATTGCAGTTCTAAGAGGGTCATGCGGTTTTGCAAGCAGAGAGAGTAAAACAGGTTTTATTTCTGTTTGTGTGATATAGAGAGAGAGAGAGAGAGAGAGAGAGAGAGAGAGAGAGAGAGAGAGAGAGAGAGAGTGAGAGTGAGAGTGAGAGAGAGAGAGAGAGAGAGAGAGAGAGAGAGAGAGAGATCCGTTCTACAGTTTTATAGTCAGCAGTAGTGACTGGGACTGGAACAGAACAAGCTGGCAAACTTGTAGAAAACCCCATTTGGAAGATGGATTTGAATGCTTAGTTCAGCCTGGTCAAAGTCTTTGTGGTTCATGCAAGAGGAGAGGACTGGCTGTCTGATGTTTTACTTGAAATAAGAGAAACAAAAAGGAACTCTGTGGTGACCTGAAAGAAAGAGGTTATCATCTGGAAAAGCTTGATGGGGCAAGTTTCTTCAGCAAGACACTGGCTGATTAAAAGGAATTGGTTTGTGTCCAGGAACAACAAATCTCTCTCTGAAACCCGACAAGCACCATTTACCTTTCAAGCACCAAAGCCTGGTGAACTTCATAAATGTTAAATTCTGTGCACAGCATAAGAATTGTTTGCAACAGTGAACTTGGAGGAATGAGAAGTGATTTTGGACTGTGAACCAAAGAACTTTTCTGAACTTACACACACATGAGCTTAGAATTAGAACGGGGTTAAGTTAGGTTAGTTAAATCAATAATGATTTAAAACTGTGATTCTGTTTTCATGTTTAAAGATAATTAAAAGCAACATTTGTTTAAGTAACCATTTGTCTTGGTGAATGTCTATTGCTGCTGGGTTTTGGGGTCCTCTGGGCTCATAACATTAGAAGAACAGAAAATAGTGTATATATTTTTTATAAATGATGGAAAAACTGCTAACTGTGGTGTGCACAGGAAAATGATGCTGTTCTATAAAAATGCTAAAGTCAACATCAAGATGCAGCAAGCAACTGGAGACCTAGTTTTTATTATAAATACGTTGTGTTGCAATTGTACCAGACTTTGATCTTTCTACCCATGGAATGAGGGACGTCCCCAAGACAAGAGGGTTCTTTAACGAAGAAGAAAAACGAGGAAGACAGGGAATATGAATTATTCTAAATGAACCATATAAACTTCTGAAAACGTGAAAATCTAGAATGTAGGGATCAGCCATTTCAGATTGAGATGTGAAGGGTTCTCACTTGGAATATTTGGAATCATTTACTATGTATTTTTGGCCATTGAGTGAGCTCAAGGATGAGATTAACTTGCGTTTAAGGCACAGAGAGATGTGGCGGGTGCGTAAATTGAGGAGGAAGGTGGATGGTGAGGTCAGTATGATCCAACTGAAATGGAAGCAAGTCATCCTCGATCGTGACAGACTGGCCAGGATAAAGCACAACAAATGCCAAGGTCGAGTGTGATACACAGCAGCACTGGAGAAACTCAGCAGGTCATGCAGCATCCATAAGAATAAACTTTTCAGACCAAGCCCTTCATCAGGAACCTGGAATAAGAAGTAGATACGAGAATAAAATGGTGGAGGGGAGAGGAGGAGGAAGGGGAAGAGGGAGGAGAACAGGCTAACCATCAAGAGGTGGATACAGGTCAGAGGTCGTAAAAGAAAAAAAACTGAGAAGTGATTGGGGGAAAGAGGGCAGAAGGTAGCTGTGACTGGAGAAGGAAGGAGAGCTAGAGGAAGAGAGACTGAGGGACACTGGGGAGGGTACTAATGCAAATTGGAGAAGTCGATATTGATGCCGTCTCATTGGACACTGCCAGGACGGAATTCAAGGTGTTCTTCCAATTTGTGGGTGGCCTTGGCTTGGCTGTACACGAGTACTGGTGGGCGTGGAATTTAAGTATTTGACAACTAGGAGGTCTGCCTGCAGTTGCAGTGGACATGCTCAATGAAATGGTCTCCCATTCCACATCCATCCACCCCAATTTAGAGGAGGTTGCATTGCGAAGCACCATATGCAATAAATGAGCCCTACAGGATCACATGTTAGTTCTCTTGGAAGGACTGTTTGGGGGCCCCGAATGGTGGTGAAAGAGGAGGGGTAAGTGTAGCCCTTCTTGTGGTCACAGGGTGTTCCTTTCCTTGGGCTTTTAACTCATTCTAAACTTACTCACTCCAATATAAAAGATTTAGCTCCCAAAGATTTATCCAAAATTATTGGGCAGGTGACTTTCACTGACAGTTGGAATCAACTAAATCATAATGAAAATGCATTTTTAACCAAGTGAAATTACAGTGCCCAATAGAAATGTAAACTTAAGAGCTGAAAACTAACACTGTTTAAGATTTTCAAGGAACACTAAGCAAAACTCTTCCCCTTCCTCTAACCAAATGGAATAGGATTGCTTACCTCTGATGCAGATGCAGGTTAGTTAAAGGGTAGAGATGCCAGGCAGCATGTAGTCTGTGGGGGTCCATATGAAGTGAGAAGAAGAATCAGATTGATAAGCAATTTCCCTGCCACAGCCCACTTATGGGCCTCCTGCACCTCCTTGACAAAGCTGAGCTGCTCAGTGGTTTCTGACCCCACAAGTTGGCTATCACATCAACAGAAATGCCAAGATTTGCATTTCAAAAATAAGGATTCTTTTCCAATGTGGAGAAGCAGAGAAATCTTGGAGTCCAGGACCATGGGTCCATCAAGATTACTGTGCAAGTTAATAGGGTGGTTAAGAAGGTGCATGGAGTGTTGGCCTTCATCAATCAGAGGCCTGAGTTCATGAGACACGAGGAAATGTTGCAGCTCTGGTTAAACTACACTTGGGGTGTAGGGTTCAGTTTTGGTCACAGGAAGAATGTAGATCCTTAAGAGAGGAGATTTACCAGGATGCTGCCTGGATTAGAGAAGTTGGACAGAGCTAGGGCTTTTTCCTCTTTGGTGTGACGAGGGCTGATTTAATAGAGCTGGGCAAGATTTATGAGGGGCTTAGATATGGTGGGCAGCCAGCACCATTTTCCTTGGGCAACAACAGCAAATACCAGAGGACATCGGTTTAAAATGAATGGAGCAGAGTTTAGGGGAGACACCAGTGGAAATATTTTGTTTGTACCCAGAAAGTGGTGAGTGCCTGAAATGCATTGCTGGGGTAGTGATGTATCCTAGTGCAATAGAGACAGTTTTCAATAGGCACATGGATGGAAGAAAAAAAGGGTTATGGGTGTGAGATAGGGAAGAGTTAGAATGTTGTGGAGTATATTTACACAAGTCGGCACAACATAATGGGCTGACGGGCCTGTATTGTGCTGTAATACTCTCTATTCTATGAGTGATAGGTCGAAGTAGACACGTACTCTGCATTAACAATCAGTTCTTATCATTGAGGGGAACTGTGCATTCCTAGTAGGAACACAGGAGTGAAATATCAGATTCCAAATGCGGAACTAGTACCAAAAATAAAAACTATTAGTTTAGCAAATGGAGGAAGCACAATTTAATCATGCAATTCAACTAAGTTCTTGTTATCCATATTGGAACATGCTGCATTAACATCTAATGGGGAAAGCTTTATGTTTAAACCAGTTGTTCTCAACCTTTTTCTTTCCACTCACATTCCACTTTAAGTATTCCCTATGCCATCGGTGCTCTGTGATTAGTAAGGGGTTGCTTAAGGTGGGATGTGGGTTGGAAGGGAAGGTTGAGAATCACTGCTCTAGACCCAATTGTTACTGAAATATTTTGCTTGGGAAAACGGAGAATTTTATAACAGTAGATAGATGGAACATTGAAATGCAAAATTGCATCCCATTAGAAAAAATGGTACTTAAAGTTTGAGGAATCCAATCGGGGGTTTTTACAAGATTTGGGAACTAGGTGTGGATTTTGTAAATAAAGGTCCATTCACACCCTCCACATAACCCGCTCGTCTCAGTTAATAATTAATAGTTAGAAAATAAAATAACTGTGGTAATAATAGTAAATGTACAGATTTAGGTGTTTTTCTTTTCTTCAGGGGGTAGGAGGGAGGGAGGAGGTGGGGGGAGAAAATGAAAACATTTTTTGTATCATTTTGTATTATGTTGTAATATTATTTCTATTGATTTAATGTTTGTATTGATGCAAATGATAAATAAAATTTTTTTTTAAATATTTTGCTTGAGAAAAATTGTTATTGGCCCATTTCTTTTGGACATAACGAGTCAATGAGAGACGATTAAAACTGTGGTTTTCAAACTTTTTCTTTCCACCCACATCCCACCGTAAGCATTTCCTCACTAATCACAGAGCACCAGTGGCAAAGGGATTGCTTACGGTGGGACGTGAGTGGAAAGGAAAAGGTTGAGAACCATGGGTTTAAAGAGAAGTGTGATATCCTCATTTTATAATCTCCCTGGTTTCCAAACTGCTGAGATGGATTTAGAGCAAACTATAAATTTGTTTCTTACAAGGACATTTCGGTTTCCAGTCATGACTTCCAAATTAAAGACTCTTTATTTGTAACCCTAGACCCTCTTGGTCTCTCTCTCTTATTCTCTATCAACCTAATTTTGATCTGGGGATGCCTTGCACATTTATCTCTACTGAAGGCTTAGATAGAGTGGACAGCCAGTGTCTTTTACCCAGGGCAGGAATAGCAAACACCAAAGGACATCTGTGCAAAGTGAAGGGAGAGAAGTTTAGGGGAGACATCAGGGGTAAATTTTCCCCCCCAAACATGGTGTGGATGCCTGGAATGCCTTGCCAGGGATGGTGGTGGAGGCTGGAACATTAGGGGTGACATGTGCAAGATGGCTTCTGGGTGCTGGCAGGCCAGCACCGTCACGATGAAGGTTTGCATCCTTTGCAGAATCGCGGCGTGTGACATGTCCCATGTGTGCACTGATTGTGAATGAACGATCCTCCACCTTCCCACAAAACTATTAGATTTTTAACATCCAATTGGTCAGACTCCAACTGGGGGATGACTGGTGTTGGGGGGGCATACTGAAAAGCAGTTCGCCTCACCCCAGAGAACGCCTGGAGGAAGACACAAGTAATTAGTGGAACTCTGTTGGGCACCACTGTGATTGACTGAAGGGCCAATGGGTGGCCTCTCAGATTCACTCAGTGACCCAGCCCAGCGACTCCACATCCACAACAAGAGTGCCACTAATTACTTAACTAACTGGCTGCCTCAGCTCAGGCTCCAGGCGCTCTGGGCGAGCTGCTTTAAAAATTCAATCCCCACCGGCAGACCAGCACCCACTCCCTGATCCTCCACCATCTTCAGTTCCTTCCAGCACCAAACTATTAGATTTTTAATGCCCAATTCAGTTGGGCATTAAAATAGTTAAGGTGGAGGATTCGGGGAGTCCCAACGAGCACAACATGATCCAGGCTGGCAGCTGAGGCACCGAACTACCAGCGCCACTTCTGGGATAGGTTACATAGGTAGATCGGCGCCTGCTGCCAGCCCGGATCGTGCTCGTCGGGACTTGAGGGGGCCTGGGCTCCTAAACTCTTTCTTCTATATTCCAGCCTCAACAAAAAGTCACTCGCTTTCCCATAAACTGAGTGAACACATCAACACCATCTAAATAATCTGGGCAGCAAAGAAACAGCAATAATGTGACTGAGTTGTGATGGATAATAATATGGAATTAAACATCAGTTATGACTGATTCATACAAATCGTCTTCATATTTTATAATGCATGTTATGTCATACTAAGTACAACATTATTATACAGATTAATGTAGTCAAACTTCTCCTCTAGTCACCCGATCAAGGCTTTCCACGCCACCAAGTCTAGAGCAATGGGTTGATGAGCACTGGCAACTCCTCAGCTTCTTCAGTAAGCACCTCCCAACACCAGAGCTCAAATATAGTGCATTCGACTGCGAATTGCTGGCCTTGTACCTGGTGATATGGCACTTCCGCTACATGCTAGAGAGGAGAGTGTTCACCGCCTACACAGATCACAAACAGTGGACCCTCTCTTAAGTATTGGAATTCACCACAGATATCCGCCACACCACCGGCAAGGCCAGTGTAGTAGCCAATGTTCTGTCCCAGCCCACTGTCGCCACAACCTGTGGAGGGCTCGATGTTCCCCAGCTTGCCAAGGATCTGAGGGAGGATGCAGATGACCAGGCGTACCAGATGGCCATCACCAGCCTGAAGGTCAGAAATTTCTGCCCTGCACCAGGAGAACTGACCCTGCTGTGCGACATCTCCACCGGATCCCCAAGACTGATTCTACCTATGACCTGGCAACAGCGGTTTTTCGACCAGATCCACAACTTATCGTATCTCTCCATAAGGTCCATGATCCGCCTGCTCTTGGACAAGTTTGTGTGGCATGGACTCCACAGAGACGTTACCCTGTGAGCTCAAACCTGCTTACAGTGTCAGTGTGCCAAGGTGCAACACACCAAAGCCCCCTTATAGACTTTCGAGCTGGCACAACGCAGGTTCGAACATGTCCATGTCAACATTGTCGGCCCCCTCCTGATAAGCCAAGGTATGAAGTACCTGTTCACGACCATCGACAGATTCATGCACTGGCCAGAGGCGACATCCATGGCTGTGTATGACACAGAGATGTGAGCCCGGGCTTACCTCGCCACTTGGGTCACACATTTTGGAGTCCTGACCCACCTCACTTCGGACCAAGGAGTGCAGTTCACCTCCTCCCTCTGGTCTAACCTGGCGAAATTCTGCAGCAGCCAGGTCCACCATACAACGGCCTACCATCCCCAAGCAAACGGACCGGTCAAACAGTTCTACCACCACCTGAAAGCCACGTTGAAAGCCCAACTGACCGGGCTGAACTGGATGGATGAACTCCCGTGGGTATTACTCGGGATCCGCACAGCACTGAAGAAGGACCTGCCAGCATCGGCCACAGAGATGGTTTATGGCACACTGATTACCATCCTGGGGAACCTACATTTCAACCCCCCCGCCCCCCACCCCGCTCCACAGACCAGCACGTTAGATGTCCTGCAGAGGCTGAGAGAGCAAGCAGATGAACAAACCCCCACCCCCATCCCACCACTGTCCAGATACAGCTCGCCACCCGCCACATTCCAGCAGATCTGCAATCTATACATTACATCTCCACACGCAGAGGACAGCAAGGGACCCCCCCCCCTCTACAGTGCCTGTACAAAGGCCCCCTTCAAGGTACTGTGGAAAGATGGTGTGGTTTTCTTTGGCAACTGACAGGACAGATTCACGGTCGATCGCCTCAAAGTTGTGCACCTGGACTCCGACCTACTGGCCCCAGGACCGCCAGGTCAAGTGCAGAAGTAGACCACCCCATGAGTGTAAGTCAGACCACTCAGAGAGTGGCGGTGATTCTGGGGGGGGGGGGGGGGGTGGGATGTGGTGTAGCGGGCCAAGCAATCGCGTGAATAAATGAGGCAAATCGCCTCAACACAGCAGTGAAGGTGTGCCCGCGGCCTCCGCCACATGTGGGCTAAGGGACCTTCAATTTCTGCAAAGTGGCCCATTGGCCCGAAAGTGACACCACCACACAATGACATTATTTCTGGAACCTGGCAGGCATGTCACCAGAAGTGGCCGTGCCAGCACGGAGATGCGGTGAATTCAAACCAATAAGGTCATTCTTTGGTTCACCCTCACTCAGTGTGGACATCTCTTTACTCAGTAGCACTGTCACAGAAGGCGGCATGCTATCATGGCCTTACTGTGCTGGAGGGTTCATTCTATGGTTTAGTGGTTCTATTTGTGGTTCCATCATGGCCTTACTGTGCTGGAATGCTTGTTCTATGGTTTAATGGTTCCATCAGTGGTTTTATCATGGCTGTTTTATGTGTTGTAGTGGTGTGAAGATTTAATGATTTCAACATATGGAATAAAAGGTTTGTTATAATTGATACATATAACTTGTCTTCATGATATTTTATTACGCATGTTATGTACTAGTACTATGTACAACATTTTATATATTAGTGTAGTCGTTCTTCTCCTCTAGTCACTCAATCAATGCTCACGTCACACATTTGAAAAAAATGCACACAAGTGCCTGAGGTCTGTAACGTCTGCCTCCCGCTGCAGAGCTCAACTCATCATGCATGTTTTAACAAACTACTACCTGCAAAAAAGCACCCCTGGCCCACAACCCCTCCCCTCCTCATGCACCCTCTCCACAATAGGATTTTGTCACGCGGGATGTTGACAGGGAAAGGAGCATGGATAAGAGAACTATGTTGAAAGGTGCTCCACCATTGGCTTCTGGACAAGCTGGTGGAGGCAGGCTCTTTCGCTGCATCAGATGTATTTAGATCAGTGGTTCTCAACCTTTTTCTTTCTATTTGCATCCCACTTTAAGTATTACATATGCCATATCTGTGATTAGTAAGGGATTGCTTAAGGTGGGATGTGGGTGGAAAGAAAAAGTTTGAAAACCACTGCTTTAATCATACCTCATTGACTCATTATGTGAATGGTTTCAGAACTCCAAAGGAAATGGGCTAATGACAATTTTTCTCAAGCAAAATATTTCAGCCACAATTGGGTATGAAGCAATGATTCTCAATCTTCCCCTCCCACCTTAAGCAATCTCTTACTAAACCAAAAACAGAAACTGAAGAAGCAGCAGCTCAACCAGGAATATTGAATGAAAGCCTGATGAGGAGAGGCCCAAAAGGGGCCTTGCTGAACTCAGCAGAGCTTGGTGGGGTGGGGACGGGGGGGAGGGGAGGGGGGTCAGCCCAAGATAAAGCCAACATCCTGAACATGATGGGAACTTTGTGCACTCACTTTACGAACATTGAATCAATAATAAGAGACATGTCGGAACTGATATCAGAAATTAAAGAAATCGTGGAAGATTTAACAGAAAGAATGACGCAAGTGGAGGCTGAGCTGGACAAAAGACAGGCTAATGACTAGAAGACAAAGCAAAAACATGGCTCATAGACAGAAAAGGCCTGATGGACAAGATCGACCATATGGACAATTTCAGCAGACACAATAATGTAAGAATCATTGGATTGAGAGAAGAAATCAAGGGGAAAGACCCCATGAGCTTCTTTGAAACATGGATCCCACAAATTCTGGGGCAAAACAAGCTAAATGCAAGGCTACAAATTGAAAGGGTCCACCGGAAACAGAAGAACCAGCAACCACAACCAGTTCTGGTAAGACTTTTAAATTACCGGGAGCGGGATGAAATCTTGGGAGCAGCATACGAACATTCGAAAAATATCAATGGCCCATTAAATGGTGGACAACGAAAAAGTAATGTTTTTCCAGAACTTCTGCCCTGCCTTGATCAAAGGAAATAATCTGACGGCGTAAAGAGACAACAGAGATCCAAAAAGTTCACCTATTCAATGACTTACCTAGCCAGGGACGTTGAGGGTCGATGTCTCAGAAGGCAATCGAAGAATTTTCAAGCAGTTTTTTAAAATGGCGCTAAAGGGAGGGGTTCTTCTTCTTCAGAGGATTCTGTGGGCCCAATTTGTGGGCTTCTGGGTTTTATTGCTTATTTCACCATCAGAGCTCGGTGTGTGTGTGTGTGTGTGTGTGTGTGTGTGTGTGTGTGTGTGTGTGTGTGTGTGTGTGTGTGTGTGTGTGTTTTGAAAGGGGAAATGTGTATGTTTCTCAAAATATTGCTCAAAAGGGAAATGTTTCTTAAAAGGGAAATGCTGCAGTATCATTTAAAAAGTTGGAAACATTGGTATACAATATTTGTTTGGAAAATAGTATGGATAAAACATTAAAGTTTTTTAGTCTTAAAATAGGTTAAAGTGGGAGGTGAAAAAGGGAAAGGGTCTTAGCATACTTAAAGAAATTAAAAGTAAACAATCTTTCTACAGTTAAAGTATCTTACTAAATTGGAACATGATAAATTGAAGAGAGGATGGGTAGGACAAATAATATAATCTTCTTTTGGTTCAAAGGCAAGAGGAGTAGCAATTCTAATTAACAAAAATACTCCAATTTTAATAGAAGGCACTTTGGGTGACCAGGCTGGAATGAATGTAATGACACATTATAAAATTTAGGGAGAAGCATGGACACTTATGCCCCAAATTATGATGATGAAGCCTTTATGATTGATAGCTTCTGAAAAACAGCAGAGGATATATTGGTCAGAGGAGATTTTAATTTTTACTTGAACCCAATATTAGATATATCGGCAAGAACAGTTATGAAGGAAAAACTGGAAAAAAAACACAATTTCATATACAAAGGATCCAAATCTTATAGATATATGGAGGCAATTAAATCCCTGAGAGCGACTATTCCTTTTACTCAAGGGTACACAATTTAAATACAAGGATTGATTTATTTTTAATATCTTCTCAGATAAAAAGTAGAGTACAGGGTAATATAAACAGAATACCTAGTGAGGCATTTATCAGATCACTCACTGCCAACATTAACTATTGCAGTAATGGAAAAGCAAGAAAATGTATACAGATGGTGTCTTAATTCCATGTTACACAAAAGAACAAATTTCTGTGAGTTTATTAAGAGACAGGTAGAAATATTTTGTGAAAGGGTTAATTGCATCAAAATGAAAGCAATGCCCAAACAATATATTTTTCAATATGTGTTTTGTTTGTAAAAGGAAGTTTAATCTATTGCGTTATTGAAGGTTTTATGATATATATTCTTGAAAAAAAAACCAAAAATAAAATTTTCCAAAAAAAATCCAATCCATTAATAACCACAGAGCATCTATTGTTTGGCAATAGGATGTCACAGGTGCTCTCTGGTTAGTAAGGGATTATTTATATGAGTGGAAAAATAAAGGTTGAGAACCATGGAGTTAGAGAAGCTCTTGTAATGAGATGGAAGACCATACAGTGAAGAATGTGGTCTTCAGACAGCACCAATAAGGTGGGCTGAAGGGTTTTCCATGCACCACTGTTTTCATTGAGGATCCTCTGTGCTTCCACCAGCAGCCAGAGAAGAGGGTTGTGGGGGAAGTGTTGCCCGAGGTTCTTGGCCCATCCTAGTGGATCTAAATGGAGTGGCCGACGAGCTGCGGATGGACAGGCCTGGGAAAAAATGGAGGGCCCTTGTGGTTCAGGCAGCATCCACAGAGCACAACGGCATCAACGAGAGGGTGAGGGGAGCAGGGACTGTGCATTTAGAATTCATTCACCCGTTCTCTCCAAAATGAAGAGCGATATCCCAACACCAACCCAAATGAGTGGGAAAGCTGATTGAAACTGCTGCAACCCACATCCACACAAAACCATCTTCAATAGCTGAATTTTCCATTTAAAACATACAAACCTGTTATGTCTCTGTGTTACTTGGGAGGCTTCTTAAATAACTTAGAGATGCAAGATTCAAGTAACACAACAGATTTTACTTACTGATGCCTTCCACCATTTCAGGAAACTGTTCACACACACTCATATACATACTCCCTACGGTGGGACACTACAGTGAGAAGGGTGTATTTTTACATAGCTACAAAATAGTTCACATTATCCTGATGTTGGATTAAAACTCATTCCTCATCCCTATTTTCTTCCAAAATTAAATTGACCCCCACAACTGATTTGTCCTTACTGAGTGTGGAAAAAATCCCATTAAATCAGCCAACGGGAACAATTCCAAGGGAAGGAAGGGAGTGGGGGTGGAGGGAAGGGAGTGGGGGTGGAGGGAGCGAGGGAAGGGAGTGGGTGAAGTGGGTGGGAAGGGGATAAAGGGGGAGAGGGCTTGGGGCAAATTCGGGACCCCTCTACCTGTTAACTCGGACGTGAGCTTGGTTTCATTCCACCAGATCCACGCAGCCACAGCTATGCTACTGAATTAAATCTGTACGTACGAATAGGGGCGAATTAATAAAGAAGGCAAAAGATATCCCACATAAACGAATCCGATTTAATGAAGTAAACGCAACGCTGGAGAAACTCAGCAGGTACAAACAGTTAGAGAGCGAACTATCTCGGGGAGGGGGATTTACTTAAGTTTTATGAACTACAAACTAAGCGCAAAAATAGATTGGAAGATGCCAATCTTGTTGCCAAAATGAAAAGCAGCTTGGATTTTAAGTCTTTAAAGAGAGACATCATTTGCACATTGGGGCATTAACTTACAATCAGACATTTTCTTATTGAAGCCCGAACGTCTGTTTTGTATTTTATAGAAAGGACACTGTTTGACCTGTTGAGTTTCTCCAGCGTTGAGTGTGTCTAGACTTTCTTGTGTAACAGGTGGAATCTCCAAACGTCCGGTTCCAGGAATGAGTTCTTACCGGGTGGGACGAAGAGCACGCCGCGGATCCTGCCGTCTCTGACCGGGACCCGGGCCACCCCGTCCCGCATGAACCAGCGCTCGTTGACACAGGAGGCGAGGGGCTGCGCCGGGAGCTCCCGGGGGTCGCCGCTCCAGTGGCCCGCGAGCACCTCGATGCGGACCCGCAGCGGCGAGGCGGTCACGTCCCTCTTCACCATCCGGGCGAACGGGGCGGCGGGGCTGAGCGACCAGAAGAGCCCCATGGGCTCGGTGCCGGTGTAGTGTCCGCCCAGGGCCGGCGAGCGGCTCAGGTCCAGCTCGCCCCGCTCGTCGGCCCGGTACAGCGCCGCCGAGCCGAAAGCCTGGCCCTTCTCGTCGCTCAGGGCGGCCCTCAGGGTGACCGGTTGCAGGGGCCTCAGGCCCGCCGCCCGCACCCGCACCGGCTCGTCGAACAGGCACTGGGCGCCGGGCTCCAGCCACAGCCGCACCGCCATCCCGGCTCGGTGAAGCCGGCGGATCCCGGCACCGCACCGCAGCAGCTTCGCCCCGCCGAACATCTGGCTGGTACTCGCTCCCTTACGAGCCGCAAGTTCCTACAGGGATCGGGAGGAGGACCCTCCGCCTTGAGGCCGGCGACTGGAGCGGCGCCTGGTCGCACCTCCGGAGGCGGGGCGACTGGTGCCGCTGGCATAGCAAGGGCTGCTTTCCCCACCCATAATCCTCCACGCAAGTTGGAACCGCTCTATGTTTCCCACAGAGTTCTAGCTATGCCGCGTTTTGAGCTGCAGAGAGCGGTCTCGTTACAGGAGCGGCCAGCCGGGCAGTCACAGCCCCACTGGCCACCCCTGCTCCGACAGCCCTCGCCAACCTCCCATTCCCAGTGGGGTTGGGGCTGTCAGGCAGCGGGACGGGAGCTGTCAGGCAGCGGGGGTAGAGGGTGGCTGTCAGGCAGCGGGGCGAGGGGTTGTCATGTAGCAGGGAGTTGGGTCGCAGGCTGCTCACAGCGGCTGCACATTCAGGTGAGCCTGTCTTTAGTTGCAAGGGGGGAGATTTTGCGGCTTTACAAGGGAGTGTTTAGGCCACCTGAAAGGGCCTTGCCAACTGTTCCAGATACACTCCAGAGAGCTGGCTTTTCAATGTCTCCAGTCAAACACAGATTTGAGGGCCGAAGGGCCATGTCCCGTGCTGTTCTCTTATAAGATCTAAAGTGGAGACAACCAAGTATGTGGTGGAGTTTGAGGCTGGAACAGGAAGATGGTGGATGGATCCTGGTCCAGATCTGGGCAGAAGGGTGGAGATTGCTGTCAGAGCCTGTATGCAGAGACAACCAAGGGCTGCAGATTATGGAATCTAGTAAGGAAGTGTGGACAGGAGGATAATGGGAGGATTACAAAGGCCAGGGAGCTTGGAAAGAAGGTTGTGTGTGGGAGGACCTAGATGGATCACTAGAGGGAAACTAATCAAGACAGTGCTGGTGAGCTGAAATTGTAAAATTCAACATGCATGCAGTTGGGAGGTGATGTTCCTCGTTTGTGTTTATCCTCACCCAGGTAGTGGAGGCCCAAGACACGGTCAATGTGGGAGTGAAGTAAAAGTGCAACTTGGAGCTGCAGTTGGTCATTGGTCATGTGAAGAATCTAGATGCTTGGCAAAGTTATCCCCTGGTGTGCGCTTGGTCTTGCCGATGTGGACACCACATTGAGTGCATCCATGCAATAGACGAGGTTGGAGAAGCAACGCCTCTGCCTTGCCTGGATGGAGATGTGCGAGATAACCTAGGTAGTTGTGGCACCTTCTAGAGCTGCAGGGGAAGTGGGTGGGTGGGAGAATGAGCAAACCAAGGAGTCATGGAAAGTAGGGCCTGCAGAAATAAGAAGAGGGTTGGGTAGGGGACGAGGTGACTGGTGGTGGATTTGACGAGGAGCTGATGGAAATGTGTGTATGTATCTGTATAGATAAAGAATGTTGTGCTAGATGCGGAAAATGGTTGTGAGAAGGAAGGATCAAGAAATTTCAAACTCTTTGGTCTTGGGGGAAGTAGAGAAGGAGCAGACGTGCAGGAAATGGATGTCCCCATCAACTACAGCGAAAAAGAAGCAACGCTTCCTGCAAACAGAAGGCATTTCAGATCTCATGGAGTGAAGGCCTCATCTCTCAAGATATTGGCAGAGACAGGGAAACTGAGAGAAAGACAATGGTGTCCTTAAAAGAGCCAAGGCTGGCAGAGGTGTACTTTGAGTTGCCGTGGGAGTTGCTGAGGTTATAGTGAATGTCAGTTTCCGGTTTCTCTGCTAAGATGGAGACAGACCAGCTTCATCATGGTCTGGTCTGGGGACACCAATACCCCTGAGTGTAATGCCCTGCAAAAGGAAGTGAACACAGTCCGGACATCACTGGTAAAATTCTCTCCACCATTGAGAACATCTACAGCACACATGCACACAGTCCCCTGGCCAAATTTGGCCTGCGATATAATTATATTTGGCCCGCAAGATCATATTAAATATATATTAGAGTTGGCCTGCTGGCCGCCGCGCCAGTATAGCGCATGCACAATGAAGGTAAAAATGAAGACGCCGGAGGTGTGGAGGGATCTCAGAGTCCCGAATCCCGGGGATCGGAGCGCCGCACTCAGCCCGCCCGGCTCCCGGACACACAGACGCGGCTGGAGTTGGGGACCTTCCTCGCTGGGTCTGCGCTTCAGCGACGACGCCGGACCAAACGTCTCGTTGGCGATGCCTTCCCCCTCGCTCCGTGCGCAGCGGACCCTGCCTCCCGCTCCTTTTGTTGGAGACGAGCCTGGCGCCGTGAGATCGCAGTTTAATCCTTCTCCAATCATGGGAGGGGGGTGGGAGCAACGCACTCTTCTCAGCCAATTCCTCCACCGCCCTGGACGCCGGCGTTTCAACAGGGGGGTTCGGGTGCCTTCGTCAGGCGACCGACCTGTTGGTCCAAGACAAGGGGAGAGCGTACAAACTCCACACAGACAGCACCTGAACTCAGGTGAACGTGGAGCTGCGACCCCACATTCCACATCAGGACTGTGTGTAAGATTGGGAGCAGTGAGACGGAAGCTTATTTTGTTCCTGTGATTTAAGCCTTTCTTGGGGTGGGGGGGGTCCTTCTCTGACCACTTGCCTAACAATGAACCTAATCAGATGTGGAGTTACCACAATACAACAGTTCTCAACCTTTTTCTTTCCACTCGTGTCCCTGTGCCATTGGTGTTCTGTGATTAGTAAGGGATTGCTTAAGGTGGTCTGTGGGTGGGAAGAAAAAGTTTGAAGACCACTGCTTTAATCATCCCTCATTGACTCGTCATGTGCACGGTTTCAGAACGCTAAAGGAAATGGGCCAATGACAATTTTTCTCAAGCAAAATATTTCAGTAACAATTGGGTCTAGAGCAGTGATTCTCACCCTTTCCTTCGCACTCACATCCCACCTTAAGCAATCCCTTACTAATTACAGAGTTCCGATGGCATAGGGCACGCGGGCCAAATTTGGCCCACAAGATCATTTCAAAAATGTATTAGAGGTGGCCCACTGGCCGCTGCGCCAGTATAGCGCATGCACAGTAATACAACAAATCCCAGAATGCATTGGCGTCAGCCTGCTAATCGCCCCCACCTCCTCTGTTTACGTTGCAGGGTCTCACCGTGGACTCTGGTTTTGGGGCCTGGCCAGTGTCAGGGGAAGCCAAGGCCGCTTCCCAGCGCCCGGAACCGGAGGCCTCGGGCCTGACCTCGCCAGGACCGTTGCCCACTCCCCCTCCCTGCCGCAGGCCGATCTGCGACTCACGGTGACGGGGCCGCTGATCCGCCGAGATGCTGCCCTGCAGCGAGAGCCGATGCCCCCGCACTGTCATTGTCCAAACCGATCGCCCGCAAACCCCGCCCTCCCGCACACAGGCCTGAGTAAGTATTATGAACCTTAATCTCAGGATAAAACGATCTTCCAATAGTTTCATGTCACAGTGATAAATATATTCCTGGTTAAAAATGGTCCTGCACCTGGATACAAGCTCATTAGGCATAAAACTTGAAAAGTGTGTAAATCAAAGGATATCTATACCAATGGAAAAAGGGCATGGCAAATAACCCTGCTAGAGTTCATGCCCATTTGATTGTTTCAGGAATCATGTTATTCTCCCACATTCTCAATAGCCCTCAGATTTTACTATTCGACAGCACACTAGCAACATTTGACAAATCCTCTATAGAGAAATATTATTTATTGAATATTTTACTTCTCATTTGTTAATGCTTCTGGAAAGAGTTTATCCCAAACTATTATTAAACATTTATTTTAATAAGAAAAAGTTTAACATTACATATGTTGAAAGAAGAGAAAACATGCAGATGTTGTTGAAAATTTTCAATAAATATTTCGTTCGGCCCTCAACTTAGTCCAAGTTTTTAATTTTGGCCCTCTGTGAATTTGAGTTTGACACCCCTGATCGACAGGGAACGCTGCTACCAGAGACCAGCAGCAATCATCAAGTCAAGTCACCTTTATTAATCATTCATCCCATGATTGCATGGTAAAGCCTTTCTCCAGGACCACAGAGCATATTTAGATAAATATACATTAGAATAGAAGTTAAACACATTGAAATATTAAGATGTCTACAGTAAAAGTCCACAGGTACACTATTCACATATGTTCTGGGAATTCAAGAGCATGATGGCTTGGGGGATAAAACTGTTGCCCAATCTGGATGTAAGGGCCCGAGTGCTATGGTACCTCCTAACAGATGGCAGAAGGGAGAACAGTTTACGTGAGGGGTGTGTGGAGTCCTTTACAATGTTTATTGCCTTTCACCTGCATTGAGTGTTATAGACGTCCTTCATGGTTAGAAGAGAGCCCCCAATGATCTTTTCTGATGAATTCACTCTCCTCTGCAGGGTTTTGTGGTCCGAGGTGGTACAGCTTCCAGACCAGGCGGTGATGCAGTTGCACAGGATGCTCTTGATACATCCTCTGTAGAATGTAGTGAGGATGGAGGGTGGGAGATGAACTTTCCTCAGTCTTTGCAGGAAATAGAGGCGCTGCTGGGCTTTCTTGACTTTTGAGCTGGTGTTCAGGGACCAGGTGAGATTCTCAGCCAAGTGCATTCCAAGAAGCTTGATGCTCGACAACCTCAATGATTAAGACGTCACTGGTCAGCAGAATGTGGGTCACACCACCCAACACCCACTCTGTTCTTGCTTCTGCCATCGGGAAAGAGGTTTAGGTGTCACAAGACTCGCACCACCAGGTTCAGGAACAGCTGCTCCCCCTCCACCATCAGACTCCTCAATGTCAAACTCAATCAGGGACTCATTTAAGGACTCTCACTTGATTTTTCTTCTCTCTGTAATTCACTGTTTATTTAGATTTCTTTACTGTATTCATTTACTTATGTACCTTGAGCCAGATTTTTTTTTGCACTGCCAATGAGTGGTGGTTTTACCTGGCCTGCAGGAGGAGGAATCTCAGAATTGTAAGTGATGTCACGTATGTCCTCTGACAATAAATCTGAAATCTGATCCAGAAAGGGGAAAACAATGTTGGAACTCATCCAAGTAGAGATCACTCTGCCTCCCTCATTCTCTTTCCCAGGGGCTGCATGGCCTGCTGAGTTCCTCGTGCACTTAGTTTCTGCTCCAGATCCCAGCATCAGTGGTTTCTTGATCACAGGGAAGCAAGTCCATGGGAGTTCAAATAATAATGGATATTTAAATAACAGGAAACATTCCAAAATCAAAAGTATCAATAGATTTCAAACAAAATCACATCTTATGATCCATCCAGATGTGACTCAAAATCAGGACGTCCAGGCTGGGAAATAGCATTTTCCTGCAAGCTGTGAAATTGGTGGAGTATCCTGAAAACCAGTAATCATCCCAAAATATTTATATACATGCTCATTTTAAATGATACCTTCACATATACACTGCCCTCCATAATGTTTGAGACAAAGCCATTGTTTCCCTTTATTTACCCATGTGCTTCACAGTTTTAAATTTGTAATCAAACAATTCACATGTGATTACAGCGCACATTCCAGATTTTATTCAAGGTTATTTGTGTACATTTGGGTTTGACTATGTAGAAATTACTGCACTTTTAATATATATTTTCCCATTTCAGGCCACATAATATTTGGGACATAGCAATGGTATGTACATTAAAGTCATCATATTTTAGTACTTTGTTGCATCTCCCTTTATTGCAATGACTGCTTGAAGTCTGTGATTCATAGTCATCACCAGGTGCTGAGTATCTTCTCTGGTGATGCCCTGCCAGACCTCTACTGCAGCCATCTTCAGCTCCTGCTTGTTTCGGGGGCTTGTCCCTTTACGTTTTCTCTTCAGCATATGGAAGGCCTGCTCAATTGGATTTAGATTGGGTGACTGACTTGGCCATTCAAGGATTTTCCACTTTTTAGCTTTGAGAAACTCTTGATGGTTTAGCAGTCTGTTTGGGATCATTGTCTTGCCATAGGATAAAGTGCCATCCAATGAGTTTGGAGGAATTTGCTCGAACATGAGCAGATGAGGTGTTTCTATACACCTCAGAATTAATTTTGCTGCTGCCATCAACAGTTACATCATCAATGAAGATAATTGCACCAGTACCTCTGACAGCCAGACATGCCCAGGCCGTAATACCCCCGCAACGATGTTTCACAGATGAGGTGGTATGCTTTTACACAGACAAGGCCCCTCAATTCTTCCTCTTCTGCATCATGGATATATGAGGTGCTGCCTCATGTACCCATGATGAGCTCATTGACATCATCCACTTCATTGCCAACTTCCACACCAACCTCAAATTCACTTGGTCCATTTCTAGTAACAATCTCCATTTCCTCAATCTCTCTGTCTCCATCTTGGGAGACAAACTCTCAACAAGTATCTTCCACCAACTCCCACTGCTACCTTGACAACACCTTTCCCCACCCTGTCGCCTGCAAGGATTCAATTCCATTCTCTCAATTCCTCCATCTCTGACACATCTGCTCCCAGGATGAGAACTTCCATGCCAGATCATCAGAGATGTCCTTCTTCAAACGAGCCTTTCTCTCTATCAACTCATCCCTCACCCACATGTTCTCCATTAACTGCACATCTACCCTAACTCCCTTCACCCCCACACGCAACAAGAACAGGATTCACCTTGTCCTCAACTATCACCCCATCAGCCTCTATATCCAACACATGGTCCTCCGCCATTTCTGAAACCTACTATATGTTCCCACCACTAGACACATATTCCTCTCCGCCTTCCGCAGGGACCACTCCCTCCGTTACTCCCTTGTCCACTCCTCCCTCCCCATCAATCATCCCCTTGGGACCTACCGCTGTGACTGCAGGAGACGCTCCACTTGTGTCCACACCTCAGCACCATTTGGGGCCCCTAACAGTCATTTCACTTGTGGATCTGCATGGGGCATCCACTGCATCTTGTGCTCCATTGTAAAAGAACACCGTAGAGGTCTCCTCTACATTGGAGAGACTGGACACCGACCAGGAGATCGCTTTGTTTAGCACCTTGGCTCTGTCCGCCGCAATAGCCTGGATCTCCCAGTAGCCACCTATTTCAGTTCCCCATCCCATTCCCTTGTTGACATGTCTGTCCATGGTCTCATGCATAACCAGGCTGAAACCACTTGCAAATTGGAGGAACAACCTCAACTTCCGAGTGGGCACCCTCCAACCGATGGAGGGTGCTCCCCCCTGCCCTCATTTCTTCCCCTTCCCCAAGCTCTGTCTCTCCCTTGTCTCCTTTCCCACAAACATGACAAATTCTTACCTCATCTATTATCAAATCCAATTAACACCTTTTATTGGTCTGGATTCCTCCCCAAAGCAGCATTGTCAGAATTCTAAGATTTCTTGCTTCTGGCTTATTTCTTGAAGGGCTCAGGCCTGAAACATCAGCAACAGATCTTTGTCTCCTATGGACGCTGAAAAGACCGGCTGAGTTCCTCCAGCATTTCGGTGTTCTTTTACAATCACAGCGTCTGCAAACGTTAGTGTTTCACTCTGCTTTGGATCTTGGGCAGTTCCTTTACGCCTCAACACTTTGCTCTTGCCATCACTCTGATACACTAATCTTGGTCTTGTCTGTCCTCAAGACCTTTTTCCAGAGGTTGCCTGAACTTTAGGATCTGAATTACAGGGAAAGGTTAAGCAGGTTAGGACTTTATTCCCTGCTTCATAGAAGAATGAGGGGAGATTTGACAGAGGTATTTAAAATTATGAGGGGGTAGGTGTAAGTAGACATTTTCCACTGAGGGTAGGTGAGATACAAACCAAAGAACATGGGCTAAGGGTGAAAGGTGAGAGGTTTAGAAGGAACATGAGGGGGAACTTTTTCCACACACAGAGTGTTGGGAGTGTGGAACAAGCTGCCAGCTGAAGTGGAGAATGCTGTTTCAATTTTTATGAAATTTTTGACAGGTACATGGATTGGAGGGTATGGAAGTGTTGCATTGGGAATAGTATCAGGTTTTTTGGATTCACAGAGAGACAAGTCTGGACACCTGTCACAGTCAAAGGTAACTTTATTGTACACATGGGAATCAAGTGGGAAGAAAGACGTCAAATAGTTCTAATCACTCTCACTTCTTAATAACTATGCAGGCATTCACATTGGATCCAGCTTGAACTCAAATAATGGTGGCAGCCTATCCTCTATATGGTGTAAGCAGGCAAATCGGGCATTAGGGTCCTCGATACCACTGACTGTTTACCTTACCACACTCCCCTGCACGTGTACACACTCACAGACAGGGCCTTCAGTAGACACTCCCGATTCCTGTACTTTGAAGTGTGGCTCAGTGTTAAGTAATCTATGGTTACTGACACATTCTAACAAGACTGGGGCTTAAATGCACACTCCTGGTTCCCTGTTCCAATGAGTGAGTTGGGGAAAAGGGGAGCGCGGATCAATGCTAAGTACTGCTAAACAATACCAGAATTCCCCCCAAGGGTAGTGCACACTTTACCAACGACTCCTTCAGCAATGTCCACACTTAAGTGACTAGGCTACATTCTAACGTACTATTTATGCCAAACGTCTGTTGAATTGAATGAATGAATGTAGTCAAGTGCTCAGAGAGTTTTGGGAAGGTTTTAACATTCTAAATGCTATCCGCAACATTGCTCCAGCATGGGAAAGTCACAAGGCAGTGCATGAGCGGCATTTGGAAGTAAGTTTTGAAGCTATTAGTGCTTGGGAAACAGTTAGAATTGGAAATGAATGGAGGACGTTCATCAGCTTGTTGGCATTGAGGCTAAAGAGCTTTCCAATGAGGAGGTGATCAAACTGCAGGAACCAAGAAATAAAGAAACTGAGGGAGAGGAAGCAGAAGTTCTAGAGCAGTGGTTCTCAACCACTGTTTTAATTGTCCCTCACTGGCTTGTTATGTGCACGGTTTCAGAACTCCAAAGGAAATGGGCCAATGACAATTTGTCTCAAGCGAAATATTTCAGTAACAATTGGATCTCGAGCAGTGATTCTCAACCTTCCCTTCCCACTCACATCCCACCTTAAGCAATCCCTTACTAATCACAGAGCACCGATGGCATAGGAATTACTTAAAGTGGGATGTGAGTGGAAAGAAAAAGATTGAGAACCACTGTTCAAGAGGCACCAACAAAGTTTACAGCAAAGAAACTGGCTGAGGCGTTTGCTACCATCAATAGTGCTGTATGAATGTTAGAAGAAATGGACGTTAATTACAAAAGATTTGCAAGAGCTGACGGGCAGATACAGGATGCTCTTGCTTGCTACAGAGAAATTTAAAATGAAAAGAAACAACCAGTCCCATTAAAAATTGAAATCTTCCTGAAGAAAACTATACCTGTTAAACAGTTAACAAGTTGCGATGCCTCGGTGCCTTCAAAAAATATCAATGACACAGTGCGTTCTACCAGCTGTTTTCAAGCATCATCAGAAGGGAGTGACATTGATGACCCAGTCGCTCTATCATCCCCACCATCCTGCAATTAAATTTAGTTCAATGCTTCAAACATTCTTCATGCCCAGTGTGCTTTCAGCGGTGTACATTCATGGATTTTCCAGCGTGGAATAAAGGCATCCAAATTGTAATTATAAAAAAAATGAGAGGAGCAGTATTCTTTTTCAATATGATTTTTTTTGACAAACATAACTCCACTGTAAGTCTTTTTCCCAAACATTACGGAGGCCACTGTATTTGTGATTATTATTTGCTGTGTACATGTGTGAACTGAGGTCCAGAGGTACACTGTTATATCAGGTTGGGTATGTACAAATTATAATAAACTTGCACTTGAATAGGTTCACAATGCAAATGTGTGGAATTGTCCTGAACCCAACTTGTATTTGGACGATGTATCTGCAATGCACCAATGTTCTCCTTTGTGAAAATAACACTGCATGCTGGAGCATTCATTTAGCACTCATTTTACCATGTTGTTGCCCTCATGCTACAATAGACATTGCACAATGTAAAAAGGTACTTGAATTCTCAAAATCCTTAATTTTTAACTTCACTTCATTTGATTTCATTTGGTGAACATCTGTTTGCAATGCTGATAAAACCTGGTCAATATTTGTTGGTGCACATGTAATGATCTGCTGTCTTTCACACCCCTCCGAACTGTTCATTTCACCGCATTCCTGCCTCGGTTCTCCAGCTCCTCACCTCAAATTTAGAGGTTCTGCGTAGGATGGGCAAGCTGTATTGGAGGCTGAAGTGTTGCAGGCTATCATCTAATCTGCATAAGCGCAACACAATGGAATCGTTACTCGAGGTTTGCTTTTGAACGTAGAACACTTACAGCACAGAACAGGCTCTTCGGCCCTCGATGTGGGGCCGACCCATACATTCCTTAAAAAATACTATACTTTCCTACCCTGTTACCCTCTATTTTTTCATCCATCCATGTGCCTGTCTAAGAGTCTCTTAAATGCCCCTAATGTTCCAGCCTCCACCATCACCCCTGGCAAGGCATTCCAGGCACCTGCAACTCTCTGTGCAAAGAAACTTATCCCTGATGTCTCCTCTAAACTTCCCTCCCTTCATTTTGTACACACGTCCTCTGGTGTTTGCAACGCCTGCCCTGGGAAACAGGTTCTGGCTGTCCACCCTATTTATGCCTTTGGTAGGGTTAAAGGTACAAGTCATCCCCAAACCAAAATTAAGTTGATAGAGAAGGGAGAGAGAGAGAGAGAGAGAGAGAGAGAGAGAGAGAGAGAGAGAGAGAGAGAGAGACAAGGGTTACATATAAAGAGTCTTTAATTTGGAAGTCATGACTCAAAACCTAAACAATGTCACAATGTTAAAAGCTGGGGGGGGGGGGTCCAATTTAATTATGATGGAAGAAAACTACATTTGTCATCAAGAAAACAAACAATTAAACATTTCAATCAACAGCTTTCAAGTCATAGCGCAAAGGCAATATAAACTGTTACATTTCTGAGTACTGCTGTTGAACATTTTATTTGCAGCACTGCATTAACAGAACTTCAGAACAAAAACATTCCAACAGTAATGCTATTTGGTAGTTCAGAACATGAATTTCAGATATTCTTGCACAGGTTTCTCCCAACATATAAAAGAATTTCTTGCACTTTTGTCAGAGAAATTCGTAGCTCATCAATGTAAGTGTAATTGCAAGAATTGCTGAATCTTTTGCCAAGAATCTTGCTGGGCAAAGCAATGCTTTATCGGTTCTCCTCCTGACAGCACTGGATATCCAAGGAACTGGTCGTACAGTGCAGAACAATGTGGAGAAGATGGAGGTTCAATGTGATGCCCAGCTCCCGGGTAACGGAGGAGTTCATAGTTGCTTTTCCCATGAGCGTTTAGTCTTTTTATTGCTTCCTCAGCAAAGAGCTTGCTGTTCCAGATCTTGTCGTCTTCTCCCACCACAAACAAGATGCGTCCTTCAGCCTTTTCTACTGGGATGATGCTCTTTTGATTTTTGTTGGGGTCATCAAGTGTTTCAGACAAATCTAGAATCCCAGAGTCTAAAACCTTGATTTTATCTATATTGTGAGTCAGACCGGGGAGATGCACATCTTTGTAGTACAAATCGGATAGGGTGTTTGCATTGCAGCCAGAGATACAAACAGATGCCACCACCTTTGGTATAAATGTGACGATCGATAGAGCCAAATCTGCCCCTTTTGAAGACCCTATTACTCCAATACCTGGCCCTTTCACCTATGAAAGTTCAAAATCCATTACAGCAGTTCTCTTCAAATTACATCCAGAAAAACGTCATCATAAATGTCATCTATATTAAGATTTTCATTTTAATTCTATTGCAGTATTTTCCACACGTATAAGAAAAGTTGAAAGTAACTTTTCCAAAGATTCAATATTTATTCTCCGAAGCAAACCTAGCTCCTTATGCCACCGTTAGGAATGTGATATTAACTTATTATTTGAGATAATCCCATTAGATAGAGACCTGAGGGAAGACCATTCCCCGTCATATAACATGAAGCACATTTAAGGATTACACAATTTAGCAATTTAAGAATGACGACCAACCAAGAAACCCTGAACGTTAGATCCCAGGTGTGAAGCACAAGAATAAGATGCCATTCCTAGGGTAATGTAAATAAGGACATCATACTGACACAACCCTCAAGATAGTGGATAAACTAAGGGTGATATTGTCTTTTCAATCCAGAGAGAAGAAAAGCTGGGGTTAATTCCATGGAGCAGAGGAGGATGAGAGGACAGCTAATTGAGGTGTGCACTGAGGAGCATAGACAGGGAAGAATCTTTTCTGCAAGGTGCAGCATCTGGATGAGCACTTGGCAATGTTGTCGATGAGAAGAGAAGTCATGGCTAAGCTGGTGGGATAAAGGGCCTGGTTCTGTGCTCTACGACATGAATAATGGCAGAAAAGGCTGGAGGCAAAATTGGAACTGACTGAGTGTTAACGTACTGGACTGTTTCACACTGTAGTGATATTTGTCCAGGGATCTTGAATCATACTCTGGGCCACTAATGGGAAGTTATTCCAGTGGCTGGGAAGAGCCTGTAGTTTTGAATGACTAAATGACCTGGGTACAAGTCACCAACACATTGTTTTTATTTTGAACTTAAAATCAAGGTTATGTGGCTGAGTATAATTAATTACTTTCTTTCTTGTGTTCCTTGGAAGTGAACATTTGAAAAGATCAGTATTTGATAACTTGACGAGCCTAAGACTTCAAGATTTGATTCCTTTGTTGTTATGCACTAATACAAAACATGTAAGTGACACAAAATTTCCTTTTCCCTGCCAGAAGGTAAAGAGTCACCATTAGTATTGTCTGGTTCCCATAATCACAGGAGAAAGAGAAGCAAAAAAGAGTCCCTTCACTGAGTGTTCTTGGATTTGCCCCAAGCCTCTGCAACTGTACAGATCCCTGTTTAATCCACTGGCAAACCAAGCTCCAAATCCAAATCTCTGATACAACTGAGTCCCTTCGGGAGCTCTTCTTGCCCTCAGCACCCCCCCACTGTCACAGTCCCAATTATCTGGCCTCACATGACCCAATTGCCAGCAGCCTGCAGGCTGTGTGAGTTCCTCGAGAGCAAGTCGCTGACCGTCTGCAGCATGCGTGTGTCCTTCAGCGCTGAGCCCCTTGCAGGCCCTCTGGCCTGAACACGATCCCCGTAAGGGTCCTACTGAGCCCCTCATTGACATGAGGTTACTTTGGCTGATCATGTGAAGGAAAATCCTAAGGATTTCTATAGGTATATTAAAAGCAAAAGGATAATAAAGGACAAAATTTGTCCCCTTGAAGGTCAGAGTGGTTGGCTTTGTATGGAGTGAAAAGAGATGGGGGAAATCTTAAATTTTTTTTCCATCACTATTTACTCATGAAACGAGAACAGAATCATGGGAAGTAAGGAAAACAAACAACGAGGTCTTGGAACCTAAACAGATTAAAGAGGAGGAGGAGCAACTTGCTGTCTTAAAGCAAATAAGGGTGGATGAATCCCCAGGACCTGACAAGATATTCCCTTGGATCTTGAGGGAGGCTAGTGGCTATGGCAGAAATATTTAAAATGTCCTTAGCCATAGGTGTGGTGCCAGAGGATTGGAGGGTAGCTCATGTTGTTCTGTTGTTTAAAAAAGACTCCAAAACCCTGGAAATTACAGACAGGAGAGCCTGACATCAGTAGTAAGTAAATTATTGGAAGGTTTCTAAGAGATCAGATATACAATTAATTGGATAGCGAGAAAATGATTAGGGAGAGACAACATGGCTTTGTATGTGATAGGTCATGTTTAAAGAGTTTTTTGAGGAGGTTATCAAGAAAGTTGACGAAGGAAAGACTATGGATGTTGTCTACATGTACTATAGCTCATGACAAGGTCCCACATGGGAAGTCAGTCAGGAAGGTTCAGGCGCGAGGTATCCACGGGGTAGTAGGAGAACTGGATTTGACAATGACTGGATGGGAGAAGCCAGAGAGTAGTGGTGGATGATTGCTTCTCAGACTGGAGGGCTGTGATGATTTGTGCCGGGACCATTGTTGTTTGTCATCTATATCAATGATAATGTGGTAAATTGGATCAGCAAGTTTGGACATGACACTAAGATTGGGGGTGTTGTGGACAGAGAAAAAAGTTTTCAAAGCTTGTAGAGGGATCTGGACCAGCTGGAAAAATGGTTTGAAAAATGGCAGATGGAATTTAATGCAGACAAGTGTGAGGTGTTGCATTTTGGAAGGACAAACCAAGAAAGGATGTACATGGGGAATGGTAGGGCACTGAGGAGTGCGATAGAACAGAGAGATCTGGGAATACAGATACTAATTCCCTGAAAGGAGTGTCACAGATGGTTAAGGTTGTAAAGCGAGCTTTTGGCATATTGGCCTTCACGAATCGAAGTATAGGAGTTTGGATGTTATGGTAAAGTTGTACAAGACATTGGTGATGCCAAATTTGGAGTATTGACTGCAGTTTTGGTCACCTAACTACAGGAAAGAAATCAATAAGATTGAAAGTGTGCAGA
The DNA here is from genome assembly GCF_036971445.1 of Narcine bancroftii. Lineage (NCBI taxonomy): Eukaryota > Metazoa > Chordata > Chondrichthyes > Torpediniformes > Narcinidae > Narcine > Narcine bancroftii. The sequence continues at coordinate 88,979,822 of NC_091470.1, read as the reverse complement.
GAAGATTTACTAGGGCATTGACCGGACTTCAGGTACTGAGTTACAGGGAAAGGTTAAACAGGTAGGACTTTATTCCCTGGAGCATAGAAGAATGAGGGGAATGGAGGTATTTAAAATTTAAGATGGTTAGATGGAGTAAATTTTCCACTGAGGGAAGTGAGATACAAACCAGAGGACATGGGTTAAGAGTGAAAGGGGACAGATTTAGAAGGAACATGAGGGGGAACTTCTTCACACAGAAAGCGGTAGGAATGTGGAATGAGCTGCCAGCTGAAGTGGTGAATGCGGGCTTAATTTTGAAGTGCACCGGGGGTGCAGGTTAATTGGGTGTAAATTGGGCAGCACAGACTCGTGGGCCGAATTGGCCTGTTGCCGTGCTGCTTGTCTCCATTTAAATTTAACATTTAAGAAGAATTTGGTAGATGGGAGAGTCATGGAGGGCTTTGGACTGGGTGAAGGTCAGTGGGACTAGGCAAAAAAAAATGGTTGGGCCTATTTCTGTGCTGGGGTGTCTATGGTTCCATGGTTGGTTGCACCTGTGATCACTGCCATGTAAGGCCATCTCCTTCTCAATAGTTTCTGGTACCCTGCGCGGATCCACTGCTCTCCTGCAACCCCTCGTGGCCTGCTGCTGTCTTGGATGCAGACAACGTATTTGCAGAATTTGAATTAAAAACACTATTGGCTTCTTTAACAGGCTGCTTAAAGCCTGTATGGAGTCGCCAGTATTGGGACCAGTTGGCTGGACTCTGTGGGGCAGTGCCAGCACATTTTTTTGACAGATATGCCTGGATTTCTAGACTCTAGGTCTGTGATTCTCAGCCTTTTTCTTTCCACTAATTTCCCACTTTAAGTAATCCCTACGCCATCGGTGCTCTGTGATTAGAAAGGGATTGCTTCAGGTGGGATGTGGTTGGAAAGAAAAAATTTGAAAATCACTGTTTTAATTGTACCCCATTGACTCGTTATATGCATGGTTTCATAACTCCAAAGGAAATGGGCCAATGACAATTTTTCTCAAGCAAAATATTTCAGTAACAACTGAGTCTGGAGCAGTATTTCTCAACCTTCCCTTCCCACTCACATCCTACCTTAACCAATCCCTTACTAATCACAGAGCTCCGATGGCATAGGGATTACTTATGGTGGAAATGTGAGTGGAAAGAAAAAGGTTGAGAACCACTGCTCTAGGTTCTTTTAACATTACCTGAAAGTTAAAGATTGGCTCGCACTTGACAACACTTGGGCAACCTCAGAGTATGTGTGTGTGTACAAATGTAAATGAAGCAACTTACTCTGGAAATTGAGACATACAGCACGGTATCAAGCCACTTTAACTTCATATTTCTCAACATTCAGTTATGAAAGTATTTAAATTTTAAATTCTTTAGACATACAGCCATTTCGGCCCATGCCACCCAATTAGCCTACATCCCCTGTACATTTCGAAGGGTGGGAGGAAACCAGTGCCCCTGGGGAAAACCAACGCAGACATCGGAAGAATGTACAAACTCCCTACAGACAGTATGGGATTTGAACCTCAGTCCCAATCGCTGGCACTAACTGCTATGGCAACCATGTTGCTCATGATGCTAGGTGACTTTGTTCTGAAGAAAACAAATAGGAGTAGACCACCTAACCTTCAACCGCCCCCCCAACCTTCCTTCTCCCTAAGCAGACCTCACCACAGCAATAAGTGAGCCTTAACAACTCTGCTATGTTTATTCTCCTCAGCCCTGAATTTCCTGACATATCCCAAATGCACATCCTCCTCTTTTCGACTCCAAAACTCTCCATTGAGAATCCCAGAGATCCACATCCTCTGTGGGAAGAAAACTGACACATCTCGGTTTTAAACGATTGTCCCCTTATCTTTTAAATGTCCTGTTTTTCAATACCATAAGATCGAGGAGCAGAATTTGGCCATTCAGCCCATTCAGTCTGCTCTGCCATTCAAATCATGGCTGATGTATTTTTCCTCTCACCCCCATTCTCCTTCTTCCTCCATGTAACCTTTGACACCCGTACTAATTAGGAACATAAACCTCCGCTTCAAATCTACCCAATGACTTGGCCTCCACTGCTGTCTGTGGCAACAAATTCCACAGATTCACCTCCCTCCAGCTGAAGAAACTTCTCCTCATCTCTGTTCTAAAGGGATGCCCTTTTATTCTGAGGCTGTGCTCTCTGGTCCCAGACTCTCCCAGTCAACTCTATCCAGCCTTTTTAATATCTCCCGACACCTTGGCCGCTGACTTGAACCCTGGCTCTGGGCTGCCTTCCTCCCAAAGCTCCCAACGCCGTGGCCATTGACTCTTACCTGAGCTCCAGCCGCCCTTAGGCCAGAGCTTCCCATACTGACTTCTACGTGACTCCCATCACAGATGCCTATTGTGGTTCCAATCTAGCTGCTGGATCCCACTCACTCATCGCCCCTACCACTCCTTACCCTCCTCTATTCCCCACAGCTCTCCATGCTCTACCCCCATCTCCCCTCCTCCCTCCTCTGATCCCCTACCCTTCCCCTTTGACCTCCTCCACCTCCCCCTCTGACCTCTCCACCCCCACCTCCCCCCCACCCCTCTAAACTTCCCAAAATTTCACCTCCCCCAATGTCCCTTCTCCACATTCTGACCACCTGTCCGCCTCCCACTCTGACCCCTGCTCGGGCTTTACTGTCTCCTTTGATCTTCCCCTCTCTGAGAGGGAGAGTTTGGTCCTCAGCAGAGGCCTTACCTTCGTCTCCTTCTGCTCACACTTTAATGAGTTCCCCGCATACCACGATGCCGAACTCTTCTTCCACTGCCTCCATCTCCAGGCCGACTTCCACAACTGTGACTCTCCACCCCCCCCCACCCCTTCTCCCTCTTTAAGCCTTCTGCCTCCTCTTGGACACCTTGTCCTGGCCAGCTGCCCACTCTGGATCATTTTATTTCCAATGGTTGCTGAGACATCAACCATCTCAACCTCACCACTCCCCTCTCTTGTTCTAATCTTAGCTCTTTTGAACACTCTGCTCCCCCACTCTCTGCACCACAAAATCAACCTCACTACCAAGCCCGCAGACAGTGGTGGTGCATTGACCTCTATCTTGCCAAGGCCAGATGATAGCTCTCAGACACCTCTTCCTACTGACCCCTTCCACAGGACCCCACCACACCAAGTCATCTTCTCCAAAATCGTCTCCAACCTCTGGTCACCTCCCTCCCATGGCCTCCGATCTCATTGTCTCCCATCCCCGCAGTGCACATTTCTACCTTTTACTCAAGCTACACCAATCCACCCATCCAGGTAGGCCCATTGTTTCCTGTCTACTCTTTCCCCATTGAACTAGTTTAATCTTACCTTGACTTTATCCTTTCTCCTCTGGTCCAATCCCTCCCCGCCTCCATCCATGATACCTCACATGCCTACCATCTTTTCAGATTCCCCGAACTGCCTCATCTTCATGATGGATGTCCAATCCCTTTATACCTCCATCCCCCATGCCAGTCTTAAAGCACTTCACTTCTGTCTCGACCTGAGAACCGACCACCACCCCCCTCCACCTGGCAGAACATGTCCTCACTCTAAACAGCTTCTCCTGCAACTCATCCCACTTCCTCCAAATCAAAGGAGTATGGGTATCCGCATGGGTCCCAGCATTTCCTGTTTGTGGTCTTTGGGGAGCAATCCATGCTGCAAGCCTACACGGCGGCCCCTCAACCGCCATTATATTGGTGACTACATCGGGGCTGGCTCATGCACCCTTGATGAGCTTGTCAATTTCATTCACTTCACTGCCAACTTCCTCCCCGATCTCATACTGACCTGGTCCATCTCTGACAACACTCTCCCCTTTCTAGATCTCTGTGTCTCCATCTTGGGAATCAAGCGTTCCTCTGATATATATTGTAAATCCTCCAACTCCCACAACTACCTCAACTACAACTTCCTCACACCCTGTTCCCTGCAAGGTATCTATTTCCTTATCTCAATTTCTCCATTTCTACCGCAGCTGTTCCCAAGATGAGGTCTTCCAGTCCAGATCTTCCGAAATGTCTGCCTTCTTCCACAAACGTGGCTTCCCCTCCACCACCATCAACTCAGCCCTCACCCGCATCTCCTCCATTTCCTGCTTATTTGCCCTGGCCCCCTCTGCCCCCAGATGCAACAAACACATGATTCCCCTTGTCCTTACCTACCCTACCCAACCAGCCTCCGCATCCAACACATTATCCTCTGGAATTTCCGGCAGTTACAATAAGATCCCACTACCAGACACATCTCCTCTCTGCCCTCCGTAGAGACCACCCCCTGCATGTCTCCCTTGTCCACTCATCTGTCCCTACTAATCACACCCCCCCCCAACCCACAGCATCTTCCGCTGTGGCTGCAGGAGGTGCCACACCCATGCCCACACCTCCTCCCTCACCACAGTCCAGGGCCCCAAACAGGTCTTTCAATAGAAGCAACACTTCACTTATGTATCTGCAGGACTGATCTACTGCATCTGCTGCTCTCTTTGTGGCCTTCTCTACATCCGAGAAACTGGGAGATCGCTTTACTGAGCGCCTTCACTCTGTCCACACTGGTGACAGGGACCTCCCAGTGGCCAACCATTTCAGGTCTGTGTCCCACTCCTATACTCTCATGGTCTCATGTACTATCCCACCAAGATCACCCATAAACTGGAGAACAACACCTGATTTTCCGTCCCCAGCCGGTCGGCATTAACATCAACTTCTCCCATTTCTGCTAACTTCCTCTCCATCCTACCACATTTCCCTTCCACTGTCTACTTTCCCTCAGCTCTCCAACCCCTTCCCTCTCTATTCTCCGAGACATCCCTCCTCCCTGTACTGCTGCTGTGACACCCTCCTTCCTCCGCCTATTCCTTCCTGTCTGTGGGACTGTGCTCCTCCCCCCATGCCGCCTCTCTTTACCTTTTAGTTTGGACACCGACTTTTTTCCACACCTTGATTAAGGATTGTTATGTATTTTTATCTTTGCTATATAAAGGACATTGTTTGACCTGCTGAATTTCTCCAACTTTGTGTTTTACTTCAACCACAGTGTCTACATTTCAATATTTAGTATGTTTCAATGAGACTCCCCCATACCCCCCTCCCCAGTCCCACCAACATCCACCCTTTGTCCTTCTAAACTCCAGTGAGTACAGGCCCCAAAGCCATTGTACAAAGCAAAGTACATTGAATCTCATCCCCAGGATTATTCTCATAAACCTTATCTGGACCCTCTCCGATGTCAGTACATCCTTCCTTAGATATGGGGCCTAAACTTGCTCACAATTCAAATGTGGTCTGACCAGCACCGTGTGAAGCCTTACCATTATATCCTTGCCTTTTGTATTCTCCTAAATGTAGGCTAGCATCACATTCACCTGAATTACCACTGATGCATCCTGCACTCGGAGACCCAAGCACCTTTGGACCTCTACTTTCTAAATTCTCTCCCCATTTAGAAAATAGTGTACATCTTTATTCCAGTGACCAAAGAGCATGACCATACTCTGTATTTTACCTGACTGACTATTCTCCAAATCCGTCCAAGTCCTTCTACAGACTCCCCACTTCCTCAATGCTACAAGCTCAAGAAACTTGCCATAAAACTAACAGTTTTATCACCTACAATTAACATACGGAGTGAAAGGCAGTGGACACCACAAGAAAACAATCCCTGTAGGATATCACAAGACACTGAACCCTGTAGGACACCTCTAGTCACCGACCCCTGGAGATCACCACTAGTCACCGACCCCTGGAGATCACCACTAGTCACCGACCCCTGGAGATCACCACTAGTCACCGACCCCTGGAAATCACCACTAGTCACCGACCCCTGGAAATCACCACTAGTCACCGACACTGGAGATCACCACTAGTCACCGACACTGGAGATCACCACTAGTCCCCGACACTGGAGATCACCACTAGTCCCCGACACTGGAGATCACCACTAGTCCCCGACACTGGAGATCACCACTAGTCCCCGACACTGGAGATCACCACTAGTCACCGACACTGGAGATCACCACTAGTCCCCGACACTGGAGATCACCACTAGTCCCCGACACTGGAGATCACCACTAGTCCCCGACACTGGAGATCACCACTAGTCCCCGACACTGGAGATCACCACTAGTCACCGAAACTGGAGATCACCACTAGACACCGACCCCTGGAGATCACCACTAGACACCGACCCTGGAGATCACCACTAGTCACTGACCCCTGGAGGTCACCACTAGTCACCGGCCCATGGAGGTCACCACTAGTCACCGGCCCCTGGTGGTCACCACTAGTCACCGGCCCCTGGTGGTCACCACTAGTTACTGACCCCTGGAGGTCACCACTAGTCACTGACCCCTGGAGGTCACCACTAGTCACCGACCCCTGGAGGTCACCACTAGTCACCGACCCCTGGACAACACCACTAAACACCGACCCTGGAGAACACCACTAGACACCGACCTTGGAGTTCACCACTAGTCACCGACCCCTGGAGGTCACCGACCCTTGGAGTTCACCACTAGTCACTGACCCTGGAGATCACCACTAGACACCGACCCCTGGAGATCACCACTAGACACCGACCCTGGAGATCACCACTAGTCACCGGCCCCTGGAGGTCACCACTAGTCACCGGCCCATGGAGGTCACCACTAGTCACCGGCCCCTGGTGGTCACCACTAGTCACTGACCCCTGGAGGTCACCACTAGTCACTGACCCCTGGAGGTCACCACTAGTCACCGACCCCTGGAGGTCACCACTAGTCACCGACCCCTGGACAACACCACTAGTCACCGACCCCTGGAGGTCACCGACCCTTGGAGTTCACCACTAGTCACTGACCCTGGAGATCACCACTAGTCACCGACTCCTGGAGTTCACCACTAGTCTCCGACCCTGGAGTTCACCACTAGTCACCGACCCCTGGAGGTCACCACTCGTTATCGAGCCCTGTCGAACACCACTAGTCACTGACCCCTGCATCACCTCAGAATTTCCCTCCTTAATCTCCATTTGCCAAATTCTTGCCCACCCAAACTATTGTTAGCTTTCTGCAGAGTCCGAAAATCCTCACAACAACATGCCTTGTCGAATGCCTGCACCTCTCCAATGATAAAGGTAAATAATTGAGAGATCAGAACTCATCCTGGTGTTGATCTCAAATGGGCACAGTCACTTACAGCAGTACACTGAGTGGCTCAGTGAGAAATAATCATTTCAATCCAACAGAGAAAATGATTATGAATCACAATTAACTCATCATGTCATATGAGTAACGTCATCTAGGTATGGAAAAGTGGCCTGCAAATTGTAGTGGTCCACTATGTGGTCATCTCCTGCTAGTAGACAGAGACCCCGTTTGTGACACCAAAAGGGACCCAGAGGAAGTGGTAGAAGTGGCCATCCACCTCGAACGCCATATACTGGCGGTCCTCTGGGCGGATCGGGAGTTGATGATACGCTGACTTCAGATCAATCGTAGAGAATACCCGATATTTTGCAATCTGGTTGACACAAGTAGTCTCTTGCTCCTGAGAGCAGGGGAGGTTGAAACAAGAGGACACAAGTTGAGGGAAAGGGCCAAAATTTTAGGGGAAACATTAGAGGATGCTTCTTCACTCAGAGAGTGGTGGCTGAATGGAATAATCTTCCGGAGGAAATAGTTGAGGCAGAATCAATTCTTTCATTTAAGAGAAGACTGGATATATACATGGGTAGGAGGGGGTTGGAGGGTTATGGGCAGAGAATAGGCAGGGAGATCTAGAAGAATTTTTTGAGTGAACTGGCGTGGACTTGAAGGGCCAAGATGGCCTGTTTCCATGCCATAAACTGTTATATGGTTATATGGGAACAAACCAAAACTGGAAGCTTAAAGGGACAGATTTTTTTTTGCTGAAAATGCACAATGGAAATGGGACAAAGTATTATTTGTATAATTTTTGTACAGATACACAATCCTTTATCCGGAACCCTTGGGGTACAGTGTGTTCCGAATTTTTCCGGATTTTGGAAAGCCGACCCGAATTGTGCTGCCGTATCCATGGCCTGTTTCCGCTCCGTAAATGGTTATATGGTATCTACCCCACCCCCTTCCAGTCACCCGGCAGTCTCCCCCAATCACCAGTCCTTTGGTCGCCTCCCGCAGCCGCCGGTCTTGCCAGATTTTTGAGCTTTCTGGATTTTAGATGTCTATTTTTATGATTATTATATAATGATAGAATTTGATGTCCTGGACAAAATAAAGTTATGTAATAATTATGGCTTTGCTTCTAATTTACAATTGATATGTGGCATATATCTGATATGATTTATGTTATAATTAGTATACTTTTTGTAAAGGGTTTTTGTTAAACTCAATAAAAATGTTTTAAAAAGAAAAGAACTGGGACTAGTGGCTGCACGCTGAGTTCTTAAAACCATGGACCTCTGCCAGATGGTGGGAGAGAGGAGGTGTTTGCAAAGCCCAGTTGATCGTCGGAGGAAACGTGGTGTCGAATAACAGACCTACTGGGTACAAATGAGCATTCAAAGGATATGACACTGGCCAGGGTTGGGGGTCTCATCTCGAGCTTGTTAAGGAAATAATATGATGTGTTCTCTTCACATTTGGAGTACATATGTTACTTGTAATTTTAGCTCGGGGTGTAATCTTGACTGTGCAGCTGTGATTATTAGGCCATCCCAGTACTTCCTTGAACATGGTCAGATAACCCAGTGTCAAAAAGGAACTAGGTTCTCAACTAATAACTGTGGAATGCGGATCTGACATCAGGCATATCTCACCTTGGGATGCTTCTGCAAGTAATCTATAGCGTCTTCAAAATATTCCAAGTGAATATCTGTCAGGGTCATGGGAAGATCCTCAAACCCAAAGTAGGGAAGAGCAAGGGCAGCAAAACCTCGACTTGCAAGGAGACAGGCCCGGAATTCGGTCAGACCACCTTCTTCACCAAACAGGTCTATCACTCCTGGAAACGGACCATCTCCTGAGGGAACAAGGACAAAAAAAGTGATCAGAATAAAAGCATGCAGATTTGTTTTTCTTTTAAATATGGCCATTAATACTGACTCACATTTTTGAATTTTTTTAAAAAGGAGCATCTCATTAACGAGACTGTGCAGACACTAAGTTCCAACTAAAATTAATTCTGGCAGTTTTTTTCAATGCACCCCAAAAAGACAGAATTCAGATGGGTATTTACGATGATGTTTTAGGAAGTTTACAAGGAACATCATCTTCTCCTTTTGCTCCATGTGCAACACATCAAATCCCTTAAACCCGTCCCTGCTCTTCATTTAACCACTCCGTGGGAAAGCACACTTCACATTCCACAACTTCAAAAGTGTCTCGTGGAAAATAATCACACGGTGTTCTCCCAACTTCACAGCAAACTATGATCTGTTGATTAAGCTTGAAGTACTTCAGCCCCGTTCAGCACTGATATGTCCAAGAACTGGGCCCCAGTACAGTTGGCGTAGCAGTTAGAGCAACGCCATTACAGTGCCAGTGATCGAGACCGGGGTTCGAATCCCGTCCTGGCTGTCAGGAGTTTGTAAGTTCTCCCCATATCTGCATGGGGTTTCCCTGGGGGCTCCGGTTTCCTCCCATTGTTCAAAATCTACTGGGGTTGTAGGTTAATTGGATGGCACACACTCATAGGTCAAAATGGCCTGTTACAGTGCTGTATGTTTAAATTTAAATGACTGGTGTCAGGACAAATCATGGATAAGGATTTGCAGCTATGTTATCCACAACTCTCCCGCTCTGGAATTGAAGAGTCATGAACTCCTCCCCACCATCAGCAAAAGATGGCTTCAAATTACAACACGAGCTGACCGTTGCACTGACACTCTGTAGGGGCATCCTACACTTCCCGATTTCATTGTAGCCTCACTTCTGACAGCATCCCAGAGTCATGACTAGGCCGCCTGGCACCAACACTCTTAAGCTCACCGGGTAAATTAGGGATAAAAATCAGAAAGCTCCGAGGGGCTGGTGTTAAAACTGACATCTAGCGGTTGTTGGAGACCTGTCAATACAGATCACGCACTTGGCTGAACAGAACGATACTCTTTCGCTATTTCAGTAAAGAACAAAAGATCAAGAGGGAGGCCATTCACTAATGAGTTATTTTGCCATTTAATTCCACACCCTATGGCCACCTGACCTCATGTTCTACCATGCTTGGAGGAACTACATTTTGTATCCCACTGCAACAGTTTCCAACCAGACAGCATCAATATCGACCTCCAATTTCCATCTCCTTTTCCTGAAGCTATTTTTCTTAGCCCTCTGGTCTCTCCCCTCATCTGCTCTCTTCTTTCCCCTCCCACCTGTATCCACCCACCACTTGCTAGCCTGCATTCATCTCCCCGTGCCCCCCAGCTTTCTTCTCTGTCTGATATTTGGCCATCCTGAAGATGGGTTCAGGTCCGAAACATCGACTACTGCCTTCTGCTATCCATAGATGCTGTGTGACCTGCTGAGGACTCTCCAGTACCTTTGCCTTCTGCACTCACTTCAGTTTCACTCTCCAAGTGTTGGAACTCAAACACTGAGGGACAACAATCAAGCTGGTGATTTTGGGCAAAACAAATAAAACTACAGGTGTTGGGATTTAAAAATATAAGCAGAAATGCCGAGAGAATTCAGCCAGTGCAGCAGCATCTGCGGAAATAGAAAGCAGTTAATGTTTTTGGATCAACAGTGACTCTGAAGATTTCTGGCTCATAAAATCAAGTTACTCCACAAAAAGCATAATTCCATAGCAATTCAACATAACCATCAACATTCAGGAGAATCATTGCTTATTAGAACTTAGATTCAAAGCTTGCCACTCAGTGATAAATGATCTTTCTCCTTATTCCTCAATCGAGCCCGCAAGATGCAGATCAAAAGGGCTCTGCAAGCATTCCAACTTCAACCCCTCATCTAGCTCAACATCTGTCTTCAAACTTGTTCTCCGCAGACTGCCCTTCACCAAAAACGTCACCACCGTTCCCAGTTTCCTCACAAAAAAGGGCGGCACGCGCAGTTACAGCATCAGCGATCGGGACCGGGGTTCGAATCCCGCGCTGTCTGTAAGGAGTTGGTACGTTCTCCCCGTGTCTGCGTGGGTTTTCCCTGGGGGAGGGGCTCCAGTTTCCTCCCACTGTTTGAAACATAGGTTAATTGGGTGGCACTAACTCGTGGGCCAAAATGGCCTAGAACCACGATGTATGTCTATCTTTAAAAATAAATTTTAATTAAAAAAACAGGCATATATTGCCATTTCTTTGTCAACAAGCTCTTCATTCTCTATCTTACAAACACAGGTGTATCATCACAGAAACAAAGAAATGGAACAGTTCAAGATCAACCACAGGCGATCTTCATTCAACTTGGGTCATAAGTTGGATCTACATCTGGCTGGACCACTGATCCAGATCCCCCACAGGGCAGCTGGGAATTGTATATTTAAGTGATTAAATATGTCTAGAGAGAAAAAAGATTCTCATTAAACATAACTACGACACTAGCAGATTCTCATAAAAACCCATCTGGTTTGCTTTGGAAGGAAATCTGCCATCTTTATCCAATCTGGGGCCATTAGTGACCCCAGACCACTATCGAGGCTAACTCTGAAAGGTCAGCTCACTTTGGAATGGAATCCCAGCACTGCCGGATGGATCTACTTCCTACAAATAAATATATTTAAAATAAATATGTGCACAAACCATTTGACACTGAGTGTAACAGGATTTGCTATCACACACCAATATGTTTACGTATGGTTTCTCTGTCTATTCTGTGGTGTTAACTAGTTAGTATATTCTGGTGGGGTAAGTGGAAAATAGACTAAAAAGTAAAGCATTATATTTTATATATATTTCAGATCCATTGTTCACAAAGCCAAAAATGTATTCTTTAAGTATACTGAGAAGGGGTAACTCATGGGAGGGTGAATTCACCCAAGCACAAGGAACCAGAGGAAGTGGGACTTAAACAAGCACTTTGTATTGGAGTTGGCCAAGGAGAAAGACACAAATTATTGTTGGCATTTTCAGTCGTGTTGATATTAAGGAGGAAGTGTTGGGTCTCTTAAAGAACATTAAGGTAGCAAAGACTCCAAGGCCAAATGGAATCTAAGCCAGAATCCTGAAGGAGGAAACATAGGAAATTACTAGAGCCTCGACTGAGATCTTTGCGCCTTCTTCAGCCAGAAGAGTGGAGAATAAACAAAGCTGTTCCTTTAAGGAATGCACCAGGGACAAACAAGGAAATGATAAGGTGCTGGGCCTTACAGCAATGTTTGCAAAATTACTGGAGGAGATTCTCAGGGACAAGTTATCTACTCACATCTGCAAGAGCCTGGACTTATTATTTTGGAGCAACGATGGATGGGAGGTGACTTAATTGAGGAAAATAAGGATATGAGGGGCACAAATAGGGTGGGCAGCCAGCACCTTTTTCCCAGGGCAACAGAGGCAAATACCAGAGGACATTTGTTTGGGGTGAGTGGAGGAAAGTTTAGGAGAGGTATCACAGCTACTTTTTTAAAAAAAACAGAGTGGTGGGTGCCCCAGAATGTATTGCCGAGATTCAAGAGTCTTCGATGCAAGAAAAATCGAGGGCTATGTGTGTGAGGTAGGGAAACAAAATTAGATTGTTGCGGAGTAGGTTTACATAGATTGCACAACATAATAGGCTAAATGGGCCTGTACTGTGCTCTAATGTTCTCTGTTCTATTAGGGAAAGGCTTTGTGTGGGCAGATCTTGTCTCACAAATCTTTTTTTTCCCCAGGAGTTGATTAAAATGATTGATATTTGTGGAATAAAAACAAAATTGTGGAGAAACTCGGCAGGTCAAACAGAGTACTTTATATTGTAAAAGAATTTATAAAACATCACAAAAGGAATGACAAGCATTAAGGAAAGGAACCACTGCTTTAAAAGATTTATTAACCTTACAGATAGACAATTACCATTAATATAAACGGAAAGGAGTCACTGCCTTATGCAGACTGATAAGAAATCTGCTGTTAGCCTTACAGATAGACAATTATCATTCATATAAAGGAAAGCAGAAATATCACACAGAAATGTCAAACACAAGAGAAACTTCCTCTGCTTTGTGTTTGTCAAAGATTTGATTTACCTTGCAGATAAATAATTAGCATTGGATAATGAGATCAAAACCAAAGCTACACAGAAACAAAGGTGTTTTAATATATATTAGAAACAAATCCTCAAGACATTACCTTAAATATGTAAGGACCAAAACTTAACCAGGATTAACTGTTAATGTTTGCCATCAGTAAATTACATTCGCAAGAAAAAAATCACAAACATAGGAACAATCAACTTCAAAACAAACTGTTTCTTTCTTTTCTTTGGCTTGGCTTCGCGGACGAAGATTTATGGAGGGGGTAAAAAGTCCACGTCAGCTGCAGGCTCGTTTGTGGCTGACCAGTCCGATGCGGGACAGGCAGACACGATTGCAGCGGTTGCAAGGGAAAATTGGTTGGTTGGGGTTGGGTGTTGGGTTTTTCCTCCTTTGCCTTTTGTCAGTGAGGTGGGCTCTGCGGTCTTCTTCAAAGGAGGCTGCTGCCCGCCAAACTGTGAGGCGCCAAGATGCACGGTTTGAGGCGTTATCAGCCCACTGGCGGTGGTCAATGTGGCAGGCACCAAGAGATTTCTTTAGGCAGTCCTTGTACCTTTTCTTTGGTGCACCTCTTTAACAACGTGAAAAATGTACTACTAAAGAGAACCATATAAGGTGTATCAAAATGCTGTGTATTTTGAGTGAGGTTCAGTGCAAAGAAAGGGTGACACCATCTCACCCCTCTTTGCACTCTTCCTCTCTCTAGTGTAATACTGTAAGCTCCATGGTTCTGCTGTGTATGTTCTGTTGTTATAGTGGGAGCCGTCTATCACAATATAGCAAACGTAAAGATACAAACCGATGTTTCGGGCCTGAAACATTGGTTATGTATTTTTATCTTTGCTAAATAAAGGACACTGACCTGCTGAGTTTCTCCAGCATTGTGTTTTTACTTCAACCAAGGTGTCTGCAGACCTTCTAGTTTTACTGTTGTCTATGTGGATCTCAGTAAACTGTTGGATAAAGTCCCTCTTGATAGGGTCTTCCAGATGAGGTCTCTTGGGATCCATTGTCAGTTTGCAAGTTGAGACAAAATTGCTTTTGGTCACAGAAAATAGAAAATAGTGGTGAAGGTACGTTTATCTGACTGGAGTCTGCCACAAGGATCACTGCTGAGATCTGGATGAAAATATTGATGGGTTGATTTGTAAGTTTGCAGGCATGAATATTGGTGAAGTTGTGGATAGTTTGGAAGGTTGTCAAAGGATACAGATCAGTTGGAAATGTGGACAGAGAAATTGGCTCTTGGAAGGTCAGAGGAAACCCTACAGGACCTTTGAGCGACACGAGTCTGAGAGATCCTGGGGTGCAAGTCCTTGGCCCCTGAAAAAAGCAATACAAACGGATAAGACAGTAAAGAAGGCATATGGCATGCTTGTTTTCAGTGGTTAGGGGATGAGTATCAAAGTTTGGAAGTCACATTGTGCTGTATAAAGTTTGAAACCACATCTGGATTATTCAGTGCAGCTGCGGTTCCCTGCCTCCAGGAGGGAGGCGAGGCTTTGGAGAGCGTGTAGAACAGGGTCACCAGGACACTGCCTGGATTAGAAGGTATTATCTACAAGGAGAGGTTGGACAAACCTGGGATTTCCCCCGCCACCCCCCATGGAGTGTTGGAAGCCAAGGGCAACCTGATATTTTCATACCTTAATGAGTGGCGCAGAAAGACCTGATCATTTTCACTATCTCATGAGCAGAATGTCAAACACTAGTTTAAGGGGATAGGCGTAAAGATGGATTGAGATATTTTAAAATGTATTTATTTTTAAGAGTGGTAGGCGCCCGCTAAGCATCGGGAGAGGCAGACACGAGCGCAGTGTTTTAAGAAGCTCGTCAACAGATGCAAATGGCGCAGCGGTCAGCGCAACGCCTTTACAGCGCCAGCGATCAGGATTTGCCCATCAGGAGTTCTCCCCGTGTCTGCGTGGGTTTTCCCTGGGGAGGGGAGGGTAGGGAGGGGAGGGTAGGGGGCTCCGGTTTCTACCCACCCTTCAAAAACGTACGGGGAGGGGGGGGTGTAGATTAACAGGGTGGCATGGGCCACAATGCTGCGTGTCTACATTCAAATGTCAGCATGCTCTTGCACAAATTTCATGTGCAAGAGGGAAATAAGGGGTCTATGACCTCGTTGTCAAATTGATGCATGTTTCTGCACTTGGGCTTTCTAATGAGCTGTCTGTCCAGCTGCAGCAGGGAAGAATTTCGGTGCCTAGGGACATGCCAATAAAGCCATGATCTTCTCTTACCTGGAGGCAGGAACAGGCTACCCCTGATCTTGCCCTCCCTGAGCCTTATCCAGCGGACCCCGGGTTTGCTGAACCACCTCTCGATGACCTGCTTGGCCAGGACTTGGCCGGGGACGACGCTGCCCCGCGTGTGGCCCGGGTGCAGGGACAGGTCGACCCGCATGGGCTGGCCGGTCAGGTCAGTGCCGGGCCTCAGCATGCAGTGGGGCGGCTCCATGCTGGCGGGGGACAGGGTCCAGAGGAGCCCCATGGGCTGCACGCCCAGGTAGTCGCCGCCCAGCGAGGGCGAGCGGCCGGCGTGCAGCGAGCCGCGGCCGTCGGCGCGGAGCAGGGCGCTGGAGTCGAACAGGCGGCCGCCATGCACCTGGGCCCGCAGCGTGACCTCCTGGTGCGGCCGCAAGCCCTCGGCGCGGATGCACACGCTCTCGTCCGCCAGGCTGCTCTGCGGCGAGACCGTGAGCGTGGCGGTGCCGCGCTGCCAAGGTCCAGGACGACCCCGCACCAGCCGGCCGAGAGCCCGCAGCGACATCGCAGCGACCTACGTATCACCACCACCCCCAAACTAACCATAAAGTTGCACTTGTGCAGCAGAAGCAATCAAACGAACGCAGATTCAATCGCTGAGCTTCAACACCAGCGCCGCTCCCCGGCTCGCTGCAGGCGCTGCGCGGTTCCCCGGGGCACCCACTCACGCCCACACCCCCTGGACTTCAGCTTGAAATGGTCCATTTGCCCTGAACCAGTGGTGCTCAACCTTCATATCCCACTTTCAGTATTCCCCAGGCTATCCGTGCTCTGTGATTAGTAAGGGGTGGTTTAAGGTGGGATGGGGGTGGAAAGAAAAAGTTATGAAAACCACTGTCCCTCATCCACTCATTCTGTGCTTCAGTCCTCCAAAGGAAAATGGGCCAGTGGCAATTTTTCTCGAGCCAAAAATATTTCAGTAGCAATTGGGCCCAGAGCAGTGGTTCTTGACCTTCCCTTCCCATTCAGGGATGTAATTGGGCAGTATGTAATTGGGCCTGTTACCATGCTGTATTTCTAAACTTTGCCATGACCAACTACATGACCCAGTGGCATTTGCAAATTCACTCTTCACTAAGTTATCAGTTAAGTTTGCTTTGGATAATCTTGCAAACAATTTGTCCATTTCCTTCAAATGTTCTTCCCATGTGTCACTTTATGTGACCAAATCATCGTGAGAAACAGAAGTACCTTCACAGATTTTGCTCGAGACAAAAATTGAGAACAAAGGACCTTTATTGTTCAACAGTGCAAAGTTTGGTGCTTCCCCTTACCTTCCCACACACATACTGGGGCTCACCCAACTTTTATACAGTTCATTTCAGTTTAGAGATCCCCCCCCCCCCAACATTCTTCTGCCTCCTGGATTGGTTTGGCATTTGGTAATTCTGTCTGCCAGTTTCTGTAAACTTGAAAGACCATGGGGTATCCTGTCTGGGTCCCATCATGTCATTGTCCTTATTCATGAATCTGCCTTTGTCCTTATTCACACATCTCAACCCCCAGGACTTACTAATTCTATATGTATGCAGAACTTGCTAATTCTTTCTATCACCTTTCTTCTATTGTACTTGTGTAACCCTTCCTCACACTCTTATCGGAATTCATCCCTATTCAGCACTTACTTAACTTCCTCTAGTCTATTATTCTTTATTTTATTCCTACTAACTTTACTTATAATCTATTATTTTATTCATACTAACTTTACTTCTGATAATCTATTATCTCTCACAATCCCCACTTTTTCTTTAGCTACGCTTAGTAAATTCTCAACTGGAAACTTGGTCTTTTTTCCCAGCGAGTCAGTAAACGAACTGTAATCTCAGCATCATCAGACGGAGTTTGGGAAACATACATCCTTTGGGTTGTAGTGATCTGACGAAGGGTCCATTGAATTAAACACTGCACACAAGTCATTAGGCAGGGAAGTTTCAAGTAACGAGTCCAACTGCTATAAGGGCTGTGTGTATCCACCTCCAGTCACCAGTAAAAAGTTCAACCGCCTGACCATTGTGACCGTTGTCATCAATCGATCTTCCACAAACGCTGCCCTCAGCAACTAACAAGTAATCGAGAGCCAGGTGGTTTTGAGAAGCTGTAGCTCGTATCTGTCGTTCTTCAGCCAATAAATCCTGCTGTCCCTCCACAACTTCCTTGACTGCCTGCATCCAAATCTTAGCCTTTCCTTTCTGTTTATCTTCAGACCTCTGGACGTATGCCCTTTGTGCGATCTGTAAAAACTGTGTTATTCCCTGTTCATACCAATTCTCTGTCTTTTGTAATTTCTTCCTGATATCTGGGGCTGAATTAGTAACAAAGCCCATCAATACCAACTGTTCACCTGCTGGGGATCCTATATCCAACCCCCCATATTGCTGTATGGCCGCACGCAATCTATTCAGAAATGCAGAGGGGGTCTCCTCGGGACCTTGGGGAACCTCAAATGCCTTCTTAAAGTTCTGTCCTTTTGGAATAAACTCCTTCATTCCTTTTATTAGATTAACCCTGTACTCATCCATTCGCGTGCGACCATCATTAGTAGTCTTATCCCAATTTGGGTTCGCCAGGGGAAATTTAGCTTCTCCAGGTATCGCCTCTGGTCCCCCTTGATGTTCCCTATCCCAGACTCTAATACCTGCCTGACAAATCATTCCACGCTCATCCAAATTAAAGAGTCTTAAAGATAGACATTAATTCACCCCAGGTATATATATTAGGTCCCAAAAATTGATCTAATTGTTCTGCACATCCCTGAGGGTCTTCTATCAGAGAGGTCATTTCCTTCTTAAAATTGCGCACCTCTGTACTGGTCAGAGGCACATTTACGAACCCGAGACCCCCCACATCCCCTCCCAAGGGAACCTCTCATAAAGGTCTCATCCAGTTAATTTCTGGCTTATCCCCTCCTCTATGATGCTCTGAATGACCCTCATAATCAAAGTCTCCTCCCTCTCGTGTCAATTGAGGCGGTAATCTTGTACTCTCTGAGCGGGTCATCATACCACCCCTACTTTCTTTTTCTTTCTCTAACTGTGGAGGAAGAGGGAAAGGTGAAAAAGGGTGAGAGGGGGAAGATAGGAGCCGGCACAGGGGGAGCATAAGGTGGAGGAAAGGAATGTAACACATCCCATCCTTCTATTTCAAGAGCAGAAGGATCCTCATCCTTCTTGTTCTTACATTCCTTTTCGCTCAAAATCATTTGATCAAACGATCCACTGAGCCAACAGGCTGCATATTCTTTGCTCTCCGTATTACCTCCTTGATTTTGGTAGAGCCAGATGTTCAATGTCTGACACATCCAGTCCTCGTCGGATCCGAACTTTGGCCAATATACCGAACTCCCTCTTATCGGATTCTTAACCCATTCCTGATAGCAATACCTGACCATGGTCTGTTTATCTTTCCCACCGGTTCTCCCCGCACCCCAATCAGTTAACGTTAATCCTAACAGACTATGTTTAGGTATCTGATCTTCCCGTCCTTCTCCAGGACTGTTTCCCTTGCTACTTACTCCTCCCATACTAGCAGGTAAATAACTTCCTCTTACCAGGATCCAGTAGCTATTCCTAGCGCGCTTCCTTAACGCCCTTGGATTACCAAATTAATCATCCTTTGAAATGTTCCAGGAGCATTTTTCGTGCCAAAAGGTAACACATTGTACTCATATAAACCGGATGGAGTAACAAAAACTGAAATATTCCTTCCTCTCTCAGTTAAAGACACACACCAGTAACCCTTCAACAAATCCAACTTAATAAGAAATTTAGCTTTTCCAATCTTATCAATACAGTCATCTATTCTTGGAATAGGATAAGCATCTGTTTTAGTTTCTGAGTTAACCTTCCTGTAATCTGTACAAAACCTAACAGTTCCATCTGGTTTCGGTACCAGAATATAAGGAGAACTCCAATTTGAGTTTGAAGGTCTAATAATATCATTTCTCAACACATATTCCACCTCCTGATCCTGGATTTTACTTTTCTGAATGTTTATTCTGTATGGGTGCTGTTTAATGGGACTTGCTTCTCCAACATCCACATTGTGATAAATCACTGACGTCCTTTTTGGAACATCAGGAAACCGATTTGTGTACTTTAAAATTAATTCCTTCAACTTCATCTGTTCTTGTGACTTAAATTTTCCAAAATTGCTGAGTTAGACAGGTTCACAGGAACCATGGTTTCTTTAAGGTTACCCTCACAAAATTTTATTTCCATAATCTCATGATCCACCACTTCCTCTACTCTGTCAACAGCCAACACCTATGATACAGATTGTTCTCCACTACCATTATCCTCATAATAAGATTTCAACATATTTATGTGACAAACCTGAGTTTTATTCCTTCTACCTGGAGTGTTAACAACATAGTTAACATAATTCAATTTTGATTTAACTGTGTACGGACAAAGGATTGTCAAGTGTTGGAAACAAAATCAAAATTTTATTTGCTATCTTAAAATTCCTCACTTGAGCTTTCCTATCAAATAAACACTTCATTTCACCCCGAGCCATTTCTAAATTCTATTGAGCCAAAGTCCACACTTTTTGTAGACTTACTTTAAATTTAGAAACATGATCCAGCAAGTCCAACTGCTCCTCCTCATTAACCCATTGTTCTTTTAATAACATCCAAGGATCTCTAACCTGATGTCCAAACACAATTCAAAAGCTAAAACCTAATGACCCCTTCACACCTCTCTTGCTGCAAACAACAATAAATGAATACCTTCATCCCAATCTTTTCCATTCTCCAGACGATAAGTCCTCATCATATTTTTAAGAGTAGAATGAACTGGAACTTGTGATTCTCCCTCCTTTACTGAAACAAAACCATCTGAAACAAACAAAAGGTTTGAAAACATCCATGACACCCTCAGTGCCTCGTGGCTTAGGCCACAGTGTGCGCCTCGAGCGAATGTGATGATGTCACCGCCAGCGCAGGGCAGAGCTCACGTTGCCCTTAAAGGGACACCAGAGCGGAGCTGAGTGTGCTTCCCACGACTGCCTTCGAGACCCGCACCCGAGCACGAGGCCCAATCCTACGGGCAGCCATTGGATCTATGATCAAGACTTTCGGCACACACAGCGCTCAGATCCAGATTGGCAAAGACAAATTTTGCTGGAAGTTGGTGCTGGCCACGGTGGGCATGGCGCTGTTGGGAGCCAACTTCCTCTGGGCACAGAGCCTGTTGGTAGACAGAAAAGGAAAATGGTTGGTGCACGTCTGCACTTTTCAAACCGTCCGCCTTGATTCCACAAACACGTGCGACCCGGGGATTGCTACCATCAGCGCCCCCAAAGACGAGTATACTCATATACTCAATGAATACCCCACCATCCTGCGGCCTCAGTTCACTTCTGCCATGCCCCAGCACGACGTCCTCCATCACATCTCTACCCAAGGCCCCCCTCCACGCCAAAGCCAGATGATTTCCCCCCGAGTAGCTACAACTGGCAAAGGAGGAGTTCTGACTACAGGAGCTGGGGATCGTCCACAGATCAGATAGACCTTGGGCGTCCTCCCTCTATATGGTCCCGAAGGCTTCTGGGGGCTGGCTACCATGTGGAGCTGACATCTGAATGACACAATCATGACGGACTGATACCCCATCCTGCACATACAAGACTTCATGGCCAACTTGCACAGCACCCAAGTTTTCTTGAAGGTCGACCTGGTATGGGGGTACCATCAAATCCCGGTCTACCCCTATGATATTGGCAAAACCGCCATCATCACCCACTTCGGTCTATTCGCGTTTCTGCAGATGCCCCCTTTGGCCTTAAAAACGCGGCCCAGACATTTCAACGGCTAATGGAGCAATGGGCAGAGACCTGTATTTCATGTTTATTTATCTCGATGACATTCTCATTGCCAGTCGGAACCATAATGAACACAAAGTCCACCTCCATGCACTGTTTGCTCGTCTGGCAGAGTTCGGCCTCACCGTTAACTTGGCCAAATACTAGTTCGGCAAAGAGTCCCTGCAGTTTCTGGGCCATACCATCTCTGCGGACAGGGCCACCCCATCACCCAAAAATGTCGCGGCCGTACGCCAGTTCCAGAAGCCTGACACCCTCAACCATCTACAAGACTTCACCAGGATGGTCAATTTCTACCACCCTTTCATTCCGGGGGAGGTTTGCATCATGCAACCGTTGTTTGTACTAATCGCCGCCAAAAGTAAGAGCCTGGAGTGGATGGAAGGGGCTAAAACAGCTTTCACTGCGATGAAAGACGCCCTGGCGAGCACCACCGTGCTGGCCCACCCACAGCCCGACACACACACTGCAGTCTCAGTTGATGTTTCAGCCACTGCCGTTGGGGGTGTCCTAGAGCAATTGGTGAACAGCCAGTGACGCCCACTTGCGTTCTTCAGCAAGCGTCTCCACCCTCCGAACTTAAGTACAACACCTTCAACAGGGAGCTCCTGGCCCTGTACCTCTTCATCAGGCACTTCCGGTATTTCCTGGAGGGCAGGCTGTTTACGATGTTCACCGACCATAAACCACTCACTCAAGTCCTCGCTATGGCTAAAGATCCCTGATCGGCGCACCGACACCAACATCTGTCCGATGTCTCAGAATTCACCACTGACATCTGGCACCAGGCGGGTAAGGACATTGTCAATCGCAGACGCGCTCTCACAGCCCACAATCCACAACCTCTCCCCCGGCCTGGATTACGCCCAGCTAGCGCAGGCACAGAAAGGGGACAAGGAAACACAGGCCTTCTGCACCGCCATCACGGGCCTTCGCCTTGAGGACCTTAAGCTGCCGGACAGCCTTGACACACTACTCTGCGACATCTCCATTGACTCACCGTGCCCGGTAGTCTTGCCACAATGGAGGCTGCAGACTTTCAGCATGGTCCACGACTTGGCTCATCCCTTGGTCAAGGCCTTGGTGCACATTGTAGTGGAACGTTTCGTGTGGCACGGCCTCAAGAAGCAAGTGGCCCAGATAGAGAGAAACTGCACACAGTGCCAAGCCTCTAAAGTTCAACACCATGTTAAGGCCCCGGTGTAGCATTTCGACCCCCCCAACCAAGAGGTTCGAACACATTCACATCGACATTGTGGGCCCTCTACCGGTGTCCAAGAATGTCCGCTACTTGTTGACTGTGTCGACCGCACGACGAGGTGGCCGGAAGCCATCCCGCTAAAAGACACTTATAACTATATAACCGTTTACAGCGCAGAAACAGGCCATATTGGCCCTTCGAGTCCGCGCTGGTTCACTTGAACAACTCCACTAGCTCCCCCCTCCCGCACTCCGTTCATAACGCTCCAACCCCCTCACATCCAAGTACACATCCAACCATCTCTTAAATGACAGAAGGGACCTTGCCACAACTATCCCTTTTGGAAGATCATTCCATTCTGCCACCACTCGCTGAGTGAAAAAGCATCCTCTAATATTTTTCCTAAAGTTTTGCTCCCTTATCCTTAACTTATGCCCTCTTGTTACAACCTCCGCTGCCCTCAGGGGAAAGAGTCTGTTTATGTCTAGTCTATCTATTCCCTTCATAATTTTAAATACCTCTATCAAATCCCCTCTCAACCATCTACATTCCAATGAATAAAGTTAAAGTTTCCTTAATCTTTCTCCATAATCTAGATGCTGTAAGCCAGGCAACATCCTTGTAAATCTTCTCTGCACCCTCTCCACCTTTATCTATATCCTTTCTACAATTTGGAGACCAGAACTGAACACAATACTCCAAACCTGGCCTCATCAATGCCTTAAACAGCCACAGCATCATTTCCCAGCTCCAATACTCCTGCACCAGAACTCTGCTCGCCCACTGGATTGCTAGGTTCGGCGTTCCAGCACACATGACGAGCGACAGGGCGCCCAGTTCACATCCGCCCTCTAGTCGCAGCTGGCGAACCTCCTGGGGATTAAGCTCCACCATACCACCGCGTACCATCCCCAGGCCAACGGACTAGTAGAGTGCTTCCACTGGCACCTCAAGTCGGCTCTCATGGCACACCTCACCATCCCCAATTGGACGGACAAATTGCCCTGGGTCCTGCTCGGCCCCAAAGGAAGACCTATAGATATCATCCGCAGAGCTGGTGTCCGATGCACCGTTGTCGCTACCAAGGGAATTCTTCAGTCCAAACACTGGTTCTGCGACCGACAATTTAGGAGAAATATTAGAGGATGCTTTTTCACTCAGCGAGTGGTGGCAGAATGGAATGATCTTCCAAAAGGGATAGTTGTCCTTTCTGTCATTTAAAAGATGGTTGGATGTGTACTTGGATGTGAGGGGGTTGGAGGGTTATGAACAGAGTGCGGGAGGGGGGAGCTAGTGAACCAAGTGAACCAGCGCGGACTCGAAGGGCCGATATGGCCTGTTTCCGCGCTGTAAACGGTTATATTGTTATGTGTCTTTTAACGGGATGGCTTCCGGCCACCTCGTCGTGCGCTCACCTCACTTGTGCCCCCACCACTGACCCACCATAGCAGCCACCCGTCTTGCACCCCCAAGGAGCTGGCTACGACAGACTTTGTTTTTGTTCGACGAAGTCTACACCCCGCATCCCTGCATTGTCCCTATGAGGGCCCCTATAAAGTCCTGAAATGCACACAGGCAAGACATTCACTTTGGACATTGGGGGCAAGGAGGCGATATTCACGATCAATAGACTCAAGGCAGCACACTTGGACCTTAGCCAGCTAGTGCTAACGGCCTGACCCAACAGCTGGTCAGCCGCCCAAGTGGCAAGATGAGTAAGCTGGTTCTGGGGGTGGTTGCATGGCGGCACATATCTCTCGTGGTGAACCGGCCCCCACTTCTATCGCTGCCCTGGTGGGGCAGCCGAGGGATGATGGCGCCTTTGGGGGGAAACAGCGCGCGCCTCAGGCGAACGTGATGACATCACTATCAGCGTGGGGTGGAGCTCACGCTGCCCTTAAAGGGCGCACGTGAAGTTTGAATAAATCAGTTTAACTGAAACCCCTCAGCATCCTGTGGTGTGTTTCAGAGTTAGTAGCTACCGCGACAAAGGCATTTATTTCCAGAGGAACAGAGTACAAGAGCAAGGATACGATTTTGAGGCACTGTGAGACCTCACTTGAAGTATTGTGAGGAGTTTTGGGGCCTCCTCATTTAAGAAAGAATTTACTGACATTAGAAAGGCTTTAGAGGAAGTTCACAAGGATGATTCCAGGAATGAAAGGGTTATTGTATGAAGAATTGTTGTTCGGGTTCGTGTGGGTCTCACAGGTTAAGAACCAGACCAAAGTTGAGGTACAAAGCACATGTTTATTTCGGGGATGCAAATGGGACAACGGGGTCAATAAGCTAGGCAAACCTCTACACACACAATACGCAAGGGGTAAATGTATACTTCGGGTAACGAGGGAGGAACCGACAGAGACTGAGGGACATTACATGAACATACACATTCAACAGCCAGGATCAAGATGATACTGTGCCCCCACCCCTTGACCAGTACAGACACAGCTCTTGCTACCTGGCCTCAAGACTCACCCCAACCCAATGTGAGAGGTGTTACTTACGTGCCACGAGGAGTCCAAAGAGGCAGAACAAAGGGGCACATGGTCCTTTATAGTTCTGCAGGCAGAACTGGAGGGCCAATAATTTGGGGCAGGCTTAGCTCCGTTGGCTGCTGTGGCCAATGGCTCAAAGCCAAGTGCAGGGGCTCAGCAGGGGTCAGCCGAGGTGATTCACCTGGGCTAATTAGGTGAAGGTCAGGGCTGAGTCTGGGCAGGCTGCCTGGATTGCAGCACCTGGTGATTTAGGTGGGCCAATCGTAAGGGTCACCTTGATGGCTTGGCGTGAGTCTTTGTCCTTGATTGGCAGGTAGTGTGTCCTTCGAACAGGAGCGCAGCAGTGCCACACAGTGGTGGATGCTGCCTCTCCACAACAAGAATGTTAGACAGCTTATGGCCTGTACTCAATGGAATTTATGAGAATTGGAAGGGATCTCATTTTAAACATTTTGAACGTTGAAAGGCATGGACAGATTAGATTTCCCAAGGCGGGAGAGACTAGAACAGGGGTGGCTAAACTTGCTTAATGTTTGAGAGCCACAACAATAATGCCATCGTGAGCCTTGCCCACTAAAACTGGCATTGTGAGCAACGGCTTGTACAATTCCTGTCACAGCCAACTGTAGTGCACACAATAATCACGTCGACATGATGGAATGATTAAACGGAGTTAATTACCAAAAACCTGAGCTTCACTGATACACGACTTGGTCAGGTTCCAGGTACAGGAGCAAGAGGGGTAAGTCCAGGCACACCAGCCTTTATTGGGAGGAACCAAAGGAGGGGTCAGGAAAGTTCAGGTAGGTTTGGACTGGCCAGTCCTTACATCTATGCAAATGCCTTTCACCACACCATCATACTATATATGCTGTTATATACGATGACCCAAAATTTCCACCTAAAATGTTGGTTTTGAGTGATATCCTTTGTATAAGACATATGGCAGTCTTCAGCTGATCCCAGAGGGTTTCAGGGGACGAGTCCGTGAGGCAGATTGCATCCTCGAGCTTTGCTTTGAGGTTTGCCTGGAAATTTCCTCTCACTTCGTCTGACTGCAAGTTTCCAATATTGAACCTCTTTCTGGGGGCTTTACTGTTCCTGGACTTGAAGCGAAGGTTGAGCTTGAAGCCCTTAAGGCTAGAGCTGGATGAGGTCCTCACCTGGGAAGAGACGTATAAGGCAATTGAACAACTGAAAAGTGGCAAAGCAGCAGGTATGGATGGAATCCCCCCAGAGGTCTGGAAGGCTGGCAGCAAAACTCTGCATGCCAAACTGCATGAGTTTTTCAAGCTCTGCTGGGAATAAGGAAAGCTGCTTCAGAACATTCGTGATGCCATCATCATCACCCTGTACAAAAACAAAGGCGAGAAATCAGACTGCTCAAACTACAGGGGAATCACGCTGCTCTCCATTGCAAGCAAAATCTTCGCTGGGATTCTCCTAAATAGAATAATACCTAGTGTCGCTGAAAATGTTCTCCCAGAATCGCAGTGCGGCTTTCACGCAAACAGAGGAACTACTGACATGGTCTTTCCCCTCAGACAGCTCCAAGAAAAGTGCAGAGAACAAAACAAAGGACTCTACATCACCTTTGTTGACCTCACCAAAGCCTTCGACACCGTGAGTAGGAAAGGGCTTTGGTAAATACTAGAGTGCCTTGGATGCCCCCCAAAGTTCATCAACATGATTATCCAACTGCACGAAAACCAACAAGGTCGGGTCAGATACAGCAATGAGCTCTCTGAACCCTTCTCCATTAACAATGGCGTGAAGCAAGGCTGCGTTCTTGCACCAACCCTCTTTTCAATCTTCTTCAGCATGATGCTGAAACAGCCATGAAAGACCTCAACAATGAAGACGCTGTTTACATCCGGTACCGCACGGATGGCAGTCTCTTCAATCTGAGGCGCCTGCAAGCTCACACCAAGACACAAGAGCAACTTGTCCGTGAACTACTCTTTGCAAACGATGCCACTTTAGTTGCCCATTCAGAGCCAGCTCCTCAGTGCTTGACGTCCTGTTTTGCGGAAACTGCCAAAATGTTTGGCCTGGAAGTCAGCCTGAAGAAAACTGAGGTCCTCCATCAGCCAGCTCCCCACCATGACTACCAGCCCCCCCACATCTCCATCGGGCACACAAAACTCAAAACGGTCAACCAGTTTACCTACCTCGGCTGCACCATTTCATCGGATGCAAGGATCGACAACGAGATAGACAACAGACTCGCCAAGGCAAATAGCGCCTTTGGAAGACTACACAAAAGAGTCTGGAAAAACAACCAACTGAAAAACCTCACAAAGATTAGCGTATACAGAGCCGTTGTCATACCCACACTCCTGTTCGGCTCTGAATCATGGGTCCTCTACCAGCATCACCTACGGCTCCTAGAACACTTCCACCAGCGTTGTCTCCGCTCCATCCTCAACATTCATTGGAGCAACTTCATCTCCAACATCCAAGTACTCGAGATGGCAGAGGCCGACAGCATCGAATCCACGCTGCTGAAGATCAAACTGCGCTGGGTAGGTCACGTCTCCAGAATGGAGGACCATCGCCTTCCCAAGATCGTGTTATATGGCGAGCTCTCCACTGGCCACTGAGACAGAGGTGCACCAAAGAAGAGGTACAAGGACTGCCTAAAGAAATCTCTTGGTGCCTGCCACATTGACCATCGCCAGGGGGCTGATATCGCCTCAAACTGTGCACCTTGGCGCCTTACAGTTCGGCGGGCAGCAACCTCCTTTGAAGAAGACCGCAGAGTCCACCTCACTGACAAAAGACAAAGGAGGAAAAACCCAACGAACCAATTTTCCCTTGCAACCGCTGCAACCATGTCTGCCTGTCCCACATCGGACTTGTCAGCCACAAACGAGCCTGCAGCTGACGTGGACATTATCCCTCCATAAGTCTTCATCCGCGAAGCCAAGCCAAAGAAAGAAGAAAAAAGAAGACAACCCCAAATCTGGCACTTACCACTGACCAGCGGACACTGTTAAAAGCCAAGTCACAACATTTTAATAACAAATTATAATTTAAAGGTTTATATTTTATTTGGATATTTTAAAATAAATCATCGTTGTCTCCTATAACAGGATGTTTAAAGCCTGTGCCATGCCAACAGCAGTCGGACCGGGCGGATGGACCCTGAGAGGAGTGCTGAGACTTTGTAAATGACTAATGGGGTATGTGGGAGATTACGTCAGAGCTGGCAGGAAGATGGCGGTAGTGTTGTGACTTCATTGGCAAGATGCAGATTTTAGACCAGCCGTACAAGACGAACCGATTTTAAGGTGAACATTTTAAGTTTTGAGGATCATCTTATAACATCCCAATTATGGTATTGCTGCAAGCCGCATGTAGCTCACGAGCTGCAGTTTGGCCACCCCTGGTCTAGAAAATGAAGGCACAACTTCAGGATTGAAGGGTGCTCACTTAGAACAGATGTGGAGAAATTTGTTTAGCCAGAGGATGGTAAATCTGTTGCCAAAGGTAGTTGTGGAGGTCAGGTCAGTCATCGGGTGTATGTGTAGCAAATATTGATAGGTTCTTGAGTGAAACATGAAAGTCTGCAAATTCTGTGATTATAGTAAAATCACGGAATACTGGAGCTCAGTAGGTCTCACAGCGTCCGTAGGAGGTAAAGATATATTACTGATGATTTGGGCCTAACCCCTTCAAGTGTTATAATTTCCTTTTTAGTAAAATGGGATTATCATTGTAAGGGATAGTATAAACTGGAGAGACTGAATGGTCACAGTTAACATTTAATATTTCACAAAAGCCCAGCACAAATCTCAGCCCAGTGATAATTCAATATACTGGAAGAACTGAGGGAAGGTTTGCCACAGTCTGTTCCAGATTCAATACATTTACAAAGACATTGTGATTTTGCAAAGGGAGAACCATTCTGACAGCTGAAGAGAAAACAGCTTTTTGAAGCAGCTCTTGTGGACAGACCCTTTTGTGGAATTCAGAGCAAAGTATGTTCTGTGAATGACAGGGCCATTTCAGTGGATTGACCTGTGCCAGGAAGGTCTTTTGGGAAGCAAAGTGCTTCATTTTGATTGTAATTCACAGTGGAGGTCACTTCGAGAGACTGCTTCATTTTTAAGTGTGACTAACAGAGAAATTACTTGGAGAGACCGATGCCAGGGTCTTGGAAGCTTTGTGGATGCTGCCCAGTTCGAGTCTTGCCTACAAAAGGCAAAGGCAATGCAAGGAGAATTCGTGAATCTGTAGCACCCACAACTCCAGTCTCCCCATCAGTTCAACATTAATTCTGGGCATCAAATTTCAAAGGCCTACACTTCAACGCTGACTTTGAAAGACTGAACTTTGTAGTAATTTTCTAGATTTTGGCCTGGACTGTAATGGTTTGGGTATATCACATTACACACACCTGCACGTAGCTGGGGATAGATTTAGTGTTAAGGATAGTTTAACAGTTAAGACAATAATTTAAGAGTTAGAAATAAAATTAACGTTTTAAAATTAAACACTGTCTGGTTCATCGTCTACTGCTGCTCATTACGTGTGGTTCATACAAGGTATGAGCAGCGCCTGATTAAAAATGTCAGGGGTAGGAGTACAGACCAACACAGGTGACAATTGGATATGGAGAAGCCAGGAGAAAGGAAGATGAGAATTGATAGGGGAAGGGTTTAAGAACTCTGTAGGTGTTGCAGTGTCTAAAGGAGGTAAAGATCTATCACTGACGTTTCAGGCTTCAGCCCTTCTTCAATGTATGAGAAAGAACAGGCGTTGTAGAGCGCGTCGAAAGAAGCAAAGACTTGTTGATCCAAACCAAGGCTTTAACTAGAAGACTGGAGTGTATCACATGTAGGTCGACCAGTCCAGAATGACCTGGTCTGGCTAGGAGCAACCCTTTAAGACCTGCCAGTAGGTGTGGCTATGCTCTCAGCTAATCACAGTCATCTTACACTACAATCTGTACATATACACATTGGTGATGGAATCTGTACTATCACAGGCATCAAATATGATTGTGGTAGAAACAAACACTCAATCTCGTGACTACTCTGGGAATTGAAAGGCATAGAAAATCAGTGTGTAGTCAACTTAATATTTTTTATTTACAGTATAACTAGTGTATTTGCAGGAATAAGTACATGTACGAGAACATGAAAAAAATATTTGCGTTTATAGTAAATAGCTTACCACAATATTCAAATATGGCAAACATAGTACAGGTATAGGTAAAACATTATGGAAATGTTTAAAGAATAATAAGCAGGAGAGTTCTGGAGCCCTGTAAACCCCTTCAGCTGATATATAGCTTAGCTCATTGCTGTTTGTGAATCTTGTGTGAAAATTCAGTACAGCGCTTGGCTTGCTAACAACAAAAGTATAGCAAAAAATGTATCACTACTTAATGCTGTGTTCATAAGCCTATTATTACATTTTTGGTTCTTTGCATGTGTTGATTATCAAAAAAATTATTTAATTTCACATATGCATTAAAAACATATATAAATGTCATAATTGAAAATAATTAAAAGTTAATTTAGTGAATTAAAAAAAATTCCCCTCCCATCCTCCCCCCTCCCCCAACAACCTGATAGAAAAGAAGGAAAACATCTGGATAGTTTTCGTCAGTTTTTATAAATACTATCAAATAAAATCTAACATATCTTAATTTTCTTGATTTTAGAAGTCAGAAGGTTCAGGTTGGATGATTACAACTTAATTCCTACAAATTGTAAATATGATCTCCAAATTTTTTCAAAAATTTCAAATTTGTTACATAAATTATATATAATCTTTTCAAGTGGTATCCAACTCCCTATTTCAGTCTGGCCATCTGCCCATTCCCAAATACACATCAGATTTCCAAGTTACTGCTACTCATTTTTAGCTACCAGTGAAACTGCTGTTACAGGTCCAGAGGACCCCAAAACCCAGCAACAATAGAAATTCACCAAGACAACTGGTTACTTAAACAAATGTTTTAATTTTCTTTAAACATAAAAACTGGATCAAACTTTAACTTATTACTATTAACTTAATCCCATTCTAATTCTAAGTGCACGTATATGTAATGTATATAAATTCAGAAAAGTTCTTTGATTCACAGTCCAGTCTCACTTCTCACTCAAGTTCACTGGTATCAGGCAATTCTTATACTGTGCACAGAATTTAAAATTTATGAATTTTCACCAGGCTCTGGTACTTAAATAGTTACCGCTCAGGAAGTTTCTTGTCAATTTTAGAGAGAGATTCGTTGCTCGTTGGACACGTACAAACTGATTTACTTCCATCAGTCACTTCAGTGTTTTGCCAAAGAAACTTGCCGTATCATGGGTTTTCCAAATGATAACTACAGAGTTCATTTCGTTTCCCTTATTTCAGGTGAGACACTCAAGCCAGCCATTTCCTCTTGAAAGGACCACAAGTGTTTTCAACAGGTTGAACTCAGAATTCACAACCTATCTTCCAAAATGGGGTTTCAACAAGCTGCCAGCTTGCCATGACTGCAAAAACCAGTTTTCTCTCGCTTAGAAAGCCTGTTTGGTCTGCTCTCTCTCTCTGCTTGCAAAACCCACATGACCTTTTAGAACAGAAAACTGCATCCAGACAAATTGCAGAATGTAAGGTAAAACATCATGAGATGGGAATGTGTAGGGAGTTACCCTGTACAGGGCAGTAACAAGAAGGGGAGGTGTCCTTGTACTCCTGTTAGGTAAAACATCATGAGATGGGAATGTACAGGGCTGTAACAAGATGTAAATGCATCCTTGTACTTACAAGATAAGAGAGACATTGATGGATTGAGAGGCAGGAAGCTAGCAGGGAAAGGATAGCAACAGTTTTAGTCATTGGACAAGTAATGATATGATGATGTTCTAAGCATGTATCCAAGGGTATAAAAAATCACCATTTTGCTGATAACGGCAGAATGCATTCTCCGACTAACTTTGTTAGTCGCAAGTGTTACAATCCGGTAATAAAGAACAAAGAACCCTGATTTCGACTCAGCCTGGTGTTTGTCTCACTCATTCATGAACAAAGCAGACCTAACAAGAACCAGATCCAAACTTCTGAGTTCATTGATCTATTGCTTTCAAAACAATAATCCATTACTCCACAGCAGTAATTAACACCTTCTTGTGAAGTCCCTATAGGAATTCTTCAAAGTTTTTGCAAAGGCACTCTGAGCCTGGACTGTCTGGCTGGAGCAGAGCTCTGTTTTATGAAGTGTTTGTTTGTGACCTATACTACCCCCAAAATCCATCTACTTCAAAAACATATCTATATATAATATAAAATATAATCCATCACACTACTCCACTAGCCCACTGGTTTGCAGGTGGTAGGACGTGGTGAAATGGAGTCATGTGCTGCAGAGGCATGACAGTGCAGCTGTTACGGAGTCCAGAGGACCCTAAAAACCAGCAGCAATAGATATGCACCACTATACAAAGGGGTACTTAAGCAAAAGTAGTTTTTAATTATATTTGAACAAGAAAACAGAATTAAACTTTAACTTATTACTATCAACTTACTTAACCTACTTAATCCCCCCTCTAATACTAAGCGCAGGTGTGTGTAATATGTATATAAGCTTAGAAAAGTTCTTTGGATCACAGTCCAATCTCACTGGATGCAGGCAATTCTTGTACTGTGCACAGAAGTTAGCATTAACAAAGTTCACCAGGCTTTGGTGCTTAACAGGCAAATGGTTACCACTCAGGAGTGTTCTGGTTGGTTTTCTGAGAGATATTCCTTTTGTTCCAGGACATCAGCACCTGATTCCTTCTCGATCAGTCTTGCTGACAAAACTTGCCTCCTTCAGGGTTCTCCAGATGATCCTCTTTCTTTCAGGTCACCTTTCAGACAGCTAGTCTTCTCCTTTGACCAGGCAGTCTTCCAAAGTTTGCCGGCTTGTCCTTGTGGAACTGATTTCTCTGTCTCTCATTCTCTCTCAGCTCCTTCCCTCTCTGAGAGCAAAGCTGTTCTCCCATGCCTGCAAAATCACATGCTCTCTCAGACATGCTGCTGAATGTTGCTACTTTCTGCAAAATACCACTCTGCAAAAGTTTTCTTTTAAAATGTTTGTGTGCAACCTGCTCTAACAATTCCTCCCAAACCACCTCTAAATACTGTAACACAGCCCAAAGTGCAGAAGTAAATTGCGCACCTCTGTTGGAGGTGATATGCACAGGTACCACAAAATGTGCCATCCAGGTAGATAAAATGTCCTGGCACATCTCAGTTGTTATGTCAACCATGGGTGCAGCTTCTGGCCAGTGGATGAATCAATCAACCATGGTGAGAATGTACTTGTGGCCATGCAACATGGGCAGAGGTCCAATGACGACGATGTGGATATGTTGGAACCTCTGCGTGGTGGGAGGGAAATGCTGCACTAGCCCTTGGTGTGCTTATGGACTTTGGCCATTTGACAAGCCAGATAAGTCTTTGCCTATTGAGAGACCTGTTTTTTTGACCATGCCAGACATATTTGGATGCTATAAGTTTGACTGTAGTGCATATCAAGGGGTGCAACAATCCATGTACAAGGTCGAAAATTCTTTTGCACATGATGTGGGTACGAGGGGCTGGACTCTTCCTGTGAAAACATCACTGGGTAATGTAGTCCTCTCTGGGCCCATTTCTGTTTTGTGCAGCTGAAGTCCTGTGACTGCAGTCCAGGAAGCTTGCACCTCCGCATCTTCTTGCTGGATCTTGGCCAAGGTGTTCAAGTCCAGGCCCTCTATGATGGAGCTGGTCTCAGGTCTGGAGGGAGTCTGCAACGACGTTGTCTTTCCCCAACACATGCTGAATGTCTGAGGTGAACTCTGAGATGAAAGACATGTCACTGTTGTCTTGCTGTCCGTGGGTCTGATATTTTCGATAGGGCGAAAGTGAGGGGTTTGTGGTCGGTGAATGCAAAGAACTGCTGTCCCTCTAAGAAATGGTGGAAGTGCTTCAGGGCCAGGTAAAGCGCCAACAGTTCCCGATCGAAGGTGCAGTATTTAAGTTTGGGGATACGTAGATGGCAGCTGAAAAAGGTGAGTGGCTGCCAGTGGCCATTGACTTGTTGTTCTAGGACTGATCCTTCTGCTGTGTTGGAGGCGTTCGATGTCAGAGCCAGTGGGGTGTCCATATTGGGTATGCTAGCATGGTTGCTTTGGCTAGTGCCTCTTTAGCTTCCTGGAATGCTGTCTTTGCCTCAGGCGTCCATGTTAACAGTTTTTGTTTGCCAGTCAACAGGTGGAAAAGTAGGTGTAGTATCTTGGCAGCTGCAGGGATAACCCTTGACGGTGGAGGGCCGTGGGATGTTCTGGACGCCTGCCATTTTAGTTTGCAATAGAGCTCCTCCAGCGGAGACGACAATGTGTCCAAAATAGTCAATGGTCTCCTTACTGAAATTGCACTTGCCCGGGTTGACAATAAGTCCGAAATCATTGAGCTTCTGGAAAAGGAGTCTGGACATGCTGACCCTCCGTAGTGCTGGCTACCAGGATATTGTTCAGGTAGATGGAAATGAAGGGGATGTCTCTGGAACTGTGTCCATTAGACATTGAAATGTTTGTGCCACATTTTTCAAGCCAAACGACATTCTCAGATATTCAAACAGCTTGAATGGGGTTTATAATGGCTGTCTTGGGCACATTGTCTAGATCTACGTGGATTTAGTAGTAACCTTTCACAAGGTCCACTTGGGAAAAGAACTGTTTCCCCTGCAGATTCACGGCGAAACCTGAATGTGTGGTATTGGGTAGCGATCTGGTATCATTGCATTGTTCAGTCTTCAGTAGTCCCCGAATGGTCACCAGCTCCCACTTGCTTTAGGAACCATATGTAGGGGAGACAACCAGGGGCTGTTGGAACATTTGACAATACCCAGCTTTTCCATTGTTTTAAATTCCTCTTTGGTTTGTTGTAAACGGGTGAGGGTGGGAGTCTCCTTGCCTAGAAGTGAATGGGCGGTCCTTTGGACATCACTTAATGTTGGACGTTGTGCAGCAGGGTGTTCAAATCAAAATCTGGGGTAAGGATTTTGGGAAACTCAGTTAGGAGATTATAGCCACCTTACCATTCCACAGGAACCTTCTGACACATTCGCCAAGAGCCTTAAAACCACGTGACAATAAAATAGGTAAATTGCAAACAAATTGGTATCTTGTGTGGCCCCTTTAAGAGTATTCCTGGCTGTCTTCTTTCTCTGGTCTGTAGTATTCTGCACAAACTGGTTGCGTTCTCTTCTTCTGGGCTTCCTGCCAATTTGCCTGGCTGGTATCTTATGTTTTTATGCCGAGTTCTCTCTGTCCTCACTGAGAACAGCTTAATTTTTAAACTGTGCAAATGCAGACAAACGTATTTTAACAAAAGCTTCTAGAATTCAAGCAGTAGCAGCCACGGCAGTATTAGTGGAAGGAAGCCGAAAATTTATCTTTGGAGAGAGTCTGGTTGTATTCACTCCCCACACTGTCAGAACCATTTTAACTCAGAAGTCTCACAGATGGTTGACAGACTCGAGAATTTTAAAGTATGAGGCAATCTTAATGGAAAAAGATGACTTAACCATTTGTACAGATAAAAGTCTGAACCCTTCACAGTACCTGTACTCGTCAGAAGAACCAGAGGACTCAGAGCACGATTGTACCGAGGTGGTCGAGCTGCAAACGAAAAATCGAGATGACTTAGAAGAGGAGCCCCTCTCAAAAGGACAACGGAGGTTCACAGATGGATCGTCGAGCTGTATAAATGGAAAGAGATACAGCGGATATGCTTATCGTTGATGGAGTTACCGGAACCAAGGTGGAAACTGGGCATCTGCTTGGCAGCTGGTCTGCTCAGTCCTGCAAGTTGTATGCCCTAATGAAAGCCCTGGAACTGTTGGAAGGGCAGGATGGTACCATATATACAGATGTGAAATACACACATTTGGGAAAATTTGTAAAGAATGGGGGATGATAACAGCAAGAGAAAAAGAACTAAATGAGCAACTAATTGAAAAAACTTTGGAAGCATTAATCAAACCAGAAAGAATTGCCATAGTACATGTACCAGAACATCAGAAGGGGAACTCACCAGAAGCTCAAGGAAATCGGATGACTGATGAACTGACCCGACAAGTGGCACGATCAGGAACAGTGCACATGATGACTCTGATACCTCTCAGAGAAGGACTGAAGAAGGTGCCTATCTTTTCCCTCCCTGAAGAACAAATGGAAAAGATGGGAGCAAAGAAGATGGAAAATGGTGGCTCCCCGATGGAAGACAATTGTTAAATAAAGAAATCACCCGGCAAATACTAGGGGAACTGCACTCACGCTCCCACTGGGGATTGCAAGCACAGAGTGATGCATTCTTACAAACTTATGCCTGCAGAGGAGTCTATACCCTAGCAAGACAGACAGTGAACCGCTGTGTGATCTGTTTCAAGGTTAATAAGAAAGTTATGAAAGCTATGCCTGGAGGACAACCTTTAGCAATCCGGCCATTTCAGTGGATTTCACCGAACTCCCTAGGTCCAGAGATGGAAATTTCTACTAGTAATAGTGGACCACTTCACGAGATGGGTCAAAGCGTTCCCCACCGTCAATGCCACTGCACAAGCAGTGGCAAAAATAATTCTGGAACAAATTGTACCCCGATATGGAATAGCCGAGTTTATCGATTCAGATCGGGGAACGCACTTCTCTTCTAAAATTCACAGCCTGGTCTATGAAGCCTTAGGGATAGAATGGAAGCTGCATACACCATAGCATCCACAGAGTTCGGGAAGAGTGGAGCAAATGAATGCCACTTTAAAAAGGCAAATTACAAAATTAAAAGAAGAGACTAAATTACCCTGGACCAAATGCTGACTGATAGCTCTTCTCAGAATTCGGACAGCCCCACAACAAGACATTAGAATATCCCCATACGATGTTATTTGGATTCCCATATTTGGGGCGGGTAGAAGGCATACCGACAGTTGAAAGTAATGATGTGTTTTTAAGGAACTATTTACTAGCAGTGTCTCATTCTCTTGAAGATTTAAAAGCTAAGGGTCTGCTGGCGCAGAGCCCTCCTCTGGATTTCCCTATCCACTCTGTGAATGCTGGTGACTGGGTCCTGATCAAATCGTGGAAAGAAGCTTCAGACCCGGTGGAATGGACCACATCTGGTACTGTTTACCACAGAAACATTGGTACGAACGAAGGAAAAGGGGTGGACACATGCTTCAAGATTAAAGGGACCAGTGGACCCACCACCAGCCGCAGAGGGAAAGAAAGAAGAGTAAAAAGGGACAGAAAACTACAATAATTAAACTTATACGCTGTTGCACATACATCCTGGATGGATCAGCTAATATCTCAGATTTGGCAGTCCATATTAAAAAGTATAGAGAGAAAATCTGGGAGGCTGGAGACAAATATCAAAAAGGAAGTGTATGGAGTGATTGGACATGGGGAGATTGGAATGTTGGAGGTTGGGGGCCATGGTTAATGCACCTTGCAATATATGGTTTAATGATTATAGTGGGTTTATTTATTGGATTGGCCATCCTACGATGTATTCTTAACAGATTATTCTACTCAACTACTGGAGTGAAGCAGATGGTATTAAAAAAAACCCATGGCAGATGAACACCGACAAATCCAACTCGTGTTACAATTTGAGGAAGCAAAAATGCAGTTTAATCAAAAATACATGGTAAAAAGGGAGGAATTGTGAAATATGGTTGAAGATGATTAAACTCGCATCATTCTGCGAAAAGGATGGAATGCAAAGAATGTAGATGAGAGCTTGAAAACAGACAATACTAGGTCGTAGGCCCCTTCTTATTAGGAGCCCCAAGGATGGAAGGATCTAGTTCAGGCTGGTACAGTGACCTAAGGTAGTCTATAGCTAGTACTGCGCTTGCTTAATAGAGACATGAATATTGACTTAGACGCCCCTAAGGAGGGAATGAACTAATTAACATAACATGTGATGTATGAAGAGGGAGGAACTGAGTGATACCTGGATTGATGGAAGGGTAAAGGAGAGTGTTGTAATGTATTGGGATTCTGATTGGAAGACGGTAAATGAAGGTGGGGTGATGTTGAGCACGGGACTGTACAAGAGTGATGATTTTGAAACTCTGGTGTGTCTCCAGACCAGCGACACCTGGCTCTGCAGACTCAAAATAAAGCTGAACCTGTTCTCCAAGACCCGTCAAGGCAAATAGCGCCTTTGGAAGACTACACAAAAGAGTCTGGAAAAACAACCAACTGAAAACCTCACAAAGATTAGCGTATACAGAGCCGTTGTCATACCCACACTCCTGTTCGGCTCTGAAT
This sequence comes from Narcine bancroftii, assembly GCF_036971445.1. Lineage (NCBI taxonomy): Eukaryota > Metazoa > Chordata > Chondrichthyes > Torpediniformes > Narcinidae > Narcine > Narcine bancroftii. The sequence continues at coordinate 88,941,572 of NC_091470.1, read as the reverse complement.
CATGGGTCCTCTACCGGCATCACCTACGGCTCCTAGAACGCTTCCATCAGCGTTGTCTCCGCTCCATCCTCGACATTCATTGGAGCGACTTCATCCCTAACATCGAAGTACTCGAGATGGCAGAGGCCGACAGCATCGAATCCACGCTGCTGAAGATCCAACTGCGCTGGGTAGGTCATGTCTCCAGAATGGAGGACCATCGCCTTACCAAGATTGTGTTATATGGCGAGCTCTCCACTGGCCACCGTGACAGAGGTGCACAAAAGAGGTACAAGGACTGCCTAAAGAAATCTCTTGGTGCCTGCCACATTGACCACCGCCAGTGGGCTGATATCGCCTCAAACCGTGCATCTTGGCACCTCACAGTTTGGCGGGCAGCAACCTCCTTTGAAGAAGACCGCAGAGCCCACCCCACTGACAAAAGACAAAGGAGGAAAAACCCAACACCCAACCCACCAATTTTCCCTTGCAACCGTGTCTGCCTGTCCTGCATTGGACTTGTCAGCCACAAACAAGCCTGCAGCTGACGTGGACATTACCCCTCCATAAATCTTTGTCCGCGAAGCCAAGCCAAAGAAGAAGAAGAAAGTGATTGTGAACACTTTATATTGGGATCATCCCTTAATTCTGAATTATACAATTCCTTGTAAAACCTTCCAAATGCATCATTTATTTATTTTTGGTTTACATGAGATCTTGCCTTCCCGTCTGAATTGCATTTATTGTTCGAGGCCTCTTGCACCCTCACCTGCCAGGTCAAGGGGAATAAATGTCTTACCTTGATGGTAGTGGTAACACCACTACCATCTTTCCGCTGGCTCTGATGCAATCTCACGCATGCCCTGTTAATTATTTGCGAAGTCTCAGCATTTCTCCGTGGGGCCCTTCCGCGCAGTCCAACTGCTGTCAGCTTTGTACAGACTTTAAATGTTACAAGACCTGACAGTGGTTCATTTTAAAATTTAAATGATCATGTTATTAAAATATTGTAATTTGGCTTTTAACAGCATCCACTGGTCAGTGGTAAGTGCCAGATTTGGGGGATTAGTCTTGTACAAACGGTAACGCTCAAAACCAACATTTTAGGTGAGAAGCTAAAATGCTGAGAAGTGGTAAGGGGAGGGTAGCTCTCTGAATGGAAAGGGAAGAGGGTGGAGAGCTGGAAGAAAGGAGACAAAGGGATGGGGAAGAAAGGGAGACAAGAGAGAGCCCTAGCAGAATCCACAGAAGTTAACGTTAACGCCATCAGGTTGGAGTATTAAGTGTCGCTTCTCCAATTTGCAGGTGGCTTCCAATTTGAAAGTACATGAGGTCATGGGCAGACATCTTGGTGTGGGAGTGGGGTGTGGAATTGAGATCCATACTATTGCAGTGGACTTAGCAAAAGTGCTCAACCAGTCTTCCAGTCTGTGCCCAGTCTCTACATTGTAGAGGTCACAATGGGAGCAATGGATGCAGTATTCACAAGTGAAGTTTAGCTTCTCTTGGGAGCACTGTTTGGGGTCCCAAGTGGAGGTGAGGAAGTGTGGGTGCCGTCACAGGAGTAGGTACCAAGGGGGTGATCAATAGAAAGAGATGAGTGATCAAGGGAGACATGGAGGCAGCAGATCCTATAGAAGGTGGAGAGGGGAAGATGTGTTTGGTGGTGGAATCACATTGCAGGTGACGGATATTGTGGAGGATAGGTTGGATGTGGAGTCTAATGGTAGTAGGCGAGGACAAGGGAACCCTTTACCTTGAGTATAGGGCTGGAATGAACGAGGGCAGATATGTTGAAAATGGGGGAGATGCAAGCAAAGGCTGAGTTAATGGTGACAGAAAAGCCACGATTATTGAAGAAGGACATCTCAAATTATATGGAATGGAAGACCTAATCCTGGGAGCAGATGCGACTGACACAAACGAATTGAGAGAGAGAGAGATGAAATCCTTACAAGAGACAGGGAGCGAAGAGGTGTAGTTAAGGTCATTGTAGGAGTTGGCAGGCTTGTAGAAAATATCTGTCAAGTTTGGAGTGTTACGGGACCAGAGGACCCCAAAATCCAGCAGCAAGAAAAATTCACCAAGATAAATGGTTACTTAAACAAAAGTTGCTTTTAATTTTCTTTAAACATAAAAACAGGATCAAACTTTAACTTATTACTATTAACTGAACTTAACCCCCTTCTAATTCTAAGCACATGTGTATGTAATAAGTTCAGGAAAGTTCTTTGATTCAGTCCAATCTCACCTCACTCCTCCAAGTTCACCGGTATCAGGCAATTCTTATACTGTGCAGAGAATTTAACATAAATTTTCACCAGGCTCTGGTGCTTAAAGGTAAATGGTTACAGCTCAGGAAGGTTCTAATTAGTTTCAGAGAGATTCATTGCTCATTGGCCACACTCAAACTGATTTCCCACGATCCGTACTTCAATGTCTTGCCAAAGAAACTTGCCCTATTGTGGGTTTTCCAAATGATAACTCTACTTTTAGGTCACCACAAAGTTCCTCTTGCTTCCCTTATTTCAGGTGAAACAGTCTAGCCAGCCATTTCCTCTTGCGAGGACCACAAGGGTTTTCAACAGGCTGAACTCAGAACTCACAATCTGTTTTCAAAATGGGATTTCAACAAGCCGCCAGCTTGTTATGCTGCAGCTTCCAAAAGCCACTGCAGAACTCCAAATGAATTTTCTGTCTCTCTCTTTCACTCAGAGAAAGCCTTTTTGGTCATTTCTTTTTTTAAAAACTTTATTTATTCGTTCAAAAAACAAATAATAAGTGACATATACAACAATTAACCATAAACATGAATTTTTTTTCTATATATATATATATAGAAAAAAAAGGAAAAGAACTCCCCCCCTTCAGCCAACTCTCTTAAGGAGAGCCATAAAGAAAGAAAAAAGAAAATTAAAGAAAATTTAAATATACATGAATTGAAATGTAAATATTCTGAATATAACAACCACTTATTAATAAAAAAAGATGTTGAATGACATCTTGACCCAAATCAGGATTTTAAAAAAACTGCTATTCTGAATCAATAACAGAGTTTGTCATTGTCTCGCATTTTGCACTGCTAGTCAAAGTATTGCTTCTCTGTCCAAATAACTCAAACATCGAATTATTACCGGTCTCGGTGGTTGACCAGTTGAGGGTGTTCTTCTTAAAGCTCTATGGGCTCTTTCCAGTACCAATCCCCCAGAAAAAAATTCTTGCCCTAATACTTGCGGGATCCAGTCTTTAAAAAACAACGGAGGATCTTGTCCTTCTATAACTTCTGGCAAACCAACAATTTTCACATTATTCCTTCTGCTTTGATTCTCCAAGTAGTCTATTTTCCTCTCTAGCTCCTTCTCATGTTCTCCCAATTCTATGATTGATTTTTCAACCTTCAACACTTTTTCTGTGTTAGAGATCACTTGTTGTTTACAGTCCAAAAAAGCAGTCTGAAATTTTTTTAAATTTTTCATAAGATGCATCCACACGTGCTTTAACTGTATTCAATTCTGAACTTATACTAGCATTCATTTGAACCATCTCATTCATTAGAGGTTGAATGACTGCATTTAATTACATACACTGTAAGTCAGAAAAACTCAGCTCTGCTCTCTCAGACGTAGTGGCAGAACAAGGTAACTGCAGCTCCTGCTGCAACTCAACAGAAGGCATTTTAAAAGTTTTACTGCGGGTCTGGACTCCCAGTGATGGCACTCCGACTTCCTCAGGGAGTCGCCGCTGGACTCCCCCCTTATCTCGTTTTTTCATGAAAACACAAAGATAAGCGATTTCTTCAGATTGAAGTGCTTCCTGATGCATTTCCAACAATGGAGTCATCTTCCTGCATGCTCCCTCCGTTGAAATCAAAAGGCTTTCAAATCAGGATCCACTTCTTGGGAACAGGCACCTTCTTCCAGAGAACGGGTAATTCCAGCGCCATCCTTCACTTGGTGAGTAATAGACATTTTGTTTCAGCTCCCACAGGCAGTCTTTGAGATTTAGACACTGAAGAGATTAAGCCTGAGGCTGTATCAAGTCGTCTAGGCCCCAAATCTTCAGCACTTCCAAAATGTAACTTCTTCTGCACTTGAGGTTTAATCTTTTTACCATTTGTGGCCATAATAATTCCTTGATACTTTAAACTAAAATTTAAAAAGTTTGAACTTGAAAACAAAGAGTTAGAGAACAGGCACTTAAAAGTCTGGCCAGACTTGAGACTCTACGCCATCTTGCCACGCCCCCTTTTTGGTCGTTTCTCTCTCTCTGCTTGCAAAATCACACGACCTTCTTAGAACAGCAAACTGCAACCAGACAGATTTGGGGACTGGAATCAATTTCTTGAGCCTGGCCATCTGTTGCTTTCAAAACAATAATCCATTTACTCCACAGCATCAGTCCAATTAATACCTACTTGTGAAGTCTCCACAGGCATTCCTCAAAGTTTCTATAAAGTCACTGTGGACATAACATCTCTCCTTGTACATAGCGCTTACATTTTAAATAAGATCGCTTTTGTGAAATGTTTCTCTGTTTTTGGTGACCTACAATAACCCCCCCCCCCCCCATCTCTTTTAAAAAGCTTATTTATATATAAAATATAATATAAGCGTTCACTGGAGACAGAAAGATCATAAAGAAAAAGGACCAAGTGAATTTGAGGGCAGGTAAAAGTTAACAGCAAAGTTGATGAGTTAATCTGTTTGACCAACTATCGCTTACAATCTGATGCTTGAAAGAAGCATGAGTAATGAAGGAAAATGAACAGTGAAAGCACCAAAATTCAATAATAAAGTCAGGAAAAGAATGATAGCTAAAAGAGAAACACCAAACCTGAAGTGTTATTCCAAACCTAAAATTAGTAAATAAGACACAGTTCAACACTGTGGTTTGAGGAGAGGTTTGCGTCAAGGTTGACACCAGTAAAACAGCTATAGTAGGAAGGATACGAGTGGTGTTATGTTATCAAATACTAGCTTGATTTGAAATGGAAAGCAACACAGTAAATGAGAGGTGATGCGGACAGGGAAAATATAAAGGAAGATTGGAGGGCTGCCTATTCTCTTCTACCACCAACAGCTCAAATGTGAAAAGCCAGAAAATCTACAGTCTAATTAAATTTTGATCGGTTTTTAATAATATAAAACATTGTGGTCTGACAGTTTTTGTTGGTTGTGGCATTGGATATCACACTCCTTTAAGAGTCCTCTGTCAGAACTGTGATTGAAGTTACTGTCTGAACCAAGTCTTAAAGAACATGCACTGTCAAAACAGGGAATGAAACAAGAAAAACTGGCAGGAAGGATCCATCACACTTGCTTCATTCAAGACAATAAAACTCCAGCAATCCAGCTTAGTTAAGCCTTCAGCAGTACTGAACAAGCTGATGTTTTTGGACAACTGGCAGTTACCTCTATTTATGAATAATGAGGAGGCAGTGTCCACCACCTGGCAGCGCTGCTGCACTCCTGTTCGGAGGATACATTGCCTGCCAATCAAGGTGACCCTTGTGATTGGCCCACCTAAATCATCAGGTGCTGCAGTCCAGACAGCCTGCCTAGACTTAGGCCTGACCTTTACCTAATTGACCCAGGTGAATCACCTCAGCTGATCCCTGCTGAGCCCCTGAACTTAGCTTTGAGCCTCTGGTCACAGCAGCCAACAGGGCCCAAACTGCCCCAAGTGATTGTTCCCCTCAGTACTGCCTGCAGAACTATAAAGGACCACGTGTCCCTTTGTTCTCTCTTTGGACTTCTCGTAGCACATAAGTAGCACTTTTCACACTGGGTTGGGGTGGGGTGAGTCTCGAGGCCAGGTAGCAAGAATCGTGTCCATACTGGTCAAGTGGTGGGGGCACAGTATTACCTTGATCCTGATTGTTGATTGTGTATGTTCATGCAATTTCCCCCAGTCTCTGTCGGTTCCTCCCTCGTTATCTAGTGTACATTTACCTAACCTATTGACCCCGTTGTCCCGTTTGCATCCCTGAAATAAACATGTGCTTTGTACCTCAACGTTGGTCTGGTTCTTAACCTGTGGGACCCACACGAACCTGACAACAATAAGCAAACACACTTTTATGTTACTCAGCAGAATAATAAATTTTCATATGAACCGAGTGAGCTTAAACAAAAAAGAAAACATACAAGTGGTGAGAATCCTGGTAGCAAACAGGATGGTAGTGCTTAGCAAACAACAAATGATCCATCTAATGATGGAAACTTCACTTTTGCATAACCAGGAACTGAGAATGCTCTTTCCTTTGATATTTGTAATCTCTTTCTGTCTCACGGTATAGTGTGGAAATTTAAATTATTATAGTCGGTGTATCTGGCGTACCTGTGTGGACTGCAGCAAGTATTTTGGTGCACCTGCACGCATTCAACAATGAACTCTCATTAAAGCTACCCATGTTCCTGATGCCTATCCATGGCCCAGAACCCCAACCGCGGCTCCAGAGTTTATAGTAGGCACAGTCCCCGAATCTAACCACACACCGCTCTTCTAGAGCTCAGAAGGTTCACATACTAGATTAATGAGGGAGTCAGATACCAAATGATCAGGTTTTCCGAATAAGCAAATAGCAGATTTTCAACATTAGTCTGGTTTTAAAATTTAAAGTGCCGTAATTTTCTATTTGCTCTTCAGTTCAGATTTTTCACTTGTTTGCTTTAAGATAAATTGTCTGGGCTTTTGTCAATATCAACCCTCTCGTCTTTAGCTCTAGAAACAAACCAAAAATATTTATGCAGAAAATTTAAATGTCTTTAATGAAATTGACAAAGGTGGATTCAGAAAAGGTAAGCAACAAATTACGAGTTCAATATAAAGTTTTACAATTCTTCCCAGTGCATTAAATGGACATAGGTGGAATTCTATTACATGAAAATCTATCCATAAAAATTATGCATGCCATAATCCAAGTAGTAGAATGATAGCTAACATTAGATATTTTCACAATTTACTTTGATTTTCAAGATGTTTTCTCAGAAATGCTTGGATTCTTGGCCAGAGGTCTATTTGGGCTAGTGAATGTGGCTTCATTTGTCCTCCCCATAACACAGGGCATCCCATCAACCGATGAAAAGAGGAATAACAGAATGGAAAATACGGGGGCTCCAGCAAGTGTCCAGCATCTGGGTAACTGAGAAGCTCATAGTTATTTTTTCCATTTTCTTTCAGTCGCTCCACTGCTTGGTGAGCATAGAGTGGAGTGTTCCAATTTTTGTCATCCTCTCCAATGACAAACAAAAAGTGACCCTCTGCCTTTTCTAATGGGATGATGCTCTCTTTATTTGCTTCATCCTGTGGGTTATCCATCACTTCGGAAATATCTACCAGATTTGATTCCAGAAACTTGATGCGGTCTAGCGAAGCACTCAGACCTGTTAAAGTGATGTCTTTGTAATGCAAATGTCCCAAGGTGTTTGCATTGCATCCACCAATACTGACACCTGCTATCACATGTGGCAAGAATGTGGTCATTGAAAGGACTAGGTCTCCTCCCTTTGATATTCCTATTGCTCCAACTCCAGGACCCTTAACCTTGAAAAGTAATTTACACATGCATTAAAAACATCAACTTGATATGCTCCTGGTATAATAAACAAATTTGAGGGTGGCACAAACATTTTCTTGGATTTAAATGGCATACATGACTTTTTGCAGTTCTGAAGAAGAGTCATCAACACAAACCCTGGAACTCTCCACAGATACTATTACCAATATTTTCTGATTTTATTTTAGGTTTTCAGCATCTGCGGTATTTTTTTAAAAAAAAAAACCACAGCCTGATACTTTTGTCTTTATGTTCTTTAGGTCTGGTGTTTCAACACACATTAAATATGCTTAAGTCAGTCTTTCAGATGAGATTTGCTTCCTCAGATATCCTTTTTCACCTGGCATCTTGGCCAATTATATTGAATATCCTGCACACGTAAGTCAGGTGTCCCTCAAACAAGTTGAGCCTGGATTTAACGGAGGTCTTAATGCATGAAGGATGGGTTTCTGAACAGTGTGTAGAAAATGGGCAGAGTTGCTAATTTCCCAATTAAAAAAAGGAAATGTCTCATCCAATATGGAATGTTGGTCTCTCTCAGACTTCCTTCTCCCACTATTGTTCCCTCTTCTCTGCCTCTCGTCCTTCCTTCTCACCCATTCCCAGAAGTGCTAATTCAGTCAGTTTGACCATTTCTCCAAAACATCCTGTTGAAGTGCTGGGAGTTGAGGCTTGTAACTGGCCAGGGGTGGGTCCAGATTGCTGTTCCAGATTTCTTGCTAGATTTGATCCTGAATAGGATACTGACAAACACTCAGTGCAAAATACCAGCTAATGATTATTTTCTGGCAATAGATCCAATTTAATAAGACTGTTACTGGGTTGAAAAATGTGCAAGGAAAAGAGTCTTCTACATATTAATCTTTTACAGGGTTTGTTCATTTCTAGTGATAGAAAGCAAAGCCTTTACAATAAATATCAGAAATGGTGTAGGTATCATAACATAGATTCATCCAGTCATCCTGAAAAATCTTTTAACCATTTTAATTTAGATTGATCTGGCTTAAGCATTTTATTCTGCAATAAAGCATACATCTCAGATATAAATCCTTTCTTGCCACCATCAGTAAGTAAAATTTCAAATTTAGACCATCTAGGTAATCGTAACATACGCTCAAAATTATCCAACAATAGGCTTTAATTTGATAATAAGAAAAAAGAACATTCAAAGATATTTTATATTTCTTTTATTCTTTGAAATGAAATAAAACACCCTGTTTCATAACAATCTTCTACTAATTTAATTCCTTTCTGATCCCACAACTTCAAAAGTTGATTATAAAGTGTAAAAGGAAAAAGCTCATTTTGAAACAAAGGAGTTTTATCTGAAATTTTACCTGGAGTGCCAATAATTGCTTCATCATAATTGTCTTCATCAATTCTATTTAACCCCAGAGAAATTAAGGAAATATAAATTTTTTTCTTCTGATTTATGTTTTAGATGTCATAAGGAGATTGGTTGTTTTTTTTTTACAATCTACTTGGTTATGTGAGATGGTGAAACCTTTTTCCAGTACATTTCTTCTTTGGCTTGGCTTCGTGGACAAAGATTTATGGAGGGGGTAAAAAGTCCACGTCAGCTGCAGGCTCGTTTGTGGCTGACAAGTCCGATGCGGGACAGGCAGACACGGTTGCAGCGGAAAATTGGTTGGTTGGGGTTGGGTGTTGGGTTTTTCCTCCTTTGCCTTTTGTCAGTGAGGTGGGCTCTGCGGTCTTCTTCAAAGGAGGTTGCTGCCCGCCAAACTGTGAGGCGCCAAGATGCATGGTTTGAGGCGGTGGTCAATGTGGCAGGCACCAAGAGATTTCTTTAGGCAGTCCTTGTACCTTTTCTTTGGTGCACCTCTGTCACGGTGGCCAGTGGAGAGCTCGCCATATAACACGATCTTGGGAAGGCGATGGTCCTCCATTCTGGAGACGTGACCCATCCAGCGCAGCTGGATCTTCAGCAGCGTGGAACCTTTAAAAGCTATTTTTAAATTGAAAATTTCATTTGATCCCTTAGTATTTTTATTGGGTTATATTAAGAAATTGAGCTTGGAGTTTGTAATGGAGGATTAAAACCATGTACTCAGATGCTTTTTGCTTATGTGGAACTGACGACACTGGGTCCACATGCAGGTCACCTTACTTTCAGAACTAGCAGATGTAATTAAACTCAGCCATGGGGACTTATCTGAAGATACACTTTGAAATGGAATTCCACCGTGAGGCCCAGGGAAAGCAGTTGTCAAATACGACACTCTGAAATTGACGTATTGGTCACAACCTGTCTTGCTCAAGAAGTTTTAATGAGTCCTTGTATCTACGAGATAAACCAGGATATCATAGCATCCTGCTCCATAATAATTAATCTTCTAAATTGTAGAATAGTATGCTCAGCTTTGATTTTGACTGACAAATGTTAGAGGGAGTGGGTGCATGATTAATTGTTTTTGGGGTATAAAAGTCTGTGGTCCTGCTGCTGAAGTTTAGACTCTCCGAGGGGTGGGAACACCCCTTGTCAAGAAGGAAGAACAGCCAGAGTCCGAGCAACGTCCCGGTCGGGGGAGGTGGAGAAGCTGCTACCAGCGCCCTGACAACCTACTACAAGTGTGCAGTTGTTGCCTCGCTTCGGCAGTTGGGACCAGTCCAAGCGTTGATAAGTATAGTTGGGAAGGGCTTGCATATTGTAGTGTGAAATCAGCTTTTGAATTAGTAATAAACATTTGTATAAACTGAACTGCTCTCGGTGTGTGTGTCTATTTTCTTTCGGTAGCTAAAACACTGTGACCAATCTAAAATGAACAAAATGAGAGGTATAAGTTTACCCAAGACAATTGGCGCTGCGAGCAGGGTTGGTCTCAAGATGTTTCGCCGAAAGAAAGAGGTGAGCCCTGAGCAGTTTTTGATTCCGGGATGGACTTCCAAAGATGATGGGTTTGGCATGCTGGCTAATACCCTGTCTTTGTTGGGACCACCCATCAGTTGGGATGAAAGGTTAGAACCCTTAAGTGTGCCTCTGGGAGAGCGGGTTGCCACTCTCCTCCGAGAAAGTAAATTTCCAAAAAAACGGGGGACGCTGACAGACGGTTTTTGGCTGCTGGCCACAGCCTTACGCCACTCCGTTCAGCGTGAAGTTGAATTAGTTCAGCAGCAGGTAAAGTCTGAACATAAGAGAAAACAACTAGAGGAGGAAGTAGAGACTCTGCGACAGCGCTGCTCGATGATGAGCGAAATTGTTAGCACCAGTCAGGATCGAGCCAAAGAATGGGAGGATAAGCATGTTCAAACAATTTGCCGTAATATTAAACTCCGGCAACAGCTCTGTGCGAATAAGGAAAAGCAAGGGGTAGAACCTGATCCACACCGTATTCGTGCCATGATAAGGAATGGCAATGATCCTGATGTAATTGATGATTGGGACGGGAATATCTGGTATGATGATAATGGTAATAATGCAGATACCCCCCGGCATGTGCCTGGCATACTCCCCTCTCCCTCCGCTGTTCAAGCCCGCCCCGTAAGGCAGCGGACTGTCCAAGCAGATGAAGGCGAGAGGGGGGATGATGTAAGTGTAGAAACTGAAGGGACCGGTGCTCCGATCTCCCAAGCGGACCCAGGGGAAGGCTCCCAAACCCCTGCTTATGCTAGGTGGGCTCCCCCCTCAACGGGATGGTCTCAGCAGCCTCCCATGTGCCAGAGTGGTAACAGGGGTCGGGAGCAGTCAACAACAATACGTGACTTTACTATAAAAGAGCTGGCCGCCATTGGAGATCGTTTTAGGCAAAAGACAGGAGAAACTTTGGCGGCCTGGCTTCTGCGGGTTTGGGAGCAAGGGGGAGGTAGCATATATCTGACCCCTGAGGAATTGTTGGGGTTAGGATCATTAACTACTGATATTCGAGTCACTGCCGAATTACGTGGCAGAAGGAGAGATGTAGACTATTTGCTTGCTACTCTAGGAGAAGCCCTGTTACGGGTGTATCCGTCACCAGTAGATTGGGATCTGCATTTGCAGAACCATTGGGGCACACCAGAGGAGGGTATAGCAGTGATTCGCCAACAGGCCGTGGCCTCTGCTTTGTATGCGGGGCGCCTGAGGCTGTGGATGCATGGGGGGAGCCCTGATGAAGAATTATTCACAGCTGGAATGCATACCCGATTGGTTCGTTCAGCCCAACCTACTATACGGGGACTGGTCCTGTCTGTAACTAGTCCGCTAATTGGGCACCTCGTATCTGAGGCGGTGCACGCCCTATCTGGACTCCAAGAACTGGAGTTGGGAGGTAAAATCCACTCACGTACAACCCAGGTTAAAGCAGACAGACAGGATGAAAGGAGAGGGGCTGCTGTTAATAATGGACTGACCAGAAAAGAGCTTTTTCTAACTTTGTTAAAGTTAGGTGTACCTAAAAGTGATATTGATGGGAAACCTACTGCAGTCTTGTTTGCCCTTTATAAGAGGAAGGCAGGGGAACATCATCCCCAGATGCTGGGTCCTCCCGGCCCAGCTGTGCCTTCTGCTCCCACTGCTGCTTCTATCGAGTCAGCTTCTCCTGCCCCAGTTACCCGTGATGAGGTACAACAATGGGTTAAACAGGCTCTTAAGGATAACAATAGCATGTGGTCCTGGAAACCCCCGAACCCTTCTGAAGCCTGAAGGTGTGGGCAGGATTCCCGTGTCTATTCCATCGAGACACGGCGCACACACGGGGATCCGCGGCCCTACATACCATTAACAATTCACTGGGGTGGGGGTAATGATCGCCAATACTTGGCTTTGGTTGACACCGGTGCAGAGCACTCGGTGATTCCTGGTAACCCCGACCTCTGGAACGGACCCACATTTCGAATAGAAGGAATGGGAGGGGCAATCACCCTGGCAAAGGAAATAAAAGTCCGTGCCACGGTGGGTGATGGCCCTTCCCCCATATGGTTACATGCGTTGGTAGCTGCCACTGACGAGTGTATTCTGGGTATTAATATGTTGGCCGGTACAGCCCTTAATACTAGCCAAGGGGGGTTTGCATTCGGAATTCGGACTATTACAAAAAGATTAGTGGTGGGTCAGGCCAAGTGGGATCCCGTGGTGGTGCCACCCCCCTCAAAACCTGTATGCATTCCGCAATATCGCCTCCCTGGAGGGCAGGAGGAGATTACCGCCACCATTGATGCTTTGAAAGAAGAAGGGGTAGTGAGGCCTGCAACGTCGCCCTTCAATAGCCCTGTTTGGCCGGTCCAGAAGCTGGACGGCTCCTGGAGAATGACAGTTGATTATCGTTTTTTGAACAAACATGCCCCACCACTTGCTTCAGCAGTTCCGGACATTGTCACTCTTATTGAAAACATTGCTACTGGGAACTCAGGAACATGGTATGCTGTCATTGATCTCGCTAAGGCCTTCTTCAGTATTCTTATAGCTGAGGACTCACAGGATCAGTTCGCCTTTACCTGGAAGGGGCGCCAGTATACCTTCACCCACCTTCCAGTATCGCCTTCCCTCTCAATTCACCATTATATTGATGATGTGGCCTCCTGGAGCCTCTGGCAGAAACAAGAGGGTCGCCGAGTCCCACTAGGATTCTGGTCACGTACCATGCCTGAGGCTGCCACTCGTTATTCTGTTTTTGAACAACAGTTACTAGCCTGTTACTGGGCCCTGCTAGAGACTGAAAGAATGACAGGTGATGCAGATGTTCAATTGCGACCTGCACTTCCTATAATGAATTGGGTCCTGGCTAATGATGCTAATCTAAAGATCCGGCGGGCTCAGCAGTCTTCTATTGTTAAATGGAAGTGGTATATTCAGAGTCGTGCGACCAGAGGGCCTGAAGGGGTGGGCCGCATACACGAACAGGTGGCTTACCATCCTAGGTCAGGAACTCAGTTATCGGAGGAGGGGGATGGTGGCTCCAGTCAGTATGCTGAGTTGAAGGCAGTCACTTTACCACTAGATCCCCATGATCACCCTCTTCGCCTGTTTACTGATTCCTGGGCTTTGGCTAATGGACTTGTGGTATGGATGCCTGATTTGCAAAAGAACAACTGGATGATACATGACCGCCCAGTATGGGGCAAAGAGTTGTGGCAGCTGTTGTGGGATGCTTCCCACCATCGTGAGATAACCGTTTATCACGTTGATGCCCATACCAATATGGCGACTAACATGGCTCAACATAATGCAGTAGCAGATCAGCTTGCCACTATCAGCTGTGCTGATACCGTCCCCCTGGCTCGATGGGCACATGAACAGAGTGGTCATTTGGGGGAGAAGGGATCAGCTATGTGGTCCCGTACACATGCTTTATCCATCCATAAGGATGATGTCCGCATGGTCATATGTACATGCCCAGAATGTCAGCTTGTGAAGTTCCATACCGTTCCACCTGGTCCGCATGGCCGAATAAAACGGGGTGCTCACTCAGCTGCGGTCTGGCAAATTGATTACATAGGCCCCATGCTAGACTGCATGGGTAAATATTACGTCCTAGTAATGGTTGACACCTTTTCGGGCCTGGTTTTTACTTTTCCCACCAAGACGGCTGACCAAGCTAGCACTATCCAAGGACAAAACCATTTGATTTATCGTTATGATGTTCCAGAGGAGATTCACTCTGATAATGGCTCGCACTTCTCCGGGAAAGCAATCTGTGATTGGGCAAATGACAACGGTATTTTATGGGTCCACCATATTCCTTATTACCCGCAGGCTGCCGGGTTAGTTGAACAAATGAACGGCTTACTGAAGGAACAAATTCATTTGTTAACATCACTGGGGACCCAGAAGGGATGGTGCCATGTGCTGCAGCAGGCAGTCGACAATTTGAATCATCGCCCTTTAAAAGGAGGTACACCTTTCCACCGACTTCTTCACGCTCCTGAATTACAGCCTATTCCAGAGGAATAACAGTCAATGCCCCCCATCCCCGAACTAGAGAATGTTGGACAAAAAGTATGGGTGGCACCACCAGGTAGTGGCCCTCCTGTAAAAGGGGAAATAGTGACACCTGCCCAGGGTAACACTCGGTGGGTAGCTATTGAGGGACAGGATGATTTAGTCTGTTTAAACACTGAACGCTTATGGTATCGTGAGTGACATGTGTCAGGCTTCTTTGTTCCAGGTTCTCCATTTTACACTCCTGGTGATCTGGCTTAACAGCTGCTTTGATGCCAGCAATTGGATTTGTAATGTCGAGGACGTTCCAAGGGAGTTCCCAGTGGGAAACACGGTCCGATGCATTACACCAAGGAAGTCCTCGGTCACCAGCCTCAAGTGCAGCTTATATAAATATGTTATTGTTCAGCATGTTTCAAAATCTGTTCGTGAGCTCCAGTATCTGGGTATTGTGGCCAACAAGGATAATTTGAGCCTTGGTTGGAATCCTTTCTCATGGCTAACTGCTACATTTGGGGGAGTGGGCCACAATATCCTCCGTTGGTTGCTCGCGTCATTGCTTATGTTTGTAATTGTTGTTTTGATTTCTCTTTTTTCGCTCCCTCTGTACTCAAATACTGGTTAGGCCTCGCAAATGACAGATTGTGACCAAGGGGTGGAATGTAATGGAGGATTAAAACCATGTACTCAGATGCTTTTTGCTTATGTGGAACTGACGACACTGGGTCCACATGCAGGTCACCTTACTTTCAGAACTAGCAGATGTAATTAAACTCAGCCATGGGGACTTATCTGAAGATACACTTTGAAATGGAATTCCACCGTGAGGCCCAGGGAAAGCAGTTGTCAAATACGACACTCTGAAATTGACGTATTGGTCACAACCTGTCTTGCTCAAGAAGTTTTAATGAGTCCTTGTATCTACGAGATAAACCAGGATATCATAGCATCCTGCTCCATAATAATTAATCTTCTAAATTGTAGAATAGTATGCTCAGCTTTGATTTTGACTGACAAATGTTAGAGGGAGTGGGTGCATGATTAATTGTTTTTGGGGTATAAAAGTCTGTGGTCCTGCTGCTGAAGTTTAGACTCTCCGAGGGGTGGGAACACCCCTTGTCAAGAAGGAAGAACAGCCAGAGTCCGAGCAACGTCCCGGTCGGGGGAGGTGGAGAAGCTGCTACCAGCGCCCTGACAACCTACTACAAGTGTGCAGTTGTTGCCTCGCTTCGGCAGTTGGGACCAGTCCAAGCGTTGATAAGTATAGTTGGGAAGGGCTTGCATATTGTAGTGTGAAATCAGCTTTTGAATTAGTAATAAACATTTGTATAAACTGAACTGCTCTCGGTGTGTGTGTCTATTTTCTTTCGGTAGCTAAAACACTGTGACCAATCTAAAATGAACAAAATGAGAGGTATAAGTTTACCCAAGACAGAGTTAAAATTAAATAAATTTTAAATTGTTTTTTTGAGATTGGCGAGAAAATATTTGGCAATTACTTGGAAAAATTAGACTAATTTGAGTATTCAGCGATGGCATTTGGAAATGAGATCTTGTATTCATTCCGTTGGAAAAGATATCATAAAATTGATGTAATAATTTTTTTTTGTTAAAACCTGGATCCCGTATTTGGAATATATGGGATTGAATTATTAATCTTCTTCCCACACATTGGATGGTGTTGCTCTGGACCATGGCAAATAATTGAAGAGTTTTATGTTTTGTGATCTCCTCTTTTTCTTCTTAGAGGGGGGTTGGGAGGGCTGGGTGGGTCAGGGTAGGAATGGTGGGGGGTTGTAGGGGTATCATTTATTAAAATATCATGTATGTATTATGATTTCATATTTTTAAAAATTGTATGACTTATCACGATTAATACAATTTAAAAAGAAATGCAGTAGCTAATAGTGACTTCCTTTCAATGTCATTACAACAGGTCATTATAATAGTACATTTCTGGGAGTTTGTTTTAAACAAATATTTTTTGTTATATCAATGATTTCTCTTTAAACATACTTGCTGGGCCATTAGGTGTTAAAAAAAATGGACTCAAAAGCCCTTCAAATCAACATGAATCACTCATACAAAATCTATCACTTACCTTTTTATCCAATGAAGATAAATTAACCTGAATAGTTTATGTCCCATCCTTGTTCCTTTAACTCAAATCCTCTCAAATATTCTCTGGAATTAATAGTAATTTATGGAATGGTTCAAACATTAAGGGTTGCATTTCTTGTCGTAGCAATGGAACCCTTAAAATGCAGCCAATACACTCATGGCAAAAGCAAAGGAGGAATATGTGCCTCAAAGCACAATTTTCCCAGTTTTCAACCTGTGTAGTGAAGTCTCGGGAAAAGAGGTAGGATTCCTGTCGGCCGGGTCATTTACTGCCCCATGAATACAAGCACTGCAATCTTAGAGTATTTCCTTAACAGTTTTCAACACTTCAATGTGAGAAGGGAAACTATACTTTTTCAAAGCTATTTTCCAAATGGAACATCTTACCTTTGGATGGCGCCTGAGGAAGTTCACAGCTTCTTCAAAATATTCAAGATCAAGTTTGAGAAAGTTCTTTGGAAGGTCATCATATCCAAAGTATCCCAATGCCAGTACCAGAAATCCATGGTTTGCCAAGAGACTAGCTCTGTGCTCAACCAATCCACCAACTGACCCATAGATGTCAATAACTCCCGGAAATAGACCGTTACCTGTTGAATTCAAATATCACTGGTGATTTTTTTTCCTGAAATTTAAAATATTAATAAAACTCTCTGTACATCAAGTTTTAATTCAGGTTCCAGGTGTTCACCATATTTATCACTGAACTGGATGCAGTAATATTACTAAGTTTTATGAGGACGCACAACTTCCAGGCCATGCATTACAGCAGGAAAAAATAAGATATTATAGTCTTTCAATTATGACAAGTTGGGAAATGCTGATAAACAGGGAATAATATGTCCTTGTGCATCAGTCTCTGAACAAAAACACTTAGGTACACCAAGCATTTTTCTGAGACGGTAGGGTTGTATGAGCAGAAATTGAACCGACTCCTATATATTCACCAACATTCCGAATGAAATACGCACATTTTAAAAGGAGAAGAGACTGAATGCGCAGGGACAGCTTTTCCTTGCCGGGTATTCGAAACAAGGCTCTAAGTCTCAGGTTAGAGTAAGATTGTATTCAAAGCAAAAGATTTCCAACCACAAAGACAAAACTAGGAGATAGCAATAGGGGATACAGACGTAAGATAGAGCAATGATTCTCAACCTTTCTTTCCACTCACATCCCACTTTAAGTATTCCCTATGCCATAAGTGCTCTGTGATTAGTAAGGGATTGGTTAAGGTGGTATGTGGATGGGAAGAAAAAGTTTGAAAACCACTGTTTTAATCATACCCAAGTGACTCGTTATGTGCAGGGTTTCATAACTCCAAAGAAAATGGGCCAGTGACCATTTTTCTCAAGTAAAATATTTCAGTAATAATTGGGTCTAGAGCAGTGATTCTCAACCTTCCCTTCCCACTCACATCCCACCTTAAGCAATCCCTTACTGATCACAGAGCACCAACGGTATAGGGATTACTTAAAGTAGTATGTGATTGGAAAGAAAAAGGTTGAGAACCACTGAGATAGAGGTTCGACTACAACCACGTCAGCTTGAAGGGTTAATAGCCCATTCATTATCTAATTTCCACACATCTATAAAGTTATTAGCAAAGCTGGGAGAACATCACTTATAACACATTTATAAAGTACCTTGAATGAAGGGAAATGTGTCCAGGAATAATTTTGATGTCAATCAGGATGGAGAATTAAATGATAAAAGTTGCTTCAAAGATATGGGTATTGAGAAGTTTCTCAAAATCAGAGATATTTTCAGAGGTGCAAATTTTGGGAGGGAACTTCAGAATAGAGGTTCAGGCAGATGGATGAAATGTCACCAAAGCAGGAAATAGACAAGATTGAAGGGACAGCTTACAGGGGTGATATAAATTGGAGACATACAAGTGGTGTCATGGGAGAGATTGGTGAATGATAGAAATGAAGGACTGGTGTGGTTGGTGAATGGGATCTGGTAGATTAGGATGTCGAGTTCTTGGTGAATCAGGATTATAGAATGAGAGATACATGCCAAGTCGGGGGGGGGGGGGGGGCGGGGGTGGGAATGAGAATTTTAGATCAAGTACTGCAAAGGGCTTGGGATAATTACATCCTTGAGGTCAGAGTAGGCAATTTTTGTCATAGTGTTGCTGGAACAAGAAGTATTTGTGCCCCAATTCCATTCTCTTCCTTTCAGAGAAGTCATGGGATTTTAAAGTTGAGAGTCTTAGCACATTGAAAACCAAACCGATACCAAATTAATAATTTCAAATAATCAACAACTTCATATTTCTTTCCTTTTCTGGTATTTCTGATTCTGTTCACACCTTCAAAATTACTCTTGCCATCTTTTTGTACATCACAACCACATATGGAATTCCTCCGAGTCCCTCCCCATCACAGACCTTTCCTTTTATTCTCTCCATATCGACAGGGAAAGGTTGTGCAGACTGGGGCTTTTTTCTCTGGAGCGTAGAAGATTGAGAGGGGACTTGATAGAGGTGTTTAAGATTTTAAAAGGGACAGACAGAGTAAACGCGGATAGGCTTTTTCAATTAAGAGTGGGGGAGATTCAAACTAGAGGGCATGGTTTAAGATTGAAGGGGGAAAATTATAAGGGGAACATGAGGGGAAATTTCTTTACGCAGAGCGTGGTGGGGATGTGGAATGAGCTTCCGGCAGATGTGGTCGAGGCGGGATCATTGGTTACATTTAAGGAAAGACTAGATAGTTACATGGATAGGAGAGGACTGGAGGGGTATGGACCGGGCGCTGGTCAGTGGGACTAGGAGGGTGGGGATTTGTTATGTCATGGACTCGTAGGGCCAAACTGGCCTGTTCTGTGCTGTACGTGGTTATATGGTTGTATCTTCCACATTTCTGTTGCAATTTAAATTACATTTTATTTCCAAGCTTACCAAGTCCAGATGAAAGATAATTGATCTAGAACAGCCATTCTCAACTTTTCTTTTTGACTGCAACCCTCTCAGGAGTCTGCCCCCTTCCCTATGAGGCAGTCAGATTTTGGATCCATCCATACTTCTCTATCAACTACATAATAAAAAATAATTGTTACGAGGTAAAAACAAAATGAGCTTTTACTTAGACACACTGTGGCCCCCTGTTGAAAATAGCTGATCTAGAATGTATTTTCTTCACATACACTTCCTGGACTTGTGTATTCCCAGCATTTTCTGTTTATTTCAAAACGATGGGATGGAAATGACCAGATCCTTAAAATTTCACCAGACGCAAACTTGCATTAATGTTAAGACGAAAAAGGCCAAGAAGATCACTGGGGTCTCCCATTCCTCTATTGATGACATTCAGTGGGAGAGTTGCTGAAATAGGGCCTATTCCATCCAGCATACAGTGTCTTTGACCTACTACCATCAGGAAGGAGGTACAGGAGCATCAACCTATGATTGTGTGTGCGTTTGTGGTCTGTTTTGTCTGGTTGTATATTCAGCGCTTGACGTCCTGTTTTGCGGAAACTGCCAAAATGTTTGGCCTGGAAGTCAAGTCCTCCATCAGCCAGCTCCCCACCATGACTACCAGCCCCCCCACATCTCCATCGGCCACACAAAACTCAAAACGGTCAACCAGTTTACCTATCTCGGCTGCACCATTGCATCAGATGCAAGGATCGACAACGAGATAGACAACAGACTTGCCAAGGCAAATAGCGCCTTTGGAAGACTACACAAAAGAGTCTGGAAAAACAACCAACTGAAAAACCTCACAAAGATAACCGTATACAGAGCCGTTGGCATACCCACACTCCTGTTCGGCTCCGAATCATGGGTCCTCTACCGGCATCACCTACGGCTCCTAGAACGCTTCCACCAGCGTTGTCTCCGCTCCATCCTCAACATTCATTGGAGGGACTTCATCCCTAACATCGAAGTACTCGAGATGGCAGAGGCCGACAGCATTGAATCCACGCTGCTGAAGATCCAACTGCGCTGGGTAGGTCACGTCTCCAGAATGGAGGACCATCGCCTTCCCAAGATCGTGTTATATGGCGAGCTCTCCACTGTCCACCGTGACAGAGGTGCACCAAAGAGGTACAAGGACTGCCTAAAGAAATCTCTTGGTGCCTGCCACA
The DNA here is from genome assembly GCF_036971445.1 of Narcine bancroftii. Classification (NCBI taxonomy): domain Eukaryota; kingdom Metazoa; phylum Chordata; class Chondrichthyes; order Torpediniformes; family Narcinidae; genus Narcine; species Narcine bancroftii. The sequence goes on along the minus strand of NC_091470.1, from coordinate 88,920,945 downwards.
TTGACCACCGCCAGTGGGCTGATATCGCCTCAAACCGTGCATCTTGGCGCCTCACAGTTCGGCGGGCAGCAACCTCCTTTGAAGAAGACCGCAGAGCCCACCTCACTGACAAAAGACAAAGGAGGAAAAACCCAACACCCAACCCCAACCAACCAATTTTCCCCTGCAACCGTGTCTGCCTGTCCCGCATCGGACTTGTCAGCCACAAACGAGCCTGCAGCTGATGTGGAAATTTACCCCCTCCATAAATCTTCGTCCGCGAAGCCAAGCCAAAGAAAAAAAATATGTAGGCTGATGAAAACAAACTTTTTAAAAAATGTAAATGCTCGAAATCCAAAATAAAAGCAGGAACTGCTAGAAACACAAAAAAATCATGGTGCATCTACAGAAAGAAAATCAGAGTGAATGCTTCAGGTTGAAGGCCCTTTGTCAGAACCAGGCAAAAAAGTATTGTGTACAGTTTTAGACACCAAAGTATAGGAAAGTTATCAACAAATTGGAGAGAGTGCAGAGAAGATTTACGAGAATGTTGCCGGGGTTACAGAGTCTATGTTATAGGGAAAGGTTAAATAAGTTAGGTCTTTATTCTTTGGAGCATAGAAGATTGAGAGGGGATTTGATTGAGGCATTTAAATTATTAGGGGTATAGATAGAGTTGACATGGAAGCTTTTCCTATAAAGGGGAGATTCAAACGAAAGGACACGAGTTGGGGGTTAGGCGGCAAAAGTTTAGAGGAAACATGAGGGGGAACATCTTTACTCAGAGAATGGTGGGGGTGTGGAATGAGCTACCAGAGAAAGTGACGGAGGCAGGCTCGATATTAGCGTTTAAGGAGAAGTTGGATATGTACGTGGATGGAAAAGGAATGGAGGGTTAAAGATTGAGTGTATGTCAGTGGGATTAGGTGGGAGTAAGTGTTGGGCATAAACTAGAAGGGTCAAACTAAACCTCTTTCTATGCTGTAATTGTTATATGGTTATAAGAGAAAGCAAGTTCGTTTTGAGTTGCAGAGAGCAAATGAAGGATGGTAAATATGAAAAATCTGAGAGGGATTCCAAGGTTGCCTGGGAGATAACTTATTTGGTTTAAGGTTAGGGTGGGGAGAGAGAGAAAGCAAATAAAATAGAATTCTACAGCACAGTACAGGCCTTCCGGCCCACAGTGTTGTGCCAACCTAATAGCCTACTCTAATAAGGAAAGAAGGTTAGCATTCCCCTTGACCAGGATAAATGAGGTCCTGGTGGCATATTGTTAAGGAACTGCCACCTACTCACAATGCCTTTACAGCACCAATGATTGGGACCCGAGTTCGAATCCCACACTGTTAGGAGTTTGTATGTTCTCTCTGCATCCAAGTGGGTTTTCTCCCACTATTCGAAACGAACTGGGGGTGTAAATTGGATGGCACCGGCTCGTGGGCTGAAATGGCCTGTTACCATGCTGTACGTTTTAAAAGACAACTGCCTAGAATTTCCTGACTGCATAACCCTCCATTTTTCTAAGTTCCATGTGCCTATTTAATAGTCTCTTAGAAGATCCTTTTGTATGCACCTCCACCACCATTGCTGGCATTCACCAGGCTGTGTGAAGAAATTGCCCTGTAGACCCCCCTGTACTTACTTCCAAGTACTTTAAAACTAAGCTCCCTTGTGTTCGCCATTTCAGCCCAAGGCAAAAGCTCTGGCCATGTACACGTTCAATTGCTACAAGTCTACACAGGCAAGGCTCCTCAACTCTTCCTCTGCTACAATGGCGACTACATTGGTGCTGCTTCATCCATTTTGCTGCCAACTTCCACCCTGACCTCAAATTCACTTGGTCCACGCTCCCCTTTCTCGATCTCTGACTCCATCACGGGAGTCAAACACCCACCAACTTTTACAGTTACCTCAACTGCACTTCCTCACATCCTGTCCCCCATTTTATTCCTTTTCACAATTTCTCCACCTGTGAAATTTGCTGGCAGGATGAAATCTTCCATAGAGATCTTTGAGAAGTCCAGCTTCTTCAAAATAATACGGATCGACCTCCAATACCATCAACTCAGCCCTTACACGTATATCCTCCATTTTCTGCACAGACTCTGCTGCCCCACCCTCGCTCTGAGATACAAGAACAGGATTCCCCTTGTCCTCACCTACCACCCCACCAGCCTCCACATCCAATGCAATTTCCACCACCCACAATGCAACCCCACCACCAGATACATCTTCCCCTCTCCTCTGCCTTCCACAGGGACTGCTCCTTCTCTGACTCTTGTTCATTAATCTTTTCCCACCCATCGGCCCCTTGACACCTACCCCTGTGACTGCAGGAAATACCACACTTGCAGCAACACCTACTCCCTCACCACAATTCGTGGCCCCAAACAGTCCTTCCAAGTGAAGCAACACCTCTTTTTAATCTGCAGGGGTCATCTATTGCATCTGGTGTTCCCATAACGGTCTCCTCTACATCATAAAGACTGGGCGCAGACTGGGAGATTGCTTTGTTGCGCACCTTCGCTGTGTTCGCTATACTAGTGGGGATATCCCAGTGGCAACAAATTTCAATTCACCGCCACATTTCTGTCCACAGTCTCATGCACTGCCAGACTGTGAACACCTGCAAATTGGAGAAACACCAATTCATATTCTGACTGGGCACCCTCTAACCAGACAGCACTAACATTGGCCTCTGCAATTTCCGTTAGCCTCCCACTGTCCCTCCACTGTGTCTCTCTTGTTCCCTGTCTACTTTCCTCCAGTCTCCCCGCCTTTTGACTTTCCCCATCCCTCTGTCTCCTTTCCTCCAACTCTGTATACACATGGCTACCTCCCTCCCTGATCAATTCTCAGATTTTCACTCCTGCCTACAATTCCAAGTCCAGCTTAGGCTTTTTGGCTGTTGACCTCTGCTCCTCGCCTGCTTTTTATTCAGGCACCTACTTTTTTTGGGGAATATTTTATTTAACAATTTTAAAACACATCCATTTATACATTTTCAATAAAGCTACAAGAGAAATATATATAATATATAAAACAAAAACCCATCCCTCCCTCCCTTACCTCCACCCACTTTCCCCTACAAAATACAAGAAAAAAAGAAAAGGCAAAAAAGAGTTAGAAGAATGTCAAAAATAATGGAACTGGGGGGGTTACCAACAGGACGGGCTTTCAGAGAGTCCTTCAAATTTTTGAACCAACATGTATAGCTCCATAATTTTGAAAAAAAATTGATACTTATTACCTAAATTGTTATTTTCTCAAGTGGAATACAAATACTCAATTCAGCATGTCATCTCTCCATCCCTAAATCTGTATCTGATTTCCAATTAATGGCTTCACATCCAGTAATGAGGGACCAGAACTGAATAGAGTATTGCATGTGGGTTCAACCAAGTTCTTGAATAGCTGTAACATTACCTCACTGCTCTTGAACTGGATCCCACGGTTAATGAAGGCCAATACACCATACCCTGTCTTAACCACGCTATCAACCTGTGCAACAGGTTTGAGTCTCCTATGGACACAGACCACAAGATCTCCAAGTTCGTCCTCACTTTAACATTGTATTCTGCCTTCAATTTTAACCAACGGAAATGAACCACTTCACACCTTTCTGGGTTAAACCCCATCGTTCACTTCTCAGTCCAGCTCTGCATCCTATCATTGTCTCTCTGCCACAACTGCCAACCCTCCTCTGGTCTGACCACATCATCACAACTTTCACCACCTGCACATTTATTTTCCTATCCTCCTGCTTTCTTATCCAGGTCATTTATAAAAATCACAGAACATATCCTTGCAGACTCCACTGGTCACCATCCTCCATGCAGAATACAAATGAGGAACGATCTACAACCACCTTCATCCTTCGCTGACTAAGCCAATTCTGTATCCACAAAGCAAGGCCTTCTTGGACTCCATGCTTCCTTATATTCTGAATGCGCTCTGCACAGGAAACCTATCAAATGGCTCACTGAGATCCTTACCACATCCACTGCTTTGATAGACAGAATCTGTAGGACCGCATGGTTGGCATAGCGGTTAGCGCAACACCTTTACAGCGCCAGTGATTGGGACCCGGGGCTCAAATCCCACGCTGTCTGTAAGGAGTTTGTACGTTCTCCCCGTTTCCACGTGGGTTTTCCCCGGGGGGGCTCCAGATTTCTCCCACCGTTTAAAACATACTGGGGGGGGGGGTTTGTAGGTTAATGGAGCAGCATGGGCCGAAATGGCCTGTTAGCTGTGTCTAAATTTTAAGTTAAACTTCAGGGAACACTCAGAAGATCAGGCACTTATTCTGTGAATTAATAATTAATACATTAATATTAATTATTAATATATTCTCTGTGGCCAAGTTTGCATTGGTGGGTATCGACTGATTTTGTAAAGGATCTGAACTTCAACCTGAGGCTTCCAGGTTATCAACATTGCAGCCAGATGCTGCAACTTTCTTTTCTCCAAAGCAGGCGATATCCAGAAACGTGAGAACCAAAGCGAACTTCCACAGCCTTGGAGGGTGGGGGTGGGAGTTGGGGGGGGGGGGGGGGGGGGGCAAAGCCAAAGGAGAGGGTCCAGTCCAAAGTCCAGTCACCGTGCAACAGGGGTGGGGTTCAGCACTTGGCTGAACAGCATCGATCTTGTCATGGCCCCGTGCAAATGGGCGGCTGGGGAAGGCAGCAGAGTCTTGCCCTCTTACCGGGTGGGACGAAGAGCACGCCGCGGACCCTGCCGTCTCTGACCGGGACCCGGGCCACCCCGTCCCGCATGAACCAGCGCTCGTTGACACAGGAGGCGAGGGGCTGCGCCGGGAGCTCCCGGGGGTCGCCGCTCCAGTGGCCCGCGAGCACCTCGATGCGGACCCGCAGCGGCGAGGCGGTCACGTCCCTCTTCACCATCCGGGCGAACGGGGCGGCGGGGCTGAGCGACCAGAAGAGCCCCATGGGCTCGGTGCCGGTGTAGTGTCCGCCCAGGGCCGGCGAGCGGCTCAGGTCCAGCTCGCCCCGCTCGTCGGCCCGGTACAGCGCCGCCGAGCCGAAAGCCTGGCCCTTCTCGTCGCTCAGGGCGGCCCTCAGGGTGACCGGTTGCAGGGGCCTCAGGCCCGCCGCCCGCACCCGCACCGGCTCGTCGAACAGGCACTGGGCGCCGGGCTCCAGCCACAGCCGCACCGCCATCCCGGCTCGGTGAAGCCGGCGGATCCCGGCACCGCACCGCAGCAGCTTCATCTGGCTGGAACGCATGCGCGTCAGGCCTCCACACTGAGGGGTGGGTTAAAATGGCCTGTTCACTGTGCTGTATGGCGACATTTAAGATTGACACCTAAAGACACAAGGCTGGAGAAACTCAGGAGGTCAAACAGTGTCCTTTATATAGCAAAGTTAAAGATTTGGGCTTCAGCCCTCCATCAAGGTAGGGAAAAATGTTGGCAGGCATCCGAACAAAAAGGGTAAGGGAGGAGAAGGGTGGATCCCTGGCGAAACCCTACTCTTGTCGTGGTACGCTAGGAGGGAATGGGCAGAACCACCGCTAACAGCTCCTGTCTTGCGGCAGCTGGACACAACAGCCTCCTATCTACTGGCAGCTAGCCACGAGGCATAGTGACTCCGCAGCACCTGCAAGGTCCACTGAGAAGCCCTGGCCTACTCAATGTAGCTACGTCATGAGGTCGTTAGCACTTCAGATGTCATGACGCCAGATCACATGTTGGGTGTCTATATTACACGGTAATCAACGGTCTTCTCTTTGCTGGCTGACAACCTCAGGTGTGGTCTCGTTATTTCAACATGATGGCACATGAGCACAAACATTCATCCGCCACATTGGTGACCCCGACAGGTCTAGCCGGTAGCTGGACCCTACAATAGATACACTCAACAGCAACGTGCCAACAAGCAAGCCATATATCATAGACACATTCAACGGCCAAGCTCAAATTAATTTGCTACAGCAACGTGCCAACGAGCCATACAATAAAGGACTCAATGAATGTATATACAAATATACAAAAATCATATCCTTAAAATGCACGTTAAGCCTAGATATAATCTGTCCATGCCTTAAGAGAAAGGAAAATAACAGTGGACAGAGGTGGAGAAGAAGAAAAAGGGAAAGGGGAAAGAGCTGGCATAAACATTTAATACAATCAAAAAAGAAATACAAATAAAAATATTAAATTACTAATAAGAGAGTAAAATTAAATATGAAATATTTAATAAATAGACTAAACTATCAGGGTATTTAAAGAATTCAAATAAGGCTGCAAAATATCTATGAACATGTTATATTCATTTCTAAGATTAAAGTAATTTTCTCCAGGGATATAAACTTTGGATTTCCATATTCCAACCATCATTCTATAAGAGGGAATCGGATTTCCATGTTACCACTAGACATTTTCTGGCTATTGCCAAAGCAATTTTAATAAATTTAGATTTACTTTTGGCGAAGTTAACATTCATGACGGCCAAATTCCCCTAAAGGAACAATGGTGGATGAAGAGGAAAGTTCACACTCATAATGTTCATTTATATTTCCCCCAAATTTATACATAAAAGTCTTAATTTCATACATAACCAGGTAGAATGTATAAAAGCACCAATATCTCTTTGGCTTGGCTTCGCGGACGAAGATTTATGGAGGGGGAAAAGTCCACGTCAGCTGCAGGCTCGTTTGTGGCTGACAAGTCCGATGCGGGACAGGCAGACACGGTTGCAGCGGCTGCAGGGGAAAATTGGTTGGTTGGGGTTGGGTGTTGGGTTTTTCCTCCTTTGCCTTTTGTCAGTGAGGTGGGCTCTGCGGTCTTCTTCAAAGGAGGTTGCTGCCCGCCAAACTGTGAGACGCCAAGATGCACGGTTGGAGGCGAGATCAGCCCACTGGCGGTGGTCAATGTGGCAGGCACCAAGAGATTTCTTTAGGCAGTCCTTGTACCTTTTCTTTGGTGCACCTCTGTCACGGTGGCCAGTGGAGAGCTCGCCATATAACACGATCTTGGGAAGGCAATGGTCCTCCATTCTGGAGACGTGACCCACCCAGCGCAACTGGATCTTCAGCAGCGTGGACTCGATGCTGTCGACCTCTGCCATCTCGAGTACTTCGACGTTAGGGATGAAAGCGCTCCAATGGATGTTGAGGATGGAGCGGAGACAACGCTGGTGGAAGCGTTCTAGGAGCCGTAGGTGATGCCGGTAGAGGACCTATGATTCGGAGCCGAACAGGAGTGTGGGTATGACAACGGCTCTGTATACGCTTATCTTTGTGAGGTTTTTCAGTTGGTTGTTTTTCCAGACTCTTTTGTGTAGTCTTCCAAAGGCGCTATTTGCCTTGGCGAGTCTGTTGTCTATCTCATTGTCGATCCTTGCATCTGATGAAATGGTGCAGCCGAGATAGGTAAACTGGTTGACCGTTTTGAGTTTTGTGTGCCCGATGGAGATGTGGGGGGGCTGGTAGTCATGGTGGGGAGCTGGCTGATGGAGGACCTCAGTTTTCTTCAGGCTGACTTCCAGGCCAAACATTTTGGCAGTTTCCGCAAAGCAGGACGTCAAGCGCTGAAGAGCTGGCTCTGAATGGGCAACTAAAGCGGCATCGTCTGCAAAGAGTAGTTCACGGACAAGTTTCTCTTGTGTCTTGGTGTGAGCTTGCAGGCGCCTCAGATTGAAGAGACTGCCATCCGTGCGGTACCGGATGTAAACAGCGTCTTCATTGTTGGGGTCTTTCATGGCTTGGTACAGCATCATGCTGAAGAAGATTGAAAAGAGGGTTGGTGCGAGAACACAGCCTTGCTTCACGCCATTGTTAATGGAGAAGGGTTCAGAGAACTCATTGCTGTATCTGACCCGACCTTGTTGTTTTTCGTGCAGTTGGATAATCATGTTGAGGAAATTTGGGGGACATCCGATGCGCTCTAGTATTTGCCAAAGCCCTTTCCTGTTCACGGTGTCGAAGGCTTTGGTGAACAAAACAAAGGTGATGTAGAGTCCTTTGTTTTGTTCTCTGCACTTTTCTTGGAGCTGTCTGAGGGCAAAGACCATGTCAGTAGTTCCTCTGTTTGCGCGAAAGCCGCACTGTGATTCTGGGAGAATATTCTCGGCGACACTAGGTATTATTCTATTTAGTAGAATCCTAGCGAAGATTTTGCCTGCAATGGAGAGCAGCGTGATTCCCCTGTAGTTTGAGCAGTCTGATTTCTCGCCTTTGTTTTTGTACAGGGTGATGATGGTGGCATCACGAAGGTCCTGAGGCAGTTTTCCTTGGTCCCAACAAAGCTTGAAAAACTCATGCAGTTTGGCATGCAGAGTTTTGCCGCCAGCCTTCCAGACCTCTGGGGGGATTCCATCCATACCTGCTGCTTTGCCACTTTTCAGTTGCCCGATCCGGGCAGAGAGTGGGAGGCGGCAGCCCCAGTCCGGGCACAGAGAGAGCAGCGGCGGCCCCGGCCCCGGTCCGGGCGAAGGGTAGGCAGCGGCGGCCCCGATCCGGGCAGGAGCAAGGGGGAAACGGCGGCCCCGGACTCGGTCGAGTGAGGCAGGAGGAGGTCCCGGTCCGGGCAGAGAGTGGGAGGCGGCGGCCCCAGTCCGGGCACAGGGAGAGCAGCGGTGGCCCCGGCCCCGGTCCGGGCGAAGGGTAGGCGGCGGCGTCCCCGATCCGGGCAGGAGCAAGGGGGAGACGGCGGCCCCAGCCTCGGTCAAGTGAGGCAGGCGGAGGCCCCGATCCGGGCAGAGAGTGGGAGGCGGCGGCCCCAGTCCGGGCACAGAGAGAGCAGCAGCGGCCCCGGCCCCGGACCGGGCGAAGGGTAGGCGGCGGCGGCCCCAATCCGGGCAGGAGCAAGGGGGAGACGGCGGCCCCGGCCTCGGTCAAGTGAGGCAGTCGGAGGCCCCGATCCGGGCAGAGAGTGGGAGGCGGCGGCCCCAGCCTGTGCACAGGGAGAGCAGCGGCAGCCCTGGCCCCGGTCCGGGTGAAGGGTAGGCGGCGGCGGCCCCGATCCGGGCAGGAGCAAGGGGGAGATGGCGGCCCCGGTCTCGGTTGAGTGAGGCAGGCGGAGGCCCCGGTCCGGGCAGAGAGTGGGAGGCGGCGGCCCCAGCCTGTGCACAGGGAGAGCAGCGTCGGCCCCGGCCCCGGTCCGGGTGAAGGGTAGGCGGCGGCGGCCCCGATCCGGGCAGGAGCAAGGGGGAGACGGCGGCCCCGGTCTCGGTCGAGTGAAGCAGGCGGAGGCCCCGGTCCGGGCAGAGAGTTGGAGGCGGCGGCCCCAGTCCGGGCACAGGGAGAGCTGCGGCGGCCTCGGCCCCGGTCCGGGCAGTATGGATCGACCTAGGAGGGGAGGCAGACCCCTCCAGCCCGGGTAAGAAACCTGCATAGGAGAAGGCCACTCCGATATAAAACCTACGACCCAAGGACCTCACTGCCACGCACCAATATCTAAGCCACACCTAAAGCACATATTTGAGATTTCCAATTTACTATTATGTAACTTTTGAGGATTGAGATAATAGTTGATGTTAACTATATTTCATTGTTGATCAATTACAATACCGAAATCAGATTCCCATGTCTCCTGAGATCGATGTCACCCAATTTTTGGGCTTTGATCTTGGAGCAGGAAATACATAGTAGAATTAAATTTAATTGCATTCCCCTTTCAACTTAGAACCTCCATATCTGTGCACATTGGTAGGGTCAATGATGGCCTCAACTTCTCCCTTAAAACGATCCCTATTTACTCACAGATCTGTACTCTCAAGCTTGTTGAAGGCTTCCACCCTGAAGTGTTGACAGTTATTTTTCTCCCTGAATCAGAATCCAGATCCTTAATCCAGCATCTGTAATTTGCAAGTGTCCCCTGCGTGGCATTCCCAGCACATCAGGCACTATCTGTAACAACACATGAAATGCTGGAGAAACTCAGCCGGTCTTAAGCATCCATAGGAGGTAAAGATATATTGTCGCTGTTTCAGGCCAGAGAAAACAGTATTTACATTTCAGGAAGGTGGTTCTGGAGCATCAAAATCGTACCTCATCCCCTATCATATCCAATTAACACCTTATGTTGGTCTGGATTCCTCCCCCGGACAGGCCTGTCTGAATTCTGAGACTTTCTGAGATTTCCTGCTCCTGGCTTATTCTGCTTATTCCTTGAAGAATGGCTCAGGCCCGAAATGTCAGCTATACATCTTTGCTTTTTAAAGACTGCTGAGTTCCTCTGTCAATTTGCTGTGTTTTTATCAAAAGCAGGCTGGGAAAAGCATATTCCCACAAGTTGTTATATTGATGAATGGTATTAAGTAATCTTAAGGCTCATAAATAAAATCAGTAAATTATTACAAAATGTGGAATAATTGGAATGGGGCTGAGGGGTGGGGGGTAAGGACTCAATTTTGACATTTCAAGGTCAAGTTTATTGGTCATTGGTGTAAAAACATGCAAACATGTATAGACATAGAACAAATATTTACAAGCTATTTAAATATAGAACATATATAAAAATGAATAAATATTGTTAAATAAACAGTCTCAGAGCGATTGTAAGAGCAGGCAGTCATTCAGCATTCTTACTGCCTGTGGGAAGAAGCTATTCCTCAGTCTCGTGGTTCTGGCTCTGATACTCCAGTATCTCTTTTCTGACTGGAGGAGCTGAAAGATGCTGTCTGTGGGCTGGAAGGGGTTTTAACAATTTTTCGAGCCCTCCAGACAACAATCCCCGTAGTTCATATCGATGGGGGAGGGAGACCCCAGTGATCCTCTCTGCTGCTCTTATGGTCCTGTGGATTGACCTTTGACTAATGCTCTACAGCAACCATACCACACTGTGGTACAGCCAGCCAGGACATTCTCGATAGAGCTCCTGTAGAAGGTTGATGTAATGGTGGCCAGTAGACGTTGTGTGACGTTGTGTGTCTAGAACATGTCACTACTTAACTGGACTCCAAGGAACTTGTAGTGTAGTGGAGAGTGGATGTCCCTAGTGCTCCTGAAGTCCATGATCATCTTCTTTGTCTTGTTCATGTTGAGACTCAGGTTGTTATTCCTGCACTATTTTATGAGATTTTTCACCTCTTCTCTGAAGTGGGACGTTGTTGCTGATGAGGCCAACCACTGTTGTGTCATCTGCAAACTTGATGACACTGTTGGAGCTGGATCTCGCGATACAGTCATGGGTCATTAGCATGAACAGGACCGGGCTAAACAGCCCTGAGGTGCACCCATGCTCAATGTGCCAGTCCTTAAGGTTATGCTACCGACCTGAACAGACTGGTCTTTCTGTTAGAACCAGAGAACGCAACATCACCAAAAAAAAAACCAGGGCATTTGGCCCTTCTAGTCTGTGCTGTCATTTATTTCACTAGTCCCATTGACCTGCTCCTGTTTCATAACCCTCCACACCTCTGCCATCCACGACTCTATCCAATTTATTCTTAAAACTCAAGATCAAGCCCACAGTCACCACATCAGATGGCTCCTCGTTTCACACTCCCACCACTCTGAGTGAAGAACTTTTCCCTAATGTTCCCCTTAAATCTTTCCCTTTTCAGCTTAAAACTATGACCTTGCATATATCTCCCCCAATCTAAGTGGAAAAAGCCTACTCACATCTACTCTATCTATACCTCTCATAATCTTGTAAACCTCTTATCAAATCTCCCCTCATTCTTCTTCATTCAAGGAATAAAGTCCTACCCTGTTTGATCATTCCCTGTAATTCAACTCTTGAAGACCTGGCAACATCCTAGTAAATCCTCTCTGCACTCCTCAGGATATCTTATTGATATTCTTCCTGTAGTTAGGTGGTCAGACCTGCACAGAATATTCCAAATTTGGCTTCACCAATGTCTTAAACAACTTCAATGTAACATCCCAACTCCTATACTCAATTTGATTTATAAAAGCTAAGATACCAATAGCTTTCTTTACAACCCTGTCCACCTGCGATGGGCCACCGTCAGGGAACAATATATCTGTATTCCCGGACCTTTTTGCTCCTCCGTACTTCTCAGTGCCCTACAATGTACTGTGTTTGCCCTACCTTGGTTTGTCCTTCCAAAATGAACATCTCACTCTTGCCAACATTAAACTCCATCTGCCATTTACTGGCCCATTCTCCTAGTTGGTCTAGATCCATCTGCAACCTTTGAAAATCTTCCTCGCTGTCCACAATGCCTGCTATCTTTGTGTCTTCAGCAAACATTCTGATCCAATTTACCACATTATCTTCCAGATCATTGATATATACAACAAACAATGGCCCCAACATAGTTTTCTGAGGAAAACCACTAGTCACAGGCCTCCAGTCTGAGAAGCAACCATCCAATACCATGACTTTTTTTCCCAGTTTACAACCTGTCCATGGATACCTAATGTCTTAACCTTCTGAACTCACCTCCCATGTGGGACCTTGTCAAAGGCTTTACCAAAGTCCATATAGACAACATCCACAGTCTTTCCTTCGTATACCTTCTGGGTAACCTTGAAAAACTCCACAAGATTCATTAAACACCAACCACGCACAAAGTATTGCTAACTGTCTTTAATAGCCCATGGGTGTCCAAATAATGATATATCCCATCTCTCAGAACTCTTTCAAATAATGTACCTTCTATTGACGTCAGGCCCGGCATATAATTACCTAGTTTATTTTTGGAGTCTCTTTAAAACAATGAGACAACATGAGCTGCCATCCAATCCTCTGGCAACTCACTTGTGACTGAGGACATTTTGAATATATCTGACGCTGTCTATTCTACACTGTCTCCCTCAAGGTCCGAGGGAATATCCTGTAGGGTAGCCAAGGTGATTTATCTACCTTTATTCGCTGTAAGGCAGCAAGCACGTCTTCCTCATTAGTCTACATATGTTCCATGATACTCCTGTTTGTTTCTCTTTCTTATTCACTTATTCACTCAGTTTCCTGAGTAAATACTGATGCAAAAATACTGTTCAAGATCTCCCCCAATTCTTGAGGTTCCACACATAGTTGAGCTCTCTGATCCTCGGGGACCAATTTTGTTCCATGCTATTCTTTTAATATTCTTGAGAAACCTTTCGTGTTTACCTTCACATTATCTGCCAGACTAACCTCATGTCTTCTTTTTTGCCTTCCTGATTTCCTTCTTGAGTATTTTCTGACATTTTCTGAACTCTTCAAGTACCTCATTAGCTCCTTGTTGCCTATACCTGTACTTGCTATTTTCCTCCCTTTTCTTCTTAAGCAGATTGCCAATATCACTTGAAAACAGGAGATCCCTATGCCTGTTAAGTTTGCTTTTAATCCTAACAGGAACATGGAAACTCTGCACTCTCAAAGGCCATTCACTTACTTGCCGGAAAACAACATATCCCAATCTACTCTTCCTAGATCCTTTCTCATTTCCACAAAATTTGCTTTCCTCCAATTTAGAATCCCAACATGAGGACCAGACTTATCCTTTTCCATTATTAACTTGAAGCTGATGACATTATGGTCATTGGACCTAAAATATTCACCGACATATATATCTGTCACCTGACCTGTTTTGTTCTCTAATAGGAGATTGCACTGCAACCTATCTCATTGGTAACTCTATATATTGATTTAGAAAACTTTCCTGAACACATTTCACAAACTCCAAGCCATCAGCCCTTTTACAACCTTTTCAGTGTGGTCACACCTTTCCATTCCTTACTCCACCCATATGGCCTCTTTAGACAAACCCTCCTGGCTGTCTTGACTTCGCACAGCTGAGATATTTTCCCTGACTAGCAATGCCACTCATCCCCCTTTTATCCCTCCACCTTTATCATGTCTGAAGTAACAGAACCCTGGAACATTAAGCTGTCAGTCCTGCCCCTCCTGCAACCATCTCACTGATAGCAATAATGTCATAATCCCATATGTCAATCCATGCCCTAGGATCGTCATCCTTTCTAACAATTCTCCTTGCATTAAAATAAATACACAAACCTTTGATTTCTGTCTATACATGGAGTCCTCGCATTACCTTTTGTAATGATCTGGGATTCACTAGGGGTGTCCTGTACTCCCGGCCCCTCCCCCCGGGTCCCATATGTAACCCTGGTTTTCCGCCTAACCCTGAACCCCTCTGAAGCCTGTTCATGAACCTGTGTTGTAAGCTAATAAAAATGTTAGTTCTCCCTCCAGTCGAGTGTGAGCTTTTAGCTACGCTACAATTTTATGAGCTTACAAACAAGGATGGAGGCATTATTGAAGCCCAGTAGGCTGTTGATAGACCCCCAATCCCCAAACGTGGCTGAGGAGTTTGCATATTGGCTAGACGCTTCCAGGCCTACCTGAACGTGACCAGGGATGTTTTCCACACAGATGAGCTCCAGAGGTCAGCGTTCATCTCAAGGGTAGGGATGCCTGATGTATGAAGGCCCGCTACATGAAAGCCCCGAACAAGTCCTAGCGAGGTACCAGCTCACCCTATGCCGTCAATAGCCCGAAGAGTCGATTGACGACTACCTGCTGGATCTGTGGACGCTGGCTAAGAAGTGCAGATATGAGGCCGCTTTGGTTCGCGTTCAGGAAGATGAACAGTTCCGAGACACCCAAGTTGCAGGGGTTCGCTCAAGGTACGTGAGACAGCAACCGCTCAGGTTGGGAAGGAAGGACCTTGCGTGCCATGTCGAGCTGGCAAAATCACTAGAACAGGCCAGACTCGAGAACGACGACCTTGAGGACAGTGAACTCGCGCTCTCAAGTAAGCACCTCAAAGGAACAGTTGTTCCCACTATGGTGGCCCCCGCTCTAACAGTTGCCACTTCCTGAGCCCAGGAATGCTTTTTCTGCAGAAAGGGACTGCACCCCCATGCCTTCTGCCCGGCCAAATACTCAGTGTGCTTTAGCTGTGGGAAGAAGGGACATTGGGCAAGGGTCTGCCACATGAAGGGAAGTCCAGGGAAGTCCATGGACTGTACCGCTCCTGGATCCGATTCCAGCTAAAAGCCAATCACCCGAGATCGCCTGCTTCGCAAACCGCTGCCTACAGAAATGGTGCGAAAAGGCCTGGCAGCCATCTTGCAGCGGCCCAATTTCAAATCCAGTACTATCATCATCAGAGGAGGGAGGAGGGTGGCCATCTTGCCATGCCACAAGGTCGGCACCATCTTACCTGCATAGGTTGACTCAGGACGGAGGGGGGGCCACTCGAGGGAAGAAATCGCCGTCTCTAGCAACCTGGCCCTTGACCAGAATAGACCTCACCAGCTCAGCAACTCAATGGTGATGGTGAAGGTAAACGGACATTCAACCAAGTGCTTGATTGGCACAGGCTCCATGGAAAGTTTCATAGCAGTGATCATTGAACCCAGCACCAGCCCGTGGAGAGAGCGCAAGTGGTGGTAGTAAAAAGGGAAAACAAGTCCAGGTTAGTGATTGACTATAGTCAAACAATTAACTGATACACACTCCTGGACGCATACCCCCTCTCTTGCATTTCGGACATGGTGAACGATATCGTGCAATATCCGGTCTATTTGACCACTGACCTGAAAGCTGCCTATCACCAGCTGCCAATCCAGACACAGCATTTGAGGCTAATGGTCAACTTTATCAGTTCTGGAGGGTCCCTTTCAGTATGGCGTATCTATTTTCCAGTGGCAGATGGACAGGAGGGTGGACGAGTATGGGTTGAAAGCTAACTTCCCCTACCTCGATAATGCCATCAGCTGTGGCCACACCATGGAAGACCATGATACCAAACTGGAGGCACTACCTGGCTGGTAGAGGATTTACACTCCTTATGGACCATCGCTCTGTCACATTCATGTTCACAACACCAAGAGAGGCAAAATCAAGAATGACAAAATTGCTAGGTGGAGGATCAAACTCTGCCCCTACAGTTTTGACATCCCCTACCGGCCAGGGGTCCTTGACAACCCTCCAGATGCCTTGTCCAGGGTTAGACCAGTCAACTGGACCATACACAATGAGCTCTGCCATCCAGGGGTCACCTGCATGGCTCATTTTTGTCAAGTCCCTCAATTTTCTCTGCTCAATAGAAGACGTTAGGGAAATGACCAGGTCATGCCAGGTCTGCACTGAGTGCAAGCTGCACTTTTTTGGCCTGCAAAAATGCACCTGATTAAGTCATCCAGGCCCTTCAAATGGCTCAGCGTTGATTTTAAGGGACCTCTTCCCCCCATGAACAGGGACATCTTCTTTCTCTCGGTCATCGATGAGTACTCCTGCTTCCCATTCACCATCCTGTTACGAAGGCCAAAGACATTTTCACCCTGTTTGGGTATCCCAGCTATATTTATAGCGACCGAGGCTCAGTCTTCATGAACGACGAGCTGCGTCAGTACCTGCTGGTGAAGGGCACCGCATCTAGCAGGACTACCAGTTACAACCCCCCGGGGAATGGGCCAGTTGAAAAAGAGAATGCCACAATCTGGAAGGCTGACGAACTTGCCCTGAAGTAAAAAAGGCCTTCCAGACTCGTGCTCCACTCAATTCCGTTGCTACTCTGCACTGTGACGAATGCTACTCCTCAAGAGCTCATATTCACATTCAACAGAAGGTCAGCATCAGGGACTACACTCCTAGCCTAGCTCACTTGTCCTGGTCCGGTCCTTCTCAAGAAGCATGTGAGGAGAAGCAGGACCGAACCCCTGGTGGAAAAGGTGAAATTGTTCCATGACAACCCCACGTACGCCTACGTGGAGTACCTGGATGGCATGGAGGACACCATCTCCATCAGGGACCTGGCACCCACCGGAACAAGGGATGCATTGCCTCAGGTGCTCCATGAGCTACCAAGCTTTTTCTCCCCACCCCTACTCAGAGCCTCAGGGGACCCAGATCAGGAGGAGAGTGAACCCCTCTCTAATATCGACCTGGAGCCCCAGCTCACTCTCCTTCCATCACAGGTAGATCAGGAGACTCAAGGAGCCCAAGACCCCCCCGGTGCTAAGGCGTTCCACCAGGATATCTAGACCCCCGGACTGCCTGAATCTGTAAATAGTATTGTAAATATTTCTCTTCTGTGTCTATTACTGGCTTCTGATCCTTGTTCTCTTCATCCACGGACCCTTAATTCTGAAGGAAGGGGTGAATGCAGTGAACTGGGATTCACTAGAGGTGTTCTGTACTGACGACTGGCCTCGCCTCCTGGCCCCTCCCCCCGGTGGCCCATATGTAATCCTGGTTTCCCGCCTAAACCCTGAACCCCTCTGAAGCCTGTTCATGAACCCTACCTGTGTTGCAAGCTAATAAAAATGTTAGCTCTCCCTCCTGTCGAGGGTGAGCTTTTATCTACACTACACCATTATCCTCCTCTTTCTCACTAACTGCTCTCTGGTTCCTCTCCCCCTGCAAATTTAGTTTAAATCTATAGGGATAGGCCTAACAAACCTCTCTGCAAAGATATTAATCCCCTTCTAGTTAGGAAGTCCGGAATCAAGTTACAGAGAGGGGTGTTGAGTCCCAATGAGGACAGCTTCTCCACCAGCCTCTGGGGAATGATTTAAGATAAATTTGGATAGGTACATGGATAGGAGGGGTCTGGAGGGATATGGTCCAGACACAAGATGGTAGGGCAAGGTGGAATAATAATATTTTTGCATAAACTATAAGGGCTGAAAGGCCTATTTCTGTGCTGTAGTCTACTATGGACCAATGGTTTTAATATTGATGCATATTTATTTTAAATTCTTATGTATATGTTCTTATGTGTTGTATGTGTGGGTGCACCATGGTCCAGAGAAATGCTGTTTTATCAGATGTATATGTACAGTCAGAGGTTAATAAACTTGAACATTTCATTGGAATAGTGAATGTCATCACTGGGACCCTTCATAGCTCCCTTCTACCTGTGGCAGAAGATTTGCTTCTGACATTCAGCATTAACTACATTCACCAATAGACACAGACAATACAATTTGAAGCTTCAAAGTTCAAGGTTCAATGTTCAGAGAGCATACATGCTATTACATACAACCATGAGATTCTTTTCCTTCTGAGCCAGGCAATTTTCTATTTATTGGCAGTGTAAAAAATCTGGACTAATGAAAGAGAGAAATGTGAACAAGAAGTACAAGCAAACTGCGCAGTTCAAAAAATAAGTATTCAATCCTAAATAATGTGTAAAGTAAGAGTTCTTAAATAAATCCCTAATTGAGTTGGTTGTTGAGGTGTCTGATGGTGGAGGGGTAACAGCTGTTCCTGAACCTGGTGGAACGAATCTTGTGGCACCTACACCTCTTTCCTGATGGCAGCAGCGAGAACGGTGCTGGGTGGTGTGGATCTTTTTTTTTTTTTTTAATTTTTTATTTGGGTGGTGTGGATCTTTGATGATTGCTGCTGCTCTCCATCAGTAGTATTCCATGCAGATTTTTTCGATGATGGGAAGAGTTTTTGCCTGTGATGTACTGGGCTGTGTCCACCACGTTTTGCTGGACTTTACTCTTTACTCTCATAGGTATTGGTGTCCCCATACCAGGCTGTGATGTAGCCGGTCATCACACTTTCCACTACATATCTATAGAAATTTGCCAAGATTTTCAATGACACACTAGACCTCCACAAACTCCTGAGAAAGTAGAGGCACTGACATGAAGGCAGCAGCACCAATCACAACACAAGACTCTTCTCACCTTGTTAAATCTTTGACTCTGACTTTGCATTCACACTGTGGAGCATCTATCTTAAAATGCGGCTCTCTGAGGAAATTGTTTCATTTTCACTTTTGCTTCATAATGGCGCACAAAGCTACACGAAATTCACACCAGAACCGCTCTCAATGAACTCTGCGGTCTTTGTCCTGATAGTTTTTATTCTTGCTGCAATTTACCTCTAATGAAGCTTCCTGCTTGAGCTGTATTAGGACTAATAAGAAAATGTTTAGTCTAAAGCATCTCCACACCAGAATCAGGGTCACTATAACTTAGCAGCATGGTTGGCATAACGGTTAGTGCAACGCCTTTACAGCGCCAGAGATCGGGATTGAGATTCGAATCCCGTGCTATCTGTAAGGAGTTTGTATGTTCTTCCAGTGTCTGTGTGTGTTTTCCCCAGGGGCTCCGGTTTCCTCCCACTGTTCAAAATGTATTGGGGGGTTGTAGATTAACGGGTTATAAATTGGGTGGCATAGGCTTGTGGGCTGAAATGTCCTGTTACTGTGCTATATGTCTAAATTTAAAAAATTTACAATTTAAATAGTCGAGCTGTGGTGCAGACAATATTTGCATGTATCTCAAGAAACAAATCTGCCAAACAAAAGTCTTCTACTAACCTGCCCAATTTCTTTTTGACAATAAATATTCACAGTGAGACTCTGTAAATATCTGGCATCTTGGATGTATTCCTCAGTGAAGGAAGGCATAGACAAATAGATTCAGCTCATCTGTACATCAGTGGAAAACATTCATGAATTGAATTGAATTGTTTATTATTGTCGCATGACTGAAATACAGTAAACATCTCTGATTTACAAGCTGTCCAGGCAAATCAACCCATACATGAGTACAACAGGTGGTGTAAAATAAAATGGAAGTGCAGAATGTGAAGATCAAGACATAAAGACTCAACACAAAACTTGTGGTACACTGGAAACACAGAGGAGACTGCAGATGCTGGAATCTGAAGCTAAATACACACTGTTGAAGGAACTCAGCAGGTCGAGCTGCATCAGGGGAGGAAAACAAATGGTTAACATTAGACTTAGGGATTAGGCTCCCTCTATCACTTCTCAGCTATTTTCTCATCTGCCCTCCCACCCATATTCACCTATGGTTTCTTGCTGTTGGCCTGTCCACCTCATCTTTCCCCTTATTCCCTCCTCTCCACCATCTTTTTATTCAGGCACCTGCCTACTTTTTGCTCTTTTATTTTGGTAGTGTTGTAATGATAGCTGTTGAGAAGGATTCTGAAAGAGCCTTAGTTTCCACTGCCTGATCCAATGTGTCCATTATGAGAGGTATCAAAAGATCTTTAAATTATCTATAAAACTCAGGTGGTAAACCATCCTCTCCTGGTAACTTATTTGCCTGTAATGTATTCAAGGCTTTTCTGATCTCTTCTCTAGTAATAAGGGCATCTAATTCCATATGATTTCTGTCTTCCAAATTTGGCATCTCAATCACCGAGAGAAATTTATCTATTTCAGTTGAGTCCCCTCTCAGGTCTGATTCATATAGCTTTGTATAGAAATGATCATTGATTTCTTTCTGATTATATGTTAATTTGTCAGGCTCTTTTTGAATTGCATTTATCATCCTTGAAATGCCATGACAAAACTTTGTGTGCACTATCTCACTTCTGTTTTGACTTTAAAATAGTTTTTTTCTATTCTATATGTTTGTAAAGTATAATATAAAGGATTCATCATCAAAATTTGAAGCATAAATATTCATGAGCATACAGGATTCTGCATATATATGACATTATAAGCCTTCCTGATGAGTCAATGGATGTGTCTTCAACCCACACTGGTATATTTATGTCTATTAAAACTGCTACTCCCCTCGCTTTGGAGTTAAAAGAGGAGTAAAGTATATGACTTGTCCCACCCAACTTATTGTGTTCTGATTTTGTACAGTGTGTTTCTTGTAAGAAAATTATATCTGCCTTCAATTTTTTTAAGTGTGCCAAATATTTTTTCCTCATTATGGGTCTATTTATCCTGTATCAGATAGGATTGTTTGTAATGTCACTTAAGGAGAGTAGGGACTGTTGGGGATTTATACCAGTGTAGTAGCCATTGTTTATCCTTAACCAACATCACTGAAACAGAATATTTGGTCATTATGATTCTTCTGCCTGTTACACCATAAATCTGAGTCTTTTACCTTGTTAAACAAAACATGCAAAGTGGGAAAAGGATTTAAACATAAAGATAAAAAAAAGATTTAAAAAAAGATAAAGATAGAAAAGTTATGTTCTGGATCTATGAAGAATATAATAAACACAAGGTTACACATGATACAGTATAACTGGTTACACAGGTTATATATCACGCCCCAAAAGTTAAAAAAAATGGGATCCAACATTATCGGATAGATGTTTTCGCTGTAAGAGGGAAATTGGAACAACAGTATATGCAATTTGGGCATGTGAGAAAGTGAAAAAGTTTTGGGAAGATCTAAATCAGATATTAAATAAAATCACAAAAAATAACATACCAAAAAAATCCAGAGATCTTTCTTCTAAGTAATATAAGAAGTAAGGAATTAGGCATCAAACTGGATGAAGAGCAAAAAAGATTCATTATGATAGCCTTAGCTGTAGCAAAAAAATGTATAATGTCAACTTGGAAATTGGAAGAGAGCCTGAGAATACAGCAATAGTACATGGAAATGAATAAATGTATTCCATTGGAAGAAATAATATATAATTTAAAAAATAAAGTCACATTATTTGAACAAATTTGGGAACTGTACATGGAACACAACAGAGAGGGCTTGCCTCGGACCCCCACCCCCTAAAATGATAAGAAGACAAAATGACTTGATCCAGTGTACGCATTTTTCTGGTTTATTTTTCATTGTGTGATGACATTGTTTAATGGTTTTATTGTATTGTATATGTTGAATGTTTATTGGTTTTGGAGGGGGGTGGGAAGATAGTGGGGGGGGAAAAGGGGAGAAAATGCCACTGTGTATATTCAAGAGGGAAATGTTTGTATGTATTTTGGTTGATGTGGTTCACAGTGTGAAAAATAAAAAAAAATTTAAAAAAATTAACTGCCCTTTAAATATAATTATTTCTGTTTTGCTGCCACTTTGTACCTTGTACCAAATTACATGGTGGTGTTGATGGACATTCTTTTCCCATCCAGCGGGAGGGAGGCCAGGAGAAGCCTTGATTAAAGTGACATAATTGACAGTTCAGCACTTCTCTGCCGCTGCACTTGAGTGAAACCTGGGCTTGTATCCTCAAACCTCTGGAGTTATACTCAAACCCATGAATATCTAACACAAGGAAGCCGGTCACAAAAGACAAAGGAGGAAAACCCAGCACCCAACCCCAACCCACCAATTTTCCCTTGCAACCGCTGCAACCGTGTCTGCCTGTCCCGCATCAGACTTGTCAGCCACCAACGAGCCTGCAGCTGACGTGGACATTTACCCCCTCTGTAAATCTTCATCCGCCAAGCCAAGCCAAAGAAGAATATCCAGACTTTCTCTGTAAAAAGTCTGTGATGTTGCACAAATTTAGGCAATGTAGATATGCTAGCTACAATTTTTCATTCAAATCTTTCTATGGCACTAATTTCTATCAAAAAAAAAGCAGCAGCTGAATTCTACCTCAATCTTCATCATGCCTGAGACCAATGAATCCTTTCAACTGCCACCAAAAGCCTCTTAATCTGATGAATTACTAGTGGGGAACTGAAAAGGGAATTGGTCTAATCCCCAAATCCAACCCTCCATTGTCATTTCTCACTGGTAACAAGTGCGCGTTTGGAGATACAGAGCTTGAAACAGACACCGATTCATGGCCTTGAGTTTCACAACCCATGGGGCCACATGTGGAATTTTAGCTCCGTGAAGATAAAAGGAACTGCTGACACCAGAAGAAACTTTTGGACTTTCTTTACAACTCCATCCTGTAATTAAATCTTTGCCAAACCCGCAGCTGTGCATTTGAGTGTAGGTCAGTAAATCAAAGAAAAGCTTGTCTACCTCTGTCTATCACTTCCATACCTGCACACTGCTTCAGGCAAGTCAGATGGATGTTCACACTGTGATTTTCCGCACATGGCATGCACTCCAAATACTTCAACTAATTTTTTCTCTCTCTTTACCATCATGCATTTCCAAACAAAGTAATGTAATGAATGCAAACCTGAACTCTGGGCACTGGAGGAGGTTGAACTGAAAAGCACAGATGAAATTTTGAACTGGTATTGAATCCAGGTTTGATCACATGATTTAATGTCTGCTGGAAAGTACAAAAATAATTCATCAGGGAAGGATGTCAGAGGCTGAAATTTTCAGTCTGGAAAAGAGAAGACTGAAGAAAAATAGAACTGAAAATATAAACACCAAGATGTTCCCACTAAGGAGGGATATCAGAACCAGGGGCCAAAATATAAATAAATATGAATCTATGCAGGGGAACTTCTTCAGATCTGAGATTCAGGTTTATTCTCAGAGTACATACATGACATCACGTACAACCCTGAGATTCCTTTGTCCTGTGGGCACGGCAGAATTACCACTTATTGGAAGTGCAAAAAATAAACTGTACAGAGTGTAAAACAGGTAAACAAATAAAAGAAGTGTGAGAAAATTTAGTCCAGGTAGGTGTGGGAGTGGGAGGGTTTGTAGTATATATTAGCAGAAAGCTTGTCTCTGAGATGGAGACAGAGAGACTGTGCTGTAACAACTTCCTTAGGAAGTTTTGGAAGGCAATTTTCGTATGAATTTACCAATGAAATTGATCATTCCCAGCTCTCTCAATATGTCTTTTATGTCAGTGGGTCTGGGCATCTCTAAAATTGCTTTCGGTTACAGACAGTGAGTGGGGGGTGGGGCCCATCATACTCCATCGTTACACTTTTAAGGTGGCATTAGAAGTCCAGTCCAAGTAGCACGGCACTAGGAGTTTAAAGTCTTTGTAGACAGTGCCCCGCACGGTCAGGGTCACTATGCAGTAGCCAAGGACATCAGCGGTATGGGATTTTGTGACTCACTGACTTAACAGTGATGGAATAGCGCTGCATCGTGTCTGGGTGAGTGAAGCTCTCCGTGCTCCCACTATTGAACAGACAGCTCATCACGTGGCCATTTACCTGCATATCCATCATCGATCTGGTGAGTTAATGTGGGTTGCCTTAATCCAGCGTGATGAAAGCCAGTGTCAGATCGCTGCCTGTAAATGCCTATGATGTGCCCCATTGTCCTGTGGAACACTTCCAGAGCTGAGGAAATTCCAAAAGACATCCTCAGGCAGGAGTATTGGCCAAACGGTGTATAGTATTTTGTGCTATCTTCATGTATTTTTATTTGCCAGAAGCACTGGGATGCATCCAATTTGGTGAAAAACTTTGCACCGGACATCTCACTTGTAATTTCATCCCTGGTTGGAATCTGATAATGTTCCCTCTTTATATTGGCATTCAAGTCTTTTGGGTCCATGCACACACTTAGGTCACCGTCCTTTTTGACACACACCATTGAATTCACCCATTCTGTGAGCTCCTCCACTTTCTTTATGACCCCTTAGCTTGAGCTTGTCTTTTAATGGTGCTGGAACTTGCCTCGGGGCATGCACTACTGGCATACATCCTCCTTTAACTGTATCTTATAGGTAAATGGTAGAACTCCAAACCCTTGAAGATGTCTGGAAATTGATCCAGTATTTCCTCTACACTGTTCTGTGCATTGTTGCTGTTAATGTGATACACCTCTTGACTTGGCTTAAGTTTTCACATGCTTTGTCACCAAGCAATGATTCATGTCCATTTAGGACTACTGCGAACCTGAGGTGGTGCTGTTTATCTTTAACTTTCATCTTGAGTTTACATGTACCTTTCATGTTTTTTTTTTTTTTAAATTTTTTATTTTTCACACCATAAATCACAATAGCCATGATATACACTTTTTCTTTTCCACACATTTACAGTGACTTTTTCTCCCTCCCCCCTCCCTCCTCCCAAGCCACCCCCCCATCCCCCCCCCCTCATCCATTTTAGTTATACAATCTAGGTTGCATTAATTCAGTTAGACAATGTTGTCATTCAACAAAAATACACCAGAAATTCTACAGAGTCCATTCTTTTCTTTTCTTCTCCTTCCATCAACTTAGGTAATGTTTGTTCCCGGTAGGTTTTCGCTATTGTATTTAATGTAAGGCTCCCATACTTGTTCGAATATTTCAATATTATTTCTTAAACTATATGTTATTTTTTCTAATGGAATACATTTATTCATTTCTATATACCATTGTTGTATTTTCAAATTATCTTCCAATTTCCAGGTTGACATAATACATTTTTTTGCTACAGCTAGGGCTATCTTAACAAATCTTTTTTGTGCATCCTCCAAGTCAATTCCAAATTCTTTATTTTTTATGTTACTTAGGAGAAAGATCTCTGGATTCTTTGGTATATTGTTTTCTGTTATTTTATTTAATATCTGATTGAGATCATCCCAAAATTTTTCTACTCTCTCACATGTCCAGATTGCATGAATTGTTGTTCCCCTTTCTTTTTTACATCGAAAACATCTATCAGATACTGTTGGGTCCCATTTATTTAACTTTTGCGGTGTAATGTATAGTCTGTGTAACCAATTATATTGTATCATACGCAGCCTCGTATTTATTGTATTTCTCATCGTTCCAGAGCATAACTTCTCCCATGTTTCCTTTTTTATCTTTATATTTAAATCTTGTTCCCATTTTTGTTTAGTTTTACCATTTGTTTCCTCATTTTCCTTTTCTTGCAGTTTAATATACATATTTTTTATAAATCTTTTGATTAACATTGTATCTGTAATCACATATTCAAGGTTACTTCCCTCTGGTAAACTCAAGTTGCTTCCTAATTTATCTTTCAAGTAGGATCTCAGTTGGTAATATGCCAGCGCTGTATCTCCCGTTATATTGTACTTATCTCTCATTTGTTCAAAGGATAAGAATCTACTTCCTGAAAAACAATTTTCTATTTTTTCCCATTTTCTAAAGGCAAGGTTGTCTATTGTAAAAGGGAGTAGCTTATTTTGACATGTACCTTTCATGTTGATGCTCTGTCCATTGTAGGCTTTGAGCTGTGCGGGATTTGCATGGATATATGGCTTTATTTTCATTGCAATGATGTCGTGCTCACAGATCAAATTGACTAGCTTGAAAGGAATATTTCTTCTATTTGTATGCAATGACACAGTCCATTTGTCCTGTTCAACTCTGTTCATGCATGACTGTTCAGTGTCTGTTGGTTTAGAATCTTTCTGTACTACCATGCCCATGAAGAGGCATCTTTGAGTGCAGTTTCTTCTATAGTATGTACAGTTTCACTTCAGTTTTGTTTCCCTTTGAAAAAATATTGCTTTGCATAATGATCTCCCCTTTGCACTTGTTACTGACTTTTCCATAGGCGGGGCATTGTTTGGTGCATTTACAATTGAATGTCTCTCTCAATCTTTTTGTTGTTTCCTATATCTCATTTTTTGTTTGTGTGTGTCCAGACATTGTGGCTACGGCTATGCCTTCATTTTCACTGGCTTTCGCACTATCACTGAATTTTTTCACAGCTGCAGAGCTATTTCACTGGTGTGGCATATCTTCACAGCTCCAGCTAAGGTAAGCTTTGTCTCTGACAGTAACCTCTCTCTCACTTTCTTATCAATAATCCTGGACACAATTTCATCACGGATCATTGAATCTTGCAGCAATCCAAAATTGCATGTTCTTGGTTTTAATTTCAAGTCCGTTTAAAAAAAAAGTATCAAAGCGCTCTCCCTGCAGCTGCGTGTGTGAGTGAAACGTAACTCTCAAACGTTTCCTTTTTCTTTGGTGAACAGTGTTCATCAAACACCTCAATAACCTTGTTGAACTTTCTCTGGTCTTCTGCCTCGGCAAAATCAAATGTGTTGAAAACCTCTAGTGCTTGAGGTCTCACCACAGTGTGATCTTCCATGCATCAGATTTGCTGTAGAGACCAATGGCTTGCAGGTACAGTATAAATTGTTGTTTGAACAACCTGCACTCGTGGTCAACATTTCCAGTCCCAATTTACAGCGTCAGGATTCTTTACACTCTCCATGTTTTCTGCTGCATCAACTGATTCTCACTCTGCACACTCCTGGTGTTTCTTCCACTCCTGGTACCATGTGGTGTTTCTTTTATTGTAATAAAGAAACTTTGGTTCTTTTATAACAACTGTACTTTACAGGCAGTCCCTGGATTAAAAACAAGTTCCATTACCTGGCTCTGTCTTTAAATCGAATTTGTATTTAACTCAGACAAGTACATATGGTCCTTATTTAGTGTCAGTTAGTCAAATGTTTATCTAAGTATATAGCATATATAGTATATATTTTACCTTTCTATGCATATAAAACACTTAAGAAACACTTCAAAATACACGACAGCATCTTAAACATCATAATACAGTACATTGTTAGATGATGTAGGAGAAGATGATGGAGAGGTGGCTACTGTTGGAGAGGATGGACCTGGTGCTGGAGAGTCAGGGTTTGATTTTTACCATGTGAAACCTAGAGGTGGAATCAGCTGCAAAGAAGCATCTGTTCATTTCTAGCTGCCCTTAACCAAAGAGGCAGTAAAGAGTCACCAAACTGTGAACAAGTGGCTTGTGAACCAGATGAAATAAAAGTAGTACAACACAATTAATGCATTCCAAGAAAGTTCAGTGCTATGGAAAACCATACTGTTCAAAGCATTATGACAATGCACTTTAATATAATATGTTCCAATCCTATAAAAGGGATATATAAAACTGATCTTTATTGGCAATAAGTGGACATCGTTTATTTAAGAAAATATTTGTCTAATGTAATTTACCCCTAACCCTAACCCTAATGTGCTGTTCAATGGTTTGGAAATTTGCTGGTCTGCCTGTAACCCTTACCTTAACCCAGGGGTTCCCCTCCATACAAACTGGTGTTGTTCAGTGGTTTGAAAGCTCACTGGTCTGCCGCATCAGAGCAGAGATGATAAAAACCAGATTCCCATCAGTGTAAGCCAGCATGCTGCAGGACAGTGCAGGGAGCCTGATCACAGCGGGAACAGCAATAACTTTCAACACAGCCACTTAACTCTCTCTATTCCACAGCTCAGCGCTAATACTTCAAATATTTTAAACTAGAGTCTTGCATTGTCTCTTGAGGTGGTTTATATAGCAACAACAATGAAACATTAACATTGCAAATTTAAAACTGTGGGTCAAAAAATGTATTGAACAGCATACTCAACCAACTGAAAGTTGACAGCATTCTACTTCCGGCTGGCTTGTTGGTTTGTAAGTACGAGTTGTTCGTAAATCGGATGTTTTTATCCCGGGGACTACCTGTGTTTAGCTAAAGTACTCATGACTCATGGAGACATCCTTTTTGAATCTCATGCTGGCTGCAACAACTTGTCTCCGACTTCCTCTCTTGGTCAGGATTATCATTACCATTAGTACAATTAGTACGTGTACATGAGGAGGAAATTAATGGAAGGTTGTCTGCATGGGTTTCCCCCGGGTGCTTCTGTTTCCACCCACCCTTCAAAAACAGGCGGGGATGGTGTTAATTGGAGTATTTGGGAGGCATGGGTTCGAGGGCCAGAAAGGCCTGCTACTGTGCTGTATGTCTAAATTTAAAACTTTAAATGACCAAGTGTTTCATGGATACATGTCCCGACCTGCTCTTTCTCTCACAGCAGACTTGTTTTGCTACTGTTTCTTAACAAGTTTTCTGAGTGTTCTTTGTGGTGGTGACTGAGTCACCCTGGCCCTTTTTTAACTTTGCTATCTCCCTTTCCATCTTAATGGCGATAAAGAGCTCCAACACAAAATATGGACTGACTCTCCATGGATGTCGATTGACCACTGATTCCCTCTTACTGCTCAATGTTTGCTCAAGATTCCAGCGCCTGCATTTCCTTTTGTCTCCAAGTTCCAGAGGGAAGACCGAATTACATCATGTGATTCATTCACTAATCTGGACACGACTGGAATTATGTGCTGCTTTAATGAAGGATATTTAATTGAGTTAGCAAACTGACAGCAAGGCCACACACCTTTGTACCCTGGAAGTTTTTGAATTGTCCAATAAGCCCCAGGAATGGCCAGCAACAGCAGGACACAGACATGCCAGAGGAACTCAGAAGGCCATGTAACATCCATAGGAAGCACAATGCTTCAGCCCTGAGCCCTTCGTCAAGTGGGTCGAACAACAGGTATACTCTGTAATAAAAAGGGAGGGGCACAGGCTAACAGGTAAGAGGGGAGAGGAGAACAGAAAAGTATTTGAGATGAGATAGGAAGAGAGGGCAGAGGATAGATCTTTGACAGGGGAAGGAGGTGGGGAGCTGGAGAAAGGGAAGCAGAGGCATAAGGAAAGAGAGATCAGAGGGGAGGGGGGTTAACAGAAACAGGAGATGATATTGGTGCCATCCGATTGGAGAGAGCCAAGACAGAGAATAAGGTGCTTCTCCAATTTACAAATGGTCTCAACTTGACAGAACATGAAGCCATGGATAAATATGTGGGTGTGGAAATGATATGAGGAATGGAAGTGGTTGGCCACTCAGAGGTCTTTGCTGTTGAAGTAGACAGAGCGAAGCTGCTCAACGCCCAGTCTCTCCAATGTAGAGGAGGCCCCATCAGGAGCACCGGATGTAGTAAATTACCCCTGCGGATTCACAGGTGAAATGTGGTTTCACCTGAAAGGATGGTTTAGGGCCTGCAGCCATGGAATGCTTGAATGAAGTCACCCCTCATTGTCTTGAATGTAGACACAGCAATTAGTGGACTGTAGGATCTTTGGTGAAGATTTGACCTGCACAGAAACTTAATGCAGGAATACATTCTGGGCATTGTTGATGAGGTTCTCCTGATGCTCCTCATTCACATTCAGCTGAAAAAAAAGCAATCCTGCCAACACATCACACAGATGCTAGGAAGTTAGAAAAGGATATTATTTTTTGTTGACGGGACAACTTCGTCATCTGGTTAACTGCTGCATAATATAGTTTGAGGTATCATGATCAATTGCTCAGATTCTTTGAATAAAACTTTGGTTTGATCCTTTTTTCTCATCCTTCCTTTGGTTGAATCTTCAAAGAATAAGGAAGTGCCTTCATTTCCAGTAGATTGGTTTAATTCCAGAATTTTTGACATTGCATAGTGATTCCTGTCTGGATGTCTTTAAAGATGTGAGACTATAACAGACAGCAATGACTCCACACATGATTTTAGCTATGTTTGAGCACATCCCTCCAAATAGAATCAGTTTTGCAAACCCATCTTTGGGCAGAATTGCTACAACTATTGGTAACTCAAGGCCTGGTGCCATATCCTGCATTCAATGGGTCTAACTTTAAGAACTCCTCAATAAGTTGTGAGAGTGCTCCGCACCAAGGACAGCTGACTGAAATGCTGCTCGTAATGATCTTTCCTCACGATGGAACAGTCTGGAGCTGTGTTTATCTGCATCATGAATAACTTGATGTCAATCAGAATTGTCATTCTACCAATCCTCACTGATTGTAGTCCGGAGATTAGGAATCCAGGATCCAATTACACCTGAGTTCCAGGTTTTGGAGTTTGCTGAGGTTAAACAAGAAAATCAGGAGACACCTTTCGACCTGCTGAGTTTCTCCAGCATTATGTTTTTACCTGGAGTTTGCTGATCAGTTTTTGAGGGGATAATGTGGTTGAATGCAGAACTGTAGATAATAAACAGCATCCTTTGCATCTTTGCTGTCCAGATGTACCAAGGCTTTGTGCAGAGCCAGTGAGGTGGCATCCACAGTGACCTTTTGCTGCTGTAGGCAGATTGGAATGGATCCATGTCACTGCTCAGATAGGAGCAAATATGCTTCAACTTCAGCCTCTCAAACACTTAATCACTGTGGATGTAAGTGCCACTGGTCAATAGTTACTTAGGTAGATTACCATGCTCTTCTTAGGCCCTGGTATGATTGAGGCCAGTTTTTTGAAACGGGTAGTTATCATGTCCTGCCGGAATGAGATGCTGAAGATATAGCAAAGTTGGTCAGCACAGTCCCACTTATAATGGGAGTTGTCTTCCAATGCATTTTTGGCTGCCTTTTCCAATGAAGTTGCACTTCTATTATCCAAACCCAAGAAGATGTTCTTAGTGTCTCACAGGTTCGACTTCATCTTCTTGTCCCTGAGACTACAAGTGAAATGGTCTCTCAGTGGGTGATCGAAAACCTTGCCAAAGTTGCTGGGCTCTGTCATGTTAATAAGGCTTCTCCCATGATCTGATGGCATGTGATGAATTTATGACTGGCCACTCTGTCAGCTGGCTGTGGTAATTAAAAACTTTAAAATTCAGACATACAGCACGGTAACAGGCCCTTTCGACCCACGAGTCTATGCCTCCCAATTACACCCAATTAACCTACGACCCCCAGTATGTTTTGAATGGCGGGAGGAAACTGGAGCCCCTGGGGAAAACCCTCGCAGCCATGGGGAGAACATACAAACATCTTACAGACAGCGTGGGATTCAAACCCAAGACTAACTGCTACGCTTCCTTAGCTTCCTGTTGAGCCAGTTCTAGTGAATGCGTGGAATACTTTGGAGCCAACTCCTTTGTGCTCAAAACCTGTACATTTTCAGCATTGTTCTCCATCTCTGTAATGTTATTGGCCAAGAATGAGATCACCATTCTCCAACTGAATAAAATGCAGCACCTCAAACTAAATAAAAGAAAAAGGTTTGAGCACGAGTGCAACACACAAACGTGCTGGACAAACTCAGCAGGTCATGCAGCCTGTACAGCAAGTAAAGGGTAACCAATATTTTGGACCTTGGTCCTTTGGCAGGTATAAGCAGTAACAGGCTGTTCCCTGAATAGGTGAAGGGACAAGGGAAGGTAGAGGAGGAGGAAGGGACAGGGAGAGGAACTAATGCTTCCCTCTTCCCCTATCACAGCTCAGATTTTCTCTTTCCCTCTCCCACCTGTACCCACCCAACTTGATGGCATTAAAATTGACCTCCAACTTCCATTAAACCCTACCCCAAGTCTCTCTCATCCCCCTGTCTCCCAAACCCTTCCCTTCCTTCTCCCATCAGAGAGTTATACTCTACCTTTCCCACTTTCCAGCTTTTTTCTTTTCTACCCTCCCACCTGCATCCACTTGTGACCTCTTACCTATTAGCCTGTGGCCCGCCCCCTGCCCCTTCCTCCCTCTCTCCTCTCCTCTCCATCCTGTGTTTATTGAAGTGCTTGTCTGATTTCACTTGTACCTGACAAAGGGCTCTGGCACGAAACGTTGGGTCATCTGGATACGGCGCGACCTGCTGAGTTTCTCCAGCACATTTGTGTATTCCACTCAACCCCAGCGACTGCAGACTTTCTGAGTAACTCCTTGAGCACTTGATAAAACATTACTTGAAGGTGCTGACAGTTGCTTTGTTACCAAGCTATGTAGCACTACATTTAACTCAAGTAACCTCCTTGCCATTATTTCCAGTTTACTTGCAGAATGTGGACAATTCGTGAATCTTGTTCTGCACCCCAGGTTAGTAATGGGGCTCTTGGAAATTCCATAGTTATCTGATAGGTGAGAATAAAAATAACTTTGAAATTAATGGGTGATTCAATGAAGCAAACAACTATGATTTTTAGAATGGTCTATCAAAGGTTCTGAAATTTAGTTGGGCTGTGCCTTAATATCAGGTGTACGTAAGGCCAATATCCTGCATTTGTTAAGAGGTTCCTTTCTCTTTATTGCATTCTTTACATTTCTGTATATCAAAAGTTAAATGCTACAGATGCTGAAAATCTGAAATAAAGGCGGAAAATGATGGGAACACTCAGCATTAGTGAAGAGAGAAATAGATTTAACTCGACAGATTCATGAACCTTCATCGAGATCTTGTGATGAAAGGAGTGATGAACCTGACCTGTTCACTGCTTCGCCGCAGATGTTGCCTGACATTCCTATGTATTTTCCCACATTTGTTTACCTGCTGGCGCTTAAGTGGCAAAGACAGCATTTATTGCCACTTAAGATAGTGGTAAGTGTTCTTAAAAAAACCCTTAAATTCTGGTTCTGAACAATCAGTTTGCTTGATTCTCTGTGAGCTTGGTTTCAGACCTCAGGTAGATCAGATAACGTCAGGAAAATTACTCTAACAAAGGGCACTTGAAAAATAAATATTTTTACTTGATCAATTGTGTAATTTCACATGGTTAATTAATTAAGATATATATTACAATGGAGATTAAGGTATATATTACAATGAAAGAGAGACAAAAACAATTGTAAAGTGAGAGGAAACATAACTAGATTGTGGCTTCTGATATGATATGAGGTGGCTATCCACAGTTGGGAGTTTATCGATTTTGTTAAAAGCACAATAATGTCCATTGCCTTCTACAGAGGCTGTCCAACCTGCTGATTCTCTCCAGCACAGTGCATTGGTCCAGTCCTCCAGCATCTGAATTCTGGATTGTGGGTGGGTTACCTTTCTCCCTTCTTGGTGACCTTTGGGGATGTTTTTTGTCCCCTCCATGCTGGCCAGGTCAT
The DNA here is from genome assembly GCF_036971445.1 of Narcine bancroftii. Lineage (NCBI taxonomy): Eukaryota > Metazoa > Chordata > Chondrichthyes > Torpediniformes > Narcinidae > Narcine > Narcine bancroftii. The sequence goes on along the minus strand of NC_091470.1, from coordinate 88,887,794 downwards.
GAGAACCATTAACAGCTTTACTACCTTCGTCCACGTCACAATGACTCGAGGCAAGGCAACCTCATGGTAATAAGAAAGAAAGAAGAACTATTTGCTCCATCTCCAGAGACGACTGATCCATCCTTTTGCCGTGGCAGTGTGTTTTAGTCACCTGAATGCCAGAAGTTCTGCTGCAGAGGTAGTAGCTCTTTCAAGGCAACAGTAATCTGATAAAATTATCACAGAAAAATGCTACAGTCCTCATTACAAAACACTGCCACAAGCACAGGGACCCAGGAAAGTCACTCTTGCTTAAGTCATCAAGAAACACAGAAGGTATTTGAAAAGATGTAAATGTGCTGCGTGATTTTAAGTCCTGAGCATTGATGCTCTCACTCAGTAACAATATTCAATACTCACTATGCACATTAATGGTCTGAATGAATACCCAGAGGCCTGGAGTGTGCATAGAATCAGAAGGCACAGAAACAGGCCCTTCAGCCCAACTAGTTTAATCTTTCAGGCTTTACCCCAACCAGAAGCCCTGGATGAACCTGTTGACAGCCAGATCACAGGCATTTTTAAGTCCAGAGATCCAGATCACTGAAGAACGAGCAGGTCCAACCTTTGGAAAGTCATCTCCTGGGCGAAATGGAGTTTCTGGATGAAAATAGAAACAATGAAAGATACTCAACAGCTGTGGCAGGGTCTAAATGACATAACCCGCTACAACCCCAAATCCAGTGTCGGAGGAGACAGCAAAGGTTCACTCCCAGATGAACTCATTACCTTCTGCACTGGATTTGATCACAAGAACAAGGAAGAACCACCACTGCACTCCCTCACGCCCCGACGATCCTCTCCGAGGATGATGTGTGGGCTGACTTCAGGAGAATGAATCCAAGGAAAGCATCCGGTCCAGATGGAGCACCTGGCTGAGTATTAAAGATCTGTGCTGACCAACTTGCCAATGTATTCATGGACATCTTCAACATTTCAGCCAGCAGGGATGGTACCCGCCTGTTTTAAATTAGGGGGTCAATCATACTGGTGCCCAGGAAGAGTGCAGTAACCTGCCTTAATTACTGTTAACCAGAGGCACGTGCATCAACAGTGATGAAGTGTTTTAAAGGCTGGTGATGAAGCAGATCAGCAACGTGGATCAATTTCAATTCGCCTACTGTGGATGCCATCTCACTGGCTCTACACCAAGCCCTGGAACATTTGGACAGCAAAGACGCAGATATCAGAATGCTCTTTATTGACTACAGTTTGCCATATAACACCATCATCCCCTCAAAATGATCAGCACACACCCAGACCTGGGATTCAACCACCCCCCCCCCCCTCACTGTAACTGGATCCTGGATTTCCTCACCCTCAGATCATAATTGCGAGGATTAGTAAGAAGATCTCCTCCACAATCTCCATTGGTACCAGAGCACCATAGGGCTGCATTCGTAACCCCCTGCTCTACTCATTTCACATCTATGACTTTGTGGCTCGGTATGACAACGCACCATCTACAATTTCACTGTAGTGGGTTGTATAAAAAGGGGTGATGAGTCAGCGTACAGGAGGGAGATTGAAAACTTGGCTGAATGGTGTAATAACAATAACCTCGCATTCAATATGCTATCTCGGACCGCAAGACCCTGCAGAGGATAGTGAAGTCAGTGGAAAAGATCATTGGGGGATCTCTTCCTACTATGAAGGACATCTACAACACTCGATGCAGGTAATAAACATTGTGAAGGACTCCACACCCCCCTCATGTAAACTGTTCTCCTTTCTGCCATCTGGCAGCACTCGGGCCCTATGTCCAGACTGGGCAACAGTTTCCCCCCGCCCCCCCCAAGCCATCAGATTCCTAAATTCCCAGAACACATGGGGATAATTGACTTTTACTGTATACATCTTAATATTTTAATATTTAAATGTGTTTAACTTCTATCCTAACATAGTTCTGTAAATATGCTCTGTGGACCTGGAGAGATGCTATCTCATCTTTACCGTGCGAGCATAGAATGAACAATAAATAAAAGGTGGCTTGACTTGACAATTATCTCCAAAACCAAAGAGCTGATTGTTGACTTCAGGAAGGGAAAACCAGAGGTGTAGGATCCATTGATCATTGAGGGATCAGAGGTGGAGAGGGTGAGCAAATTTAAGTACTTGCAAGTCACTATCTCGGAGGATATCTCCTGGACACAACACACCAATGGCATTGTGAAGAAAGCACGCCAGTGCCTCTACTTCTTCAGGAGTTTATGGAGATTTCCTATGACATTGGAAACCTTGGCAAATTTCTGTGGAGGTGTGGTGGAAAATGTGCTGACCGGCTCCATCATGGACTGGTGTAGGAACACCAATATCCCTGAGCGTGAAGTTCTCCAAAAGTAGTGGATACAGCCCAGGACATCACAGGCAAAACCTTCCCTACTATCAAGAACATCTACAGGGAAGCAGCAATCATTAAGGATCCACATCACATGCTCTGTTCCTGCTGCTGCCATCAAAAGAGAGGTCTAGGTGCCACAAGACTCACACCACTAGGTCCAGGAACAGCTGCTACCCCTCCATCATCAGACTTCTCAATGACAGACTCATTTATGGACTCTTACTTGTGCATTTCATTGAATTTTTTCTCTATATTGCACAATCAGTTTTTTTTACTGTACTTTGTGTACAATGTGTACATTGAGTACAGGTTATTCTCCCTGACAATAAATCTGAAATCTGTACATTGATCACCCATTAAACTAATCCTACATTAATCCCACATTTTAAAAAAATTACCCCACATTTTCATCAATATCCCTCCTCAGATTCCATACTCACCTGCACAATAGGAGCAACTTACAGTGGCCTGATAACATTGCTGGAATGTGGAAGGAGACCTGAGCACTAAAAGTAACCCAGGGAGAAGGTTCTAAGGTCAGGATGCAACTGGTGCTGTGAGGCAGTGGCTCCCCTGGCTACTCCACTGTGGGCGTGAATTCAGACCCCAACACAGCTAGGGAAGTTATCAATGTAGTCCTGTCTAGCTGGTAGAACTGCGGTTTGCATTCCGCGCAGATGGGTCAACCCTTGTTTACTGTCCTTACCTCCTCCACCGAGAATAGGAGATTGTGGGTCCTTATGAAATGGAACAATCTAGTGACGCCCCGGGTGGCCCAGCTCATTGTGCAAGCTCTATAGCTGGGACGTGTGATTGAGGGCCGCGCACATGCCCCGGGACAGCACATCGGGGGCTCATTGAGCTTCCTGGGCCAGTATAGAATGTTGTAATTGTATGTGGACAGTTCTATCCTCCAGCGCAAAATTTTGTCGTTTTTTATTTTCCCCCTGTTCTGGTTGACGAACATGAATGCTATAGATTGTTGGTCCGTGACCAGAGTGAAGTGCTTACAAGCCAGGTAATGTCTCCAATGCCTCACTGCTCCTACGATGGCCTGTGCCTCCTTCTCCACTGCCGAGTTTCTCACCTCTGACCCCTGTAAGATCCGCAAGAAAAAGGCTACTGGTCGCCCCTCCTGATTCAGTATGGCCGCTAGTGCTACATCTGAGGCATCCGTGTCCACTTGGAAGGGGATCGTCTCATCTATGGCCCGTAGGGTTGCTTTTGCAATCAGGTCCATAATCTCTGTAAAGGCTTTGACAGCCGCCAAGTCGAGGGGAAACAGCGAGGCTTTTACGAGCAGGCGGGCTCTGTCGCATAGTTGGGAAGCCACTGTGCATAGTACATGAAGAGTCCCAAACATCTCTTTAACATTTTCTGTGTGTGAGAGACTGGGAGGTCTAGGACTGGGTGCATGCGGGCAGGGTCCAGGCTGATTTCCCTGTTTTGTACTATGTATCCCAGGATGGCCAGTTTCTTAGCGCTAAAGACGCATTTGTCCTTATTGTATGTTAGGTTACTTTCCTTAGCTGCCTGGAAGAAGCACTTGAGGTTCATATCATGGTCGGCTTGAGAGTGGCTGCAAATGGTAACATTGTCGAGGAAAGGGAACACTGGCTGGTCTACTATGCGGTCCATCAGACAGTTTACTTTCGACCCATTAATTTTAATACTAACAGTTGCATTTGATAAATCGTGTGGACTCGCCTGGTTCAGACGTAGAGAGGCCAGCATGGCAGTTCCACCATTCTGGTATTCAGCGTCCTGATCATAGTAGAACTCTGGGTCATATTCCTCCCCCATTGGTGGTGTCCTCTGTCCGGCATTCTTTGTCCAACATGGCCGGCTGCACATGGCACTCTGTTTCTGTCTACCTGAGGAGGAAGAAGAGCTTTCCTGTCTCTCATTTGCATGAGAAGAGGCTTTGGTGGGAGCCTTAGGGCTTCTGCAGACTTTTGCATAATGCCCTTTCGTTCTGCAGTTTGAACAGCTCGCTTCTCTAGCTGGGCAGGGAGCTCTGGGGTGCTTGTGCTGCCCTCAAAAGGAGCACTTGGAGCGTTCCAGTGGAGATACTGCTGCTATATGTTGCCCTTGAGCACTTGTGTTCCTCTCCCTGTGCAGGGCTAATGAGTCCAGCAAGGTATACTCCTCCAGTACCTTTCTAGTATCTTTCAGAGCCTCTGCGATAATTTCTGCCTCCTCCAGCCTGACTGTTCCCTTTTCTAGCAGCTTCTGCCTGATGTCGGTAGATCAGACGCCCGCTACAATCCTGTCTCTTATGAGCTCGTTCACATACTCTTGAGCAGATACAGTTTTAAAAGTACACTCCCTAGCTAAGTCCTTCAAGGCGAGGACGAAATCGCTAACAGACTCCCTGGCTTGCTGCGACCTGATCATGAGCCTGTGTCTGGAGTGGAGCTTGCTGTGCCCTTTATTATAGTGTCTATGCAAGGTGCTCATAGCCTCTTGATAGGACTTGCATCCTGTACAAGGGAGTACGGGCGATCGCTCAGCTGCACCAGCAGCAGCATAAGCATTTCTTCCTCCGACGCCCCATCAACCCCCACGTAGTTCAGGAAACACCTCTGCCACTGGTTGAAGCGAGTGCTTGCCCGAGGGGCCCTGGGGTCCAATTCCAGCCTGTCTGGCCTCAGCACCTGGTTGAACTTGAGTCTTTGATTCTGTGGCAGTGGAGATGCCTGATCCCTTCCCCAAGCGGCCACTTGATCCTAACCCTAACCCTCAGCATACCCCTACTCTGCAGCCAACGAGCAGACCTGCGCCTTCAACAACCCAATGTCAGGATCCCCACCCTCAATACCCCCAACCTCCCTTGCCCCGGTACCCTGAAGGTCCAAGAGACTAAGGAAAGCCCGCCAAACCCTGGACATGAACTTGTGGGGGGTGGAGTGGCTAAATTCCTTTAAGCAGGGGTGAATGTGGTGATATGCCATTACACCACTAGGTCACCAGGGCCCACCACCTGATGACCCTGTATATAAAGCCAATTGGAGCTCATGCTCCTCCTTCTGACCTGGGCTTGCACAGAGGCAAGATCTAGCTGTATATATCACTCTATTAAAGCCTGCATTTAACTTTCACTCTGCTTCGTGTGGTTGATGTTGGTCTCAGTTACACTGCGAATGGTGAATGTAAAATTACCCAACTATCTTACAGTCTGATGGACCAGTATCTTTCAAGAGAGCAAGCTCTCACCCTTAGCATATCTGGTTAAATGTTAGTCCAGCTGTTCTCAACCTTCTTTTGGCTGAAGGCCCCCCGAGGACTCTGCTCAAATTTAAAGCTCCCTTTCCTGTGAAGGAGTCAAAGTTAGTTGGTTTCTTTTGTACTTCTCTCCTAAAAATTACACAACAATAAAACCAAATAAATAATGAGAGGGGAAAGAAATCAGGTTCCAGATGATTAAGGAAGACAAGGCGAAAGAAGGAGATCCTAGGACACTGTCATCCTATGTTGAGAATGATTCCTTGTGGGCAAGGCTATCTGCATGTGCTCCCCAGCAGCCACCATGACCAGTCCTGCATCTCACTTGGTTCAATAAAAGGTGGTTTCAGACTTGGCTCTGACATAAACAATTTGCCTAATTTTAAAACCAACTTTCCTCCCTCCATCATTGATGGGCGTGACACTGTGCACGAGTGAGGAAGATGGAGTGAAAGATCTTGAACTGAAAGTTACCTGCAGTAATTGGAAACCTGCCTTCCAGAGAGCTTCAATCATGTAAATGTTTCACCAGTTGTTGGACTTTACCAGCTATGAAACAGCGTCCCACTCTTACAGTGTTTCCTGTTACTAACTTGGACAGGAGTAAAAAAATGATTCACACAAAGAATTATAAATCAGGGGAAAGATATACTCTGAAAACAACAAGAAATGTTGCTCATAGCCCACTGTGCTCCAGACTGAAGTAAAAATCTTTATGAACTATATCAGATCAATCTTACTGATAAATGTCTTAAAGAGTTTATTGGATCTGTCATGTAAATGAATACATCATCTGCAAATAAATTAATTTTATGTTCTTCTTTTCCAACTTTAATAGCTACAATGATACAGACCCATGCATGAGGGACTACACAAGGCCAATTCTAGGAATCTTATTCACAAATTTAAGAGAAGGTTGGATGTGTACGTGGAGGAGAGGGGGTTGGAGGGTTATTGGCGGAGAGCGGGAGGTTTGAGCTAATGGAGTTGTTCTAGTGAACTGGTGCGGACTCGAAAGGTCAACCTGGCCTGTTTCCGCTCCGTAAATGGTTATATGGTTATGGTTATATTGTCTGATTTCAGTCTGTGGCCACCAGGGGGGGCCCTATAGCCTCCCCTTGAAGAAGGGCTCAGGCCTGAAAGGATGGTTATGTATTTTTACTTCCGATGGACACTGTGTGACTTGCTGAGTTCCTCCAGCATTCCTGTGTTTTTACCAAGTCTAGAATGGCAGACACACCTACAACTTGATCCTTAGTTGCTCTCTGAAGTTACGTAAGTAATTTGGAACGGACAATAAATACTGGCCTTGCCAACAATGTCCACGTCCCATGAAGTAATAAGCAATACTTAAATAAGCAGTTTTCGAAATTACGAGCATACAGGACACGTTCTGTTTGAAACATACATCTGGTGCAATTTGCAGGTTAAGATCATGGATAAAGAGACCCACATAAATTAGGTCTTTGTTCCTGTCAACCATCACGTGTCAAAAGAATATAATGTATAGGCCTACAGTAGACATCCAGGTGTGCATTTTCCTGTAGTTGTTACATTCTGTGCTGAAACAGACTGGCAACTACACAGGAGAAGTGGCTGTACTATTGTCATTGGGAGCTGATTTCAAAGATAAAAGGAATTTATGGAGGGCATTTCGGAGAATATACCTGGACTTCCTTGTGAATCTTATATGGTCGCTAATTTACACATATGCACACATTGACTTAATTACCATTCAAATGCAACAAAAAAAAACTCATGGTAAATTTTGCACACGCTGGCATCTCTTTCATTTTAATCAGTGCAAACTGAATGATACGAGGGTGGACCCAATCCCTAAGGTCTCCTTTGGACAGTTGGATTTCCTCATCCCAGAAGTTAGAGCTTGGAGGGCAAGTGGTAGCCTGTGACAGACAGATACAATGTTGGGAACCATTCCCTTTCACTAATGGAGCAGGAGGATGCCATGAAGACATTCCTCTTGTTTATCATCTATATCCCTTGTCCAGTTGCTCCACGATTTGTCATGAATGGATGAACAAAGGCTCTTCTGTATAAACATGCTTAACCTCAGAACTTACAATGCTACTGACGACAGGGTGAACTGAAGAGTAGGTACTTTTAGCAATGCATCAACTTCCCATGAGTTGGATTAGTTCTACTACTAGTGTGGAAAGATGGACAGTGATGCATATTTGCCAAAACAAAATTAGTTCATGGAGGACTGGTTTCTGAAAACTAAAGTTATGTCTGATTGAATTCAGCTAATTTATTACAAATGACAATATATACATGCGTAATAGTTGAATTTTCTGGTCCAATTTTTAGGGTAAAATTTAGGGGTTCAACTATTACCCGCATACTATTTTTGGTAAAATGTTTGGCCTGGAAGTCAGCCTGAATAAAACTGAGGTCCTCCATCAGCCAGCTCCCCACCATGACTACCAGCCCCCCCACATCTCCATCGGGCACACAAAACTCAAAACGGTCAACCAGTTTACCTATCTCGGCTGCACCATTTCATCAGATGCAAGGATCGACAATGAGATAGACAACAGACTCGCCAAGGCAAATAGCGCCTTTGGAAGACTACACAAAAGAGTCTGGAAAAACAACCAACTGAAAAACCTCACAAAGATAAGCGTATACAGAGCCGTTGTCATACCCACACTCCTGTTCGGCTCCGAATCATGGGTCCTCTACCGGCACCACCTACGGCTCCTAGAACGCTTCCACCAGCGTTGTCTCCGCTCCATCCTCAACATCCATTGGAGCGCTCACACCCCTAATGTCGAGGTACTCGAGATGGCAGAGGTCGACAGCATCGAGTCCACGCTGCTGAAGATCCAGCTGCGCTGGATGGGTCACGTCTCCAGAATGGAGGACCATCGCCTTCCCAAGATCGTATTATATGGCGAGCTCTCCACTGGCCACCGTGACAGAGGTGCACCAAAGAAAAGGTACAAGGACTGCCTAAAGAAATCTCTTGGTGCCTGCCACATTGACCACCGCCAGTGGGCTGATAACGCCTCAAACCGTGCATCTTGGCGCCTCACAGTTTGGCGGGCAGCAGCCTCCTTTGAAGAAGACCGCAGAGCCCACCTCACTGACAAAAGGCAAAGGAGGAAAAACCCAACACCCAACCCCAACCAACCAATTTTCCCTTGCAACCGCTGCAATCGTGTCTGCCTGTCCCGCATCGGACTGGTCAGCCACAAACGAGCCTGCAGCTGACGTGGACTTTTTACCCCCTCCATAAATCTTCGTCCGCGAAGCCAAGCCAAAAGAGAGATTTTTGACTACATTAAGTACCTGTATTGTTCAAGGCATCGGGAGCTTGGATGGATGTGCAGGTGGCCTGGACCGGGTGGAAAGTCCGGGTTCAGAGCTTTGAGAGCTCGGATGGGTGGGCGGTTGAGGCCTAGGCGAAAGTCCATGGTTGGGGTGTCGTGAGCGTGGATGGGCGGATGGCTGGGGCCTAGGCAAGAGTGTATGGTTGGAATATTGGGAGCTCGATCTAAATAGGGGAGTTGACTTTTTCGGTGTCAACTATTACCGGCCTATATACAGTAGTATCAGATTTGTAGTTTCACAGTTGATAGATTTGGAACTTCATAGAACAAGTTATTTCACAACTGCAGAATATTCTTTCTGACAGTCTAGGGATTTTGTTTTAGCTTGTAGGTGGATGTGAAAAAGATCATGGCAGTATAACCGAAATAGGAAAATTGTTCAGCCACTGAACCACACTGATTAGTGGTGTTCTGACCCACTTAATGTCAAAGGGGCTGATACACTGCAACATGATGTCTAATGTATCTCTGGCGTGGTTTACAAGAGGGGTGAAAAGGAGCGACCACAGACTGTGCAGAGAGCTGAAGGAAAGTCTGGTGTATTAACGGCAATACCGACGTGCAGTGTCACTCTGCTGAGCACAACTGGGACAAGGCTCATGAAACTCACTGGTTTGCTCCATCCTAGCAAATCGTGCAATAACATTTTGGATGTCCTGTTGAGTTATCCCAATGACCAAACACCTTTGAGATGCTGGAAAAAATAAATGGAAAATTTCCTATGAACTTTTCGTTGGATTCTAGGAATCAAAATATTAAAATTTATTATCATCTGACTTTATACGTACAACCAGACAAAACAACATCTCTCCAGGCCATGCTGCATGTACATCATGATTAGAATTTAAATATCATGCAATTAAATTAGATACTAAATTGCATGTTTATATATAGTAATAGAAGTGGTGGCACAGTTAGCATTGCGATTAGCGCATTACTATTACAGTGCCAGCAATATGGGTTTGAATCCAGCGGCATCTGCAAGGAGTTTGAATGTTCTCCTTGTGTTTGCATGCATTTCCTCTGGGGGCTCTGGGTTCCTCCTACCCTTTAAAATGTGTGTGTCGGGGGGGGGGGGGTAATTGGGCAGCACGGGCCCGTGGGCCAGAAAGGCCTGTATGTCTAAATTTTTTAAAAAAATCAAAAACCTTGCATCCGAACACTTCATTCCTAAGAGGTGCAGAAGGAGGGCATGGTACAATGTTCAAAAGGGACTTCAGAATTTGAGATAAATGTGTGACTTATGAACAAATACAGAGGGAATGACTAGTGAGGGCTCAGCATAGGGTGACAGGTGTTCCAGAGATGGCATTAATAGTCCACTAGCTCTCCCATGGTTGGAAGGGGTTTTGTTGACTTGTGAGATAATTAGGGTTTTTAGACTGCAGGCATGAAGCACACAATTAATGGAATTTGCTGTTCCATGGGCGGTCTAAAAAAAAAGGAAAGTGCAGGAATTTTCAGTCAATTCCTGCACCGCAATTTATCCTGCAGGACCCCTACTACTTTGCAGGGGATGCCTGCAGTCTAAATCACTCTGCGAAGCTCATTGGTGAGTTTGACGTCCAGTTGATGACTCAGGCCACTTTGCTCCATGTAAAACACCGGCACTAACACGCACAGGAATTTAAGGGATGCCGGGTAAATGATCACAAGGTGAGTAATTATGTTAATTTATGTTATTTTTTTCTGAGATTTTTCCTACATTGCTGTCTATAAAACACTAATGCAGTGGTTCTCAGCCTTTTTCTTTCACATACCACTTTAAGTATTCCTTATGCCATTGCCATGTGATTAGTAAGGGATTATTTAAGATGGGATGTGGGTGGAAAGAAAAAAGTTTGAAAACCAGTTTTCATCATCCCTAATGGACTCGTTATGTGCATGGTTTCAAAACTCCAAAGGAAATAGGCCAATGACAATTTTTCTCAAGCAAAATATTTCACCCACATCCCACCTTAAGCAATCCCTTACTAATCACAGAGCACTAATGGCATAGGGATTACTTAAAGTGGCCCATGAGTGGAAAGAAAAAGGTCGAGAACCACTGCACTAATGTATATGACAGCATCCATATGCCCCACACATTCACAGTGGGAGAAGTCAGAGAGTAGTGGTGGATGATTCATTTTCAGACTGCAGGCCTGTGACTAGTGGAGTGCCTCAAAGATCGGTGCTGGGATCATTGTTGTTTGTCATCTATATCAATGATCTGGATGATAATGTGGTAAATTAGATCAACAAGTTTGCAGATGACACTAAGATTAGAGGCATTGTGGACAGCGAAGAAGGTTTTCAAAGCTTTCAGATGGATCTGGACCAGTTAGAAAAATGGGCTGTAAAACGGCAGATGGAATTTAATGCAGACAAGTGTGAGATGTTGCATTTTGGAAGGACATACATGGTAAATGGTAGGGCATTGAAGAGTGTGGTAGAACAGAGGGATCTGGGAATACAGATAGAAAGTAGGTGGATAGGGTTATAAAGAGAGCTTTTGGCATATTGGCCTTCATAAATCAAAGTATAGAGTGTAGGAGTTGGGATGCTAAGGTGAAGTTGCACAAGACATTGGTGAGGCCAAATTTGGGGTATTGCATACAGTTTTGGACACCTAACTACAGGAAAGGTATCAAGATTGAAAGAGTGCAGAGAAGATTTACTAGGATGTTGGCTGGACTTCAGGAACTGAGTTGCAGGGAAAGGTTAAACAGGTTAGGACTTTGTTCCCTGGAGTGTAGAAAAATGAGGGGAGATTTTATAGAGCTATTTAAAATTATGAGGTGGATAGACAGAGTAAATGTAAATAGGCTTTTTCCACTGAGGGTCGGTGAGATACAAACCAGAGGACATGGGTTAAGGGTGAAAGGGGAAAAGTTTAGGGGGAACTTCTTCACACACAGAGTGGTGGTAGTGTGGAACGAGCTGCCAACTGAAGTGGTGAATGTGGGCTCAATTTTAACACTTAAAAAGAATTTGGATAGGTACATGGATGGGAGAGGTATAGAGGGTTATGGGTGCAGGTCAATGGAATGAGGTAAAATAAAGTTTCTGCACAGACTAGAACCTATGGTTCTAGAAATGGCGATAAGTGTGCAAATCATAGTGTTGAGTTGGTGACATTGATGGGCACTGAACAAGTTATGCACTTTGTGAACAGGCAGGTGTAGTCACCCTTTACTTTCGACTTCCAATTTTATCCTCTTTCCACTTTCTCTTCACCTCAAACAGTCCTGCACATTACCTCATTTATCCCCTTCTTTTCAAAGTTTCTCTGAATCTCTCCCTTTCCCCTTCTGTTCCAAACTCCTGGGTTGCAATTTCCTCTTTTTGTTTCAATAACTGAATCAATTCCAAGTTTCTGTTCTGTGTACTGGATATGTCTTGCTTCATTTTGATCCTTTTATCCCCTATTTCATGATTTTGCTTAATTTTTTTTAAACCAAGCTTTCTGTTTTTGTACATGTATTCTCAACTCTACTGGACTGCTTCCACAGCTGGGTTCAGAGAAAAAAAAAACATAGAATTTCCTTGGAGTCCCAGATAATTCACCACTAATGCCAGTCATGTGGAGAATCTGATGTAGGAGTCTATTCAGCCACTTGAATTGGTTCCGACCCTTTCAGAATATTCCCTCAGTCCCATTTCCTGCAACCTAGTCTCATTTCCTATTGATTCTCCTGTTTAGCAAATTGAGAGGTCATTTACAGTAGCCAATTAACCAGGCTTTTGGATTTGGGAGAAAATTGAAAACACATGGTGACGGGGAGAGTGTTCCAACTCTACACCCAGATTGACCACAGGCAGAATTGAATCCAGGAGGCATGGCACAGTAGTACTTTACGTTATATGCCACAAGGTGCTTTGCCCCCAATTTCAGTCAAAAGTAAAGAGACCACAAAAGCATCCAGGTCATAGGCTACATGGAGTTGATGACACCTGCCAACTGAAGCCTTTGCATTGAAACTGACACTGAAATATTTCCGACAGCGACTCACAGGTGTTGGTTATTGAAAAGATGCAGTGAGAATTGAGATTCAGTGGAATCGACTGTAATTCTTGGCTGTCACTTCTGAGTTATCAAGGTTGGATCATCTTCACTCCAGCCAGAGTATTGGTGTGCTGCCAGTACAAGACCTGAGTAGCCGCTTATTATGTGGCAACAGAAAATGCTGTGGTATAATTTCCCAGTTCAGATTTAGCTTTATTGAAATGTTGCCAAGATGGAAGGAACTGGCAGTAAAAAGCATCCTTACCCTGGTAATAATTTGTCTTAATTCAAACTTTAACAATTGTTGAATGTTTCATTCAGATAAAATGATCATGGGGGTAGTTAACTAGTGCAAATTCTGCTAAAGTGCTTACACATGGGTGGAAAAGAAAATCAGGTTGCAACATGGCTGAGCAAATTACAGCAACCAAGTGAACACCTGCGGACACATTTCGACAGGTTAATCTGGCCAATCAAAGGACACCTGTAGGAAGATTAATAATACTTTGAAGTGGCCATTTCACATTGCCAGCTAAATACATTTTTTCAAGTTTTCATGGGTGGGAAACATCAGAAAGAAAAGGACTTCTGATCAGGTTTATGTATGACATGTATGAGATGCATTTTGCCAACATTATTTTTCTGATGCTACCCATTTTAAGTCTCAGGGAATGAATTGCCCAGCCTGCATGGCGAGGCATAAGAATCAGTGAAGTTCAAAGCTCTGACAAGAATTGAAAAGGAAAATACAAAGTAATTTTGTAAAGTGATATAATCTAATCAGGATGTGACTTTATCTTAAATGTCTGGAAGACATTCAAAAATTATTTAATCGTGTTTGGTGTGAAAAGTTCAAATAGTAAACCTGAATCAACCTTTACCTTTCATCGAGTCCAACAACCTACACTGATTGAATGGCAAGGGAAAGGAACATTGAACCCTGGACATAATTATTCATGGATTTTAGCCATTGAATCCTTGTGGCACAATAGATTATTTAACCCAATGCACCCATACAGGCTCTTTGAAGAGGATTAAAGTCAGTTCCATTCCCTTTTTAATTACTGCTATTTTCCCTCAAATGCACATCTAATTCCTTCTTGGAATTCCATATGGACTCTGATTTCTTTGCATGTACAGGCAATGACTTCCAGATTTGAACCACTTTCTGTCTAAAGAGTGTGTCTTTTATTACACTGTACTTTTGCTCATCAAGTGGTGTGAGAACATGTGGACTTCAGGAGAATGAAGTTTGATCACTCCACTACACATCAACGGTTCTGTGGAAAGCATAAAGTTATTTGGCGGGCATATAAGGGGCGATCTACCCTGGATTCACAATACCTCCTCATTAGTCAGGAAGGTGCAGCAGGCACCAACACTTCCTTAGGAGTGTTGTTTGTCACCTATATTAATGATCTGGATGATAACGTGGTAAATTAGATCAGCAAGTTTGCAGATGGCACTAAGATTAGAGGTGTTGTGGACAGTGAAAAAGGTTTTCAAAGCTTGCAGAGGGATCTGGACCAGCTGGAAAAATGGGAGATGGAATTTAATGCAGACAAGGGTGAAGTTGCATTTTGGAAGGACAAACCAAGAAAGGTAAATGGTAGAGGACTGAGGAGTGCAGTGGACCAGAGGGATCTGGGAATAGATACATACAGTGCTCGCCATAAATGTTTGGGACAAAGATACTTTGTTACTTTATTTGCCCCTTTGCTCCAGGTTTTATTCAAGGTTCTTTGTATACATTCTGGATTGACCATCCAGAGATTCCAGCACTTTTTAATACGTAGACACCTCATATCAGGGCACCGTAATCTTTGGAACATTTGGCTTCATGTACTCAGGTATGCTTAATTGCTTTATTGGTGCAGGTATAAGAGAGCTTGGCTTGCTTTGAAGCTTTTGATCACCTTTGGAGTCCATTGCCATTTTTCTGCATGAGGTCCAGAGTTGTGCCAATGGAAGTCAAAGAAGCCATTATGAGGCTGAAAAACAAGAATAAAACAGTAAGAGACATCGCCCATATCTCAGGATTCTCAAAATCAACAGTTTAGAACACCATTAGGAGGAAAGAGCGTGCTGGTGTGCTCAGTATTCACAAAGGGATTGATATTCCAAAGATGATGACAAAATTCTCATTATAATGAAGAAAAATCCCAAAACGTATGTCCGACAGATCAGAAACACTCTTAATGAGGCAGGTATGGATGTGTCAATGACTACTGGCCACAGAAGACTTCAAGAACAGAAATACAGAGGCTGCACTTCAAGATGAAAACCACTAGTTAGCTCCAGAAACAGGATGGCCAGATTACAGTTTGCCAAGAAGTATTTAAAAGAGCCTGCAGAATTCTGGAAAAAGGCCTTGTGGATAGATGAGACCAAGATTAACCTGTATCAGAGTGATGGCAAGAGCAAAGTGTGGAGGCGTAAAGGCATGGCCCATGATCCAAACCATATAAACGTTGCCATGGTTTGGATCTTGCAGTGCAGCTTCTGTATTTCTGTTCATGAAGTCTTCAGCAGACAGTACTCACTGACACATCTACACCTGCCTCCTGAAGAGTGTTTCTGATCTGTCAGACAGGCATTTGGGGATTTTTCTTCATTATGATGAGAATTCTTCTGTCTCAGCAGTTAAGGTCTTCCCTGAAATTCCAGTCCCTTTGTGATTACTGAACTCACCAGCACGCTCTTTCTTCTTAATGATGTTCCAAGCAGTTGATTTCGGTTATCCTAAGGGTTGGGCAATGTCTCTTACTGTTTTATTTCTGTTTTACAGCCTCATAATGGCTTTTTTGACTCTCATTGGTACAACTCTGGTTCTCGGGTTGAAAAATGGCAATTACGAACTTTAAATGTGATTAAAAGCTTTGAAGCAAGCCCAGCTCTCTTATACCTGCATCAATGAAACTCACAACACCTGTGAAGCCAAATGTCCCAAACATTGTGGTGCCCTGAAATAGGGAACTATGCATAAAAGCACTGTAATTTCTACATGGTCAAATCAAAATGTACACAAATAACCTTGAATAAAATCTGGAATGGGCACTTTAATTACATAGGAATTTAAAACTGTGGAGTACAGGGGAAGTAAAGGAAAAAAATGTCTTTGTTCCAAACATTATGGAGAGCACTGAAGGTTTCAATGAGATCTCCTTTTCTTTCCAAACTCCAGCAGGTACTGGCCCAGACATCAAACATTAACCCTCTCATCCCTAGGTCCTCAAATGTTTCAAAGCTATTTTACAAATTAATTTGTTTAAAAAGTAGCTGATAACATTTCAGAACACATAAGAATCATTAAAACTTTTAAGAAAGTACTTAGCTTATTCTTCATTTTAAGCAAGGGACTTGTGGATCCTGTGCATGATCTGAAAGCAACATACACACGATAGAAAGCAGCTTGTCACCTTATTCTCTGTGAAAATGCCAGATGTACTGTTTAGTATGGTCTCTCCCCCAAGGAAGATGGATACTGCATTCAATCATTTAGGCTCTAAAGATTTCCCTGGTGTCTCTTGTGGGGCTTCCAATTTATTTTCAACACTTCCCAGTTTACTTAAGGGAAGATACGAATGGGGTTTGTAGTTTAATTGGTGTATTTGGGTGGCACAGGCTCATAGGCCGGATAGGCCTATTACCCTGGTGTATCTCTAAATGTAAAAATTTAATTGTAAAATATTTAAACATGCAAAAAGACAGAGCCCTCAGACTGTGGTACCAGCAACTGCCATCTGCATGCCTTTCCATTCTTCACAATCAGACCTCATTTTCATTTCTGGTCCTCCAGTTGTAATGAAGGTGTACCAGGTTTGAAGTCCCTGCACAAGGGGAAGCTGATGGCTTATCTGAAGTGTTTTGCTATCTTTCCTAAGTATCTTACCACTCACCCATTCAAAAAAGGTGCATGGCATTCCTCCGAGGCTCTCAATACCACCGAGCCATCTCACATCCTTTAAAACTGCATTTCGCAACTATCAGTTAAACAATAAAGTCTGCAGTTGCCGGGGTTAAGTCCGATGCGCAAACATGCTGGAGAAACTCATCTGGTCATGCAGCATCTTGAGGAAGTAAAAGGGTAATGAACGTTTCAGGTCTGAGCCCTTCATCAGGTGCAAGCAAAAACAGGGATGCGCCTGAATAAAAAGGTTGTGGGGGGGCAAGGGGGGAGAGAAGGGGTGGAGGAGGGGGAATGGGGAGGACCTCAGGCAGGCTGGGCATCATGGAAGGGGGGGGGGGTTGGCCCCAAATGAGTTATTGTACCCCCTCACCCACCCGCAGCTCTAGGATCACGTTGTTTTGTTTTTTATCTGTTATAGCGGAGGGAGGGAGAAGTGAGAGCAGAGGTTCATGGCAGGTATGGACACAACCTCCCCCTCCCCCCCCTCCCCCCACACTGAGTGAGTCTTTGAATGTCGGTTTGTGCTCCCCTCCCCCTGATTTTGATGCCGAATCTAGGTGGAAGAGGAGAAATGCAGGCTGATAGGTGATGGGGAGATGGCTGAGGGCTAAGAAGAGAACCTCTCTGATGGGAGAAAGGAAGTGGGTGGGGAGCTGGAGGAGTCAGACAATTAGGGAAAAGAGTTCCTGTTTAAATTGGGAGTTTCAGGCATTCCCCTTCCACATTCTCTTTGCCCTGCATCAAATACCCATCTTCATTCCCAGCAAAATATACGACCCTGGTCCGAGATAGCTGTACAAAATATCAACAGGGTGATGAGTGGCTGCTCATTCACACAAGCACATTAGAGGTCAATCTAATGCTTGTTGGACTTTTGACATCCCTATGGTACACCAGAGGAAGGATCAAACCCACATCTGAAGACATTATTGAATCATTATTCCTATTATTCTCTGAGGGAATTGCAGTCCAGTTCCAGGGTTAGGGGAAATGTTTTCTGGGTACAGCATCAAACCCACCTCCCTCTGGCCCACAAGCAGGTCAGTGAAGCCACTTACCTTGTGTATCTTGTGCGCTTCACCTCTGAGATAGATGACAGAATTTGTGGGCTAGTAAATCATTGAAAATAAACCCTGTATTCTTCTGAAAACGCTTTTGAAAAGGTTCCGTCATTGGTGGGCAGATTTGTATTCTTTTGGAGGTGGAGGAGAGCATTTTTAAAGCAATTTCATTATTTGAGAGACATTAACTTATTAATTCATGTGTAGAAAATAACACAAAATGGAAATATGTAAAACCCCTCCCAAAATGTTCTGCAAATGAGGCCAAATTTCCAAGCAATTTCCAATGACGACACTATTTATTTTAACAATCCATTATTGACTGAAAATTATTAAAATATGTTGTTCCACATACTTCAAATCAAGGCCTCATCATCAAAGTTACACCATGATATTTGATTTCCTAAAGTTTCTTTATCAAGTGGTATTTATCAAACACTTTGTAATATCCTAGATGTTATTTTATTGAACTGATAATGAGATTATGAAAATGATCTTGGGGAGTATGACTCTTGATAATGAAATATATATTTCTCAATGCTGGAATTATTTTCCTCGAGGCTTGGTTGAAGCCATGTTCTCAGATTGTTATTTATGCCACCCCCTTGCTTTTTATTGCAAATTTGGTAAATATGTTACCACAGATTCAAACAACTTCCGCAACAAAATTTATTTAAATGAGTAAATGCCTTTTTTACTAGTTACAACCCAGCTGCTATGCCACGTGCATTTACAAGTGCTCCTACACGTTAATGTAAATAAATAAGCAATTTAGATCTCTATATTTCAACAGTAGAGATAAACAAAAAAAAAGAACTTACATTAAAAAGTATAGCAAAAGGGTTTACAGGTTTTGTTTAAAAGGCATATGATCAGGTAATAACATTATCTTTGCATAACAATCAGTAAAATTGTATGGCCAAAAAGCTTTGCCACATCTTAACTTATTGGACTACTGATCACAGTAACAAATAGAAGTAAACTGAATTATTAAGCCCTCTGCTATTCTTCTATACAGATTCTACTTAGATTAATAAATTAAGCTATTTGAAAAAATAAATTAAGAAACTCTCCTCCCTTTTGCTCAATTATCTGCAAACTAAGTATCTACAAAAATACTTGAAACTTCTTACAACTTAGAAGAATTTATATGCTCACAGCCTGATATCAATAGGGCTATTCTTAGAATCCTTAATGTTATTAGTAACATTGACTACAAAGTGCCACAGCTTACCAACATATTCTCTGTGCTCCCACATTTTAAGCGACTAGAGTAGTTGCAACATTTCACTCTTTTTTGACAACTCAAACTATTTTGGAATTCTTCTTATCCTAATCTCAGCCATCTAGAGCACTTCAATGGGTAAAGCCAGCATTTTAAGCCTGGGTGAAGCGAGAACTGCTTCAGGAGGTGTGTGCTCTTCAGCATTTAAACACTGCTTATGTTCACCTCCTTCACACCATCCTCCCCCAACCAGGTGACCATGCCTCAAAAAATCCTCTCTCATCTTGTCACCCAGCCATCCTCGGTGGTGTGTAAACCTCACAAATTTGGTAACACTTTTAACTTAAAGCTGATTTCATGTTGGGTTTGTCTGCTTTTGACATTAATGATGAGCTTCATTGAGGCCAGTCAAATAAAGATGCAATGCTCAGTTCAATTCTTTTTGAAATCCGGAATGACAATTTGCTCACAAACAAAACTTGGGATACATTCAACACTATGAAATTACAGAGTACAGGTGTAGGAATTTAGATCACTGCCGAGCAAATGTTAACAACAGTAATAATGCAAATTTCTGCAGTAATGATTTGGTATCTTTCATTTTCCTATTTCACCATCCATACACTCTCTTGGCATTTCTCATTAATTCTTGGAATTAATGAGAAATTCCGCCAGTCTAAAGCCGAGTGAAAGTTTTTATATCTTGCATATATCCTAGAGGTGAAATAAGGGGTCACTTTTCAGCTATTCTCTAGTTCTCAGCAAATTTATCCAACTACGGGTGCTAAAAATGTCATAGTGAAAGATAATCTTGAAAGATTTGTCCTTCACATGGAAAAATACTACTTTATTCTCTCAGGACATTAAGAAATATATATTCCATTATACAATTTCTAAAACAACAATTTTAAACAAACTAAAATCCACCTGTGTTTGAAAATGACTACTGTACTCTACAACATTGGGAAAAATTCTGATGGAGCCATTTTTTGATTAAATACTCTTTGAATAAAGTGGTTACAGTCAATGACGAAAGGGTTGCTCCTTCCCATGAGTTATCCCCACACATACCCTCCATATTATAGGAAAGTACTGGAAAGTTTAGTGTTTATTTACTGGCTTGATTGCTAATTCTTTTCTTTTTTTGGCATGTTTTTCTCTCAATTCTTTCGGGAATTTTAAATGAACAGGAAAGTCAATAAAGACATACATGTTAAAAGTAATTGTTATTTGTAAGTACCTGAATCATACACAGATAGCAAGCTGGAATCATTAACTCAAAATATAATGGAAACCAGAAGAGGTAAGGCTGGTGAATGGAGCACACTCTTTGAAATATTGCCAAGTCTCCATCAGTTCAGAAGCCAACTCTTTTCACGTTTCTATCCAAGCAGTTTCTTTTGCTGACTGTTGCTTTGTTTCTCTGCACGCACACTGTATTTCTCATTGCACTGGGAATCTGTTTCAACCATTAGATCCTTCCTGCAGCAATTATTAATGCTGTGCATTTTGTTTCCTTTCACAGAGTCCATGTAGACCACAGTCTGTTTGTCAACTGGATTTTTCAAAAACTGCGTCTGTTACAAAAACAAAGATGAAGGATAACTTTATGCAAACATTTCTGAGCTGGTATTAAATATGCAGGTTAGTACTAACTAATTTTGCAGGTGCAGGAAATGACTGCATCTCAAAGACTCTATCTTGAATGACAGTCGTGGCTCTTCCATATTAACTGCACAGTTTCAATTTGTACAGCATTGAGAAGCATTTCATAATGGATGTTTTTACGAGAAAAATTTTGCTTTACATTGAATACCGATTTGCTGAGCACCTTCGCTCTATCCACATCAATGACAGAGATCTCCCAGTGGCCAACCATTTCAATTCTGCGCCCCACTCCATTGCCAACATGTCTGTCCATTCATTGTCAAACCAAGGCCGCCCGCACATTGGAGGAGCAGCACCTAATATTCTGTTTGGGCCCTCTCCAACCAGACGGCATTAACACTGACTTCCCCAATTTCTGTGCGACCATTCCCTGTTCTTCCCTATCCCGCTGTTTCCTCCAGCTCTCCGCCCCCTTTCATCTCCACTCACAGAGCCAACCTCCTGCTTGCCATTGTGCCCCTTGTCTGTGAGCCTTTTCTCCTCCATCTGTCCCTCTCCCTTACCATTCAGGCACCTGCCTACATTTCGCTCTTACCTTGGTAAAGGGCTCAAACACGAAACATTGGTTCTTTGCTATATAAAGTACACTGTTTGACCTGCTGAGTTCCTGGGTCGCTGGCGATTCAACAGCATTGCTCATTTTGTTCATGCCCTCTGGAAATGTTCTTGACATGAACTGAGTATCACACAGCTCTCAGCATTGTGTATGAAGGGAAGGAAAATGAAACAAGCAAGTCTTCACCACAATTTGCTGAATTCTATCAGTGACTGCAAGCATGAATGTGATGAGGACAGGAAGAAGAATTGATGGAGCCACATAACCACCCCGATTTTTACATGAAAAGCCAGGATATGAAAAGGTAAGGTAGGGAGCACATGTTGTTCAGTAAAATGTCTGATGAATGAGAGATCTGGTTACATTAGGTCATTGATATTTTTGAGAGCCCTGCAGTTCTAAATAGAAATAAATCCATAAGGTTTAAAATTCCCTTATTGCCATGGGCCAATACACAAAATATATTAATACACTAAATTGATCAACTGTTCCCTGCTGTGAAGACACACAAAAAGGTGCTGCTTAGTCCGATGCCCCCACCATTAAGAGAATGAAGCGAGAGAGAATCCCTTCAGAGAGCCGAACGTCTTCCTATCCATTCAAATGGATCCCGAGTCTCAGATCCCAACCTCCCGTTGCTGTGGTCTGCCACCCTGCAGGGTCCTCTCCGTTAATGGTGGAAGGGGTGAGATGTTCTCCTGTTCTGGTTCCCTGTGCCAGTCCACTCATCCCTCAGAGCCCACCCCTCATGCCCACTGCCAAGTACTGGTGCCGCCATTTTGGGGAAGACCTCCATGGTTAAATGAAACACCATCATCCCCTTCTACAGACCAGTTCCATCTGTACAGGGCCGTTGGTGTAATGACTAGGCAGAGGGATCCCACAGAGGTGCACTGAGTCTCTGCTCCCCAATCGCATGGGTCTGCATCAGCACTGCCATTTGCATATTTCTGGCTGAAACTGGCATTCAGGGGACACTGGTTCCTCTGCAGAGGCAGAATTATATATCACTGCACAGTGTAGCCTTCGAACCTGGCAAACCCCTCACTGTTCCATGACTATCGTTCATGGGTACCCTCATTTATGAGGAGCCACAGCATCACACAAGCTGAATGCCAATCCGGTAATGCAGGCATATGAGATGATGTGTATGATTCAGACCAGTAGAAGCACAAGAGCTATGTAATCCCACAACCAATAAATGTAGTCAAAGCTCTGTACTCCATGAATGGCATGTACCATGGGAATGGGAAGTTCTGGGCCCATTTGCAGTCTTTATTCTGTCAAACGTAGCACCACAGCCCAAAAGGTGAGGCTAAAACATACGCAGAATAACCATGCAGAATCAAACAATATCCCCTTTCAGGCCACAAATATCATTTTACCCATCTGTGCTTTTAAGATTTTGAATCAACACATTGAACATATTTTTTCTCAAGTGAGTTGGAATTTTAACCTGGCAAACTAAGTGTCTCTTAGTAACTTTGAATTTGTTTTAATTTAAAAAAAAGTTTTAAATTTTTATTTACAACATGGTATAAACTGATTCCGACTATTGAGACCCATATTACACCCAATTAAACTTAACCCAGTTCGTGCTGGACTCAGAGTCTCTGGAGATTTCTGATTTATATAGCTAATCTACCTGTGCATAAGCTTATCCTTTAAGCTTACATGTCAGCCATGATTCTGCTGGCAGCACTTCTCATTCTGCTCTTTCACTTCAGTGGACCACTAAATCTCGGCTTGTGGTCCAATCCAGGACCAAGAACACCACTCCTCAAGTAAGATGTTTCACTGATGTACCATCAAAAGGAGAGAAAAAAAATCCCTCGGGAACATGATGAAATACTGTTCCTTGCTGCTATCACCAGTATTCATCTTTCACGAGGCAGCTGTGTTTGAAAAGGGCTGCTAAGTTAGAACGTTGACAAAACTTCAAAATTCTTAATGAGCATTTCAATATGGGAATGGGGTGCAGAATTGAAATGGGTGGCCACTGGGAGATCCCCTCTATTTCAGTGAAGATGTGGAACAGAACTATCTCCCAGTCTGCGTCCAGTCACTCCAATGTAGAGGAGGCCACAATGGGAGCACCGGATGCAGTAGACAATCCCTGTAGATTCACAAGTGAAGTGGGGCTTCACTTGGAAGGGCTGTTTGGGGCCCTAAATATGAGGAGGTGTTGGTGTAAGTGTAGCATTTTCTGCTGTTACAGGGTTAGTACCAAGGGTATGATTATTGTGAAGGGATGAGGGAGTCATTGAGTGAGTTGTCCCTGCAGAATGCGGAAAGAGGATGAGAGGGGAAGATGTGTCTGGTGGTGGGATTGCATTGTAGGTATGGAGGATAATACTAAATGTGGAGGCTAATGCTAAATGTGGAAGCTGGTGGGTGGTAGATGAGGACAAGGGGGAGCCTATCCTTGTTCCATCCAAGGGCGAAGAGGGCCAGGCAGATGTGTGGGAAATAGAGGAGATGCAGATAAGGGCAGTCAAGAGGAAGCCACGTGTTTTGAAGAACGAGGAGATCACAGATGATCTGGAATGGAAGACCTCATCCTGTGAGCAAATGCAATGGAGACAGAGGGATTGAGAGAAGGAATTAGAGAGGATGGGGTGTTAAGAAGTGTAGTCAAGGTAACCGTGGGAGTTGATGGGTTTGTAGAAAATATCTGTCGAGAGTTTTGTCTCCTGAGATGGAGACAGAGAGATTGAGAAAGGGAAGAGTGTTACCAGAGATGGACCTGGTGAAAGTTAGCAGCAAAGTGGGTGAAGTCAACAAGCTCATTATGGGTGCAGTAGGTAGCATCAATGTACTGTAGTAATCAATGGAGTTGAAGAGCCTTGCTTGTGTGATTCATCAGACCTTTTTATGTACATGCAGTCTATCCCCTCTAGAGAGGTTGCTAGATACTGATCAGAAGTGTGAGTTGCGATTTTCATGATCAAATACTGAACCTGGGCATCTTCCTATTTGCTTGACATGTTGAATCTGCCCAGTGATTCACAAGCCCAAGGTAAGTTGATAAGTTGCGCAATATTCCAAGTTGAATACTAACAATATTACCATTGAAAACAGTCATTTTCTGGTACTATTTGGGTCTGAGTAGTATTTTTCTCTTAGTTTTTAAAGAGTAAAGTGAATACAAGCAGTCAGTACACTGATATCACTCTATAATAACTGACAGGATTTTATGAAAGCTTTAATGAAACTCAGTGGCACCAGCCAACTGATTATAAGTACGTGATATCTTTCAGATACTTTCCCCCATGCACTTCACTAACTTTGAATTCATTATAGAGTTAGATGCCTTCATCTTACCTTTGTGGGTGCATGA
The DNA here is from genome assembly GCF_036971445.1 of Narcine bancroftii. NCBI lineage: Eukaryota > Metazoa > Chordata > Chondrichthyes > Torpediniformes > Narcinidae > Narcine > Narcine bancroftii. Next base: position 88,863,088 of record NC_091470.1, on the reverse strand, counting down.
TAGCATGGCATCTGGAACCACTGTTTCTTTCTGTTTATTACCAGGGTGGCTATTAGAAAGGCAATGATTGCAAGCAGTATGGCTGCCAGGACCCATGCTGCTGACTGGTAGATCATCGTCATTTCAATTTGCTTGTGTGGACTGTCAGTAACCGCTGCAATGATGCAAACAGAAAAACACGTTGTTAGAGATAGAGGTACAGCTCAGTAACAGGGCATTCTGGCCTACAAGTCTGTGCCGCCCAATTAACTCGTGTGACCAATAATCTACTGACATCTTTGGAACGTGGGAGGAAACCGGAGCACCCTCGCCATCACGGGGAAAACGTACAGACAGCAGTGGATTTGAAACCGGGTTGCTGTTGTTGTAATAGAGTTGTGCTAACCGCTAAGCTCACCATGCCGCCTTGTGAACAAAGCCATGCCAACCAATCAAAGAATAGTAGAAAACCATCAAGAAGCCTGTGCTTATTTTGGTTCATACTCCTCTTCCTGATATCTATGTTTACACCTTCCACCATGTGCATGGTGGTCATGGTGTAGGTCAACAAGATTCACTGCAGCAAATTACCAACACTTGACCCATATCATCTCCAGATGCCCATTCTGGAGCCTGCACTTCCAATAAAAACAGTGGCAGTCAATATGTGGGAATTCATTCAACTCTAAATTCCATCTCAATTAACACCTTGTGAAAAATGGACTTCTCTCTGTCACTTCATTGTTGCCAGGTCAAACCTCTCAAATTCCTTATTAGAATAGGGTGACCAAAATTCAATTCCTCTTTCCTTCTTACAAACATTGTACATGGTTACCTTCCCTCTCACAGTGAGATATTCTGGAACTACCAACGCTCTTTGCAACTTTCATTCTTTTGGTTCTAGTTAACTTCCATCTCCTTAGCAAAATCCATCAACATGTCAGTTTCCAATCCATTTGCAACATGTTTCTATGCCTGACACAGCACTGAAACATGCATTATTAAATTAACAACCGGCATCCGTTGTGACTATGATTTACTTCTCCTTTTCTGGCAGATCACAAGGTCAACCCTTTCACTTTTGAGCTTCTTCTGAGCTGTTTGACTATTAGGCAGCCCATTTTATTTACAACTTTGTTGACCGAAATATCTCTGTGGAAGCAACTTGTTTTCTCAGCCCTAATCCCTCAATTCCAACTGCTAACTATCGTCTTCACCTCTACCATCTCCACCCATTCATCAATGATGCAGGACATGGACAAAGTCTTAAATGAATATTCCTCATCCTTATTTACTGTGGAGAAGGTCATGGAATTCAGTAAAGAGAATAGTGATGTCCTGAAAATATATGCATTACAACGTAGGAGGTACCTGGAGATGTAAAATGCATAAAGGGGTATAAATCCCCAGGGCTTGACCAAGTACTTCGCAGGATATTGTGGGAATCCAGAGAAGCAATTTCTGGGGCCCTGGCGGAGATATTGGAATAATTTTTCATCACAGGTAAGATATTGGAAAACTGGAGGGTGGATATTGTGCCTGTATTTAAGAAAGGCTGCAAGAGAACTACAAGTTGGTGAGCCTACTATCAATGGCAGGCATGTTATTGGAAGGCAGTTTGAGGAACAGGCTCTATCGGCATTTGGCAAGACAAGGACAGGTTTAGGATATTCAACATGGGTCTGTGCATGGGAAATTGTGTTTCACAAATTTAATTATGTTTTGAAGAATCAGCCGTGAATTGACATAGGGAGGCTGGGGTGGGAGATGTTATGTACTTGGATTTTCACAAGGCCTTTGAAGGGCTTTGACAGTTACTGGGACTATAGTGCTTGAGTTAGGGCTTGACTTCAGGAAGATGAATGTCGACCATTCTCCTCTACACATCAATGGCTCCGTGGTGGAGAGCACAAAGTTCTTTGGTGTGCATCTAAATGATAATCTGGACCAACACCACCTCCTCATTAGTCAGGAAGGCACAGCAGTGCATACACTTCCTGAAGAGGTTGAGGAAGACAAAGCTACCAGCCCCCATCTTGACAACATTTTACAGGACCACAATTTCCTGTCTGGCTGCATCTCTGTGTGGTATGGTAGCTAGAAAGTTTCAGACTGGAAGTCAATATAGAGGATCATCAAAACAGCTGAGAAGATGACAGTGGTCTCCCTGTCCTATATTGTTGATATTCACTGGAATCATTACTTAAATAGATCTCAAAGAATTAAAGAAGTGCCTTTCCATCCAGCACACAATATCTTTGACCCATAGTCGTCAGGAAGGAAGTACAGGAGCATCAAAATAAGGTTTGCTCGGCTGGGAAATAGCTTCTTCCCACAAGATGTTAGATTGATGAACAGTACCCTGTAATTGAGTAAATCAACCCGAAATATTTATATCCATTTATTTAAAATGATATCTTTATATCTATCTATCTATCTATCTATCTATAGTGTTGTGTAATGTGGTCTGTAGAAACACTATTTTGTAGGGTTGAATATGTACAGTCAGATGATAATAAACTTGAACATGGGGAAAGACTAGTTAATCTGGGGCTTTTTTTCCCCTTGCAGTGCAGGGGACTGAGGGGTGACCTTGTAGAGGTTTATAAAATCATGAGGGGTGCAAATTAGATGGATGGTCACAGTCTTTGGATAATTCAAAACTAGAGGGCATAGGTTGAAGACGAGAGGAAAAAGAGTTAGATGGGATCTGAAGACCACCTTTCTTCTCTGGTCATTAATTTGCTCAACCACTTCCTTTGTTTTCATTGACTGGGTCGCAAGAAGGACACGGATGGGAGTGAAAGATCTTTTCTTTGGATGAAAGCATAAAGGACCATTTGCGTCACCTTTAACTTGCTTTAAATTTACTGATGGCCAACGTACAGTATACAGTGGGAGGAAAAACTTGAAATGAAAGTAAAAGATGAGAGAAAATTAATAAAACCATCTCACCAGATTATATACATTTAAGAGTTAACAAGCGGAACTATATTCCTAGCTCCTTATGTTCAGCACATTGAAAGAGGCTTGCCTGTTCTACTCCTAGTGTGCTGGCATGTGATCAGCTTTTTCCCTTTACCTGTGATTAACGATAAATCAGGCTGAGCAGATGATGACCATTTTTCCTTTAGTTCAGTTGACTCCTCCAGTCGTTTATCAGCAGCAGGTTCTGTTGTGAGTGGAGAAACTGTTGGTGTATCTGAGGACAAGGAAAAGTTGGCAATGAAGGTCCCGATAAAGAATGGAAGACTAGTGAGCATCTTCTGCACTTTGGTGTCAGATTCACTGGGTTGAAGAATGGAATAATTTTCTACAAGTTACAAAAGCTTTGTCTGATGCTTCAATTTCATCTCTTGGCATCCATCTGTTACACCCGTTTCTCATTGGGGACCCTCCATCTGGAGACTGGCAATTTATACTGAATATGTTGCCGATCAGGGCTGATTTAATGCCCACTTGACAGATTTCTCCAAAAAATGTTTAAGAGTCTTTAAGATAAGGTGAAATGAGTTTTCATTGGACTGGTAGTTGAGCATGTTAAAACAATTTTTTCCTTCTTAATATAGCTGGAATTATTTGTAAAAAAAAACTAAATCTCACATAGTGGGGGAGTGTTTGTTAGTCATTTCAATTCATTTTCAGTAAATAAAAACATAAATAAAAAGTGCAATCTGAGGATGCACGAGCAAAATTAGCATTAAACACTTGGCAAGGTGTTCTACGGTGTTTCAGTTTCACAAAACTTATTTATTGCTCCATTTACTTTTGATTTACCAAACTGCATGTTTCTGGTTTTAATTTACAACTTGCCATGGACTCGATGGTAAGTTACATTACTTACAGCAGGACTCTAATGCCTGAGGTTGCATTTGCAACCTTTCCAATCACCCCACTAACGCACAGGATAAAATATCAACTCTTAATTGGGATGTTGCAAGTCAGGATGGTGTCAGGAAAAGCTTTCCAGGTGAAATGTACTGCATTTGCGGAATTAAGTAAGATGGAAGGGACGGCAACTGTATAAATGAGCTTAGCAGGTCTTTCCTTGCAGAGCAAAAGAAAAGGAATTGAAACATTTTCCAAGACAATCATGATTTCTTAAAAGGTCAGACTATTTTTTAATTATAAACAATATACTTCAGACCTTGTTCAGCATTTCAAGAAAACTAAAAACCTTTTTCCAATTGGACTGTATTTTATAAAATTAAAAGTAAAAATGGCTTCATAAAAGGAATTCTTCTTCAATCAATTTCATGCTCACAACACTTCCTGAATCCCAAATACGTCTTACAGTATCATTTTATTTGACAGTAACAGGCCCTTCTGGCCCACAAGTCTACGCCTCCCAAATACACCCACGTATCCAATTTACCTACTAACCCTGTCTGTCTTTGGAACATAAGAGGAAACCAAAGCACCCAGTTGAATCCCATGCAGGACACGGGGGAAAGCATACAAACTGCTTTCAGAGAGTGGGAGTTTCGATGGTCGCTGGCACTGCAATTGTGTTGCTCTAACTGCCATGCTAACCATGCTGCCCTCAGTAGTGAGCAGTTACAAATCCTTCTCCCAGAGTGCATTCCAAAACATATGAACAAGGTTCTAAGTGAGCAAAGATTATTATTTGTCTTCACTTAAGAACCAAATAACTTTTGACAAGTTAATTTACATCCATTTTCTGGACTAAATGACGAAGCTGGATACATTACTCTTGGTTTCACTTTGCTGGGTTTTCATGATTCACAAGGTAGTAATGTAACCATCCAACTGTAGTACAACAATAAGCAACATGAGTGTTCGAAACAGGATAACTGTGCTTGTCACAGCTTGACATTTCTCCCAGACAGGAGGGCAAAATAATAATCCAAAATAACAGCTTTGGGAGAACTTTTCATGGTTCAAAATCAATTTACTCACCCAAGCAATAGGGACAGCACTGTCCTTTCCTTAGGACTGGCAGCCGACACGTCGCAGCTGGACAGGTTTGAGAAAAACACTGAATGGCGCCATCACCACACATGCAGCTTGTACAGGCATTTGGCTTCCAAGACTCTCCAACTAACAGAATATTGCCATCACTGGACATGCAATACCCAGACTCACTGCCATTGCTTCCCAGCAGGGTTTTCAACTGATCTTCTGTAATGAAAACATTAAGAAATGTAAATCAGAATAAAGACAAAAAAGAACATATGCTTTGAATAAACACTGAAACTTCTATCCATTGAGTGCAATGAAAAATACAAGCACATAAAGTTCGAGAAATGGTAATGATACAAAGTCAAGCTGTTTGCTTAGTGTTAGAGTTCCTACTTGGTGATCTGTAGAAATACAAACTGAATTTTCCTGTATGTAGTACTTATAAAAGAGAGGTCTATGACATTAATGTGATGTTCAGAGACCCAAATGCAAAGGCCGATAAATTCAATAATAAATGAACATAAACAGTGTGCTATTTCAAACTTTTGTACTGTGCTTGTGGCCGAAGTGATGGTGTGCACTGAGCATTCACCATGCCTCTTGCAAGATCTGTATATATATTGGCCTTCTGCCTTATTTCAGACAACAACAATTATGTAACCATCAAGTTACCGGGAACAAAATTAACTATTAAAGGGTAAATTAAAGGGAAATCTCCATCAGTACCGGAACACCATAGGGCTGCTCTACTGATTTTACACCTATGACTGTGTGACTTGGTACGACAATAACACCATCTATAAAATTTGCTGACGATACGACGGTGGTGGATTGTATAAAGGGGTTGAGTCAGCACACAGGATGGAAACTGTGCATCAACAACATCCTTGCACTCAATGTCACCATAACTTATGAGCTGATGGTTGACTTCAGGAAAGGAAAGCCAGAGGTATATAATCCAGTAATCATCAGGGGATCAGAGGTGGAGAAGGAGAGCAAATTTAAATTTTTGGGTGCCACTATCTTGGAGGATCTTTCCTGGACCCAACACACAAATGGCATAGTGAAGAAAGCATGTCAGCGTCTCTACTTCCTCAGGAGTTTGTGGAGGTTTGGTATGACACCAGAAACCCTGGCAAATTTCTACAGATGTGTGGTGGAAAGTGCGCTGACCAAATGCATCATGGTCTGATATGGGGACACCAAAGCCCTCCAAAAGGTAGTGGACACAGCCCAGGGATATTACAGCCAAAACCCTCCTCACTATCGAGAACATCTACAAGGAATGCTGCTGTTGGAGAGCAGCAGCAATCATCAAAGATCCACACAACCCAGCACATGTTCTGATCTCTCTGCTACCATCAGGAAAGAGGTATCGGTACCACAAGATTCACACCACCAAGTTCAGGAACAGCTGCTACCCCTCCACCATCAAACTCCTCAACGACAAACTCCATCAGGGACTCATTTAAGGACTCTTACCTGTGCACTTTATTGTTTTTCTTTTATTCTCTCTGTATTGCACAGTTTGTTTACATTTGTTATCTGTTTACAGTTCTTCTATTTGTTTACATGTTTTACACTGAGTACAGTTTGTTTTCGCACTATCAATTAGTGGTAATTCTGCTGTGCCCACAGGAGAAAGGAACCTCAGGGTTGTATGTGATGTCATATATGTGCTCTGAGAATAAATCTGAATCTGAAAATCTGATCTGAAATCAAATTGCTGAGGCAAATTTTATTCTTATGGTTCTTGTCAATAAAAGGATTTAATAAAGTTGGTGAGATCTGAGATTTCACTTTCTTTGGCATAGCTGACAAGGGCAAGATCTCTTGCTTATCTGCAGATACTCAAAAAGTGGAGCAGTAATACAGAAATTTTAACTTGGTTAAAAGGAAAATATTGACCCAAATTATCGATAATTAGACACAATGTAGCTTGTGAGAGAGTGGCAAGATTCCTCGAAAATATGATGCTGGCTACAGACAAATTTTGATGTGGCTTATTTCTCTGCACCAGGCTCCCAGTATTACATACATACCTCATGGTGCAAAGTGGTTCCTTTGTTCTCACTGCTAAAAGAAACAAGCCAACAAGTGTGGAAAAAATGAACAAAATGGAAATATTTGAAGCAAAATAGGACAGAAGAAAGAAAATAACTGAAGCCCTTTGCTACACACTGATAGAATAATATGGGCACCAGTGAGATGGTCTGGGAACACCATGGCCACTGGCTAAAATCATTTACTTGTGGTAATTAGTCCAGTTGTGTAGTTGTGGTAGAGTAGAGAAAAAGGTTTGCATCTATCAATGAGGAATGTTTCCACCACCTCTTGCTTCCTTACTTCTGTTGCCATCACTCCATACTAAGAAAGAAAACCCAGGGCTTTCTCCTGACTCTTGGGGCACCAGAGACCTGGATCTTTTTTTATATATCCACGGCACCCATTAATCTGTGTCACTGTTAAATATGGGTTCTTTTTCCAACATATTACATGTTCTGAGCCAACTACACCAGGGAAAGGAAGTCCAAAATCTACTTTAAAAATTGTTCTAAACCACAATACACTGGATGGAATAAAAGCTCAAATATTTTTGGGCAATTGGCTATACAAGTACCTTCATAGGAAAATAACAACAATACTGTTTGATTTGATTTGAAGAAACAGCTGTTCTGCATTCCCTGAGGCAAACCTGCTCTTCATGTGGAAAGTGCTGTGACTAAAAATTTAAGGTTAAAAAAATACCCTCGCTTGACTGCAATCACAGGGTTTCTCTCTGCCTTAGACTAAGATTACATTTGAATAAATGATTGCAGATGGGTTTGGAAACAGATTGTTTCTCGCGACTGCTTTCTCCATCAATTATTGTGCATTCTAGCGGAAAGCTCCGTGAAATGTTACACATGCACACAGAATGACAGGAAAGCACCTGCTCTCTGCAGCACCACCCTAGCTGAAAGATTGGACAATTAAGTTGTTCGACAAAGTGCTCCCCTGAAAGAGTAAATGATACAATTAAATGAAGCAATAAAAAAATGGATTCATTCTCCTTGATGGGGATGATGGTAAAATTTACTTTGATGGTTTAGCACTGGGTGTTTCCCAAATTACTATAAAGTATATCTATAATACTAATTTTTACGTTCCATACAGGTACTCCACTGGTCACCCACCTGGGCATGTCAGACAGCAAGCACCTGATTCTTTGATTGGTGCTTGGCAAAGCAGAGGTGGGCAGACCTCAGTGTCACAGAGCATGCGCCCACTGTGACAAGTGCACTGTGTGCAGGTGTCCAAGTTCCACGTTTCACCCTCGAGATAGTATTCCCCTCCTGGTGCTTGGCAGACAGTGAGATCCACTATATCAGGTTGTCCACTGCCTGGCTCATCTGTGGAAAGTTAAAAATAAACAGTTCTGCAGAGAGAAATGACAACAATTGAAAACAGGACGGCATTCGTGGTGGCACCAATTCAGGGGCAGCTCTCTCATGAGGTGTAGGAAGACTGCAAGTTCAAGTATTTCACAGACACACATAAAATCTGGATTTGTCATTGGATTTCTGAGGAAGTGCTGCACTTTCAGATATAGTTTATTCGATGAGGTTTCAAAGAAGAATGGGTGCGTTTTTAATCTCCTGGTTATTCTATTGTGAGAGTGACTCCATTTTAGTTGCAGCAAACTGGTTGTAGAGCATTCCAGGGAATTACGGTGAGAATGATTACTGAAAGGTCTCGGGTGCTGAGAGCTTCCTCATCATTAGGGGTCCAGAAGAAGGGGCCCAGGAGTGAAACTTGTATACCGGGAGCTGGAGTTTGCGACTAGAATGGTCAGCAGGCCTTGTGGCTATGGAGGTTATGTGGGCACAGGAGGTAGAGTCTCGGAGGAGGTGGCGGAATCCATGGATACATGATATCTTTGAGGGAGCTCTTGATTCTCTTTCTCTATTATTAGGGCCTTTGCATGTGTCTTCACAGGGCACAGAAAGGATTTTTTTCTCAGTACAGGCAAGAAATAGAAACTTATGAGAGTAACTATAGAACTTTGCTTATTTCCTTTATTTGAGGCAAGGCATTTCACAAAAAGGCAGGAAATGGTTAGGACAAACAAGGAGAATAGTCAGCTGAGATAATGCATATTGTAGTTAAAGGATAGATAGTGAGTTGGATTTAAGGGGATGTTGGTGAGGAGGATTTAAGGGGACTTTTGTGAGGAGGATTTAAGGGGACTTTTGTGAGGAGGATTTAAGGGGACGTTTGTGAGGAGGATTTAAGGGGACGTTTGTGAGGAGGATTTAAGGGGACGTTTGTGAGGAGGATTTAAGGGGACGTATGTGAGGAGGATTTAAGGGGATGTTTGTGAGGATGATTTAAGGGGATGTTTGTGAGGGGAATTTAAGGGGACATTGGTGAGGGGGATTTAAGGGGACGTTGGTGAGGGGGATTTAAGGGGATGTTGGTGAGGAGGATTTAAGGGGAAGTTGGTGAGGAGGATTTAAGGGGATGTTGGTGAGGAGGATTTAAGGGGACATTTATGAGGGGGATTTAAGGGGACGTTTGTGAGGATTTAAAGGGATGCTTGTGTGGAGGATTTAAGGGGACATTGGTGAGGAGGATTTAAGGGGACGTTTGTGAGGGGGATTTAAGGGGACATTTGTGAGAGGGATTTAACGGGACGTTTGTGAGGGGGAGTTAAGGGGACGTTTGTGAGGGGGATTTAAGGGGACATTTGTGAGGGGGATTTAAGGGGACGTTGGTGAGGGGGATTTAAGGGGACATTGGTGAGGAGGATTTAAGGGGACATTTGTGAGGGGGATTTAAGGGGACGTTGGTGAGGGGGATTTAAGGGGACGTTTGTGAGGAGGATTTAAAGGGACGTATGTGAGGGGGATTTAAGGGGACGTTTGTGAGGAGGATTTAAAGGAACGTTGGTGAGGAGGATTTAAGGGGACGTTGGTGAGGGGGATTTAAGGGGACGTTTGTGAGGAGGATTTAAAGGGACGTATGTGAGGGGGATTTAAGGGGATGTTTGTGAGGGGGATTTAAGGGGACGTTTGTGAGGGGGATTTAAGGGGACATTTGTGAGAGGGATTTAACGGGATGTTTGTGAGGGGGATTTAAGGGGACATTTGTGAGGGGGATTTAACGGGACGTTTGTGAGGGGGATTTAAGGGGACGTTTGTAAGGAGGATTTAAAGGGACGTTTGTGTGGAGGATTTAAGGGGACATTGGTGAGGAGGATTTAAGGGGACATTTGTGAGGGGGATTTAAGGGGACGTATGTGAGGGGGATTTAATTGGACGTTTGTGAGGGGGATTTAAGGGGTCGTTTGTGAGGAGGATTTAAAGGGACGTTTATGAGGAGGATTTAATGGGACATTTTTGCGGAGGATTTAAAGGGACGTTTGTGCAGTGGATTTAAAGGGTCATTTGTCAGGATGATTTAAGGGGACGTTTGTGAGGGGGATTTAAGGAGACGTTGCTGAGGAGGATTTAATGGGACATTTGTGAGGAGGATTTAATGGGACGTTTGTGAGGAGGATTTAATGGGACGTTTGTGAGGAGGATTTAATGGGATGTTTTTGCGGAGGATTTAAAGGGCCGTTTGTGAGGAGGATTTAATGGGACGTTTTTGCAGAGGATTTAAAGGGACATTTGTGAGGAGGATTTAAAGGGTCGTTTGTGAGGAGGATTTAATGGGACGTTTTTGCAGAGGATATAAAGGGCCGTTTGTGCAGGGGATTTAAAGGGTCGTTTGAGAGGTTGATTTAAGGGGATGTTTGTAAGGAGGATTTAAGAGGATGTTTGTGAGGATGATTTAAGGGGATGGTTTGAGAGGAAGATTTAAAGGGTTGTTTGTGAGGATGATTTAAGGGGGTGTTTGTAAGGAGGATTTAAGGGGTAGATTTAAGGGGCCGGATTATGAGCTGGATTTACATTTTTAAAATTTAGATATACCTGACAGTAATAGGCCATTTCATCTCACTAGTCCTTGTTGCCCAATTTATACTCAGTTAACTTACACCCTGGAACGTTTCAAACGGATAGAGGAAACCGGAGCCCCCGGGGAAAATCCACAAAGAGAGGGGGAGAACACACGAACTCCTTACAGACAAGGCAGGATTCGAACCCCATTCCCGATCGCTGTTGCTGTAACAGCGTTGAGCTGACTGCTGCACCAACTGTGCTGCTCAACAAAGATGGGAAAAGATGCCAAAAGTCCTGTTTCCCAAAAAGGGCAATGATGGGAGACTGCAGTGAGAAAGACGCAGATGAAGTGTGGCTATGGGACAGTAGCTTGGATTTAAGGATGGTAGGATGTGACTCTCCTCCTGACATATGAGATTGTGTGAAAGCCATGAAGAATATTTTCAGAAAGGATGATTTAAAAATCTAAATATAACCTCAACTGGTCGTGCAGCGTCAGTGGGCAAAAAAGATTGACGAATTGAGCCGAGACTTTTTCTGTGATTTCTTCTTATGCTCACGTATATATGTGCCAGAGTTATAAACTGCGCTGGGTAGGTCACGACTCCAGAATGGAGGACCATCGCCTTCCCAAGATCGTGTTATACGAGACAGAGGTGCACTAAAGAAGAGGTACAAGGACTGCCTAAAGAAATCTCTTGGTGCCTGCCACATTGACCACCGCCAGTGGGCAGATATCGCCTCAAACCGTGCATCTTGGTGCCTCACAGTTCGGCGGGCAGCAACCTCCTTTGAAGAAGACCGCAGAGCCCACCTCACTGACAAAAGACAAAGGAGGAAAAACCCAACACCCAACCCTAACCAACCAATTTTCCCTTGCCACCGCTGCAACCATGTCTGCCTGTCCCGCATCAGACTTGTCAGCCACAAACGAGCCTCCAGCTGACGTGGACATTTACCCCTCCATAAATCTTCATCCGCGAAGCCAAGCCAAAGATACAAAGATTTATCTTAATATTAGGGAGATCTTCCCAGATGTGTACTGGCTGGTTGCTGACTTCCTCCAGCACATTTTAATTAGCTTCATGTTCCTGAAATATGCTGATTTGCAAGTCGAGCTTCTGAATGCAGTGATAATTATTATTGTGTTTATTGTTATGTGCATTGTACAATGTACATATGCATGGAAGTAATTACTTGCTGAAACTTTGTTTAAAAAGAACATCTAGAAAAACAACCAAAATATTATCCTTCATTCAATTAAAAAGAAATGACAAATTTAAAAAAATACAGAAAAAGTGCCTGCTCAGGCACAGACTGTTCTTTTGTGATGTTGGCACAGTCCCTGATCAATGTGACAAGAGTCTGATAGCCATTGTAAAGAAACTGTTCTTGAACCTGGAGGTGCTGACCTTCAACCTTCTGCCCGAGTCAATTGTCGAGAGTTTCGAATTTCTTTACACTGGGTAGCAGCTACAGAATAAGAGGACCAACAAACATTTGGAAGATGGCCCTAATATTAAAAGAAATAACTCTGGCATATGTATATGTGAACATGTGAGCAGCTGAGAAGAAAAATGTGAGGTGTGTCCAAGATTAACTGCAGCTAAAGAAGTGTAAATCATGATGTCATGGTGTGACTGGTTAGATTTTAATTCTTTTAGTTTACTGTTCTCAATTATTTATGGGCTTCAGTTTCTTTATTATTTTTAGATTTTAGAAACTGATTATTTATTTCTCTGAATGATGCCTTGGGCTATCCTGACAGGGCATCAGTGGCTGGACTAGCTCTGCACGGGGGTGGGTGACAACTGTGAGTAGAGGAGCCAGGCTGGCAAGATCTGGCTTGATTTGACTTCAAAAAAAAATCACAGAACATGAATGCTACATCTGTAAATTTAGATTGACTCATAGGATGTAATGGATTTGACAGAGCTTTCATGGAAACAGAAACAAAGTGTGTAGCCATGAATAATTTTCAGATTGATGCATTCTGGTCACTTTGGTCACGGAGCATGAATGCAAGGAGAAATAACGTGCTCTCAGCCTCACTAAGTGAGGCTGAGAGTGCAGAGGGGCAGATGGGCAGTATGAGGATAGAGAGGGAGGAATCTGACAGGGGCCAGCAGGGGATTGGTGAACTAGGGAGGGAAGAAGGATGATGGACATAGGCAGTTGATTGTGGACTCCAGGAGGGGAAAATCAGAGGTGTATGATCCAGTGATCATTGGGGGATCAGAGGAGGAGAGGGTGAGCAAATTTAAATTCCTGTGAGTCAATATTTGAGAGGACTTGTCACACCTCTCTCAGGAGTTGGCAGAGGTTTGTTATGACAACGAAAACCTTGGCAAACATCTGCAGTGGAAAGCATGCTGAACAGCTGCATCACAGCCTGGTATGGGGGCACCAACATCTCTGAGTGGAAAGCCCAACAAAAGGTGGTGGACACAGCCCAGTGCATCACAGGCAAAACTCTCTCCATCGTCAAGAAAATCTACATGGAACTTCCATCGGAGAGCAGCAGCAATCATCATGATCCACACGATCCTAGATATGCTCTGTTCTCGCTGCTGCCATCAGGAAAGAGGTATAGGTGACACAAGACGTACCACCAGTTCAGGAACAGTTGCTATCCCTCCACCCTCCTGAACAACAAGTTCAGAGGCTCATTTAAGGACTCTTTGCATATTAGGGAGTGATCTCAAAATAAGGCAAAAATGGGGGGAGGGCAGCCAGCATCATAAAGGACCCCCATCAGCCTGGTCACATTTTCTCACTGCTACCTTTGGACAGAAGGTGCAGGTGTCTGATGTCAGCCCCTCTAGATTCGGTAATGGTTTTAACCCAACAGCTATAAGACTCTTGAATCTCCCTGTCTGGCTCTGATCCTAACTATAAACTCCTCCAGGGCTGTCAAAAGATCCGTCTTCACTAATGAAACATCACTTTTTTCCTTGCACAACCTGCAACTGTGAATATTTATTTATCAATCATTTGATATTTATTGTCTCTTTCTGCCTTACCTTTGTGGTCATTCACATTTTTACTATTCTAATTGGTATATCCTACATATCTGTTTGGCTGCAGCGAGTAAGGGTATTGGTGCAGCTGGCTATTGAACTTGTGCACTGGATAAGAAGCACACATTGAGCATTAAAAGTCAGATTCTAGGTGCCTCTGGACCCTGTGGTGAAGGACTTCCTGATCCATTCCACTACCAAATTCAATGGTAAGTGCTGCAAAGGAGACCATCAGAGGTACTGAAAACCCACCCTCAGGATGTCCTGTGTATGGTTGCCTCGGCAGGTCCAGCACCTCCTGTGGAATTGTAGACAGCAGGGTACTAATTCCGATGAGGGGCAAGAAGAAGAGGGGAAGGTAATGAGGTCTGATTTAAAGTAGCAACAGGAAACCCAAGAGATGACTGAAGACATTACTTGAGCTGAAGGGTAAAAGTAATAAAGAGAATATTGACAAATGAGACTTGGATCAATTCACAGCAAGAGAGAGGATTAAAAAAAAATTAAAGTGGAAGAATATGTGAGAAGAGTTCAACAATCCAGTCCAAAGCAAATGGTGTACAGGGTGCTGCAGGTGAAGACAGGAACTTGGTGGGAGAGTAGTAAACCAGAGCGTAGAAGAAAAGCAACACCCAGAGTGCTTGAGGAACTCAGCAGGTCAGGCAGCATCCCATGGAAGATGATGGAGAGTCAACATTTCAGGCTGGAAACCCTTCATTAGGAATAGCAAGAAAAGGGCAGATGTCCAAATGAATGAGTGGGGAGAAGGTGGTGTAGCAGCATAGGTTGGCAAGTGCGAGGGGAGGGGAGAACAAATGGGGGCGGGGAGGAGGAATCCAGGATGTGATGGGAAGTCTGCATGAATTTAAGTAAAGCCTACTGAGATTAAAAGATGAAGTTTAACTGAATTCAAGCTTAAATAACTCAATAAAAAAAAACATCTTCAGTTCAATACACTTTAAATTAAACTATGTATATACATTTGATTTTACCATGGATTATGTGGTAAACTGTGGCTGAGTTTTTTTGTCTAACACTTAATTTAAGAATCTGTTTAAAAATTATGGAATTCATGAGATTAAAAAAAAAAACAGGTAGTGATTTCCACCTATTTTTGCCTTACTTTGAAATCAGTCCCTTGACAGGTCAGTCAGAGCACATTTCATGGTCACTAATGCAAAGGCTGTGCATAGAGAGGAAAATGTAAGTCTCCAGTCAATCAAACGGCATGTCTGTTCTCAATCTCTCATTCTCACCTCCCCTATCCTGTTTCTATCCAGGAAGTTCCTCCCTTCCACGAGTCTCTGCAGTTATAACTTGCTGAAGTGACAAATAAACAATGATGCACAACATGCACACAATGGGATGGGTGAGTATCAGTATCCCAGATTGGTTTTCGGGGGCATGATTTGTGCTTTGTCAGCCAGCGCCATTGGCTCTTTGCTGGAGTATAATCAGGCTGCTGAGGGACGCAATGAGTCTTGCCACAGCCAACACAAGATCGGTATCAGGAAGGACCACAATCCTTCCACTACCAGGTATAGAAGGCCTGAGACCGAGGGGAAGCCCCTCAAACAATAGAGGGGGGAGTAAAACAAGGTGCTACAGTGGTGGTAATGGGGTAAATAGAGAGAGTATGAAATAATGTATAATGATTGGAATGTACGGGAATGACACGAAGGGTGCAAAGAGACTTTGAACGGTTTTCTTTTTGTAAATAATTTATTGTGAAAAAAGTCTATTTTTGGTTTTAAAAATGATCACTGCAACTCTAGAATTGCTTGCCACTGCTAACGTTATTCAACCTCCCGTCAAGACACAAACACTCCCTCCCACCCCTGTTACACCAAGAAAACAGAACTATTCTGCTACTCTTTTAGAACATAAGAAATAGAAATAGGAGTCAGCTATTGTGCCGTGGACTTGCTCCATGGGTAGGTAAACCTGTTCCCATAACCCTTAATTCCCTTACTATGCTATAATCTGTCTAACTCTGTCTCAAATACATTCAATGAGGCAAGACATGGCTCTACTACTTCCTTGAGCAGAGACGTCGACAGAATCACTACGCTGTGTTAAATCTACTTCCCTGAATCTTGTCTCCTAGTTCAAGTCTTACCTGGCAGTGGAAATAACCTCCCTACTTCTGTTTATTAATTTCATAATGTTGTATGTCTCTGTAAGATCCCTCCTCATCCTTCCAAACTCTACTGATTATAGTTCCAGGCTATGCAATCCCTCTTGTTTAAATAGGAACATTGAAAGCTAGTGCCATGGTAGAAGTCATAGGATGGAAATTAATCTTTCTCTCAGACTTCCCTGGTAAATCTCTTGAACAATTGACAAAAACAATGCAAAGGTTTTTCCAGTTGCTTTCCCCAAAACTGGTGATCTAACTTTCCCTGGAAGTTAACCCTGATGCTTATAAATGAGAAAAAATATTGGATGCTGATACACTTTCAACCTGCCAACCTGGTAAATGGGATTCCAACTGCTGTGTGGAAGACAGGAAATCCTTGCACAGAGGAAGGAGGGATTGGGTCGTCTGTCTCCAGCACTGGGATGTTTCTGGGAAATAAACCTTAACACACTCTGATAGAGCCAATAAAATTCTTACCTATTTGTAAGAAAATTAGAATAGGAAATCTGCACAAACTAATTGTTCACCAGAGGTTGGTACATCCTTTTTTAAGTTAAACAGAATAGGCAAAATCTGTTTAACATTAATGAGTAACATTGATGTACAAAGTTACTGAACCTCAGATAGCAACATTATCCATTTTAAACCTGCATTTGTGGACCTTAATCCATAGAGGACAGGTAGAACAGACCTGTTGTTACAATTAATAACCAGATTACATTCTTATTCAAGGAGACCTTTTCGTATGAGGTTCAAAACAGGCTGAGAGAACTTAAACTAACTCCTGTCCCATATGGCTGCATCATTGCATCGGTATGGTAGGTGCAAAGCATCAGACTGTAAGTCCACATAAAATATCATTAAAACAGTCGAGAGGATCACTGAGGTCTCCCTTTCCTCTACTGACGGCATTTACAGGGACCGTTGACTAAATAGGGCTCAAGGAATAATTGAAGACTCTTTCCATTCAGTGCACCGCATCTTTGACTCACTACCATCAAGGAGAAGGTACAGGACAATCAAAATCAGGACTGCCAGGCTGGGAAATAGCTTCTTCCTGCAGGCGGTGAGACTGATGAACAGTATCCTGTTAGCGTGTAAATCATCCTAAATATTTTGGTTATAGATCCGAGAATTATTATGTACTGTGTATTGTGTGTTTCCGTGTGTCTACCATGGTCTGGAGAGTTGCTCTTTCATTGGGGGTCTATGTACATTCAGATGATAATAAACTTGAACCACCACAGAGGTTGGTCCACAGCACCAATGCAATGTCAAGTAAATGCAGATGTTTTGGGACACGCAAGGTAATCCAAGAGCTAATATCAGACATTAAAATGCTAAATTCCCTCAGGGAAAATTAGGTCACTGTCATAAATGTAAAGAGGTAACATTGTATTATCTTTGAAGTTGTTTTTGAGAGTTACATGCTCCTTTCACATTGACTCTTGAAATTGTATTTACTTCAAGGAAATATAATGCAAGCATTTTACTACACTTTTCAGATCTGTGGCAGTAACCTATAATGTCCAGAGTAGCAAAGACAAAGGTAAGAACTACAGTTTCTCTAAAAGAAACGATGAGAGGATCATCCATAGGTTCCATGTAACATTCCATTTCAGGATTGTAGAAGATTACCATCCTGAAGTTCTGAAGCGGCACGCCAAATACAGAGAAGTAATGTCGGAGTTGTACAAGCATGCTTCCAAGCCTTCCTTGCTGTATTCTGTGCGTCTCTGCATTACACTTTCTAATGGACACAAGAAGTAGTTGCGCTTGGTTGAAGAGGATTGGATCTACCCAGATGATCTACCTACTACATCACGCTCAGTGTGAATTTCTACCTGATGATTGAAGATGACTATTATTAGTTTTAATGTTTCTCACACTTGTTACATAATATTTGTTGGTCGGGAATGGCTGGCTTCCTTCGACTTGGCAATTTTTTATTAATGGGGTAATAAAACATACTAGCATTTCATTCATGAAGTATTTTTATTTGTATTAAATTCATTGAGCTATTAAATTTTTATGAGAAGAATACTGAGAGAAGAATATTGAGAATTTTACATTCATCTTTTTTTAGTATAATAGTTCAAATTTTTACTTTATCATATACTTAAAAATTTTTTAATGAGAAATTAAAACTTTTTTTGGTTATAGTCATAATATAATTAAGTATTGTTTGGAAGAGATGATTATATTTACATTAACAGGAATGGAGCTAAAGCTAACATGTCCAGCAGGAAGGTTTATTTGAGTGCAAAATGGATTGTTTTGAAGAGCTTGTTCTTGATACCTTTAGCAGCAGTCTGTCTTGGTGTGGGGTGGGAGGAGGTGGGGGGGGGGGTTCTTTTCTCATTATGGCTTTAGGAATCTGTACAAATTCTGATCTTGTAAGGGATATTTACAATTTAGTACCAGTTTCAGATCTTTGCCTCAGTACTGACACCTGGAGTCTGGATATTATTTGTGTTAATCAACTTACATTATTTATGAAAACATATGGATAATTCTATTAATTTCATTAGTTGGAATGTAAAAGGTTTGAGTCATCCAGTTAAGAGAAGTGATTTTTTTTAACATATTAAACAACTACTATTGTATTTTTACAAGAAATGCTTATTCATAGTTGTGATAATTCCCACCTCATGACAAGGTGGAGGGGTGGGAGGCAGCATTTTCATTCCTCCTTTCAGTCTAAAGCGGGGGGGGGGGTGTCTTCATTCTTATTAATTAAAATATTCCTTTTGTTCATCACAATGTCATATCATGTTGTTATGTAATTGTTTCAGGGAAATTGGCCAATAAAATGGTAGTTTTTGCTAATATTTATGCCCCTAATGTAGATGATGTGAGTTTAAAAAAAAAACTTTATTTTTCTTTCTTACTGGACTTGTATTTATATCCTCTGGTACTTGGTGGGGATTTTAACTGTGGATTGGACCATGTTTTGGATCATTCCTCTCTTAACCCTACCACAATGAGTAAATCTGTCTCATTAATTAATTCATTTTTTAAAATCCAATTATGGTATTTCTGATGTTTGGCATTTTCTTTGTCCAAATAGGAGAGTGTTATCCTTTCTTTTCACATGTTCATCGAAGTTATTCATTCATTGATTATTTTCTTATTGATAATCAACTAATCCCACTGACTTGTCTTTGTGACTATCAGAGTAATATCAAATTATGCCCCTGTTGTATTATTTATGACTCTTCCTGGCTTCCCTAAAATTAAAAGGTACTGGTGTTTCAATTCGAGTTTACTATCAGAAAATGAATTTGTGAAATTTATGGAGGAAGAGATAACTTTTTTCTTTGATACAAATACTTCATCAGAAACTTTAGTTTGATTGTTTGGGATGCTTTGAAGGCTTTTCTGAAGGGGCAAATTATTTCTTATACTGTGAATATAAAAACAAAGGCCAATAAAGAAAGATTAGAATTAGTTAATCAAATTTAAAAATCTGAGTTATATAAAAAGCAAGTTGAACTTCAAACTAAATTTGATCTCCTTTCAACATATCCGATTGAATGCCAACTGTTGAAGAGTTCATTCATGGTGATAAATCTGGTAAGCTTTTAGTTAATCAGTTGTGAGGTTTTGAAGCCAAGTGGCAAATTACAAAAATTTGAAAGGTGGATGGTAACATTATTACAAATTATTCTGAGATAAATGATACATTCAGAAAATTTTATCTCAACTTTATACATCTGAATTCACAAACGATAGCAGTTTGGTGGATCACTTAAATATTCCCACACTGACTTTGGATAACCAAATGAGACTAGATGAGCCTATATCTCAAGAGGAAATAGCTACTGCTGGAAGAGCTCCAGGACCTGATGGGTTTCCTGTGGAGCTTTTCAAATCATTTCCTCAATTAAATTCTGTTATCTGATTTGTTTAGGCAGGATAATCTCCTGGCAACATTTAACAAAGTGTGTATATCTCTCATAGTAAAAAAATGTAAAGATCCAACTGAGTACTCCTCTTACAGGCCAATTTCTTTAATATAAGTTGATGTAAATTTTTTGGCTAAAGTTTTGGCCTGTAAATTGGAGAATATTTTACCACCTATCATTTATAAAGATCTGACTGGTTTTATTAAAAACTGTTACTCTTATTTTAATATACATCCCTTATTGGTTATTTTGTATTTATCTTCCAGTGCATCTCCTGAATGTGTTCTTTCCCTTGATGCAGAAAAAGCATTTGATTGAGTTGAATGGATGTATTTATTTATGATTAAATTATTGTATTCATGCCCTAAGGCTTCAATGCTGACTAATTTTCAATAGTTACAACCTTTCAATCTCCAACGGGAAACCCTTCAAGGATGTCCTCACAGTCCATTACTTTTTGATTTGGCCATAGAACCATTAGCGATTTTGAGAGACTGAGGATATATCAGGAGTTCATAGGAAGGGAATTGAACATAAAGTTTCCCTTTATGCGGATGATCTTTTGCTTTGCTTACCAAGCCCTGACATTTCCTTACCATCCACGCTAGTAATATTTTCTCAATTTTGTCTGTTTTCAGGATATAGATAAATTCTGCATAAAAGTGAACTTTTCCCTTTGAATGCTTCTGCACTGGTGTACACTAATCTTCCTTTTAAGATTGTGGAAAATCAATTTAGTTATCTTGGTATTACAGTTACAAAGAATCATAAGTATCTTTTAAAAGAAATATTTCTTATATTATTAAAGCATGTGAAACAATACACAATGGTCACTCCTTTCTATATCTTTGATCGGTTGTATTAATTCTATTAAAATGAATATAACCATAACCATATAACCATTTATGGAGCGGAAACAAGCCATGTTGGCCTTTCGAGTCCGCACCGGTTCACTGATTTTGTGCGCCCTCTTCAGGCATTGGTCCCGGTAGATCTTCATTCAATAACGATGGGCGAATTCATCTTACCTACATTTTTATATCTTTTTCAATCTATACAATTTTCAATCCCAAATCATTTTGTGATTCACTTGACTCGAAAATGTCTTATATATGGAAGGATAAGTGCCCTTCACTAAACAAAGATCATCTTTAAAAATCTAAAAGGAACAGAGGTATGGCGCTACCTAATTTTGGATTTTATTAATGGGTGGTCTATACACTGTTACAGATGATGTTATATTTTATAATGTATATAGATATGTTTTAAAAGAGATAAATTGTGGCAGGTTTGTTAGTGTAGGTCACATACAAACACTTCCACACCATCTCAAGCCAGACAGTCTAGGCTCCGAGTGCATTTGCAAAAACTTTGAAGAATGCCTATATAGAGACTTCACAAGTGGTGTTAATTGGACATGATGTGGAGTAATGCATTATTGTTTTGGAAAGCAACAGATGAACGAACTCTGAAAATTAGGTGTGGAGCCGCAGTCTGAGAACAGTTTGCTGTTCTAAGAGGGTCATGTGGTTTTCTCTGAGAGAGAGAGAAAAAATTCAGTTCTACAGTTCAGCAGCAGCTGCTGGGACTGGAATATGGCAAGCTGGCAAGCTTATGGAAAACCCCATTTTGAAGATGGGTTGTGAGTTCTTAGTTCAACCTGTTCAAAGCCCTTGTGGTCTATACAAGAGGAGATGGCTGTCTGTATAATGTTTCCCTTGAAATAAGGGAAACAGAAAAGGAACTCTGTGGTGACCTGAAAGAATGAGGTTATCATCTGGAAAACCCTGATGGGACAAGTTTCTTTGACAAGACTCTGAAATGGCTGATCAGAAGGAATCAGTTGTGGGTGTTCAATGAACAACAAATCTTTCTCTGAAAATTGACAAGAACCTTGCTGAGCGGTAACCATTTACCGTTCAAACACCAAAGCCTGGTGAAATTCATAAATGTTAAATTCTGTGAATTGCCTGCAACGAGTGAACTTGGAGGAGTGAGAAGTGAGATCGGACTGTGAATCAAAGAACTTTTCTGTACTTACACACACATATTACATACACGTGCACTTAGAATTAGAAGGGGGGTTAAGTTAAGTTAATAGTAATAGGTTAAAGTTTGATCCTATTTTCATGTTTAAAGATAATTAAAAGCAACTTTTGTTTAAGTAACTATTTGACTTGGTGAATTTCTATTGCTGCTGGGTTTTGAGGTCTTCTGGGCTCATAACAATGCAACCTTATATTTTGGTTACACTTTCAATACCAAGTGGACCATCCAGAATGGGTAGCAATGGAGCTGAACTCTACTAAAAACCTTTCCATTCCAACACTGCTTGGACTCTCACTTCCCTTCTCTTTAAATAAATCAATTGATAATCCTATTGTCAGGTGCACTTTGAGAGTGTGGATGCAGTTCAGAAAACTCTTTGGACTACATGGTTTTTCTCTTTCAAGTCTTATTTTATCCAATCATCTTTTTCAACTTTCTTTGCATGAATGGCATAGATTGGGTATTGAATGGTTTAAAAATATTTTTATTGATAACAGGTTTGCACCATTTGAACAGCTTTCTGAAAGGTTTAATTAACTAAATTCTCATTTTTTTCAGATATCTGCAAATCAGAAATTTTCTTTAATCTCAGATACCTGATTTTCATGGGGTACCTGATGCGAACATTATTGATGTATTTTTTAGTCTACAACATTCTCGCAAAGGTTTAATATCCATTATTTATAAATTGGTGTGTTTGAGACATGCCCCTCAGTTAAAATAAAAAATGCCTTGGAACAGGATTTAAAACTTTTGTTATCGGACGAGGTTTGGATTTAATTTTTAGATGGTTAATACTACATCCTTATGTGCTCATCATTGTTTGTTACAATTTAAAGTTGTACATAGGGCCCATAAAGTCAAATGATCTCATATCTATACAGATGTAAACTCCCATTGAGATAAATGTAAGAGAAGAGGCATCTTTAATTCATATGTTCTGGACTTGCCCTAGCCTTGAAAAATACTGGGCCGATGTATTTCAAACTTTATCTTTAATCCTTAATGTAAATCTAGAGCCCAATCTTTTGATTGCTCTTTTTGGTACAACTGGAGAGGATGATGTTCTTTTAACTCCAATCAAATGTCATTCTTTGTCTTTTACCTCTCTTTCGGCCAGACTTGCGACACTGTTTGTAATGGAAGGATGCTGTCCCGCCCACCCATCCTCAGTGGCTGAGGGACATTTTGTCTTGTTTAAATTTAGAAAAGATTCATTACTCAATTAATAACTCAAATATAAGGGTTCGAATGCTGTGGGAAGCATTCCTGAATGATTTCAGTAACTCTAGGCATAATATTAATCCTGAATTTCAGTACTTTGCCGTTTTAATTCAGGAACGAAGTACTATTTTTCTTTTGTCATAAAACATTGGTTTGGGGATGGGGTTTGAGTCACTCCTTTACGTGATAAAATTTTCTTTTTGATGTATTTTTGTATTATTGTTGCATTATTATGTACTTTTATATTTTTGAGTTATGTAATTTGTCATTATTATTATACATTCCATAAATACACATGTTATCTATGTAAAATCAGTAAAAATATTAAAAGGGAAAAAGTACAAACTACCAGCTGAAATGGTAAATGCAGGTTCGATATTGACATTTAAAAAACATTTGGATTAGTACAAGGATGGAGGGGTATGGTCTTGGTTCAGCATTGTCTAGATGGGCCATAGGGCCTGTTTTTGTGCTGGAGTGATCTATGGTTCTCTAACATGATTAAGATGTGACTCACCTTGACAGGTGGGGCAGCACTGCCCATGTCTGACCAATGGATTGAGACAGTTTGGAACAGGACACGTAATTAGTACACACATCTCCCTTCCACTGTAGCAGTAACAGTCTCTGCATCCATCATGCCAACCTTCTCCTTCTTCATAGCGATGACCATTGGCAGTCAGGCAGAAACTAGCTGGTAGTGGAGCAGTGGTGGTGCTAAGAACCACATCAGCCTCTGCAAAAGTAACCAAGTGTGAGAATATTAAAACATGTTTATCCACTCAACACTAAACTTATCAGGGACTGAAAACATATCAGCTGTTAATATTACTCCAGATCAGTGGTTTTCAAACTGCCCCTCTAAACTCACGTTCCACCTTAAGCAATCCCCATGCCATAAGTGATTAATAAGGGATTACTTAAGGTGGTAAGTGAGTGAAAATAAAATGTTTGAAATGCACTATTTTAATTGTACCTAATTACTATGTGCACAGTTTCATAACTCTAAAGGGAATGGGCCAATGACAATTTTTGTCAAGCAAAATATTTCAGAAAAAAATTAGGTCCAGAGCAGCAGTTCTCAAACTTCTCTTCCCACTTACATTCCACCTTAAGCAATCCCTTACAAATTACAGAGCATTTATGGCATAGGGATTACTTAAGGTGGAATGTGAGTTTAGGGGATCAGTTTGAATATCACTGCTCTAGATGGTCAAGTTCCCAGATCAATCTTTTAAATAGAGAAAAGCTTAAAGCTTCAGATGCTGTTAAATCTGAAACAGAAATAAGTTATGGAGATAAGCAACAACAGATCAGGCAGCATTTGTGGAGAGAGAAGCAGACTTAGCATTTCAGGTCAATGACCTTTCATCAGAAACCCGAAATGTTCTGATTTTTCCTCCACCGATTTACCCTGAACCCCTAAGGATCTCCTGCATTTTCTGTTTCTCTTTTTTTTCCCCAAAAAACTTGTCAAGATAACACCACAAGGGCATCAATACCAAGAATACCAGGGTAAGGTGTAACAAAAATTAGATAGGGAACGCAAACACCTCTATTCTTCTCGCTTCTACCTTGGGTAGAAGGTTCAGAAGCCTGAAGACTAGCACCTCCTGGTTCAAGAATGGTTTCTTTCCAAAGAGTCTTGAACCTCCCCTTACCACAAAAATCATAAAATAGCCTGATACCACATAAAGGGCTGTTCTGCACCATAGTAATGCCAGTTTTTTTTCTTGTCAATTGAATATTTATTATTCAATTGAATTTCAATTGAATTTATTATTCAATTATTCAATTCAATATATACTTATTACCTCTTTTTAATTTGATTTAATGTGTACTATTAGTGGTTGCTTTTTATCTATGAAATACATGTTTGGCTGCAGCAAGTAAGAATTTTGGTGCATACGTACTTTGTACAATGTACCCGACAATACACATCATTGTTACTCTTTTTTTGGAAACTTTATTTAAAAGAATTTAGACAACTTACAGTCAAACATAACAGAAAAAGAAACAATTTTTTTGTATATATAAAAAAACCCCAATCACCCTCCCATCCCTTCAGCCAGCCCATCATTATACTTTAATGATCAATTTATCTTAACACCAATTCTAGATTGTGAGGTACACCAGTGGTTTGATACAGAATAATCATCTCTATTATCTTATCTCAGCCACAATATGAAAGGGTCAAATCCTGTGGAACATTTCCCATAACTTGCAGTAGCATTTTCAGATCCCTTCAAGAGGGATTATCATCAAGCTTTGAGCTTTCTTCATTTGGAATTGGATTCAAACTAACAAATTACAGAGAATCTATTCTGCCAAAATAAATGAAATCGACTTTCATTTGATCTGTTTGGGCTCAGATATAAAACTAGGAAATAGGGAAAGGCCAAGTGTGCAATCCTACAACAATGTCCAGTTTCGTGATCATCTTTTTTTTGATTAAGCTTTAGTTTTCACGTAATGTTGTCAACTGAAGCATTAGAGGTCGAGAGGCACTGGAATATGGAATTGTATATGCCATTTTCTAAGAATAGCGTATGAGACAAAAGAAGGCATTATTAAAAGAGGATGTTAATGTGACTGAGAAAGTGCTGCTTAGTCTTGGTGTGTGCTGAGGTGGTGCCAAAAGAGGGGAGAAATGATAACAAATCCATAGTTTAAAAAAAGTTCATCTTTGAAATGATGGACAAATACACCAAAAAAATGTTAACAACAAAAGGATAGAATATAATCCAATTGTTTATACAGGAAATTTGAAGAGTATTAATCTGGAATTGACATGTGATGCGTGTGAGTTATTTTTGTTATCACTTCCAAAATAACTTCATTTGTTCACATTATGATCCAATAGTTTCAGGGATGCTTGTAATAGAATTGGATCAGTGATTGCCAACCCTCCAATTTTAATAGAATGACACACACATTCATACATCTAACTGAGAGACAAACACTTGGACAATGTGATTATTATCTAGCTTGTTCTATGGAACACCATGGCTCAGTTTTCATACCATGAAAGAACAAAGATAAACATACAGACACAGAGACCAAAAGAAATTAAGCTTGAACAATATTTATTTTAGGTAAGATTTCTTTTCTTGCTTTGTTCGTATACATTATCATTTAAGTAGCTCAGATACAGACTGTAGTGTGCATTTAAATAATCCTAACCAGACACAGAGATCTTCCATGATAATTGGAAGAGCTGAGCATTTTTATGAATTACAGCGGCAATTTTAAATACCAGAGTAATATTACCTCTTTGTATACAATGAGGCGTATTTAATATCTATCTATTTTTTGTATTTATTAGGTTCAACAAAGAGTTTGCAGATTCAGAACTATTATCTCTTTTTAAATTTAATTTAATATATACAACTACTATTGTAGTTTTTATTTTACAAAGTATCTGTTCAGCTATAGCAAGTACGAATTTTGATGCCCATGTACATTGCATAATGTATATGACAATAAATTCATTATTACTAAGTTTTCCACAATAGAAATTCTATGTACACTCCATTTCTGATAATAGACATTTCCATTTGTCTGAAATAAACTGAATGAAAGAACAGAGAGGATGCTTAAAGCAGATAATGCAAGTTAAAACTAGATCATTAGTTAAGTTTGTGTGTATCCTTGCTTTATCCCTATTTTGCAGATCAAACTATTGCACACTATTAAGGCAGCTTCTAGTTGTGATTATGGCCAATTTCAGCTCAATATCATGCAATATTTAAGCGTTTAGTTTAAATTAACCAAACTGGGATTAATTACGATAGTGAATCAATGAAACGCAGAAACATAAAAGACTAGATATTGAAAGAAATCATAAATGATTTGCTTTTAGAAAGCTGGTGTATGAAAAAGAATGTTTCAATGTGTGCGTGCAGCCATTCTTAAGCACAAGGACTCTTCCCGAACTCGAGCCTGGTGTCAAAGGGAAGTGTCATTTGTGGCATTCAAAGCAGTCAAAGGATAACCGATCTCACATTCATTCACCCAGAATCAGAACAGAATACCAGTATATAGAATGATTTAACCTACCACAATGATACTTGAAGAACATTTGATGCTCAAGCACTGTATTCAGTTCAATGTTAAATGATTATCATATTTTCTACAGGAGAAATGTTTACATGAAATCACCGTGATGTTAGTTCCAACGAGTGCCATGCAAGGAACTCAATCTGGTGAAATATAGTCTCTGACATTAGCACATATAAGCTACTACAGTACTATCTTTTCACTTCTGTTTGTGGGTTAAGCTTCGATACACATCAGTTGGTGTGAGGTTTGAGAGCCAGCTACAAAAAAATTATGAAAAACCAAATCTCTGTTCTGGTTGTTGGAATAACCTTTAAAATGTGGCAAGATACCTTCAATGTTGAAGTTATGTCTGAACTTGGAATGCAACCAACTTGTGGCTGCATTGCTAGAAGTAACCAGTTTTATAATATTCCTGTTGCATGCCACCCATTGTAAGAAAGGCTTGTCCGAGCAAAGGAATAAAATACAATGTGGTCAAATTTCTTTGAAAGGCATGTAGCTGGACATAGAGCATAGACTCCACTTGCAGATGATGTAGAAAAGTGGGTATAGGAATGGCAGATGGAATTTAACTCAGACAAGTGTGAGGTGTTGGACTTTGGTGGGTTAAATGAGCGCAGGACTTGCATGGTGAATGGCAGGACCCAGGAGAGTGTGGTAGAACAGAGAAATCTGGGGGCACAGGTACATAGTTCTATGAGAGTGGCGACACGAGTAGACAGGATAATGAAGTAGGTGTTTGGCATGTTTGTTTTCAACATTCAAGTCATTGAGGGCAGGAGTAGGGATGTCATCTTACAACTGTACAGGGTGTTGGTGAGTCTGCTTCTGGAGTATCGTGCGCTGTTTCAGTCACTCAGTTAAGGAGTAGGAAAGGAAGCAGAAAATGTTCACTGAGAGTGTCACTGGAACTCATAGGCTTGGATTATAACAAAAGATTAGATGGGCTGGGACTTTTCTCCCTGAAGCATGGAAGGCTAAAGGACAGAAAGCCTTATAGAGGTTTTAACAAATCGTGAATGGCATTGGTAAACAATCTTTTTCACAGGGTAGGGGAATCTAAAATTAAACTTTAAGATGAGAGAGGAAAGATTTAATAGGGATTTTAGGGGTTTCGTATTCACACAGAGGGGGTTGACTATCTGCAATAGGCAGAGGAGGGGGCAGTTGTAACATTCAAAAGACATTTTAACAGGTACAGGGATAGACAGATATTCACCGAACCCCGGCAAATAGGTCTAGCTTGGATGTTAAACCTGTTTCTGTGCTATAGAATTGGACTCTAAAAAAAAAGTTTTGTTTATTGATAAAAGTGTTTTGGCTGTTTGATAACACTGGCATGTTTCTGAAAGGAAAGGCAATCGGTACTTCTGTTACTAGCTGATAATGGTGGTTTCATGAATGAAGTTAAGGATCTACCGGCAACATTTCCCACAAATTATATGGGGGTGTGGGGAAAGAGATTTTTGTTAGTAAAAAGATATGCCTAAGATTTCAGGAGGCAGCTGGGCATTTCATGGAGGGTGTTTTATATTGTACGTTTTCTTCTCTTGTTAAATTTAATAGATGGAAATTGGAAATTAAAGAAAAATATTCTGCCTTTGTTATTTCTGAGAATATACCAGTAATCCATGATGTGCATTAAAAAAAAATCAAGACATATCCACAGCTTTACTGAAGACACATCTATTAAAAAGGTGTTAAGTATTTTTAATGACCCTTAACCCAATGAAAATAACAATGCAAAAATATGATGCATCATTGCCATTCCTGATTGTACAATCTGTTCCCAAACATTGCAGAAACATGTCCTTAAATGAGTTAATGTTGTGGTACCTTTGCATTTACACACGGAGCATCCTTTCTTATTCTTTTCATACCCTTCTGAGCAATACTTGTCACAGGTGAATGGGGGGCACTTTACACAGCGGCACATCTCACAACCATGTTTGTTTCTCCTAAGAATAAAACATTAAAAAAAAAAGCAAATTCCAGCTGAGACCGACTTGGTTGAATATATTTTCAAGAATGAAAGGTGTGCTTATATATTGACGGAAGGTCATCAATCTGAAACACTAAATTTGTCCTCCAGATTCTGTCCAACCTGCTGAGTATGTATATAGTTTTTATTTTAAATTTCCAACATCATTGATCTATTACCTTGGAATTTTAAACCCCTACCCTACCCTACCCGTCAAAACACATCATGTTCAGAAGTTACTTCTTGTTGCAAAGTTGACGGTCTCAAGATTTCACGCAGAGAATTTTTAAATTAAAAAAAAAATTTAGACGTAACTCCTTAATTTCATTTTGGCTCACAAGTCTGTGCTGCCCAATTTACACCCAATTAACCTACACCCCTCGGTACGTTTCGAACGCTCGGAGGAAATCGGAGCACCTGAGAAAACCCATGCAAACATGGGGAGAGCGTACAAACTCCTTACAGATAGTGCAGGATTTGAACCCCAGTCCCAATTGCTGAGGGGGGTAAAGGCATTGCGCTAACCGCTACACCAACCGTGCTGCCCACCGGGAAAGAATTTCAGACGTGACAAAAGATTTTTATTTGGACATATCAGCAAAGGCCAACTTGCTTGTCAGGTTTATTATTGAGTGCAGTTTTCTTTGTGTGGCAACCACAAGCATGGGTATGGCCAGGATGTCCAGTAAACCAGGCAGAACAATATAATTCAACCATATTAGCTCTATGGCTCTCTCTACAGGTGCAAATCACAAACAGGTACCTATGACACAGAAGCAACAGCAATGACGTTACCTAATCACTTTGCATATTTATTGATTTTGCTTGTTGATTTTCTTTATCTTAGTAAGTTCTGATGTTCAATTCTGTCTCACATCCAATGCACCCACTAATAGAAAAGCAATCACTCTATTCAAGGAATGGAGCAAGTGGACATGCGGGAGAGAACAGGTAAATAAGTAGGTGAATGGCCTCCATGGGTTAAGTTGTGTCCTTCAAGATACGATAGTTTTCACCTTATTCAAGCAGCCTTAGAACATTTATATCTATATTTAGACACAGAGCACGGTACAGGCCCTTCCGGCCCATGAGTCCATGCTGTCCAAATATAACCCTATGCAGGCACAGGAAAAACATACAAACTCCTTGTATTCTAACCCAAGTCGCTGTAGTAGCATAGCGCTAACTGATACTGCCCAGGACATTTCAGTGGGAGGTGAATGATGTGTATTTACAGAACATTTGAGGAAATAGTTCCAAATAATTTGGATATCTTATCAGAGGTCACTTGGTGAGACAGAAATAACAATGGAAAAGAGCTGTGCTTCTTTGACGAAACAAAGAACCAAAATCTGAAAATAACTCATCTGAACCTGCACTCTTAACTGATTGTTAAATCACTTGGTGCCGATCTGTTGTACTTACATATAACCATAGTGACAATGCTTATTGCAGGAAAGCTTTCGGCATTTGTGTGGCTGTGGTCGACACTCACAGATGATGCAATCATCTAAGTCCACTAAGAAGCCATAGGGGCAATCCAAGGAGCAATGTGATGTCAAGTCTGGACAGGGTTCCTCTGGAACAGAAAGATGTTACTTTCTATCGGTTACAACTTGGCACAAAATGAACCAGTGTGCAAAACAATACATCTCTGCCGACCAAAACATTGAGGTTGACTTCCTCACTTCTCATTCAATATTCTTGTATCATTCTTCGCTTGAAAAGGCAAATGGCCAAGCAGCCTCTTGCTGGTTCAGGCTTTGTGAAGTGTGTACAAAAGCTGCTTGAATGAATGTTTAGTACTTGGCCCCTGGTCAATAGCTTCAGCTAATGACAAGACTGAGCCCATGTAAATCACCCAAGCAAATCCACTTCATATCACTCCACTTGTACATTAATTGAGTTTGTGTTAGGACAAATCCAGTTTTTTTAAAATTTACAACTAATTTGTAAAGTAATGTGTTATTTTTTAAACTTCTCATACAAATAAAAATTTTTGAAAGTATTTTGCTTATTAGGAGAGCGCACTTCTCCTGAGAGATGACTACTTTGCGGCAATAAAGCTGCTTTCTCTGAATGAACACCAAACAGACCAACTCCTGTTCTGCGTTTATTAGTGAATATGTTCCAGTTCCAGTTATTGGCTCCCAGCTGCTTCAACGCAGGCATCTCGTGTGTGGTGCAGTTTGCTCCTGTGAACTTGGAGATTAGTAGCAATTGTTCTGTCCAGAACTCTGGAAGTTGCGGATGTGTCAAGGAAACAAATTATGGATTGTACACAAATAAAATGCACTTCAACAATAAAATCCAATTAATGAGCAAACTTTGAAAAAAATATTCAAACTTTTACGTGGAAATGCATTGTTTGACAATGGAAGTTTATAGTATTAGCTTAGTTTGGATAGATGGCAAGACTGTTCCTGTTTTTAGACATAACAGGGTGTAATTATATGCTTTACAGTTGAGTTATCCCTTTTCTCTTTTGTGTTTCCGATCCTGGAGTTATGCCAGAGGATATAGATGGAAGATGCAGTAAGCTTTTGTGATGATGTATGTTTGAGCATCTGGGAAGCTGTTTCTAATTTGACTGTTCTTGGAGATGGGGTAGGGAGATGTGGGTGGGACAGGAGCGGCTATGGTGTTAGCCAGAAGAGATGATGTAAGGGTGTGGGGGGGGGGGGGGTGATAATAATCAAGCATTGCCCAGTTATTTCCTTTTCATCAGCTTCAGTTTTCAAAGGGCACAGGACTCTCTCTCTCTCTCCTTCACTTTTCTGCCCCTCCCTCTCTCTCTCTATTCCTCTCCCCTCACTCTCCTCTCTCTCTCATCATTTCCCCCCTCTCTCTCTCCTTTGCAATCAAACATGGTTATCTTCTGTGGATCACTAGAAAACTTAGATGTCAGCCTGACAGACTAGTGTGCCCAATTCAGGACAATCCTGGTTAAATCTGTCCTCAGAATTCTCTCCCTCTCTATGAGAGAAAGGATAATTCTTGAGGAAGACAAGTGGTTAACAAAGTGGGCAAGACTTAAAAAAATGTTGGCAGCCATATGAAAATGCAAGCACGGAGAATGGTCACAATGCCCATGTTTCCTGGAAAGAGGTTAAAAAAAAGATTCTCAGTCAATCTGGATCAACCCTAGATTTTGACCTGCAGTTTTCCAAGAAAGATTTACTATTTGTGCTGCTGTTGCCCTGCTGCCCTTTCTCACAGTGGAAGGTTATTCTGTCCTGTATTACGTAGACTATGTTGCAGCAGGAGGCAGTGGGTGAAGGATTACAGTTTTCACTCAACATTTCATTCCTGCTCAGTTTTGTACCATGCTTAAAACATATATGAAACTTGATAAACTAAATCAATATGGACAGGGAATTCATATTCAAAGGATCAAATAATTATATTTTTAAGTATGCTTAATTTCAGATAGACTACCCAGCATTTAATTGAAGGTATGGGGAGAAAGACTGACAGTGACTTGCCTCTGTAGTATAGTCTAACTGGCAATACCAGACAAGAAGGTGAATAAAGGTGCTCAATTACAAATGAAATCCACACAAACTATTCGCCATTATTTGTTGTTAATTATATAACACTCACATTCATTTGGGTTTGGGTGCATCACACCCCACACATCATTGGTAGTGAACAATTCTGAAACCGACAGGTTCAAGCAGCTTTGAGCAGAGAGTTTGAGAACAATTAACAATGAAAATGTCCTTTCACTTAGCTGGCCTTTTGCCAGGGAGATAATTATTTTAAGTATGCATAAACTATTTGAAAATTACACATACTGCACTATGTTTCAGTGCACAGATACTCAATTTTTTTCTGGCATTCTGAAAGGATTGGAATACTTACTAGGTAGGCACTGACACATCAAGCACCCCTTCTGGTCTTGTACAAAGCCATACGGACAATCCTTCTCTGACAAGGTACAGTTTACCAGTCTCTCGCATAACATTGGACTGACTGTTCCATAGGTTGGCTCTGTGGAGAAGCAGAACATGAAAATCTAATTTCTGAATGAAAACTAATAGCCTGAGCAACATTGCAAAATCATGTGTTCTTTTTCAGTATTGTACCAACCTTAGTTTTTCTGCCAGGTCTGTGATCAAAATACTTTTGACACTATTTGTTCTTGGGGTATGAGTGATGTTGGTCAGTCCATATTTTATTATATCTGTCTCTGGAAGTTCTGAGAAGATGCTGTGTACTTCTCAATTAACTGTTGCAAAAAAATCCTGCTGGTTTCTTTTGATGACAATGCTTTCACAGAGGTGTTGACAGCAGAATTTGAAAATTTTGACCCAATATCACGTAGGAAGATTCAGTACTATCTGCTCAAGTCATTAGGTTGTGACACTGGGGTGTTGGTCTTCCTATGGTTTTGACATTTTTGATGTGATGTCAAGGTGCTTTGTTAAATACAAGTAGCTGCAGGACTTTTTTTAAATTTAGAGATACAGCATGGTAACCAGGCCCTTCGGCACATGAGCCCGCACCACCCAAATACACTTTGTGACCAATTAATCTAACCCCGTATGTCTTAGGAACATGGGAGGAATCCGGAGCACCTGGAGGTAAACAACATGGACACAAGGAAAACATACATACTCCTTACAGCCAGCAGCCAATTCTAACCCAGGTTGCCAGCAGTGTAATAGCATTGGGCTAATTGCTATGCTAAATGTACTGCCCTATGTATGGATTATGTAAGGATAATTCCCACGGTAAGTCAATAAAATAAATACTTGGAAATGTTCCTCTTTTTTTTTCATTTATGAAATATAGAATTACTGGATTAAAACAAAACACAAAATCTGCCAGTCATAAAATTCATTACTTGGATACTTACCCGGTCTCCACATGATTTATACGTGACTGAGAAACACCAATTGGTTACAACAACATGATTCTTTTGCTTCCCTTCCCAGACCATCACACTTCAAACTAGTATGTCATGACCACTTTTCTGTACATATTGCTATAGAAAGTGGTCATTTTACCTATTGAACTATGGATCTATGTGGAACAAATGAGTAAGTCTCATTCCACTGCTTTTCACCTTCAAGTAGCTATACAAATTCTGATTGGCCATTTCCACCATCTTGGGGGGAAAAAAACCATTCTCCATTATTTCACCAGGCTGAACTCATCATGATATTGTACTCTTTCACCAAACTTCCTCTCAAACTTCTTTGCTCCAAGGAGAACAAACCCAGCTTCTCATGTAATTTTGTATCGACCTATCGCTATCCCTGGAACCTTCCTGGCAAATCTTTTGCATTCTCCCTGGGACCTTCTCATCATTTCTCATGTGCCTTGACCAAGATTGGATGCAGCTCTCCACTGTGGTCTAATGAATATCTATTTTACATTTAACACAACTCCCCTGCATTTGCACACTATCCATCTGATTCTGAAGCCTGAGATCTCATACACTTTCCTGGATATTTCCCCAACACCTCCTGCTACTTTCAACAGTTGGCTCTGACTTTTACTTGTTGAATTGTCCAAGAATGAAGAATGAGAGAATGCTGCAAATATAGAGAATGTGCCGTGTGAGGCTGAGATGTCGTGAAGCAACGAGAGTACAAAGGTATTCTTTGATTATAATGCTGCATTCCAACATTAAGTGAAAAGCCCACATCTAATTCCATTTACATGGCACTATTAGTGTCCTAAAATGCTTCACAAGGATGCTATCAAGCAAAGAATCAACATTAAGCCACTTCAAGAGAAACAAGATGATAAAAAATTCGGCCAAGAACAAGATTTAGAACCATAGAACATTATAACACAGAAAGCAGGCCCTTTGGCCCTTCTAATCTGTGATGAACTATTATTTGGCCTAGTCCAGTGGTTTTCAAACTTTTTCTTTCCACTCTCATACCACTTTAAGTAATCCCTATGCCATCAATGAGGGTAGCGCAGTGGATGTTGTCTATATGAACTTCAGTAAGGCCTTCGATAAGGTACCACATGGAAGGTTAGTTAAGAAGGTGCAGTCTTTAGGTATAAATTTTGAGACAGTCAAATGGATTGAACATTGGCTGAAAGGGAGAGGCCAGAGAGTGGTAGTGGATAATTGTCTGTCAGGTTGGAGGCCGGTGACCAGTGGTGTGCCTCAAGGATCTGTATTGGGCCCATTGTTGTTCGTTATATACATTAATGATCTAGATGTTGGAGTGGTAAATTGGATTAGTAAATATGCAGACGATACTAGGATAGGTGGAATAGTGGATAATGAAGAAGGTTTTCAAGGGTTGCAGAGGGATTTGGGCTGCTTAGAAAAGTGGGCTGAAAAATGGCAGATGGAATTTAATGCTGATAAGTGTGAGGTGCTTCATTTTGGTAAGAAGAATCAGAACAGGACATACGTGGTAAATGGGAGAGCATGAATGAATACAGAAGAGCAGAAAGATTTAGGAGTAACGGTACATCGTTCCCTGAAGGTAGAAACTCACGTGAATAGGGTGGTGAAGAAGGCTTTTAGTATGCTGGCCTTTATCAATCATTGCATGGAATATAGGAGTTGGGAGGTGATGTTGAGATTGTATAAGACATTGGTGCGGCCTAATTTGGAGTTCTGTGTGCAGTTCTGGTCGCCTAATTATAGGAAGGATATAAACAGAGTGGAGAGAGTGCAGAGAAGGTTTACCAGAATGTTACCTGGGTTTAAGCATCTAGAGTATAGGGAGAGATTGGACAGATTAGGTCTTTATTCTTTGGAGCGTAGAAGGTTGAGAGGAGATTTGATAGAAGTATTTAAGATTATGAAAGGGATGGACAGAGTGGATGTGGATAGACTATTTCCGTTAAGAGGAGGAAAGATTAAAACAAGAGGACATGAGTTAAGAATTAAGGGGCAGAGGTTTAGAGGTAACATGAGGGGGAACTTCTTTACTCAGAGAGTGGTAGCCGTGTGGAATGAGCTTCCGGGAGAAATAGTGGCGGTGGAGTCAATTGTATTATTTAAGAAAAGGTTGGACAGGTATATGGATGAGAAGAAGATGAAGGGTTATGGGCATTGTGCAGGGAGGTGGGACTAGAGAGGGGTGTTTGGTTTGGTGCGGACTAGAAGGGCCTAATGGCCTGTTTCCGTGCTGTAAATTGTTATGTTATGTTATCTATCTCACTAGTATCTAACTCATATATCTAACACACTGGTAGCAATCCTGGTGTTTGAACCCTGGAGGTCCTGTCCTTCAACTTCACCACTAACCCTTGAACTTGCTTTGCAGGACCTCATCATCCTATCTACGCAATTTGTTGGTTTCTACATGGACAACCACATCTGGCTGCTCACCATCCCTCTTGAACCCAATCTGAAATATTCCAGACCCTGGCACCTTGGAGACAACATACCATTCGGGATTCTGGATCCCTTCCACAGAACCTCTTATCTGTTCCCCTCACTAATGAATCCCCTATCATTACAGCGTGCTTCTCCTCCTCCTTAGCCACAGGGTCATACTCTGATTGTCATGGCTTGTCCCTGGTAGGTTGTTTCCCTCAACAGTATCCAAAACAGTATACATGTTATTGAGGGGAATGGCGACAGGAGTAGCCTGCACTGCCTGCCTGTTTGCTTTCCCCCTCCTGACACCTAGCTACCATCCTCCTACCTCCTCGGCATGATTGCAGCTCTGTAACTCATGTCTCTCACCCCCGCAGACTCCTGAATGATCCGTAGTTTATCCAACTCCAGCTCCAATTCCAAAACATGGTTTGAAAGGAGCTGTAGTTGGATGCACCTCTTACAGATGAAGTCATCAGGGATACCGTTGGCTTCCCTGACTATCCACATTCTGCAAGAGGAGCACATCCCTGCCCTGGCTGCCATTCCCACTGTCTTATGAAATAGAAAGTTAGAACAACCTGTCCTTAAATGTGCCTCCTTGCTGAATCCTTTTGTTCCTCGACAAGGTCGTTCTCACCTTACTTGAGCTCCTGCACCATCCCCTCTGCCTCTGCTTGTTTTTGAGAATAGAGGTGAAGCAGAAGGTAATTCCAGAGTTCAGTGTTTGGGGGTTGAAGGCACAGTGATCAATTCTGTATGATTAAATCTGGGACCAGTTTCTTGGTAAGTCTCCAATATTTAATCTACACAGAACTTACCTTATGTTCGTTCCATCACTCCATCAGATGGAGATAGAGCATGCCACTCTGGGTCAGGTTGTTTCATTGCTCTTCTTCGCTAGCCACTATCCATCTTGATCCTAACTCTGGATAACCAACTCTCCATACTTACTGCAGCTTTGCCACCTAATCCCAAGAGTGCTGTGGTCTGACGGGTATTTTTGAATGGGAGGAGCACCACAACTTGAAGGTGAGGAATATATCTGCTCTACCTCAGGAATAGAGGAAGATGGAACAGGGGTATCTTTAGGGTTCTGGGCATTGCACATTTCTCATACTAAGTTTGCTTTGCCCTTTTCATTGTTCATTTGAGTCACAGGAAGATACAGCACTGAAAAAGGGCCTTTAGACCACAGAATCTAGACCAGTGGTTTTCAAACTTTCCCCCGCTAAACTCGCATCCCACTTTAAGTAATCCCTATGCCATCGGTGGTCTGTGATTAGTAAGAGATTGCTTAAGGTAGTATGTGGGTAGAAAGAAAAAGTTTGGAAACCACTGTTTTAATCATATCTAACTGACTCGTTATGTGCACAGTTTCAGAACACCACAGGAAATGGGCCAATGACAATTTTTCTCAAGCAAAAAATTTCAGTAACAATTGGGTCTGGAGCAGTGATTCTCAACCTTCCCATTCACATCCCACCTTAAGCAATCCCTTACTAATCACAGAGCACTGATGGCATAGGTGGGCAGTTTGAAAACCACTGTTCTAGACCAACAATCAACCACCCATTTTTAAATTAATCTCACGCTAACCCACATTGCATTAATTTTCCCCCCATTTCCCACCCCACGATTTTAAAACTCACCTCCATACTGGAGGCAATTTGCAGCGGCTGATCCACTTACTGACTCCTGCACTTGGGATGTGGGAGGAAACCAGAGCACCCTGGGGGGGGGGGGGAACCC
This sequence comes from Narcine bancroftii, assembly GCF_036971445.1. NCBI lineage: Eukaryota > Metazoa > Chordata > Chondrichthyes > Torpediniformes > Narcinidae > Narcine > Narcine bancroftii. The sequence continues at coordinate 88,824,817 of NC_091470.1, read as the reverse complement.
ATCTAATCACAGGGAGGGGCCACAGACAGCACTGGGGGTGGGGGGAGGGATGGGATTGAACCCAGGGTGCTGGAGCTGTGAGGCAGCAGCTCCACTCACTGCAGTCCAATTAGACCAATGCCTTTGAAGACAATGGAAGTCTAATTCCAATTCCAAAGGGAACAGGTTACTAAAACAGAAACTGTGCAGTAATGATGCCAGATAGCCACTGCTCAACAAAGGGCAGTAAGGAATAAGCAAAAAAACTAGGATTGAAGATGTTCCAGTGAGCATCATCTGCTTTTGCTGATTGCATTGCGTGATTCTCCATACCTCCAGGACATTTCCTAACCAGCTTTCCCTCCATGCTCCTTCCATAAGAGCTCTTCTTGATTAACTCCTTCCTAATTAAGATTGTCATTTAGTGTTGATAAACTAAATTGAAAGATTATTCTTCTATTAAAATCTGTTGAATTGTGGTTTATTAGTTTATTAGCTTTGTCATTGCCAATAAAGTTGAAGGACCTGGCTGATACTTTGTGGCCAATCGAAGTTATGATTTAGGATGACAGAAAATGAGAAAAGAATAGAAATTCCAAAGAGAAAGAAACACAAATTACTGGAAACTTACAGAAGCTTAATTGATGAAAGAATGATGTTTTGTTTTGAAATGGAACCAGAAAATGCTGTAAGCACTCAGTATCTGTGGAAGGAGAAACAATATTTATGTTTCCAGTTGAAGGCCACGTGTCAGGACCAGCAAAGGGAGAAAGCTAATTTACTAAGCTATGGAGAAGGTGTTTGTGAGGTGGGGGTGGGAAGGGGAAATGATGAATGGAACAAAGGAAATATCTCTGATATGGTGATTGATTGTTGTGGAGATAAACCAATGTTGGTAATTGGATTAATAGATTAACAATGGAAATTAGGGAGAGAAAACATACGCAAAAGAATGTAGAAGCACCAAAATGCAGCACCAAAATGCAGAACAGTGGGATTTCCAAGCAGATCAGATGATGGATGAACTGTTTAACTTTAATAAGAAAGCTAATTATCCCAACAATGTATAAATATACTTCAAAGCACAAGCAAGTGTTGCAAAGTACAATGTTATAGTCTATCAGAATGATAAGGATTAAGGTTAATTTGAACAAGAAGGAGCAGAATATATCCAGCAAAGAAAAGCAAGTTGTACATTGTCACAAGACTGAAGAAAGACAGGACAAAGATGAGATGCCATTATTATCTTGGGAGCTTTGGGACTCAAGCAAACCCAAAGCTGAACTGAAACCCAAGAGATGGAAAAAAGAACGAACCGAACCAAGAGAAAAATGCACAAACTAGACAAACAAAGGAAGACAAGTACAGACAAAAACAAATATCCAAAATGAAACGAAGGAAAACAAGTTTAAATTCAACGGAACCCCGATTTAACGCGAATTTGGATATAACGCAATGAGATGTGCAGAGCAACAAAGGGATTTAGGAGTTGTGGTAAATAGTACCCTCAAGGCTGATACTCAGGTAGATGGTGTGGTGAAGAAGGCATTTGGAATACTGGCCTTCATAAATCGGAGTATTGAATTCAAGAGTAGGGAGGTTATGATGAAATTGTACAAGGCATTGGTGAGGCCAAATTTGGAGTACTGTGTACAGTTTTGGTCACCAAATATAGGAAAGATATAAACAAAATAGAGAGAGTACAGAGAAGGTTCACGAGAATGTTGACAGGATTTCAAGGTTTGAGTTACAGGGAAAGGTTGTGCAGACTGGGGCTTTTTTCTCTGGAGCGTAGAAGATTGAGAGGGGACTTGATAGAGGTGTTTAAGATTTTAAAAGGGACAGACAGAGTAAACGTGGATAGGCTTTTTCAATTAAGAGTGGGGGAGATTCAAACTAGAGGGCATGGTTTAAGATTGAAGGGGGAAAATTATAAGGAGAACATGAGGGGAAATTTCTTTACGCAAAGGGTGGTAGGGATGTGGAATGAGCTTCTGACAGATGTGGTCGAGGCGGGATCATTGGTTACATTTAAGGAAAGACTGGATAGTTACATGGATAGGAGAGGACTGGAGGGGTATGGACCGGGTGCTGGTCAGTGGGACGAGGAGGGTGGGGATTTGTTACGGCATGGACTAGTAGGGCCGAACTGGCCTGTTCAGTGCTGTAAGTGGTTATATGGAGTCATTGGACTCCTTAACGTCCACCTTTCATTCTTTGAGATGGGACATTAAACAAGACCATTTTAAAAGATGCAGTACCAGGGATGGTCACCCTGTGGAGCAGCAGATGTTTAGAAGTGGCGTGTCTAAATGATTATAGTAATGTTTATCTTGGTGGGAATTTATCGTGTGGACGGGGTGGGGGGGGGGGGGGTGGGTGGGGTGCGTGTTGTTCAGAACCAGGGGCAGGGGTGAGTGCTGCCACGAACAGAGGGAGGTGGTGGGGTTGCTACCGTGATCAGTCGGTGCTTTTAAGCTACAGCACCCGGATAGTGGATAGGTCGGGTCAGATACAGCAATGAGCTCTCTGAACCCTTCTCCATTAACAATGGCGTGAAGCAAGGCTGTGTTCTCGCACCAACCCTCTTTTCAATCTTCTTCAGCATGATGCTGAACCAAGCCATGAAAGACCCCAACAATGAAGACGCTGTTTACATCCGGTACCGCACGGATGGCAGTCTCTTCAATCTGAGGCGCCTGCAAGCTCACACCAAGACAAAAGAGCAACTTGTCCGTGAACTACTCTCTGCAGACGATGCCGCTTTAGTTGCCCATTCAGAGCCAGCTCTTCAGCGCTTGACGTCCTGCTTTGCGGAAACTGTCAAAATGTTTGGCCTGGAAGTCAGCCTGAAGAAAACTGAGGTCCTCCATCAGCCAGCTCCCCACCATGACTACCAGCCCCCCCACATCTCCATCGGGCACACAAAACTCAAAACGGTCAACCAGTTTACCTATCTCGGCTGCACCATTTCATCAGATGCAAGGATCGACAATGAGATAGACAACAGACTCGCCAAGGCAAATAGCGCCTTTGGAAGACTACACAAAAGAGTCTGGAAAAACAACCAACTGAAAAACCTCACAAAGATAAGCGTATACAGAGCCGTTGTCATACCCACACTCCTGTTCGGCTCCGAATCATGGGTCCTCTACCGGCACCACCTACGGATCCTAGAACGCTTCCACCAGCGTTGTCTTCGCTCCATCCTCAACATCCATTGGAGCGCTTTCATCCCTAACGTCGAAGTACTCGAGATGGCAGAGGTCGACAGCATCGAGTCCACGCTGCTGAAGATCCAGCTGCGCTGGATGGGTCACGTCTCCAGAATGGAGGACCATCGCCTTCCCAAGATCGTGTTATATGGCGAGCTCTCCACTGGCCACCGTGACAGAGGTGCACCAAAGAAAAGGTACAAGGACTGCCTAAAGAAATCTCTTGGTGCCTGCCACATTGACCACCGCCAGTGGGCTGATAACGCCTCAAACCGTGCATCTTGGCGCCTCACAGTTTGGCGGGCAGCAGCCTCCTTTGAAGAAGACCGCAGAGCCCACCTCACTGACAAAAGGCAAAGGAGGAAAAACCCAACGCCCAACCCCAACCAACCAATTTTCCCCTGCAACCGCTGCAACCGTGTCTGCCTGTCCCGCATCGGACTTGTCAGCCACAAACAAGCCTGCAGCTGACGTGGACTTTTTACCCCCTCCATAAATCTTCGTCCGCGAAGCCAAGCCAAAGAAGACCCGGATAGTGACCCAGGTGCAATTCGTGGGGCAAAGGCACCTTTTAAATTGAAGGGGGATGGCCCCAGTCTATCGCCAACCCGGTGATTTAAATGGGATCCCGCCCCTGCGATGACGCGGTGTGATACGTCACGCCAACTCGTCTCCCCCCCGTCCCCTCACCAGCTGTCAGTCTCCCTCCCACTGTCAATCGCGCTTCCCCCCCCAACCCACGGCAGCCGACGCCCCCTCTCCTCTCTCGCCCGTTGCAGCCGACCCTTCTCTCCCCCATTCCCCCCCCCCACTTCGCAACATCGACCTCACTCGCCCCAATTGTGGCCCACGCCTCACCCTCCCCCCACATCTCCACCCCAGGCCCTGGCAGAGACCCCTCTTCCCCCCCCCCACCCCCATCACCATAGACATTTCAGCCAGGGTTTCTCTGTGTGATCCCAGGGCCATTTTGCTGTTCAGGCCGCCGGTCAACGTGGACTGGGTAAGTTTACCTGGGTCCCCTGACTACCTCTCAGGTCGGACAGAGACCTGGTTAACTTTGGATGACAATGACCGGTCGGACCCTTTCAATGGGGCGCTAACGGGCCAAACTGCCCGGTTAACCCCATTTTACAAGGCTGTTTGAAAGCACCTAGTGTGTGTATAAATTGTACACAGTAGTGAAACCCTGATTTAGCGCAACCCTGCATTTTTCGCGATCTGATATCTTGGACCCCAACTATCGTGTTGTAATGGGGTTCCACTGTATAATCTGCGATGAAAGAGAACAGGATGCACCTCAGAGTTCATTGCTACTCACCATTCCAGGGCAAAGCAATTGTGTATGGTTTAGTTAAAATGGACATCATTAGAATGAAGTGAATCATGAAAGTCTAGAGAAACTGTGATTGACCTTGAAGAGGACTCAGGCCCGAAACATCGGTAATATATCTTTAACTCCTATGGGTGCTGCGAAACCTGATGAGTTCCTCCAGCATTTTTGTGTTTTTAATCATGAGAATGAATCATATGGAACCAGTTTAAAAAAAACCTACTTTTCTGCAGATTTCACTCAACAAGGTTAATTTTTTTTCGAGGAAAACTATGTGATTTTTTAAATGATGATAATACCTTACTCAACATCACAGAATGCAATGTCAAACGTGATTAAAATAGTTGCAGGCTTCGAGATTTATATTCCAATAGACTAATTTAAATTTTCCATTTGATTAAACAATATGTAATAAATGTAATGGTGAATTAATTCTCTTCAGTTCGTCTGAAGTGGTGTGTGGCAGAGCACAGAGAAACAAACAGCAACATTCCCTCTGGAGAACCAGGCTTTAAAATTGAGAAAGCTGGAACTCACTGCAGGAGTTCTAAGTAGAGTTCATAGATTTGGCAACAGAACTTGTGAAGAGATTGCTGTAGGTCAGGGAATTTCAGTTTCCATGCAGCTTTTGAATTAAGTCTCCACTTTTGGGGATTAGCAACTCGTACCTATCGTAACTTGACTAAGATAATTCAATCTGTTCAACTGCTTTGAGAGTACAGCAAATGAGAAAAGGTTGGTCCTATGAGTGATTTGTTTATTGCTCCATATGCAACAAATGAAGGCAACAAACCACTTTTGGCTTGTCTGCTGCATCCATTCAATAGCTAACCTCATTGAAGCTGAGTCATTCTCACAGCAGTCCAATCTGTCTTTGTAAAAGTTAAATATAGGAACCAGGTGCATAATCCTTTGAATTGCTGTGAGGGAGTTTAATCATTCTAAGGAATTAAATAAGAAAGACTGAAGTTGCTGGGGTCGTGTACGATACACAAATGTACAGGAGAAACTCAGCAGGTCACACAGCATCCAAAGTAAGCAATAGGGGTTTTTAGGCTGAAGGCATGTAATGGCACAATCAAGGAATTTTGCCACTACACGGGTGGCAGTCTAAAAAAAAGGAACATGTAGGACCCCTACAACATTTTGGAGGAAGTCTGCAGTGTAAATCATACCGGAAAAATTCATTGATAGTCTACTGTACATCCAACCACTAGGACTATTGCAATCTAAAAAGGTGCCCAGTGTGAATGACCACAAAGGCAGTAATTATGTTAATTTTTTCCGTGATTTTTCCTGACATTGCAGTCTGAACAAAATTTATGTTTTGGGCCTGGTTGGTTATCCTTTACTTCCTATGGATGCTGTGTGACCTGCTTGGTTTCTCCAGCACTTTTGTGTATTGCATCAATCTAAGGATATTCTATTTAAGGAACTGTTAAAAGTGCTTACATGAATCATTGTCCAATGCACATCTGATGTCACTCTTTTTGTGATCTGCTGTGACTCATGAATGGTGTGAGTTCTAGCATTACTTAATAATTAAATCCCATCCATTGCCACCTACACCTGACGAACCAACCTGTTTCTCTTTCTCAGCACCGACATGTGAGCTGTTTCTTCTTCCGCAGATGCTGCCTGACCTGCTGAGTTTTTCCATCATTTCGTCGTCTGTATTTTACTTGTAGAATTTCAAATCATTGTTTCTTAAAAAAAGTTGAAGATTACAACAATCTGGCACACTTGTAAGTGACACTGAAAGGAAGGAGGTGGTCAGTTTTGGAGAGAAGGGAAGGAAAGAAGTGCATTGGAAAGCATTCTAGTTTCATCAATTCCAGCCCGTGGTCATTATTCAGAGAGGAGGAGGGGTGAACGCGAAAAAATAAACCCCACAATTGTTTTGTTTCCTATATTGAAGGTGGCAAGGAGGCAGTGATAGAGAAGCCCCAGAAAGAAAAATAGCAATTTACCAGATGTTGCTCACAGGTAGGAACTACATTAGATGCATGTGATAGTACAGATCTATCACCAATGTATATAGTGTATATAGTTACAGTATCTAGATTGTGCTTACAGCGATTGGCTGAGAGCTAAGCCACGCCTACTGTCTGGGCCTTAAAGGGTTGTGTCCCTAGCCAGGTCGGATCATTCCGGACTGGTCGGCCACCTGTGAAGAGCTCCTGTGTTTTGCTAATAAAAGCCTTGGTTTGGATCAACAAGTCTTTGATTCTTTCGACGAGCTCTACAATGCATCTTGGCAAAATATGAGAGCACAATGAAAATTATCATTTTCAAATTATTTATCGAGAGTGTGTTTTCCAATCAGCAGAAATTCCCCAAATAAATTTCCCATCCTTTTGTTGACCACCCAATGATTCCAAAAGAACACAAGGGTTTAGTCTCCCACTGACAGTCTAAAACCTGAAAGTTACTCATATTATTTGGTATCCTGTGTCACTTAAAGTATCAAGCCAACTGCACAATGAATTCTGATGGTCCTACAGAGATCTACATTTCAATCTCAAACAGTGCAAATATTGTTTGAGTACCGTTTCCTGTATGCTTCTCAAAGAAATCAAGACAACATTTTACCATCCAAGAAATATCACTAAGATGCAGTAACACCTGTGAGATTTGGATTCTGTGCGTGTTCCTGATTGAACATAAATGACTTCTCTTTGGAACTACATTGAATCATTTAACTTACCATATTTTTAATATTCTAGAAGAAATATTGTCACCAAATTTTTTCTGAGAATATTCCAACATTTAAAAAATACATTAGGCTAACTTTTTTTTTAGCTCCTAAAAGGAAACTAGGAGCTGTAATCATAAAAGTGTGACATCCTTATCACTACCAGGAAATAAAGAAAACACTTTGCAAATCAGAATCAAAGTTCTCAAAATCACTCCATTCAAAATAAATTAAATTCAAACACACAATTCCCTGCGGCACAAACCTCATACTTCTTTTTCTTCCGATAATAGTCCTTTAACAACTTAAATAAACACCGACAATTTAACACAAGGCCATTTATCAGTGTGGAGAAAACACACCCAAATGTATTTCACTTAGATACTTTGCAAGAGACAGGAGAAGGAAATGACAAGCAAATAAGTGAACTGGAGCAGGGCAATGGGCAGTTACCTATTATCGGTGCTATATTTAATCCAGATAACGTGAGAAGTCATCTAGTACTCAGCTGCCAATGAACAGAAAATTGGACCATGTGGATGAATACTCAGTAGCACTCCTTGAGAGGGTATTGATATATAGTTGGGTGAAAAATAAGTCAGAAATGGTGATCATGCAGGAAAGGAAGGCCAACTAGATAGCCCTTCAAAAAAAAGCACCACAACTTCAAAAGTTTAAATGTTTTTCTTTTAAATTTAATTTAGAGGAGCAGCACAGAAACAGGCATTTGAAATATGGGAAGAAACTCCTGTGGATATGGGAGAACATACAAACTCCTTACAGACAGTGGCAGATTTGAACCCAGGTCACTGCCGTTATAATAGTGCTGCGCTAACCATGCTGTCTTGTAAGTTGTAGAGTGTACTTCTATGTACACTCTATGGGTCTTGGCATAGATGGTATCTTCTTCAAAAGTCAGACAACAAAATAAGAGCTATGGCCAAAAAAAAATAATTCTGAGGTAATTTTAAGTGATTACAACAATAAAGGGAAAAACAGAAAGTGCTGTAAATACTCAGGAAATCAGAGTGAAACAGACCAGCTTATTTTGAGTTCTGACAGTGTCGGAACTGAAGTATCCTGTTTCTGAGCTTGACCTGCTGAGAATGTGCAGCATTTTGTGTTCTTGCTTTATATGTCTAGCACCTACAGTTTAAAAAGAAATTAAAATTTTAATTATGATTTCATCAGAAATGGGAATTTTTTTTCCATTTCTCCTTTAGATAGCCTCTTGTCCTTCCTATCTTCAGTGTTGCTATCGACTTTACATTTAGGGCCCCAAACAGTCCTTCCAAGTGAAGCATTATTTCTCATGTGAATCTGCAAGGGTCATTAACTGCAACTGGTGCTCCCGTTGTGCTGTTCTCTACATCACTTCGTTAAGCACCTCAGCTCTGTAAGCACAAGAGCATGGCTCTCCCATTGTCCACCAATGACTTTTCCCTGTCCCATTCCATCGCTGACATGGCCTCATGCACTGCTAGACTGACTTCACACGCAAATTGGAGGAACAACACCTCATCTTCCGTCAGTGCACCCTCCAACCGGATGGCATTAACTGCTCCGGTTTCCGTTAAAACTCTTCTCCCCATCCTCTAGTTTAGCTCTCTCTTCCCTTTTCCCCATCTCCTTTCACAGAGCCAAAACAATTCTCACCTTTTCTCTTATATCTAATTAACACCTTTTGTCTTTTGGTCTGGACTCCTCTCTCCTCAGTTTCTTCATCTTTTCTCTCTCCAGTCTTTAATTGAAATGCCTGTCTGCTTTTTGCTTATACCTTGAAGAAGGGCTCAGGCCTGTAACATTGGTTATATATCTTTACATCTTACAGACACAGCATTTCTGTGTTTTTACTACAGTCACATCATCTGCAGACATTCATGTTTCACTTCATTTGGCCTTAAACTGTACTGGAGTGATCTACGGTATTTTAATTAATTAGAGGATCATTGAATTGAATACCCCGTGGGAAATTGAGACAGGGTTGATGCAACAACTCTACTTTGAAACAGTCTTGTGGACTCTGTTGAAGGCTCCTTGACCTGAAACACTGTCTCTGCTTCTCTTTCCACAGATGCTGCTTGACCTGTTAACCACTCTTCACACAGAAATATCGACCTCAAAGATAGACATTGCTTTCCATCTTGGTTGTTGTACCTCATGTTTGTTTTCTTTCAAGACATTAACTTTACCTGCAAGAAATTAAATTCCAAAATTGCCCACTCTCTTCTCGAAATACAGTCTTATTTCATTGCAATGGACTGCGAAGAAGGAGAAGGTGGTTCATCCCAAGGAATTTAATAATTTCTGCAAAATCTTACTGGAAATCACATCAATTTAAGTTTGCACATTAGATTGCCTCTAATTGCATACAGCTCCTTGAATGGAAGTTCCCAATTTACACACACATGTCGAGGGTCTGGAACACTGTACTTCAAGACAGTAGTTGGGAGCTGGGTGTCCACAGTCCAGCCAAGGCCGGACCTGTCATCTGGACTTCACAAGAGGAACCAGCCCTCTGCATCTGGCCCAGGTGGGAATGGGTATCCTGCAGATATTATCGTCAGTGATTCCAAATGGCAGGCTTGTTAAGTTTAGCACATCCAACATTGGAAATCTTCCTCAATTATCACGATGAAGTAAAATTATGGCTGGAGCAAATAATTTAGCCAGTCATATTCTTTGCAAATATTATGTAAATAACCACCAAGCTAACTCGAAGCCCCAAATTCACAATGAACAGAACGGGAATCTGACGCACTAAATTTCTGGATTTATCTGGGAATGAAGCGATTCAAGTCATGGTCTGGTAATGGTGGCATGCTCACAGAGTGTGATGATTCATTCAACCTAATGGGCAATGGGTTCACTCTATTGATTTGAGAAGAAAACCACAGTATTCTCACTCGAGTGTATATTCATACAGAGGAGTGAGATATTACTGTCCAATGAATGATTTTCATCAAGGTGAAGATGCAAAGTTTATTATGTCTTGGTTATGATCCACTGTGTTATTAAAGTCCATTCATCTCCATGTGCACAAAAAAAAAGCTTTCTTGACAAGAGGATGTGGCACTTTCCCAGGACCTTTGTGTTTTTTTCAATCAGTGAGTATAATTAAAACAAAAATATGCCCATTTGGTTCCTTTCATATTTTGCATGTTCACAAACTTAAAACATATTTGTTTTATATTGTACAATGTGACCCTGGAGAAGATAAATGGAACAAAGTACTGTCATAAACTAGAGAGCAATTTACTCAGATGATAAGTCCTGGTATTTTTACAGTGAAGTCATGTTTGGAATGTTAAACATCTCAATAATTGGCGAGAGTCTATCCTAAAACAGGAGCTAGACCTCAGTAATAAATACATTCCAAGTTTCATAAAACATACCAATGACTTTCTATATCTTGAAACAATGAAAACGTGGATCAAATCCAGAAATAGAGTTAAACAAGAAAGTCTGCAGGTGCTGGTGTCAAATGTGATACATAACTGTGCTGAAGAAACTCAGCAGGTCACACGACATCCAAAGGGTAAGCAATGCTTTGGGCCTGGGCCCTTTATTGAATAAATTCCTGCTGAAGGGCTCAGGCCTAAAATGTTGGTTACACTTTCCTTCCTATGGATGCTGCATGAACTGCTGAGTTTCTCCAGCACCTTCATGTGTCACTCAAGTCCAGGAATCGATTTTTTAGTTTCATATCCCGTCTGCTGATTGCAAAGTGAGGTTCTGAGGGACCTCTCTTCTTCATGCCTCTGTAATATCATGACATTGAAATGAATGACCTCCACTCTGCTCTGTAAGATCAGAGGTTGGAACATCGACAACGTAAGTCCAGTTTTCAGGCAACAAGGTTAAACTTTTTAATGCACGTTGGGCAAAGTTCTTGTCATTTCTACTTACAGAATATGAACTTCAGAAAAGAAAAACTATGATATAAAGTAGTATTCCAAAGATGAATCTTTCCACTATGTGTGCTTTACTGCTATGGGCATAATAGTCCATGACATCAAGAAAAGATCATAAGACAACATAGGCCACCACTGTACAGAGACAACACATTTTATATGAAGTCATAATGTGACAGTTTGTTTTCCACCTTTCCAACTTGAGCAATATAATTTGGAAGCTAAGGTAGTGCATTTATGAGATGACAACACAATGAAAGAGTGTCTTTGGGAACAAGGGATCTTGCTTTACAACCCAGGATCACCGAAAGTGGCAGCACAGGTTGATAAGGAGACAAAGAAGGTGTGTGATGCTTCCCTTGATTAGTCAAGATACAGAATATAATAGGAGGGAGTGTTATGTTGCAACTTTACAAAATATCGGTTAGGCCATAGTTGGATTGTACAATTCTGGTCAACACCCTGGAACAAGGAATGGGTGCCAAGGTTCACCAGGATGTTGACTAGAATGGAACATTTTGGTTGTAAGATGAGACCGGAGGGGCTGGGTTTGTATACCTTGGAGAGGTATACAAATCTGGAAAGACATAGATAGGGAGGATAGCAGAATTTTTTTTTCCCCTGTACTATAGGAATCTAAAGCTGGGGAGCTTTGTTAGGATAAGCTTAAAAGTTTTGAAGGGCATCTGAGAAAGAACATTTCAACTCAGAGCAGGTTCCAATCTGAGAAGGAGTTGAAGACAAGTTTTCTCATGATTTACACTTGAATCACTATTGCACTGAAGGCTAGAGACCAAGTGCAGGTAAAAGGGATCAGCAGAGATGGATTGAACAAAGTGGCTAAAGGGTCTGATACACAAACGTGCTACAGAAACTCAGCAGGTCATGCAGCATCCACAGGGAGTTAAGGGTAACCAATGTTCTGGGCCTGGGCCCTTCATCGGGCCTGAAACATTGGTGATCCTTTACATTAATGCTGGATTATATATAACCATATACAACACAGAACAGGCCAGTTTGGCCCTACTAGTCCATGCCGGAACAAATCCCCATCCTCCTAGTGCCACTGACCAGCACCAGGTCCATACCCCTCCAATCCTCTCCCCTCTATGTAATTATCCAGTCTTTCCTTAAATGTAAATAACGTCCTTGCTTCAACCACCTCTGCTGGAAGCTTATTCCACATCCCAACCACCCTTTGCATGAAGAATTTTCCCCTCATGTTCCCCTTATAATTTTCCCCCTGCAATCTCAAACCATGGCCTCTGGTTTGAATATCCCCCACTCTTAATTGAAAAAGCCTATCCACGTTGACTCTCTCTGTCCCTTTTAAAATCTTGAACACCTCCATCAAATCCCCCTTCAATCTTCTACGCTCCAGAGAAAAAAGTCCCAGGCTGCTCAACCTTTCTCTGTAACTCAAATCTTGACATCCTGTCAACATTCTCGTGAAAATACCTGCTGAGTTTCTCCAGCACATCTGTATATTGTACTTCACCCCAGCATCTACAGACTTTCTTGTTTATCTCCATTCGGCTGAAGGGTCTGCCATTGTACTAGATAAATCTATGATTCTAAACCTCAAATCCAGAATTTGGTATCAGGAATTCAAGATTCCTCAATAGGAAGAATGCTCACCGCATAAACACCAAAACCAATTGACTAGAAAATGTAAGAGTTTGTGGTATGGGATTTGAATTAACACACTAGATGCTGAACAAAAACAAAAACTTTTAAGGACTTTTCATATACTTCAGTGAAAAATTTCATATCTAGGATTTATTAGCATACAATAGATCAGCCAATAAGTGTTTGGACTCTGGAACTCACTGCCTGAAAGGTTGGAGAAGGGAAGTACTCATGTCACATTTGAGAAGAGCCCAGAGAAGCTGTTTAAAGACATAACTCACAGGCAATGGAGCAAGGTCTGTAAAATGGGTTGGACTTGAGTTCATTTTTGACCACCATGAATAAGATGAAGCCAATTATCTCCTTCTGTACCAATGAAACTCCCTATTAGCAGGCATCTTGACCATGTGTGTGTTGCTGTAATCATTTATTTCCAATATGTTAGGAGCGTGCTTTACTCATTTTGAGATTGGCTGGACAACCATCTTTATGACATCATATTGCTAAACGTGCCATACACAAATGTGCTGGAGAAACTCAGCAGGTCACGCAGCATCTAGAGGAAGTTAAGGGTAACTAATGTTTTGAGCCTGGGTCCCTCATCGGATGTAAGTAAAAATAGGTAACTACCTGAGTGAGAAGGTGAGGGGAGGGCAGAGGTGGAGGAAAGGAAGGAGGAAAGGGAGGAGAATACACATCAACTTCTCCAGTTTCTGTTAACCTCTACCCTGGCCTCATCTCTCCCTAACCTTCTGTCTCCCTTCCTTCAGTTCCCCACCTTCTTTCTCCTATCAGAGAGCAAACCTCCATCTCTTCTCAGGTTTTTTCTCCTTTACCCTCATATCTGTATCCAAACTTGACCTCTTGCCTGTTACCCTACACTCCTCCTTCTGCCCCTTCCTCCCTCCTCCTTCTTCAGGTGCCTACTTCTTTTTATTTAGACCTGACAAAGGGCTCAGACCTGAAACATTGGTTATCCTTTCCTTCCTATGGATGCTCCATGACCTGTTGAGTTTCTACAGCACCCTTCTGTGTTGCATTTGACCCCAGCATCTGCAGACTTTCTTGTTTAACTCCATACTGCTCAATGTCAGAGGTTTCCTTGGAAATTACGTGCGAGGACACCATACACAGGAAAAGGATGTCACAGAGACTGCAAATTGCCCCTCTTTCACTCTTACCTTCACAGAAGGGACAGCACTCCCCTGGTATTTTGACTGGGTTCTGACAGGTTTGCTTGCAAGCCATAGCCATGCAGTGATGTTCCCCATGAACGCACTGGCAGAAGGTACAGTCGTCTTCTCGCCAGCGATCACCATGTGCTTGAATCTGACCTCTTGCCAAGCATCCCAGGCCATCAATGGCTGGAAAAACTGGGTCTAGAATGAACAGAGAGAAAGAGAGAGGGGTAGAGAGAGAGAGAGAATTATTGAATGAGGTTAAGTGGTAAAAATGAACCATCCAATCAAATAACAACCAGTTTCAAAGTGAACTGCACACTGTTGGAAGAGAAAGAATGTTGGGCTTTGTGAATTATTACATTTCATTGTTTTCCTGAAAATTACTTTGTGATAAAATAAATGTGGCGAGAACTATTAGTGTCAACCAGGATTTCAAGATGTTCCCGATGAAGGGCCCAGGTCCTATAGATGCTGTGTGGCCTTCTGAGATTCTCCAGCATGTTTGTGCATTGAATTCGACCCCAGCATCTGCAGACTTTCTTGTTTAAGACTTCGAGATGTTAGGAAAACATCAATCGTGCTGGAAATCCTCAGCAGGGAGATATTGAGAGAGTTAGTTGTCATCTTAATGCCACAGGTGAGGAATGTGGGTTTGGGGTAGTAGGACACAGAGCAGAAAGAACAAGAGTAAAGGCTGCTGAAATGATGAAAGAGATGGTTATAATAGTGCAAATGAATAAACAAAATTAAATTCAGTAAATGAAGGAAATACTCAGTCAGTTAGGCAGCATCTTTGGAGGGATGGACCATGGGCATGATTAGTGGAAGCAATGTTCCACATGGAATTGACAGCAATTCCCCACATTAGACATGGCACAGATAGTTCCTCTCCCACTGGCTTCAAGGGCAGAGAAAGTCTATGAGGGATCAAGGAATGTGTTCAACACGAATTTGATGCCATATTCATAAGTACAATGTGCAGATGCGCTGAAATTCCTATTTGCTGCCGTCAACACAGGTACATAAGATCTCTTCTTCTTCTCTTTGGCTTGGCTTCGCGGACGAAGATTTATGGAGGGGGTAAAAGTCCACGTCAGCTGCAGGCTCGTTTGTGGCTGACAAGTCCGATGCGGGACAGGCAGACACGGTTGCAGCGGCTGCAGGGGAAAATTGGTTGGTTGGGTGTTGGGTTTTTCCTCCTTTGCCTTTTGTCAGTGAGGTGGGCTCTGCGGTCTTCTTCAAAGGAGGTTGCTGCCCGCCAAACTGTGAGGCGCCAAGATGCACGGTTTGAGGCGATATCAGCCCACTGGCGGTGGTCAATGTGGCAGGCACCAAGAGATTTCTTTAGGCAGTCCTTGTACCTTTTCTTTGGTGCACCTCTGTCACGGTGGCCAGTGGAGAGCTCGCCATATAACACGATCTTGGGAAGGCGATGGTCCTCCATTCTGGAGACGTGACCCACCCAGCGCAGCTGGATCTTCAGCAGCGTGGACTCGATGCTGTCGACCTCTGCCATCTCGAGTACTTCGACGTTAAGGATGAAAGCGCTCCAATGGATGTTGAGGATGGAGCGGAGACAACGCTGGTGGAAGCGTTCTAGGAGCCGTAGGTGATGCCGGTAGAGGACCCATGATTCGGAGCCGAACAGGAGTGTGGGTATGACAACGGCTCTGTATACGCTTATCTTTGTGAGGTTTTTCAGTTGGTTGTTTTTCCAGACTCTTTTGTGTAGTCCAAACCAATCGCAAAAGTATAGAAGTAAATTACCACAAATGCCCATTTAGAAAAAAAGATACTAACCATCAAAGGATAAATAAATATTCACAATTGGAGTTAGTGCAAGAAGAAAAAGAGAAATTTTAAAAGTGCAAACACACCGAAATACTGGTCTTTCGATATCCATAGAAGACAAAGATATATTGTCAACGTTTCGGCCCTAAGCCCTTCTTCAAGGAATAAGCAAAGAATAAGCTAAAAACAGAAAATCTCAGAATAGAGTCAGTGCTAGCTAGGGGTGGAGTCCAGACCAACAAAAGGTATTAATTGGATATGATCAGGGGAGAGGTGAGAATTGATTATGTCTGAGTGAAAGGAGACAGGGAAAAGGGACAGAAACAGAGCTGGGGGAAGGCAATGGGGTGGTTTAATGAAAGCCTATTAATGTCATCCATTTGGAGGGTGCCAAGTCAGAAGATGGGTGTTGTTCCTTCAATTTGTGGGTCCCAGAGTAGCTTATGTTTGGGTTGAATGGGGAGGTTTAAGAGCCTGACAGCTGCCAGGAAATAAACTGTTTTTGAACCCGTAAATGCTAGTCTTCGGGCTTCAGAATCATCTGCCCGAGCAAGCAGGGAGAAGAGGTTGTGACAAGGGTGATGGGGTCCTCTCATAGTTGCTTTCATTTGATGGAGGATCTGTTTCTGTGATGTACTTGGCTCGGTTTGCCACTTTCTGCAACCAGTTGTAGAGAGGAGGGTTAAATCCCAGTGAGGTTAGCTAATCCATCAGTCCCTAAGGTGTGATCGTATTGAATGCCGAGCTGAAATAAATGAACAACAGTCTGGATAGGAGGCATCATTCTCCAGATAGGTCAGGACAGAGTGTCGGCCCACAGCAAGATCTGTGGACTGGTTTGGATGGAGGCAAACTGGAATGGGGCCAATGTACTTGGAAGGTGGAACTTGATGAGTTCCAACATCAGCTGTTCAAAACATTTCATGATCACAGAAGTCTGGGCTGGACCATCCAGCTTACTGTACCATGAAGTGCAGCACATGCAGTAGCTCTTTTTGCTCTTTGGCCCCGAGATGAACCCTGCTGAGGACAAAGCTCGAGGAATCGCTGGTAAAGTGTGCACTACATGAGGATTGGGGCTGTTATATACTGTTGTAGACAGCATCTGAGCCATGCCCAAGTTAGACAAGGAACGACATGTAGCCCTTGGTTTGATACGTCTGTATAAACAGTTGCTATTATCAGTAATATTAAGTCCGATGTGATTGGGTTGTACTGTGCTTGTGAGAATGTAAGCAGTTACTGGTATGGATAGTGTTAAGTCTGTTGTGACTGGTTTCTCTGTGATATATGATTGAGAATACTTGTTTCAATAAATACCCCTGTTGCGATTTCCTTACACGTGTTTCAACAAATATTATTTCTGCATTCAACCTGTGTCCAGTCCGCTATTCTTCGAACCCACCGAACTTTTCCTTTCCCACACAACAGGAGAAATTCAGAATGATACAGAGATACAGTGTGGACACAGGTTCTTCAGTCCACTGAGTGCGATTATTCCAACCTAACCTATTTCATTCTCCTCACTATCCCGTCAACACCTCCCAGATTATACAACTCACTGACATGATAGGAACTGATTCACCTGCCAACCTGCATCTTTTTTGTGTGGAAGGAGTGCAGACTTCTTGTAGGCAGAAGCTGAGGTGGAAGACAAACTCAGAATACCGGAGCTGTGTGACGCCAACTCAACTGTGGTGTCTGGAGTAAGAGGGGACAACAGAATCTTTCTGTGTTGCTGCTGTTGGAAGAAAACTAATTCGGATCCAAAACTCTGGACCTTGAGGCTGAAGGCGAATCATTAAGATTTAGGTGCAGCAGTGGAAACCAGGGGAAGATGTCAGGTAAGTAGTAGGGAAGAGAAGTACATTGAAAGGTGATTGAAAGCTCAGATGTGTGAATTCAATGAAGCATGGACTTAAATTGCCAAGCTAGATTTTAAGAAGTGCTGGATCTTTTTAAAAATATAAGGATAGATAAGTCCCTGGGACTGGATGGGATGCACCCCAGTTATTACAGGAAGAGAGAGAAGAAATTGATAGAATGATGCCAAAGATCTTTGCATCCTCCTTGGCATAGAAGTATAGGAGGATAGGAGAGTGGTAAATTTAATCCCCTTGTTTACGAAAGGCAAGAGGGAGAATCCAGGGAATTATAAACCAGTGAGTCTTACATAAATTGTGGGCAAGCAACTAAGAGGAAGAGGATTTACAAGTATTTGGAGCATCATAGTCTTTTCAGGGATAGTTAGCATGGCTTTGTGAGAGGCAGGTCATGCTTCACGAGCCAAATTTAGATTTTCGAGGAGGTGACAAAGGAAATTGATGAAGGTAAGATGATGGATGTGGTGTACATGGATTTTAGTAAGGTATTTGACCAAGTCCCCAGGATGGGCTCATTCAGAAAGTCATGAGTCATAGGATCCAAGGAACCTTGGTGCTTGGGTTTGGAATTGACTTGCTTAGCAGAAAGCAGGGGGTAGATATGATGTACACTGACAATAAATCTGAAATTTGAAATTGAGTGGTCTTTGTCGGCATCGTGACTATCCCTCGAAGTTGAGGATGATGGACTTAGTTCTGTTGATCTATTTATGGGCTCTCAAGTGGCTTATGAGTCCAATCTTGGCTTTGAAATATCTTCTGCATTTAGGATAGGTTGTTCTAGATGGCAGATCAGGCTCTTGGTTGTTGCTGCCATTCTTTCTATTTTCTTCTAGTTCTCCACATCTGTTGGCTTTGAAAGTTGCTGTTCCTTCTCGAATAATGGTTAGCCAGAGTTTCCTGTCCTTGACATTGGTTTCCCAATTATTTATGTCGATGTTACATTTCTTCACATTGGATTTTAAGACATTATTGAATCTCTCCCTTTGTCCACCTCTTTTACGTTTACCTTCTTTCAGGTGGGAGTAGAAGATTTGTTTCGGCTAATGTTCATCTTCCATCCGAACAACATGTCCGCTCCAACTTAGTTGGTTCTTAATGATGTAGGTTTCAATGATTGTTGTTTTTGCTTCATTTAGCACGCTGACGTAAAGTTCTTCTATCTTCCCAGCTGATATTTAAGATGTTTCAAAGAAAGCGATGATGTAACTTTTCAAGTGCCTTCAGATGTCATCAGTATGTTGTCCAGGTTTCTGATACACACAGAAACATTAGGATCACTACTGCTTTGTACACTAACATTTTGGTGTCCATTCAAATGTCACGATCATAAAAGACTCTTATTCAGAGATGTCCAAAAGCAGTTCCAGCAGATTTAAGACGATGTTGGATCTTGTCATTAAGGTCAAAATTGGAAGAGAAGTGACTTCCAAGATACGAAAAATGGTCCACATTTTCCAGGATTGTTTTGCCAAGTTGAATTGATGGCTCTATCCAATTTGTCTCAGTTGGTGATGGTTGGTAGATGATTTGAACCTTCTTGGAATTGATGGTAAGTTCAAGTTTCATGTATGCACGATCAAAGGCAGTCAGAATCTGTTGTAGGTGGAATTCTGAGAGAGCTGCAACACTGTTGTCATTTACATATTGGAACTTGATGAGGGAACTTGTGGATGTCTTGTTTTTGGACTTGAGATGGGCAGGATTGAAAAGTTTGCCATCAGTTCGGTAGACAATTTTGATTCCTAGGGGTAGATCCTTGGTAATGTGGATGTTTGCTGCAATAAAGATGGTGAACAAAGCTGGGGCAATCATAGATCCCTGTTTTACTCCAGATTTGACTTGAAAAGGCTCACGGCCTTTGTTGCTGACCAAGACTATGGCAAACATGCCATCGTGGAGGAGTCTCAGGATTCAAATGTATTTTAAGGACATCCACAGGTGGATAGGACATCCCATAGAAGTTCTCTTGATACTGAGTCAAAGGCTTTGGTGAGGTCAATGAATGTCATATACAAAGGTTAAAGTTGTTCATGACATTTTTCTTGCAGTTGTCGCATTATGAACATCATGTCGCTTGCTCCATGTGATGGCTTGTGTCTCCAGAAGGATCTTCTCCACTAAAGGATTGAGCTGGTTATTCATGATGTGGGTGAGGATCTTTCCTGCTGTTGCTAACAGTGAAATTCCATGATAGTTTCCACATTCAGATCGATTGGCCTTTCCTTTTGTAGATGGTAACGATTGCTGAGTATCTAAAGTCTGCTGGTACATCTTCATTTATCCAGATCTTGATGAGAAGTTGATGCAGTTGGTAAAGAAGCGGGCTACCTCCAATTTTGAAGACCCCCATTGAGTCCAGCGACCTTATTGTTTGTCAAGGTTTTGTTGGCTCCCTTGACTTATTCAAGTGTTTGTATTTTGCTTAGGAGGTCGTCAATCGGCTGTTTTGGAATGTTGTTAATCACATTCCTGCCAAATGAGACAATTTTCAAAGTGCTCCCTTCATTAAAAATTGATGTCAGCATTGCTCTTCAGGATGGCTGAAGCATCTTTACTTTTGAGAGGGGCTTGACTGTGAGTAGATGGGCCAAAAATAACCTTAGTTTATTTAAAAAAAAAAGCCTTGAGTGTCGTTGGCATCTGTTAGTTGTTGGATTCCTTGAGCTTTCGTCCTCCACCGTTGATTTTTCAGGTTTTAGGTGCTCTTCTAGACTGCAGCCTTGCATTCCTGATAGCGTTTCCTTTTGGTAGGTCATTTTTGGTCATTTATAAGATGATGAAAGTTTTTTTCTTTTTGTCAATGAGTTTTTGGAGTAGTTTATCGTTAACATCGAACCAATCCTGAAGTTTTTTTTGTCCTGAAGCTGATTGTTTCTTTGCAGGAGATGATGACAGCATTCTTCAATTAATTTATTTTAATACCCAAAACTTTCCCATATTCTTCCAGTTGGGCATACAATATAATAGACAGAACCTGAGTTATCGTGAGATGTCCCAGGTTCTGGAAAAAAAATTAAAAGATCATCTGCAAATAAACTGATTTTGTGTTCCTCTTGACCTACTCTCAAGCCCTTAATTTGTAAATCTGAGCAAATCATCTGGCAAGCGGTTCTATAGCTAAAACAAATAAAGCTGGTGAGAAAGGACATCTTTGTTTACACGATTTTGTTAAATTAAATGGCATAGATACCTGTCCATATGTTACAACTTTAGCTTCAGGACTATTATATAATGTTTAACCCAATTTTAAAAAAAATTTCAGATCCAAACTTTCTGATACCGTAAACAAAAAAATTTTCTAATTTATCAAACACCTTTTCTGCATCTAAAGCCACTGCAACACTCAAGTCACCTCTTTTTTTTGCACTAAATGAATTATGCTAAGCAATCTAGCTACATTTTCCGAAGATTGTCTTTTTTTAAACAAACCCTGTCTGATCCATATTAATTAATTTAGGTAACAAATTATTCATTCTATTTGCCAAAACTTTTGCTACTATTTTATAATCTAAATTTAATAATTAAATAGGTCTATATGATGAAGGTTTTAAAGGATCTCTGTCTTTTTTAGGAATCACAGTAACTGTTGCCATCAAAAATGATTCTGGAAGAGCAGAAGTTTGTGAAGCTTGATCCAATACTTGCACAAGTATAAGAATTAATAAATCCTTAAATTCTTTATAAATTTAGTTGGGAAACTATCTTCTCTGATGGGCTGGTTAAGAAGGTATATGGTGTGGTGGCCTCCATTACTTAAGAGTATTGTGTTCAGTTCTGGCTTCATTAACGGAAGGATGTAGATGCTTATGAGATGGTGCAGAAGAGCTTTACTAGGACATTGCCTGGTAGCAATACTGACAGAGCTAGGGATTTTCTCTTTAGAGTGACTAAGGATGAGAGGTTGTGTCATAGTGGTATATAAGATTATAAGGAGCTTAGATAGGGTGAATAGCCAGCACTTTTTTCTTGGACATTTCCAGAGGACATTCGCTTAAGGAAAGTGGAGGAAAGTTTTGGGGAGATGTCAGAGGTACGTTTTTTAATCAGAGAGTGGTGGGTGCCTGAAATGCATTCCTGGAGGTGGTGGTGGTTGTTACAAATGGGGCATTCACAAGACATTTTGATAGGCTCATAGATCTAAGAAAAATAGAGGGCTATGGGCATGGCTGGGGGAAAATTTTGATTGTTGTGCAATAGGTTTACATAGGTTGGCACAACATTGTGAACTGAAGGGACTGTACTTTGCTAAAATGTTTTATGTATTTAATATCATAAATGAGGTCATTGTGTTCAGAATTATGTATTATTAGTAATCTTTAAGTTATAAAATATTTTATTTTTAGTAAAGACTTTGTGGGTTTGGAAACAGAGAAAGACAATTACACATACAAAGACACATCACACATTTGTGTTATCAGCTTATATATAATAGTCCTGAAGATGCCTTCTTGATACAATTTTGTAAGAATTTTGGATTGTGCTATTGAAGGTTGAGAGACAATGGATATTTGCTCAGAAGCACCTGTGTGTACACACGCAGCCATTCTGCTTGTTGGTCTGAGCAGACAGCTCAGAAGCATTTTCTCATTAACTTTTGGAAGAGATGAACTTCAAAAAAAAATCCAGTGGTGATTGAGACACTTCAAGAAGGCATCTTTAATATTGAACCATGCTTGAACTAAAGTTAAAGATGCAATAACCTTCAATGAGAGAGGTACTGTTGTTCTCTCTGTTTTAGGGCAGGAACACAAAATCAGTGGCTTTGAAACACAAGTCCTGAAACCTCTATGCAAGAGATGGGAATTTGTGAAAAAGTAATTTGTATGAAGGAATATTTCTCTGAAAGAGAATCTACAAGAATTCATGAGTTTGAGAACTTAAAAGATTTCTAAGACTGAACTTTAAAATCATCTCTTCAGAATTGTGCCAGAACTGTGAAAGTTTTGGGATTTGCCACACACAAACACACCCACACACACACAGACATATATATTTGCGCATAGTGGGGTTAAGTTTAGAATTAAATATAATTTTATTATTATTAATAAAAAAATATTGTTTTGAAGATACCATTGTCTGGTGAATTTCTATTGCTGCTGGTCTAGGTCATAACAGTTTGGAAATGGACGAAATTGGGCAGGGAGTGATGGATAATGGAGAAAGACAATAGACCAAAGACTGTCATCTGCAGCTCATGAGTTCAAAGAGGCATCTTGGGAGTAAAGTGGATTAGGACATTCTGTGCAGAGTTCAAATGGAGATTAAAAACAGAAAATGCTGGAAACATCCTCTTTGGATCTAGTTTTGGAGATGTTCAGCTGTTTGAAAAAAAATTTTGGAATAGACTCCGAGTTGTTGAGAGATGGGGAATAGAGGGTGAGAGGTAAGAAAGCTGTGGGTCAATAGCAAGCTCTAGGTCAGGTTCATGACAGTAATACAAACCTAAAATAGATCAGAAATAATGAGTTGAGGACAGACACTTACCTGAACTGGCAGAGATTGTAGGAGCATCAGGAGGAAAATACATTAAAGTAGGAATAGATTCTCATGGCTACAAAGCTAAATCACAGAAAAATAGAAAAACAATATCTTTGCAAAGAACAGTGATAATACAAATGGGAAACAAAGACCACAAACAAAGAATCATCTTGATTCAAGATGAGGATGTAATTATTCATTGAGAAGGAAAAAAATTTCTCTGAGTGAGGGTGCAGAGATTTTAGAACTGGTTTGGTTTATTTCAGCCCAGTACAAAAGTCATAATGTTATTACACAAACATTGTGATTTGACATTTAATGTGGAGCTAATGTTAACATAATTTATGACTTTTGTACATTGATTGACATGAAAGGCATTCAGTCAATGGCCTGGGGGACTGCTCCCAAGATTGTTCTCAGCCGTTTTCCATTTGCATTTATTTTTCATAGCTGCCTATATTATTTGCATGTTGCTGTTTTCATGGGACTATGCACAGTTGTTTCATTCCTGTACAAATCTAAATGCCTAGATTTGATAATGTTATGAACTAACAACTGTTTTAATTATTTTTGGGGACTAAAGGAACTTTGTTAGCACTAACATAGGAACAGCAATGGAAAATTCACCAGAAAATGGTAAATTCAAAATAATAGTTTTTATTAAACTAGCAATAACATAACATTTATTATTTATCTCTAAACTTAGTTAACTCTAAATTTAACCCCACTATGTGCAAGCTGTGTGTGTGTGTGTGTGTGTGTGTGTGTGTGTGTGTGTGTGTGTGTGTGTGTGTGTGTGTGTGTGTGTGTGCGTGTGCGTGCGTTAATACATATATATAAAGCCCCACCCTGAAAAGTCAAACTTTAAAATTTCAGCATAATTTTAGTCTTGCTTGAAGGTCTTAAATTCTCAGTTCATAAATAATTATAAAGCACTTTTAAATAACATTTCTTCAGGCCTCTTTACTCACAATGTGGCTATTTTCTTCCACGATGAATTCACAAACCCAAACAAGTATTAAACAACTATGGTTATCTTCTTCCACGATGAAGTCACAAACCAGAAAAGGGTTAAACGAAGTGGCAATACATAAGAAGAGGCCCAGTAGAAATATGTCCTTTTTTCCAAAGAGACAGTGGAATGGTCTTCCTTATTTCAAAAGCCACTGATTCTGTGTTCCCCCTTTCCTAGGAGGAACACAAAGCAACAGCACCAATTCTGGTTACTGTAATTCAACACTTTCACAAGGTTTCAACCCCTGTGTCACACAGTTTTGACTTCTGTACTCTCCAAACTGAACTCTTCTGAAACTGAACTCAAAATGTCTGAATTCAGTAATATATTTTTTTCAAATCATGTGACCATAACATCATCACCAAGGTGAGTCCCAATTCTTGGAAACCACATGACCATCAGTTTTATTTCCACCAAAATTTTGTTCCTTTTTCAAAACCATTCCATATCCATAACAACCTTAGCCTCATCTCTGTTTAAGAGGCTTCCTTCAGCAGTTCTTATTCAGTTATCAAGACCCACTTCAAATCCATTAGCACTGTCCTTCCCAGACTCGTCGACTCTGAGAATGAGCTCTCTTCTCTGAAAACTATGGTTCTCTATAAATGTGCTGTGACCTGTGTGTGACCCTGTACCAGCTCACAACTAAGAATACAGATACAATATTTTAACTCTATAATTTAGTTTACTAAGACATTTTTATACTTGAGAAATATAGTTTAACATTAAAGATTAACATATATCTGTTACAGTAGTTTCCATATGAATGCAAATATTTATATACATTTCATGTGTAGTTCACAAATATAACCAGTCCATAGAGACAATATGAAGACTGCAAACAGTAGAATTTGGAAGAAAATGCAGAATGCTGGAGAACTCAATAGATCGGTCAGCATCTGTGGAGGCAAAAGTTGTAGGTCCACATTTTGGGTCAGGACCGAGAGGGAAGAGACTGTATAAAGATAAAATGTGTGATAACCTAATGGGCCTTACTCCTACACTAAGCGAAGAACTCTGTGTATAATTATTCTGAAATGCTCAGTCAAAGTAATTTACGGATAATACTGCAAGAAAAAAAATCTCTAAAATGATTTATTTAAAATACCTCTGTCTTTAAATAGAATAGCTGTGCAAGTTGTAAACTGAAATAAGTACAATTACACAATTTACTTTAACTTCAAGAGGAATCGAATTAAGAGCAGGGATGTGATGTTGAGGCATTAAATGGCACTGGTAAGACCTCACTTGCAGTATTGTGAGCAGTTTTGGGCTCCTCATTTAAGAAAGGATGTACTGATATTGGAGATGGTTCAGAGGAGGTTTAGAAGGATGATTCTAGAATGAAAAGGTTATCATATGAGGAGTGATTGATAGCTCTTCGCCTGCACGTTGAAATTTAGCAGAATGAGGGGGATCTCATTGAAACATTTTGAATACTGAAAGGCATGGACAGAGTAGATGTAGAAAGGTTGTTTCCCATGGTGGGAGAGTCTAGGACAAGAGGGCACAACTTCAGGATTGAAGGGTGTCTGCTAAGAACAGAGATGTGGAGGAATTTCTTCAGCCAGAGGAAGGTAAATCTGTAGAATTTGTTGCCACAGGCTGTTGGGGAGTCCAGATCATTGGGTGTATTTAAGGCAGAGATTGAGAAGTTCATGATTAGCCAGGGAGAAAACTGGGAGGTGGGGCTGAGTGGAAAATGGATCAGTTCATGATTAAATGGTGGGGCAGACTCGATGCACTGAATAGCCTATTTCTGCTCCTATTTCTTTTGTTCTTCTTGGAGTTATGTAAAATTGTAACCTACGTATTTTTCCCACAACAAAAGACGGAAATATCTGTCCTTTTCTTTACGAAGCAATAGTTTCATTCCCGTATATGCCACAAATACTGTTGCTTAAAGTGTTATACAAGGCCAATAATAATGGGAGGCTTGGTTATTTCTTTTTCACGTGCAATTGTTATTTTGATGTGCCAAATTTTAACTCCATGGCTGCTTCTATTCAAATCTTAACCATGTAAAGTGTCACAAGTGATCCATTTCTCATTAGTGACTGAACCAATAATGTCAACTAAATCCAGGCATCTGAGAGAGTGCTGTGGGGTAAATCATCTGTATTCAGTACATCTCAAAAGTACAGATGGCTGCAGCACAACTTCTCTTTCTTGCACAACCTTTCCACATTCCAAAAGGATGTCCCTTTCCTTTAGTCTGGAGGTTTATATATTGAAGTAGAATTTTCAAGCCAGCAATGAATTATACCATCTGTTCATTTTCTAAAATATAGCCAGTGGCCATCTCGTAAATCACGGCTAAAGCAAGACAAAGACTTCGATCATATACTGTATGAACAATGTAATTTAAGTACAAGATTGCTTAATTTTTTTCAGCTGGAGGCACCAGTTTATAACCTAGACCTTCATTCCTGTCCATGGAAACTTACCCTGACAAACTGGACAGCACTCTCCCTCGGGGATGTAATAGTTCTCACATTTCAGTTCTCCGCATTCGACTTTGGAACATAATGAGATCCCACCCCGACAACGGCAGAACCAGCAAGTCTCCATGCGATACACCTCTCCGTCTTTGTACTCAGTGCCGTCGAACAGACACTTGCGAGTGATTTCTGCAATAAAAAGAATACTTCATTCATAAGGGTTTCATTATGCAGTCTTTCCTCTTCCATCTTCTGCACTTCAGAGTTTTAGTTGAAATGCAATATTTGGTCAACAGAGGCCTCCAGTAATGCATGATGCACAGTAGTTTTCAACATGTTCATTATATGCATCTTCCCGTATTATGTGCTGATCTATTGTGGCAACTTATTACATCTAACTGAACAGACAGAGAAAAGGGATACAAGGAAAACTTCTTTGACATTGCAAGCAACCTTAAGATTCTCTAGTTCCCCAAAAATAGATGTGATGTAAACAAATTTACACTCTTTTGCAGTACAATGCAAACATTTTAATGATAATGTGAATATTGATAAAAGAGCATGATTATACAACCTAAACATACAGTATCTGAAAAACTACAATATTCTTATGCAGGGTTTGAGTGGGGCCAAGGTTAAAAGGATCCTGAGTTGCCACATCTTATAAGGAGTTTTCATAAACTTCAGAAATTCTTGCAATTATTCATGTGATAACCATGCTTCGGTCCTCATGAAACAGTGCCAGAGAGGCTCTATTTGGTAAAGCAAATTTACTGTTTACAACTAGATACAATTGCAAGGCTGCATATTCAAACCTGCTTCTCCAATATGAAAATATAATTTCAAAAATTGGCATTCTAAACAAAATACACAAAACAGGATTGTGTGTTTACAGCTTCATTAAGTCAGATGGAAATCATTAAAACTAATTGAAAAATGTGAAGTTCAAGCAGCTCTCTATAATTGTTTTTCATTTTGCCAATAACAGATTGATTCGTTCAGCAGGAATAACATCATTCACAGAAAATGCTGGGAACACAAATGGGCCAGTCAGTATTTGTGTCGCATTTTGGGCAAGAAAAAGCTTCTGTTTTGTTTCAGATTTTTACTTTTCGTTTAAAAACAATACAACAGCTGCAGTATTTGAGAAAAGCACTGCAGTCAGTTGATGGGAATCAAAATTGATTCAGTTATTGAGCATCTGGAATTGAGCAGAGACCCTTGGTTCTTTTCAGGCAGAGGTCAAGCCAGATGCACAAAGTGACCCTTGCATAAAGGGACAAACAGATGATCGCAATTTTTCAAAGTGCTGACACACACGATTCAAGGAAATATTAAAAGTCGCAGTGATTAATTGGTGACTGCTAGTGTGGAAATTCCAGGCTTTTCTCAGGATGGGAAATGCATGATTCTTTTGAGCATGGATGAAATGTTTGATGAACCTGTCAATGGGTTCTATTTAGTTTCTTTTCTCATTACATCTGAGGCAGTGAAAGGTTTTTGTGGATGAGTGCCCGAGCTACTCTGGCTGAAAACCATCTTCTCAAAACCAGTGGCGTTTGATGTCAATTTGCTATCAGTGCATTCATGTGGGTTTAATCTACAATGGCCTCGAAAAGGCCAAAACAAAAGACTTCAATACTCGTCAGAAAGGAACAGCAGACATTTATTATCAAAATACTGATCCCTTTCCTGACAGTACAATCAAACTTTTACCAAGTGCCAAACAGAATTATTTTCCACCCTTCAGATAGAACAAAATTTTAAAACCTTTCCCAACATTGAACTCTTGAACTTTTTATGTCAAGCATGTGACCAGAAAAAAATCCTGTTTAACTTTGCACTTTATTTCAAGATTTTTTTTTAAACAGTCCAAGCAATTTTACAGTGACTGATCTGATAAAGCTTAACAAGTCAACCCATTTATAGCCACAGAAAGAAAACATGACGAGGTTGTGATCATGTCTCCATCGCTTTGACCTGTAGATTAGCAGGCCATCTCTGGTCCACCTGCCCTTGTGCTCCCACAGTAAATGAACTTGCACACAATCGGGTGTTCTAAAGCATCTGCAACCTCAGACTTAAGGCTCGTCTGGTGTGGTTGCATGGCATCAAAATTGCCCAAACCATTTTCTACAACTCTTATTTCTTTTTGGAATACTTTCCCCCAGCATTCCAAGACACTTTCAAACTAAACTGCTTCACGCACATTCTTAATTTCTTGCTTTCACAGCTACATCTATTCCATTAGTGTGTGGCTCCCGAGTTTCATATTCCTCAACTCCTGGAATAAAACGGCTATTCTTTTCTTTCAAACAAGAACCCTCCACCAGCAGGCAAATATAAACACCAAATGTAGAAAATCACAGGCTGTAAAAGCAAGATGGTGTTCAAACATTTTGTCAATGTGTCAAAGCAGAAAACTAAATTTTACCTCCTTTCCCAGTCCAAAAGGAAGTGAAATTTCAGTATCTCAGGGGAAATTCAAATCAACCAGGATTAATTTCTAAATGCTACTTGCCTATGCTCTATCAGTTTATGAATGAGATCAATGTTAACTTCTCGTAAACAAATTTTCTTGCCAATAATTTTTAATTACAAAGTTTATCTCAGAAAAGTAAATCACTCACTATCTGGCAATGGTCATAAATTAAAGTTACACTGATAATATCTAGGTTAACGAACACAACGCTGCACTGGTAAATTTGTTTAACGAATGTACAAGGAAGTCTAATCATCTCAGAGTAATTGGTAAAAACATAACTATTACCCAAATGGAGTTAAAACAAGAAAGTCTGCAGCTGCTGGACTTGAGTACAGTACCTAAATGTGCTGGAAAAACTCAGCAGATCAAGCAACAGGCACAGGAAGTAAAGGATAACCAATATTTCAGGCTTGATGAAGGGCCCAGACCCAAAACCACTTTACTTCCTATGGCTACTTCAAGAACTGCTGTTTTGCCAGTATGTCTGTGTACCCAAGAGGAATCAGGCACATCCATCTTGGAGTATGTGGCTAACTATGGGATGAAGGGGATGATGCGAACATTTGGCATTTATACCAATGCTTGGATTAAGAAACAAATAGGAAAGGTCGAATAAATTGCGTTTGTGAGAAATGGGAATCTTGTCATAGAAGGCAGGGTACTTGCTGGTATTCTGGGTAGAGATGAAAAAAGCACAACGTTTCTCTGACCATTGGTGCAGAAACATGGCCAGCATACCCAATGTTCAGCTGCTTGGCCATAAACAAAGGGGAAACATCTACCATATATTTTGGCATCATGTTGAGTCGTGAAACCCTAAAAATGTTCCCAAAAAAGTGGGGGGGGGGGGTGGGGGGAAAGGGGGTTGACATACGCTGGATATACTTTTGAGACCTTAAATTTACCAAAAAAAACCAGATTGATATCGAGTCAGCAAACAAGTCAATGCTGGAAGCACATTCCCACTGCTGGCACCACTGCTCCCTGACACCTCCCCACCACTGGGCGTCACCATAACCTCTCCTACCTGGGACCCTGAGGTTACCATCGCCACTCCTGCCTGGTATGCTGAGGTTCCTGCTCCCACCGGGAACACGATGTTGCTGCTCCAGTTCTGTGGGAAGTTGCCACTACTGCCTGGTAGGCTGAGGTTTTTTTTTACTTACTTAATTTGCAGCTTTGTTACTTGCAGTTGGGGTGTTTAAAAAAATTTTGGGTTGTTCCTGGGAGGCGCAGACAGCTTGAAAAATGGGGTCGACATAGACTGGATATAATATAAAACCATTAAAATTAGGCTTAAAAAGGTGTCGACCTATCTTCTGGTTGAGTTATACGCCGAAATATATGGTAACCATAGCTTTGATCTACCTTTCAGGTCATCCTGAAATTCTCCATGACCAATTAACAAGTGTTGCTGTAACTTTTAATGTCTAAATGAATAACTTCTCAAAGCAAGTTCACACCAACAGTAATATTGAAAAGACCAAGTAATATTTTTGTCGAGTAAATGCAAGGTAAATACATTACAGGGCAGTGAGGATCATTATGGTGGACATTAAGCTACGTCAACATCATGAGATTTATGAAGGCCCCTTGCTTGTGCACTCAAGTGATCGTGAATCAGGATATTCAGCTATGCGCTTCCCCAAACCTCTTTTGCGTGGAGCAATAAAGCTTCCACCTGCTCCGGATGAAAGCTTCCATTGCTCAAATCAGACCTGATCGGAAAATGGAGCAGAGAGCAAATCCATTTAAAGCAGGTGCAAATATTTCACATGTCCCCTGGTCAATGATATAATTAAAATACGGACAAGGGCAGGATGAAGGGCGATTGCCAAGTTGGCTGGTGGATTCTTCACGCACATTAATACCAGCAACATTTGTCCTGGCAACAATATTCAATAACATCAACATTTGTAGAAATGGCCTGGAAATACAAAACTCTCAAAAGGATGTGAGATTGAGGGAAAGGGGAAAATATGTTTTAAATACAAAAGAAGTTTTGAAGACATATATTGAACACTTTTATGAACACATCATAAAGAATAAAAAACCTAATTCCACCTTTTCATTTTTCAAATCAGGGGCATATTTTGCCTTCCCAACAAAATATTCTTCATCCACAAATTGAAACAATCTCTCAGTTCATGACATTGGTTCACATCGTAATCAATCCATGTTAAGATACATTAATAAATGTGCCGTTGCTTATGAGAATGCTTGATATATGAGCAAGGCAGTTGAAGAAAAATAGTCCTCCACTATTAGAATTCAAAAAGATAGCAATTTTACAGATTTTACACATTAATTCTTCCAAAGTACTCTAAAGACTGCGTGATATGACCAGAAAATTATAAGTTGTTTCGAAAATGTGCACAAAATTTTTAAAATGCATTTCAAGTGGTTCTCGTCTATTTATTTCAAACTCACACATACTCTCCCCTTCAAGTGGCATTCAATTCTCTTCTTGTGAAATCTCTTTCTACTTTGGATATATACTCTTATTCCAATCTGCTCAGCTTCTTCACAATCCTCTCTGGATTATTATTGTTTGCTTAATCTTTCTCTCTCATTATCCCTCTATCCTGTTCTTGTCTTTCTTCTTTTTCTCACTTTCCCCATTACTTGACACTTTTCCTGTCTCTATCACTCTCATTTTTATTTCAGTCTCCATTTACTTTTGCAATTTTTCTCTGCCCTCTCACTCTGTTTCTCTTTCCATCATTCACAAAAGGCAACAATAAAGAAGGCTATTTTCTCCGCATTGTTTCAGTTACACAGAAGCTTGCTTCTCTTATTTTACTAAGTTCCATCTGTTACTACTTTGGATTCAAACAATATTGTTAAATCTCATCTCCTCCATTGTCTGGGCTAGATAGTTGCTTAATCATACTCTTCTCTAATTTTGTGGTATTTTGCTACTAAACAAAACAAGAATGCTTCTGTAACTATATAAATTAACCTTTGATATATTCTCTCGGAAATCATTAGTTCAGAATAAAGCTTTGACTTTGGCTTTTGCCACAAGACCTTCTTGGATGACATGAATGGAGCAGACATTGATCCATTGGTTTAGAAGGTCTGTTTCTGTGCAGAGAACAATGTATATAAGCCATCCCTAATTGCACATGAGTACTTGGTGATGAGCCATGGAAATCAACCATTAATCACACCTCTGCAGGGCTATCCTTGTGTATGTGAACAAGTTTCTACTTGTAGGGGAACAGAGGAGAGTAAATATGAATCAAACCGAAGTGACAATCGACTTTTCCTCAAA
Organism: Narcine bancroftii; assembly: GCF_036971445.1. Lineage (NCBI taxonomy): Eukaryota > Metazoa > Chordata > Chondrichthyes > Torpediniformes > Narcinidae > Narcine > Narcine bancroftii. The sequence goes on along the minus strand of NC_091470.1, from coordinate 88,792,498 downwards.
TTAAAAAGTACGACAAACAAGCCAATATCCACACAAGGGCAGCTTCAAGCTTAAGTACTCTTTTGGGGGCCTCCAAATATGTCGGGTGGGCATTTCCTTGGGAAAGTCAGCACTGTTTCCCTGATCTACTCTCCCTGAGTGGCTGACCCACTTGATGGGTTCCCTTCTTCCTTCAGCTCCAGTACTTCTATTCTGTAGATCCAGGCAACCACTTGTGTTCACAAGGATGGCCTTCGGTTGTCAGCTTTTCTGAGTTTCTGGGACAGCATGGACAAACTCATTCTTTAGCAAAAACACAATGGCCTCTCCCCACAGCTGCAGTCCGAATAAATCTACACATTTTGACTTGTGTTCAATTAGAGGACTTGCAAAGGTATGCATCACTTCATAGCTGAAATGCTTCATGTCATCAATCTTAAACTTGTATTTTATCTATTTGTATTAACATCCCCTTGGCAATCAATTATGACTGAACATGAATCATTACAAGTGACTGCTTGTGGAAGTTTAACAACAGATATAAATACAGAGGACACCAATCAGCTTTCTAGAGACATTTGCACACAATATTTCAATATAGCTTTCTTGGTGCATAATATATTTCCAGAGTTAGATCTTTTGCATTCCAAGCTGCTTGTAAAACATGCTTGGAGTGAAGGTGATTTATCTGCTCTGTATGATGAGAAACTGAAAAGGTCAAAGCATTCCAAAACTCATCTAACCCCAAAACAGATTTTAAAAATTCCTTCATCACCCTGTGTACATCACACAGAAAAGGCGCAAACACATTCATGCTCTCATCGCCTGTGTGTAGATGTGGAGGTGCTTTGTGATGAGGGCACAGTGGTCAGTTTCATTCCATTAAGAAAGCCATCTGTAGCCCTCTGCTGCAGAACCTGGACAATTTCAGGGGTGGCTCAGAAATAGAATCAAATATTTGTGCAAAGCAATTACCGTCCTGAAAAAGAGACTGACCACCTATCCTTAACACACAGTGGAATTAGTACTATCACAGCTCTCACCATGAATACTGTGGCAGAATATGTTGCGTTTTATATTATAAATAGATATGATTTTGGGAGATAAATTGGGGCAAGTTTTTTAGTGTAGATCGCACAAATATTGCAGAACAGATCTCATTTAAAATACTAGAGCTCTGTTCAAGCCAGATAGGCCGGCTCCAAGGGCCTTTGCAAAAGCTTTGGGGAGGGCATATGGAGACTTCACTAATGGATTGTTGTCTTGAAAACCAACAAATGAAAGAATTCGTCCGAGCGGCAGTCTGTCTGCGTGCTGCTTGATGTTCTAAGGGGGTCGTGTGGTTTTGCAAGCAGAGAGAGTAAAACAGGCTTTTCTCTGAGAGAGAGAGAGAGAGAGAGAGAGAGAGAGAGAGAGAGAGAGAATTCAGTTCAGCAGCTGCAGCTGGGACTGGAACCTGACAAGCTGGCAAACTTGTGGAAAATCCACATTTTGAAGATGGGTTGTGAGTGTTCAGTTCACCCTGGTCAAAGCCCTGATGGTTCATACAAGAGGAGAGGACTGGCTGTCTAATGCTTCACTTGAAATAAGGGAAACAAAAAGGAACTCTGTGGTGACCTAAAAGAAAGAGGTTATCATCTGGAAAAGCATGATGGGGCAAGTTTCTTCAGCAAGACACTGAAGTGGCTGATTAAAAGGAATCGGCTTGTGTCCAGGGACAACAAATCTCTCTCTGAAAACCGATAAGAACCTTCCTGAGCGGTAACCATTTACCCTTAAAGCACCAAAGCCTGGTGAATTTCATAAATGTTAAATTCTGTGCACAGTATAAGAATTGCTTGCAACGAGTGCACTTGGAGAAGTGAGATTGGACTGTGAATCAAAGCACTTTTCTGAACTTACATACACATGCGCTTAGAATTAGAAGGGGGTTAAGTTAGATTAAATAAGTTAATAGTAATAAGTTAGAATTTTATCCTGTTTTCATGCTTAAAGATAATTAAAAGCAACTTTTGTCAGGCAGCGGGGAGTTGGGTCGCCGGCTGATGGAGTCATCAGCCTGCCTGCTTACAGCGGCTGCATATTCAGGTGAGTATGTCTTTAGCTGCAAGGGGGGAGATTATGTGGCTTTACATTGGGGTGTTCAGGCCACCTGAAAGGGCCTTGTGTTTCTAAACGCTACATCTGCTGTCTAAAAAGCACTGACATGAAGTGGTGGGCTCATACCAGTCCCAGCTTTTTTATAGCAGCAGGTGTAGTAACAGCCCCAGAACATCATCTGTATAAAAGGGGCGACCACCATTCCGGTACCATGATGGGAAAGGATGTGTTTGTGTACTGTAATTTTTTTCAAGTGTATTTACGGGTAAATATTTAAAACTTGGGCGAAACATGCAAGTAGGACAACCAGAAAAATCTTTTTAGAATACTGCTGTCCTGCTCTCTCCCGGCAGCCCGCTGTCCTGCTCTCTCCCGGCAGCCTGCTGTCCTGCTCTCTCCCGGCAGCCTGCTGTCCTGCTCTCTCCTGATGGCTGGCTTCTTGCTCGCTGTTGTTGTGGGCCGCTCATTGAGAGGGGTGAGGGCAATCACAAGTCTGGCTGGGTCCAGCACCACCCCAGCAAGGTATCATTCCTAGTACATCACTGATTTGACACTAGGTCTGCCAGATTGAGCTGCAATTATAGAGCAAATGTAAAAGGCAGAGATGATCTGGCTGACAGTGAGTAGTTCAGACACTTGGGGTTTAGCCCATCTCGGATTTTTTCATGCTCCCATAAATGCAGAAGTCTGAAATGAGCTGTGGATGAGATGGCTGGAGTGGTGAAATAATGATGCATCCTCTAGACTCACCATTTCGTGAGGTGGGTGAAGCACTGATGTGTTGCTGGGAGGAGAATGAGAGATGATTTGATTCATATGTACATAATTCATGGTTTTGACAGGACAGATGGCTGTTGGTCTTTCAAAATAGGGTTTGATCATTCATGAATAAGCTAAAAAGTATGTATCAAAGGATACTGAATCTGGAACTACAGAAGGAGTGTGTGAATGCTCAGTTGTTGAATGTATTCAAGACAGTGACTGACAGACCTTCAGATATTAAAGAAGAGAAGATTTGTGTTAGGGAGTGGCATTGTGATAAAATACCAGCCCCCATACTGATCCCACCACCACGCTCTCAGCTGTCCCCAGGTGACTTTAGTCAGCTTGTGCTGTGAGGAAGCTGGTCTGTGGATTTGTCCTCAATTTGAACAGCCCACCGGCCCGCTTCTCCTGACAGCCCACCACCAGCCCCCAACGATAGATAGTGGTGATTAGTAATCAATTACTTAAGGTGGTATGTGAGTAGAAATAAAAAGTTTGAAAACTACTGTTTTAATTGTACCTAATTGACTTTGTTATGTGCACGGTTTCATAACTCCAGTGGAAATGGGACAATGACAATTTTTCTCAAGCAAAATATTTCAGTAACAATTGGGTCTAGAGCTGAGGCTCTCAACCTTCCCTTCCCACTTACATATGACTTTAAGCAATCCCTTACTAATCTCAGAATACCTATGGCATAGGTATGTGAGTGGAAAGAAAAAGTTTGAAATCCACTGCTATAGATCAATACTTGCAGTAGATTTTCCTACACTCTTTTATAAATTGTGCGTGTATGTTTCATTAAATTGTGCGCGTATTTTCCCATGCTCTTTTATAAATTGTGCGTGTGTTTTATTCCTGCTATGATTTTCCCATGCTCTCCTATTAATTGTTGTGTGATAATAAAAGTAAAGCCTGATTGCAAACCCTTGTGTCCAGACTCATCTCTCTCGAACCCGACACTTTTCTCAGCACAACAATGACCAGTGCGGGGACCAACAGCGTGCCGCTGGGAAAGTCTCGCGACAGCCTGCCACCAGCCATTTTTTTGGGGGAAAAAAGTGGGTCTAACATACTTTCAAATACAGTATGCTATATGTGATACTAGGCACTGATGCTGATGTGTTACACATCCCGTCTCTTTTGCTCCTGGAATGCTGGCTTGCTGTGCAAAATGACACATTGACCCGGCATGATGCCAGCTTTGTTTGGTTCAGTGTAAATGACCAAAGCTGGCTTAATGCCGGGTCTTCCTTATGGCAATATTGCAGGCTTTCTGTGTAAAAATCTCTTCTGGAATACAGTGCCATTCACTCTGTATTCTCATTTTCTTTTCGCAAAGAAGAGCATAGCAGAAAATCCATTCAAACTTCACAGGGAAAGATGGTAGAGCAAAATTACTGAGTTATTATCATACAGTCAACCAATGAGGTGCAAAACCCATACCATGAGGCTATTTCAGGCGTAAATATCCTGAATCCCCGACATGTTCAAAGTTCCACTCTTGTCTGCCAACTATAGCAATAGAAATTGGTTTGGACTGTATGCCCTATTACCATCTACAAAGAATACCCAAACAAAGAGACATCTCACATCAATTACTCATTCCAAAGAGCTTTGATCTACAAATAGCAATAATAAACATGCACTCGCATGGAAATGCTTTGGATGAGCTCAAAGTTACCACTTAAAAAACATCTGACATGGCTTTTTCACAACTTGAATGTTTCCTCTAAAAACGTTATTGGAAATTAGTTTCTCTCTGCAAAAGTTATTGGAGATTAACTCAGCAGATTAGCTAGCTAGGTGCACCGAGTGAGTTTGTGGTATGTACCAGTGCTTTTGATCTTGATTTATTTAGTCAAGACAGAGAGCTGTAAATGCAAAATAGCAAACAAGCACATCTGCTTTCAAACACAGAATTCAAATATTATGATGAATACCTTTTTGCTGCTATTGCTTATATCAAAGCAGTATTGTGGAGCTACCTGTTTATGGATGTTCAGAACATTTTGGCTCAGTGAGTGGGAGGAGCTAGGGTACTTGGTGGATTTAAAAAAAATTATGGCTGAATGGTTTTAATTTGATTTTTTAAATTTAGAGTTACAGCCAGAAACAGGCCCTTCTGGTGCACAAACCCATGGAACATGGGAGGAAACTGGTGCACCCGGAAGAAACCCACCAGAACACAGGGAGAACGTACAAGCTCCTTACAGACAGCGCCAGATTTGAACCCAGGTCGCTGGTGCTGTAATAGGTTTTATCTGACTGCTACACTAGCCCTGCTGTCCTAATTTAATTTTCTTCTTGGAAACCAAATGTACAGCACAAGGGGGAACATAAAAGGCAAGTTAATCAAGAGCTCATCCTCACTCAATTAGTGCCATTATCTTGAACTGAAGCATGACTACTTTTGGGCAGATGGTACAGAAGCCTGAAGTCCAGCAACTCTAGGTTCAAGTTCCACATCAAGGAAGCAGGGCCCTCAACACAACTTGTTCATGGAGATCAAGTTGTCAGCCTGAGCCAGTCCCATTTGCCTGCACTTGACTCAGATCCCTCTAATCTGTCCACGGCTCACCTCTACCACTTCCTCTGGAAACTCATCCCACATACCTACCCCACTTTTTGTGAAGAAACAGTCCCTTTTAAATGTTTCCCCCCCACACCTTAAACCCCCCCCATCCTATGAAAAAGGCATTTGACTATTCATCTTATCTATACCACCCATAATTTTGTATACCTTTATAAGGTTACCTCTTAGCCTCCTACACTCTAGAGCCTATCTAGCTTTTCCTTATAACTCACATTTAATTACATCTTTCCTCTGGCTGGGTGTCCAGAACTGCACTCAAGTGCCTTGTACAGTTGAAACATTATGTCTCAACTCTTGTCCTCAGTGTCCTGACCAATGAAGGTGAGGATGATTACAATCCTCTTGTGTCACCACTTTCAGGGAACTACATACCTGTGCCCTTGGTCTCTCTATCACGCACTCCTTTCCCTGCTCTCCCATGTCTTCAACTTTCGTTAAGCCTTTCTTTAAGCCTACCTTAGTTTCTGTCCCTCTCTTGGCAGTCTCTCTACTTCCTGTCTTTCTGACACTCAACCTTTCTCTCTCTCTAGTAATCACAGTCACTCGCGCTCTATCACTCACTCTCTAATACACATTCATTCTGTATAACATCTTTTTTTCACCAGGGATACCTAGAGAACCCTGAGATGTTGTGATGCAGCCCTTATCTAATTCTCTCCCTTCCTTTCTGAGCCCCAGTTCAATGATACAAGTTTTCATTTTATAAAACCATAAGATAAAGGAGCAAAAATAGGCTATTCAGCCCATTGAGTCTGTACTGCCATTTAATCATGAGCTGATCCATTTTCCCACTCAACCCACTGCCCAGCCTTCTCCCCATAACCTACGATGCTTCGGCTTATCAAAAACTTGTCAATCTCTGCTTTAAATACACCCAATGACCTGGTCTCCACGACAGTGTGTGACAACAAATTCCAGAATTACCACCCTCGGGCTGAAGATATTCCTCTGCATCTCTGTTCTAAGTCGACGTCCTTCAATCCTGAAATTGTGCCCTCTTGTCCTAGACTCTCCCACCATGGGAAAGAAACTTTCTACATCTACTCTGTCCATGCCTTTCAACATTTAAAATGTTTCAGTGAGAATTCCCTAAATTTAAATTAGTACAGGCCAAGAGCTCCTCAAAAGACAACCCCTTCATTCTTGGAATCATCTTTAAGAACTTCCTCTGAACCTGCTCCAATATCAGCACATCTTTTCATCAATGAATTGCCCAAAACTGCTCACAATACTCCAAGTGAGGTCTCACCAGTGCTTTATAAAGCCTCATCAATGCATCCCTGCTCTTTGTATTCCGTTCCTCTTGAAATGAATGCCAGTTTTACATTTTCCTTCTTCACCATTGACTGAACATGCAAGTTTATCTTCAGGCTGTCCTGCACAGGGATTCCCAGGTCCCTTTGCATCTGGGTATTTTCAATTTTCTCACCATTTAAAAAAGTCTGTCTGTTTAATTTCTTCTACCAAAAGGCATGACCCTACACTTTCTGACGTTGCACTTCACTTGCTAGTTCCCTGACCATTCTCCTAATCTGCCTCCCCGTTTCTCCAACACTACCTGCTCCTCCACCTACTTTTATATCATCTGCAAAATTGGCCACAAAGCCATTCCTTCCATCATGTCTTCTCTTCTCTTTGGCTTGGCTTCGCAGACGAAGATTTATGGAGGGGGTAAAAAGTCCACGTCAGCTGCAGGCTCGTTTGTGGCTGACAAGTCCGATGCGGGACAGGCAGACACGATTGCAGCGGTTGCAGGGGAAAATTGGTGGGTTGGGGTTGGGTGTTGGGTTTTTCCTCCTTTGCCTTTTGTCAGTGAGGTAGGCTCTGCGGTCTTCTTCAAAGGAGGTTGCTGCCCGCCAAACTGTGAGGCGCCAAGATGCACGGTTTGAGGCGATATTTCCATCATGTAAATCATTAATATATAACATCAAAAGAAGCGGTCCCAAAACCGGCCCCAGTGGAACACCATTAGCAACTGGCAGCCAATCAGAATAGGATCCCTCTATTCTGACCCTCTGCTTCCTGCCAATCAGCCAATGTTCTGCCCATGCAAGTACATTTCCTGTTGTACCATTGGCTTTTATTTGGTCAAGTAGCCTCATAAGCACTTTGTCAAAGACCTTCTGAAAATCCAAATACACAACATCCACTGCATCTCCCTTATCCAGCCTGCTTGTCACTTCTTCAAAGAATTCCAATAGGTTTGTCAAGCAAGATTCTCCCTCAAGGAAACCATGCTGGCTTTGGCCTAACTTGTCATTTGCCTCCAAGTACTCCGTAATCTCATCCTGGACAATCGACTCCAACATCTTCCCCACCACTGATGTCAGGCTAACCGGTCTATAATTTCCTTTTTGCTGCCTCCCTCCCTTCTTGAATAGTGGGGTGACATTTGCAATTTTCCAGACCTCCGGGACCATAACAGAATCTATTGATTTCTGAAAGATCTTTATCGATACCTCCACAATCCCTACCACCTCTTCTTTCAGAACCAGAGGGTGCAATCCATCTAGTTGGGGTGACTTATTCTCCCTTAGATCATTCAGCTTTCTGAGCACTTTCTCCCTTAAAATAGTAACTGCACTTACTTCACTTGCTAGTGTCTTCCACAGTGAAGACTGATGCAAAATACTCATTTAGTTCTTTTGCCATCTCCTTGTCTTCCATCATAATTTCTCCAGTGTCATTTTCTATTAGTCGTATATCTACTCTCACCTCTCTTTTACATTTTATATACTTTTTTTTTGAGGTGGATCCTTTTTTTTTATTTTAATTTTTTTATTTTTCACACCATAAACCACATTGACCAAGATACATACATTTTCCTTTTCAAATATATACAGTGTCATTTTCTCCCCCCCCTCCTCCCATCCCACCCTCCCTACCTCCCCCCCATTCATTTAAAGTACAAAATCTAAGATACATTAAACCAGTCAAACAATGTTGTCATTCAATAAAAATAAACAAGAAATTCCACTGAGTCAATTCTTTTCATTTCTTTCTCCTTTCGTTATTTTAGGTGGTAGATGTCCCCGGTAGGTTTTCTCTATTGTGTTTCATGTATGGCTCCCATATTTGTTCAAATATTTCAATATTATTTCTTAAATTATTGGTTATTTTTTCTAATGGAATACATTTATTCATTTCTATATACCATTGTTGTATTCTCCAATTATCTTCTAATTTCCAGGTTGACATAATACATTTTTTTGCTACAGCTAGAGCTATCTTAACAAATCTTTTTTGTGCACCATCCAAATCAAGTCTAAATTCTTTGTTTTTTATGTTACTTAGGAGGAAGATCTCTGGGTTTTTTGGTATATTATTTTCAGTAATTTTATTTAATATCTGGTTTAGATCTTCCCAAAATTTTTCTACTTTCTCACATGTCCAGATTGCATGAATTGTTGTTTCCATTTCTTTTTTACAATGAAAACATCTGTCAGATACTGTTGGGTCCCATTTATTTAACTTTTGAGGTGTAATGTATACCCTGTGTATCCAGTTATATTGTATCATACGTAATTTCATACTTATTGTATTTCTCATCGTTCCAGAGCATAACTTCTCCCATGTTTCCTTCTTTATCTTTATATTTAAATCTTGTTCCCATTTTTGTTTAGTTTTACCATTTGTTTCCTCATTCTCCTTTTCTTGCAGTTTAATATACATATTTGTTATAAATTTTTTGATTATCATTGTATCTGTAATCACATATTCAAAGTTACTTCCCTCTGGTAACCTGACTGCTTCCTAATTTGTCCTTCAAGTAGGATCTCAGTTGGTAATATGCCAACACTGTATCTTCAGTTATATTATATTTATCCTTCATTTGTTCAAAGGATAATAATCTATTTCCTGAAAAACAATTTTCTATTCTTTTGATCCCTTTTTTCTCCTATTCTCTAAAGGAAAGGTTATCTATTGTAAAAGGGAGTAACTGATTTTGCTTCATTATTAGTTTTGGTAATTGGTAATTTGTTTTATTCTTTTCTACATGAATCTTCTTCCAAATATTGAGGAGATGATGTAATACTGGAGAATTCCTACGTTGTACCAATTTTTCATCCCATTTATATAATATGTGTTCAGGTATCCTTTCCCCTATTTTATCTAGTTCTAATCTAGTCCAATCTGGCTTTTCCCTTGTTTGATAAAAATCTGATAGGTATCTTAATTGTGCGGCTCTATAATAATTTTTAAAGTTTGGCAGTTGTAAGCCTCCTTGTTTATACCATTCTTTTAATTTATCTAGTGCTATCCTTAGTTTCCCCCCTTTCCATAAAAATTTCCTTATTATTTTCTTTAACTCCTTGAAGAATTTCTCTGTCAAGTGTATTGGCAATGCCTGAAATAGGTATAGTATCCTTGGGAAAATATTCATTTTAATACAGTTTATCCTTCCTATTAGTGTTAGTGGTAAATCTTTCCAATGCTCTAAATTGCCCTGTAATTTTTTCATTAGTGGATAATAATTGAGTTTATATAGATGGCCGAGATTTTTATTTATTTGTATACCTAAGTATCTTATTGCTTGCATTTGCCGTCTGAATGGTGATTCCTTCTTAAATTTTGAGAAATCCGCATTATTCATTGGCATTGCTTCACTTTTATTTACGTTAATCTTGTAACCAACCCGACACTTCTCCATATTCCTTCAATTTCTTATATAATTCCTTTATTGATAGTTCTGGTTCTGTTAAGTCACACATGTCAAACTCTGGCCTGCGGGACAAATTTGGCCCGTGATATAATTATATTTGGCCCGCAAGATCATTTCAAAAATGTATTAGAGGTGGCCCACTGGCCGCCGCGCCAGTATAGCGCATGCACAGTAATACGACAAATCCCAGAATGCATTGGCGTCAGCCTGCTAATCGCCCCCACCTCCTCTGTTTACGCTGCAGGGTCTCACCGTGGACTCTGGTTTTGGGGCCTGGCTGGTGTTAGGGGAAGCTAAGGCTGCTTCCCAGCACCCGGAAGAAGGCCTCGGGCCTGACCTCGCCAGGACCGTTGCCCACTCCCCCTCCCTGCCGCAGGCCGACCCGTGACTCACACTGACGGGGCCACTGATCAGCCAAGATGCTGCCCTGCAGCGAGAGCCGATGCCCCCACACTGTCGTTGTCCAACCCGATCGCCCGCAAACCCTGCCCTCCCGCACACAGGCCTGAGTAAGTATTATGAACTTTAATCTCAGGATAAAATGATCTTCCAATAGTTTCATGTCACAGTGATAAATATATTCCTGGTTAAAAATGGTCCTGCACCTGGATACAAGCTCATTAGGCATAAAACTTGAAAAGTGTGTAAATCAAAGGATATCTGTACAAATGGAAAAAGGGCATGGCAAATAACCCTGCTAGAGTTCATGCCCACAATCAGTCACCCATTTGATTGCTTCAGGAATCATGTTATTCTCCCACATTCTCAATAGCCCTCAGATTTTACTATTCGACAGAACACTAGCAACATTTGACAAATCCTCTATAGAGAAATATTATTTATTGAATATTTTATTTCTCATTTGTTAATGCTTCTGGAAAGAGTTTATCCAAAACTATTATTAAACATTTATTTTAATAAGAAAAAGTTTAACATTACATATGTTGAAAGAAGAGAAAACATGCAGATGTTGTTGAAAATTTTCAATAAATATTTAGTTCGGCCCTCAACTTAGTCCAAGTTTTTAATTTTGGCCCTCCGTGAATTTGAGTTTGACACCCCTGTGTTAAGTATACTATAACATCATCTGCAAATAAACTGATTTTATATTCCTTGTCTTTTATTTTTATCCCTTTTATATTATTTTCTGTTCTTATCAATTCTGCTAGTGGTTCTATAGCTAACGCGAACAATAAGGGTGATAGTGGGCATTCCTGCCTTGTTGATCTGCTTAAATTAAATTGCTTTGATATATATCCATTTACTGTCACTTTCGCCAATGGCCCCTTATATAATGCTTTAATCCAATTAATATACTTCTCTGGTAAAGTGAATTTTTGCAATATTTTGAATAAATAATTCCATTCTACTCTGTCAAAGGCCTTCTCTGCGTCTAAAGCAACTGCTACTGTTGGCGCTTTACTCCCTTCTACTGCATGAATTAAGTTAATAAATTTACAAATATTGTCTGTTGTCCGTCTTTTTTTAATAAATCCAGTTTGGTCTAGATTTACCATTTTAGGTTCATAATCTGCTAATAGTTTAGCTATTATCTTATAATCTGTGTTAAGTAATGATATTGGTCTATATGATGCTGGTGTGAGTGGATCTTTCCCTTGCTTTGGTATTACTGTAATTATTGCTGTTTTACATGAATCTGGTAAGCTTTGTGTTTTGTCAATCTGGTTGATTACTTCCAGGAGGGGAGGAATTAATAAATCTTTAAATGTTTTATAGAATTCTATTGGGAATCCATCCTCTCCTGGTGTTTTATTATTTGGTAATTTTTTTTATTATCTCTTGTATTTCTACTATTTCAAATGGTTCTGTTAATTTATTTTGTTTCTCTATTTGTAATTTTGGTAGTTCAATTTTAGTTAAAAATTCATCTATTTTGCCTTCTTTCCCTTCGTTTTTAGTTTGGTATAATTGTTCATAGAATTCTCTAAAGTTTTAATTGATCTCCTTTGGATTATATGTGATTTGTTTGTCTTTTTTCCTTGATGCCAATACCATTTTCTTAGCTTGTTCTGTCTTAAGCTGCCATGCTAGAATTTTGTGCGTTTTTTCTCCTAGTTCATAATATTTCTGTTTTGTCTTCATTATGTTCTTCTCCACCTTATATGTTTGTAGTGTTTCATATTTTATTTTTTTATCTGCCAATTCTCTTCTTTTAGTTGTATCTTCCTTCATTGCTAATTCTTTTTCTATATTTACTATTCCCCTTTCCAACTGCTCTGTTTCCTGATTGTAGTCCTTCTTCATCTTGGTTACATAACTTATTATTTACCCTCTGATGAACGCTTTCATTGCATCCCATAGTATAAACTTATCTTTCACTGATTCCGTATTTATTTCAAAGTACATTTTAATTTGTCTTTCAATAAATTCTCTAAAATCCTGCCTTTTAAGTAGCATGGAGTTTAATCTCCATCTATACATTCTTGGAGGGATGTCCTCTAACTCTATTGTCAATCAAGGGTGAATGGTCCGATAATATTCTAGCTTTATATTCTGTTTTTCTTACTCTATCTTGCATACGAGCTGATAACAGAAATAGATCTATTCTTGAGTATGTTTTATGTCTACCTGAATAATATGAATATTCCTTTTACTTTGGATGTTGTTTCCTCCATATATCCAAAAGTAGCATTTCTTCCATCGATTTAATTATAAATTTGGTTACTTTGTTCTTTCTGTTAATTTTTTTCTCAGTTTTATCCATATTTGAATCCAAATTAAGGTTGAAATCCCCTCCTATTAATATGTTCCCTTGCATATCTGCTATCTTCAAAAAAATATCTTGCATAAACTTTGATCTTCTTCATTAGGTGAATATACATTGAGTAGATTCCAAAACTCCGAATATATCTGACATTTTATCATTACATATCTCCCTGCTGGATCTATTATTTCCTCTTCTATTTTAATTGGTACATTTTTACTGATTAATATAGCTACTCCTCTTGCTTTTGAATTATACGACGCTGCTGTTACATGTCCTACCCAATCTCTCTTTAATTTCTTGTGCTCCAATTCAGTTAAATGTGTTTCTTGCACAAATGCTATGTCAATTTTTTCTTTTTTCAGTAAATTTAGCAGTTTCTTCCTTTTGATTTGGTTATGTATTCCGTTAATATTTAAAGTCATATAGTTCAACGTAGCCATTTCATACTTTGTTTATCTTCCCTTTCCGTTTCCTCATCATCACCTTTCCTTCTTATCCATTTCTGCTTTCTTGTTTTGAACACTTTATAAGACAACATTTCTAAAACATCAAACATTTTCCTTATTCTCCTATTTAAAACTTCTTTAACCCCATTCTCCCCTCCCCCTCCTGAGTTGCCCTTTATCCCTTGTCGGGCAACTACATCTCCCCTCTCCATTTGGATTTGCGAATTCACTCGCAAGCGTCAACTGATTTTGCAGTGATTGTAACTCCTCCCCACCCAGCCCCCCCCCAGGAAAAGATTTCAATTTTCATATATAACAAAGGTCACTCTTTTAATTCCCTCCTTTTTCCCTCTATTCCCTTTCATTCCCTTATTAATTCTTATCTATACTCTATATATTTTCCTCTAAATACGGATACACTCATATATACACATATATACATACACATCTATATATATATATATATATATATATATATATACCCATATACACACACATATATATAGTTCGTGGTCATTTTTACTCTCATTACATGTCTTCATCTCTCTGCTTGTTTTGTAGTTGTTCTGCAAATTTTCGTGCTTCCTCTGCCTCCGAGAATAGTCTGTTTTGTTGCCCTGGAATAACTATTTTAAGTACCGCTGGGTACTTTAACATTAATTTATATCCTTTTTTCCATAGGATCGTTTTTGCGGTATTGAACTCCTTCCTCTTCTTCAGGAGTTCAAAACTTATGTCTGGATAGAAAAATTTTTTTTTGACCTTTGTATTCCAGTGGCTTTTTGTCTTCTCTTATTTTCTTCATTGCTTTCTCCAATATATTTTCTCTTGTTGTATATCTTAAGAATTTTACTAAAATGGATCTTGGTTTTTGCTGCGGTTGTGGTTTCAGGGCTAATGTTCTATGTGCCCTTTCTATTTCCATTTCTTCCTGTAATTCAGGTCTTCCTAGGACCCTGGGGATCCAATCTTTTATAAATTCTCTCATATTCTTGCCTTCTTCATCTTCCTTAAGGCCCACTATCTTTATATTATTTCTTCTATTATAGTTTTCCATTATATCTATCTTCTGACCTAACAGCTCATGTGCCTATTTAACTTTTTTATTAGATTCTTCTAATTCCTCTTTTAAGTCCTCTACTTCCATTTCTACGATTATTTCTCGTTCTTCCACATTATCCACTCTTTTTCCTATATCTGATATGACCATTTCTATTTTATTCATTTTTTCTTCTGCACTCTTAATTCTTCTTTTTATCTCATTAAATTCTTGTAATTGCCATTCTTTCACTGATTCCATATATTCTTTAAAAAAGATATATCCATTGTCTTGCCTTTCTCTTCTTCTTCCATTTCTCTTTGTTCTTCTTCTTCTTCTTCTTCTTCTGGGTTGGCCATCTGTTGTTTCCTTGTTTTCTTTTTGCTCTCTTCTTTCTTGTTGTCGTTATTTTCTATGTTCTGCTCCTGTTGCTGTGTTGCAGCTGTCACTCTCAGCTGTGGAGATCGACTCTGCAGCTGTTCCCCCCTCCCGTCAATGTGTTTTTTTTCATGCGCATGCGCGGTTGTGCACTTTTACTCGGCTCCGCGAGCCATTTTTGTAGTCCCGAACTCGGGACTTCCACTGACCTTAGGGAGCGGGCTTCTCTCTCCGTGGCGGGCCTCCTCGGACAGGTAAGGCCTTCACCTTCTTCTTCCGATGTTCTTTCATCTTCTCGTCTTCCCGTTGTTTTCGACTTTTCTCTCTTCGCTGCCATTTTCTTCTCACCTTTACTTTTACTTTGTTTTAATTTTTATTCTTGTACCTTTGTGTTTTGTGCATTTTTTTTCAACTTTTCCGGAGAGGGCTGGAATTCCCTGACCGGCCACTACTCCATCACGTGACTCCTCCCACATTTTATATACTTGAAGATGCTTTTTGCATTCTCTTTATTATTATTTGCCTGCCAACTTGCATACTTCATCTTTTCCTGCCTTATGAGTTTTTTAGCCACCTTCTGGTTTTTGTAAACTTTCCTCCCACAAATTTTTGCTTCCTTGTCTGCTCTCTCTTTTGCTTTTACGTTGGCTTTGACTTCCCTTGTCAGCCACAGTGCTGACATTTTTCCATTCAAATATTTCCTCTTTTTTAGTCTGTATTTATCCTGCACCTTCCTTACTCCTTGCAGAAAATCCATCCAGTGCTGCTCTGCCATCTTCCCTATGAGTGCTCCCTTCAAATCTACTTTGGCCAGTTTCTCTCTCATGCCACTGTAATTCCCTTTACTCCACTGAAACACCAACACATCTGACTTTAGTTTCTCCTTGTTGAATCTCAAATTTAACTCAATTATATTGTGACCACTGCCCCTTAATAGTTCTAAACTCTCTTATCACCTCAAATGTATTATACAACACCCAATCCAGTACAGCTGATCTCCTCATGGGTCATCAACAAGCTGCTCTAAAAATCCATCTTCTGATCTATGTCACCTCTTTCTAAGGATTTAATGTTCTTCCTTACTAAATGAGGCGTGCCACTCCCTCTGCTTACCTGCCTATCCTTTTGATACACTGTGTATCCTTGGTCATACAGCCATGAATCCATGATGGCCACAACATCATACCTGCCAGTGTACTACAAGGTCATCTATTTTATTTCTTATGCTGCTCACATTTAAATACAAAACCTTTTATCCTTTATTTGTTACTTTTGATTCTATATCCCTGTGGCATTGCAACTCATCTATTGGCAGCAATTTTGCCCTATTTGTCTGTCTTTTCACACAAACTCCTTACCAGCTGTCCTAATTATACGCTAAGCACCTCTTTCTCTGCCTCTTCACTTTGGTTCCCACCCCCCTGCAAATCCAGTTTAAATCTCCCACAACTCCATTAACAATCCTCTTTGCCAGGATATTGGTTCTCCTCGCTTTCAGGTACAACAATCTAAGAATTTGAAACCCTGTCCCCTGCACCAGCCACACATATGTCTGCACTATCTTCGTGTTCTGACCTTCCCTAGATCCCAGCACCAGGAGTAATCCAGAGATGATCAACTTGTAGATCCTGTTTAATTTTAGATCTATCCCAACCCTTTTTATCTATACCATCCTGTAATATTTGATACATAAACAAAATATTACCCCTCTCTGGTACCTTCATAAGAAAAGTCTCAAATTTAGTCATTTTAGGTAAAATCATATCTCTACCAAACATACATTTTACCAAAGATCGAATTTGATAATAAAGAAATAAAGAATTCTTATCAATACCAAAATCTTCCCTCATCTGATTAAAAGACAAAAACTTACCCTCTTTAAAACAATCTCCCAAATTTTTCACACCTTTAAATGTTCAATGCAATAAACTTTGATTATGTATTGAAAAAGAAATAAGTTGATTATTATATAACGGAGTCAAAACCAATGATTTACCCCTAGAGCAAATTACGTATATTTTGCATTATAATTATAATTTTTTTATTAATAAGTGGCTGTTATACTCGGAATATTTACATTTCAATTTATATTGATTAGATTTTAATATGTATATTTAACTTTTTTAAAAATATTCTTTCTTTATTCTTTTTTTATGGCTCTCCTTAAGAGAGTTGGCTGAAGGGGTGGGGGGGTGGGTGTTCTTTTCTTTTCTTTTTATATATATATATTTATTTATATAATTTATATAAAAATTCATGTTTAATTGTTGTATATGTCATATATTATTTGTTTTTTGAACGAATAAAAGTTTTAAAAAAACTTGTAGATCCTGCTCTTCAGCCTCTTTCCTAACTTCCTAAACTTACTTTGCAGGATCTCAACCCCACTCCTGCCTATGTCATTGGTACCAATATGTACCTCAAACTCTAGCTGTTCACCCTCCCCCTTAAGAATATTCTGCACCTGTTCAGTGACATCATGGATTCAAGCACCCACGAGGCCACACGTTATCTTGGAGTCTCTTTTGCGGCCGCAGAATCTCCCTGACTATCGAGGGTCCTAAGACTATTGCTCTACCTGACTTCACCCTTCCCTTTTGAGGCTCAGAGCCGACCACAGTACTACTTGTCTGGCTGCAGCCTGACCCAGATAGGTCATCCCCTAAGCAGTATCCGAAGGGATGTATTTGTTGCTGAAGAGAAAGGCCACTGCTTGCCTATTCCCTTTCCCTCTCCTGTCACCCAGCTACCTTCCCGCTGCCTCCTAGATGTGATTGCATCCGTGTAATTCCTGTCTATCACACCCTCAGCTTCCCGAATGATCCAGAGTGCATCCAACTCCAGCTCCAATTCCCTGACACAGTCTGTAAGGTGCACTTCTCACAGGGATGCTGTTGTCCTCTTGCAGAATGTGGATAGACAGGGAAGCCAAGTACTATTTCAACTTTACTGGATAACTTAAGATCCTGAAGCTTGGGTTAGCTCGTCAACATGATAAATTGCGATTGTCCAAGCAAATCGAATAGAGACTTTGGTAAAATCTATGAAACTATTGGCATGGAACATGAATCACTGAAGGAACCCTGGAATAAGTTTCTAATTTGAAATAATATGACCACATACCACGTTCAAGTATAGTTTTTTTAAATCAATACCTATCAGGCTTTTGAACTTCCCTGTATTTAGCATAAACTACCCTGGGACCTCCAAAAGATCTGTCTGCACCTGCTGAAATATCATTTTTTTGTTGCACTGAATATTTACCATATTTATTCATCCTTTTATTTATTTCTTTTTTCTATCCTGGCATAGTGCCGTCATTTATACTATTGTAGTTGGTGCATCTTAAGTGCCTGTGTGGCTACAACAAGTAAGAATTTCAGTGCATTTGTACATTATACTTATGCAAAAGAAAATAAGCCCTCTTCATCTCAAATGACCATTATCCAATCTTAACTCTATCAATGTGTACCTGGTCTGCACTCATACATGACACAACGCTCTCCTGGTATCCCTGTTGCTTCTGAAAGCAGCACTTGGTGGTGACCGAGAGGGCAGTCCTCTTTTTTTGCAGGCTTCCTCATTACATTGGCAGACATTTGGTGTTGGGCAACACTGGCCTGGTGGGGTGTATCCTATGACAAGTACAGAATCCTCAGGGCAGAGAGGTTCAAACTGCACGGGGCAATGTTCAAATGACCAGTCCAGTTCTTCCCTTGAATAATGGAAAGTAAACTGTGTCAGAAGATATATCTGATTGAACTGCAGTGCAATTGGAATGTTTTTAATTGTTCCAGTTTTACAGGATTGGTTTTATACTCAACCACTATCCAATTTGCACTGGTGTTTCTGCTGTAAATGTTTATCCATGGACCTAGCCTGGAGTACATATTATGAAAGGTTAAAAATGGCTGGAATCCAAAGGGTTAATTTAGAAATATAGCATAGAAACAGGCCCTTCCGGCCCACAAGCCTGTGCCATTCAAATACACCAATCAACCTACCAACCGTGTATGTTTTTGGAGGGTGGGAGAAAAGATAAGCATCCAGGAAACCCTTGGAGGTCATGAGGAGAATGTACAAACTCCTTACAGACAGTGGCAGTTTTGAATCCGGTTACAGCACTGTGTAATAGTGTGGTGCAAACTACTTCACTGATGGTGCCACCCAGAACACCCATGTATCTTTCCCAACTAATATAGATTATGATAATCAACTGATAATAACCTTTCTGAAGGCCACAAACATGTGTGTAATTGAAACTAAATTACATATTACATAAATACAGCAAAACCCTTGGTATCTGGAATTCAAGCAACTGGCAAAAAAAATTGAGGAAAATAAATTTTAAAAAATAATACAATAATAGGCAAAAATATATGTTTAAAATTGTAAAAGTAAATGTTCTCTGAAATAGTACATAAACCTTTGGTGAAGATGGGAGCAAATATTCAGCAAGCAGAGTGCCTTGGTCATATTTTGCTAATAGCAGCTGTTTGAATAAAGGTATGAAACACCAAAGGCATCACCCAGGATGAAGAGCTGGCTGATGCCGCTCACCGTCGGGGCCACTCTTTTAAAATAGCCCCTTTTATCCCTGCTTAGTAAGAGTCACTCCAGTCAGAGGTTTTTCTGTAAACTTGTGGTAGTGTGTTGGGTGGGGGGGGGTGGAAACAGCTCTGTGGAGGGGGAGGAACCTGCAGATGCCGCAATGGTTAAATGTTTTCAAAGAATATGACTGAAAATAAAGTAAATTTCTTTAAGATTTATCAAGTGAAATTTGTTCAGTATAAGTAGAGTACAGTATTTTTATCTTTTAAACTGTTTATTCTTAATGCAGGTGTATTAGTTAAGCATTGAAAGAGTAAGTCTCAAGCAACCAGAAAATATATTTAGCCGGCATTTACCAATCCCATAGGTGTCGGATACCAGGAGTTTTACTGAACTTTGTGTTATGTACCTGAAGTGCTGACAACATTGACCCGGCTTCACTGTTTTGTAAGAATTAAGAGCTCATTCGTAACCATCCCATGGCTAAAACTGTCTAGGCTACTTCATAGTTGGGATGAGAGGAGGGGGGTAGAACACTAAATGAAGTTTAGTACAGCAGTCATAGATTGACAGTGATAACAGTTTGCATTTATAAAGCACTCTTAACCATTAGAAAAATATCCAAAATCATTACTTTCAAATTAAATGCAGACATCTTAAAAGAATGTGTTGCATAAGATGGATAAAGATAAAGTGATATTTATTTTTTAAAATATACAAATATATCATGCATAGATTTTATTTGATTCCTTCAGCACCAGCTTCCCTCAAACTCTTAACACTAGATTGATGTGATTGGAGGGAGATGACTGTTGTGCCAAGAAATGGGGTTAGATTTAAATTTACATCAAATGGATTTAAAGCAAAGTATTCACATTCAATGTTCTTATTTCATCACATCGTACAAAGTTTCCCAAAATGTGGAAGAAGATGCAAACAATTTGCTAATGTTAGATGCGTCACAGTGTAGGACGGAAGCTGGTCTGCTGAAGATCAGAAGAAGGTGATGAATGTATTCCAGCGATGTCACCAATTGCCTAGGAAAGGAAACCAACATACTGAGGACCCATCACACCCTGGCATACTCCCTTGTCCCTCCTCCCATTGAGGGCAAGGCTCATGAATGTGAAAGCGTGCAGCAACTGGCTTAAAGGCAGTTTCTTCCCTGCAGTCATCAAGCTGCTGAATGAACCCACAACAGGGCTATCATGAATCCCTTGCTTGGTGATAAATGATCTTTCTTTTAATTGCAATATTATGTAAGTTGTGCTCTTTGCATGCCTGTATGAATGAAAACAGTAATGAGTTTACTATCATATTCAATTAACAATAAACATATGTCTGAAATTTTTACTTGCTGTAGCCAAACAGGTACTTAAAGAAAACCTAACAATAAACGAATCAAATTAAATTCAAAGACACAATAAATACACAAGACAGATGATAAATATTCACTGCAATCCTTGTGCAAAAAAAATGACTTGCAATTGTACAACCAGCACCTGATCAGTGTAACAAGGGGAAGTTCAAGAACAGATAGATGTTGGAAAGAAACTGTTCTTGAACCTTGAGGTGCTGGATTCTAGGCTTCTTCAGCCAGAAATGTAGAACAGTACAGGTTGTTCCCACTTAGAACTGTAATCGGAACTGACGAATTGGTCGTAACTTGGGTTCGTCGTAAGTTGGGCTCACCCACCACACACAATTAAACAAGACCATAATGAAATTTTTAAAAAGATTTTTAACAAAAGAATCATTAATGAAGAATTTAAACATATGTACAGTACCTTCAATAAATATACTCCCCAATCCCTATATGAACTTCTAGTATATAATAAAGACATTGGGCTACTGCAGAGAGTGGGGACTCTTCAGGCCTTCTGCGGGAAGTGGGGACATCAGGCTGGGGCGAGGAGCTGAGATTTCGGGTTGCCGCCTGGAACGAGGACTTTAGGCTGCTTCCGGGAACAGGGACCAGTGCATACAGTACTTTTAATACAAAATATGTACTTGTACAGTAATTTTAATAAAGATTTTTTTAAAAATTCGTCATATGTGCAGATGGGTATAACTGGCACAAGTTAGAAGTCAAGGACTACGTGTATTTGGCCTTGTCAGCAACACTGATAAGTTGGCTTACACAGGTGCAGAGGGTATAACTGGCACAAGTTAGGACTACGTGTACTTGGCCTTGTCAGCAACACTGATAAGTTGGCTGACAGAGGTGCAGAGGGTATAACTGGCACAGGTTAGAAGTCAAGGACTACGTGTACTTGGCCTTGTCAGCAACACTGATAAGTTGGCTGACAGAGGTGCAGAGGGTATAACTGGCACAGGTTAGAAGTCAAGGACTACGTGTACTTGGCCTTGTCAGCAACACTGATAAGTTGGCGGACAGAGGTGCAGAGGGTATAACTGGCACAAGTTAGAAGTCGAGGACTACCTGTAGTTGGCCTTGTCAGCAACACGATAAGTTGGCTGACAGAGAGGAGGTTGGGAAGCTTGTCAAATTGTGTGAGAACTATTTGAGTCTCAATGAGAACAAGACAAAGGAGCTGACTGTGGATTTCAGGATGAAGGTCAACCACTCTCCTTTACACATCAACGGCTCCATCATGGGAGACTGTGGAGAACACAGTGCATATGGATGACCTACCCTGGACCCACGACACCTCCTCATTAGTCAGGAAGGCATACTTCTTAAGAAGGATGATGAGGGCAAGGCTACTGGCCTCCATCTTGACAACCTTTTACAGGACCACAATTGAGAGCGCACAGTCTGACTACATCATTGTGTGGGAGGGTAGCTTCAAAGCATCAGGCTGGGAGTCATTACAGAGGATCATCAAAATGGCTGATAAGTATAAAGGGGTCTCCCTTTCCTCCATTGATGACATTTATCAGGAGCGTTGCTTAAATAAAGCTCAAAGAATTATTTAGGACCCTTTCAATCCAACACACAGTATCTTTGACTCACTGCTGTTAAGTGGTGGTATGGGAGGATCAAAATCAGTTCTGCCAGGGTGGGAAATAGCTTCTACCCGCAGACTGTGAGATTGATGACTAGTATCCTGTAACCAAATAAATGATCCCAATATAATATATTTTTACAACTTTTATCTTTGCATGTGTGTGTACATGTGATCATTATGTGCTGTGTATTGTGTGTGTACTGTAATCTGGGGAACTGCTGTTTGGTCTGGTTGTATCTGTGCAATCACATAATAAATTTGAACTTCAGTATCTTCTGCCTGAAGGTAGCAATGTGAAGAGGCTGTGACTAGGGTGATGGGGGTCCTTTATGATGTGGGCTACCTTCTTGACACAGTGCCTCACATTGATGCCTGTAATGGATGGGTTTTGCATTGCCAAAGCAGGATATGATGCAAATAGACAGTATACCTTCAACAGTGCACGAGTAGAAATTCAATAGTTATCTGAGGACATGCCAAACCACCTCAGACTCCTTAGAAATTAGAGGTAATGGTGTGCCTTTTTCAGTTGCCAAGATAACCTGTCAGTCTGTTAACCAGAAGAATTTTTTTCATTGTACTGGTATAATGTGACAAATAAACTTAAACTAAACATTATCCAATTCTGTTGCTGTTCCTGAGTGTAGGGATTTGGGAGAAAATGTCATTATTTATTGAAACAATATAATGCCTTTTTAAACCAAATTAGAAAATTGTTTTCCTATTTAGTGAAACAGCAACAAATACATCTTCCACTGTCATGTGGAAGTAACACTGAACAATGGAGTAAGCAACTTAGTGCATTACTCTTGATTTCACAAAACTGTAAAGACAAGTTCAAGGAAGATGCTAGAGATCATACTTCAAAAGATTTGCATCTCAAATCCATTTGAATCCAAGCTCCAACTCTGCCCCAAGGAAACATTCCTCCAGAGTTGTTTGAATCTGGTGACATGAAGTTATCAATTGGTAATGGTTTTCATAGAGAAAAGGCAGCCGCATTTTTAAAACTTTGGGAGTCTGCTTCTTCTTCTTTGGCTTGGCTTCGCGGACGAAGATTTATGGAGGGGGTAAAAATCCACGTCAGCTGCAGGCTCGTTTGTGGCTGACAAGTCCAATGCGGGACAGGCAGACACGGTTGCAGCGGTTGCAGGGGAAAATTGGTTGGTTGGGGTTGGGTGTTTCCTCCTTTGCCTTTTGTCAGTGAGGTGGGCTCTGCGGTCTTCTTCAAAGGAGGTTGCTGCCTGCCAAATTGTGAGGCGCCAAGATGCACGGTTTGAGGCAATATCAGCCCACTGGCGGTGGTCAATGTGGCAGGCACCAAGAGATTTCTTTAGGCAGTCCTTGTACCTTTTCTTTGGTGCACCTCTGACACGGTGGCCAGTGGAGAGCTCGCCATATAACACGATCTTGGGAAGGCGATGGTCCTCCATTCTGGAGACATGACCCACCCAGCGCAGCTGGATCTTCAGCAGCGTGGACTCGATGCTGTCGACCTCTGCCATCTCGAGTACTTCGACGTTAGGGATGAAAGCGCTCCAATGAATGTTGAGGATGGAGCGGAGACAACGTTGGTGGAAGCGTTCTAGGAGCCGTAGGTGATGCCGGTAGAGGACCCATGATTCGGAGCCGAACAGGAGTGTGGGTATGACAACGGCTCTGTATACGCTTATCTTTGTGAGGTTTTTCAGTTGGTTGTTTTTCCAGACTCTTTTGTGTAGTCTTCCAAAGGCGCTATTTGCCTTGGCGAATCTGTTGTCTATCTCGTTGTCGATCCTTGCATCTGATGAAATTCTGCTTAAGAATATGTTAAATGATTTGCTTGTCTGAACTAAAATATAATTAGTTTAAGATGACATGATCAAAATAAAGAAGGTAAAATTCCACACCTACATAAAGTTATTGCAATTTTGATAACATACAACCAATGCACGAGAAATGGTCATAATCAGGTAACTGGATTCCATTTTATAAACGGATTCCTTTCTTTCCGTCTGCCTTGATTGCAAATATTTTGATCGACCTAGAAATTAGTATTTTTCCTCTGGAAACATGAGGTTGGTTTACATCAGGTTTACGATGCAAGTTTCTTAATCCACATCCCAAAGTACTTTGAAGCTGAGCTGCTCTGTACTGTATTATGGTAGTAACTTAAAATGCTGTTATTTGGCATTATTACAAGAATGACAGCTACATTTGAAAAGAGTGAAAGGAGTAGCATTTAACAAAGCATTCTTTTGTTTGACTTTCCTTGTTTAGTCACAATTGGCATGATTTGTGTACCCAATCAGGGTAAACGCTGGCCACATCTATCTGGCCTGGTTTGGTTTCAAGGCTGCCCAAATACTGCATTGAAAGATTTGATCCAAGGAAATAGTTCCAAGAGAGTGGTGAACTGGCCTTAGTTCACCGTGTTATTGTTCCATTGACACTGCCACTGAATTAGATGCTTTGTTGAACTCTCTGCCACTGAGATTTGACTTGATATGCTATCGTGTGTGAGATTGAATTGGGTTAAAATAAATGCAATGAATGAAATAGGAGGACAACATTTCCTTTCCAATCCCTGCGCCATTAATGTTTAGTAGTGCTGGAGACAGTTAACAAGCATGGCTGTGCTTGATTGTAGATCTCCGTCTGGTGACGGTTCGTACAGCTGTATAGTACCCTGTGTTGGAGGTGCATAGGGGCCAAAGCAGCAGCTCAGAGTCTTTGTTCCTTCATCCTGCAGGGTACCTGTGAGTTTCTGCAGAACAGCTTTCAGGCAGCTTTGGGGCTGATAACCTCCCTTTGAAGTCAGCCAACTTTATGATGTTGAAGAGTGGCACATAGCTTGCACCTACCAAATGCAATTTGTTTTAGTGATTTTGTTTGACTGAGCGATGATTGCTAGAACACCACAGGGTCTTTTACACAATCTGGAAAGGCAGATGGGATCATAGTTTAACTGCAAGTCTTCAGACAATACTGCAGTGTCTCAGCATTGCACTGCAATGATAGTTTGGATCAAAAATCCAAGTTTTTGGCCATTCAGAAGTAACAATGCGGAGTATATATAGAGCATGGAAAATACATAGACATGACAAAAGTGACAGATACCTTGCTGGAGAATGACCAGTACAACCCAAAGCAAGATATTGGAGGTGCAGAAATTATGAAAGTAATTAAAACTGAGAGCACTGATGGAAACAGACTGGAAGAAGAGGTAATAAAACAAACTTATTGAGCAATATATAATTTGGCATAGGTTATTATGTTATTAGATTTTGAATGTTTTTAGATGTTTATAAAGTTATTCATTGCAGTTGTACATTATTCAAAGCAATTTGGGATCACTTGTGGATAAGATGAGGATATCTCTCTTATTGTGCCATTGGGGAGCTTGAATGTAAGAAATCAGGTAGGTTCTGAACTGGAACCATTGAACCATAGAACACTGCACCATAGAAACAGACCTTTCAGCCTATCTAGTCTGGCTCCAAATAGCTTAATGGTGATGAGTAAGGAGAGAAGGGCCTCAGTCGGCGGAGGGGAGCCACGTAAATGAAGTTTGATGCAAGAGGGGCTGGCCTGAGAAAAGAATTAACCTGCTTAGAGAATGGTGTTATTTGAACAACAAGTTGGATAACGCTGCTCACACAGTCAGATAGCATCAATGAAAAGAGAAATCGTTAATGTTTCAGGCCAAAGAACAAAGAGAGAAATGTTGGTCTGGGCAGATGGAGAAGGATGGACAGAAGAATAAAGGGAATTTCTGTGAGAGGATGAAATAATGTGGAAATTAAGCTCCTTTGTCTGAGTAAATGTCGCCAATGTTGTCTAGTTTGGTAGATGATTCTTAGAACAGAATAACCTAATTATTTGGGCAAATATCTAAAGAAACATTGCACATTGCCACTCCATGCTCAGAAGGCACAAAACTACATCGACATATAACTGATAAATCGTAACAAAATATTTATTTTAAATTATATCTTTATGTTAATATTAGCTGAGTATTGTGTAAGTTTGTGCACCATGGTCTGGAAAAACATTGTTCATATGGTTGTACAGTCATGCGCCACATAACCTCCGTTTGGGGAACGTCCAGCTGCATATACACCTGTAGTTGGAACATAGTGAATGTACATGGAACGAGCTGCCAGACTAAGTGCAGAATCCAGGTCATCTGTATGGCTCAAAAGGCACTTAGTGCTTCTTCAGCAGAACATATACTGTCCTCAAATTGGAACGATACAGAGAAGATTAGCATGGCCCCTGCGCAGGGATGACACGCAAATTAGTGAAGTGTTCCATATTTTATAAAAAAAGACACTTAGATAGGGACATGGAAAGGGGAGGCTTAGAGATATATGGACAGAATGTAGGCCACTACAGCTGGCTGGTCAGCATGTTCAAGCAGCCGTGGTGGGTGAAGCACGATTAGAACAGCAGTCATGGGAATTGCCGTATTGGAGAAAATCTGCAATGAACTGAAGACAATGTATGAACATGAAGCTGAATGTAAACAGAGAGGTGGTAAATGTGGAAAAGAAAATCAATGTCCTATAACAATGTCCTGTTAAAGTCCAGGGGCACAAATTATATACAACCTAACCTTAGAAGGAAAGAGCTGAACTGGGACTGGAATCACAGCCAGATACATTAGCTGAAATATAGTACTGTATGTGTACAGTATCTTGATTATTTAGTCAATACAGATACACTACAGTATCCCATATAGCTTTGCTCAGTATATAATATGGTGTTCACACAACATTCAAATCGCACAACATCCAATTTCACAGAACGTACCATGGATGTTAAGTGACACATGACTGTATATGTACCATCAGATGGTAACAGACTTGAACTTGATGTGTGGAGTTGCAAATAACTTATTCAATTTTCAGAGCAGTTCCAGTTAAAAAAGAAATGAATGTAATCGGGTTTCTGCCTGAAACTAGCCAAAGCACAAAAATAAAGTGCTTATAAACTTTATTTTCAAAAGGTGTTCTCGGTCCCAAGATCTAGCCATTATCTTTCTAAAGATTTTAGAGATGTTATATTAAGCAAATTGATAAGGGTAGCACGATTTGCGGCTTGCATAGCTGTTAACCAACACTATTGCAGCTCCAGCGACTTTCAAATCCACATTATCCTGTGCCTGTTTTGGGTTTTCCTTCCATCCTCCAAAAATGCATGGAATAGGCAGGCTAATTAGGACCGCATTGGCGGCATAGGTTTCATCTTCTATGCTGCACCGTTAAAATAAAGAAATATAACCAGTTGCAATCTCGAGCTATGCCCTGCTAGCTGTAGGAGAATCAGTGCAAAAATACCATTTCTAATAACTGAGTGAATAAATAGAACATACCTTGGAATTAACGCAACAGCGTAGCAATATTTCAAATTAAACTCATTTCAGAATATATCTTTAAAAATGATTTGATTCCATGGAACACCAACTGGATCTAGATGGGACATGTACACAAACGCGCACATTGTGACTGCCAGTGGTTGCAGAGACAATTTGAATTGGCTTTTTTATCCTTAAATCACTGTGCAATTATTATCAGGGAATAAAAATAAATTAGATTTAAAATGAATCAGATCAGATTTATCTCAAATAATTTTGCCGTGTTAGATTATATATCACATATTGCCTAATAAATCACATCAATTTTTGTTTAGAGCATGATACTTCATTCAACCTGTTTAATACAATAAGGATCAGTGAAAGTTATGGAAAATGCTTGCAATATATTTCTCAATGATTATACCCCGATCAAATAGTGATTATTTTAAATTCCTTTTTTTTTGCGTCCTTTTACACTACACCCACATATTAGTTTAATGGGAGATCTGCCTTTTCAGTAAAAGTGTTCTAGAACCCATGGATTGCAGGTTTATCAATGCAAAAGATGAGATTGTAGTACCATATTTATTTAAAGAACCTAAGATGTAGCAAACATCTCAGTGCATTTCACATTTCAAATTTGACTTAGAGGTACGTTTCAAAGGAGAAAAGATTTAGGGATGGAAATGCAAAATTTAGGGATCTAAAGGTGAAAGGACAGCCATCAGATGATGGAGGATTTATCATGGGATTTCCCAGATGCAGAACAGAGCAGATTCCTCAGAGAATGAACGGATTGAAGGATATACCACAAGCTAGAAATGAAAAACGAATTGTTGGAAATATCAGTCAAGTGGAGAGAGAAAAACAGAGTGACTACCTTTGATCAGAACATCGATCAGAAATGCTAACTTTGCTTCTCCCTTCTCCTACCTGAATGCTGAATGATTTCCATCATTTGTTTCAATACAGGAATCCATTTGGCTCATTGGTTCCACTCCCCCTCCAACATCCCTGTAACTTAGCAATAATTGTCTCTCATTTCCCCTTCAACTCTCTTTTGATTCTTTTGTCACTAACCTGCATGGGGTGGGGTGGGGCGAGGGCGGATTTACAGCAGCCAATTAATCCAAGTGGCCACAAGGAGAATGGACAGTTTAAGCCACTCAGAACCCAGGGGAACCCAGGTGACAGCAGCATTCAATGCTGCATTTCCGTGTTTCCCTTTGCCAGTCTACTGGGCCACAACGCTGTGTTCATTTCTGCATAAGAGAAATCAGATTGGATAAGGTTACAGATGGATTTGAGAACATGAGCAACACTGATCAAACAGGGTGTGGCTTAATTGTGTATCAATATATGCCACCAAACACAGTTTGAGGCAAAGTGGAGGAGTTTTAGATTGTTTCTGATTTCTGGAGCAGAATATAAAAGATGGCTGTGGGTTCTCGAAACAGTTGAGAGTCAGCTTTCCTTTTTTAAGACACTGAGCTGGGTGGAAGAGTGAAGTTGTGAGGAACAGGCACATTTCATGTGACAGTCAGCATTACATACCCCCAGCGACCTGGGTTCAAATCTGGCGCTCTGTGCAAGGAGTTTGCATGTTCTCCCTGTGACCTACGTGGGTTTCTTCCACATTCCAAAAACGCAGGGGGTTGGTAGGTTAATTGGGTCTAATGGGTTGGCACAAGTGTCATTGACCGAGGGGGCCTTCTACCATCCTATATCGTTAAAAATTAAAATAAAATTCAAATTGCAATATAATCAGTGTTTTGGTTAAAAATATGGGAAAGTTTGAATACTTTTTAAATGATGGGTGACTGGAAAGTCAAAATTAACATTGAAGAACAGCAAACAATCAGGGGCTGAGTAGCCTGCTATCGCTTCTGATTCTTAGCCTTGAATGAACACAAAGGGTGGCAAAATCAAATCAGACATAGATGTTGGAAATGTGGATGGAGAGAGCCTGGTTAAATTCGCACAGATGCCAGCAAGAGGCACAGATGGGATGGCTAAGGGATGAAGTTGGCACCATGACCGTTTTGGTCTTCCTAACAAACAACCAAAGGAAACCTCTGCTTGGCATTATAGGGTGTGAGACAAGTGGTGTGACAATTTGGACAGCATGCTGGAGTCAAGTGATAGGGTAATGAGGATTTACTGGGTGCTAGTATGTTTACCTGCTACTATGTTTCTGAATAGTGCAATCCAGGAGAAGCATGAAAAATTGAAGTGAGAGCAAAGGAAATGTTCTTGGGGAGACACCATAGCTATCACAGAGAAAAGGCCTCTTAGGATATTACAACATAACAAGACAACACAGAAGCAGAAGTATCTCATCAATAGGCTGACCTTTAATCTCAGTAGTTCTTTTTTGCATTAATCCTTTATCCCCCGATTGCTTTCATGTCTAAAAAACATCTAAATACACAGCAACTAAGCCTCCACAGCACCTTCTGGGAGAATAAATGCAATGATTCACGATCCTCTAGGTAAAGGAATTTCTTCTGATTCTTGCCCTACATGCCAATCCTTTAAGACTATAACTCCTGGTTTGCAACACCCAATCAATTCCACACCTACCCTCTCCAAATGCATAAGAATTTAAAGTTTCAATAAGATCATCTTTCTTTTTTCTGAACTCAGTTCGGCGGGCAGCAACCTCCTTTGAAGAAGACCGCAGAGCCCACCTCACTGACAAAAGACAAAGGAGGAAAAACCCAACACCCAACCCCAACCAACCAATTTTCCCTTGCAACTGCTGCAACCATGTCTGCCTGTCCCGCATTGGACTTGTCAGCCACAAACGAGCCTGCAGCTAAGCCAAGCCAAAGAAGTAGAGAGAGCAATATTCCAGATGCAGTCTCATCAGTGCTCCTTAAGACTGGAATGAGGTACCTCCACTCTTTGTCTAAAACCCTCATGCAATAAAGGCTAATGTACCTAGTGTCCTAAGTGATTCTAATCAATGGAGTACCACAGGAATAAAGAAATGCTTGTTTTTTTTTGGGGGGGGGGATGTAAGAATCTTTAATGTACACTAAAAGTGAAACAGAGCAGTTGTTGGAAATTAGGGATGCACATGTGCTGTCTTGATGCAAGGTCCATGACTTTGTATGCTAATACCATTCCTGGAAGGAGGATACAATAAGGGAAGCTTGGAAACCTCTGACCATTATACATACTCAACAGAAGTGCCTTGCAAAATAGTACATTCTTTCACTGAATGAACTCTATTTATTTTAATTCTACCTCATGGGCCCATTTCAGCAGACAGAACAGCTTTTAAAGATACAAATGGTGATATATTTTCAATAACCGAGCAAAAATTGTCGCTTAATTTCAAAGAATGCGGTGCATTTTTAGCTACTTGGCAAGCTTCCAAATAGTATCTCACTTGGAAATAGTTCACATGGAATTTGAGAGCCAAACAGATGTGGATTTGGAAAATGTAAAAGTGACAAAAGGTTCAAAAGGTAGGTCATGAGAATGTAACCCACATTCATTGTAGTTCGCTTCATTTATTTGTTGTGCGTGGAGTACAGGGCCTTATATATACACAGGGCAATTTTTTTCAGGACTGTCAAATTCCTCTGGCAGGTGTGGCACAGCAGCAAGATGTCTGGTCCCAAGGCATAAAATAGTTTGGTTGTGTTCACAATCATTTGACAAGTTTGGGAAAAGGGAAGGTTTTCCTTTTTTTAAAAAATTAATTTCAACTGAAAGATCCTCTGTTCAAAGTTGTGCTGTTTTCTACCCCCACTTTCATCAGTGCATGTTCCCCCTGAACTGCTAATCACACACTGCCCGTAGAGTTCCTATTATCCAACCTTATTAATTTTGGGGTTATAAATCGTTCCAATTAAAGAAAAAAAATCAATTGCAATTATTTTATCATTTGGAGGAAATAAAACACTTGGGAGTTTCCAAATAAGTACAATTTATGAAGCAATTGGTCTGCAACTTTGACATGACATCTGCTAACCAGCAAGCGCTTCAGCATTAAAGTTACTGTTGCTTGTATAAGGTATACAATGTGCCCATTGATAAATCCTCTGTTTTGACTGACATTATGCTTGAATGTGTGATGCATCTGTACTGAACCCTGGCCAAAGCAAGCCTTGCTTTCGCGCACTGGTTATCAGGCCAGGCAGATTCGAAGTATTCTCAAAGTGAAATCTCAGGCTGCAATCTGTAGCATCACTGATATATTAAAGTAACTCGAGCTTACGAAAATTTGGATGGGAAATTGCAGCTTTGAACATTGGCACCCTTTGTATTTTTTAACCACTTTTAATTAAAAGAAAATCTAAATGTTGACCAATAAAGTGGGGAAGCAATAATGGGATTTCTCAGAAACAATAAAATTTGGCAGTCCTTTAGAAATACTCTTGCACTCCATGTGAATTTGGAGCTAATTCATAAATTTCCATTGAGCTGGTGACAATATCTTAGCAGTGAATGTTATTAAGCAGACTTGACCAGAATGCGGCTCCTAAAGCTGGCAATTGGCCTCTTGAAGCCCAAGTAATTAAGTCCAATATATGCATATTATTTGCAACATTTAATCTGTTTGAATTTTGTTGACCTGCAGGTTTTGTAAAGGCTATTTTTTTTTCAAATATCACTGAAGTCAACACCAGAGTTAACAATTAATTATTTAATAATATCTGAAGCAAAGTCCATTTTAAAAGTTTTAATGTTAACATTTGAAGGCCTTTCTGTCCAACAAACCCCTCTACATTTTTGGAGGGTGGGAGGAAACCAGAGCACCAGAGGAAAAACCATACAGGACACAGAAAATACCAACTCCTTACAGACAGCGCCGGATTCGAACCCTGTTTGCTAGCGCTGTAACAGCTTTGCACTAACCATGTCAACCAAACTGTGACCAACAGGACAATAGTTTTAAAACTATATTTTGAAGAGTATGAGATATTACATTTAATAAATGTGTGATATCTTATTAGGTCAGAGAAGTGAGAAAGATCTAAAATTCTCTGATCTACGTCAAGTTAACTGGAATTATGTTTGTCAATTATCAAACGTACATATTTTGTGGTACAGTCTGTGAAATAGCCCACAGATGACCAAATGGAATTGTATTTATTAAGATCAACCATCCAGTGAGATACAAAAGGAAGGCAAATACATTCAGGAAAGGGGAAAGTTATTTGGTCATCATTTATCTGGACATGCTTATGTAGATGAAGGGTAATGAGGAGATCCTCACAGACAATGATTGAACCATGGAACATTACGGCACAGAATATGCTCTTCAGCACATCTAGTTTGTGCTGAATATACTATCTGTTGACAAGCTCATTTCCAAATACCTCATTCTCATCTTTGTCCTTGCCTATTTTCAACCATCTCCTGGCTTACTATCCACTGCCACTTTCAAGCTCCTGACTGCCTATATGCAGATGCACGATCAGATATCCAACCTATGGATGGAGGGAGATCAGTCTTCAGCCCCGAGACCTAAGCCCAAACTCACTGGTCCATCTGACATAGAACTGAGCTCCCCTCAGCTTCCTCCCTCTCCAAATCAGCTGTAACCTCCATCTTACCATATTGTAAACCCTCATTCATACCCTAACCAATTACAGAATTGACCACATTTAATTCACTCCATCATAAATTTCAGCTCTTTTGAAGCACTAATAACTGAAGCACTAATATTTTCTGAACCAACCACCCATCAAGACCTGGCGGAGGTATGTAGAGGTGAGGCATCTTTTAAAGTTGATCATAATTTCTTAATTTTTAGAAGCTGCCCAACATAATTTTCCAGACCTAATCTTTTCCATTGATAATTTTCTCAGCTCTCTTCATGCAGCCTGTGTCTGCTCATCCCAAACCAACCTGTTTGATCAAGTTCTTTGTGACTTCTCTTAACCAGTCTCAAATTATTAGTATATAATTGGAAGTGATTGTAACCCAAATTAAAAGGTGTCACACCAATGGTTGTTTGATATAATGGTCCATTTTACTCATGTCTTGAACATGAGAACATTTGAGGTGAATTGTATCACAGTTAACAAGTCGGCTGAAGTGTTTATCCTTGTTCCTGAAGAGATCAATAATTACAGTATAAGTCTTCAGGAACAATTTTCTCTAACATTATAATGTTCTGCCTCAACACTATTATAAAAAAAAATGAGATCAGAGGTTCCTTGCAAACAGATTTCCTGTCGAACTGATATGATTATATCATCCACCACTGAAGTGGTATTTTGTGAGGATGGTGTACAGAAGAAAAGACCAGAATTATTGTTTATAGACTGAGCAGCCTCAGAACACAGAACATGGGATGCAATAAGGCACACTGGCTCTTCAACCTGCTCCACATCATGGCTGAACTGGTCTTGGCCTCATCTCTTCTCGGGTGCATTCCCTAGAACCCACGTTCCTGTCAAGAGCAAAGATCTGTTTGTCTTGGCATTGAATAACTTCCCAATTCAGCCTCCCCAGCCCCCCTGTGGTAGTGAATTTCAAAGATTCACAATGCCGAAGGAGTCATGGAAGACTGGGCGATTGTTATTGTGGTCCTGTCGTGGTTGAGTGCACACCTGTGTTGGGAACAGTCCCCTGGTTCAAAAGGGCAGTGGTTAAAAATCTGAAACCAACACCAGTGATGGGGAAGTTGTTGAAGTTCCTGAGGGACAGGATTTGTTCACTTGGAAAGCTAGGGATTGATTGGAAGATGGAGGCGCTGCCGGAGCTTCTGTAACGGCAGCACTTCTGCTGGTGTGGACCTATAGAGAGCAAGGAGTGGAGTCTCAGTGCTCCTGTAGGGTCCAATTGCCTACCCTGACTGTTGTTAGCTCAGTACAGGCTTTAAATTGCCTGTATATGGAGCTGACAATGGTTTATTTTAAAATATGTGACCACAGGGTCTGCACCCAAGATGGCGGCACTTATGATTAGCAGCAGCCACGAAGGGTTCCAGACTCCAGGGAAGCAGAAGACTGGTGCAGGCACCAGAAACTAGGGAGACCACCTCCTGCACCACTCTCCCACCCCCCCCCCCCCACCAGTTTGAGAAGGAGAAGCAGAGGAGACAACCCACGGGATGGTGATCATGGCAACAGACCAGTCAGGTGTTCTTCAATTGAAGAAAGGCATAGGCGGCATGCTATTGGTGACTCAAGCTGAGGAACCTACTCGGGGTCTAGGCTGCTGGTGAAGGTGGTCAAGGGATTCACATCGGGCTGTGGACTGCTGGAGACTGGCTCAATAAATGGCTGAATGGGTACCAGGAACTGGAATGCAAGAGAGTGCAGAGGGCACTGAAGTGTCCCTGAACGTGTTGGAGGTTTGAATCTGGACCTCAGGCTAATGATGATTTGGATGGGCTGCAGACGTGCTGAAGGTGAATCCACGGACATTCAAGGACTTTGAGGGTACTCCTTCTCTGACTATAAGAGGCACTTCAATTTCTGCCAATGGCGAATCTGTCTGTCTTAAAGAAGGCAAAAACAAATTCTGTGTAATATTGCATTGTCTTTATTATTTATCAATAAATTGAATCTCGACTGGAAAAAAATCAGCACAGCTTTCTGTGGGGGAAATTACAGCTCACAAATCTGATTTTCTTGGAAGAGGTAACCATAGAAGAGGATGATGGTCAGGCAGTAGAAATTGTCGATATAGACTTTTTTTACTAGGTCCTGCAGGGTAGGTTGTTCTAGAAGGCAAAGAGATCCAACAATTGTGGTGAACTGGATCCAAAATTGACCAGGTGTTAGGAGACAGAGACTAGTGATTGAAGGTTGTTTCTCTGACTTGAAATCTGTAACCAGTGGTGTACTGCGGGGATTGGTGCTGGGACTATTGTTATTTGCAATACATATTAGTGTGGCATGGTTAGTGTAGCAGTTAATGCAGCGACCCGGGTTCGAACTTGGCGCTGTCTGCAAGGAGCTTGTACCTTCTGCCCATGACCTGGGTGGGCTTCTTCCCACCTTCTAAAAACATAGGGGGTTGGTAGGTTAATTGGTTGGCATGGTTGTCATGGACTGGAAGGGCCTTCTATCATGCTGTGTCGTTAAAAATTAAAATAAATAAAATTCAAATTGCAATATAGAGTGGAAATGAGAAATCAGTGTTTTGGTTGAAAATATGGAAAAACAAATACTTTTTAATTGATGGGTGACTGGAAAGTGTTCATATTTGTAGGAAACTTTGAACATGATTCACAAAGTTAACATTCAGGGGCTGAGTAGCCTGCTATCACTGCTGCTTCTTAGCTGTGAATGAACACAAATCGCAGAAGAATCAAATGTGTTTTAGAATCTTGCATTAGAATCTGGCACTAAATGTAAGGACTTTGCACCTTCTCCCTATGACCTGCGAAGGTTTCCTCCGGATACTCCGTTTTCCTCCCACCTTCCAAAACGGACGGTGTTTGTAGGTAGTTTGGCATATTTGGACTGCACGGTCTTGTGGGCCAGAAAGGCCTGTTATCATCCTACATCACTAAATTAAAAAAAAAATTAGAAGGAATGATTAAAAAGAATGCAGATGACACATGTGGAACCATACATTGGAGGGCTTAAGCACAAGGATATTCTGGGTCTGTTTCCCCTGGAGGAAAGAAGCCTGAGAAGTAATGGTAAAAGTATATACAATTATTTAAGGCATAGATAGTATGGATACAAGTGCTTCCCATGAGAAAGGTGTGTAAAACCAGAGGGTATGGCTTCAAGGTGAGAGTGAGAAATTAGAAAGGGGATCCAAGGGGTAAATTTTTCACACCAAGAATAGTTGATAACTGGAATGAGGATGTATGAAGGCTGAAACAGTAACACCGCTGAAGAGGTATTTGAATGAACAGGTCCTGGATTTTGAATTAATGTAGGTCGATGGGATCAGTATAAATAGTCAATATGGCTGGCATAAAAACAAGCCTGTTTCTATGGTGCATTCCATGACTCTGGGACAGGAGAGTCTGGAACTAGTGGTCACAGGTTTAAGGTGAGAGGGGAGATCTTAGGAGCAAACTTTTCTCACAGAGGATGGTGAATATTTGGAACAAGCTGCCAGAGTACATGGTGGTGGAAGATATTGTAATAACGTTTAAAAGGCATTAGTTCAGGAAAGAAGTAGAGGGATGTGACCCTAATGGACAGCGAGGAAGATTTTCAAAGCTTGCAGAGGGATCTGGGAGAATGAGCCAAAAAATGGCAGATGGAGTTTAATGCAGACAAGTGTGAGGTTATGCATTTTTGAAGGGCAAACCAAGGTAGGACATACATAGTAAATGGTAGGGGACTGAGGTATGCGGAAGAACAAAGTGATCTGGGAATATAGATACATAATTCTCTCAAAGTGGCATCAAAGGTAGACAGGGTTGTAAAGATAGCTTTTGGTATCTTGGCTTTCATAAATTAAAGTATTGAGTACAGAGGTTGGGATGTTATGGTGAGGTTCTATAAGACATTGGTAAAGCCAAATTTGGAGTAATGTGTGCAGTTCTGGTTGCCAAACTACTGGAAGGATATCAATAAGATTGAAAGAGTGCAGAGTAGATTTACTAAGATGTTTTGGGTCTTCAGAAGTTGAAGTACAGGGAAAAATTGAACAGGTTAGGACTTTATTCCTTGGAGCAAAGAAGAATTAGGAGATTTGATAGTTTACAAGATTATGAGAGGCATGGACTGAGTGGATGCAGGTAGGCTTTTTCCACTTAGATTGTGAGAGATAAATAGAAGAGGTCATAGTTTTAAGCTGAAAGGGGAAAGGTTTAGGGGGAACATTAGGGGAAATTTCTTAACTCAGAGTGATGGGAGTGTGG
Organism: Narcine bancroftii; assembly: GCF_036971445.1. Classification (NCBI taxonomy): domain Eukaryota; kingdom Metazoa; phylum Chordata; class Chondrichthyes; order Torpediniformes; family Narcinidae; genus Narcine; species Narcine bancroftii. The sequence goes on along the minus strand of NC_091470.1, from coordinate 88,755,141 downwards.
AATGAGCTGCCATCTGATGTGGTGAATGCGGGCTCCATCTTAAGTTTCAAGAATAAATTGAATAGATACATGGATGGGAGAGATCTGGGGGGGGTTATGGAATGGGAGCAGGTCAATGGGTATAGCGGAATAATGGTTGGCACAGACTATTTTCTGTGCTGTAGTGTTCTATGTTTCTAATGAAGTTACATGGAACCAGCATAGACAGCCACCACAGTTGGCATGGACACAGTGAGACAGAAAGGCCCATTTCTATGCTGTACAATTCTATTATTCTATTCCTCTCTCAAGTAGGCAATCCCTTATTCTGAAACCATGGCCCTCTCTAGATTTGGTCCATGAAGGGAAACATTCTCTTAGCATTTACCCTGAGAACCAACATTAGAATATTATATATTCCAACAAAGTAACTTCTCAAGCCCAATCTGTTCAAACTTTCTTCATAAAAATCTCTTAATTCCAGGAATCAACCTAATGGACATTCTCTGATCTACTTAAAGGATCAGAGCATATGTTGTACTTCTATTATGGTCTCATCAACGATCTGTACAGCTACAGAAATGTTTCCTTTCTTTTAGATTTCATGTCCTTTGAAATAAAGGACTACATTCCATTTGCTGTCTTAAAATGTTTCTGCAACCTTATGGTTCACATCTGAAGAAACCTAAATTCCTCCACACCACTGCATTCTGTGTAATGTCTCTCCAATTAAACAACATTCACCTTTTATACTCTTCCTGCTGAAGTGGATGCCCACATTTCGCCATAATATACCACATCTGCCCAGATTTTTCCCACTTGCATAATCAAACTGTCTATTTTTTGGACTATTATCAGCCTCACATCTTGTTTTCTAACTTGCCTCTGATTCATTGGCAAACGGCAAAAAATGTATTCAATCCATTGATCTAAGTCCTTGGCACAGATCGTAAATAGTTGAGGCTTCAGCACAGACAGGCACCCTACTAGTTAGAGCTTGCTAACTTTAAAATCAACTTTTTACTCTGACTGTTATCTATTAGTCAACCTTCTGTTCATCTCATCATGATGAAACATCTTCGACCTGAAAGATTAACTCTTTCCGCAGACATTGCCTGACCTGCTGATATATTCAATGTTATCTCTATCCTCATAACGTCATATGCCTTCAGCTCAAATCTTGTGCAATAATCTTTCAACCTTCACGACTTCCAAAAACCAAACCTTTCTTTCTCCCACACCCCATCTTCTTACATCCTGCTGAAGCATTAGTAAACTTGTCAAACTTCATAGCCCTTTTATAAAACCACACCTGATCTACTTTATTATGATTGTCTAAATGCGCTGCCTCTGCTTCCATGTAATGGATACCAACGTTTTCCCAATGGTATAATTCAGGCCAGCTTTTGTTTTTGGTCCCTTTTTCCTCAAACGGAAGTATTAAACTTGCAGGTTCCCTGTCTGCTAAGATCTTTCCAGAATTTGGGGAATTTTGCAAGATCTCAACCAGTACATTCACATTCTCCGTGGTCACCCCTCTGGCCACCCTAGAATGCACACCATCATGTCCAGGAGCCTTATCAGATTTTAATAGAAGCAGTTTATCAGGTAAACATTCCCAGGTTAATTTCTTGAAGTTTCTCTCTTCCATTTGTCCCCAGATTGTCTGCTATTATGGGGCCACCTTTAGAATCACTTGCCTTCATTTGTTTAAAGCCTCTGTCATCTATTACATTTCCCATTCACCTCCAACGTCTACCAGTGATTCTTTATAGTGGTTGCATTTTATCTTTACCTTTTAAAACATGTTTAGAAAATTTTGCTGGGCCTTTCATTGTGGGTTCAAAGTTGCTTCCCAATGCAAGTCATAAAAATAAATGTTAACCACAATAGTGGTGCAATGTTCACCAATTTTACTTGGCAATATTAATCAGGAATTTACAAACTGATTTTTGAAGGGATTAGTGGAAATACAAGTCTAATACGCTGAAAAACTGCAGGGAACTTTCAGAATTTCAAGAATTAAAAGCATTAAAAAATATTTTTTCAAGAATCAAATGGGAGGTTCTTCTGGACCATGAATGAACAAAGGCTGCTTAACATTCATTGCTGTTTCTGCATTGTTTATGAAAAGATTACTGTTCCAAGTGCCATATAATCTGCCTCATAACTATTAATCATTGTACTTTGTAATTTGGCAATGGTTTTTGTCAGTATCTTTCAATTTGAAAAAAAAACACACCTTACATCAATAAATCTGCACTCAAGTCAAAACTGATTTTCCCATTCAACATTGTAAATTGTTTGCTTCCCCCTCCACCCCCCGCCAAAACAATTCTGCATAATAAACCCAACGTTGTACGTCCAGTGAAGAAAGTCTCTGACCTGCTGCCAGCTTTCAACGACAACTCGGTGGATATTTGGGAACACTGGGTGAAGGTGGCAGCATCCTACTGACAGGAAAACTGCACTCATACCGGCATTTAGACTGGGAAATCTGCCCACCAAGGCTGCGCATGTCCAGGGGGTCCATTGATTTTAATGGGGAAAATTTGCTGGAAACAGAAAGGTTACATACTGCCTAATTTCTCTCTTTTTCGGTTTGATTTAAGTGCATTTCATTGTTTTTAAACACTTCCCTGAGTTTCTGAGTTAAAAAAAAAACCAAAGTGCATACTTTTGAAAACATCTTAATTTTTTATAGTTTAATCGGACTTGTCAGCCACAAACGAGCCTGCAGCTGACGTGGACTTTTACCCCCCTCCATAAATCTTCGTCCGCGAAGCCAAGCCAAAGAATCACTTTGCACGTTCAGGTGATCACTTGTGTTCAGGGATATTTACAGATGTTGAATTATCCTGACAAATTAACCAGCAAAATGACAACTGTTATTCTGGGCTTGAGATTTATCAGTGGTTAAATCTGAAAGTCCACATGTTACAAAGATGACTTCTTGGCAGAAGATTTCTCCAGGTAACAAACGACTTTCAATAGGAAAACAATGTTGGGGGAGGGGAAGACTGTTAAAATCCAGGCCAATGCACTTGATTGGTAGTGAAGTGAAATGACCTGAACTAAACAATGACAAACATTCATTGACTCTACAGCACTTTATACTTGAAGATACGGTAATTCTGGAAAATTAAAAGAATCAAATGGTCTAACATATCCTGAAAATTTCCACTGCTGTATGTATCCCAAATATTCCACTCTTATATTTCGGACTTGTTGCACAAAAAAATCTAGAGACAATCCACCGTTGCAGTAAAACTGCAACTTTACCTGCTGGCAATACATAACTAACCTTTTAAACTTTACAATCTAATTTTTGGCGAATAGCATTGAGACTGGGAACTGACCTAGGGCTATATTTTCAACATCTGGAATCGCTTTTCTCAACCTAATTACTAATTTCAAGCTTGAAACTGTAAAATGCATCAGCAACAATCATTTGATCGTAATTCATTATTTCAAATTATTTTTTAAAACTGCCTATCAGAGCTTTACGATCCGAACAAAAAGTCACCTTTTAGGATGCAGCAAAAAACACGACGCTGGAGAAACTCAGCAGGTCAGATAGTGTCGTTATGTAGCAAAGATAAAGATTCATAACCAATGTTTTTGGCTTGAGCCCTTCATCAAGGTTTGATTTTGCTCATAAAGGGTCTGTTTGACCTGCTGAGTTTCTCCAGCATTATGTTTTTACTAAGTTCCTTCTCATCTCAATCTAAGGAAAAGACCTCCCTCCTCTGATTTTAGACTCTCCCCCAATCAAACACTCATCCAACTTCAAAGAATATGTGATTTTCTTCATTAAATCATCTCTCAAATTGGAAAAGTTGTGGAATTGATTCATTCCATTCTAATACATAAACCTGTAAATTAGCAATCATCCTACTCAACCTTTGTGGCCCCAACTGTCAGCTCTGGATGTCGTTCTATAGTTAAGGACCCAGTTCTGCACATATCACACAAGCAAGTTCACATCAAAGGTCTGTATAACTGTTGCCAGATTTAGTTGTGGAAGGTTTTCAGTAGAGGAACAAGGCAAATGTTCAATGGGTCTTCCAATCATTTCTATACAAGACAATCAGATACCTCTGAATATAAACATTGACATTTGAAGACACTTTAACCACTCAACATTTCAGATGCCACATTTTTTTTCTGGTTAACCAGTCCATATTCATTTGCCATTATTTTGCGACCCTCTTCACTGTTTTCCATCTAGTTTACATTGTCATAAAATTAAATTTTATACATCTTCCCTCATTTAAACATTTAATATCATATCTCTCCACTCTTGCATTTGAAAATTAAATGCTTATTCTTTTTCTCCTTGAATCCCATGCTAATATATTAGCCCCATTCCCTTGAACCATAAATCTTCTTTTACAGCTTTCTCTGTGGCATTTACAGAGTATACTGTATCAGCTTATCCCTATATCTACCTTTCTAGTTAATATTTTGGAAACTTGAATAGATTTGGTAAACTCCATTTTACTTCCATAAATGTATGTGGACGTTCCCCATCCATTGAGATTTTCCAAATACTTTGTTAACATATCCAATATATTTTAATTCTTATATGTATTTTTCTTACTAGTTTTGCCAAGCAAATAGTTTCCTAGTTTCACTTTCATTTTCTTCGAAAGCAAGAATAAAATTGCTACTTTACAATCTGCAGGGGCTATTGTAGAATTAAGGAAGATTAAAATGATGTTTCTACTATTTCTGAGCCCAAGATCTTGTAACCCAATAATGCGGGCATGAGATTCTGGATTATTTGTTGCCTTTATGACTAATGTCTAGGTCCTTATCTGAATAAACAATACATCTGCCTTGTATTTTTATTGTGGGTACCTAATTCAATCCGGAATGCTTTGGCTGGCATTCCTATTTATCCAATCACAATCATTTGGAGTTAAGAAAGGGCAAAGTTCGAGTCTTCGGCTTCTCTGTTTGGAAGCCAGACCGAATAAGTAATGTATAAGTTAGAAAATAGATAGGAGGGGATTATATCTCTGCTTCGTCCCAAACACTTTCCACGACAGAGCTCCAAACAATGAATCTGCTTTGGGAGTCAGGTGTCGGGATTCAGAACAATGTGGCTTGCTCATTGGAGTTGACCAAGTGTGAATAGGGATTCAACACTGGGAATATTAACTTGGGAGAAGATGCTCATACTAGTTTGCCTGTGGATTTGAAAGATTTTATAGAGCTTGCCTGGATGATTTTGCCCAGTGCTTTGGTATAGGTAACCATTGACTCAGAAGGATGCAGGAGAGTCGAGATTACTAGAGGTTTATTTCAATAACACTGAGTATTAGAGAATATTGCTCACCGAGATGAAAAATCTTCATCTTGATACATTGCATTTTCTCAGGCAATGGGTTGGGATAGCAAAGTGATTCATATCTTCATTCAACAAAAATATGCTTCAATGTCATTCGTCTATCTAAAAACCAAACTTCTTCCTAGCTGTAAGTACAGCTCAAAAGGTATCTTTATTTGCATCAATACAATTCACACGTTCTACTGGGACAGCTGCATTGATTTTTTTTTAATGTCTATTTACTGCCGTGTTTACTTCTCACAGACACAGAACTGGTGAATCATGTGAACCATGTGAATCACAGAAGAATCATGTTATTAAATTTTTTCTGTGATTACAGATGCCATCTTTAGTTTTGATGCAACTGAAGCTTTTTCAAAGCCAACTTTGAATATTAAAGTTCAAAAAATTAAAATCAACCCAATCTTTATTGAGAAAATGCAAGTTGGAGTGAGCAGTAGCTGTGCAAACCCTTGGGGTGCTTGACCGTTCAGTACTCTGACCGATTCTTACTATGCAGCTGGAATTCTATAACCTCTGATTTTCTTGGGACCCACTAAATGAGTTTTGAAGTAAGCTCTGATTATTTACAAACTTTTCCTTATAAAAGTATTTCTCCTCATCCTACTTATAATTGGCTGACCCTTTATCTTGAAACTCTGCCTACAGTTCTCCACTCTCCATCAACTTCTGCATACCTATCTTGTTACTCCCAAAGGAATGCAGAAGGCTGTAGAAGGTAGCATCACAGGCCCCAAGCTCCCAGACATCATTGTGTGGCGTTGCCTCAAGAAGGCAGCCAACATTACAAAGGACCCCTATGACCCTGGTCACAACCTCTGCACTATGTCTGAAGGCCAGCTGCACTAGGTTCATGAACAGGTTCTTTCCAACATCTATCAGGCTCTTGAACCTCTCAACTCTAATTAGGGACTGCTCCAACACTTCAGAAGGACTGTTACAAGTCGATTGTTTTTGCACTAGGATTACAGTGAATATTTATTATCTACCTCTCATGTTTTTATTGTCTTTTTTAAATCAATTAAGTTAACCATCACAGTTTTTTTTAAATCTAAGCATCTGTTTGCCTGCTGTAAGAATTTTGGTGCATGCATACATTGTATAAACTCGTCATCATTATCAGAATCTCTATGTCTCAGTAAGGCCACCTTACAGTCACCAATTCTATTGAGTTTATCTCAGTAGGTCAGCTCCTGCATCCTATTATTGCAAGAAGTTAAGGATATATGAAACAGGGCACAAGTAGGTCAATTGGCCACTTAAGTCTATGCAGCAGTTAAGATCATGGCTGAATCGATACTGTACTGACTCAAATTATGTCCTTCCTTCAGATCAAAACAACACTCCATATTTAAACATTTAATTTAGACATACATTACAGTAACAGGCCCTTCCAATCCACGAGCCTGTGCCCCCCAAACGCACCAAATAACCTACAATTCCCCGTACATTTTTGAAGGATGGGAGGAAACCGGAACAGCCTGAGGAAACCCACACAGACACAGGGAGAATTCTTACAGATAGCGCTGGATTCGAACCTGGGTCGCTGGTGCTGTGATAGCACTATTCTAACTGTGCCACCTGTATAAATTTAAACTTCAAGGGAGTCGAGGTGTGGGAAAACAAAATTAGATCAGCCAGGATCTTACTGTTTGGATTAGCCGACTGATGCTTTCGTTTTCTTTTGCTCTTAAGTCTGTTGTAGTGAAGGCCAACATTCCACTTACTAATTGATTTCTGTAACTGCTGGCTTAATTTTTGAATTCCATGGACTAGTAAATCCAGATTTACCTGTAACATTTACCAGGTTTTCATCATTTATTAAGTTTTCTATTTTCTTTGTCACATTTTTCAGATTGTATTACTATGGAACACAAACTCTGGCATCAGACCAAATCTTGTCTGTTGCACAAAGTGAGCAAATTCCAGTGTATCCTTGGACAATGAATAGCTGTCAAAATTTGACCACGGGCAATTATAATTTTCCACTGGTCATTGTGGTAAATTTCAGGAATTTAGTAAAATAATTTTTTCCAACATTTGCCTATGCCAGATCTTTGCACATTTTGAATAACCAGTTATATTACTGTAACACAAATGATATAGCTTCAAAATGAAAATTAAGTTAAGCAATATCACAATTTTTACTGAGTTGTTTGGCATAAGTTATGAGGGCAAGTTAATTGCCTAAAGTGATCAGGTTAAGCTATCCTTTATTGTGCAGTTTGCTTCTGAGCAATTTGAATTTGGGTCTATCACTGTAAATATCTGTAGGGTTGATACACAGAGCGATCTTTTTACAATTTCATGTGCATGCTGCAGAGCTAGCAAATGCAAATGGGTAATCCAGGATGGAGGCTAGATCTGTGAAGCAGAGGCAGGTTGGATTAGGAAAAAGAAGGCAAGACATTGGAAGGGCAATCACAACTGGAGGCATAGGAATGATGGTGCAGTTCTGTTCAGCCAATGGGAGGTTGAAGCTAGAGACCATTAGTGTCTGCACACCAATTCACTGTCCCCGCAGGATTCAAGGCTGACACCATCAGCCCAAGAGAGTGACGGTAACAAGACTAAATGACTATTAACCAGTGGCACTGACCTCTACGATCATGAAGTGGCTTGAGTGCCTGGTAATAGAACGCATAAAATCCTGCCTTCCAGAGACATTGGACCTGTTCTAGTTTGCCTACCATCCCAAACCTTCCACAGATGATGCAAGAGCTGTGACCCTCCATGTTATCCTGATCCGCCTTGAAAATTACACCTTTTAAGCCAGGGTGTTGTTCATTGACTTCAGCTCGGAATTCTACAAGGTAATACCTGAGAGGCTGGTGCATAAACTGTCCTTACTGGGACTCCACACCCCTCTCTGCAACTGGATCCTGAACTTCTTGGCCAAAAGACCAGATTCAGTCTGAGTTGCCAGCAAAATAACATGTTCCATCACACTGAGCACTGGCACACCTCAAGACTATGTGCTCAGCCCATTACCATGCGCGTTGTTGATTCATTACTGCACTGCCAGATTCAGTTCAAACAGAAAGTTTGTTGATGATGCAGCAGTAGTTGGGCCTCATCAGCAACAATGATGACTTAGCTTACAGAGAGGAGGTTAATGCCTACCAAAGGCAGGAGGCAAACAACTTGAGTCAAGGCAAAGGAAATGACTGTGGACTTCAGGAGGATGAAGATCGAACACTCTCCATTACACATCATCAGTTCCACTGGAGGGAGTGGGAAGCACAAAGTTCCTTGGTGTGCATATAAAGGCCACATGTCCTGGATCCACAGCAACTCCTCATGAGTCAGCGCAGTCACAAAATCACGAGATCTCCACTCAGTTCAGGATCTCCTGGACAACAGAAACACATACATACAGCTGCTCTTCATCAACTACAGCTCTGTCTTCAACACCATTATTCCCTCAGTGGTCAACAAGCCCCAAACCCTGGGCCTCTGCAACTGGATCATTGACTTCCTCATCAGAAGACCACAGTCAGTATGAATTGGGAACAACCTCTCCTCCTCCCTATCGACACAGGCGCACCTCAAGGATGCACGTTTAGCTCATTGATGTACTCATAACTGTGTTCGTAGGCACAATTCCAATGCTATCTACAAATTTGCCGATACCACAGTTGTTGGCAGAATCACAAATGGCAATGAGGAGGGAGATAGATCAGCAAGCTGAGTGGTGTCACAACCACAACCTTGTGCTCAATATTAGCAAAACCAAAGAGATGATTGTGGGCTTCAGGAGGAAACCAGGAGAATACGAACCAGTCCTCATTGAGGGCTCAATAGTGAAGAGGGTCAAGAACATCAAATTCCTAGACCCTTTAAGTTGATGCAATCATGTAACAGCCACAGAGTCTGATTTGATGGATTAAAGAGATCTAAATTTGGAATATTGCAGTTCTTTCTTTGGGTCCTTGGTGGTAGAAGGAATGGTTTTGGGAAATATTGTCAGAGTGGTCTGAGCAAATCATGGGTGGGTATTTTATTGATGGAATATGCTGCAACCAAAGCTGGAATGAATGGACATGTAGGTTGGATGAAATATCATTCAAGTGGTTTTCCAATCAATTGGATTTAAATTGGAGAATATCAAGCTTCTTGAATATAACTAGAACTGCACTCATTCAGGTCAATGGAGATTGTTCCACTGCACACATGACTTCCTTTTCTTCCAGAAAATCAGAAAAGGGGGATCAGATGTGGAGAGCATGAGCAAATGTTGGTTCTTGGGAGTCACTATCTCGGAAGATCTTTCCTGGAACCAACACACCAATGGCTTCATGAAGAAAGCCTCTACTTCCTCAGAAGTTTGCGGAGGAGCTAGTGGAGTTGTTCAAGTGAACCGTTACGGACTTGAAGGGCCGACATGGCCTGTTTCCGTGCTGTAAATGGTTATATGGTTGTATGAAGAAGGCTCAGCAGTGGCTGTACTTTGTGAGGAGTTTGAGGAGATTCGGTATATCATCAAAGACTGTAAAAAAACTTATACAGGTATATCGTGGAGAGCATTCTGGCCTGTTACATCACTGTCTGGTATGGAGGTACCAACACTCAGAACAAGAAAAAAACTCCAGAGGGTTGGTAACTCAGACTGCAACATAGCTGAGACTAGTCTTCATTCCATCCAGTACATTTTCAAGAGGCTGTGTCTTAAGAAATCAGCCTCTTTCCTCAAGGACCCCCAGGGTCAGACCTACCTGTCATTAATACCATCTGCCCCTCTGACATAGGATATGAGGATGCTCCTTTTATTGATGCATGCTAGTGATGCAGCCAGGGGTGGATGGCGAGTCGCTAACATGTGTAAAGTTAGACCCTAGTGACGCAGGAAGGGGTGGAGGCAACCATATGAGAGGGGGGAATGCCCACAGATTCCCCCGGGAAAAAACCCTGAGGACACCCACACCCAGGCCACGCCCTCTTCACTCTACTACCATTGGGAAAAAGGTACAGAAGCCTGAAGGCAAACATTCAGCTGCACAAGGAGAGGGGAAGAAGTGTCTAGTGGTGGGATCATGTTATAAATGCTGTAAATTACAGGAGGATAAAGTGATAGATGCAGAGTCCAGTGGGGTGGTAGGCAAGGACAAGGGGAATCCTATGTTTATTGTGTCTGGGAGCAGAGGGGGTCAGGGCAGATGAGCAGGAAATGGAGAAGATGCGGGTGGGGGCTAAGTTGATGGTGGTGGAGGGGAAGCCAAGTTTGTGGAAGAAAACAAACATTTTAGATGATCTGGAATGGAAAACCTCATCTTACTTTGTCTTTTTCTTGTATTATTTTTATTTATTTTGTCATGTGGTTTATATATATGTGACACTTCCGCAAAACAATGAATTTTGTCTTGTACATGACAATAAGTTTTGATTCTGATACTTCCTAAGGAAGTTGAGGCTATTGGCCCCCATCTTGACAACACTTTACAGAAGCACTATTAAGAGTGTCCTGTCAGGGGCGTGGCAAGATGGCGTAGAGTCTAGACGTGTAATCTCGACCTCTCTGGCCAGACTTTTAAGAACCCGTTTTTAACTCTTTGTTTTCAGGTTTAAATTTTTTAAAATTTAGTTTAAAGTATCAAGGAATTGTTATGGCTATTAATGGTAAAAAGATTAAACCTCAAGTACAGAAGAAACTACATTTTCGGAGTGTTGAAGATTTAGAGCCTAAACAGTCTGCTACAACTTCAGGTTTGCTTTCTTTAAAGCCTAAACCACAGAGATTGCCTGTGGGAGCTGAAAAAATAACTACTACTCACCAGGAGAAGGACATTGCTCAGGAGGAAGGTGCGCGTGCCCCCGATGTGGATCCTGATTCTGGCAGCCTGCCGACTTTAATGGAGGGGGCACGCATGAAGATGACTCCATTGCTTGAAATGCCCCAGGAAGTGTTCCAACCTGAATATCTTGATCTTTTCCATGAGTTTTTGAAGCAACAACGGGTTGTGGGGGGAGAACAGTGTCGACCCCCTGAGGAAGTCGAGGTGCCGTCGCTGGGAGTCCAGACCCGCAGTAACACTGTTAAACTGCCTCTTGTTGAGATGCAGCAGGAGCTGCAGTTACCTGGTTCTGCCACTACGCAAGAGAAAGCAGGGCTGAGCTTTTCGGAATTACAATGTAAACAGCTAAGCCTTATCATTCAGCCTATGCTGAATGAAATGTCTCAGAGGCTCAGTTTGGAACTGGATACAGTTAAAATACGTGTGGAAGCATCTTGTGAGGATTTTAAACAATTTCAGGCTTCTTTTTTGAAATGTCAATAACAAGTGGCTTCTAATACAGAAAAAGTGCTGGAGGTTAAAGAATTGCGAGAACGTAAGAGGGAGTTAGAGAGGAAAGTAGATTATTTGGAGAATCAAAGTAGAAGGAATAATGTGAAGATTGTTGGTTTGCCAGAAGGTATGGAAGGACAAGATCCTCTTCATTTTTTTACCGAATGGATTCCACAAATACTGGGGCAGGAATTTTTCTCTGGAGGTCTGGTATTGGAAAGAGCTCATAGAGCCTTAAGAAGAAGACCTCTGCCTGGTCAACCACCGAGACCCGTGATAATTCGATGTTTGAATTATTTGGACAGAGAAACGATACTTCATTTAGCAGTGCAAAACGCAAGACAAGCTTGCGTTTTGTTTAATGATTCAGAATAGTAGAGTTTTTTCTATCCTGATTTGAGTCAAGAGGTTATTCAGCGTCGGCGTCGATTTAATCCAGTTAAAGAAGTTTTGTGCCGTAAAGGTTATAAGTCTACTTTTCGCTAACCGGCAGTGTTGAAGGTGTTTTTTGGAGACTTTCAATTTCGGTTTTTTGAGAATGAGTGTGAAGCAATGAGTTTTGCTGACTTGTTGCCAAATGTAAAAGGACAAAGATGTAGCCCACCATTGTCTCCTAAAGGAAAACCTGGTTGTTCTGGAAATGGAAGAAACGGCAGAAATGGGAATGGAAAGAGTTTGTTTCCTTGAAATGGGGTGCTGAGTCTGGAATTTCTTGGATGATTAGAAGAACTTTTTTATTTTTATTTTCTTTTTATGTCATTATGATATCTTGTTGTTATTCTTTGTTTAGGTGGGGAGGGAGAAATTTGCTCTATGTTCTACTAGTCATCAGCCACTGGTGGGTGATCCACACCCAACTTTTGTTTAGGGATTACTACCTTTTGGTAGGTTTTTTGGGTTTTTTTTTTCTTTTTTTCTTTTCATTTTATTTAGACTTTAATTTGTGGTTTCTTTTTCTCCTATTGGAGGGCCTATTTACGTTGATCTGAATCTTTATATATTGATATTATTAGTTTTTAGTAATATTAGTGGATATGTCAAAGTTGAAGTTTGCTACTTTTAATGTTCGGGGTTTAAACAGTCCGATTAAGCATAAGCGTATTTTTATCAAGTTCGATCTTAGGTAAAACATGTGTTCGGTAGAGATATAATTTTACCTGAAATGATTAAATTTGAGACTTTTGGCATAATGAGATGAAATATTGTTTAATAATGGAAAAAATTACATATGTTTCACGGATAACTAGTTTTTAAAAAATTAATAGGTGGTTATTATATTCAGAATATTTACATTTTGATATATTGACTAGATTTTAATATGTATGGTTTACTTTTCTTTATTTTTTTCTTCATGGCTCTCCTTAGGAGAGTTGGCTGAAAGAGTTGGGGGGGGTTTCTTTCCTTTTTTTTCAAATATATAAATAAATATAATGTTCATGCTTTATTTATTGTTATATATGTTACTTATTATCTGTATTTTGAACGAATAAATAAAGTTTTAAAAAAAAGTGTCCTGTCTGGCTGCATCATTGTGTAGTACGGTAGCTGCAAAGCATCGGACTGGAAGTCAACAAAATGGCTGAGAGGATCAGTGGGGTCTCCCTTTCATTTGTTGATGAGTCACTGCGAGCGTTGTTTCAATAGAGCTGAAAGAATGAAAGAGGAGCCAGTCTATCCAACACAATATCTTTTGATTCACAAGCATTAGGAAGGAGGTACAGGAGCATCAAAATCTGAACTGCCAGACTGGGAAATAGCTTCTTCCCGCAGGTTGAGATTGATAAAAGGTATCCTGTAACCGAGTAACTCAATCCAAAATATTGATATATATTTATTTTAATTTAAAGTATGTCTATGTATATTTCTGATTATTATGTGCTGTGTATTGTGTGCACACTGTGGAACGGAGAAGTGCTGTTTTTTTAATATTTTTTAAAATTTAGGAACTTGAAAGGAATGAGGGAAAAGACGGGAGCAATGGTGAGGTGTTAAGATTGATAAAGGTAAGGGGCCTTCCCTCAGATAGCAAGGAAATTTCTGTACTTAATGCACAGGGGCTCTAGCTCGGCACAACCCACTTTCAGGAACAAAAGTAGGCAATGACATAGACAGTGCAGCTTAATTTACTGAACGAGGGATGAGAAATGATGTCCCTACATACAGACCTGCAATGTAATGCCACATTGGGCAATAAGTACGACTCACATGTGGAAAATTCTAGTCAAATTTCCAGAGTGACAAATTAGTAACCGAATCATATTCATTACTATCTTTCTTTCCTGCAAAGCACACTTTCAATCACATTTTTCAGCCAAAATTCTTATCTGTCAGGGGAACAAAGTTTCATAGGTGACCTCTAATTTTTTTTCCCACCGCCAAGATCAAAACTTACATCTACCTCAATGATTTTAAAGGCTCTTTTTTATTTTAACTTTGGTTTAAGTTCTCTGTTGTACTACTTACATGAAATTTTGACCTGCAATAAGTAATAATTAGGACCTTCAACCTGATTTTCAGAGGTCTCCGAGGCCTTCTCTCTCTAATCTCTGTGAGATGTTTGAGAAGGATTCTAACTTTAGATTTATTTTGACTAAGTAAATTTAAACAAAAAATATTGTGACACACAAAATTGCACTTATGACGTGTTTGGGCAGTGTAGAGGTTGTGAAATTTGTTAACTAGTAAATGTACCACATTATGCAAATCAGAAAATTCTAACTGACCTCTGCAGTCTACCTCTGATTAGGTTTAAAACTCAGCCATCCAACTAAATTCTTTATAATAACCTCACACACTCGGTAGATTCTCATCTCTTGTTCAGTTTACGAGCAGTGTTTTGTCAATTTTCCCCTGTCAACTTCCAACAGAACAAGTAGGAAATGTAATTCACCAAGAAGCAGATTGGTTATTTTGCAGTCTTCAGAAAAACAACACACTGGTCATTATTAACTATTTTCCCTTGAGATTTTTTTTAAACACAGTATGCTCCCCCCTCCTTGGAGATTAAAATTTGTTCATTTTCGGGATGGCGTTTGCCCATTTCTTAACATAATGGGGTGAATGTGCACACTGATCTTAAACTGTACCTTGTCCATAATATTTCGAATTACAGGGGCAGGGTCTTCTGTCCATTTAGATCTTGACACTTGGGCACAAACCACATCCATAAATAATTTATTCAGTTGGTGATTTTTCACATTAATCAGAAGTGAATTAATTATTTGTTTCTTGCACCTGTAATTTATTTTCAGTGATGTGCATTTACTGCACTTTAAGTTGTAATCAGGAAGCTGTATCATCCGCCCAAATATCACAGATTATGAAAGATATTGGCACATATTAAAAGATCAGAAAATGTTAAGTTGTACTTTGCATACTTATAGTATCTTAGCAGTGCAAAAAAAAACAAGTGATTATGTCATCCTCATTTTCTCTCAATAGGTTTACAGTTAGATTAACTCCTATCAATGACTTATAATTTATTATGAGTTGATTGATTCAGAAGTCTCTATGTTAAGAAATATAATCATTAAAAAGAGAATATATCAAAAGTACTCAGCATTTTAGTGTCCCAAAATATTTTTGTGTAAAACCTAGTCACCTTTTTATTTTTTAACATTTAAAAATATTAAAGGTGCAATGGTTTTCAGATTGAAACTGATTTATTCTTTCTGTGTAACAAAAATCTTGACTTTTAAGTGTTCTTCTCCCCTGCTCAGTCTCAGGGATGGCTTGTTTATCTTTCAGGAGTCAGTACTGTTGAAAAGCATTAGAATTTAAATCTATTTCTTGTGTTTCCAAGGACTGACGGAGGGATGGGAAGGAGAGGAATTCTGTTGTGGATTCCTATTTTTTGAATTTATACTAATTTCCTACATTAAATTTGTTAAATTTATCATAGGTCATTTATCAGGAAGGTGCAGCAGTGGGAGGTTGAGGAGGGCAAGGCTACCAGCCTCCATTTTGACAACATTTTACAGGAACACAATTGAGAGTGTACTGTCCGGGTGCATCATGTATGGTATGATAGCTGCAAAGCATTGGACTGGAAGCCAATACAGAGGATCATCAAAATAGCCGAGAGGATCATTTGGGTCTCCGTTTCCTCTGTTGATGATATTCACTGGGAGTGTTGCTTTCATGGGGCTCAAAGAATTATTGATGACCTTTCCATCTAACACACAGTAACTTTGACCCACTATCATTAAGTACTGGAGCATCAAAATCAGGACTACCAGGCTGGGAAATAGCTTCTTCCTGCAGACTGTGAAATTGATGAACAGACCATCTGAAAATGAGTAAATCATTCCAACATATTTATATATATTTATTTTAGATTACATCTTTATGTATATATGTGATTATTAAGTGCTGTACATTTGCATGTGCATGTGGTCTGGAAAAATGCTGTTTTATCTGGTTGTATATGTACAGCCACAAACGAGCCTGTAGCTGACGTGGACATTTACCCCTCCATAAATCTTCGTCCGCGAAGCCAAGCCAAAGAAAGAATATGTACAGTTAGATAATAAAAATGAACTTGTGGGTTTACATTTGTTAAAAATGCTTTCAAATTTTAGATTTATTATTAGTTGGCTTGCAAGATGGACTTTAATTTCAATATTTATTTATGTGGGATCCAAATCCAGGCCAAAAAGCTGTCCACTTCAGAAATGTGAAGTGCAGATCACACTTTAATTATTGGTGTAATTTTACATCCAATTAGTTTTCAGGGCAAAATGGGGTCTCTTATTTGTGGATCATTTGAGTTGAAAATGACTTGGATCATTCGGGTTTGGAGTCACTTTGCCATCCCAGTAACTCAGCAGGTGCTGACATTTCTCCTTGAGCAACTATACTGGTTATTATGGATTAATTATCTGCAGGACTTCGTGCATATTTTGTACATGATATTATTAGTTACATTTCAAAATGTGTTTTCGTGGCTGAGAAATTAGTTACAATATCCAGGTTTGCAAAAATGCTAAATAAAGGCAATTAGTTCTTAAAATTTTCCTTTTTCTGCACCAACTATGAGGGAATATGAGCAAATAGAATCAACTTTATCAGAGGAGGGATTCTTTGGCTTGGCTTCGCGGACGAAGATTTATGGAGGGGTTAAATGTCCACGTCAGCTGCAGGCTCGCTTGTGGCTGACAAGTCCGATGCGGGACAGGCAGACACGGTTGCAGCGGTTGCAGGGGAAAATTGGTTGGTTGGGGTTGGGTGTTGGGTTTTTCCTCCTTTGTCTTTTGTCAGTGAGGTGGGCTCTGCGGTCTTCTTCAAAGGAGGTTGCTGCCCGCCAAACTGTGAGGTGCCAAGATGCACGGTTTGAGGCGATATCAGCCCACTGGCGGTGGTCAATGTGGCAGGCACCAAGAGATTTCTTTAGGCAGTCCTTGTACCTCTTCTTTGGTGCACCTCTGTCACGGTGGCCAGTGGAGAGATCACCATATAACACGATCTTGGGAAGGCGATGGTCCTCCATTCTGGAGACGTGACCCACCCAGTGCAGCTGGATCTTCAGCAGCGTGGACTCGATGCTGTCGACCTCTGCCATCTCGAGTACTTCGACGTTAGGGATAAAAGCGCTCCAATGAATGTTGAGGATGGAGCGGAGACAACGCTGGTGGAAGCGTTCTAGGAGCCGTAGGTGATGCCGGTAGAGGACCCATGATTCGGAGCCGAACAGGAGTGTGGGTATGACAACGGCTCTGTATACGCTTATCTTTGTGAGGTTTTTCAGTTGGTTGTTTTTACAGACTCTTTTGTGTAGTCTTCCAAAGGCGCTATTTGTCTTGGCGAGTCTGTTGTCTATCTCATTGTCGATCCTTGCATCTGATGAAATGGTGCAGCCGAGATAGGTAAACTGGTTGACCGTTTTGAGTTTTGTGTGCCCGATGGAGATGTGAGGGGGCTGGTAGTCATGGTGGGGAGCTGGCTGATAGAGGATCTCAACTGTATTAGAGGAGGAATTAAATAACAGCAAAGGAACAGTGATAATAATTTTGTGGAATTGAAATACTTACCCATTAAGTAGCCAACAGAGACTAATGGTTGGAAAATTGTTCAGTTATTTACTGCTCACATATTCACTATTTGAGACAATTTTCTTTACAAGTATAAATAAAGCAAGTGAATTGCCTAAAGACACAGGTTCCTTCCACTTCAACCAGGGATAAATTCTGCAAGACACCAATGTGCTGGAGAAAAACAGCAGGTCATGGCAGAATCCATATTAAGTCAAGGGTAACCACCTTTTCAGGCCTAGGCCCTTTGGCAGGAATCAGTGGCAGCTTCAGTTGTGTTTTGGCTTATTAAGGGCTGTCAATCTTTTATTTCCACAAATGGGTACTGGTGTTTTGGATAGGTAGATGGATGGGAGGGGTATGGGGGAGAGGGGCTTGTTCTGGGTGATAATCTGGCACACACTAGAAGGGCTGTCAATCTTTTATTTCCACAAATGGGTACTGGTGTTTTGGATAGGTAGATGGATGGGAGGGGTATGGGGGAGGGGGGCTTGTTCTGGGTGATAATCTGGCACACACTAGAAGGGCTGTCAATCTTTTATTTCCACAAATGGGTACTGGTGTTTTGGATAGGTAGATGGATGGGAGGGGTATGGGGGAGGGGGGCTTGTTCTGGGTGATAATCTGGCACACACTAGAAGGGCTGAGATGTTTCTGTGCTGTAATGTTCTATAATTTTATGTTACTGTGGTGATACACCACTAGCCTACTGCAGGGGGGGCGATCTCTGTACCTGCAGGAAGATCAGCGAAGATCGACCACACTTGGCCGGCTGTCAATCAACCGCCCACGATATAATCCTGAGCCGGCCACTCCCGAGCCAGTCACTTGGGAGCTACCACTATAGCTTTTAAATGAATAAAGTCTGTTGTACAGTCTTTCTTGAGTTTTGTGTTGGCTTCCTGCTGCAGCCGTGCATCACAGTTACCCATCTGGCTGGAATCATAACTGATTCATTGGAGCATCTCAGAACTGGGAAACTAATTTCATTTTTATTCTTTCCATTTCCTTATCCCAGGAAAAACAAGTTCGAAGGCACTGGAGTTATATCCTGACTTATTCAATGGACTAGGAATACAGTTCAGATGAGCAAGGTAGTTCATAAACTTACTCTTTCATTGAGAAAGGTCAACAGTTGTTATGATTGCATTGCTCCTTCAGAGGTATTTTAATTGTTCAACCAGCACCTGGAATAAACTCCAAAATTGCAGAATTGTGATTAAGGCTCAGTTCAAGGAAAGAGTAACAGAAAATAGCTCACAGACTTGGCTCTCTAAAGCGTGAGCAAAATGCTTTCTAGAAGTAAACCACAATAAATGCCTGTCCTGAATGTTATCTAACGGCATTCAGCTGCATTCTTCCATGACATTTAGGCACAATTCTATTGGTACAAAGACTCTCAGATGATCACTGAACTTTATGGCACTGGAGTGACAAGCTGCATTAATTATGCTGGAGAAAACTTTAGTCTATTTCATGCTGCTTTGAGGGGCATTTTGATACTGCGCTGCAGTGTTTGCCAGCTGTGGCAAGTATTTAAATGGTTACCTGCTATTATTCATTCATATTGCCATGAACTGCTGGTAAATACGTCTAGACCTCTTCCATACAAATGATTCACAAGATTACACGGCTAAGGTCACACACAAAGAAAACTAACTTGACAGCCCAATCACTTTATTGATCCATTAACAATGAAGATGAATTGCTGGGGAGGGGGTAGTTAGAATGATTATAATAATAATTCCTTAACCTGTTTCTTTATTAATTTGCCTCTTTGTAAAAAGTATTTACACCCATCGCAAGCTTTCCAAGAATTGGCAACATTCGTAGAATTATGTTGCAATTCTTCTCTCACTTGAATTAGGATGCAATGGTACATTTTGGTGAAAATCATATCACAACCTTATGTTTTTCTGAAGTTTGCTTGATACTATTTTGATGAAGGAAGTGTCTCTTAAATTGTCAGTAGCAGTAGCTGCAATATTAAATACCACATTATTCTTGAAAGGGCCTTAGATTCCTTAAATCCAATAATAAACTGCATCTTTAATAAATATGTAGAATTCAACTGTGAAATCAACCTCATAAATCATTTCTACCCCAACCCCTCAATATTTTGGGGATTTATTTTTGTTTAAACATGAAGCAAAGATAACATTGGTTGAACTGGTGCTTTGGGAGTGAGGTTGGTGACTGTTCTAATAATGATGGGGAAACTGATTTGTTCCAGGTGTGAAGTCAATGCCAATTTTACCTTCTTCAGACTTTCTGACCACTTTCATGTACTCAATGATAACAGGAAAAATGTTCAAAATTAATAACAAAAATGGAAACCAATGCTTCTTGTCAAGATAAGTTTTAAATCATTTCAATTTCTTAGGATTATCAAGTGAATGGATTAAATGTTCACATATTACATGTGTACATCACAATCATTTCTAAGTTCACCTTTTTTTAAAGTTTTACTTTTGAACATACTGTTAGGCTGTAAATTTTGAATATTTCGTTATTTTGTGCTTTGTAAATTGAATTAATGGCTGTTTTCATTTGAATTGTTCCACATCCACTCTTGTGTTTGTAATATTGGATGCAGAATTCAAACAGAAGTGCAAGTTCAAAGCATTGAACTGGAGTGAATTGAAGTGGAGCTAATGGCTTAGTAATCAAGCTCTTATGTTCGGGTTTAACTAACCAAAGATACAATACTTCAGACAAAAACTCCTGTACTTTATCCATAGATTTCCTTTAAATCAGAAAAAACTAAAGAAGTAACAAATCCATTGATTTTTCTGTTGAATTCAGCTCAATTATGCTGATTTGTAAGCTCTTTAAAATTGGATTTAGGAATTATTTTGAAAAATTGAGACTGCCAACCCCTACAATAAATCAAATTACTTGATTGACTTCATATATATACCATTGTTAAAGTTACACTAATTAAAATTGGTGTATTCCCTTCTGCTGTTTACACAATTGAGTAAAAAAAAGATATCAAGCCACAATGCCTTAAGGCATGCATTTCATAATGGTGTCTAAGAAAATGAAATCAGACCTATAGCTAATCTCTGAGGGAGATTTCCAGATAATCTTCTTGAGTTTGTGTTTTGTTGCTGCAATGCAAATTGCACATTTCATCGTAAAATAAGTGAAATCAAGTCCAGCACTTTTGCCTCAAAGGCAGAAAATGCTGAAGTACATCAAGGGGCATCATTGAGTGCAAGCAGGGGCTGTGAAGATTCATAACAAAATTCTGGCAGATGATAGAATGGGGGATATTCCAGCTGGTGTCTCAGTTACCAGGAAACTTTAATTGTGTGCAATCTATGCAAGGTACACAGTTTTTGACATAATGACACAGCCTGAAGGGTAAATTAATATTTCCTCCATAGGTGCAGCAGCAATTGTCGTTGTCAATGTAAACTGGATGGCAAGTGACACAACCCTAAAGAGCTGTACTGTTACCCACTATCAGCGGGTCTGAGAGGATGCAATATCAATTCAGCTTCACTCATTCTACAAGAAACCATACAATGTATGTTCTGTTCGCTGACTGCCTTTGGAACAAGATCAGCAAAGAACAAAGCTGCTACAGTGCTGCCATTCCCTGTGGTTTGGTAAATCTACTGGCAAATTATATGGTCAGGACACATAGGGATTTGAGAGCAATTCTCATGTAAGTCATTCCAAACTGAAAGACTGCCAGTGGATAAGTTATAATACAATTCCATTCAATGTTATGTTTGTAAATGTTCAGACTATAAAGGGATTTTGAGATGAGGGTTTCATGGTAAACTCCTCGCCAACAGAAAAGCAAACAGCAGCAAAACAAAGATCTGAACCACTCAATCTCACAGTTTGCAGACATGATTATGCCCATGGCAAAACAAACATTCTCTTGGGTTTAACACTAAAGGTCATCATAACCTCCTAAGTGATCTAGAGATAGAGGACTGTCTCAATCTGCAACTTACAAATCCCCAAAAAGATGTTTTGCAACAGACTACTCCATAAATGCAAGTATGAGGTCGGGCATACTAATAAAGAATTAGGGTTGTTCTGAAGCTTTGGTGCTGTGCTGTCTATCTCCAGGTTGTTGTCACTTGATTCCTATGTGTCAGCTTTTAAGCTTGCTTAATGGTAGGAGTTTTGAATTATAAAGGGTTTTTTTAGGGGTGGTTTTTTTTCCTCTCTTCTTTTGAATCTTACAATATCATATAACTGTATTGTTCAATTGTGCATAATAAAAATATTGTGCACCAATAAAAATATTTTAAAAAGAAAAATCTATGCCCAAAATTCTTCATGAAAATTGGGGCACTGGGTTACGCTCCCCCCACCCCAATGTTTGGCATATTGTAATTCATTACATTTTCCAGTAGTCTTTTTTGGGGGGTAAAAAAAATCCAGTTTGATTGTCGGGTTTGTCCGCTGCAACAGCAAAGACCTCCAAGTGGCTAACCATTTTAATTTCACACACCATTCCCACATCAACATGTCTGTTTACAGCCTCATCCACTGCCAAACCAAGGCTACCTGCAAATTGGAGGAGCATCACCCTATATTCTGACTTGGTACTCCAACCAGGCAGCATTAATGTTGACTTCTCCAGTTTCCATTAACCCCCAACTCCCCTCAAGGTCTCTTTCGTTACCGTCCCTCTGTCTCTTTTCCTTCAGCTCCTGTCCCTTTCAAAGAACATTACAGCACAGTACAGGCTCTTTATCCCAGGATATTGTGCCAACCAATGTACTCAACAATCTGAACCTTCTGTATCTTATTCCCCTAGCCCTCTATTTTCTTGCATCCATGTACCTGTCTTTTAAATGACCCTATTGTACCAGCTTCAGCTACCACCCTTTGCAATGCATTCCAGGCACCCACTGCTCTCTGTTTCTCCCTAAACCTTTTTCCCCCTTCCTTAAAGAGATATCCCCTGGTATTTGTTACTGTTGCCTCAGGAAAAAGGTGCTGGCTGTCCACCATCTCGATGCCTCTCATAATCTTGTAGACCTCTATTAAGTCACCTCTTATCCTTCTTCACTCCAAAGAGAAAAGCCCCAGCTCTATTAACTTTGCCTCATAAGACACATTTTCTAATCTAGGCAATATCCTGGCAAATCTCCTCCATACCTTCTCCAAAGCTTCCACCTCTTTTCCAAAGCTTGCACCTCCTTCCTGTAACAAGGCAATCAGAACTGAACACGATATTCCAAGACTGGCCCAACCAGAGATTTACGGAGCTGTAACATTACCTAAATTCCCCTGCTAATGAAGGCCAGCATTCCATAAGCCTTAACTACCCTAGTAACCTCTGCAACAACCTTGAGAGATCTATGGATTTGGACTCCCATACTTTTAAGAAATCTGCCATTAACCATGTTCTTCATCTTCAAGATTAAAATGCATCACTTCACACTTAAACAGATTGAACTCTATCTGCCATTTTTCAGCCCATCTTGTCTATATCCTGTTGTAACCTATGATAATCTTCTACACACTTTGTGTGTCTTAGTTATGGCAGCCTTTGGAAATGCGTCTGAATATAGTGTTTACCATCAGAGACTGAAGACTTTGCAGAGGTGGACTTTTTGCAGAAGGGCATGTCTTCAGCTGCCGTCCTCGAGATCTGTGGTCTACCCAATGCAGCACATATTCCTCCAGAAATGGAGTTCTACTAGCAATAGTTGCAACTTGTTGCAAAATCACACAAGAGTGTTGGGCATATTTTGAATCAAGCCATGGGATTTGGAAGGTCTGCAGCCACTTGAGGCTGACCAATTACATCTCCCAACGTCTACAACAGTATAGTACAATGTACTCCTGGTGTCACTGTCGGCATTCAATTTGTGCTGAATGATCCAGTCTGTGCCACTGAGGAAGAATGTGTGGTCCTCAAATAATTCAGGGCAACATTGGAGATTTAATTTTTTTTTAAAGCACAGTAACAGGCCCTCCCAGCCCAAATATCCTAATTAACCTACAACCCCCTTATGTTTTGAAAATCAAAGGAAACCAGATCTCCCAGAGGAAACCCATGCAGACATGGGAAGAACATACAAACTCCTTACAGACAGTGCTGGATTTGAACCTGGGCTGCATGCACTGTAATAGCTGTGCGCTAACTGTGCTGCCCCCTACATATGGATTATATTTTACCTGGAATTGATCACCTGCAAGATCCAACCTGGAATAATTATTGGTTCTAAGTGAAATTTATGAATAAATATGGGCAATAATTCTGGGTCATGTCCTCACCTGCAGAGAGGTTTTCCAGGGTTTAGCCTTAATAACAATTTAAATTTTAAAATCTCTACTGCAGAACTCAGTGGCAGTCATTCAAATTGAACATGCTATCTAGATTATGTTTTACATATGCAATTAAGTACAATTTTAAGTGACAGGTATATTTTATTTTCAGAAACCTTCATGGTCATGGGGTATGTTAGGCAGAGGGGATATGGTGATTGAGAGAGCAAAATTAGCATGAGAGAAACATCAGGAAAATGAGAGAGTGAGGGTAGGAGAGCAAGAGAAAGATGAGGAGATACAGATAGAGTGAGAGATATACAGTATATGGATATGCATACACAATATATACAGAGAGATAGAGAGCAAAAGAAAATTAATGCAAAAAAAATCCAAATATAAATTTGAATTAAAAATATCCTTATTGAATGTTCAGTTCCAGTGAATTGTAACATTAAAAAAAAATTATTTAAGTTGCAGGCAGAATCCAACATGGTTGACCATCCTGCATAATATCTTGCACACATTGAAAACCATTTAACAGCTAAATCCTGGTTGTGCTGAAGAAACTCAGCAGGTCATGCATCTATAGGAAGTAAAGGGTATCCAACATTTCAAGCCTAAGACCTTCGTGCAAAAAGCAGGCAGACTTCTGAATAAAAAGGTGGGGGAGAAAGGTGCAGGGGCAAGAGCACAGGCCAGTAGGCAAGAGGTCATAGGTAGATATAGGTGGGAGGACAGAAGAAAAAATATCTGAGAAGTGATCTGAGAAGGGGGAAGAGGCAGCTCAGAATGAAGGAAAGGAAGGGAGTGGGGAGCTGGAGAAAAGGAGATTCAGGGATAGGGAAAGAGAGAGATTCAGGGGAGAGGTTTACAGAATCTGGAGAAGTCGATATTAATGCCAACTGGTTGGAGAGTGCTCAAAAGGAATACTAGGTGTTGTTCCTCCAATTTGCAGGAAGTTTTGGTTTGGTAATGCATGAGGTCATGGGCAGATATGGCAGTGTAGGAATTGGGGGCAGAATTAAAATGGTTGGCACTGAGAGATTCCTGTTATTGCAGCGGGCAGAGCGAAGATGTTCACCGAAATGATCTCCTGATCTGCATCAAATATCTCCAATGTAGAGGATGCCACAATGGGAGCAATGGATACAGTAGATGGCCTCTGCAGATTCACGTGTTGCTTCACTTGGAAGGCTTGTTTGGAATCCTGAATGGTGGCACAAGTTAGCATTTCCTGTGATCACAGGAGTAGGTGCCAAGGTGACAATTAGTGAGAAGGGATGAATGGACAAGGGAGTCACAGAGGGAGCAGTCCCTACGAAAAATGGAGAGAAGAAAATATGTCTGGTGGTGGAATAACGTTGTCAGTGTTAAAAATCATAGAGGATAATATATTGGATGCGGAGTCTGGTGAGGCGGTAGGTGAGGACAAGGGGAATCCTATGAGGCCAACTATTGTTGTATCATTTGCAAACCTGATGATTCTGTTTAAACAGTATCTGTCATTTATAGATGGTGCTGGCAACCTCTCTGAATGCAGTGATTATGTATTGTACTGAGACTTGTCTTTAGTGGCAAAATGAGGAGGGCAGAACAAAACGGAGTCTGTTCAACTTAGGTCTCTGAGGCAGACATTAGGAAATTCACACTCCTCCTTTCCAGCTTAGAGTGTGCCCCAAACCTCCCAAAGGAAAATCATTGCTGCCTTAGTAGCTCAGTGGAACAAGCACCCCAACGCAGATAAATTGCACAGGGAATCATGGCAGACACAGAAAGTTTTCAAATGATCTCTTCTTCTTTCTTTCTTTTCTTTGGCTTGGCTTCGCGGACGAAGATTTATGGAGGGGGTAAAAAGTCCACGTCAGCTGCAGGCTCGTTTGTGGCTGACCAGTCCGATGCGGGACAGGCAGACACGATTGCAGCGGTTGCAAGGGAAAATTGGTTGGTTGGGGTTGGGTGTTGGGTTTTTCCTCCTTTGCCTTTTGTCAGTGAGGTGGGCTCTGCGGTCTTCTTCAAAGGAGGCTGCTGCCCGCCAAACTGTGAGGCGCCAAGATGCACGGTTTGAGGCGTTATCAGCCCACTGGCGGTGGTCAATGTGGCAGGCACCAAGAGATTTCTTTAGGCAGTCCTTGTACCTTTTCTTTGGTGCACCTCTGTCACGGTGGCCAGTGGAGAGCTCGCCATATAATACGATCTTGGGAAGGCGATGGTCCTCCATTCTGGAGACGTGACCCATCCAGCGCAGCTGGATCTTCAGCAGCGTGGACTCGATGCTGTCGACCTCTGCCATCTCGAGTACCTCGACGTTAGGGGTGTGAGCGCTCCAATGGATGTTGAGGATGGAGCGGAGACAACGCTGGTGGAAGCGTTCTAGGAGCCGTAGGTGGTGCCGGTAGAGGACCCATGATTCGGAGCCGAACAGGAGTGTGGGTATGACAACGGCTCTGTATACGCTTATCTTTGTGAGGTTTTTCAGTTGGTTGTTTTTCCAGACTCTTTTGTGTAGTCTTCCAAAGGCGCTATTTGCCTTGGCGAGTCTGTTGTCTATCTCATTGTCGATCCTTGCATCTGATGAAATGGTGCAGCCGAGATAGGTAAACTGGTTGACCGTTTTGAGTTTTGTGTGCCCGATGGAGATGTGGGGGGGCTGGTAGTCATGGTGGGGAGCTGGCTGATGGAGGACCTCAGTTTTCTTCACTTAGGTAACAACTGCATTGGTATTGCCACTGTTTGAAATGGGACACTTTTTACTGCTCTTGAAACAGAGGAAAGTCAAAAAAATTTAGAGCTGCTTTTAAATAGCAAAATATTTCCTGAGTTCAGCGATTCATCATGTTCCCTCCACAGCATGATGGAATTTTCAATTTTTGTACTACCTTTTTTAAAAAAAGATACCCACAAGCTTATGCATCATCAACAATTTTGAGATGCTACAATAAAACAGCAGAAGTTTTCTTACCAGATATTTTTCTGGTCCTTTGAAGCAAGGAGGGGAAATAGAAATGATGGAAAAAAAAAATCAAGGAACAAAAAGTAGGAGTGAGTTCCATCCTTGATAATACTGCAAAGTAAATTGCATTTAAGTGAATACTTCAATCAAACAGTATTTAGTTCTTATGCACTATTGAACAAACATGCCTTTTCAGACACACTGGTGATTCTAAAAATGACTGATGCTCAGGAAAATCCACAATTATTTTTGCTTTAAGATCTACCAATAATTTGAAATTAGGTAATGAGGCATTGTGGAAAAATTCTTTACAATTAAAAGGATTAACTGGAAGTATTATGTAATGTAATATATGAAATCTCATTGATTGAAACTGATTATATATTAATGGTCTGTGCTTCTTCAGACATGTTTTTGTTTTCCCCCCACCACCAACTAAAAAAATATACAATTTAATATAAAGGGGAAAAAAAAAAATTTCTTCACTCTTTGCCAAAGGCTCAGATTTGTTATCAGTTAATATCCTAGTTCTTTTAGTTTTGTGGTTACTGCATTCCATCAAAATAGCTCAGGCTACTCTTTCAGACCCAGGGAGGTACTGAAAATTAATTTTGAAAATACAGGATGACTAGAAAATTTTGTTACATGCAAGTATTTTAAATACAGAAGTTTGGACAATTTCAACATCAGGAAAAAATATATTTGGCACAATTTACACACAAAAAATAGGACAGCAAACTCCCAGAAATAATTGAATGGATTAACATGATCAACAGAAAAGGAGCTACAGGCTCCCATCCATCGCAAACTTCAAGAAAAAAGCAAGCATCATAAAGGACCCCCATCACCCTGGTCACAATCTCTTCTCACTGTTACCTTCACGCAGAAGTTACAGAAGCCTGAAGACCAGGACCTCTAAGTTAAGTTCAGAAACAGTTTCTTTCTAACAGCGAGTAGGCTCTTGAACTTCCTCTTGTTATACTAATCATGGATTGTTCCAACACCATAAAATGAATGTCTGCACTATAGCAAGACACTTTTTGTGCACTAGGATTACTGTGAATATTTATTATCTATCTTTTGTATTCATTGTTTCTTTTAATTTAATTCAAATGGTTGACTGTAACAGCTTTTTCTTCACAGGTACCTGATTGATTGCAAGAAGAATTTTGGTGCATATGTACATTGTACAATGTACATGACAATAAACTCACGATCATGATCCATAGGCTTTTTCTAATCTTTAATTTTAACAATTAATTGTTAACTCAATAAATTATAAATAGAAGTTAATTACAATTTATCTCCATCTTTCACACCCTTTCCTCTCCATTGAAAGGCATTACTGAATTAGTGGTGGATCAAGCAGATTTCACAGTCTGACAACTATGAGAAATTGGTGACTTGACACCAGAGTAGAATTGGGAAGATGCGTTGAGGTTCCATTGGGAAGTTCAGTACTGATACATTCACATGAGTACCCTTCAGGGCCAACCAGGATCAATTTAGTACTCCCCGCAAAAATGTTATGAGCTACTCTTTTTATCAGCATGGGTTCAATTAAATGCAATCAGCATTCACTGAGATTTAAAGAGCAGGAATTTAAATTTCAGAATGTTTTAGTAGATCTGGATTTTGACTCAATACTGAAGAGAATGCACTAAATAAACCATGTCATGGATAAATGAATTGAAAACTCAAGGCTACTGTGGGAAGCCAGAGTGTAGATTGCTGAGGTACTGGCAATGATCTTCACATTGTCACTAGGAGCAGAAGTACTGGAGGACTGGACGGTTGATAAATGTTGTTCCGCTGTTCAAGAAAGGGAGTAGAGTTAACCCAGGAAATTATAGACCAGTGATTCTTGAGTGGTGGGCAAGCTGTTGAAGAAGATCCTGAGAGACAGGATTTACAAGTATTTAGAGAGGCATAATCTGATTGGGGACGGTCAACATGGTTTTGTCAGGTAAAGGTCGTGTCTCATGAGCCCGATTGAATTATTTGAGGTTGTAACAAAGAACATTGATTTAGTGTAGATCCATTTCAGTAAGGCATTTAATAAGGTTTCCCAATGCAAGATTCATTCGGAAAATAAGGGGGCACTGAATCCATAGATGCCTGGCTTTCTTGATACATAATTGGCTTGCCCAGAGAAGGCAGCGGTGGTTGTAGATGATTTAAATTCTGCACGGTTGAGGACCAAAGGTCTTCCACAGGGATCTGTTCTGAGACCCCTCCTTTTTGTGATTTTTATAAATGACCTGGAAGAGGAAGTGGAAAGGGGGGGGGGGTTAATAAATTTGTGGATGTTGTGAAAAGTGGTAGTGGTGTGGATAATCTGGAGGGTTGCCAGAGGTTACAGCAGGACATTCATAGGATGCAGAGCTAAGATGACATGTGGCAGATGGAGTTTAACCTAGAAAAGTGTGAAGTGGTTCATGTCAGTACGCCAAATTTGAAGGCAGAATGCAATATTAATGGGAGGACTCTGAGCAGTGTGGATGAACTGAAAGATCTTGGGTTCAGAGTCCAAAAGACACTCTAAGCTGCTGCACAGGTTGCTAAGAAGGTGTGTGCTGTGTTGGCCTTCATTAACCATGGGATTGAGTTCAAGAGCCGTGGGGTAACGTTGAAGCTATACAACACTTAGAAGATTATGTTCAGTTCTGGTCACCTCATTACAGGAAAGATGTAGATGCCATGGAGAGAGTGCAGAGGAGATTTACAGGGATGTTGCCTAGAATGGAGAACATGCTTTATGAGGACAGGTTGAATGATCTTTTCTCCTTGGAGTGAAAGAGGATGAGGGTGACCTGATAGAGGTGAACAAAACGATGAGAAGAATCTTGTGGATGGCCAGAAACTTTTTCCCAAGGCTGAAATGCCTACATGAGGGGGAAGAGTTTTAAGGTGTCTGAGAGTAAGTGCATGTTAAAGGGAAGTTCTATGCACAGAGAGCCCTCAACAGTAGGATATTTTAAGAGACTATTAGATAGGTACATGGAACTGATAAAAATAGAAGGTTATGCAGTAGGGAAATCTGAAACAGTTGTTAGAGCAGGTTATTAGGTCAGCACAACATTGTGAATTGAAGAGCCTGTACTGTAGATTTCTTTGTTCTGTGTATTATTCACAATTCTGTAAAGAGATTTTGAACATTACCAAAAAAAATTTTGATCTTTCAAGTGAAAGTGTAATAGTACAGCTTATACCTTCGAATGCAGCCAAGCCTTTGGTTTCCCTTTTCTTCATAAGGATATACAGAAACATACAATACTCAATCTGGTTTTAATGGTCATGCCCAAAAACCACAGCACTGGAAGTCAGTAACCTATCAAGACCATTTCCATGCACTTTGTAATCATTCACACGTCTTGAAAGAAAGGACACATTTTCATGCAGTGTAGCATTCCTTTTCAGTGAGTGACATGCTACCCTAACACGAACAAGTTGCCAAAACATAACACGAGCATGCATCATTCCCAGGCTGAATGCCAAAATGTGGTCTCCATTGGTACTTCTCTAGAGACACTCTTCAATGCTGCATTTGTATGAACATCCTTTAAAAAATAGTCACTTGGTTTCAGAACATAGCATTATCTGTGAATTGCACATCATCCAGGGCCTTTGTGGAGGTAACATAAATGCCTGTTAGATGTTGTTCTTATTCTCAGTTTCATTCCACTCCTTATTGAACTGCATTTCAAACATACCAGTGGGCAATAGTATATCTGGATTGGCATCTGATCAAAGAACCTCAACTTCGGTACAGGATAAAGTGTAACAAACTGCTGCCATGCCTTAGACAGTGCTGTCTCGTGCTGGACACAAGGTCAGTAATGTTTGAAACAAGAAACATATGGGTTGTTCATCCTGAATGAGTGATGGCAAGGCAAGACGCCTGAATGACAAACATTCTTCCTTCAAATCCTCAGGAGCCAAAATGCAATAATATTGATCATGTCATCTGCAATTGAATGGTTAATTCCCTTGCTGCACTTTACATGGAACATGGAGCAGAGCAACTGGCTGTTGTTCATTTTCCACAAATATTTATGATCCATTTGATTATCTGCCATCCTTGTCTATCAACAAAATCCTCCTATCTTATCCCTCTCATTTGCTACCCCTAAAACACTTCATCTCAACAATTTCCTGTGGTAGTGAGTTCCAAATTCACACCACTCTCCATCTACTCTTGGTGGGTACTTAATATTGGAGTTCCTTCTTCCTCTCTCTGCTTCACCCTGGTCAAAACCTTCCAGAATATTAAAAACCACAATTAGATGATGCTTCAGTTCTATCCCGTGTATCATTTCCTGACAAACAAACGATCTCCTTTCTACATTATCATGTCTCGTATTACGGCTGTCTGGAAGTCGGCCTTACAAAATTCACACATCATTGCCAAAACCTTTGTGATAGAAAATAAAATGCATTCTCATAGAATTTGTGTGGGGGCGAAAAACTAAATAAATCAACACAAAATGTATTTATTTTCAGCCCAATGTTTCTTGCTATTTGTGCAGATATTATGGTTCTCAACACGGAAAATGGAGGGGAAGTCTGGGACCAAAGGTACCAGAGGGCACAGAAACCTCCCTTTGGAATAGAGATAAGGAGGAATTTATTTACTCTGTGGATGTTCAGACTGTGGAGGTCATTGCCATGGATGGTTGTGGAGGCCAAGTCATTGAGTACAGGAACAGAATCAAGGGATACTGGGAGAAGGCAGGAGAATGTGGTGAAAAAGGATAGTAAATTAGCCATGATGGAATGGTGGGCAGAGTCAATGGGTCAAAAGGTCCAATTCCACTCCTATGTCTTATAGTCTCAAATCACGACACGGACCATTTTCTAGGAACAAAATATTCCCATAATGCCAGTACACAGTGCTCAACATTTGGCATATAAAAGGTTAGATACAAACTTAACATCAATTCTCAACTTTTATTTGTATCCCTCCAGAAATAAAACAGAGTTATTTTCTTTCTTATTACCTATTAATTTGCATTGTATCTTCATTAATTTTATGCTTGAAATCCTTTTGCTCCTCAGTGCCAACTGGATTTTTTTTAAAAGAAATTAATGACTTCATTTAATCGGCATGAATTTAGCAGAGTTTTGTCACCAGTTTCTCATGGAACTTCCAGATTTTCTCAGCTCAAGTGGTGGTCAATTTTGGGATTCCAGCACCAAATCAACTGGCTGACCCTCCACTAGCCTTGGCCAGCTGTGTCCTCCTGCAGATCCAAGATCCCAATCAGGATTGTGGAGAAGAATAACGCAAGTTGCTTGTTCTTTAACTAATTGTTTGGTTTGGCTTAATGATGCTGATGGCATGCATATATGATATACAATATATTAAATATAATATGTATATATACACATTTTGACTTGAATTTCTTTGACCTTCATTGTTTAATATTATTTAATGAAGACCTTCATTAAAACAACATTATTTTACTGAATTGGGTTAATTCAAGAGTCTGGTAACGGCAGCAAGAAACTGATTTTGAATTCTGGAAGTGCGCAATCTCACACACTGACTTTTGAAATTCATTCTTGACGGGATGGGGTGGAAGAGAGTGTGGCCGGGCTGGGATGAGTCTTTTAATGCCTTTCCAAAGCAGCTGAAGTTAGAGAAGGCGTCGAAGGGGATGGGAGTTGTTTGATGGCCGCAATTTCTTGCGGTCTTGGGCAGAGCAGTTCCCGTCCCAGGCAGTGCTGCACTCTGATAGGATGCTTTCAATGGTGACATGCCAAATTTTCTCAGGCTTTTGAAAGAACAGATGTACTGCTGCACTTTCTTGGTCACACAACACTGACATGGTGGACCAGGACAGATCACTGGATAGGTTTACACCGAGGAATTTATAACTGTCTACTACCTCCACATCAGCACCTACATTAACAGAATTATCCTGAACTTAAAATGGTAATAACTTTTTCAAAATATTGCCAGATAAATGAAATTGATTTATAGGAAAGACTGGAAACTTCAGCCATGCTATTTACTATAAATAAACTGCACTCGAGTTCTCAATTATGAGAAATACCATTGTGACTTTAATGATGACACACAATTTTCCTTTCTAACGCCTTTCCAAGAAAGCAGACCATTCTCACTCTCTTAAAAAACACCAGACCTACCATGGGACTTCAACATGAAGCAATATGAATTAAACAAAGGAGTTTCTTAATTCATTCCAATAATATGTTGCAATATCATTCTCTATCTTTGTTTTAGTCTGATAATTTGAAGGTGGTTAGAACACTCAGCATGAAGTTTACAGCCTTGTAATGTAAAATAGAGAAGTTCGATATGTGTCCATGAAATGTATACTTCATAAAACACGAATCCAACTTCCATAAGGCTTTTTCAGGTGGCCAGAATACCCTGATGTAAAGCCGCATATTCTACCTCTATGCGGCTGTCGGGGGTACCCACCTGAAAGAGCCTGATGCGCCTCCGAGACGTACTCGCCAACCCTCCTCTGGGAGGGTTAATCTGTGGATCGGCGAAGTCCCCGACGCACACCTGAATGCAGCCACCTGAAAGCGGCTGCTAAGGGGTGGGCTGATGACACTATCAACCGGCGACCCAACTCACTGCTGCCTGACAGTCCCCAGCCACACGACCTGACAGCCCCCCTCCCTGCTGCTCCTGCCCTAACGTCCCCCACTGTCTACCCCTGCCCCAACGCCCCCCATCGGATACCCCTGCCCAAATGTCCATGGCAACTGCCCCTGCCCCGATGGTTCCCGCCGGCCATCCCTGCCCTGTCTTCTGCCGCTGGCCGCCCCTGCCCCAACAGCCGCTGCTAGCCGCCCCTGCCCCAAAGTCCCCTGCCGGCCGTCCCTGTCCCGATGTACCACTGACCTCCCCAGTATGGCAGGGTCTGTCAGGCCTTCAGGGGGCTTCAGGCAGTGGGGAGGGGGACTGTCGGGCTGCGTGGAGGGGAGCTTCAGGCAGAGGGGCAGGGGCAGCCGGTGGAGAAACGTCAGGGCAGGGGACGTCGGGGCAGGGGGGGCCGGTGGGGGAACGTCAGGGCAGGGTGGGCCGGCGGGGGAACATCGGGGCAGGGGCAGCTGGCAGGGGAATGTCGGGGCAGGGGCAGCCGGCGGGGGAATGTTGGGGCAGGGGTAGCTGGAGGGGGAATGTCAGGACAGGGGTGGCCGGCAGGGAACATCGGGGCAGGGGCAGCCGGCGAGGGATGTCGGGACGGGGCGGCCAATGCAGGCTGTTACAGCCTGTCTGGCCACTCCTACAC
The DNA here is from genome assembly GCF_036971445.1 of Narcine bancroftii. Taxonomy (NCBI): domain Eukaryota; kingdom Metazoa; phylum Chordata; class Chondrichthyes; order Torpediniformes; family Narcinidae; genus Narcine; species Narcine bancroftii. The sequence goes on along the minus strand of NC_091470.1, from coordinate 88,721,017 downwards.
TGGGGGCCACTCTCTGCTGCTCAAAATGCAGCATAGTAATGCCGGTCTTCCCTACCCATACACCCCCATGCATCTGGAACTGTGTGGGAAACACAGAATGGTTCCACCTGCATGGGGGATTATGAGTAGGGAAGACGGCCATTGCTATGCCACATATTTGTGATGGTTGGCACCAGTCGCCCCGCCTCCTTCAGAGCAGAGGCGCTACGAGGCGCCTCTGGAAAAACAGACCCTTTCAGGTGGGCTGTAGCAGCCTTTTAGGGCTTCCAACTGAAAGGTGAGTCTTCAGGCTGGGATCCGCTCCTGCAGCTGCCATCAAGGCAGAGGATGCACCTGAAAGCGGCTATAGTTAATTGCACCCTTTCACTGCCGAATTTCAGAACATAAATTTCAATCAATAATCAATGTATTTTTGAGACATATTTATCATTACTGAGATCTCTGATAGAAGGGAGCATTCATGGGATCAAGGAGAAATGAGTACATTTTGAGTGATGACACAATTGGAAATGTCAATTAGTGTTTGATTATTATTACCAAATCTAATCAAAATTACCCAAGGATCCTCTGCTTGGCACATTATCAAGTTGTCAGCCACCCCAAGTCAGAAGCTATGAGTTCAAGTCACACTCCAAAAGCTTGAACAGGTAAGTTAGACCTTTGCCTCAGTGGATAAAGGTGAACACTGTCAATTCTACAATGGCAACATTTAATACATCAAATTGTGTGTAAGGAGAGAAATACATTTTGGAAAGATAGCAGCTGGCATAACTCGCCATACTAATAAAGTTCAATAGTACTGTTCATTTGTATAGAAGAAATAAAATTATCTCAACGAACCACATCTAGGCTGAAAATTGCTCATGTTGTCATTACAGACTCTTAAACAGGCTTCCTCTTTTATCTGTCTCATTTGTATTTCACTTTAATGGTCTTTAATTAACATGAAAAGCAGCTGCAAAACTTGCTAACTATGAAATTGTGTACATGATCCCATTTCACTCGAGCCTGCACTTTCACGACCAGTATTTAGCCCTAAGTGTGGCTGGAGCACATTGTTGTAGTAGTGGTAGTAGTGGTTTATTTATACAGTACATTTAACACAGCGCACGTTGATCCAAAATGCTAAACATACAATTAGGAATAAATTGGTTACTATCGAAACAACAATAGACAGCCAAAATACACTGGCACAGACATCTTTCTCTATAGACTATCCAACTTAGAACATTATTTAAACCCTAACCTGTTCCTCCCGATCACAGCAATGAAGTACTTCTCAATTTCCAATGAACACCAAGTGCTACAAACACCAGACTTCAAAGTACAAGCAGTGAACACAAATAAGCCCGGTCGCAATTCCGTTTGGATGTTGCAAAAAGTCCAACTGCAGCCAGCTTAGGGCTGTTTTACCGCTGTCGGCTGGACTTCGATGTTACCGTCTGCCAGCTTCAAAGGTGAAACTACCAACCAAGTCACAGTTTCTCGAGTTGGCAAAGCAATATTTTGCCTCAAAGCACCCCCCCCCCCCCAATATTGCACTAAGAAAGAATGATTGAGCACAGTAAACCAAGGTCTACCATTTATTGAGCAAGGACATTGCTTTTGTTGAGAGGATGCCCTTGTGCTTCCACATCAGAAGGCTTAGATCTGTGGCCAGAGAAAAGCTGTTGTTGGAATTCATGACTATCTCAAAGAAGTACTTTATTTTAAGTGAGGCATTAGGTAAATGCAAAAGGTCCTGTGAAAATATCTGAAAAAAAAGTGAGTTCTGCTGCTAGTATGACAAGCATTCATTTTTGCATCTACCAGATCCTTTCTCCAAAACTGTTCAACAGGACATAGAGTTATTTTCATTCACAGTATCAGAAATTTTACATTTGATTGCAGCATTTGCATTATGCCATAGCAGCATCAATTCTTCATTCTCAACCATTACCGGACCAGGAACCTTGATGGGCTATTAGACAGGGCACAGTCCCTCAGTGTGTAGAGGCAAGAAGATCCTACTTTAGGCTTTTCCCCAGAGACTGGGAGTGGCTACATGAAGTTTCAGAGCACAAGGACGTATCCATCACAATGTGCCAGTCTGCAGCATTCTGTTGTGGTTAAAGCCGTCAACTGGAAGAACTTCAGGCTGGCTAAAACTCTATCTTTCATTCAGTTAATGATCTTCCAACAGCGGTTGGTATTCGCCTCAACATATGTCCCTGAGAACAACCGTAACTATTGCTTGGGTATTCTTAACCACCATGGGACAGATAAGTTAAATTTCCAATTTGAAAGGTATTTTCCACACATCCCACAATTTTTTTTGTTTCTTAGTTGGGTTAATTTTATATCTATCATCATAAATTTAAAATAAAAATCTGCAGTTGCTGGAAATCTGAGAGTAAATACAAAAGATACTGGAAATAACTGGCAGGTCAGGCAGCATCTATGAAAAGTGAAATTGAGTTTGCAGGTCAGGTCCAAGACCCTTCATCTGAAGTAAGAGAAAACTAATTTTCTCCACTTTCTCAGTATGCTGATGAAGGGTTTCAGAAATAGAATTAACATTTCAGCTTCCACAGATCCTTCCTGATCTGTGTGCTTTTTTAACATAAATTTAAAGGCCTTCATAAAATTTGTGGTTGCTTTAAGTTGCAGATTTAAAAATTCCAAATAATTATAACTGTTAAGATTCTTTTATGAAGTAGCACAGGAAATCAAATTTCGGCAACCAAAATATTTCCTGATCTAGCACGAATATTCAGCATTTTAGTTTCATGTTTTAAAAATTAATTGAGTTTAACCATTCTATTATGTGTAGCCTGCATATAGTTCCATTGATTCAGCAGGACTCAATTTCTACTTAAGAAGTGGCCTATCCTGAGCACATAACACCTCCTCACTTATCAGGAAGGCACAGCAGCAATTGCACTTCCTTAGAAAGCTGAGGCGGGCAAGGCTACTGGCCACCAATTTAAATTTCTGTAGCAATATTACTGTGACGTACCCTGGCCAGCTACATCACAGTGAGGTACGGTCGCTGTAGACTAGTGCATCCTATCAGAGGTTAATTCACAGAACAATTAGAGCACTGGGGTCACCCTTCCCCCATTGATGGGATTTAGCGGGACCACAGCCATAGACACCGACATACCAGTAAGTAATATCGTATTAAGAATGTTGTAAAACACAGTGATTGACAGAAACAGCGGCAAGGGTTTCAGGCAGCCAACGCATGGTCCCTTTAAAAAAGATCTGAGCTCTCAGGCACAGGGGGAGAGCTATAGGTTAAACTAAAATCCCAGAATTGAGGCTTTCACTCCCTACCATCTTCTGGGCTAATTTACAGTCTTTAGAAAATAAACTTTACGAACTCCAAGCACGATTACATCAGCAGAGGGACATCAAGGATTGCTGTGTGATATGTTTTCATGAGGCCTGACTGAGTGAAAGCATTCCGGACACAGCTCCGCCCAAGGGGTTCACCTTCCATAGCGTGGACCGGACAGTGGCATCAGGTAAAGGCAGAGGTGGCGGCATTTGCTTCATTATCAATTCATTGAGGTGCACAAACATAACAGTTAAAATCTCAGTCCTGCTCTCTGACTCAGAACATCTGGCGATCAAGTGTCATCCATTCTATCTGCAGAGGGAGTTTTCCACCATCATCCTGCTTCCAGTGTACAATCCACCCCATACTAGTCTGGCACTGGAGGGACTGAGCACTGTAATGATAGCTTCTCTATCATTGTAGGGAACTTCAACCAGGCCAGCTTGAGTCTCTGGCAAACTGCCATCAACCAAGGAGCCAACATATTTGACTACTGTTACACCACCATCAAGAATGCATACTGTACCATCCCATGCCCGCAAGTCTGATCACCTGGCTGTACGTCTACTCCTGGCATACAAGCAGAAACTGAGGACTACAGCCCCAGTGATGAAGATGGACTGCTTTGAATCGGAGGATTGGACCATATTCAAGGATTCATCTTCATATTTGAATGAATATGCCACAGCTCACACGATTTCATCAGGACCTGTGTGGATGAGTGACTACATTCAGTAAGTACCCCAACCAAAAGTTGTGGATAGATCAAGGAATCACAGCCTGCTGAAGGCTAGATTGATGGTCTTTAAGACCTGTGATCCAGATCTCTATAGCAAGATCAGGTACAACCTATGGAAGGTTATCTTAACAGCAAAGAAGCAATTCTGAGTGAAGTGAGAAACAGAATCAGATTCTTGGCAACTATGGCAGGGCGTGCATGTCATTACACCGTACAAGCAAAAGCTAACATCACAAATGGCTGTGATGTCTCACTCCCTGATGAGCTGAACACCTTTTATGCTCATTTTGAAAAGGAGAATTCAACTGTACCAGTGAGAATTCCTGCAGAATCTGGTGACCCTGTGATATCTGTTTGAGAGGCAAATGTCAGAACGTCTTTCAAGAGAATGTCAGGCTCTGGCAGGGTACTGAGCATCTGTGCCAACCAAGAAGCTGGAATAGTCATGGACCAGTGGCTACATGATGCAATGATATGTCTGTTTAGAGAAAATTAGATATAATATTAAAGATAAAAAGTTTCAGTTTGATAAGCTATGGTGCCCATTAATAGAATATTATCATAATTGACAGTTTTAGGTGATATGGGTGATCTGTCTGTCTTCTGGAGGTTGCCACTTGATCCATATTTGCATCTTTACTGTGGTTTGATTAAGTAATTTTGATTTGAGAGAGGGGTTAGAATAGTATTAGTTTTAGGGCATTTTTTTTCTTTTTCTTTAAGATTTATAAATTTATGAGGTTTAATTATGATTATCTTAGATTATATCATTTTTTTAGATGGCATATCAAGGTGTAATGAGGATTGGTATAATATTATTTAAATGATCTATATGTATAATCATTTTAACAAACAATCACATTTAACAATTATGAATGAAATTTGTTGTATTGTGCATTTATTTTAATTGTTATGGCTCTGCTTTATCAATATGGGATTATTATGTTAAACTAAATAAAAATATTTTTAAAATAAAGGAATATTCATGGACATTTTCAATCTTCCACTGCTGCAGTTGGATGTTCCCGTCTGCTTCAAAAGGGCATCAATCATCCCGGTACCCCAAGAAGAGTGGGGTGAGCTGCCTCAACGACTATTGTCTAGTAACACACATCTACTGTAATTAAATGCTTTGAGAGATTGATCTTGGTCAGAATTAACTTGTATCTAAGCAAAGACCTGGACCCACTGATATTTGCAGCAGATACAATCTCACTGGCTCTTCACTCAGCCCTGAATCACCTGGATAACATCAATACCTACATCAGCCTGCTTTTCGTCAATTATAGCTTTGCTTTCAACACCATCATCCTCTCAATAATGGTCAGAAAGCTTCAAAACCAGAGCCTTTGTATTTCCCTCTGCAACTAGATCCTTGACTTCCTTATTAGAAGACCACATTCAGTGCAGATCGGTAACAAAATCTCCTCCTCACTGACAATAAAGGATGAGTGCTTAGCCCACTGCTCTACCATCTCAACACCCGCGACTGTGTGCCTCGGCACAATACAAATGCTATTTACAAATCAGCAGATTCACAGATGGAAATGAGAAAGCGTAGGGGAGTGAGATTGATCAGCCAGTTGAGTGGCGTCACAACAAACTTGTACACAACGTTAGTAAAACCAAAGAATTGATTGCGGACTTCAGGAAGGGGAAGCTAGTCCTCACAGAGGGGTCAGCAGTGAAGAGTCCTATCCTGAGGCCATCATATAGATGCAATCATGAAGAAGGCACAGCAGCGACTGTATTTCATTCGACATTTGAAGAGATTTGGTGTGTCATCGAATACTTGCAAATTTCTACAGGTGCATCATAAAGAACAAGAGAAGAACCAGCTAATGAGAATTGTAAATTCAGCCAGCGCCATCATGGCATTAGTCTTCACTCCATTAAGGAAATATTCAAGAGGCGGTGCCTCAAGAAAGCAGCTTCTCTCATCAAGGACCCTCACTACCCAGGCTTTCTGCTTTTCTCATGGCTACCAACAGAAACCATGTACAGGAGCCTGAAAACACACAGTCAAAAAAGTTTCTTTCCTTCTGTCATCAGATTTCTGATCGGACAATGAACCTACGGACATCACCTCGCTTGTTTTTTTTTTAAATTTCTCTTTTGCATTATTTCTTTTAAATCTTGTATTTACAGAATTGTAATTTAGAGTAATCTTGCACATTGTTCAGTACAATACTGCAGCCACGAAACAACAAATTTCATGGTACACATTCATTATAATAAACCTGATTCTAGAGTGTACGGACAATAACCACACCAGCAGTGCGAGTATAAGACAGCTTTAATAAACTAATATGTACACTAAGAGGTCTTGTCTCTCTGCAAGACGAACCTGGAAGGCTAGACTGTAGCTCTGGACTGCTTTATATTCAAGGTCACTGGAATGACCACAGAGAGGGCTCGCAAAATCAGAGGGGACACATAGCAACTTCCAGCTACTCCCGTCAGGATAAAGAAATAGAAGTATTAGAGCCAAAACCACCAGGCTAAGGAACAGTTTCTTCCCACAGGCAGTGAGAATGCTAAAAGCAACTCTCTGTGACTCTACGATTTATGAGGAATATTTATTTTAATATACTGTATGTTGGTATGTATCATGCAGAGGTATCGTTTGTCTGTATACATGTGTGCTATGTCTGTACTCATGTTTTGCACTATTCTGCACTGTGGACCAGAGAACGCAGTTTTATGGGGATGTACTGTGTAAGCTTTTCAAAAATTGTGTCTAATTCACTCATTTATAAATTAAAAGTTTAAAAATATGCTGAACCATTTAGGAGCTATAGACAGAACAAATATGATTTTAAATGTAAAAGTCTTGTTATCTAAAAAAAAAGGACCTAAACGTGCCCTTGTGCTTAAAAGCAAAAGGTTTAGTTTTAAAATATGCATGGAGCACAGAGTTGGTACTGTTGAAATTTCTTCACTCAGAGAATGGAGAATTTTTAGAATTGTCTGCTCTGTCAGGTTGTGGAGTGTTAGTCATAGATTTCCCCCAAAGATTTCTGGATATTGAAGGTATCAGGAGGAAGCAAAGATCAGCCAGGAAAAAGATATAAGTACAAGGTCAGCTTTGGTTTTGCTGAACAACAGAGTATATTTAAGTGATTGAGGATTAACTCCTTCAACCTTTTACATTATTGCTCAGGAAAAACTTCATGGCATGGCAGCATTAGTTCTGGTGTGATGATTTTTTAAAAACTCAATTAAAAAAATAGTAAAAACTTGCTGGTTGTAAACTTTGCCTTAAATTCTTTAATATTACAGGTTCACAATCCTTTATCCGGAACCCTTCGGGGACAGTGTGTTCCGAATTTCGGATTTTTCCAGATTTCGGAAAGCCAGATTTAAGCCCACCCGAATTATGCTGCCGTATCCACCCCACTCCCTTCCAGTCGTACTGCCGTCTCCCCCCCCCCCCCCACCCCCCATCGCCCACCTGACTCGCACTGCCGGTCTCCCCCCTCGCCTGCCCGACTCGCGTTGCCGGTCTCTTACCCACCCGATTTGCGCTGTCTGTCTCTCCCCCTCGCCCCCACCTGACTCACGCTGCTGGCCTCTCCCCCTCACCCGCCCGATTCACACTGCCATCTCTCTCCCCACTTGCCGGTTTTTGGAGCTTTCTGGATTTTAGATGTCAGGATTGTGTACCTGTATTCTGATTTGGCCAACTTTGGAAGAGGTTTGGTGAAAGATACCATTTGTAACCTAGGTTAAGCTCCAGATCTTTGATTAAAGACTTTAATCTTTTAAGTTGATAGGGTTGTTAAGAAGACGTTTGGTGTGTTGGACTTCATTTGTTAGGGGATTGAGTTGAACAGCCGTGAGGCAACATTACAGCTCTATAAAACTCTGGTTAGACTGCACTTAGGCTTTTGTTTTAGGAAGGATGTTGTCTGGATTGGAGAACATGTATTGTGAAGAAAGGTTGACAGAGCTAGAGATTTTCACCTTTGAGCAACAGAGGATGAGAGGTGACTTAATGGAAGTGTACAAGATTATGAGAGGAATAGATAGTGGAGACAGCCAGCACCTTTTTCCAGGCTGGTAATAGACAATACCAGAGGACATCTATTCAAGGTGAGTGCGGGAAAGTTTGGGGGGGGGGGGGGGGGGGGGGGAGGGGATATCAGAAGCAAGTTTTTTTTTAATACAGAAAATTGTGGTTACCTGGAATGCACTGACAGAGTGATGTTGGATGCTGGTACAACAGGGACATTTAAAAGACAATTCAGCACCTGAATGTTAAAAAATTAAAGTTTGAGGATTAGATTAATCATGGATTAGGTTCATATAGGCCAGTACAACATTTAGATTCAGATTTCAGATTTATTGTCAAAGTACATACATGAAATTCATATACAACCCTGAGATTCCTTTTTCCTGCAAGAACAGCAGAATTACCACTAATTGTTAATGCAAAAAATAAACTGTACACATCGTGAACATGTAAACAAAAGAACAGTAAACAGATAATGAATGTAAACAGACTGATGTGAAATACAGGGAGAGCAAAGAAAATCAAGAAAGTGCACAAATAAGAGTCCTTAAATGAGTCCCTGACTGAGTTTGTTGTTGAGGAGTCTGATGGTGCAGGGGTAGCAGCCATTCCTGAATCTGGTGATATGAGTCTTGTGGCATCTATACCTCTTCCCTGATGGCAGCAGTGAGAACAGAGTGTGTGCTGGGTGGAGAGGGTCTTTGGTGATTGCTGGTGCTCTCCGACGACAGCATTCCCTGTAGATGTACTCAACAGTTGGGAGGGTTTTGCTTGTAATGTCCGGGGCTGTGTCCACTACCTTTTGGAGGGCTTTACGCTCAGGGGTATTGGTGTTCATATTCCAGACCACGATGCAGCCGATCAGCACACTTTCTGTAGAAGTTTGCCAGGGTTTCTGGTGTCATTCCAAACCTCCACAAACTCCAGAGGAAGTAAAGGTGCTGACGTACTTTTCTTCATGATGCCATTGGTGTATTGAGATCAGGAAAGATCCTTTGAGATAGTAACTCCCAAGTATTTATGATCCCCCAATGATCATTGGATTGTACACCTCTGGATTTCCTTTCCTGAAGTCAACAATCAGTTCCTGGTGACATTGAGTGCAAGGTTGTTGTTGTTGCACCATTCAGCCAGGTTTTCAATCTCCATCCTGCATGCTGACTCGTCTCCTTCCTTTATATAACCCACTACTGGGGTAACGTCAGCAAATTTGAAGATGGTGTTATTGTCATACTGAGCTACACAGATGTAGGTGTAAAGTGAGTAGAGCAGTAGGGGGGCTAAGAACACAGCCCTTTGGTGATCTGGTACTGATGGAGATTGTGGAGGAGAAGTTCTTACCAATCATCACTGATTGTGGACTGGAGGTGAGGAAATCCATGATCCAACTACACAGTGGGATGCTAATTCCCAGATCTTGGAGTTTGCTGCTCAGTTTTGAGGGGACGATGGCGTTAAATACCAAACTGTAGTCGATAAAGAGCATCCTGATGTATGCATCTTTGCTGTCCAGATGTTCCAGGGTTTTGTGTAGGGTCTTTGAGATGACATCTTCCCATAGACCTGTTGCCACAATAGGCGAACTGGAATGGAGTCATGTCACTGCTCAGACAGATCTCTGAGGGTTGTGGGTAAAAGTGCCTGTACTGTGCTGTAATGTTCTTTGTCCTAAATCCAAACATGCACATTGCACCAAAGAAGAGGTACAAGGACTGCCTAAAGAAATCTCTTGGTGCCTGCCACATTGACCACCGCCAGTGGGCTGATATCGCCTCAAACCGTGCATCTTGGCGCCTCACAGTTCGGCGGGCAGCAACCTCCTTTGAAGAAGACCGCAGAGCCCACCTCACTGACAAAAGACAACGGAGGAAAAACCCAACACCCAACCCCAACCAACCAATTTTCCCTTGCAACCGCTGCAACCGTGTCTGCCTGTCCCGCATTGGACTTGTCAGCCACAAACGAGCCTGCAGCTGACGTGGACATTATCCCTCCATTAATCTTCGTCCATGAAGCCAAGCCAAAGAAAAGAATATTTGAATTAAATAGTGGGCTTCAGGCAAAATGAAAAAAAGTAAACCCAATAATTTATCAAGAATATGTTGACAAAATTTTTTTTAAAGAAAAATAAACAATGGTTCAATTAATTTTTCCAACTGTCAGCAATGGAAGTTTTGGGCTTGGCTGACATTTAAGATTGCTCAACAGTACTGGGATGTGTTATGCCAATTCTTCATCACACCAGCAGATGGAGAGCCTTCTGATGAAGGAGCTTTTCACACTGGGAATGTTGATGTGTTAATTTGACCTCACTGAACTTATGGTTCTGGCCATTATCTGTGGTGATGGTAGAGTTCATGAGTTTGATTTCAGATTGACTAAGAACGGTTGTCTGGGGCCAAGAATGCCATTTTAGAAAAAAGTAAATGCATGTGGAAAATTAAACTGGACATTATTTTTCAGCAAATGTTATGTGATTTCCAGGAAAGTAATGAAAAGTAATTTTGCACTGACTTCTGGACAGTTGGCTAGATTGCATTCTAACCAATGCACTTCAATCCATCTCATCTTTGTTTATTGTCACATTATGGGAGGTACGCTGCGCTGGATGGGTCACGTCTCCAGAATGGAGGACCATCGCCTTCCCAAGATCCTGTTATATGGCGAGCTCTCCACTGGCCACCGTGACAGAGGTGCACCAAAGAAAAGGTACAAGGACTGCCTAAAGAAATCTCTTGGTGCCTGCCACATTGACCACCGCCAGTGGGCTGATAACGCCTCAAACCGTGCATCTTGGCGCCTCACAGTTTGGCGGGCAGCAACCTCCTTTGAAGAAGACCGCAGAGCCCACCTCACTGACAAAAGGCAAAGGAGGAAAAACCCAACACCCAACCCCAACCAACCAATTTTCCCTTGCAACCGCTGCAATCGTGTCTGCCTGTCCCGCATCGGACTTGTCAGCCACAAACGAGCCTGCAGCTGACGTGGACTTTTTACCCCCTCCATAAATCTTCGTCTGCGAAGCCAAGCCAAAGAAGGATGGGAGGTACAGCAAATAGATATTTTTTGCAAGTGGCTTACCAGTTCAAACACTTTTCCGTACAAAGTAGCAGGGCAACAGTACAGTTACAGAGCATAAGGTTCAACTTGAAAAATCTGAATGATCAATTAGTATATAGCAGAAGGAGGAGAGCACTGTTGTGGGATTCATCCAAGAGCCTGATAGCTGCATGAAAGAAACGGACTTTAACTCTTTTAGTGCACAATTTCACACTCTTGAACATAGTTCTACAGCACAGTACTGACCCTTCGGCGACCTAATAACCTACACTAACAACGCCCTTGAATGTCCCTACTGCATTCCCTTGAGTCTTCTCTCCAATGGTAGAAGGAAGAAGAGCCTGTTTCTGGGGTGGGATGTTGGCTGCATTTCCTATTGGTGTGGGTAAAAGAGTAGGAACTATAGTGCTTTACATAAAATTCTTAAAATATATGTCCAAACTGTCTGAATTCACTGGAATGTGGCTGCAGGTATGTTGGATTTTGATGCTTGTTGAATTTTTGCTTTGCACATTTACAGATTAATTTTAAAAAAAACTTCAGTCGAAAAGCAACAGTTTCAGATGTTAAAAACAGAAAATGTTGAAAATACTCAACAGGTCAGGCAGCATCTGAGGAGAAAGAGAAAATGTTTCAGGTCAATTACCTTTCATTAGAAGGCTGAGAAGTGGAGAGTCCAAAGCCACTTTCAGATGGCCGCAATACCTGACTGTAAAGCCGCACATTATACTCCTGTGTGCCTGTCGGGTGGCCATCTGAAATGGAAAAAGCCGGCCTGGAAGTTTACTCTCCAGTAGGTATAATATCCTGCTCGGACTATTCCCCATTGCAGCTGAAAGCAGCTCAGGCAAAGCTGTTAGCAGCTTTCAGGTGCCTCGCAGCGGGCAGGCTGACTGTCAGCTGGCGACCCACTGACAGCCACCCTCCCTGCTGCCGACATCTACCCTTCCCACTGCCTGACAGTCCCCTGGCATGGGACTACGGGGCTGGGGCGGCCAGCGGGGGACTTTGGGGCTTATGCATGCACACAAAATCCCGCTAAATTTAAAAGGTGAGAGCTTTCGATAAGTCAGGATTCTTAGGGATGGCTGCCCCAGCACTGTACTCCCCCACCGGCCGCCCAAGCCCTGTACTTCCACCCCCACCCCGGCCGCCCCAGCCCCGCAGTTCCCCACTGGCTGCCCCACCCCCAACTCTCCCCCCACCCCCCAGCCACCCCAGCCCCACCGCTGCCCCAGCCCCATACTTCTCCCCGGCCGCCCCAGCCCCGTACCCCCCTGCCGGCTGCCCCAGCCCTGCAGTCCCGCGCCAGGGGCTTCAGGCAGCGAGGAGGGGGCTGTCAGGCAGTGGGGAGGGGGCTGTCAGGCACCGGGGAAACGAGCTGTCAGACTGCTGTCCCGAGTAGTCGGCTTTCGCTGCTTGATGGCTAGCAGTCAGCTGGCATGTTTGGGTGCCAGAAAGCTGTCCATTCCGTGGCCACCTAAACGTGCTAGCTGAACTTCGCTACCCGCACCTGCAGGCGGGTAATCTTCACTGGGACACCTAAAAGCGGCTCAAGGGAAATGTTTGTGATTGGACGGAGACATTGAGCAATGATCAATGAGTTTACTGTCATATACATTGTACATTGTTCATGCCCCACTGAAATTCTTATTTGCTGCAGCTAAACAGGTACTTACAAAAAAAAAACAACAGTATACATTAAATTAAATTAAAGATAATTAATAGATGTAAAAGATAGATAGATATTAATATTTGCAGTTAACATAATGCAAGAAAGATTCGATGTAACACTATCTTTTTGTGGTCTCGAGGTATTTTAAGATTAATGTAAAAAAGAGAGGTTCAACAGCCTGATAGCTGCTGGAAAGAATTTGTTCTTGAACCTGGAGGTATTGGACCTCAAGCTTATGCATCTTCTGCTTCAAGGTAGCAGTGAGAGAGATTTTGTCCAGGGTGAAGGGTTCCTTCAAGACAGCTTCTCATATAAATATCTTCAATGCTTGGGAGGTCAGAACCCTTGATGGACCTGCTATTTTAGTTATCTTCCTGCCCAAATAACCAAACCATACGACGGAAATGATGCTGATGCTGGATGAGAGATGGTTATAAAGGCTCCTTAACTGCAACTTCTCTATTTGGATGTTGTGTAAGCAGGGGGAGATGAATCAGAGATAGGTTAGAACTGTGAGATACAAAACATGCTGGACATCTGAAATGAAAGAGAATAATATGTAGAGGTGCCGACCAGAGAAGGAGCAGTGTTAAATCTACTGTTGGCAAATGGGATGGGTCAAGTGACGGAGGTTAGTGTTGGCGAGCACTTCGGGTCCAGTGATCATAATGCCATCAGCTTCAATGTCATTATGGAAAGAGAGAAGTCAGGGCCAAGGGTTGAGGTTTTTGATTGGGGAAAAGCTAGATTTGAGGAGATGCGAAAGGACTTGCAGGGTGTGCATTGGGACAATTTGTTTTATGGGCAGGATGTAGTAGAGAGATGGAAGTCTTTTAAAGATCAGATTTTGAGAGTGCAAAAGCTTTATGTTCCTGTTAGGTTAAAAAGAGGGGCAAAAGGTTTGAGAGAGCCGTGGTTTTTAAGGAATATTGGAAACTTGGTTCGAAGAAAAAGGGAGGCGTACATTAGATATAAGAAGCATGGAGTTAAGGAGATGTTTGAAAGATACATTGAATGTAAGAGGAATCTTAAGAGAGGAATTAGGAAAGCTAAAAGAAGGTACGAGGAAACTATGGCAAGCAGGGTGAAAACTAATCCAAAAGAGTTCTACAAATATGTTAATGGTAAGAGGAAAGCTAGAGACAAAATTGGTCCCTTAGAAAATCAGAGCGGAAAACTGTGTGTGGAGCCTAGAGAAATGGGGGAGATATTGAACAGTTTCTTTTCTTCGGTATTCACTAAGGAGAAGGATATTGGGAGATGTGAGATAAAAAAAAGCAAATTGGGTAAATATGGGGAATATAGAGATTACAAAAGGTGTAGTTTTAAGGCTTTTGAAGAATATAAAGGTGGATAAGTCTCCGAGACCAGACGGAATCTTCCTCAGGACATTGAGAGAAGTGAAGGAGGAAATAGCAGAGGCTCTGGCGGTAATTTTCCAAATGTCATTAGATATGGGGATAGTGCCGGAGGATTAGCGCATTGCGCATGTGGTTCCATTATTTAAAAAGGGTTCAAGGAGGAAGCCTGGCAACTATCGGCCTGTAAGTTTGACGTCTGTGGTAGGTAAATTAATGGAGAAAATTCTTAGAGATAGTACTTATAAACATCTGGATAGACAGGGTCTGATCAGGAGCACTCAACATGGATTTGTGGGAGGAAGGTCATGTTTGACCAATCTGATTGAATTTTTTGAAGAGGTGACTAGGAATGTGGATGAGGGTAGCGCAGTGGATGTTGTCTATATGGACTTCAGTAAGGCCTTCGATAAGGTACCACATGGAAGGTTAGTTAGGAAGGTGCAGTCTTTAGGTATAAATTTTGAGATAGTCAAATGGATTGAATATTGGCTGAAAGGGAGAGGCCAGAGAGTGGTAGTGGATAATTGTCTGTCAGGTTGGAGGCCGGTGACCAGTGGTGTGCCTCAAGGATCTGTATTGGGCCCATTGTTGTTCGTTATATACATTAATGATCTAGATGATGGGGTGGTGAATTGGATTAGTAAATATGCAGACGATACTAAGATAGGTGGAATAGTGGATAATGAAGAAGGTTTTCAAGGATTGCAGAGGGATTTGGGCTGCTTAGAAAAGTGGGCTGAAAAATGGCAGATGGAATTTAATGCTGATAAGTGTGAGGTGCTTCATTTTGGTAAGAAGAATCAGAACAGGACATACGTGGTAAATGGGAGAGCATTGAGGAATACAGAAGAGCAGAAAGATTTAGGAGTAACATCATTCCCTGAAGGTAGAAACTCACATGAATAGGGTGGTGAAGAAGGCTTTTAGTATGCTGGCCTTTATCAATCATTGCATGGAATATAGGAGTTGGGAGGTGATGTTGAGATTGTATAAGACGTTGGTGCGGCCTAATTTGGAGTTCTGTGTGCAGTTCTGGTCGCCTAATTATAGGAAGGATATAAACAGAGTGGAGAGAGTGCAGAGAAGGTTTACCAGAATGTTACCTGGGTTTAAGCATCCAGAGTATAGGGAGAGATTGGATAGATTAGGTCTTTATTCTTTGGAGCGTAGAAGGTTGAGAGGGGATTTGATAGAAGTATTTAAGATTATGAAAGGGATAGACAGAGTGGATGTGGATAGACTATTTCCGTTAAGAGGAGGAAAGATTAAAACAAGAGGACATGAGTTAAGAATTAAGGGGCAGAGGTTTAAAGGTAACATGAGGGGGAACTTCTTTACTCAGAGAGTGGTAGCCGTGTGGAATGAGCTTCCGGGAGAAATAGTGGCGGTGGAGTCAATTGTATTATTTAAGAAAAGGTTGGACAGGTATATGGATGAGAAGAAGATGGAGGGTTATGGGCATTGTGCAGGGAGGTGGGACTAGAAAGGGGTGTTTGGTTCAGTGCGGACTAGAAGGGCCTAATGGCCTGTTTCCGTGCTGTAATGGTTATGTTATGTTATGTTATGTTATTGAAAATACCTAGCATCTCATGCAACTATCTGCACAGAAAGAATAAAGGAATTAACATATCAGACAGACAATCACTCAGGACTCAACACCAAAGTCAACAATTTTGGAGAGCTGGCCTTTCAAATTTGTGTCAGCAGGTTTCTGTTTTTAGCTCCACTGCTCATTGAATGGGTTCATCGATTTGTGTCATGAAAACAAACTAAGGTCATTCTTTGGCAGAAAGAGACTGAAGCAGATTTCAGGCTGACATCCATGGCTTCTAAATTCCAAAAAAAATACTCCATAAAACATTGTGTGAGTTCTCCTACATCTTCCCACTTGAAAATGTTTTGAGAGATCAGTTAGATTTCAAAAGTGGGTAGAGTCGAATAAAAATTTCAAATGCCATCTAATTGAAATGTCACCTGAACTTTAAAAAAGCACAATCCTGCACCAACTCTTTGAAACTGAATCCTTCCTTTAGTGTCTGTTTCGAGGAGAAAGGGCAAACTTGACTGAAATGATGAAAGGGAAGTGCATATTTGCATTTAGATACAAGCATGCACATGCTTAGAAACTGCCCTTCACATACTGGAAAAGCATCACGCTGAACTGTTTAACCTTTCTAAGTTCCGAGAGGAAACAAAAAACCTACATCGTAGATCCTTTATCCTTTCAATCTATGCATAACCAAGATATTGAAGAAATGTCTGACAGCATTGAAAGTAATTTCACCTCAATATTTTGTTCAATTTATTTTGGAGCAGTGGTTCTCAACCTTTTTCTTTCCACTCACATACCACTTTAAATATTCCCTATGCCATAAATGCTCTGTGATTAGTAAGGGATTGGTTAAGGTAGGATGTGAGTGGAAAGGGAAGGTTGAGAATCACTGCTCTTGACCCAATTGTTAGTGAAATATTTTGCTTGAAAAAAATTGTCATTGGCCCATTTCCTTTGGAGTTACAAAACCATGCACATAACGAGTCAATTAGGTACAATTAAAACAGTGGTTTTTAAACTTTTTCTTTCCACCCCATATCCAACCCTTACTAATCACAGAGCACCGATGGCATAGGGAATATTTAAAGTGGTATGTGAGTGGAAAGAAAAAGGTTGAGAACCACTGTTTTAGAGTGGCAATCCTTGCAGAAATCCTTACAGTCTCTTACAGGTGATCTTTTCAGTTACAGAGGAACATCTGAACGGATGCAACAGACTGGAGCAAAATACTTTTGGCATTCCTTTGAGTCTGGGAGCTTGAGTCACAAAGAGGGGCACACATCACCAAAAGGGAGAGGGGAAGTGGCAAGCTGTTCTAATCTTACACTGTGGGAGAAAATAAAAATAA
Organism: Narcine bancroftii; assembly: GCF_036971445.1. Classification (NCBI taxonomy): domain Eukaryota; kingdom Metazoa; phylum Chordata; class Chondrichthyes; order Torpediniformes; family Narcinidae; genus Narcine; species Narcine bancroftii. The sequence continues at coordinate 88,703,945 of NC_091470.1, read as the reverse complement.
AATATTGATCCTGGAAGAGCCCAGTGAATTCAAGAGTCTTGAGACTTTGGCAGTCAATTTGTACAAACAAATTGGATAACTAAGTGACCAGATATTCAACATAAACATTAGTCAGCACACCTCAAATTATACAAATAACACAACTTCAAAATAATATCATGGGGTCTTTTGAGCTAATTGATGGAAGGCATGGATGGATGGGGCCAGGGGCTTCAGGATCGACTCATTGAAAGAAATGGAACTCAATATTGAGGTGAAATTACTTTCCATGTCTTTAACCAGGTTATCCAATATTTGTTCAGCACCTCAGCTGTGCACAGATCAAAAGGAGAAAGGGTCTACGATGCATGGCTTTTGTTTTGAATCTGGGAACTTAGAAAAGGTAGATGGTACAGTGATTTAATAGGGTGCTTTGGGCTGAACCTTAGTTTCCAAACAATGCTTGGCTTGTGCCAGAGGTTGAAAACAAAAAAAACCTCTGGAACCATAACTAAATCCACTCTCCTGGCTTTAAATAAGGTGAGGCAACCAAGTTAAACAAGAATGTGTGCAGATGCTGGGGTCAAGTGCAATACACAAGATTGCTGAGCCCTTAGTCAGAAAGAAGTTTAAAAAAGGAAAAGAGAAACAGTACAAGGGCACTGCCTGTTTTTTTTTCTTATTCCTGACAAAGGGCCCATGACCTGCTGAGTTTCTCCAGCATATCTGTGTAGAGTGGGAATGTAATCAATAGCTCTGCTTCAATGAAATGGCTTGCGGTTGTTTCAGCATGATCCAACAGGTGGCTGGCTGTCCTGAATTTCACAAACCTCAGCAGCTGAAACAAGAGGATTTTGCAGCATTGTTGTGCAGCAGGATGAGCAGGATTTTCGGTGTGCTTTTACTACAATCACAGCATTGGCAGACTTTCATGCTTCACTCTGAGAAGCTATTCTTCCAGATGCGACATCTGCTCAGCGATAAGTTCCAATCCAATCTGCTCCCACAATGCACCTTCTACCTTTTGTAGGCATCAGCCTTGTGAAGAGGATTTTCTATCCAAATTTGTATCTCATCAAACAGTCTTTCAATGGGTGAGAATCCTATTAAAGAGAATGAAAGGTGATCTCGAGTTAAAAACAGCAAGAAAGTCAGAGGCGACCAATCTTTCGGATCTTTTATTCAGAATTGAACCCCAGGCAAAAATTTCCAGCCCTTTCTGAAACCAAAGCAGAATTCAGCTTAGGCTGTTGAGCGAACAATCCTTGATCTCCATGTGGTACAGATACCACATGAAATGTTTATGTGCAGTCTCAATGGTTGGCGTCAATATTCAATTTGGAAGCATCACACACAACTAAAACAACAAAAACACAACTAAAACATCTCATTTCAATAATGGGAGAAAAAGTGATTTGGAACTTTCTTGCTTCTTGAAAGAATTGGGGAATGAAAAGTAACAATTGCTTTTCCTTCATGTAAATACATTTCTCAAATATAAATCTTGGAAGATTAGATGAGATAATCAACAAACATTTGGAAACCATGCCAGATACATTTAAAAAATAAAAACAGATGGAGGCTTTAATGATTTGAGCCAGCTTTCTGTAGAGGTTACTCTCCATGTGACAAGTCAGTTGTATTTAATTTTCCAACATCAATTCTAATATGTTTGTCAGAAATTGGAATCTAGAATTTAAAGAGGCATGAGGGTCTCCTCATGACAGCATGGAAAGGGACACTTTGAACCAACACATGCATACCAACCTTTTTTTTAACCATTGGTATTCATCCCATTTGCCCCATTAGGTCCATTTCCTTCAATGCTTAGCCCACTTTAATGCCAGTCAAAATGTGTCTCAAAATTTGTCATGACCAATTGCAGAAAGTTATCACTGACCTAATCCATTCACAAATGGCAAAGTCCAAACATGAAAGGCACACTCTGAACCAGGAAACTGACCATATTTATTATTTTAAAGTCCAGAGTGGACCTCAACAGTCCAACATCTGGATAGTATCGGAGAGGTATACCAGTCATTTGCATTATGAGAGAAAATGGAGGATCCAAGGGTCCAGTATCCCTAGTCTCCTGTGTATCTCCAGTTCACTACTCTCATAGCATCCCCAGTCTCTTGTGTATCCCAGTGCAGCATCGCCAGTCTCCTGTGTCCCCAGTTCACTACTCCTTGTGGTGAGCTGATGTTCACTCATTTATCTGGCTTCACCCCATTCTGTGATTGTACCTGTGACTCGTCCCTCTTGACAATGTATAAAGGCTCCAACATCATAAACCCTCCCCAGAAAGCCAGGGTCACAGTACAGGATGACCTTCAAGTTTATTGTAAATAAAAGTCTATTGTTCTGTAACTCCAGTCTTTTGAGTTATTGATAGCGCTTTAACTTTATTTACAATTTTTTTTTCTAATGAAGGAACAGCTCTTGAAGCCTGATAAAAGCTGAAGATCAATCGCCAGAAGCCTCAGTCTGCTTCAAACTCTGACTATGCTGCTCCGGAATCATGGCCACGGAGGCAAACAAGCTGCACCTACTCTTCTCCCGGGTCGGACATCGAGTGCTCCCGGTGATCAGTGGCGACTCAACATAAAGGAGGCAATGAACATACTCAAGGACCAGTACACAGGGAGAAAATCAACGAAGTATATGCCAGGCACATGCTGGCCATGGGAGACAGCAACCAGGTGAATGGAGCTACAAGTTCCTCCGGGCCCTGCGTGGACTCACATGAGCATGCAACTTCCAGTTGGTGTCAGTCACCCAAATCACAGTGGACAGAAGCTACTCTGGACTTAAAAGGGGCGTTCGACGGCATGAAATCACTGGAGATCGCCCTCTGTAACATGAAAGCTTATTCAACGAATGGCTCGGGGTTCACATGGGGGCCCCCATCTTGGGATGCGGGTTTATAGGCCAGCAGTCTGCTATCACACCTGATAAGTGAGCCCACTACAGCCGTGGTCTCCCAGGACAACCAAAGCACCCCCAAAAATGATGCCTAGTGAGAGATGCGACATGCTCAAAGTGCAGAAAGAAGGGATACTACATGAAGGTATGTCGATCACAGTCGCCTTCCAGTCCCAGCCCCACTGCTCGCGCAGCATGGGGGCCAACATCATCTTCCGGAGACAACCACGCCGCGACATGGGGCTTCATCTTGGACGCTGTCAACTTCCGGGGATAACCGCGCCACCATTATGCTCTCAGATTACAAGTCAGCATGGACGAGACCACAAACCAACACTGGGCTCCGTGGTACCGGATCAAAACAGCTCCCATCAACTCTCCTGGTCTATGATGGACACCTCGATGAATGATCAGGTGACAAGATGCCTTTTCGAACAGCGGGAGCACTGAGAGCTTTATCCACCTTGATACGGTGCAGTGTTACTCCCTTAAAGCAAAGGCAGTAAGCTCTAAAGTCGCCCTGGCTTCAAAGTCCCACTCAGCCAAGATCCACAGCTGCACTAATGTGATGCTGATTCTGCGGGGCACGACTTACAAGGAATTTAAGCTCTTCATCATGCCCCAGCTCTGTGTGCCAGTCCCACCTCAAGAGTGTTACAATGCAATATGATGGTCCTCTCCTCCCCCTCAGTCGGCAACCCACAGTTTGTGAGGCAGCCGCCTTGCTTCCCCCCACCTCTCCCCCCACCTGCCCAATAGACATGTGGTCTCTCTACTCTCCATATCAATCCCCCACTGCTGTTTGCAAACCTCAACTCAAGCTGTAAATCAGTCACTATAAAAAACAGACGATACAGCGAAGGGGACAGGGCATTCATTAAAGCTGAAATGCAACGACTTTTGAATGAGGGGATCATCGAGGCCATTACCAGACCATGGAGAGCTCAAGTAGTGGGGGTAAACACAGAATGGTGATTGATTATCGCCAAACCATTAACAACTATATGCAGCTGGATGTGTATCCCCTCCTTCGCATTGTGGACGTGGTCAATTAAATTGCCCAATATCATATGATTGACCTGAAATCCGCCTACCACCAGCTCCCCATCCGTCCAGAGGACCGCCTTTGAGACAGATGGCCACTTCTACCACTTCCTTCAGTGTTAATCCGTCTTCCAGCAGGAGATGGACCAGATGGTGGACTAAAATGACCAGCGTGCCACTTTCCTCTACCTGGATAACATCACGATTTGCAGCCACGACCCGCAAGACTACGATGCCAACCTCCAGAAATTCCTCATCACTTTCAAACACCTCAATCTAACCTACAACAGGGATAAATGTGTTTATCACCCTTCCATTCTGGTTGACAACTCCAGGGCCGGTCCTACTATGGGAACACGTGAGGGGCCATAAAACTGACCCACTAGTCAAAAGGGTCAGCTCCTCCAGTGCAAACCCCCAATATGCGTTTGTGGCCTACCCGGATGGGTGCAAGGAAACTGTCTTCATCTGGGACCTCCCATGCACAGGGGCACCAGAGGAACATACCCACCAAACAGTACCCCCATCTTCCATGGCCACAATCAATCATTGCTCCCTAATCCCACCCCCACCACAGTCACTCCTGGCGAATCACCACGCCCCCACCAGGTCAAAACAGCACTGTAAGTCCAGGACTCAATAACAGCCCCAGCTTCAGCATAGCAGACGGCTCTCGCCAGTCACAAAGGAAGACCAGGCCACTAGACAGACTTAATCTGTAAGATTTTGTGCCTCACGTCACTCCGCTGGACAAAATAAAAAGGGGTGAATGTGGTGAACTTCTCCACCCTGTTCTGTGACTGTACCTGTGGCTCCTCCATCTTGACCTTGTATAAAGGCCCCAAAACCATAACCCCTCCCCTGAAAGCCTGGATCACCGCACAGGATGACCTTTGTTTATTGTAAATAAGTCTATTGTTCTGTAACTCCAATCTTGTGAGTTATTGATAATGTGACAGAGTATTTAGAGGAGGTTTGGGAGGAATTGTTAGAGCAACTTGCACACACACATTTTTAAAACACAGAATATTTCCAGGACTTTGGCAGAATCCTTTTTGCAGGAGGCAACAAAGTATCGACAGCAGCTTGCCTGGGAGAGCATGTGATCTTTGAAGGCAGGGAGGAGAAGAGTTTTGCTCTCAGAGAGGGAGGGTGTGAAACAGAGAGGAGAGAGACAGAAATCTGTTCCAGAGGGACAAGCTGGCAAACTTTGGAAGGCTGCCTGGTCAAAGGAGAAGACTGGCAGTGTGAAAGGTGACCTGAAAGAAAGAGGATCATCTGGAGAACCCTGAAGGGGGCAAGTTTCGTCAGCAAGAGTGATTGAGAAGGAATCAGTTGCAGATGTCCTGGAAAAGGAATCTCTCTCTGAAAACCAGCAAGAACCCTCCTGAGTGGTGACCATTTGCCAGTTAAGCACCAAAGACTGGTGAACTTTGTTATTGCTAACTTCTGTACACAGTACAAGAATTGACTGCAACCAGTGAGATTGGACTGTGATCCAAAGAACTTTTCTAATCTTAAATATACATTACACATACCTGCGCTTAGTATTGGGGGGGGATTAAGTAGTTAGGTAGGTTAAGTAATAAGTTAAAGTTCAATTCTGTTTTCTTGTTCAAATATAATTAAAAACTACTTCTGTTTAAGTACCCCTGTGTTATGGTGCATATCTATTGTTGCTTGTTTTTGGGGTCCTCTGGACTCCGTAACAATAGCGCATCACTCCTCAGCATCCCCACTCTCTCATGTGACCCCAGTTCACGACTCCTCCAGCATCCCCTGTCTCTCAAGTGTCACTATTCCTCGAGCATGCCCAGTTTCTCGTGTCCCCATTCACTACTCCTAGAGCATCCGCTGTCTCTTGTGTGCCCCAGTTCATTCCTTCCCCAGGAGGATAAGGAAGGCAAGGCTAACGGCCCCCATCTTGACAATATTTTACAGAAGCATAACTGAAAGGGTCCTGTCTGACTGCATCATTGTCTGGTATGGTAGCTGTAAAGCATCGTATCAGAAATCAATATAGATGATCACAGGGGTCTCCCTTTCCTCTATTCATGACATTGTCTGGGAGCTTTGCTTAATTAGGACTCAAAAAATATTGAGAATCCTTTCCATCCAGCACACAGTATCTTTAACCTACTGCAATCAGAAAGGAGGTACAGGAGCATCAAAATCAGGACTGCCATGCTGGGAAATAGCTTATTGTCACAGCTGTGAAAATAATGAACAGTATCCTGTTACTGAATGAATCACCCCAGAATATTGATAGATTTTTATTTTAAATTATATCTTTATGTGATTACTATGTGTTGTGTATTTTGTACACGTCTGCATCGTGCTCCAGTCTGGTTGGACATGTAGAGTCAGATGATTTTTTTAAAATGGCAGCACGGCCAGAACGGCAGCTCTCCTGCTGGTGTGGACGCAGAAGAGCTGGGAGCAGAGACACAGGGCTCCTCCGCAGGGTCCTACTGCCCAATACTAATACCAATGGATCCGTACAGGTTTTAAACGGCCTGTTTAAGAAGTCAACGGTGTTTTTCTTTAAATTCCTACGACCACAGAGGTCGTAATAAAGATGGCAATGCCTGTGCTGGGCAGCATGCCATAAGAGTTGCAGACTCCAGGGGGAAGCAGTGGACCGACACAGGGCACCAGAAACGGGCAGAACACCTATATAGAAGGAGGTGCATAAGAGATGACCCGACCATGGCAATAGACCAGCTAGTGGCTCAGCTGCTAAAGGACCCACACAGGTTGCAGGCTATTGGTGACTTGCATTTGAAAGACTTGCACAGGCTGTGAACTGCTGGCAACGTGTGGTCGAAGGATCCACGAAGGATGAGAGGTGCTGGAGACTGGCTACTGGGTACCAAGTATCGGAACCAGGATTCACGAGGCCCCAAGGAAAAGAAGGGTTCCCGAAGGGCCTTGGGTACTGAAAGCTTCCTGATTGTATCAGAGGTTTGGATCTGGAGCTCGGATTGCTGATGGTTTGAACTGATGTCTGATTCGTCGCTGAGGCTGTGGGAGCTCTGGGGGTGAATCCACGGCAACTCAGTGTATCTGAAGGGACTCTCTTTGGCTTCTCTTTTTTCTTCTGTTAGGGGCACCAGGCAATGCTCATGGTGACTCTTTAGGCCATTTCATGTTGGGCCTCCACCTTGAAAATGGCTATGGAGTGGATGGGAAAATGGGGACTTACCTTTCAGACGGCAGCCCTAAAAGGCTGCTTCAGCATCCCATTCATATCCAGAGGTAACTCGTAGCGCCCCTGGATCCGACAGAGGTGGGGCGACTGGTGCTGAAGCGCCACCCATCATAAATACACGGCAGAGCAAGGGTCGTCTTCCTTACCCATAATGCCCCAGGCAGCTGGAACTGCTCTGTGTTTCCCAGAACAGTTCCAGCTGCATTGGGGATTATAGGTAGGGAAAACGGCCATTGCTCTGCCGCGTTTTGAGCCACAGAGAGTGGCCCCCCGCTTCCCCCACTGACAGCTCCCGCTGCCCTGCCACCCCTGATTTGGAGGGAGAGGGGTAAGTGGGGAGATGGGTCATGGGCAGATGGCATCATCAGCCTGCCCTAAACAGTCTTTTAGCTTGGTTGTACATTCAGATCGATTGGCGGAGGGCTGCACTGCAGAGATTATACCTCTCAGAGAGGAGTTGGAATAAGCAGCTCAGAGACCACCTCTGCACATTCAAAAAGGTAGGTGATTATGCATTTTGGCGGAGTTTCTCCGTATTTACATCTCAACTTTTGGGCTATCTGAAGTGGCCTTTTGTTTGCCTTACTGCAGACAAAATTTGAAGTATATCATGTATACTGTATTAGATTTTTTTAAATGTAGTATTATGTATCAATAAAAGAAACCTTCAAAATCTTTAATAAACTTCAACTTGAAATTATTGCGAGATATACAAGCCACCACAACATTTAAGTGAGAGGCTTGAATGACCAATTCAAATGTTTTGCAAGATACTGTGCCCAAATATTGACCAAATATCGGAGCCCTTTTTTTCTGGGACAGTGAAGAGTAGGGGAATGGGGGAAGGGGGAGAACCAGAGAATTGCACCAAATATGATTTGTTTCCTCAAGTTTCTTGAGTATAATCAGAACTGGTTCAGCATTCCTTTCAAAACAAAGAGGAATTTAGTTGGCAATCCCCCCTGAGTTAGACCTCAGTGGTGCATTGAAGGAGGCATGATTAGCATAGACGGAGGCCCAATTCGCCTAGACCGAGTCTGATTCTCCCCCCCCCCCACCACATACCTCTTTCTTCTCTGCTTTGTCCACCCGTTCGCTCTCAACTTATTAAAAAGCCAAAGCCAAATACAACATGGCTGTCACCAAGGCCAGCTCTTGCGAGACCTCCTTGTCACTGTTGATTTTGATGCATGGAATGTAAAAGGTTGGCCACCCCTGCATGGGCACTATTTTCTTCAGAAGCACCCCTGCTCTTGAGTTTACCACATTACAAACCTGCCTCTGAGTCAGGTCTGAAGCAAGAGGCAGACATGCTGCCGTTAAATCTCCGGTTTGCTCCTTTATCCATGCCCTAATTTGCAAACACAAAAATCAAAAACAAGCTAACACATGTATTGTAACCAGCCCAATGGCTAAAAAAAAAATCTGCATGATCCACCTCTAACTACAGTATATACCTGTAGTGGAACAAATGCAATGCATTCACACTTTCGACGTTTCACAGGTATGACTCATATTTCATCACTGAATAGTTCCTTGCCTCCTGCCTCTTTCCTGGTGGTTCTATTCAAACCACCACCAACAGGTTATTAGAAAAAAAGAGAGATTTTTTCAACAGGAGTTGCTCATGTTAGTCACCTCTTAGACTAAAATAGATCTTCTTGATGAAGGGGAAAGTTTTGCCTGTGATGTTCTGGTCTATGTCCACTACCTTTTGCAAGGCTTTCTGCTCAGATCCATTGGTACCCCCAAACCAGGTCAGTACACTTTCCACTACACACCTGCAGAAATTTACCACGGTTTCCAATGTCATACAAAAGGTCCGCAAACTCCTGAGAAAGTAGAGGCACTGACATGTTTTCTTCATGATGGCATTCATGTTGGGTCCAGGAAAGATCCTCCAAGATGGTGACTCCCATGAATTTAAATTGCTTACCCTCTCCACCTCTGATCCCCTAATGATAACGGTATCATACTCCTCTGGTTTTTCCTTCCAAAAGTCTACAATCGCATCCTTGGTTTTTGATGACATAGAGTGAGAGGTTGTCCTTAGTAAACAAAGCCCCTTTCACGCCTGCCAGTGATCCCAAGAATCGAATGCCAATCGGCCTTTAAAGTGGCAAGTGTGAAAGCAAAATCTGCTCAACACCAACGTCAGATGACATCATCTCATGTCGGGATTGCCGGCCTCGACCCCTAAAATCTGCATTGAGATCAGGCAAGTATGAAATAGGCAATTGCATTGCAGGCACTTTCTATTAAGGGTAGAACAGACCAAATGCCAGGAAGAAACACTTGCAAGGGTGAAAGCATCCAGTGTCCCAGTTAGGAGTGGTCTCGTGTGAAAGGCCAAACCCCCGTTCCCATCCCAGGACACTGAACAGCTGATTTACTGGGATGCAAGTGTGAAAGGGGCTTAAGAGAAGTGGAAATGTTCCCTTGGAAATATTTTACAGGGGCAGAGGTAGTGAGATTCTCAACAAGCAAGAGGTTGAAAAGTTGCCATGGTCAGGAATGCAGAGTTGAGGTTACAATCAGATCAGCCATAATTATATTGAATGGCTGAGCAAAGGCCTGAGGGTTTGACATGTTTATGCGTTGATGCTAATTGATGCTGATTACACTTGCAGCTGGTGTCTCCAATGTGCAAGGAATGTGAGCTCCTGATTGATCCCCACAGTGGCCTGAGTGCAAATATCATTCAATATTAATGATTAAAGATATATAAAAGATGAAAAATGCTGATTTATTGTAAGCTATTGAAACATCAGAGTTTAACCTCATGATTCGGTGATCAGAAGGTAAGCTTTCCATCGTAACTTTCCTGCCTCATTTACAGCTTAACCTTCAAACAGCAACAACAGGGACACAGGAAATAAATTCAGAGGCTGCTGAATGGGTAAACAAACCTGAAGAGTATGTTTTTTTCTAAATCATGAGTTTTTTTTTGAATCACAGATCCCTTTTTGACAGCGACAGCTTCAAAAAAGATACGCTCCAAGAACTCGGTATCCCATGTGAGAGATTGGAATTGCTGGAATATGCATAGGTCTGCAGTGAGGAACCAAGATGCCGAAAACTTGTTCGGCGGGGGGGGGGGGGGGGGGGGGGGTGGAATTCTTAATATTACCTTAACTTTGGCTCTATATTGGCTCAATTTAAGTTAACACAGAATACTTTCAATCACCATCAAATGTTTGAAAGGTGAAGCTGGAGGCTCGTGTACTTTGAAATACAGTATGGATAAGTCCAAAAACAAACCCTTTGTGTGAATTAAAGTGGAATGCATTTTGAAAGCATTGTTGTTTGACAAGCTGCTTATAAATAAAAGATATGCTCTTCCACTTGGATAAACTGGAATCAAGAGCAGATTACCAAAATTTCTTTAGCGGTAATGCTCCATAAAAGGAAGCATTCTTGTAAAGTGCAACACAGATCAAAAAAAAGTACCAATTTCTTTTGAACCATCAGATGGTATGTGTTTGTTTCACTCTCCCTGCAAATAGCTAAAAACACTACTTTGGTCTAAGTTACAGAAACATCTACCCTTTTTACTATCTCCTCATGCAAGAAAAACAATGCATTCCTATTGCATTAAAGTGGCCTGTTTTTGTACATTATGCATTTAGAAATAACTGGCTTATTTTCTGAGAGAATAGTGCTTTCATTTATTGATTTTTATTGTCATTAAAGCCACAAAATATCATGAAGAATGAATGGATAATATTTGGGGGAGGATGGTATTACATAATAAAAAATTTGTGTGGTAATTTATGTGTTAGTTAACTTTTAATCAGACTGGTAAATCCCAATCCTTGTAGTATCTAAATCTTTTGCTTCCTTGCTAGCATCTCATTTTCATACAGAGGTTGCCAAATGACACAAAAGATGATGTGCTCTCCTTTCTTGAAATATCACGCAGGCTAAATTTCAATTTAAAAGATCTTGATAAAGGACCTAACCCGAAGTACTGACTGACCATTTCTACCAATGTATGCTGAGTTTCTCCAGCTGTTCTTTGCTCATCATTTCAGCATCCACAGCTTCTGTGTTTCTTAACTTATAAAGCATGGAGCAAATTCAAGTTTATTGTCATTTGACATATATACATAATACAGAGCAGAGCAAATATTTCTTTTACTTGGTTACAATCTCATAGTCGGCAGGAAGAAGCTATTTCCCACGCTGGCAGTTCTGATTTTGATGCTCCAGTACATCCTTCCTGATGGTGTAGATCAAAGATACTGTGTACTGGATGGAAAGGGTGCTCAATAATTCTTTGAGCCCAATTTAAGCGTTGCTCCCAGTGAATGTCATAAATGAAGGAAAGGAAAACCCTAGTGATCTTCTCGGCCGCTTTTCTAGATTCAATTTATTGAAATGTAATAAAAACAGTGTCACATTGCACAAAATTGCTTTTAGTCTGCAGTAAGCCAGACAGATTCACCATCAGTAGAAATTGCCTGAATCGCCTCTTACGGAGAAAGAGAGTCCCTCCAGAGTTACCGTGTCCATGGATTCATCTCTAGCACTCCAGAATTCTCCACAGCCACACAGACTCTAGTCCAATCTGCAACCCGAGCTCCTAATCTGAACCTCCAAAATGATTAGTAACCCTTCAGCACTCTCGGCACCTTCTCACATACTAGTTCTGATACCTGATACCCCTTCAGTCAGTCTCAAGCCAGTCTGCAGCCTGCTGTGAGTCCAGTGACTATAGACTCCAGCAGTCCACAGCCAATGTGGGTTCCTCGCCTCGAGTCGCCAACAGCCTGCTGCCTGGGTGTTTCTCTGCCACAGAGCCCCTCACGGATCTGTCACCGGGGTCACCATCCCATAGGGTCATCTCCTCTGCTTCCCCTTCTCAAATAGGGGGTGTTCTCACCATTCTCCGGTGCCCTGCACCAGATCTCTGCTTCCCTTGAGCCTGCAACCCTTCATAGTCGCTGCTGATCATAGACGCCACCATCTTGGGCCCAGACCCTGAGTACGCAAGATTTTCAATAAAACCACCGTCGGCTCCTTTAACAGCCCATTCAAAGCCTGTATAGAGCTGACGGCAGTTGTACTAAGCAATTGAATGCAGGATGGGAGCGCTGTGCCTCCCATCCCTGCCCTGCACCAGGTGCATCGCTGCCATTACAGCAGCTCTGGGAGCAATGCCATTTTCTTGATGATCACTTGGTCTTTCAATGAATAATCTTCCATCTTCCAATTTCATGTTGCCAGTGGAAAACACTGCAAAGGACTCGAATGACATCAGCACATCTTCAGTTCTCTTAACTTCATTTTAGAACAGTTGCTCTGTTGTTTCCTGCTGTGCGATTTTACGTTGACACCAAGATGCCATGAGATGTCAGTGGTTGCATGTTGCACCAAATTATTATTGTGTAAAAGATGAGTGAAAGCTGGTTAATGTTGTGAGGCCTAATCTACCAAAGCCCTGTTAAACATAGAAACATAGGGAGCAGAAGGTAGAAAAGGTTTGTGAAATTATCCACAAACCAACTTCAGCATCATCTGGATAGCAGGGAGTAAAACCAAGTGGAGTTAGAAACAGATTTGATCTATCATAATAGCTTCCACACTCGATACAAAATAATAGTTTATGTTCAGCTTGTCCCTGAAGTGAATTTGATCCAAATTAACTTGTACCATCAATCAGAGAATTTGGACGGTGCACATGTAGATTGAGTGTTAAACAAAAAGTTATTAGCATGCTATACTCTATGGTATTCCACGTATCAAAGGTTATGGGGAGAAAGTAGGGGAATGGGGAATAGATCAGCTCATGTTGGAATGGCTGAGCAGACTCAACAGGCTGAATGGTTGACATCTGCTCCTATATCTTATGGTCTTAATGAGAATTATGCTGCCATGTGAGTGAAGTAAAGTTGTTTAATTCTATCTTGCTCACACAAAACAATACAGAAATGTGGTTTCAAATAAATATCAGTAATTCAGTTTTTTTTCATTGTTTACATGGTTTCATCATACTAATTATTTTCTTCTTTGGCTTGGCTTCGCGGACGAAGATTTATGGAGGGGGTAAAAAGTCCACGTCAGCTGCAGGCTCGTTTGTGGCTGACAAGTCCGATGCGGGATAGGCAGACACGATTGCAGCGGTTGCAAGGGAAAATTGGTTGGTTGGGGTTGGGTGTTGGGTTTTTCCTCCTTTGCCTTTTGTCAGTGAGGTGGTTAAAATCTGGTTAAAATTTGACACACCCCATCAACATCTTTATTTCCAGCAACAGGACAGGACTCTTGACTCTTAGTCGCCGTCTCAGAATGCTTTCATGTCAGTCTCTATGGGTTTGATGCTCCTGTTTGGACACTTTACATTTATGCACAAAGAAACAAATGAAGAAAAAATAATTTCAAACAGGACAGGTTTCTCAGGAATAATATTTTCAAAATAGATTCTTCTTCAAGTAAGAAGAAACATAGAAACATAGAAGATAGGAGCAGGAGTAGGTCATTCGACCCTTCGAGCCTGCTCCGCCATTCAACAAGATCATGGCTGATCTTAAAGATCAGTACCCCGTCCCCGCCTTCTCTCCGTAACCTTTAATACCCTTATACTGAAGAAATAGATCTAATTCCCTCTTAAATAGATTTAATGAACCTGCCTCTACTGCCCTCTATGGCAATGAATTCCACAGATTCACCACCCTCTGGGTAAAGAAATTCCTCCTCATCTCGGTCCTAAATGGTTTGCCTATTATCCTCGAACCATGGCCCCGGGTTCTGGATTTTTCCATCATTGGAAACATCCCATCTGCATCCACTCTGTCCAGTTCTGCCAGAATTTTCTATGTCTCTATGAGATCCCCTCTCAATCTTCTAAATCCAGCGAGTACAATCCCAATTTGCGCAATCTTTCCTCATAAGTCATTCCTGCCATTCCAGGTATCAGCCTGGTGAATCGCCTCTGCACCCCCTCCATTGCAAGAACATCCTTCCTTAGATAAGGTGACCAAAATTGCGCACAATACTCCAGGTGTGGTCTCACCAAGGCCCTGTACAACTGCAGTAAGGTATCCTTGTTCCTATACTCAAACCCTCTTGATATGAAGGCCAACATACCATTTGCCTTTTTAACCGCCTGCTGTACCTGCATGCTCGCCTTCAGAGACTGGTGTACAAGTACCCCTAGGTCTCTCTGCACATCCCCATCTCTTAATCTATTGCCATTCAAATAGTAATCTGCCCTCCGGTTTGTATTACCAAAGTGGATAACCTCACATTTATCCACATTGTAGTGCATTTGCCATGTATCTGCCCAGTCCCTCAATTTATCCAAATCACACTGGAGCTTCCTGACCCTCTCTTCCATGCACACAACCCCTCCTAGCTTAGTGTCATCTGCAAATTTGGAGATATTACATCCAATCCCCTCATCAAGATCATTAATGTAAATTGTGAACAGCTGGGGTCCCAGTACAGATCCCTGTGGCACCCCACTGGTCACCGCCTGCCACTCAGAAAACGAGCCATTTATCCCAACTCTCTGTCTTCTACCTGCCAGCCAGTTCTCAATCCACATCAATACTTTGCCCCCAATCCTATGAGCCTTGATTTTGGAAGCCAGTCGTTTATGCGGGACCTAATCGAAGGCCTTTTGGAAGTCCAGGTACACCACATCCACTGGCTCTCCCCCATCTATTTTACCTGTCATCATCTCAAAGAATTCCAATAGATTTGTCAAGCATGATTTACCTTTTGTAAATCCATGTTGACTCTGTCCGATCCCTTCTCTGCTAGTCATATGCTCCGCTATTACATCCTTAATAATGGATTCCATTATTTTGCCCACTACTGATGTAAGGCTCACTGGCCTATAATTCCCCGCTTTTTCTCTACCCCCTTTTTAAATAGTGGGGTAACATTAGCTACCCTCCAATCCATGGGTACTATCGAGTTCTGGAAAATAATTCTTAAAGCATCTGCTATCTGAATGGCCACTTCCTTAAGTACCCTAGAATGTAGATTATCAGGCCCTTGGGATTTATCTGCCTTCAATCCCATCAATTTCCCCAAGATCATGTCCTTAGAGATACTGATTTCTTTCAGTTCCTCCCTTGCATTAGTCTCTATGTTTCCCAACATCCCTGGATGACCACAGATAATGATGGTCTGGTCAAGAAACAGGAATATGTCAATTAAGCAAATCCCTTGAGCAATGAATACAGAAGCAGGGACATCATGTACAAAACATTAGTAAAACTGGACTTGGATTTTTATGCACAGTTCTGGTCACACAGC
Organism: Narcine bancroftii; assembly: GCF_036971445.1. NCBI lineage: Eukaryota > Metazoa > Chordata > Chondrichthyes > Torpediniformes > Narcinidae > Narcine > Narcine bancroftii. Next base: position 88,688,521 of record NC_091470.1, on the reverse strand, counting down.
TATAGGAAAGATATTGTTAAGATGGAAGAATGCAAAATGATTAATGAGAATGCTGCCTGGAATGGTGGCCTTGAATTAGAAAGAAAGGCTGGATAGGTTAGGAATTTTCTCCCTGGATTGTAGGAGGCTGAGGGAAGGATTTTAGAACCTTATAAAATCATGAAAGATAAGGTAAATAATCATAGCCCTTTTCCAAAGATAGGAACAGTTTAAAGGTGAGAGGCGAAATATTTAAAAAGAACCTTAGAGACACCTTCTTCACACAGAGAGTGGTGGATATGTGGAACGAGTTGCCAGAGGAAGTTGTAGAAGTGGAGACACATGTAATATTCAAAAGGTATTTTGAAAGAAAAAACATTAAGAATGATGTGGTCTGAATACAGGCAAATGGACTTGGTAAACATGGACAAGATGGACCTTGTATCCTGCAGTCAAACTCTATGATTGATTTACTCTTTTAACATAATTCACAAAATTTATTGAAATTAATATTTTGAAGAACTATTTACAAATATTTTTGTAGTTTTGAAATGCCTTTGAATATCAGACATGGCAAAGCTGTTCAAAAACAACAACCTGACTTTCAATCTGAATAAGGCAAAGAAGATGATTATGATCTTCAGAAGGTCTAAGGTTGACCATTTTCCACTGCACATTAATGGCTTTTTGTGTGAATATAATCCTGGACCCACAACATTCTCTCATTAGTCAGGAAGGTGTAGAAGTGCCTGAACTTTCCAAGGAGGCTGAGGAGGATAAGGCTATGGCTACTAGCCCCATCTTGACAACATGTGTGTACAATTGAGAGTTTCCTGCTGGCTGCTTCTTTGTGTGGTATTATAGCTGCAAGGCATTAGACCAGTAGTCAACACAGAGGATCATCAAACTGGTCGAGAAGATCACAGGGGTCTTCCTTTCCTCTATTGATTACAATTTCCAGGAACGTTGCTCAAATGGGGCTCAAAGAATTAAAGACAACTCTTAACTATCCAGCACATAGTTTCTTTGACCCACTACCACCAGGAAGGAGTTTTTGGAGCATCAAAATCAAGATTGCCAGGCTGGGAAATAGTTTTTTAATTGCAGACTGTGAGATTGACGAACAGTATCCTGTAGTCGAGTAAAGTATTCCAAAGTATTTATTTTTTATTATATCTTTATGTCTATATGTGATCATTATGTGCTGTGTATTGTGTGCATATGTATGTACACCATTGTCCAGAGAAACACTTCTGTCTAATTGAAAATGTAGTCAGATAATAAACTTCAACTTGGAAATTAAACTACCAGACTGCATTAACATTGATTTCTCCAGTTTCCATGAACACTCTCCCCTGAGAGTCTATTTTTCCCTATCCCTCTATCTCCTTTCCTCTAGCTTCCCACACTCTTCCCTTTCCATTCAGAGCCAAATCCTTCCACCATCACTTCAGCTTTTTTTGCTTCTGCTCTCCCAACTCTATCCACCTATAACCTCTTACCTGTTAGCTTCTCCAATTCCCCTGCCCCTTCTTCCCTCCTCTCCTCTCGTCTCCTCCTGCCCCTTCTCCCCACCTTTTTTATTCTGCCTGCTTTTTTCTCATACCTTGATGAAGAGCTCAGGCCTGAAACTTTGGTTATCCTTTACTTCCGATTGATGCTGATCTGCTGAGTTTTTCCAGCACCTTGGTGTGTTGCATTAGAACATTCCCCCCAGCTTTACATTCTGTTAAAGGCAGTTGGAGATTGTGAGGGTGTGGTGATGGGGAGGCGGGTGAGTGGGGAGGAAGGAGGTTAGAGTAGGGTGTCAGCCAAGTGCCACTCAAGACCTACTCCCATCAACACCTTGCTAGCTGCCACAGGATCAACGGGTGCAGGTCCTGAAATATCCAATAATCAGCCACTTGTGCATTCACACCATCATGAGACCACCACAATTGGAAGCATCTTAATGCTTTACAGACCTCACATCAGGAATCGCTTTATTACTGTGGAAACTATTTAGAGATATGACACAGAGCAACTCAGGTAGAGTGCTTCAGTTTTAATGGAAATTAAATCCCAATAATTTCTTACTTCTTGTAACTTTAGATTATTATTCATCCTTCCACATTTATTTTTATTATTATTAAATCAATACCAAGTGCATCCTACTTTGTATGTGATGGATAGGCAGGATCCTAATCACAATTTCAGAATTTCCTTTGAATTTCAAATGCCTTCAAATGGACTGCAGACATGTAATGGGACATCATGTACAAAACATTAGTAAAACTGGACTTGGATTTTTATGCACAGTCTGGTCACACAGCTATAGGAAAGATATTGTTAAGATGGAAGGATACAAAATGATTAATGAGAATGCTGCCTGGAATGGTGGCCTTGAATTAGAAAGAAAGGCTGGATAGGTTAGGAATTTTCTCCCTGGATTGTAGGAGGCTGAGGGAAGGAGCTTAGAACCTTATAAAATTATGAAAGATAAGGTAAATAATCATAGCCCTTTTCCAAAGGTAGGAGAATCTCAAGCTAGAGGGCACAGTTTAAAGGTGAGAGGCGAAATATTTAAAAAGAATCTGAGAGGCACCTTCTTCACACAGAGGGTGGTGGATATGTCGAACGAGTTGCCAGAGGAAGTTGTAGAAGTGGAGACACATGTAATATTCAAAAGGAATTTTGCCACGACATGGGCAGTCTAAAAAGGAATAAGCAGGAATTTTGAGTCAATTCCTACTTAAGATTTATCCTGCAGGACCCCTACAACTTTTTGGAGCAAGCTTGCAGTGTAAATTGGCCCAGAATAATTAGTTGATGGTCAACGTCCAACCACCAGGACTGTTGCACTCAGGTACTTGCAGTCTAAAAAGGAGCCCAGTGTGAATGTCCACACAGGCAATAATTATGTTAGTTTTTTTCAGTGATTTTCCTGACATTGCAGTCTTAAAAATATTAATGACTAACATCTTTTTTGCCAGGGTATGCAAATTAAGTAAAACAATAAAGTCTGCTGACCCTGGGGTCAAGTGCAATACACAAATGTGCTGGAGAAACACAGCAGATCACGCAGCAAATTAAAACCAACATCTCACCTGACCCCTCTAACAACATAGCAGAAGGTCATTCTGTCCTTTACATTCACGCCAGCTTGCAGGGCAGCAATCTAATCAATCCCATTCTCCTTTCTCTTATTTCCCAGTTCCCCTTCAATTTATTCCATCCCACGTGCTCATCATAGCATATAGGTGCAGGAGGACATTCAGCCCTTCAAGCCTGCACCACCATTCAATATGATTATGACTTCAATACTCTATTCCTGCTTTCCTTGTCCCTTGACGCCTTTAGCCATGAGCCAAATCCAACTCTCTTTGAATACGTCTGATGAACTGTCCTCAACAACTTTGAGTGGCTGAGAGTTCCAAAAGTTCACAGCTCTCGGAGTGAAGAAATTTCTCCTCATCTCTGTCCTACATGTCCCTTCTCCTTAGATTGTGACTCTCTGATAAATCTCATTATTTATGGATAACTAACAGTAGCCAATTATTAGCATCAGGAACATAATAGATATACTCTACATCCCAAGTCATGATCAAAGCTGGGACTCTGAAGCTTCCGTTTACCCACTCACATTGCAAAAATACATGGCTCTCAAAGCGTTTTCTGTACACTATTTTGCTGCATGGACTGTATACTATAAGTTCAGCTTTATCGGATAGGAAGTGGCACGCATTCAATATTTACTGCAAACAGAGATAGATTTAAAAGGCAGCTGATGAAATCGTGTCGCTGGTGTCATGTGTAAGATGTTCTATTGATTGGGTTCAGAGAGTAGGCAATGCATCAAACAGAAGCTTCTGTCAGAGAAGATGTAAGCTGTGGAAGTCTTTCAAGAAACAAGCTTGAAAGAACCATGTCCAGAAACCAATTTGGATTAAACTGCGACAGAGTATTACTACTGGCTGAGCTCCATTATCCTCAGTGCAAAACTGATGAAAAGTACACAAGGACATAAGAAATAGGAGCAGGAGTCAGCTATTCGGCCCATCGAGCCTGCTTCACCATTCAATGAGATCATGGCTGATCTGATGATAGACTTGTCTCCACCTACCTGTCTTTTCTTCCAATCCCTTACTTTCCCCATTATGTAAAAACATATCCAACCTTGTCTTAAATATATTCACTGAGGTATCCTCCACTACTTCAATGGGCAGCAAATTCCACAGTTTGACTGGGGAAAAGCCGTTCCTCTTCCGTCCTAAATCTACTACCCTGAATCTTGAGGCTATGTCCCCTAGTTCTAGTCTCCCCACCAATCTAAACAACATAACTACCTCTATCTGCCTTTCATAATTTATACATTTCTTTACAATCCCTTCTCATTCTTATAAATTCCAGCGATACATTCCTAGACGCCTCAATCTCTCCTCATAGGCTAACCCCTCATCTCTGGAATCAACCTGGTGAACCTCCTCTGCAGCACCTCCAAAGCCAGTACATCCTTCCTCAAGTAAGGAGACCAGAACTGTACACAGTGCTCCAGATGCAGCCTCACTAGTACCTTGGACAGTTGCAGCATGACCACCCTGCTCCTAAATTCAATCAAAAAAGGAAATTGGTCAATTTTCATTGAGGTTATTTAAAAAAATTACAATAATTAACCAGTATCAGATGTTCTTGATATTTTGTATATAGGGCAGCACAGTTAGTGTAACAGTTAGGACAACGCTATTATAGCGTCAGCAACCTGAGTTCAAATCCACCACTGAGTGTAAGGAGTTTGTATGTTCTCCCTGTGAGCTTCCTGAGTTTCCTCCTACCTTCCAAAGAGTACAGGGCTGGTACAAGTGCATTGGTACGATTGGTCATGTGAGTGTATTTGGGCAGCATGGCCTCATGGACTGGAAGGGTATTTTACCAGGCTATATCCATAACTTACAAATCAAAAATACTTTCCAATGTCTAATCATTGAACATTTAAAATCTAAAGCATGGTACAACTTTGCTACAGCTATAATCTCCTCTGATGTACACAGAGTAGCACAAGAAAACAGGAGGCACGCATAAGACACGCTGGAATCTGGACGAACAAAAATCTGCTGGAGGAACTCAGTAGGTCAAGCAGCATCGGAGGGAGAAAACATTTCAGGTCTTGATGAAAGGATTCAGACCGAAACTTCCATCATTCTTTTACTTCCACTGATACTACTCACCTTGCTGAGTTCCTCCAGTGGATTATTTGTAAATACTGAATATAAATGGTTGCTAAAATAAGAAACTGAAGAAATTTCAAACAGGGATCTGAGTATCAAATGGAATCCTTTAAAATTGAACTTGTAATTCCACCATTTCCCAGTCTTAAGGTTTCAATATCTGGCCAGTTGAGAATTCAATGTAATGTTTTTATATACATTCAATTTGGCTTGGTTCAGCATCATGCTGAAGAAGATTGAAAAGAGGGTTGGTGCGAGAACACAGCCTTGCTTCACGCCATTGTTAATGGAGAAGGGTTCAGAGAGCTCATTGCTGTATCTGACCCGACCTTGTTGGTTTTCGTGCAGTTGGATAATCATGTTGAGGAACTTTGGGGGGCATCCGATGCGCTCTAGTATTTGCCAAAGCCCTTTCCTGCTCACGGAGTCAAAGGCTTTGGTGAGGTCAACAAAGGTGATGTAGAGTCCTTTGTTTTGTTCTCTGCACTTCAACAATGAAGACGCTGTTTACATCCGGTACCGCACGGATGGCAGTCTCTTCAATCTGAGGCACCTGCAAGCTCACACCAAGACACAAGAGAAACTTATCCGTGAACTACTCTTTGCAGACGATGCCGCTTTAGTTGCCCATTCAGAGCCAGCTCTTCAGCGCTTGACGTCCTGTTTTGCGGAAACTGCCAAAATGTTTGGCCTGGAAGTCAGCCTGAAGAAAACTGAGGTCCTCCATCAGCCAGCTCCCCACCATGACTACCAGCCCCCCCACATCTCCATCGGGCACACAAAACACAAAACGGTCAACCAGTTTACCTATCTCGGCTGCACCATTTCATCAGATGCAAGGATCGACAACGAGACAGACAACAGACTCGCCAAGGCAAATAGCGCCTTTGGAAGACTACAAAAAAGAGTCTGGAAAAACAACCAACTGAAAAACCTCACAAAGATAAGTGTATACAGAGCCGTTGTCATACCCACACTCCTTTTCGGCTCCGAATCATGGGTCCTCTACCGGCATCATATACGGCTCCTAGAACGCTTCCACCAGCGTTGTCTCCACTCCGTCCTCAACATTCATTGGAGCGCTTTCATCCCTAACGTCGAAGTACTCGAGATGGCAGAGGTCGACAGCATCGAGTCCACGCTGAAGATCCAGCTGCGCTGGGTGGGTCACGTCTCCAGAATGGAGGACCATTGCCTTCCCAAGATCGTGTTATATGGCGATCTCTCCACTGGCCACCGTGACAGAGGTGCACCAAAGAAAAGGTACAAGGACTGCCTAAAGAAATCTCTTGGTGCCTGCCACATTGACCACTGCCAGTGGGCTGATATCGCCTCAAACCGTGCATCTTGGCGCCTCACAGTTTGGCGGGCAGCAATCTCCTTTGAAGAAGACCGCAGAGCCCACCTCACTGACAAAAGGCAAAGGAGGAAAAACCCAACACCCAACCCCAACCAACCAATTTTCCCCTGCAACCGCTGCAACCGTGTCTGCCTGTCCCGCATCGGACTTGTCAGCCACCAACGAGCCTGCAGCTGACGTGGACATTTTACCCCCTCCATAAATCTTCATCCGCGAAGCCAAGCCAAAGAGAGAGAGACATTCAATTTGATCTGAATTTGTTTCATGATGAAATTCAGATCTGGGACAAAGAAGGATACCTGCAGTACAAAATAAAACCCAGGAGTTGGAGCAGACTGACCTTCACCTTATATAAACTGAAGGCTGATCTGTCACCTTAACTTCATCTTCCTACATTATGAGACAAGTAAAACTTTCCAACTGAGCAGGATCTCAACTTCCTGTTTGCGTCAGATCTTTTCTACTGTAAAATATCTCAAGGTATTTCATAGGACCATTATCAGCCAAAGATTAGACACCAAACCACAGCAGGAATTATTTAAAAAGATGAGGTGTGACCGTGACGCAACCAGTCAGCACACTTTACTGAAATTTACCAGGGTTTCTAGTTTCATACCAAACCTCCGCAAACTCCCATGGAAGCAGAGGCAAATGGATTGGCCAATGCCAGTAGTGGATATTTTTCTACGTTTGAATGAATTCTCATCTAAAACATAATCTCTGGCATGCATAAAGCAATCATCTTTCAACATGAGTCAAAGAGGGAGCAGGCTTTCCCTTGTTCCCTTGTTCCACTCCAGGCAAGCTCAAAGCAGCTATCTTATTTCTGAGGGGTCTGATGCCTTTAAGTATTTTTCTCTTTATTCACTTATATCCCTCAATGCTGTTTGGCCATTTGATCACTTGGCCAGAAGACCATGCAGATCACATGCAAAAACATCGATTGTATGTTCGCTCATCACCTGACTGCATACCCAACCGAAATGTCCACCCAGCCTGCCCCATCCATGATTATCCTATCAAGCATGCCCCAATGCCAGCCGTTGCTTGATACCCCACCCATGCCCTTCTGTGGTGCTCCCAACCTCCTGGCTTCACATCCATCCAGCCACCTCCTAGTCTCCACTTACTCACCACCATGCCTACCAACAGTACACAAGTGCCAGAAAAAGTCAACATCATCCATAAAATCTGAAATGCAGTCAGAATTCCAGGCCTGAACCCTTCTTCAGGAGTGCTGAAAATCAGGATGTACTTTCACAAGCTGTATACTCCCCAGAGAGCTGGCATGGACCTCATACAGAACTGCAGAACAACAACATAATGTCAGTTCATCTATACTTTCTGACATGGGAAGAATGTCCAGATCTTACATTCTATCAAACAATTTTCCCCATTTATTTAAACCCACCCGTGGAACAATTGGTGCCTCAGTGTAGTTCACCTCAATCAAACACTGACGCCTCTGGCACAGCATAGCTGGAAATCTATCGAGGATTGGAGGCCTGTGCACATGAGGTGGGAGGTAAGCAGAGTACACCAAGGAAACACATGCTATCACAGGAGAAATGCGACAATTCCATACAGTCAACACCAGAGGTTGGGATTGAACCTGGATTACTAGAGCTGTGGGACACTGTCAAAACAATTCCAGGTCAAGTCTTGTTAACTCTACTGTGGGAAGTTTCCAAGACGAAGTCAGCAAATAACCTGCATTGATACTCCAATGCATAAATGAATTACCTGCTGTGTATTTCAGCTGAGTTGTGTAAGAGCATCTATATGAGGCGCTGTCTCAAGAAGTTAGCCAGCATCATAAAGGACCCCCATCAGCCTGGTCACAACCTCTTCTCACTGCTATCTTAGGCCAGAAGGTACAAAAGCCTGAAGGTCAGCACCCTCAGGTTTAGAGAACAGTTCTTTTCTGTCAAAGATGGGGGGGGGAGCAAGGAAAAGGGGTCCAGGCCTGAAACGCTGGCTACTCTTTTACTTCGTATAGATGCTGTGTGACCTGTTGAGTTTCTCCAGGATGTTGGGTATTGCATTCGACCCCAGCTTCTCAGATTTTTATGTTTAACAAGAACTGGCACCCTGCAGCTTTTCTTGGAACCAGAGATCTGGCTTAATTATCCTGAAACTATTGTTGCCCACTTTCACCCTGATCTCAAATTCATTTAGTCTATGTTTGGCAATATTCTCCCCTTTCTCAATCACTCTGTCTCCATCTCAGGAGACAAATTCACCACAGATATTTTCTACAAACTCACCAACTCTCACAATTACCTCAACCACACTTCCACCCCTGTCCCCTATAAGGATTCTTTCCTTTCTCTCAAATCTGCTGTATCGGCTTCCAGGATGAGGTCTTCCATGGCAGGACATCTGAGATGTTCTCCTTCATCATAAAATGTGGCCTCCCCTCTGCCCAAGATGCAACAAGGACAGGATTCGCCTTGGCCTCACCAACCACCCCACCATCCTCTGTAATTTCTGCCACCTACAACATGATCCCACCAGACACACCTTCCCTCCCTGCTCCCTACAGGAATCCCTTGTCCACATCCCTTCCCATGAATCATCTTGTTGGTACCTACCCTTTGACTGTAAGAAGTACTATACTTCCACTTGCACCTCTCCCTCACCACTATTCAAGGTCCCATACTTCCAGGTGAAGCAGTATTTCACTTGTGAATCTGCAGGGGTTGTTTACTGCATCTAGTGCTTCCGATGCGGCCTTCTCTATATTGGACACAGACTGGGAGATCATTTCGTGGAGCACCTTCGGATCTCTGGATGCTCCAGATTCCTCCCACCTTCCAAAGACAGACAGGGTCAGAGGTTAAGGGTTGCACGAGTACATTTGGGCGGCACGTGCTCGTGGGCCAGAAGGGTCTGATATTGTGTTGCATCTCAAAATTAAAAATTAAAATGGAACTGGTGTAAATAGGTACAGATGGGGTGGACTCAATGGGCTGATAGGCCTTTGCCCGTGCTCTACATTCTATTCAGCAAGCACACAATACCTCCATCTCATTATCACCATTGTAAAATACTTTGAGACAAACTTAGGTTCTGCACAGAAGAAAGGAGGAGAAAGAAAATGAAGAATCTTTCGGGATCAAGTTCATTTATCATCCAATTGTATCAGTGCAACCTGATGAAACAGAGTTCTTTAGTCCACAGTGCTAAACAGTGCAAACACACATACAGACATAACTCATGTACAGACAAGTACAGTATATGTATACACTCTTTAAAATAAATATTATTAATAAATAGTGGAGTTTCAGAGTTATTATAGCAGTTCATCAGTCATTCAGCAGTCTGTGGGAAGAAGCTGTTCCTCAGCCTTCTGTAATTTTTTACCAACAGGAGTAACTGAAAGATGCTGCCCATGGGATGATAGGGACCCTCATTGATTTTACAAGCCCTCTTTAAACAATGATCCACATAAATTTCATAGATGGAGGGGGAGGGAGATGCCAGTGATCTTTCTCTGCTGCTTGGATGGTCCAATCCAAAGCTCTACAGCAACCGTACTACACTGTGATACAGCCGGCCAGGACGCTCTTAATAGAGTTCCTGTAATAAGTTGATAGCATGGTGGCTGGTACGATTCAATGTCACCAAAACTATGGAGCTGATTGATGACTTCAGGAAAGGAGGTATACAATCCATTGATCATTGGGGGAATCAGAAGTGGAGAGGGTGACTAAGTTCTTGGGAGTCACTATCTCAGAAGATCTTTCCTGGACCTAACACACTAATGATATCGTGAAGAAAGCACGTCAGCACCTCTACTTCCTCAAGAGTTTGCGGAGGTTTGGTATGACACCAGAAACCCCGGCAGTTTTCTATAGAGGTATAGTGGAAAGTGTGCTGACTGGCTGCATCATGGTCTGGTATGGAAACACCAATACGCTTGAGTGTAACGCCCTCCAAAAGGTAGTGGACACAGCTCAGGACATCATAGGAAAAACCATCCCCACTATTGAGCACATCTACAGAGAGCGTTGCTGCTGTAGAGCAGCAATCATCAAAGACCCTACCCCCAGCACACGCTTTGTTCTCGCTGCTACCATCAGGAAAGAGGTGTAGGTGCCACAAGACTCGCACCACCAGGTTCAGGAACAGCTGCTCCCCCTCCCCCATCAGACTCCTCAATGACAGACTCAATCAGGGACCCATTTAAGGACTTGTGCACTATATTGATTTTCTTGTTGTTCTCTCTGCTTTGATTTGTTCCATCACCAGATGCTCGAAACATTTCATACTGGTGGAGGTCAGTGCTACGGGGTAGTAGTCGTTAAGGCCTGTTACTGTCACCCTCTTAATGGTAACGGGATGATGGTGGCTGCCTTCAAATCCACAGGGATAATGGATACTGCAATAACCTGTTTAAGATGTCTATACAGTCATCTACCCATTCCTTCAGTACCTGACCAGGTATTTTGTCTGGTCCCACTGTCTTGTGCATGTTCACTTTGGATAGGGTTCTCCTCAGCTCATCCATACAAGGGGCTGTTCTTTAGGGGGAGGTAGAGCTTTCTTTGTGTCAGTCTATAATTCTTGTCGAATTGTGAGTAGATGTTCAGTCTGTCCACAAAGGAGGTGCCATTATCGTTAACTTGTAAGTTTATCTTGTGATTTGTTTCGCTATCTCACCACATGTGCCTCATGTCACTGGTGTCGCAGAGCTGACTATGGATCCTGCCTATGTGCATACCCATGCTTTACCTCCGGATTACACAGGAGAGTTCCGGCTTGGCTGAGCTTAGTGCAATCTTGTCTCTTGTTCTGAAGGCTGCATCCCAAGCTCTGAGCTCTACAACCAACCAGGTTTTCTAGTTAGCCATGTCTGTGGTCTCAAAGGAATCCTGTGGTGCTTTTGTGGGGCCCCGGCCTACTTTGATACCTTTTAGTGTATGTGAGCAGAATCTGCCTTACTTTTGAATTTTTTTCTCTTTACTACAGTTATTCTTACTATAAGCCATTTGATTTGGAGCACAAAGGTTGCGAGTGGAATGACTAAGGAATTTCCAGAGTGAAGGCATTTTTCTACTCGGGGTAAAAGAGAGGCAAGACTGCGCAGGTGTGTGATGTCAGTCAGTACAGTGGGAAATGTTTAAAAAGACCACCATATCCAGCAGGCAGCATTCAGAGTGGGCAGTGCAGTGAAAGGATAGGAGAATGGTAGGGCTTTGCCTCAACAGGCTTAGGTAGCAAGATGGTGAGGTAGGTTTACCTGCGTTAATTCAGACAGGAAATATGTGTGAAGCCGGTGTTCTGTGCTTGGTGTCAGATATGGGAGGTCCTGGAGTCCCCCAGCTTCCCGGTGTGTCAAGCTGCATCTCCTAAGGGAATTGAAGTTCCAACTCGATGACCTTCGTCTGGTCAGGGAGAGTGAGGAGCTGATAGAAAGGAGATATTGGCAGGTTGTCACAATGGGGCCACAGGAGACAGATCAGTGGGTCACAGTCAGGAGGAGGAAGGGGAAGAGTCATGTACTAGAGAGTACCCCTGTGGCTGTACCCCTTGACAATAAATACTCCTGTTTGAGAACTGTTTGCGGGGGTGGGGGAGAGGGAAACAGCCTACCTGGGGGAAACAACAATGGCCTTGCCTTTGATAGTCAGAGGCTTTTCCCAGGGCTGAATTGGTTGCCACAAGAGAACATAGGTGGTGCTGGGGAGTAGACACAGAGGAGATGCCAGTGATGTTTTTTTTTAAAAACGCGGAGAAGAGTGGGTGTGTGGAATGGGCTGCTGGCAACGGTGATGGAAGCAGATTGATAGGGTTTTTAAGAGACTTTTGGAGAGGTACAGGGAGCTTAGAAAAGCTATGGATAAGTCTAGTAATTCCTAAGGTGGGGACCTGTTTTGGCACAACTTTGTGGGCCAAAGAGCCTGTATTGTGCTGTAGGTTTTCTGTTTTTCTATGTTTCTATGCATGCTTGACAAATCAGCAAAATTCAGAAACTCAGTCATAAAACAAAAATTACATGACCGCACTTACAATTAAATGGCAATGAATTCAACAGACAAATCTGCACAGATGTTAGATTGATTCTGGATTTAGTACTGGTCTAAAGCCAAAGAGCAATGCTTTGTAAAACTATAATCTTAGTTAAAAATTAATTCAATATACTTCAATTCATTTATTTTCCTGTTTCACCACACAATGTGCACTACCTGTCATAACACTAAAACAAAAATAATGCAGGAAATCTGTTTTCTTTAATCTTGTTGGGGGGAGAACTTTCTCATTCAAGCAAACCAGGTCTATTAAGTACCAGTACTAAATTACATGCTATCCTGTATATTATTTGTAAAGTTAAAGAAATAATCTGGTATGCAACAGAATCACACAGACTCGCTGTTTACACTTCATTCCTGCTTTCTGATTTTACTCTGAATTTGGTATGAAGTCATTTTGGGCATTGTGAGCACTGGGTTTAGGCCAGTATTTTTCTTGTTTTACAAAATCTTTGGCTTGGCTTCGCAGATGAAGATTTATGGAGAGGTAATGTCCACGTCAGCTGCAGGCTCGATTGTGGCTGACAAGTCCAATGCGGGACAGGCAGACACGGTTGCAGCGGTTGCAGCGGAAAATTGGTTGGTTGGGGTTGGGTGTTGGGTTTTTCCTCCTTTGTCTTTTGTCAGTGGGGTGGGCTCTGCGGTGTTCTTCAAAGGAGGTTGCTGCCTGCCGAACTGTGAGGCGTCAAGATGCACGGTTTGAGGCGATATCAGCCCACTGGCGGTGGTCAATGTGGCAGGCACCAAGAGATTTTTTTAGGCAGTCCTTGTACCTTTTCTTTGGTGCACCTCTGTCACGGTGGCCAGTGGAGAGCTCGCCATATAACACGATCTTGGGAAGGCAATGGTCCTCCATTCTGGAGATGTGACCTACCCAGCGCAGTTGGATCTTCAGCAGCGTGGACTCGATGCTGTTGGCCTCTGCCATCTCGAGTACTTCAATGTTAGGGATGAAGTCGCTCCAATGAATGTTGAGGATGGAGCGGAGACAATGCTGGTGGAAGCGTTCTAGGAGCCGTAGGTGATGCGGTAGAGGACCCATGATTCGGAGCCGAACAGGAGCGTGGGTATGACAATGGCTCTGTATACGCTAATCTTTGTGAGGTTTTTCAGTTGGTTGTTATTCCAGACTCTTATGTGTAGTCTTCCAAAGGCTCTATTTGCCTTGGCGAGTCTGTTGTCTATCTCGTTGTCGATCCTTGCATCCGATGAAATGGTGCAGCCGAGATAGGTAAACTGGTTGACCGTTTTGAGTTTTGTGTGTCCAATGAAGATGTGAGGGGGCCTGGTAGTCATGGTGGGGAGCTGGCTGATGGAGGACTGAGATATCTCTTGATTTATTTATAACACTTAAATGATTTGCAGTGTACCAAATATGACCACAGAACCAGAGAGCACTACAACACAGAAACAGTTGCTTTGGCCTATTTAGTTTGTGTCAAACTATTATTCTGCCCAGTCCCAGTGACCTGCACCTAGACCATACCCTTCCCATCCACACATTCATCCAAATTTTACTTAAATGTCAAAATTGAGCCTATTCACCACTTCTGCTGGCATACTCTCTACGCCTCCTTGTCCTCAGGAGTTTGAGGAGGCTTGGCATGGCATTGGAAACCCTAGCAAATTTCTACAGATGTGTGGTGGAAAGTGTGCTGACTGGCTACATCACAGTCTGGCATGGGGACACCAATGACCCTGAGCGAAAAGCCCTGCAGAAGGTATTGGACTCAGTCCAGGACATCATAGGCAAAACTATCGATAACATCTATAGGGAACGCTGCCACTAGAGAACACCAGCAGTCATCAAGGATCCATACCATCCAGCATACATTCTGTTCTCCCTGCTACCATCAGGAAAGAGGTAGAGGTGCCACAAGACTCGCACCACCAGGTTCTGGAACAGCTGCTACCCCTCCACCATCAGACTCCTCAACAACAAACTCAATCAGGGACTCATTTTAGGACTTTATTGATATTCTTCCTCTGTGTGTTGAGGAATCAAGTGATAAACTGGGAATTTGTCTCAAGCCAAGAGACCTTGATGAAGCTCTGGAGAGGATCTTCTGCATTTTGCTGGCAATAGAATACGTTTTCCTAGCTAGAGTATTGGACCAGGTATCAGACAACTTGCCTATAACTTACAGTTATGGTAGAGAACAATGCAAGCAGTTCAAGAAGGAAGCTAACTGAAAAAGGTCTTGGGAACAGAAAACGTTTTTTTTGAATATTTTAGTTTGATATTTTATAGGCTCAAAGTAATTTCAACAATCAATACAACCTTTTTTTTTAACATTCATTGAATGTATAGAGTCTGTGTTTTGTTCCCCCCCCTTGCCCGCAAACTCATAACCAGTCTGATTATACAAATACCAGTAAATACAAGTGGGGTTGTAGGCAACACCACCTCCACTAATTCTTGAGACAATTCTTGGGGTAAATTACAGTGGCCAATTATCCTACCAATAGCATATCTTTAACATTGTTGGGAAGGTACCATAGAGCCAAAGGATACCCACAAGTTGGGAGGAAGAACATGTGGGTTTGACACAGCTGCACAAGATCATGCTCAAAGATGAAACCTGGATCTCCTAAGCTGTGATGTAGCAGCACTGACCACTGTACTCGTGTCTGTTAGTCTTGTACTCAGACCACATTTCCAGGCAAGAGATAAACTGGACATATGGCGATTTGATCTTCAGAGACAAAAGGGTACTTGATCCCATGAATAAAGATATATTGGAGTTCAACACACTCACTCCTCAAATGTGGAATGAGCAGCTGTTTCTGCAGAGTTAGGGGAAGTGCCTACTGACACACAGGGATGAATGGGAAGATCAGCGGACCGTGTGCAAAAAGACAAGATCTATTTCCTTCCCCAGGCAAATGATTCACTCCCACTTTCGTGGAGATGCTGGACAAAAGTCAGGGAAGATCTATGTCATTGCGAGGGGAAAATGTACTGTGACGGAGTCCAGAGGACCCCAAAAACCAGCAGCATTAGATATGCACCACAACACAGGGTTACTTAAACAAAAGTAGTTCTATATCAGGATCTAATACAACACAAATATTATATAATCTATTAAATATAGATTGAATACCTTTCCAAGTATTAGATCCTGATATATTTTTATTAGGGAATATGCAATCATTAATTGATTCAGGATTAAATGATTATCAGATTTCTTTTATCTATTTAGCTTTAGCAGTGGCCAAGAAATTTCCAAGCGTCTACTTGGAAAGATAGAAATATACTAACTTTGGACAGGTGGTATTTAGAGATGAAGTCTTGTTTAATTTTAGAAAGGATATCTTTTTCAATTCATGATAAGATGTCTTTTTATAAGTTGAAGTGGACTCCATTTGTTAAGTATATGCAATTAAGTTTGATTTAAGTATGTTCCTAGATGTGATATTTTAGATCTGATAAATCTTTTTTTAATTATTTTTATTTGTCATTTTTTTTTCTCTTTGTGTGTTTTTTTAATACATAATATTATTAATTTTACTAATTCTTCACTCTTTATTTTGGGGAGGGGAAGGGTGGGTTTTTTTTATATATAGATTTTTTAGTTCTTGTATATGTAGGGGGGGTTAGGTTGAATTAAGTTAGGTTATTAATGTTGTATTGTAATTATATTATTTTATTTTATATCTTTTCTTTAAATGTAATTTTTCTTTTTATTCCTGTGATAAAACCTTTAAATAAAGTTTAAAAAAAAACGTAGTTCTCATGTTCGAAGCAGAATAGTGCTTGTGGATCACTTCAAGAATTTGGCTATTCCCAAATCCCATCCTGTTGCAATTAGGTTTTTTTTAAAAAAAATAGTCAACAAGTTTTTAGTGATGCTTATATAGGGATTGTTGGAGGATTCTTGATATAGAACCTAAGATGTTTTTAACATATGGAGACACAAGACAGACCTTTGGTCATTGTGAGAGTTTGAGCCCATCATTTGGAACCATCACCTTCTCAGGAATTACAGGGCCAGCCTTAAAAAATTCACACCATTGCCTTGAATTACAGCAGACTCGCTACTGAAGGGGTTAATGGAAATGGAGGCTAGTAAAGAAAATTTTGATCTTCTGAATCCAGACGACATCAAACAGAAGATCAGATATCAGTTTGTTGAAGAAAAACAAATTTCTTTCCAACAAAATTTCACAGCAAGTTCATTGTTTAGCTCCTTTTCGTAGATACAATATGCTTCCCAGTCCTATTTGTCTGTTGATATTTATAGCAGAGATTGCAGTCTGAAGTATCTGTCTTATGCATACACATGAGAGGATTAGACCAGATGAACGCACAGTATTTTTCCCCAGAGTAGGGGAAATTCAGTAATCAGAGGACATAGGTTTAAGATATGGGGGGGATGGGGGATAGTGAGAGATTTAATAGGAACTGAGGGTTTTTTTTTACACAGAGGATGGTGGTTGTAAGGAAGAGTCTTCTGGAGGAGATGGTTGAGGTACTATTGCAATATTAAGAAACATTTGGATGGGCATACGGATGGGATGGGTTTGGAGGGATACAAGCTAAATGCTGGCAGGTGTGCCTGGCATGGGCAAGTTGGACCTGTTTCCATGCTATATGACTCCATGACATGACCTGTGTTCTCCATCCAAGAGCCTTTGCAAGCCACAGAATCAGAATTCAAAACCAATTTCAAAAATACGTAACACCAAACAATTCCAAGGGCCACACTTATCTTTGTTGCAATGCAACCTTCACCTGAGTGGAACTGAAATCTGCCTTTGTTGTTCTGTGGAGTTGCTTTCCCTCCTTTCTTCAATTTTATGGCATTTGCCATTATGAATTGCACCTCACACACATCAAAAATCAAGTAACACATCACAATTATCTTCAAGTCAGCAGGTAGTGAGGGCTTGGAGCACACAATTCAGGCTGATAAGGCAGCAGTGAAGGAGTGCTGCATCCGCTGGAAATGGCATCTTTTGGCTGTGGTATTAAAATTAACTGGCCAATAGTGCTGCAATCAATTTCACAAAAATAGATTACCTGATCATTATCCCACACTTTTGTGTTTGGAAGGTGCAAATTATTTGTCTCACTTCCCACATTGTAACAGCAACGCATTTCAAAAGTACTTCATTGGCCACAGAGAACTTTGCAGGATCCTGAGGTCATGAAAAACATAATATAAAAACATGATAAAAATTCATGAACAGACGAGAAGTGTGAAGAGCGTCAGTTTCAACTTATTGGAATGTTGGCACTTGATTTGTTAACAGGATTGCTCCTACTAATCCCGCACAGAGCCTCTATTCTCCAGCCAGTGGAAAAAAACCAGCAGCGCTGCAATACACATAAAGGTGACATTCAATTGTGGCTCCTTGACAAAATACAACTAAATCCTAACCAAAAGGAAATATGATTTGGCAACAGTTCTTTTTCCTTTGATAAAACAAGTCTCTTGTGCATTACAGAGCCAAATTTGTATCATGAACATGCTAGTGTACTATCATTAAGGCTGCTGGCAGTGAGGGATTCAACTGATTTTTGAGGAATTCAACTGATTTTGAGGAAGATGAGAAACACACTCAGCAAATAATGAGCTGCTGGAGGACCTCAGCATCCACAGACAAAAGTGGTCAGTCATCGTTTTGACTGATATAGTGAATGAAAGTTTTTTTTTCCAGATTAATCATTCACTGGCAATAAAAGATGCTTATTAAAATGTGATCTTAATGGGAAATTTCTCCGAAAAAATTAATTGGCATCTTTGATGAATACGGTATGTTAATTTATTGCGGTGTGGTATGTCAATATTTAAAAATGTCTTTAATACCATTAAAAAGATCATATTCTTTTACATCACAGTTAAGCTCCTTCTCCTTTCCAGGTCTAGAATGTCTCCAGAAGAGTAGTCAGCTAAAAGGATGGATGCATTCAACTATCTGTTTCTGAAGGGATGCATGACAATGTGCACTTTAAAAGATCTCACAAGGGAAGGTTATCTATTGTGAAAGGGATTCGTTGATTTTGCGTCAATATTAATTTTGGTAGTTGGTAATTTGTTTTTTTTTCCTTTCTACGTGAATCTTCTTCCAAATGTTGAGCAGATGGTGCAGTACTGGTGAATTCCTATGTTGCACCAGCTTTTCATCCCACTTATAGAGTATATATTCAGGTATCTTCTCCCCTATTTTATCTAGCTCTAATCTGGTTTTTCCCTTATTTGATAAAAATATGATAGGTATCTTAATTGTGCTGCTCTATAATAATTCTTAAAGTTTTGGTTGGAGCACAAAAAAGATTTATTATGATAGCCTTAGCTGTAGCAAAATAATGTATTATGTCAACCTGGAAATCAGAAGATAGCCTGAGAATATACCAGCAATGGTATATAGAAATAAATAAATGTATTCCATTGGAAAAAATAACATATAATTTAAGAAATAACATCACAGTATTCAAACAAATTTGGGAACTGTACATGGAACACAACAGAGAAGTCTTACCGTGGACCTCCACCCCCTAAAATGACAGAATGAGAAGAAGACGAAATGAACTGACCCAGTGTGTAAAAGTAGATGACACAATTTTCTTGTTTATTTTCATTGTGTGATGACATTGTTTAATGGGTTTAATGTATCGTATATGTTGAATGTTGAGTGGGTGGGGAAGGGGTTGGGAAGGAGGGAGGGAAGGGAGGGGGGAAAAGGGGGAGAAAATGACACTGTGTATATTCAAGATGGAAATGTTTATGTATATTTTGGTCAATATGGTTCATAGTGTGAAAAATAAAAAAATGTTTAAAAAAAGATCTCACAAGTGCTGATCAGAAGAAAGACACAGGATTTAGAATTCTCTCCAGCATTTATGAGAGAAACTGCTTCTTTGAAGCACAAGGTAGGAAAGAAAACATGCATGCACAATACATGCATCACTTTAAAACATCCTCTCGGTTCTCAACTATTCAGGGTTATTTTCTATATCATGTGAATTTCCCCAACCAATCGTGCTCTGAACGGAATTCTAACTGTACGCAGAATTTCAGTCAACAAGCCACATCCCGTTCCACATCCATTGTGTGGTATACACCATCCAAGCATAACATTAGAATGCAAAAGTTCCCATTCTTTGTGTGGTTTTACATGCACTGAATGTAAGCAGAGCAAGCCAGCTGTTGTCTAGAGGAAGCAATTTAGTATGTCTATTGACCTTTGGAAATAGAACAAATTTTCTGAGAAAGCTCTATGTCCCATTGAGCTACTTAATAAAAATACCTGCATTTAGCATTCTTTATCTAAAATGGGCTTCTTGATCATTACTTAACAACCACACACAGACTGAAAAATAAATTTGAAGTTATTCTAACAAGAGTATCTAATCAATTAACTCAAATAAGTTGCTACCTTACAACCTTGGTACACTCTCAGAATTAGGATGTAATTTCTGGAAATTAACTCTTTTAAAGAAGAGTTAATTTCTTGATGTAAACAAGCAAGCATGGAATATATCCAAATTATTAATTTGCGGTGGCCCGCAATTGCGGAGATCGGGCTGGCATATCGCGCTGCAGCAGACGTGGACAGAGATTGCTAAAGCGACTCCCAGGACAACGAACCGGCGGGGGTAGAAGCTGGGGCAGCATCAGAACAACAGCCCTAACATAGTGTTGGTCAAGCTGCCCAGCTAACTCAGCAGAAACAGACTGGGGAAGAAGGGCATTCATATGGCATGGATGTTCCCACCCGCTATTGTTTATCATATGGATGACTCAATCAATCAGCAAAAACGGCAGGAACTTAAACAGTTTAAAAGCAGCCTTTCCAGCCCTGTGTGTGTGTGTGTGTGTGTGTGTGTGTGTGTGTGTGTGTGTGTGTGTGTGTGTGTGTGTGTGGTGTGTGTGTGTGTGTCTGTGTGGTGTGTGTGTGGTGGTGTGTGTGTGGTGTATGTGTGTGTGTGTGTGTGGTGTGTGTGGTGTGTGTGTGGTGGGTGTGTGTGTGGTGTATGTGTGTGTGTGTGGTGTGTGTGTGTGTGTGGTGTGTGTGTGTGGTGGGTGTGTGTGTTTCTTTGTAGAGGTCACATTTTCTTCAAAAGGTTAAGTCCAACAATTAAAATATTAGTTAATTATAATTAATATAACCTGAGTCTCAATGTGGACGAAGATGAAAAAGGTGATTGTTGACTTCAGGAGGACAAAGGTCCACCACTCCCCATCACACATCAATGGTTCCATTGTGGAGAGAGCGGCGAACACCAAGTTCCTTGGTATGCTTACAAACGACGACATTTCCTGGACCCACAACTCCTCCTCATTAGTATGGAAGGTGTAGCAGTGCATCCACATCCTAAAGAGGCTGAGGACGGTAGGACTACCAGCCCTCATCGTGACCACATTTTACAGAAGCACAAATGAGAGTATTTTGTCTGGACGCATCATTGTGTGGTAATGGAAGCTGCAAAGCATCAGATTGGAGGTTAATACTTAGGATCATCAAAACATCTGAGAACATCATTGGAGTCTCCCTTTCCTCTATTGACAACATTCACTGGGAGTATAAGGAGCCAAAGGTGTGTTATTTATTCATGTTGGTCTTAGTCCAGGCGTCGGTGGGATCCCATAGTCAGGAGGTCGCGCGTGTTCTGTTTCTTCCAGTGCGCACTTCTATTCCCTTCCGTTGTTGGTGCATGCGCTGGGATTTGGCAGGCTTGTGTTGACTGGTATGGTGGGATATTGACGAGGAGGGTGAGTAGGGGTTTTGATATTTTTGTGTTGACCGTTATCACATTTCATGGACGTTATCACGTTTCATTCAAGTCCTTTTGTGTTCATTTAATGAACAGATTAAAAACACATCTGGACTTCACTATGAATTTGTTCTAACACAGTGCAACTAAGAGCCTACTTAGCCTCCAAGCAGCCTTTTCATGGATAGTAGTCACTACATTTTAGACTACAGAAAATACCCGCATCTATAACAGAACTTCGTGGATGCCTTGAATCTCGGAGTTTTGGACATTGTTGGAACATTTGGACTGATCCCCTCTTCAGTTTGGAGCAATATTAAAATTAATATGGTGGCCATGTTGGAACTGCAGAGCGCAGGCTGCTGACAACAATCTGCCTCCATCATTTTGAGCATTGGCCACAGAGGGGTCCAGGGCTTCTAAGCCTAGAGCAGAATGTCCTAATATACATGCTGGTAGAGTCATTTGGCCGAGATTCATAGCGATGTTATTGACTGCTGCTGCAGTAGAAACTTGCTCATTGACTGCAGTGCACTACAGCCATCAGAAGCGGTAGATTTACGTTTGTAGATTCCTTCTGTATGTTTGTTCCAAGTTTGAACACAGTTTGGATGTGCTGCTGCTTGTCCATTGGGGGCCTGCGCACTTGGTGTTCGAGCTCGGTGGATGGATCGAAGGAAATGCGTAAAATGGATGCTGTTGTCGATGTCGCCGCTGAGGCACGATGTACAACAGACTTGCAGATTGTAGATCTCAAATCAGAACTGAAGCAGTGGAACCTAGATACAAGTGGTGAAAAAAGTGTTTTCATTGCGAGGCTGAAACAGGCAATAGAAGAAGAGGTGGCTTTAGTTGATGGGAATGAAAACCCGATAAAGCCACTGCAGAAGACATTGACTGAATTTAAAGTCAGCAACTTGGAAGTGGTTGAAGGTATCTCACAAAAATGGTCATGAAGTGGTTGAAAATGCAAAGGATATGCAATTCAAACCGGAGAAAAAGTCAAATATTCAGCCAACATCTGATATGCAGGATGAAGTACAACCAGGTGACAGTATGTCAAACGTTAGAAGCAGGAGAAGCAACAAAGTTCTTACGGATCAAGATCCCGAATTTCCAGTACTACATCTGCACATATAAAGGCTGAGGCTGAAGTGACTGTTCTTGTTGAACTTGAGGATAAATATGTCTTGGAAGTGTGGGAGGAGGAGCTAAGGAAGGAAAGGGATCAGCTGAGGAGGGAAAGGGATCAGCTGGAGCTGGAACCAAACATTGCCAAAGAGAAGGCACTAGGAGCCTCCAAGGGATCTGGTGTTTGAAGTTACTTATCTGAAGTGTCTGATGATATGGAGTCATATTAAGAAAACACAGTTACAACACAGGCATACACATGGACAAATCCTCCCAAAGTATGGTGATACCAATCCTCATACACCAATAAAAACAACTACAGAGCTGCAGCTCAAATCTAATCTCTCACCACAACTCCCTTGACCCTCCAGCCAAATGTCAGAAATCCAGGTAAACATATACATGTGACATCTCCAGCTATATTACCTGCTATAAGCCACGGTGAACAGAGCAATGTATTCTGAGTCATGGAAAGGCAAAATGAAATCAGTGCATTATTAATCCAACTACAATGTCTTTCTTCCATGCTCAAGAAGGAGATTCAAGTTTTTTGAATGCAACCACTTCAGAACCAAGAGTTCATTAAATCCTTTGAATTCAATATTGAAATCAAGAACAAAGACCCCCAGAGATTGTCTGGAACAGTACACAAGAGGACAGTCAAGAGAACTTGTAAGGAGTTCCCTACATATGGCCTCGGACAGAGGATTCAGGAAGGCTAAGTCTTTACAACAGAAGCATTTTGGCAACGAGCATAAAATTGCTACAGCTTATATGGAAAAGGATCTTTCATGGTCGTCAATAAAACCAAATGACATAAAAACTCTACAAGCATACACTCTCTTTCTAAGAGGATGTTGTAATGCTATGGAAGATATCAACTACATGCCTGCTAATATACAAGTCATCATAAGGAAGTTGTCCTACTGGCTGAGGGATATTTGGAGAACTGTGGCCTGTGATTTCCAGGAAAAACACAATCAAAGAGCTACCTTTAAAGATATGATGGATTTCCTTGAATGGAAAGTGCAGATTGCAACAGATCCAGTATTTGCAGATACCAAAGACACTCCAAGAGTGAGCAAATATGTGAGAAGGTCCAAGTCACAGCCTCATCCAAGAATAAAAGGAAGTATATTTGCCACCACTGTGACAGTTGCAGATAAGGAAAATGATAAAGGAACTAAGGAAAGGGAGAGTTTGCCAACTGTGAAGAGCTGTTTGTTCTGTGGAGGTGGACATAATTTGGAGATGTGTCCACAGATCAAAAATAGTGAGAAAAATCACTTTACTAAAAGAAAATGTCTTGGCTGCCTGTGTGAAGGACATATTAGCAAAAACTCAGGAAACAACTCAGCCGCAACATATGCGTCTGGTGAAGATAACTGCAAACTCTCAATAGTGCCCGTACAAGTCAAGGCCAGGAAGGAGGATGAAACGGTGCATTCTTATACATTTCTTGACCAAGGTAGCACTACATCATTTTGCACACTGGGGCTAATGAATAAGGTTAATCTTCAGGGAAGAAGGTCAAGTATTCTATTGTGAACTATGGGTCAAAGGAAGGTCATTGAAACCAACATTGTTTCATGCTTAGAGGTCACTGGACTGGACAGCAATGATTTTCATGATCTCCCAGGCATATACATTCAGAAGACTATGCCTGTGCACAAAGAAAACATCCCACATTAAAACAGTATTGGTCAGTGGTCTCATCTGAGGAATGTTCATCTACCTGAGATAGAGTTGCTGATTGGCTCAGATGTACCAAAGGCTTTGGAACCACTAGATGTAATAGAGAGTGTGGGAGAAGGACTTTACACTGTCAAAACCATGCTTGGTTGGAAAACTAATGGACCATTAAGAGGAAAAAATGATAATGCTCAGGAACAGTCAGCAACAAGTGTCAACAGGATATCAGTTGTGAAATTTTTTTAAATATTTTTTATTTCTTGCATCATGAATCATATCAATAACAACATTCACAAGTGATCATCTCTAATATATACAGTGACATTTCTTTTCCCCCCTTTCCCCCTTTCATCCCTCCCCCACCCACTTCAAAAACCAATAAATAATAAAACAAATAAAACAAAGAAATAACAAAAAGCAAAGAAGTCGTATCATCCACTTTTACATATTTAAATCTTACTGTGCCCATAATCATGTTGTTTTAAGAGATGGAGGGCATTCTCTAATATATTTTACGCATGGTTCCCAAATTTGTTCAAATAATGTATATTTGTCTTTCCGATTGTATGTAATTTTTTCTCATGGAATACACTTGTTCATTTCTGTATACCACTCTTGTATTTTTTGGCTTGCTTCCATTTTCCAGGTTGACATAATACATTTTTTGGTGACTGCTAGTCCTATCATAATAAATCTTATTTGGGCTCTATCTAATTTTAGTTCTAATTTTTTGTCTCATATTATTTAACAGAAATTTTTTTTTGGATCTTTTGGTATTTTTTTTTGTGATTTTGTTTAATATTAGATCTTCCCAGAAAGTTTTCATTTTTGAACATGTCCAAATTGCATGTAATGTTCCAGTCTCTTGTTTACAGTGAAAGCATCGATCTGATGCTGTTGGGTCCCACTCTTTTAATTTCTGAGCAGTAATATATTATCTATGTAGCCAGTTATATTGTATCATACGTAATCAACTATTTATCGTGTTCCTCATTGTTCCTGTACACAACTCCTCCCATGTTTCGTTCTTTATCTCTGTGTTTAAATCTTTTACCCAACTTTGTTTTGGTTTATATTTTGTTTCATCCTCTTCCTTATATTGCAGTTTGATGTACATGTTGGTTATAAATTTTTTAACTATCATTGGGTCTGTGATTAAATATTCATAGCTGCTACTTTCTGGTATCTCAGGCTATTTCCCAGTTTATCTTTTAAATAAGTTTTCAACTGCTAACATGCAAACATTGTACCTTGTGTTATTCCATATTTATCTTTTAATTGCTCAAATGTTAATAAATTATTTCCCAAAAAGCAATCTTCTATTTTCTTGATTCCTTTTCTAGCCCATTCCTTGAAAAATAAATTATCTATTGTAAAGGGGATTAATGGGTTTTGTGCCAATAACATTTTTGGTATTTGATAATTTATCTTTTTTTCTTCCAGTGTAATCTTTTCCATAATTTAAGTATGTAATGTAATACTGGTGAATTGTTGTACTGCACCAATTTTTTTCATCCCATTTATAAAGTATATGTTCCGGGATATGCAGTTGTGAAATTTCATGAGCTATGGGGACAGCAGTTCAGGACTGACTTTGCTGAGTGCCTCAAGAACCTTCAAGAGAAGGCAAGCAGTTATTGGATTTAGATTCAAAATCTGCCAAGCTAGTTGATGGCCATTATTGTATTAGATTACCTTTAAAGGAAAAAGAAATATGTAAGTCTGACAATAGGAGTGTTGCCGAACAAAGTACACTGAACCTAAAGAGAAGATTCAAGAGGGATTCTTCCTTTCATTCGGACTATACCAACTTCATGTTTGACATGATATCTGAAGGTTATACAGAGAAAGTACCAGATGGACTCTTGGAATGTAGTAATGGCAGAAAATTACATCCTCCACACCATAGGGTTTTACATCCACAAAAGAAAAAAAACTTCAAGTGGTGTTTGACTGTGGAGTAATATTTCTCAGCTCTTACAGAGGCTGGACCTGACCATTAGATTGATAGAAGTTTTGGCTAGATTCCTTAAAGAACCTGCTGTCATCGCTGAAGTAATGTTCTACCAGGTGAAAGTACCAAATGAAAACCGTGACTTGTTACTGTTTCTCTGGAGGCCTGATGGATTCTACAACCGGAACATGGTGGAATACAGAATGACAGTGCATCTTTGTAGAGCAACTTCATCTCCAAATTGTGTGAACTTTGCCCTTAGGAAATGTGCTGAGAACAATATGAAATAGTTTAGCCCTCAAGCTGAAGGCACCATTATGAACAACTTGTATGTAGATGACTGCCTGCCTCCCTCCCCACTATTGAGTACATCGACAGGGAACGCTGCCATCAGAGGGCAGCAGCAATCATCAAAAACCACCCAGAACACACTCTGTTCTCACTATTGTCATCAGAAAAGAGGTATAGGTACCACAAGACTCGCACCACCAGGTTCAGGAACAGCTGCTACCCATCCACCATCAGACTCCTCAACGACAAACTCAAAGACTCATTTAAGGACTTTTGTGCACTTTAGTTATTTGCACAGTCGGTTTGTTTACACTTATTATCTGTTTAGAGTTCCTTTATTTGTTTACATGGTGAGCAGGAAAGGGCTTTGGCAAATACTAGAGCACATCGGATGTCCCCTAAAGTTCCTCAACATGATTATCCAACTGCACGAAAACCAACAAGGTCGGGTCAGATACAGCAATGAGCTCTCTGAACCCTTCTCCATTAACAATGGCGTGAAACAAGGCTGTGTTCTCGCACCAACCCTCTTTTCAATCTTCTTCAGCATGATGCTGAACCAAGCCATGAAAGACCCCAACAGTGAAGACGCTGTTTACATCTGGTACCGCACGGATGGCAGTCTCTTCAATCTGAGGCGCCTGCAAGCTCACACCAAGACACAAGAGAAACTTGTCCGTGAACTACTCTTTGCAGACGATGCCGCTTTAGTTGCCCATTCAGAGCCAGCTCTTCAGCGCTTGACGTCCTGCTTTGCGGAAACTGCCAAAATGTTTGGCCTGGAAGTCAGCCTGAAGAAAACTGAGGTCCTCCATCAGCCAGCTCCCCATCATGACTACCAGCCCCCCCACATCTCCATCGGGCACACAAAACTCAAAACGGTCAACCAGTTTACCTATCTCGGCTGCACCATTTCATCAGATGCAAGGATCGACAACGAGATAGACAACAGACTCGCCAAGGCAAATAGCGCTTTTGGAAGACTACACAAAAGAGTCTGGAAAAACAACCAACTGAAAAACCTCACAAAGATAAGCGTATACAGAGCCGTTGTCATACCCACACTCCTGTTCGGCTCCGAATCATGGGTCCTCTACCGGCATCACCTACGGCTCCTAGAACGCTTCCACCAGCATTGTCTCCGCTCCATCCTCAACATCCATTGGAGCGCTTTCATCCCTAACGTCAAAGTACTCGAGATGGCAAAGGTCGACAGCATCGAGTCCACGCTGCTGAAGATCCAGCTGCGCTGGATGGGTCACGTCTCCAGAATGGAGGACCATCGCCTTCCCAAGATCGTGTTATATGGCGAGCTCTCCACTGGCCACCGTGACAGAGGTGCACCAAAGAAAAGGTACAAGGACTGCCTAAAGAAATCTCTTGGTGCCTGCCACATTGACCACCGCCAGTGGGCTGATAACGCCTCAAACCGTGCATCTTGGCGCCTCACAGTTTGGCGGGCAGCAACCTCCTTTGTAGAAGACCGCAGAGCCCACCTCACTGACAAAAGGCAAAGGAGGAAAAACCCAACACCCAACCCCAACCAACCAATTTTCCCCTGCAGCCGCTGCAACCGTGTCTGCGTGTCCCGCATCGGACTTGTCAGCCACAAACGAGCCTGCAGCTGATGTGGACTTTTATCCCCTCCATAAATCTTCGTCCGCGAAGCCAAGCCAAAGAAAGAAGAAATTTGTTTACATGTATTAAGTTCTGTACAGTTTATTTTTTGCACTACCAATTAGTGGTAATTCTGCTGCACCCGCAGGAAAAAGGAATCACAGGGTTGTATGTGATGTCGTGGATGTTCAGTAGTCTCAGAAGAAGATGCAATAGCTCTTTATTATGAGCTACAAGTGCTTTGTTTCAAGGAAGGGTTTCTACTTACAAAGTGGATAAGTAACAGTCATCATGTGTTGGCTGCCATACCTGAAACAGAAGAAGAACCTTCCTGTGGAGAGGGTGTTAGGTTGTAGGATTCATTCAACAGTCAGTTCGATATATGATCCCCTAGGAATATTGGCACCAGTAGTCCTGACTACCAAGAAGATCCTGCAATCATCCTGTAAATGATTGGTTGGGATGATATGATACCAGACTCCATTGTACAGGAATGGACGTATTGGAGGATTTAGGATCTCCATAAGCTTGAAGACTTTAAGGTTGACAGATGCTTCAAACCCACAAACTTTGGAATGGTGACATCTATTCAACTGCCTATTTTGCTGAAGCATGTGAGGACAGTTATAGAACTGTTAGTTACCTGTTACTGCATAATAACCATGGTCAGGCACATTTTGGGTATAGGAAAAGTGAAAGTGGTTCCATTAAAGCCAGCCACTATCCCTCGAATGGAGTTGACTGCTGCCACCATGGCGAGCAGAATAGACACAGTGTGGATAAAAGAGCTGCAGATGGAACTAGCAGACTCCATATTTTGGACTGATAGCACCTCTGTGCTCAAATATATCAACAATAAGACCATAAGGTTTTGAACTTTCGTGGCCAACAGAGTTGCTGAAATTGAGTTTCACATGGACTACAGTGGAGATATGTTAACACAATTAACAATCCAGCAGACATGGCTTCCTGAGGTTTAAAAGCCAAATCTTTTCTGAAGAAAGAAATATAGGTGTCTGGGCCTCAGTTTCTTCTTCAGCCTCAGAAAGAGTGGCCTCAAAATCCTGATGGATTGGAAGAAATCTCACCAAAGGACTCTAAAATCAGGAACATAACTGAAAATGCTGATCAGATAACGTCTGAAGAAATGGATCCAGTAACCTGCTTTTAATCCATTACCTCTCTTCCTGGGCTCATTTGGAAAGGGCAGTAGCATGGATGCTCAGACTTAAAGGAATGCTTCTGATTCATAGCGGAAAGAGGAAACAAGCAAGTGGTGTTCTTGCTCAGCTTCATTCACATAACATCCATCCGAGAAGTTTGCCACGAAAGGAGACAAGGAATCTTGAGACTCAGGAAAACAGTGGTCTCACAGTTGAAGAATTGGTTAATGCTGAAATGGAAATAATATGCTTTTGTCAGAAAAGATTTGCAGATAAAATATTGTCTTAGAAAAGGAATGAATGTTAAGAGGACTCAACCTCATTCTGGAAAATGATTTATTGGTGGGCGACACAGTAGAGCGGCAATGCCAGAAGAGATGAAACATCCTGTCCTACTGGCCAAAGACTTTAACATTTCTGATCTAATTCTTCAACATGTTCATGAAGAGGTGGGTCATGGTGGGTGCAACCAAGTGTTATCCAGACTACGCCAAAAATCAGAATCAGAACAAGTCACAACATTTGGTGTTTTGCAGCAGCGTTGTCCTGCAAATGTTGTGCAAATACTGGATTCTTGGTGCCACTGCGTCGATCAGAAAAATTGTGTCGATATGTGTTGTTACTGGACAACAGTAAATTTTCCCCTGGACAGAGTCTCTCCTGATCAACCTCCCTTCACTAATGTCGGAGTCGATTATTTTGGACCCTTTGAAGAGAAGTGTTGTGAAATGCTATGGTGGTATTTTCACGTTTAGTTGTAAGAGCTATGGTGGTATTTTCACGTTTAGTTGTAAGAGCAATTCACATTGAAGTGGCATCATCATTTGACACAGACCCTTCAATGTTTTACAGCCTAGACGTGAAAGAACTACGATCTGACAATAACACCAATTTTGAAGGGAGCTTAGCAGGAGTTGAGGGAGGCACCTGAAAGCTGGAATTGGAATCAAATCCATGATATACTGCTCCAGAAAGGAATCAATGGGATCGTCCATCCTCATGCTGACACACGCCATGGAGGTGTATGGGATGGATTAGCTCAGTGCAAAAGGTTCTCAATTCCACCCGAAATGTGGGTGAGGAGGGACTTGACACAGTTTTATGTGAAGCTGAGGCTATCCTCTATAGTTGTCCAATTACCAAGGCTTCTACAGATTCAAATGACTTATTCCGAACCACCTTTTGCTCTTTAAAACGATGCCATCAATGCCACTAGGGCAGTTTCAGGAAGAAGACATATATGCTCGTCACAGATGGATACAAGTTCAGAATATGTCGGACTTGTTGTGGAAAAGATGGATTAAAGAATATCTTCCCCAACTACAGGAACGACTGAAATGGTCTAACATTAGACGCAACTTCACACCAGGAGGAACTGTGATCATCATGGATGATTCAATGCCTCGAAACTCCTGGCTAACTGGAAAAATTGTTAGACCATTCTGGACAAAAAGGGACTTCTACATCATGTTCGGATCAAGACCAAAGCCAGTTTTCTGAACAGGCCCATCAACAAAGTGTACCTTCTACAGGTGACAGAGGAACTTTGAAAACCCAAAATTGACTTTATTTTGTTGTTTTTGGACCTTGTCTACTACACAGACTAGACTTTACTGGTCCAGAGTGGTGGTAAAGATCACTCCTTTTCAAGGTTATGTGCTAGTAACCCCTGGCCTTATGAAGAATGAAAATGATCGTCATCACTGGTTCTCAACCTTTTTCTTTCCACTTACATACTACTTTAAGTAATCCCTATGCCATGTGCTCTGTGATTAGTAAGGGATTGCTTAAGGTTGGATGTGAGTGGGAAGGGATGATTGAGAGCCACTGCTCTAGACCCAATTGTTACTGAAGTATTTTGCTTGAGAAAAATTGTCATTGGCCCATTTCCTTTGGAGTTATGAAACTGTGCACATAACGAGTCAATGAGGTTCAATTAAACCAGTGGTTTTCAAACTTTTTCTTTCCACCCACATCCCACCTTAAGTAATTCCTGACTAATCACAGAGCATCTATGGCATAAGGAACATTTAAAGTGGGATGTGAGAGGAAAGAAAAAGGTTGAGAACCACTGATCTACATAATATTGGAATATACTGTGTTTGATTGTTATTTAGAATTTTGTAATTATTATTTGAGACATAATAATTAGGGCCCAGTATTGTAGGAGCCAAAGATGTATTGCTTATTCTCATTGGTTTCACTCTGGGCATTGGCAACGTCCCAAGGTCCAGTGGTTGCTTGCATTCTATTTCTTCCGGTGTGCACACAATATTCATTTCCATTGTTGGCGCATGTGTGGGGGTTTCACGGGGTTTGAGAGTCGTTCGTGTGCATTGACTGGTATGGTGGATTAGCGACAAGGAGGGTGAGTTGGGCTCTGATATTTTCTGTTGATCGATATCACATACGATAGTCGTTACCGCAGTCATTATCACATTACATTCAACAACCATGTCACGTTATGAGTTAGTTTGCGTTCATTAAAAAACAGTTTAAAAATGCATCTAGTCTTCACTATGAATTTATTCTAATGTCACAGTTAAGAACTTACATGGCCTCCATGCAGCCTTTTCATTGAAAGTTGTCGCTATATGGAGTGTGACTTAAATTGGGTTCAAAAAACTATTGAGGACCCTATCCACCCAGCATACCGTACTTTTGGCCATCTACCATCAAGAAGGAAGCACAGGAGAATTTAAATCAGGACTTCCAAGCTGGGAAATAGCTTTCTCCCTCAGGCTGTGAGATGATGAACAGTATCCGAGTAAATTATCCCAAAATATTTATATCATATTCATTTAAAATTTTATTTCCATGTATAAATGTGATCGTTATGTGCTCCGTACAGTCTGCAGTCAAGATACATCAGGCATCTGAGTCGCAACCACCAGTTGACCTAGCTGGTCAATTCTTAGTCGGTCTGCAGCATAGTAAGGAGGTGACATGCCTCTCAGAGAGTATAAAATCACCAACGGTGGGCTGAATTTATGCTATGCCAGACAGTTTGTTCAGTGAAATTATTTATGAATTTTGCCTGGCCAACAGATGCTTACCATAATCCTATGGGATTTCCTCTGCTGTATTACCTCTAGATTCCAGTTTAAAACACATTTCAAAGCTAAGAATGCCAAAAGGAATACAGTATGTTAAAGAACATAATTTTTCATGCATTTTACTTCCAAATATGAACTCTTTCTTCCTCTCTGTCTGTCGTACAATTAATTTGTATTAATATTGGATGAAGAAGAAATCCTGAATTTCAAAAAATTCCACTTGAAAAAAACATTGATGAAAATTATCAATTATTTATATTGATTATTCTGTTTTAATTCTTCATGATGCACTTAAAGTTCTTTTGGTGCCACCTGTAGCACTGGTCAGTCCCCTTTTGTTGACGATTACCCAAAGAACAGTTGGCATAAAATCATTCTGGTCTGTTTAACTGCCAACATGCTGGTCTGCAGGTTTAACACAAGTCTCTAAGTTTCTTTCAGAGATGAATGAGAGTTTATTGTCATACACTTAAGTACAACCTACAAATGCACCAAAATTCTTACTCCCTTCAGCCAAACAGGTATGTAAGATACACTAAATATAAAAGTATTTAAAAAATCACCACAATATGCCAAGGCAGAAAAATAAATAATAAATATGAAAGGATAGACAGAGTAAATGTAGGCAGACTTATTTCACTAAGGGTAGGCGAGATACAAACCAGAGAACATGGGTTAAGGAGAAAAGGGAAAAGTTTAGGGGGAACTTCTTCACATAGAGAGTGGTGGGAGTTTGGAACGAGCTACCAGCTGAAGTGATGAATGAGAGCTCAATTTTAACATTTAAGAAGAATTTGTACAGATACATGGATGGGAGAAGTATGGAGGGCTATGGTCTGGGCACAAGTCAGTGGAGCTAGGCAGAAAAATAGTTTGGCATGGACTCGAAGGGCCAAAGGGTCTGTTTATGTGCTGTAATGTTCTATGGTTAGATAAAGATACAGTTAGTGCAAGAAAAAAAGTGACATATTATTAGAGCAGACAGTTTTGGTGGTCAGACACTATTAACATACTTCCAATAATTTTTTTTGAAGTTATTGCTTACTTTCTCTGCCAGCTGAATAAATGATTGACCAATAATCCATTCTTTCTTTTGTTTTAGTGTTACCTCGTTTTATTTTATAAAATTAATCAATTTCTTTGAATATAAAAATCGCTGCTTAATTCACATTGTATAGCAAAAAATAAGATTTGTTTTCATCATAATTCTTCAAATTCCTTAATTTGTAGTTAGTGGAAAAGTAAGTAGGAACATCTCCAGTTTACACCCAAATTCTTAATTTTATAGCAAAATATGGGCCCTGATGAAAAGATCCCTCATAAAATATTCTTTGTAAATATTGTGAGTAACTTTGTTTCCCCCCCCCCCCCCCCTCCCCACTACAGGCTATTCCAAAACAGTGCCCAAATCTAAAGTATTCTGAGAAGATGTCATTGCTTCATGAAGGATTGTGATAATGACTCAAGTGGCGGAAATGCAGGGAAGCTAGCAGGACAACAGACCACTGAAATTTCTTTATGAATGGCTTCTGGCTGGTGGCTAAATACACAAAGTTAACTGCTTCTTAAATACACTCCCAGAGAACAGTTTACTGTGATCTCGGAAAGGTTTGTATCAAAATCACCCATTAGTAGTGCCAGAACACAGTCTTGCTTGGGTATAATCGGTAAGTCTGTGGAATGTGCCTGTTTTAGATACCACAAAAATGGTCATTAAACATGCAAACTAATTCTGGGGCAGTCTGGACCTTGGATCCAATTACAAATATGTATTGTGAATTTGACTTGCTTTTCTGGTGCTATGAAGAGCACATTTCTCATGTCGGCATTAGATCTGTTTAATTGGACAATAAAGCATTGCCTCTAATCGACTCTCTTTCCATTTCTAAAACCCAGTTGTTAACATGAAGTATAACTCAGGTGCTCTGACTGAGGAGTATATGATATTGAACATTCCTGTGACAGCAGAATTCACTGAAGCATTCTTTTCTTTTTCAGATACTCGAAGAAGTGCTGGGCCACCAGAATCAATGACATCATTAATAATTGTTTAGATGTCTGCAGATGCTGAGGTCGACGGGATGCACACACTGCTGGAGAAACTCACCAGGTCAGGCAGCATCCACAGGAAGTAAAGAGCAACCAATGTTTCAGGCCTAGGCCCTTTGTCAGACATAAGAAAACAACAGGCAAGATGTCTGAATGCAAAGAAGAGAGAGTGAGGGAGAGATCTGAGTGCATGCTTTGCTGATTTCATTCATTGATCTGAAGCACTGGTGGCTTGGACCCAAAGTCTGCTGGAAGCATTTTTTTGATATTTCATGTAGCAGCAGAGTTTTATTACAAAGAAAGACCATTTAGTCAATCAGGTCAAAGCCCAGTGATTTTGTTTTTGCCAATTACTCCGGATCTGCCTCCAATTTAGGAAATCGTGTACTGTTTCAGAAATTGGAGCATAGAACCTTGGACTGGCAATCAAGTGCAATAAATACGATTGGAGGACCCATTTTATAGATGATAAATTGAACTGAAAAGAAAGAAAAATATTCATTTTTTGAGAGGATTATCCCTGGTGACCTGACCAATATTTGTCCTGCAGCTGCTAGATCAAATAAAAAAAGTTTAATGGGTTATTACAGTATTGTGCCTTTTGCTGTCCACATATTCCTTTTCAACATTACGGTGAGTGTACTTCTGAGAACTACTTCATTGGCCGTGAATCACTTTGAGATAGCTTCAGATCAAAAAACTACACGACTCTTTGTATTCTTCCGGGATGTGTCCACTTAAATGAAAATTTTGATTTAGTAAAACATCCCAAGGCAGTCATCTGGTGTGCAATTTTGACAAAGCTTGACTGAACAAAGGAAGATGACATTTGGTTCGCTTTGTCAGAGATAGGTTTTATGCAATAGACAAAGCTTGAGCACTTAAAGCACTTCAGAACACCGACTTAGAGTCAAGTCCACATTGGTCTTGTTCCTAATCTACACCGTCGATACATTAAAATACAGGATGTGATGATAAACAATCTTCTATGGAAATTCTACTGCAAATAGAACTTTCTGGAACAAATTAAAAAAAAACGAGATGGAACAGAATGTCCTGCTGAAGTTTTCATAAACTTCTAAAACTAATCCGGTGTGCAATTTTGGCAAGGGTTCGCTCGTTTTTGAAACAGGACTGTTGTACCTGGGCAGTATCCAAAAGGGAAGCAAACATCTTTCCGGAAACATTTTTTAAAAATTATTGCTTAAGCAGTGAGGCAAAGTTCACAGTATGATCCAAGAGATTGAGAAAATTCCTAACTATTTTAGCAAATCTCCCCACATAGATAAGACATAAGCCGCGTTTCCATTGGCACCCTTTCTCAGGAATTAACTGGGAATTTACTGGGACGGGTTCAGTGGAAAAAGAACGTGGTCTGAACACTGGCGTGAAATGACATCATTTCGCGCTGGGGATTAACCGCCTCGACCCCTACTCATATCCCCGGAGTTTGCTGACGCCGGTGTGCTGACAAAACTAGTGGAAAAGGGACAGTAGAAAGTCACTCTTTTCTAGTTGAAGGTAGAGCACTCCAATATCTGGGGATGAGTGTGTTCAGTGGAAAAGCAATTGGTGTCCCAGTTAAAGGTGGCCTAGAGTAAATGGCACAAAGGGCTTCCTATCCCGGGACACTGCATGACCAATTAACTGGGATGCCAGTGGAAAAGGGGCTATAGTAAGTATACATTAGTCAGCCCCTCAAGCTCTTTCCTCCAAACCTCTCATGAAAAGAAGTGAATGAGGGCAACAATCTTTATACGGTTGCAATCATATGCCATTACTTCCTCTCCAGACCTTGAATTGCCTTCAACTCCAAAGAACCTGTGAATTTTTTTCATTTTTGAGAATAACTACCATGCATTTTGGGAAAGTTTGTGCTGCAACCAATGTGATTCTGTGATATAAAGTGAACAGATATTTCCTGGAATCCAGTCTAAATCCTTTTCTGTACATGGTTGTGCCCCCTTATTGCTTCACGGCTGTACACATCAAAGAAAAAAAACACAAGCAACAACTCTGCAATTTCAACCTAATCTTCCCAAAATGAAATAGATTTGGAGGGAATAGAAAGCCTTAAGCATTTCCTACCAGGCCAGTTTTGTTAACAAATTAACACCAACGCAAAATCACAGCAGTCTATTCAAAACAAAAAAATAAATAAACTGATGTACTCAACGTGGCAATCTTCCATGAACGATACAGGTCAATGATTAGGTTTGAGATGCTGCCTCATGATGGAGAGTGAAGAAGGGAGATAGCCAGCCTATAGCAGTGAGAGGGAGAAATGAGACAGAGGCTGGTAGGTGAAATGTGGAACCGGATGAGGCGGGGAGGATAGGCAGATGCAGGGTGATGGGCAGAAGGAAAGAGAGTGATGGGTAGATGCAGCATGATGGGTAGAGGGGTGCTGAGCAGGGAGAAGGTGTGTTGTGCAGGGAGAGGGGCTGATGAGCAGATAGCGGGGGGGGCGGGATGGACAGGGGTGGGAGGTGATGGGCAGGTGAGCGATATGGGCTGGTAGGCATGTTGAGGTTGCCGATTACTCAAGCAAAGCAATGTGCGGGGGTGGGGAGGGGTTAATAGCATACATGTGCAGGCATGCGTCAGTGAATGGGTGATGAATCTTAAATGCAGAAAGAGGATGTGCCACCCATGTGGCAGTGAGTCACTGAGAAGGTCAGAGGAGTTTGGTTGGGTGGGGTTTGGGGAGATAAGAATGCAATGTTGTGTCTAGTGAATAATAAAGAAAGTCGACTTCATACTGTGCTGAAAGAAATGAGTGAGTGTACTCTTTATAAGTGCATTTACAGGCAAGTGGGAGTGATGGGCAGATGGAGTAGTTGACATGAATTGAAGAGAAAAATTCTGCAATTCATATTAAAGCAGTCTCAAAACTTCAACCAGCAGCGTACTTTTGAATTGCAACAATGACAATTGATCATTTCTGCATAAGGAGGTCACAGAAGAGGCAAAAAAAAAAGTTAATCCTCATGTGTTAAAGTTGGTTCAGGAATTATTGTCAACTAAATTAGTAGAGAACTCGCTTCTTCTAAAGTTTGCATCATATATCCACATGAGCATTTTAGTTTTGTGTATTGCCCAAGAATTAATACTTCCAAAATGCTCACTTATCAGCTGCAATGATAAAGGAACAAGAACTTGAGCCAAGTTTGTCACTTCAGCCGATAATGCTGTGTCCTGCTCACGTCTGAAATGACTCAGTCCAAAATACATCACATTCCATTTCTGCAATATTAATGGATAATTCCACCAGAAGTCTGTAGCCCCATTCACACCCGCACTTTAACCCATTAATTAACCTCCAATCTACCGATTAACATGTCAGTGTGAAAGCTCGCGAACCAGCATGCAGGTATCAGATCACCCCGGGGATGAACCGCCTAGGGAGGGTGCATTATCGCTGAATCATTTTGAATAGGCCTATCGGTTAGCCCAGTGTGAAAGGGGCAGGGAGTATGCAGGACTTCACCGCTGGAGGATAGGTGTCCCTTTTGCTTTGGGATGGCAGGTGGTGAGTGTGAAAGGATACAGAGAACCAATTAACATTGGTCCAGTGTGAACAGCAAAAACGCTCTTCATTGAAGTCACAGGTGAAACATAATAAACTTCTGTTCCTAATGCATAGCAAAAGCCCCAATGCAGATTGCTGCTGAACGTGTGGAAGCGTACAGGAGGGAGATAGATCAGCTTGTTGAGTAGTGTCACAAGAACAACCTTCCGCTCAACGTTATGTAATGTATATATATTTGGGAGAATTTGGTAAAATTAGAGTAGGTTACAAACATACATACATTTTAAAACAGATATATAACCATATAACCACTTACAGCACAGAACAGGCTAGTTCGGCCCTTCTAGTCCATGCCGTAGCAAATCCCCACCCTCCTAGTCCCACTGACCAGCACCTGGTCCATACCCCTCCAGTCCTCTCCTATCCATGTAATGATCCAGTCTTTCCTTAAATGTAACCAATGATCCCGCCTCGACCACGTCTGCCGGAAGCTCATTCCACATCCCCACCACCCTCTGCGTAAAGAAATTTCCCCTCATATTCCCCTTATAATTTTGACCCTTCAATCTTAAACCATGTCCTCTAGTTTGAATCTCCCCCTTTCTTAATTGAAAAACCCTATCCACATTTACTCTGTCTGTCCCTTTTAAAACCTTAAACACCTCTATCAAGTCCCCTCTCAATCTTCTACGCTCCAGAGAAAAAAGCCCCAGTCTGCACAACCTTTCCCTGTAACTCAGACCCTGAAATCCTGTCAACATTCTCGTAAACCTTCTCTGCACTCTCTCTATTTTGTTTATATCTTTCCTATAATTTGGTGACCAAAACTGTACACAGTACTCCAAATTTGGCCTCACCAATGCCTTGCACAATTTCATCATAACCTCCCTACTCTTGAATTCAATACTCCGATTTATGAAGGCCAACATTCCAAATGCCTTCTTCACCACACCATTACCTTGAGGGTACTATTTACAATAATTCCTAAATCCCTTTGTTGCTCTGCACTCCTCAATTGTCAACCATTCAATGTATATGACCTATTTAAATTTGCCTTTCCAAAATGTAGCACCTCACATTTATCTGTATTAAATTCCATCAGCCATTTCTCTGCCCACACCTCCAGCCTTCCTAAATCACCTTTTAATCTATGGTAATCTACCTCACTGTCCACAACACCAGCAATCTTTGTGTCATCTGCAAACTTGCTTATCCAATTCTCCACCCCTACATCCAGATCGTTAATATATATAACAAATAATAGTGGACCCAGGACCAAACCCTGAGGAACTCCACTAGTCACCGGCCTCCAATTGGACAAACAATTTTCTACCACTACTCTCTGACACCTCCCATCCAACCACTGCTGAATCCATTTCACTACCTCTTTATTTATACCTAATGCCTCCACCTTTTTTCCTAACCTCTTGTGGGGAACTTTGTATTTGAAATACTGAAGAAATCACATTCAGTAACATTACAGAAACTATGGAGAATGCGATGCACATTTCACAAGTAGCTGCTAATTGAAATTATGTCATAAAATGAATCGACTGGAGACAGGTCATCTGTTTGAACATTTTTACAAGGCTTCTGACCTTTCTGCAAAGTGCACAGAAAGGTCACTCCTGAGAAGTTTGTTTACCTAAAACAACAGATGGGGGCAAAAGACTAACTCCTATTGTTGCTGGAGGAGATGGGGGTTTTATGGCAAGTGAGAGAGTCACATGGGCTTTGTGGCAGAGAGAGAGAGGTAGAGAGAGAGAGAAGGGTGAAACAAGTTCTGTCAGCCAGTGTGTGTGTGACACTGAAAGACAGCTGAACAGTCACAGCTGAAGCAAGCAGGAAGCTTGTTGAAACTGAAACAGAAAGCTCCAGAGGGGCGGATGCTGGAAGTGCTATCTGTCTGATGTTTCTCTTGGAATAAGTGGAACAGAAAGGAACTCTGTGTAGCCTGAAAGAGGTTATCATCTGGAGAACCCTGATGGGGCAAGTTTCATCAGTGAGACATTGAGGTGACTAATGGTGGTACCTCAGTTGTGGAAATCCTGGAACAACAAATCTCTCTCTGCAAACCTCCAAAGAACCTTCCTGAGCGGTAAACATTTACCTTTTAAGCACCAAAGCCCAGTGAACTTTATATATGTTAAATTCTGTGCACAGTATAAGAATTGCCTGCAGCCAGCGAACTTGGAAGAATGAGAAGTGAGGTTGAACTATGAACCAAAGAACTTTTCTTAAATTTACACACACATCATACACATGTGCTTAGAATTAGAAGAGGGTTAATTTGGGTTAGTTAATTTAAAGTTTGATTCTGTTTTCATGTTTAAAGATAATTAAAAACAACTTTTGTTTAAGTAACTACTTGACTTGGTGAATGTCTATTGCTGCTGAGTTTTGGGGTCCTTTGGGCTCGTAACAGTTAGAAAAACCAAGGAGATGATTGTGGGCTTCAGGAGGAAGTCAGAAGAACATAACCCAGTCCTCATCGATGGCTCAGTAGTGGAGAGGGTCAAAAATTTCAAATTCCTGGATGTCAACATCTCCGACGATCTGTCCTGGAGAGTCCACATCGATGCCATCACGAAGAAGCCCAGCCAGTGGCTGTACTTTGTGAGCAGATGGAGGATATTCGCTATATTACTGAAGACTCTCGTAAAGTTTACAGGTGAACCGTGGAGAGTATACTGACTGGTTGCATTACTGTCTGTTATGGAGGCGCCAAATCACAGGACAAGGAAAACTCCAGAGGGTTGTTAACTCAGCCTGCGACATCATAGGCATCAGACTTCACTCCATTGAGGACATCCATATGAGGTGGTGTCTTAAAAAAGTAGCCTCTATCCTCAAAGACCCCCACCACCCAGGCCATGCCCTCTTCATTCTGCTACCATCATGAAAAAGGTACAGGAGCCTAAAGACGAGCACTCAGCAGCACAAGGTCAGCTTCTTCCCCGCTGCCATCAGATTCCTGAATAATCAATGAACAAAAGACACTGCCTTACTTTACGTGCACTGTTACTTTTATTTTTATATTATTGTTGTAATATGTTTGCACTACGATGATGATAAGTCATGCAAGGACTGCATATAAAGACAGGGTTGTTCAGGAAAGAAATGGTATTACATGCATCTACTTCAATGCGAGGAGTATTGTCGCTAAGGTGGATGATCTTAGAGCGAGGATTGCCATGTGGAATTATGACATTATTGGTATTAGTGAGACTTGGTTGCAGGAGGGGCAGGATTGGCACCTCAATGTGCTAGGGTTCCATTGTTTCAGACAGGATAGAGGGCAAGGGAGAAAAGGAGGAATTGCTCGTCAGGGAAAATATCACAGCTGGGCAGAGACAAGACAACACTGAGGACTCATCTACAGAGGCCATATGGATGGAGCTGTGGAACGGGAAGGGCATGAGCACCCTAAGAGGGCTGCATTACAAACCACTATTGTGAATGGTCCAAGAGAATTGGAGCAGCAAATCTGTAGGGGAATAGAAACAAACTTGTGAGAGTAGAAGATTTTAACTTTCCCCACATAGACTGGGAGTCTCATACGATAAAAGGACTAGATGAGTTGGAGTTTGTCAAATGTGTGCAGGAAAGTTTCCTACATCAACGAGGTATCAACAAGAGAAAATGCAATACTTTATCTTCTTTTCGGGAACCAGGCAGGTCAGGTGGCAGAAGTATGTGTACATGAGCATTTTGAGTCCAGTGACCATAGTATCATTAGTTTCAAGCTAATTATGGAGAAGGATAGCTCTGGTCCTCGATTTGAGGTTCTGAATTGGAGAAAGGGCAATTTTGAGGAAATGAGGAAGGATCTCAGAGGAGTCCATTGGAATATTATTT
Organism: Narcine bancroftii; assembly: GCF_036971445.1. NCBI lineage: Eukaryota > Metazoa > Chordata > Chondrichthyes > Torpediniformes > Narcinidae > Narcine > Narcine bancroftii. The sequence continues at coordinate 88,646,878 of NC_091470.1, read as the reverse complement.
TCTGGCAAGGATGTATCCAGCAGATGGAAAGTGTTCAAGGACAAAATCTTGAGAGCGCAGAGATTGCATTTTGCTACCAGGAATAAGGGCAAAGTTAACAGATATAGGGAATCTTGGTTTTCAAGGTTTATTGGAGAGCTGGTTAAGAAAAGGAGGGGCCTATATATATGCGGTATAGACAACAAGGAGGAAATGAGCTACTTGCAGAATATAGAAAATGTAAGAGAATGCTTAAGAAGGAAATTAGGAAGACATAAAGAAGTCATGAAGGTGCTTTGGCTGATAATGTGAAGGAAAATCCAAACGGTTTCTACAAGAATATTAAAAGTAGAAGGACAGCAAATGACAAAATTGAACCTCTAGAAAATCATAGTGGTCAATCATGTGTGGAGCCTCGTGAAATGGGGGAGATCTTAAGCAATATTTTTTGCATCAGTATTTACACAGAAACTGGCATTGTGAATAAGGAAGGAAGGGAAACAAATAGAAGTGTCATGGAACATATGGAATTTAAGGAGAAGGAAGTGATTGCTGCCTTGCAATGAACAAAGGTAGACAAATTCCCTGGACCAGATACCTTGAGGGAGACAAGTGCTGAAATTGCAGGGCTCCTGGACAATATATTCAAAATGTCCTTAGTCACAGGGGAAGTGGCTCATGTTGTCCCTCTGCTTAAGAAGGCAATTATAGGCCATGGAGCCTGACGTCAGTAGTATGCAAATTATTTGAAGGATTTCTGAGAGATAGGATATATAGTTATTTGGACTGTCATCAGCTGATTAAGGAAAGTCAGCATGGATTTGTGCATGGTAAATAGAGTTTAACAAATCTTGTAGAGTTTTTTGAGGAGGTTATCAAGAATGTTGATGACGGAAAGGCTGTGGATGTTGTCTATGTGGACAGTAAGGCCTTTGATAAGGTTCCACACGAGAGGTTGGTTCAGAAGGTTAGGACACTAGGTATACATAGAGAGGTTGCAAACTGGATTCAGAATTGGCTTGGTGGAAGAAAACGAGTGGTGGTGGATGGTTGCTTCTCAGACTGGAGGTCTATGTTGAGTGGTGTGCCTCAGGGATCTGTGTTAGGACCATTATTGTTTGTTTGTTATCCATATAAATGACCTTGATGATAACGTGATGAATTGGATCAGAAAGTTTGCTGATGACACAAAGATAGAAGGTGTTGTGGACTATGAGGGATCTGGACCAGATGCGAAATTGGGCCAATAAATGGCTGATGGAATTTAATGCAGATAAGTGTGAGGTGTTGTACTTTAGAAGGGCAAATCAGGGTAGGACATTCACAATAAATGGTAGACCATTGAGGAGTGCAGAGGAGTAAAGAGATCTAGGAATACATACTCATTGTTCCCAGGGTTGTAATGAAAGCTTTTGGCATCTTAGTCTTTATAAATCAAAGCATTAAGCATAGAAGGTGGAATGTTATTTTGAAGTTATTCAAGTCATTGGTGAGACCACACTGAGAATATTGGGGACAGTTCTAGTTGTCCAGCAGCAGGAAAGATATCAATAAGATTGAAAGAGTGCAAAGAAGATTTAAGATCATAGCTTTGGGGTAAAAGGGGAGATGTATAAGGGGAACATTAGGGGAAAGTTTTTCACTTAAGAGAGTGGTAGGAGTGTGGAATGAGCTGCCATCTGATGTAGTGAAAACAGATACAATCTTGAGTTTTAAAAATAAATTGGTTATATATGGATAAGAGAGATCTGGAGGGTCATGGAATGAGAGCAGGTCAGTGGGTCTAGCTAGTTTTACTGGTTGGCACAGACCAGAAGGGCTGAATGGCCTTTTTCTGTACTGTAACATTCTATAGTTCAGCCACAAAACACTGAATTTCATGACAATAAATTCTGATTCTGATGTGTGTGTGAAACTCCTGCATGCTGAACCATGTCAAGAAATTACTTACTCTATGCTTCAGTGAATACACTAATTGCTATCCATCATTATGTCTGCCCCAAACATATTATTTGACAGTCTCATAGAAATGCAACCATGGGGAGATAAGACATTTTATCAAAGGCTTTTTGTAATTTTATATATATATATATATATATTATATATATAAAATCCTTCAATAACACCTTTTCAAATAAGAATAATCCCATTTTGATAAGCCTTTGGCACTCTATAATCATAGTTATGTTCTTAAACAATGCTTTCATACATGCATTTTGTACTGTCTGTATTTAATCCCTAAAATTAGAGTCAGGCCAGAACAGAAACAGATTTATATTTGGTCACAGTAATTACTATCTTTCCTCTGTGAAAAGCCAGCAATTACAGAATTTTTGTTGATTAATATTGTACAGAAATTTCTGATTAACCATTTGTGATTTTACAGTACCTTCACAGGTTATATTTCTACCTTTCTCAAGAACATTCAAGGGAAATTATGGAACTGACATGAATTTAAGATTTTCACAAACATCTAAGAATCCTGCACATGGATGATTAACATTTTGAAGCTTAACAAATCATTTGACCCAAAAAATATTTTTAAGACGTGTATTGTAATTCCTTTTGTGAATATTTCAAAATAATGAGCCAGAATTTATTGTAACAACCTGCCCCTGGACTTGTAGTGATCTACAACACAAGTTTTAATTTAATTTTAATTTAGAGATTACAGCACATTAACAGGCCCTCTCTCTTTGGCCCCCAAACTCCGCCCAAATATACCCCTGTGACCAATTATCCTACTAACGCCATATGCCTTTGGAACGTGGAAGGAAACCGAAAGACAGACAGGGGGAGTAATCAAAGGTTTGAATGAGAAAGGAACAGCAGGAGCCAGTAAATTGTCTAGATTAACACGTGTAACTGAAGTACAGCAGAAATATAAACTTGACATTTTAATTTTAGTTTAATTTAGAGATACAACATGGTAACAGGCCCTACTGGCCCACGAGGCCGCACTGCCTAAATACACCCATGTGACCAATTAACCTACTGAACCCAGATGTATTTGGAACGTGGGAGGAAACCAGAGCACCCTGAGGAAACCCATTCGGTCACAGGATAACATACAAATTCCTTTCAGACAATGACAGATTTGAACCCAGGTCGATGAAACTGTAAACTTATTGCTCTAACCATCTCGCTAACTGTTGTTAACTAGGAACTCAAGTTGGCCCTGTTCTCAATGGCAAAACTTTGTGCTGTGGCACACTTTGGAGTTTGGAACAACACTATTCATGAAACAACATAAAGAATGTGTCTGAGAGCTGACAAGACCACACCTCAAAGCTTCAATGTCTGTGAAAATCTGCTCACAGTGTATTTCTGAATATCTCTGACATTCAAATCATTACACTGCTATTGAAAAAGAAGTTTTTTTAAAAAGTGAAACATTTAGCCATAAAAAACTTAGGAATGCTTAAGACAGACATTTAACAAAACTGAATTATTTTTAAAAAAAAATACAAACTGCACATCCCACTCTCTCCTCATTGTTCGAATGAATGTGCCTGGTCTTCCTGTTCACGGTTCCACAGGCAATTCTGACCACAGATTCAAACTCCGCCATAAGCTCTGAAAGCAGAAGCATTTGGGCGAAGAAACATCAGCAGTTCAATATCTTCCCACAAAATCTGACAACCAATTTTAAATGTTTATGACCTTTTATTTACTGGCACAATCTTGGTTACTGGACAATGTTTATTCAGCACTGTGGACAAAATTTAAAAATTGAGCTCAATGACACTCCTTGTTTTGACATCTGAGAATCCATCAGAATAAGTGAGAGGCTGCTCATCCAGCTTGATGCTGGCACAGATGGACTGTTGTCTGACTGCAGCAGGCAATGGAAAGAAGATGATCTTCAGCTTCCTGGCAACCTCTTTCCAAGGAGAACAGCTCGCGCTGTAGCTTTACTGCCGACGACAGATTGCTGACCAAAACCTTTGTGTGCACAACTGGTGAGAATTTACTTGGCTTCTTTGAGTTGATTTCTCATCGTCTCACATCTTCAACCAACATTAACAGCCTCATAACGGAAACACGGAGTTCAAAATCTTCTTCGTCAATATTTAATGGATTTAACAGGTGTAACAGGGGTAATTTTTTTAAAGCAATGGATGGTGGGTGCATGGAACAAGTTGAGGAGATGGTTGAGGCAAGTGCTATTGCAACATTTGAACAGATACGTCAATAGGATGGGTTGAGAGGATTGAGTTTTGGCCTAACTGCCTTCCACTGATGCCGCCTGGCCCGCTGAGTTCCTCCAGTACTTTGTATGTTGCTCCAGCTTTCCAGCATTTCCACTTTATCACCTGTGGGAGGTCAGACCTGGAGCAAGAATAGCATCACCACTCATTTGAACAAAGAGGACCCAGATCAATACTGGTAAATTGCAATTTTTAAAAATTAATTCAGTTTAGTTAAAATCTTGTAATGTCTTTAGAGATCCTCAAATATGTTAATTTTAATTTAAAAATAATATTTTCCAGTTGCTATAAATGACATGACTGTAGATTTGGAATGTTTTTGTGTGCTTATTAGTTATCTGCTGACATTTTCCTTGTGGCCATTTCAAACGTGGAGTTTGCTCTGCTAACATTTCCCCCCCTGACCACAGTGGTAGCATTGGCAGGGAATTGGGGTGTCATTCACAGAATGTCAGGACCAAAGGATCCACCAGAAGGCAAAATTGGACTTTATTCACTGTCAGTGGTGAATGCAGTGGCTGGTTACCACCAGGAAATTCTGGTCAACATCAGTTTTCACAGAGGTGCTGGCAACCCCCAGTTCCACTGCAACATCAACTCTCTTGAGACCTGCATAACCCAGTTGGCTGGTGAAATATCCAGTGCTAGGCAAGCAAACGTTTCTTTCAGTTACATAAACATGGGCAAGGCTTAAAGCCAATGTCTTTGGTCCCTGCCACAAGCTTTGTTCTGTAGGTGACAGTTCCACCACATATTCTGGCAACTTTCTGAGGGACAAACAAAACTTTCACATCCAGGGTTCCATGTGTGGTCCTGAGATAAACTTCCACCAGCATACGTGTCTCTACAAACCACCCATTTACACCTCTGCAATGTTGCACAACTCTGAGCTGAATAAGTGCTAAAATCTTCATCCATGCCGTTGCTACTTCTATACTTGGAGAAGCCCAAGAACTACAGGTGCTAGTATCTTGCACAAACAACAACCAGTTGGTAAGATTCAGCATGGAGCAAAATGGGCAGTCAACATTTTGGGCTGGGACCCTTTCTCGAGACCCCATTAAAAAGGTCTAAAAAAGATCTTGCAACCTCAGAATGGAGACTTTTTATCTCCATGGATGCTGCCTGACCTTCTTGTTGCTTGCTCCACTTCCATATTTACCTGTTCTAATACACACCCAGCTGCTCTTTCAGCTTCATCCTTTCATTAATGTGCCAATCTAGAACAACAAAAGGAACAATCCAAATAGTGGGTCATTGTCACGACCAGCGGTTTTCCTGCATAAAACAGAACACTCTGAGAAAACTTTGGTATCCTCATTCCTCTTTTGGAACAGCTTGAAGCACGAAGAAGTTCAATACATTATATTGCCTTCAAATTTTTTTTTCAGATTAATAGTTCCAGAAAGCAAAAGAAAACACATTTCCAAGAAGCTTTAATTATCAAATATTCAGGAATGTAAGGGGCCTATTCCCTAAACACCAGAGAAGCTGATTGGTGTAAACCGGATAATAGAAATAAGTCAATTACATGCAACTCTGAAAGCAAGTCATGGAAAAGTGAATACCAGATACTGACTGCATCACCTTTATGACAATATTATCTTGAAAACAATAAAATGTATCAAGTAGCAGTGAGTATTTTTTGGGATTAAATTTTCAATTTTAACTGATAACAAAAAGAAAAAAAGGAAATTCAGTTTTACACATTTTGCTTTTGAAGGCAGCTTTAAAAATTCAGATATTTTGCCGAGAGTATCATTCAAACACATTGTTTGTTGGACCCGTGGTAGATTGCATTAAGTGAATGATGTGACTATGGGAAAAAACACGAGTAAAAACACAAATTTGAATTTGCAAATGTTATTATTCCTGTTTACTAATTTACCATAACTGTAGCTTATTATTCAGAAGTTGTCAAGTTTTAACATAAAATAATCCCATTTTGCCAGACAACCAAAAAATACCGTCAAATACAACAAAAATAGAAATGAAATCCAATGGAGTCTATTTTTTAAAATAGAATACTTTGAATAATGTTGCTAGAGAGTGTGCTTTTTTTTCATTTATAATGCTCTGAATTACCATTATGTTTGACATGAGTGTTAAACCGGAATGTAAAGCCAGAATAGATGGAGGAGAGTGGTTACTCTGCATGCATTAATCAAGAGTTTCTATTGATGCACCATCTGGCTACAAGAATTACACAGTGGTCGCTCCAGGAATAACTACATTCATGAAAATACTTTCCTTGAATGAATGCCTGGTGCAGAACCTTACTCTTGAATACTCCATTAAATGAAGCAAGCTCATTGAAAAACCAGAAACCGCAACGTTTCTCATCATTCTTTACACAATGAAATTAAATGGTTCACGTCTACGCAACATCACAAGCCTCAAATCAATACTCATGTGACTTTCAAGATGCCAATAGTTGCCACTATTTTGACCTCCCTCTCAACAAGCCCATCATGCTCAACTATATACTATAGCTCCCATTAAGCTGTGTTCTTGATTAGCAGTATCTACAATATTTGTTTTACATTGATATTTAAAATCATAAATTTCAAGAGAATAAGGAATCTTTCTTATTAAGAGATTAAAAGTTATATGAATCCATTTCTAAACTGCACATGATGTACTTTAATCTTTGGTATAAGTTTTTGGAAAAAAAATAGCTTTATGCCTTGACTGCAACTAACAACCAAATAAAACTGCTTAGTTATGATGGGTTAAAATCTCAATAGCTTCAGACCATTTTGTTAGGGAAAACAAAATGAAAAGATCTTCATGTGGGCTATGTCAGTGACAACATTTAGACTTAAGAATAAGTAAAACTACTTCTTAGGCAAGTCAATCCATAAAACCAACACAACAAAGATGACTAAAACAAGCTGATCAAAGCAGACAACTTAATTGGCAACTGAAGCTCTTCAACGCAAACCTCAGACAATTCACTATGATCTCCTTCAAAGAGAAATATGTATCAGAATGAGGCAAACAAAACTGCCCCCAGTCAGCACTTATTCTTTCTACACAGTCATTTTTGTTTTCCCTCATGTAAATTATAGTTACCCCAAATGCTTTGGCTAAATATAACATGGTGTTTAGTTAATACCTATTCACTGTTTTACACAAGTATGATTATCGATCTTCACATCTTTTGCACAGATGACTTCAAATTCACTCAATGGAATTTTAAGTTCAACTCACACACCACCATGTGCGCAATTACCCTCATCCACCTTCAAAACATTCATTTATTTTACCTGGAACATATCCCGACGTAGCAGTGCAGGCATCCAGATCAGGAAACTGGAATACGGTGACACAGGAACGTACGATCTCACAGACGCATTGCCCATTTTTCAGGTTACAACCAGATACCTCAGGACACACGTCATCTTCTGGCACAACATCTTCAATGAATTCTATTTCTGCAGAAGGTTAAAAATATGAATATAATTTCAAATATACAGTACCATGGATAGCATTTGGTGAGCTTGCACACAATGTTAACTCTGCCTATACAATACACAAAAGTGTTGGAGAAACAGCAGGTCACACAGCATCCATAGGTTATGCCACATAGGTTATGCTGAGTTTCTCCAGCACTTTTGCATATTGCACTATGGTCAAAGCATCTGCAGACTCTACTGTTTAACTCTGACTTTGTTGGTTGTCTTTCATCATCAATTCACCCAGTTCATCTTCCTCAAAACTAAAAAAAAATGGACTGCATACGCTGCAGTTAATAAAAGGCTTGAATTGTTTACGTAATGGAATTGAAAACTTTTAGTGCGAACAGAGGTCTGAGTTAATATTTAAAAACATGTTCTTATTTCACCAGACCCAACTGACAAGTTACAACTGCTGCAAACAATGTTTTTTAAAAAAAATTCCACAATTTTTTTTCGAAACAGAAAAAAAAAATTGATGCAAGGGATAATGGGTCAAAACACAAGGACTTGACATTTGATGTCCAGGAAATTGCTGGCCACAGCGTAGTTCATCTTAGACTTCCATGCTTGCTCAGTAAATCATGGTTTATTTTTTGGACAGCTGTTGGCCAGATTCTGGCTCTCTGACTGCTCAAAACAAGCTCCCCAGCTTTACCTCATGGATGACGGATGATCTACAACTAGCAACTCTATCTGAATGGAGTCACTGATGCTGGGCTGAGTGTTCGAGTTTAGCTGAACTTTATTTAAACATTTTAATTACTGTATATGTACAGACTTTGATGATTTTATTTACATTTCAACATCTCGAACAATCAGAGCCTTCTTAAACTATTCAAAGTTCTTTCACAGTGGAGAGCAACCATAAGTCTTCAGCCAAGGCAAGTGGCCTCATCCATACAACACCTAATACATAGTTATCAACTAGAACACTGCAGGTGCCTCTCAGGTATAGAGGGCCAGCTTGTTGAATCCTCCACAACTGGAAAAGACACGTCCAAGAAATGGACAGTTGATAATACTGTGCAATAGACTGGGCGCTGTCAGGGTCCAGCACTATAACTGCCGATAACTTGGTAAGTTTGTGTTTGATAACTGGCATGCTAAATCCCATATCATCTGCACATTGAGCCATATAACATCTTGCATAACTGGAACAATGTATCTTGAAATTATCATCTCATGTCCTGCAATAATATGCCACCACATTGTATCATGGTATCAAGCAAGCTCTTAGATGGGGTCATGAATGTAAGAAATAGAGGGTTATGGATGTGAGGCTGAACAAAATTGAAAGAATGCAGAGAAGATTTACAAGGAGGTTGCCGGGACTTGAAAAGCTGAAGCCCCTTCACACTTGCATCCCACTAAATTGGGCATTCAGTATTCTGGGATAGGAATGGGGGTTTGCCTTTTCACATTTGACCACTCCTAACTGGGACACTGAACCCTTTCAAACTTGCAAGGAGCCATCCCCGGGGTTAGGACTGTTCTATCTTCTACCGGTGACGTAATGACACAGCAAGTGATGGTGGACCTGCCCTAAATCCTGAACAATGTATTAGGATCTTATATTTGAACAAATTTAATCATGCATAATTGTAACATAATTAAGATTTATGTTCAGCACAGTATGAACCCTTCAGTCCATTGTTGTTGTGCCGACCTATATCAACCTTTATAAGGGACCATGGAAAAGTGCAAGCAATATATAGCAACAATGGACAATTTTTAAACAGAGTGGGAAAGTTGGCAGTGCTATAGCGCAAGATTTATACAGCGTGGGAAAGTTCATAGCACTATAGCGCACAATTTATATAACTTAGGAAAATTGGTAGTGTTATCATGTACAATTTAAACAGCGTAGGAAAGTTGGTAGCATCACCGCATACAATTTATAAATACTGTGGGGGGAAAGTGATGGAAGACCTGCCCTCCCACAGTTCCATGCAGCAGGGAAAGCCTTGTATGCCCAGCTGTATACATGGAGTATTCATAGAGGGGTTTATCTGCTGCACAGCATTCTGGGAAGTCAGGCCCACCATTGCTTTTTTCCCATTGTCTTTATAAATTGTGCGCTATAGCGCTACCAACTTCCCCACCTTGTTTAAAAATTGTCCACTATTTCTATTTATTGTTGTTTATTGCTCTCTCTCTCTCCCCCACCCCCCTCCCCACCCCCCACTGTGACAAAGTTGATACCTTCATTTTAATCTTTTCTTCCTGCACTCATGCAAAAACTTGGGTCATTTCAATCCCACAATGCAACTACCCGTTTCACACTTGCCTGATTGCAACGCCTGCATCTACAGATGCCAGGGATTGTACTAGGGGGGTCGAGGCCATCAATTCCCGATTATAGATGCCATCATCTGACACCAGCGTTAAGCTAATTTTGCTTTCATACTTGCCACTTTAAAGGGCGATTGCCGTTTGATTCCTGGGATCACTTGCAAGTGTGAAAGGGGCTTAAGTTTCAGGGAAAGGTTAAAATCGTTAGGACTTCATTTCCCTAAAGTTTGAAGATTTGATGGAAATATATAAAATTATGAGGGGTATCAATAGAATAAATGCAAGCAGGCTTTTTCCACTGAGCTTGGGTGAGAACAAAGGAATATTTAAAGGGAACATTAGGGGGAACTTCTTCACGTAGAGAATGGTGAGAGTGTGGAATAAGCTGCCAGTGGGAGTGGGGTTCAATTTTAACATTTAAGAAAAGTTTGGACAAGTGGATGAATGGGAGGGATATGGATGGCAATGTTCTGGGTGCAGGCCAGTGGGATTAGGCAGAATAATAGATGGGCACATACTAGGGTCTATTTCTGAGCTGTTCTGTTCTATGGTTCTACGGGAAAAAAAATTAGATTGTTGTGGAGTAGGTTTACATTGATCAGCATAACATTGTGGGCTGAAGGGCCTGTATGTACTGTGTTGTAATGTTCTATGGTCTATGTGAGACTGGAATGCTGCAGGAAGTGATATCTTCTTATATCAATCACAAAGCATGATCATCAGGACTTCCCTTCCCACAGCAAGGAAAAATTACCAACATTTTTTTTCTTGAAAACAGTACATCTTTAACATATTGCACTATCAAAGAGTTAATTCAGCCTTTGCCAAGAGTTTCCAGAAAGGCCTGTGTAAAGTCTTCATCTGTGATAACTTCTGCATGCCAAAGGGCCAGATGTTAGGGAATTAAACACTCTGCTTTATGCATATTACTGGGAGTCAATCAGGGAAATTATATGCTGCAGCCAAGGTACTCAAATGAAAGCTCAATACATGAACACTTCATACTCTCACTATTAAAGAATTTAATAAAGATAAAACAACATATTAGACTTCATGCACCCTAGCAAATGTTTGCTGAGATGGCAACAAAATATTAATGATACTTATTTTACAATAAAATAACAGAGGTAGAACAATAACAATGAATGATTGGCTGCATTAAATCTGGAGTTTGCAGTGTTTATTAAGACTGCAAATGATTCTATTTTTGGAGATTCATTTAGTTTATCATCTCTCTTTTTCTATGCAATCAGCTGCTTAAGAACATAAAACATGGAATGCTTCTAACTGGTCTTTGGTTAGCCAAATAGAAGAGGACAACTCTGGATGTACAATATTCGTAGTGGGTGCATGAAAGAATACCAATTTTCTTTCTGGCCGATCTGAATAGCTCAGACTCATTTATGGATTGAGCAACTTCCTGAGCGAGCTGCTAGACTGAGGAAATAAAGAATGCACCCCTAGGACAAAGAGGATTACAGTAATATTACTCGGTCCTGAAAAAGGAGTCTATTGATTGCAAAATTTTGGATGATTAAAGGTGGAGATTTTATTGTCTGCCAGAGAATTCTTCAGATTGTCACGGGGATCCTCCAATTGAACAACAAAGTGAAAATCTGAGGCAAGTGTTGGCTAGGAGTTCTACTCCTAGGGAGCCCGGTGAGAATTTCCAGACAATAAATGCAGTGGAAATGCATCCCAGCACTTAACCTATGTCCTCGGTGGAAAAAAACTGCTTGCATTTACTCTATCAAAACCCCTCATTATTTCAAATCTCTCTATCAAATGCAAACTCCCCTTTTCCTCCACCCATAGGTATGGACCTATTCACTGCCTATGGCGGAAACACAGGAAATATCAGTTAAATGCAATGAAAGAAGAGAGACAGTGAATTTAACTCTTTTTTTCCCCCATTGCCCTAACTCACAGAGCTCCAATTACAGAGCATAAAGCAAAAATTTCCTTGTTGAAACTCTCGACTCAACCTTTTGATTCAGTGATAGCCAAAGCTATAATTGTGGAATTGTAAATGGCACCCAGTGCCCTCCAGTTACAATGGTACACACACCCCTTGTATTGAAGTGAAACCAGCTGCCACTGAACACAACTCTGAGCAATGCAAATGAGGCACTTTCTAAAGGAGTAAAGGAGCAAGCCAGCGATGAAGAATTGCTTCAGGAAGGGCACATTGCCTCTGCTTGCCTCAGCTTGAGAATAGGGATTCTATGCAGAAAAATTTGTTAATGAAATCCTGCATCCTTAATTTGTAAACATTCTCAGCAAAATTCAAGCAGAACTCAACCAGTAAATATAAAATGTTATTAATGTTATTTATCAATTAATCAATTCAAATCATACTGTGAGCGCTGCAGTGCGAATAATTCTGACGCAAAGTTCACAGACTGTACAACATGCTTTAATTAGCTTAAACTTTGTACACCAGTCTTAGCGTCTTTGCTGGCTCCACGTCTGACTGTCCCCCAAAGGAGCCAGTTCAAGTCTTTAAATGGGCCAGTGATTGACAGCTGGCAGGTGGGGCAATCCTCCCAGGTTGCCCCCTGCAGTAGGCTGGAGTGCAGCACTGTAGTGGCTGTATCGCCATATATACCTGCCTGTTTTGTCTCTGGACAAGCTTAACTATTGTGTAAAAAAAACAAACCTCTATGAAACTCTGTTAAACAGTCTTTCAAAGTACATTCTTTCACCTGAGCCATCTTGGCAGTAACTGCATGATTTTCCATGCCAACAAATTGAGCAGTTTATTGGATAACAACCCTATTTTCTGCTCTTTAGGGAATTAAGAGGGGAGAAGTGGGTTGATGTTTACCTTGGCTGAGATATGCAGAACCCATAATCATGATCTCAGAATAAAGGTCTGGCTATTTAGGATGGAGAAGAGAATAAATCTCTTCACCCAGAGGTTAATGGACCTTTGGAATCCTGTATTCAAGAGGATTATGGAGGCTAAGTGTCTTCAAGTTGGGGATGGATAAATTTTAAGACAATTAAGTGAATCAACAAATGTGACACTGAGGTAAAAGGTCAGCATGTAATGGCAGAGCAGGTGGCTAACTCCTTGTTCTAGTTATTTTTTTATGCTGTGCTGCTCGGAACTGTATGGTTCATTCAAGGTGGACATTTCTACACCTCCCCTTCTCAATGAGCAGCCAGGGCAGGGCAGGCAGGTGCAAAATTGTATTCTTGGTGCCAGTGGAGTCACATTTACTTTCAGATCCTGTCCACAGTAGACCACATTGTTTGGAAAAGATACAGAGAATATACAGTCTCTGGGCGAAGGTTTTACTCTGATCACATTATTACAAATAATTTTTTAAAGTTGGCAATATTTCAAATTCATTTTGTTTTAATTTTGGAATTAAGATTCTATCTCATTTTGGGCAAATAAAATGACATTAAACATTATACTTCATGAACTATGCATCTATTATGTTGTATCAGAGAAAAAAAATTTAATTTTCCTTTTATTTCATTTTGTAAAACGTTCTATCAGCTGTTGTGTTATCACAATTTCATAGTTTTGTGTTCAGATTTTATTTTAACCTGAAGAAAATAATTTTTAGCTAAGCTATTTCAAAGTAAAATTTATTTTATTCAAACAGCTAGCTTTAGTCTGTATTGCATGTGTATCTGATTCTCTTATCTATTGCTGGAGGTAATGGCATTAGAGATTGGCAGAGGTGAGTGGGAAAAGCACCGAACAACACAGAAGACGAATGAACAGCAAAACACTGACAATAATTCATCATCAGTTTTTGTTCCCACTTCATAAAAAAAATGCCTCCCTCGATTTGATGTTGCGATCGGCAGTGGGCTTGAAGCTGCAGCATTTTTTTTTACCTACACAGCAGGAGGCAAACTAAACGCATGCACTCATTTAAAAAATAATGACCCCCCCTCATCGCCAGGGAGAAATCTGCACAGGTTTCTTTGAGGGTGAACATTGTTGGCCAGCGGGCAGGCTGCATTTCTGGCCACTCATGCTGAGTGAACACATAATTGCCAGCGCTGCAGACAGTGGTTCTGTGTACACGTCAACAGAAGAGCCAGCAAACCCTGATGCTACTCTTCCAGTCACCCCTCTATATTGCTGGAACAATTGGAGATGCAAATCAGGAAAGAGCTGTGATGTACTGGGGAGTGGGGAGGGGGCTTTATTCGGCTGCTAGCATCGAAGGCCTGAAGGAGGAACACTTTGCGTCTGCAAGATGCGCCATAGAAAGCAACAAAAAGAAGGGGTCCAGAATACATAAAATAATCGCCCCGGAGTTGCTTTGAGGAGAGTGCTCAGTTTTGCTGAAGAGAGTTGAACTTTTGTAAACTTTTGGCTCTACATCTGTGTCTGCACAGTGTGCCATTCAAAATTACTCACATAAATATACAAATAACCTTTTTAGGCCATTTAAGCAAGACTGGAGATAAAATGGCACAACGGTTGCCAACGTGTGGGTGGAGTGTTGGGAAAGTAAACAAAGGAGACTCGCTTTTGGCACTTGAAAAGGCACAAATATTTTTCATTGGCACGAGGCTGAAAAATTGACTTCAGAATTTAGCAACAGCAAGATTGTCACATTGAGCATTGCAGCAATATTAAAGGGACTGCTCTGTTTTCCACAAGCGAGACAGAGCAACCCAACTATTGTTGGCAGCTTACTATTTTCTAAAGCAGTCGTTCTCTGCAATCCAAAAGGTCAATCATGCAACAAAGCCTCTTTCTATTTTCTCAGCTTTATAAGCTAAACAATTTCCATATCTTTAAAAATAGTTTCCCCAGGAATAATTTTATCTGTGAGAGACAAGAGTTTCATTCTGCAGAGAGATACGGTTCAAATGACACCTTCAACAAAAGAAGTAACAAACCTCAGAGACACGAGCAGCACATTCTATTGCTTGGCCACCCTGCGAGCATCATCTCAGCGACTAGGGGATCAAAATTAATTCATTTTGCTTGAAAGAAGCAGCTGTGGAAATGGTAATTTTGAAAAAAAAAATCCATCGCTAAGCTAGATACCAGAGTTGCACAAGAGTCCAAGACCAGAGGGCACAGTCTCAGAATAAAAGGACATCCCTTTAGAACAGAGATGAACATAAATTTCTTAGACTGCTGTGGAGGCCAAGTCATTGGGTAGATTTCAGGAATTGCCTATTAATATAAAAAGCCTCAAAGCCATGTACAAAATATAATGGAAGATATATTCTTAGAAATTTAATTGGATGGAAATAGCACAATTTGGTTTGAAATCATTGACTTGAATGTTCAATACAACACTGGATATTTTTAGGAAAACAGTGCATTTTGAAATTTTTAAAACACCAGTTAGATTTCACAGAAAATATTGGCGCAATTAACACGAGCACAAAACTGAGAACCCGTCTACCAAAAATTGCAAAATTGGTTAACAGGTGGTTCGTAACACCAAGTTGGAAAAAAACATAGCTTTGTGATCTGCGCAGTTTCCATCAGAACTATGTTACATTCTGTACAACTCCCTAGGCTTTCCTGCACAGCCGTTGGAGAAGGGTGTCAACCCATAAAACAGCACACAACCAAAGGCAAATTGACATCTGCCACATGGATCAAGTCACATCTTCCACTGATCCAACACTCTTTGCCTGCTTGCCCCATTGCTGCACTGCATTCTCATACAACCCTCCGTCAAAACCTTGCCCTCAGTACACCCATGCAGCCAGAAGGGTCAGTCGATTGCAGTTACAGAACCACTTTGAAATCTAGCAAGACCTCAAGGATGTCACAGCTGTAAGTCTGAATATCTCTCATTCACTTTCAGAAAAAAGAGACTTGTTTAAAAATGATAAGTTTACAAATTTAAAAAAATTACATATGTGAAGATAATAAAGCAACCACTACACAAAATCAATTAGAATATTTTAAAATTATAATGAACATAACGAGTTGCCCTTTCCCAAATGACAATGACTCTCATTTGAGTAGAGACTGTTTTATATTTTAACACATCATAGAATAAATGAATACATTTTTGCAACCTGCAGTTGGATATCTAGGAAAATGATGCTGCCTTGTACTGCTTCACAAAATGCAGTATAGAAGTTACCACTACCAAATTCGATCAATGGTGTGATGAAAACATGTAACTAAGCCCCAGTCTGGGTGCCAATAGGTGTGTCGCATCATTGCTGTGTTCATGCAGAGGGAGAAGCACAGAATAAGATACAAGCGATAAATAAGAAATTGCATTATAATTCATAACAGACATAAATTTGAGAAATTATTACAAAGAACTAGACAAAAATATTATGAATTGGGGGAAAGCTCATAAGGCATGGCAATTAAAGACAGAGCAGGTTTCTAAAACAATTAATGCCATTAGGAAAAATTCGAAAATAAGCCTCAAGAAATAAATGAAGCCTTTAAGGGATTTTATATGAAATTATAAACATTGGAATCTGAAAAAGATGCGGTCAAAATTGATAATTTTTTAAACTGACCAGTTACCTTCTTTGAGTATTAAAAAAAGGAAAAAAACATTATATTGAGAGAGAGCGCATGCACACAAAGATGGGAGAGAATGAGAAAGAGCGACAGTGATACAAAAAGAGAGAGAAGTAGAAGGAAACAGAGTTATCCAAGTGTTTATTAATGGAATTTAACATACCTGCCTCCACTACTTCGTCTGGCTCACCACCCATTGAGTGAAGAACTGCCTCCCTCACGTCCCTTCCAAATCCATACCCCCCCACCAACCTTGTAATTGTACCCTCTCATCTTAGGTTCTCTCACTCCAGGAAATAGACTGTTACTATTAACAATTTATGTCCTCATGATTTTATAGATCTAAGGAAAATAGGCTTAGTTTTTCCAGTCTCTCATGATAATTCAACTTCCTTAAGGAGTAAAACATGAAAAGTCTGCAGACACTGTGGTTGAAGTAAAAACACAATGCTGGAGAAACTCAGCAGGTCAAAGGGTGCCCTTTACATAGCGAAGATAAAGACATATAACCGATGTTTCAGGCTTGAGCCCTTCATCAAGGTTCTGCTTTTACAACTTCCCTAATCCTGGCAACAACTTCATAAACTACATCTGTACCCTTTTCAACTTTATAATCCTTTTTATATGCTAGGCAACCAAAACTGTATAAAATATTCTATGTGTGACCTCACCAACATCTTGCATAACTTCAACATGACGACCCAACACTTCCATTCAGTGTCCTGGCCAATGAAGGCAAGTGCGCCAAATGTTCACTTCTCTGCTCCACCCACCTGTGCTACCATCTTTATAGAGCTATGTTCATGCAACCCTTGGTCCCTCTGCTTCATAACATTCTTTAGGGTATTTCCATTTGACAAAGCAAGTCCAGGCATGATTTGATTTACCCAGCACCTCACACTTCTCCAATTCCTTAGCTCAGTTATGCCCCTGATCCAAATCCCATTGTAAAGCCAGATAATAGGATTATAACATGGACAGATATGCTTGTCATTAGCAGAATGCACTCCAGCAATAAGGCACGGAAAATTTCGAGGAGTGGCTGCATCTACACATCTATACAGTCCCAGAGGACTCAGGTAAAGACCACACATGGGTGCTTCCATGACAAGGTTGATGTGGATGGAGCAAACATTGCATGCAATCACGTTTCCCTGGCTATATGTGGAGGATGACACAGACATACTTTTGCATTATGTTGAGCATAATGTTGCATTATTTTTGCATTATGTTGAGCAGGTGCAGGAGTTCATGATCTCCACTCAGGAGGTAAAGCTCACTTTTTCACAAGGGATCAGCAACAATCCAATCATGCATTGTCTGTAATGCAGCTGTTAACTACATACTAACAGAGTCCACACAACATGCTGGCCCAGTTACAGAGATGGACTGTCCCACACAGGAACACTCGAAGCTCTACATCAGTGGTTCTCAACTTTTTTTCTTTCCACTCACACACCACTTTAAGTAATCCCTATGCCATCGGTGCTCTGTGATTAGTAAGGGATTGCTTAAGGTGGTATGTTAGTGGGAAGGGAAAGTTGCGAATCACTGCTCTAGACCTAATTGTTACTGAAATATTTGGCTTGAGAAAAACTGTCATTGACCTATTTCCATTGCAGTTATGAAACCGTGCATGTAACGAGTCAATTAAGTACTATTAAAACAGTGGTTTCCAACCTTTTTCTTTCCACTCACCTACCACCTTAAGTAATTACTAATTACAGGGCACCTATGGCATAGGGAATACTTAAAGTGATAGGTGAGTGGAAAGAAAAAGGTTAAGAACCATTGCTCTACATCGATTGATATCACACCATGGAATAGCTTGATGTCCTCTGAGCAGTAAAGGCAGATTTACAAGCTCAAACAAGGGAATAATTTATGCAAAAGGCTAGCTCTTCTTCAGACAGCTCTGGGCAAATGTGAAACATGCTAATGGGGATTAAAACTAGGCCATGCTCAGTTCAATTTAAAGCTGCTTTCAGGTGCTCGGACGCAGATAATGCGCCAGCAGACGCAGCTGGGGGAGAGTAGTTTGGACATTCAGGTGGCCACGGAGAAGACGCCTATCTGTCACCTGAATGTGCCAGATGAAGGAGAGCCGCATCCGAGCGAATGCCAGCTCCTGTGGACTGTAGCCTTAGTCACAGCTTGTTTATGGAGCACCTTGTAGCAGCACTGCATTTAAATAATGGAAAAGAAATAAACTTTAATTGTTGTCCACAAAACAGTTGTTGGCTTGTTTTCACGAGGACCATATCTCTGCACATAGCTCCCTATTGATGTATCCTTTGCTCTTGATTAATGATAATTGATGACAGAATTTCTGTGGGTTTCAGTTTATCAGGTTTAAGGACGCAAAGGTTGAGAGATGCTTGTGTAGAACTCTCTCCAGAATGCAAAACTCAGTATGAAAGTTTAACTGCATCTAACAAGCCTTTTTCATTCTCTATAAACTGGCACCAAATTGTGGCCGGCAGGGGACTACAGGAGTGGAGTGGTTAGCATGGGATGTCAGGGGCCCAAAGTCCCGCACCGGCCATTCCAGCCCCCTAGTCCTGCGCCGGAGCACTGTCAGGCAGGTCGCCAGCTGACAGTCAACAGCCTGCCCGCTGCTAGGAACCTGAAAGCTGCTAGCTGCTTTGCCTTGCTGCTTTCAGGTGCCTAGGGGGAGCGCTCAAGCCGGAGAATATACTTCCCCGAGGAGAGTTAGGTAAATTCTCCTCGGGGCTGGGATTTCCACTTTCAGGTGGCCTCCTGACAGCCGCATTCAGGTATTTTAGGCGGCTTTACATTCGGGTATTCTGGCCACCTGAAAGCACCTTCATAATTAGTCTGATTTCTTCTGGGAGTGATTGCTAATGGTATTTGACGATGCAGGCAAGTCAATTTCAAGGCAACATCATTAAATTGCATCTACAAATGTTTCGAAGTGATTAAAAAACCTATCTGAAACGAAAGCTGGAATGGAAATTTCATTGAAGGGAAGTTCAAGTTTAAGATCATCTGACTGCATATACAACCAGATAAAACAGTGTTTCTCCGGACACACATACACATACAATACACAGCATGTAACAATCATATATAGATATAATGATACAATTTAAAATTAACATGTAAATAAATATTTTAGAATTATTTATTCAGTTACAGTAATAAATAATTAATTTCACAGGGTCAACAGAATAAATAAATGTTAACTTGAAGAAAGGGGATCAGAAGAAACTGAGCAATGATACAGTAGGGGGTAAACAACTCTCCAAAGAACCTTGAGGTCAGTGCTAATTTATCTCAAAGCATGACATCTGGAATAGGTACCGGTGGTTAACATTGACAATTAACTGTATTTACAGAAATTGTTTCCAGATTGATTGATGACTCCTAGTATAACCCAGGATGCCACTAATTACAATATTCATTATTTTTCCAGTAAGCAGCCCCCCTCCTCCCCCACTTTTCATTATTTTATTACAAACTTTGTTCCAGTTATATATTCAAATAAAAGTTCTGCTGAGTAAAATTCAATAAAGTGACACGAGACTTTAATTATTGTAGAAATTTACCTCATCAGAAGACTTGGAAAAAGTTTATTTTAGGCTGCAAAGCTAGTGCAGCAGCTCACGAACCGAGTCATGTCCCAGCTCACAAAATGGCCAGTGAACGTGGCAATCACGAGGCCTCTGCAGGGACCAATGGACATCATCCCGCGTGACCTCCCGCACGGCGAAACTGTCGGCCAGTCAGCAACTGGCGCTGCAATGATGTCACTCCTGTGGTCAGAGGCAGGGAGTGAAGATAAACAGACCTGGCAGAGCAGTAAATCAGTCTTCAATCTCAACTCAACTGTGTGTGTGTGTTGCTCTCCAGACACTTCACGTAGCTACATTGGTGACTCCAAAAGGTCCATCTGGCATTTGGACCCAAAGATGATGGACCAAGCAGCCAACAACCTGGGTGTCATAGGCATACGCGGTTTGAACAAGTTGAGGCCCAGTTCCACCTTTAACAGATCACTGACGACAACACCCGTTACCACTACTATGTAGTGAGCACACTTGACCAGTACATGGCAGCAAGAGTCGACAATTTCCTACTGCAGCCTCCAGAGCAAGGCAAATATCGTGCCTTCAAAGAGCTACTAGCCCGTACTTTCAGGCTATCATGGTGCAAGCACACCAACTGTTTGCTGCACTTGAATGATTTGGGGGACAGGGCCCCATCCGCCCTCATGAGCAAGATACTTGCACACCCCTGCACCTTGAGCAGATTTTCCTGGAGCAGATGCCCGAGGATATTTGACTCTTGCTCGCCGACGAGGACTTTAGCAACCCAAGGAAAGTCACAGCCTGGGCGGACATGCTCTGGAGAGTGAAGAAAGAAAATGGTGCCTTGGTGGAACATATTGCCAAACTCCGACCCCAGCCAGCAACAAGGCCACAGCAGACAGAGAGGCAAGTGGACCCCCCTCCCCTACTTAGCCATATTGTTATTATCATCAACGATGGGATGCGGGGGGCCGTCGATGCTGTGCACCCTGCGCGTTTCCAGGAAATGCCATTGCCAGCTGTCATTAATGGCTGTGGCAGTTGGCAACATAACAGCCTCCTCCATGTGTGGGACTCTCTGTTGGGAAGGCAGTTCCACATGGACAGTGTATAAATAAGTGTCCTCCTCCACCCCTCCCTCCCCCCAACCCCACCACGGTCTACGACACCCAGAATGGCAAACTAGGCCTGGCACTGAGGGCAGCAAACAGCATCTCTATATGAACTTATGGCACCCGCACCATCCCCCTATGATTTGCTGGCCACCAAATTAAGAGGAATTTTATTGTCACGGTTGTGACCCAATCATTTCTGCAAGCTGATTTCTTGAACGACCACTACCTGCAAGTAGACTTAAAAGAGCAGTGTTTAGTGCAGGCCAGAACTTTACAAATGATGCCCATGCGGAAAGCCAAACTACTGGCCCCCCACCTCGATTATGTCACACTGTCCAACAATGCCTACAAACGCACCCTAGTGGATTTCCCCGTAATCATGGTGCCGCAATTCTTTTCCACAGAACCAAAGCACAGGGTAAGGCATCACATCCTCACCAAGGGCCCCTGCACCATGCCAGGGTGTGCCACCTTACCCCCGAAAAACTTGCCCTCTCCGAAGTGGAATTTAATAAAAATGGAGATGGGACTCCCCCTGCACCTGATCCCGAAGGGAGCAGGAGGGTGGAAGCCATGTGGAGATTACCGATTTCCTCAACAAAGGCTACCACACTGGACCATATCCAGGATTTTACAAGTGTTGTCAAAGGTCGATTTCATCAGAGGTTATCATCAAATCCCAGTGTGTCCCATGGACATACCCAAAACCGCCATAATTCATGAGGATGCCCTTCGGGCTTAAGAATGCTGCTCAGACTTTTCAGTAGCTGACAGACGTGGTGGACCAGGGGGACCTCCCATTCATGGTCATCTACCTCGAGGATATCCTTATTGCCAGACGCCACCATTCAGAGCACATGGCCCACCTCAGACAACCATTCACCTGCCTGCTGGAGTTTGAGCTGACAATCAATCCCACCAAGTGTCAGTTCGGGTGGGACACCACTGACTTCCTTGGAAAATCGGTTCGACAGGTACAAGGTGAAATCACTGCCCGAAAAGGTGGAGGCCATTCAGCGGTTCACAAAACCTTGCACCATAAAGGGGCTGCAGGAGCTCACCGGTATGATAAACTTCTACCATCAATGGATACCAGCAGCAGTTCGAATCATGCACCCCTTTTCGCACTCATGGCGGGGGAAAAATGTAGACATTAGCCAGCCAGTCGAGACTCAGCCCCTACAGTGCAGAGGTGGGCCCCCCAAAGCGGCAACAGATACTCTGATCATCGGTTCTTTGTTGGGGGGGGGGGGGGATCGTGTAGGTACCCACAAACCGAGTCGCAACCTGGCTCACAAAATGGCCAGTGAAACTGGCGATCGTGAGGGCCCCACAGGGACCAATGGCTGTCGTCCTGTGTGTCATCCTGTATGGTGGGAAACGGCGGAAACATCAGCCATTCGGAGGTCAGCGCTGCAATGATGTCACTCCTGCCATCAGAGGCAGGGAGTGAATATAAACAGAGCTGGCAGAGCAATAAATGAGTTTTCGACCGTGTGTGTGTGTGTGTGTGTGTGTGTGTGTGTATATGTGTGTGTGTGAATGTGTGTGAGGTGTGTGTGTGAGGTGTGTGTGTGAGGTGTGTGTGTGAGGTGTGTGTGTGAGGTGTGTGTGTGTGTGTGAGGTGTGTGTGTGAGGTGTGTGTGTGTGTGTGGTGTGTGTGTGAGGTGTGTGTGTGTGAGGTGTGTGTGTGTGAGGTGTGTGTGTGTGTGAGGTGTGTGTGTGAGGTGTGTGTGTGTGGTGTGTGTGTGAGGTGTGTGTGTGTGTGTGTGTGAGGTGTGTGTGTGTGAGGTGTGTGTGTGTGAGGTGTGTGTGTGTGAGGTGTGTGTGTGAGGTGTGTGTGTGTGGTGTGTGTGTGAGGTGTGTGTGTGTGAGGTGTGTGTGTGTGAGGTGTGTGTGTGTGAGGTGTGTGTGTGTGAGGTGTGTGTGTGAGGTGTGTGTGTGAGGTGTGTGTGTGAGGTGTGTGTGTGTGTGAGGGTAGCGCATGCTACACTAGAACAACGTCTTGGTGTTGCTGAAATAGTCTAATTTGGTAATAACTTCCTACTGCTTCAATTGGATTATATTTACTTTGGAATTGTTCCAACTGAAGTCGAAAGAAGTTTATCCAATGTGTTAAACAAGAAAATCATGAGGTAAAAGGTACCCAACTTTTCGAATCTCAGCTCTCTGACAAATAGAACTGTAGAACATTACAGCACAGAAACAGGCCCCTTCAGCCCTTCTAGTCTGTGCCAAAACTTTTTTTTTTGCCTAGACCCTCTGAGCTGCATCCACTCCATAGCCCATCATACCTCTCCCAACTACATACCTGTCCACTTTCTTCTTAAATGTTAAAATTGGGGAGTCCCCTACTGGCAGAGCATGGAGTAGGTTTCTTTTAGGCACTACTCCAACCTTTTTAATTATATCTCATATCTGAACAAGCGTGCAACTTTTATTCAAAGAGGACCTTTTGTTCAACTTCTGAAGATGTCTGTAACAAGAAATGGTGTACATTTTGCAGGAGGCAAGAAGGGGAAAAATGGAAAGAAGGACAAAGAATCAAAAGACACTGAGCGCCAATATCTCTCTATTATGAAATCGATGTCTCGAGTGGAACCTGCCAACTTGAGGTTGCTTGATTTGAGAGATTCAGTTAGAGACTAATACCCAGATTTTAGATATTAAAATGAATCTTGGTTTGGATGACAGAAGTGGGAAAACTGGAACAATTTCAAAGAAGTTCACAAGAATTTTAAGGAAGTTACAGTGTTGTTGGAGAAATACAGACAAAAATATATACATTTGGAAAGTAGGAATTAAAGCTTGAATTTAAGAATCTTTGGTCTGCCAAAACCTGGATTCAGACAGAGCACACCTTGCATTAAAACAAAAACCATCTCCCAAAGAGTTAGAGGTTTTCAATCTTTTCAGACCAAAGGAGGCAGTTATCCATGAAGCTTGAAAGTGTAGGACTACAGAATATAAAGGAGATGATATTTGCTTTGTGGAAGATTACCCGCAAGAAGTACTTAAGAAGCAAATACAAAATAATGGCTGAGCTCGACAAACGGCAGTGCAATTCATTCTCCACTTTCCTGCTCGCTTAACGATTTTTCCAAAGGACGGTCAACCTTTGTGGTTGAATTCCCTCGAGGCTGGATGGAAGTTCCTCCAAGAAAAACTTGCTTTACAACCAACCTGAATCTAATGATTGGCTGTTTGGTCTGTTATAATTAGTAACCTGGAACTGATAAACAGAGGTTGGCCTGTATTGTTTCTCTACTGCTGGTTTGAATTGAGCTGTTTGATTTAATGTAACCTTTTTTCTTTCTATTTTTAGATATATAATCCTTTCTCTCCCTTTTCTCTTTTTCCCTTCCTTGGTGTTATTTACAATTAATGTAATTTGTGGAACATTAGCTTTGTGTATTTTGTTTTGAAAAGTAGAATTTGAAACTAGATTCCTTTTGTCTTTTTAAAACTTTTTTTATCTCTCTTTTCTTTTTTAAACTGACTTGTGTATGTGCATTTTGTTTGATATTCTTTATGAAGGTTTATAGTTACTTTAAAATGGCAGAACATTTCTTTTTTATTTTCAGACAGCTGTGATTATTATTCCAGTGTTTATGAATACCAGTCTGAAAATTGTTTCTGTGTCCATCCTGTGGATCCAAGGACACACATTAGCTGACTGCTAAAATCAAAGGCATTCTGCCTTTGACCTTGTAACTAGCTGTTACCAAGAAACGGAACAGACAGGAATGTGAGCAAAGTTGCAATTTTATTTCAGATTGTAAAATACACACATTTTTAACCCTTACAGGTATAGAGTGATAGGTATCGAAATATACAGGTGTATTAAAGGTTATGGGGAGAAGGCGGGGAGTTGGACAGAGTGGCAGAATGCATCAGCTCATGTTGGAAAGACAGAGCAGATTTGACAGCCTACAGTTCTTCTATCAAGTACAGTTCTTTTCTGCTATGATTAAATATAATTTTGGAGACTTGCCAGTTTGAGCAGAAAAGAAAAAATGAAGAGTATTCTGCCATTTTAATGACTATAAACTTAAATAAATAAAAATAAACTAGTTAAATGGTTACTTGCTGTACTTGTATGTTAACATTCAATATCTTGTACATTAAAAAAGGTCCTTTTTCAGCAAAAAGACCATAAGATAGAAGAACTGTAGGCTGAGAAATCTATTCCTTCAATACTGGTTTGCAGTATTTTTTTCAAGATGTAAATTGAATCTCACAAGAGTGAACAATTTCTAATGCATATGCATAAACCTATCTATGAGCTTATACCTTTTAGAGTAGTTAAGGAACATTTTACATATCTTGGGGTTAAGATCACTAAAAAATTTAAAGATTTATACAAATTTAATGTTCTCCCTTTGATTGACTACGTAAAACAAAAACTGGCCATAACTTTAATAGGTCATATAAATGCTATCAAGATGATAATTTTATCCAAATTTTTGTATATATTTCAAGCAGTTCCAGTTTTTATTCCTAAATCATTTTTTGACGGCCTTAACTCTAAATTTCCTCTTATATATGGAAATAATAAGAATGTTAGGTGGAGTAAATTTTATTTGCAGAAATTAAAGAAAGATCGTGGTATGACTTTACCTAATCTTAGATGTTATTATTGGGCAGTTAATATTCGATATATTATTTTCTGAGTATATTATTCTGACAAACCTGAAAGTCCTCACTAGACAGATTTGGAATTGAAATCTGTACAGGCGTATTTATTTGCTTCCTTATTGGGAGTTTACAATTTCTAAGATTAGTAGACATATCTTTAATCCAATACATAAACATCCGTAATGAATTTAGCTTCAATTTTGCACATTTTTTTATTTAAAAAAAATTAGTTTATCTAGTACTATTTAATCACAACTATTTTTTCTCATCATCTATAATGAATTAAATCTTTCTTTTTGGAAAAGCAAAGGAATTGTCTATTTCTCAGATCTGTTTATAGATGGATGTTTAATGTTGTTTGATATACTATCTAACAAATATACCTCAATCAAATTTTTTTTAGATATTTCCAAATTAGAAGATTTTGAATAAGATATTAACTAACTTTCCTTTTGAATCCTTCCCATAAGGGTTTAATCAGTAATAATTATAATAATTTATTAAAATTGCAATCGATCTCTAATTATAAAATTAGAATAGCTTGGTAATTGGAACTTCAGTTATTTTTCCCAGAGGAACTTTGGGAAAAGATTTGTGGAATGGTTAATACCTCTTCATTATGTGCCCGACACGCATTAATTCAATTTAAAATGATACGTCGGGTTCATATGTCGAAAGATATATTAGCCCATATCTTTCCTAATGTTAGTTCTAGGTGTGTGATAGATGCAAATCACAAATGGCCACATATGCGCATGTTATGTTCTTGCTCTGTATTGGACAGATATTTTCAAGATTTTGTCAATTATACTGGGTATTAGATTGCAATCTAATTCATTCACTATTTCTGAAATTATGGTTCCAGAGATGGGTAGAGTTCCCAATGCTCATGTCGGGTTGTAGCCTTTACTACACTCTTGGCCAGAGAGCCATTTTATTTAAATAGAAAGATCCTAACTCATCTACTTTGATGCAATGGCTCTCTCAAGTTATGTCATGTTTAAGTCTAAAAAAAAATTAATAGCTGCACTTTTGATACCTCTGTTAATTTTGGAGATTTTGGATCCTTTCATAAACTATTTTCGTATGAGTGAATCAGTATTCTGACTTTACTTTCCATACTGTTCTGGATTTATGTTTTTTTTTATTGGCAAGGATCAGATAAATAGTATGTACTGATCTGTTGTAGTGAACTCTCAGTTTAGGCTGCCCAGCTCCTTTTTTTAACAAATATTTATTTTGGTAGGTTAGATGGGGTTTTAACAATAATTTTTTGGTTCGTTTTTGAATTTCCAAATTGAGAAGAAAGGGATAATAATGTTCAATATGTTATAATGTTATACATTGTATTATAAACTGCAATATATTGGTTTACTTATATGTTTAATAAAAAGAAAATGTTAAAATTGAGCCCACATTCACGGCCTCAGCTGGTATTTCATTCCACACCCCCGCCCCTCTGTGTGAAAAAGTTCCCCCTCACGTTCCCCTAATTTTTTCCCCTTTCACCCTTAACCGATGTCCTCTAGTTTGTATCTCATCTACCTCAGTGGAAAAAACCTACCTACATTTACTCTGTCTATCTGCCCTCATAATTTAAAAACCCTTGTCAAATCTTCCCTCATTCTTCTACGCTCCAGGGAATAAAATCCTAACTTGTTAAACCTTTGCCTATAACTTAGTCCCTGAAGTCCAGGCAACATCCTTGTAAATCTTCTCTGCACTCTTTCAATCTTATTGATATATTTCCTGTAGTTAGGTGACCAAACTTCACATAATACTCCAAATTTGGCTTCACCAATGCCTTCTACCTGTACAACTTTACCACAACATCCCAACTCCCATACTCAGTACTTTGATTTACCGTATGCCAAAAGATCTCTTTACAACCCTATCCACCTATCCCGTAGAACACAAATTGAGGACTACCCACTCCATAAATCATCTCTACATTCAGAGCTCCACACGTTTAGTCCAATTACAAGTGGACATTTAGTGTTAGTTCAACATTTTTCTTTTCAGCAAGGACAAGTAATGGGCAATTTCTTTTGGCAAATAGCAAATCAATTGTTAATTGTGAAATGGCCTAATTTTGGTAGGTCAATAAGAGAATTGGGACAAAAGCAGGGACAGATCAGTGACTATCTCACTAAATAACTTCAGGGATTCAAAGGGCTAAAAACACCACCCATGTTTCTAATGATCAAGTAGATTGGCAGCATTCTCAACAATTGCTCCAGGACAGGTTTAAAGTTTATTGGCTAATCAAGGACTATTCCCAAATAATCATGATATGGTACCCACACAAATATTTATTTTCTACTTGTTCAGCCAAATTCTGGAGAGAAGAAGCAAAAATTTCGTTTCAAAAAATGATCCAAAGATTAGAATCTCAAGGATTAACAATCAAATCATTATTCTTAATATTATTTAAAAAGTCTGTTCCACCCATATGAAAATTATTATACTTGTGCACAATCATAATTGCTCAATTAAAATCAATAATTGATGTCTCAGTCCAGTTTCTGCAATGCCCAAGATACTCATGAGTCAATGGAACCTTGAATGGTAAGTACGAAGTAAGATCAAGTCAAAAACTCCTTTACACTTGTATCCCAGTGTCCCAGGATAAGAATGGGGGTTTGGCTTTTCACACTTGACCACACCTAACTGGGACACTGAACGCTTTCACACTTGCAAGGAGCCATCCCCAGAGTTAGGACTGTTCTACCTTCTACTGGTGACATCATGACACATTGAGTGATGGTGGACCTGCCCTAAATCCTGATCAATGTATTATGATCTTATATTTGAACAAAATTAATCATGCCTAATTATAACATAATTAAGCTTTATGTACAGCACAGTAGGAACCCTTCAGCCCCTGTTGTTGTGCAAATCTACATAAATCTTTATAAGGAACAGTGGAAAAGTGCTAGCAATAAATAGTAATAGCAGACAATTTTTAAACAGCTTGGGAAAGTTGATCGCGCTTTAGCGCACAAGTAATTTAGCATGGGGAAGTTTGTAGCGCTATAGTACACAATTTATATAACATAACATAACAATTTACAGCACGAAAACAGGCCATTAGGCCCTTCTAGTCCGCACCGAACCAAACACCCCTCTCTAGTCCCACCTCCCTGCACAATGCCCATAACCCTCCATCTTCTTCTCATCCATATATCTGTCCAACCTTTTCTTAAATAATACAATTGACTCCGCCGCCACTATTTCTCCCGGAAGCTCATTCCACATGTCTACCACTCTCTGAGTAAAGAAGTTCCCCCTCATGTTACCTCTAAACCTCTGCCCTTTAATTCTTAACTCATGTCCTCTTGTTTTAATCTTTCCTCCTCTTAACAGAAATAGTCTATCCACATCCACTCTGTCTATCCCTTTCATAATCTTAAATACTTCTATCAAATCCCCTCTCAACCTTCTACGCTCCAAAGAATAAAGACCTAATCTGTCCAATCTCTCCCTATACTCTAGATGCTTAAACCCAGGTAACATTCTGGTAAACCTTCTCTGCACTCTCTCCACTCTGTTTATATCCTTCCTATAATTAGGCGACCAGAACTGCACACAGAACTCCAAATTAGGCCGCACCAACGTCTTATACAATCTCAACATCACCTCCCAACTCCTATATTCCATGCAATGATTGATAAAGGCCAGCATACTAAAAGCCTTCTTCACCACCCTATTCACGTGAGTTTCTACCTTCAGGGAACGATGTACCGTTACTCCTAAATCTTTCTGCTCTTCTGTATTCATCAATGCTCTCCCATTTACCACGTATGTCCTGTTCTGATTGTGTGGGAAAGTTGGTAGCACTATCACATACAATTTATAAATACCATGGGGGGGGGGGGGGGGGAGCGATGGCAGACCTGCCCTCCCAGAATTCCATGTGGTAGAGAAAGGGCTGTATGACTGGCTGCAGCAAAGGAGCATTTATGGAGGGGTTTCTCTGCCACATGGCATTCTGGGAAGTGAGGTCTGCCATTACTTTTTCCCACTATCTTTATAAATTGTGCGTCATAGCGCGACCAACTTTCCTACGCTGTTTAAAAATCATCCGCTATTGCTATTTATTTCCTCTCTCTCTCTCTCACTCTCACCTCCACTGCTGCAACTTTCCCACAGCAAAGTTTATACCATAATTTTAATCTTTTCTTCCTTCACGTTCCTGCACTCATGGAAAAACCTGGGTCATTTCAATCCCACAATGCAATTACCCATTTCGCACTTGCATGATTGCAACATTGGCATCAGCAGGTGCCAGGAATTGAACTAGGGGGTCAAGGATGTCAATCACTAGCATGAGATGACATCATCTGACATGGTGTTGAACTGATTTTGCTTTCAAACTTGGCACTTTAAAAGCCGATTGGCGGTTAATTCCTGGTATCACTTGCAAGTGTGTAAGGGGCTAAAATAAGTGACATTAATGAAAAGTTTTTTTTAATAAAAATATTAACCTATAGCCTTTAACACCTATGTTTCTAAGTATCACGCACAGTGCATCTGAAGGGAGGAACCCCCAGTTTTCCTTAATACTATTAGAATGCTTCACTTCCACAAGTAATTAGCCACATTATTTATTATTTCTTCATCCTCATCAATTTGCAATCAAAGTAGTGTATTGTGCAAGTCAAAGGGACTAGCTTTTACTGAGGCGACTGTAGGGAGTGGATCATGTTTACTTTGTCTCAGTTTTGAAGGTGCTCTAACTCTTAATCTTTTAGCAACAACTTGATTCAATGCT
Source organism: Narcine bancroftii (assembly GCF_036971445.1). Lineage (NCBI taxonomy): Eukaryota > Metazoa > Chordata > Chondrichthyes > Torpediniformes > Narcinidae > Narcine > Narcine bancroftii. Next base: position 88,616,367 of record NC_091470.1, on the reverse strand, counting down.
CTACTTTATTCAGAGTCAAACAATGCCACTCTCTGGGGTGAGAAGAATGACCTTTTGAATAGTGGTGTAGCCAATCGTTTTTACCCCACATAACATTAACCAATCTCCCAAGGATAATATATCAGACTTAGTGAAGCAGCTTGATCTCTTTTTTTTAAAAAAAAGGAGGATCAAAAGGAATCCTGGAGATAAAAACCATAGAACCTTCGAACACTATGACACAGAAACAGGCCCTTCAGCCCATCTAGCAGATGCCAAAATTATTCCAACTAGTCCCAATGACTGTACTATAGCCCTCTGTACCAACCCAATCCATGTACCTATCCAATTTTTTCTTAAATGTCAAAATTGAGCCCACATTCACCAGTTAATCTGGCAGCTTGTTGTACACTCTTACCACTCCTTGAGTGAAAAAGTTGCCCCTAATGTTGTCTTTAAATATTTAATTCAGCATCTCAAAATCCCGGCAACATCATGTAAATCCTAATCTTATTGTTGGCTTTCCTGTACTTAGGTGATGAAAACTATAGACAATTGCAATTTGGCCTCACCAATGTCTTATACAATTTCACGATTACCTCCAACCCCAACTATACATGATGCTTTGATTTATGAAGGGTAACATGCCAAAAGCTCTCTTTATAACCCTACTTATGATGTCACTTGCAGGGAATTATGTATCTGTATTCTTAGATCCTCTGTTTTACAGCACTGCGCGATGCCCTATCATTTACCATGAATGTCTTACCTTAGTTCTTCCTCCCAAAGTACACCACCTCACACTTGTCCACATTAAATTCCACCTGACATTGTGCAGCCCGTTTATCCAGCTGGTCCAGATCCCATTGCAAGCTTTGAAAACCTTCCTCATCATCCACTACATCCTTAATCTTAGTGTCATCTGCAAATTTGCCACATTATCATCCAGATCATTGATGTAGATGTCAAATGACAATGTAGAGACTCTTTTCATGCTACATTGTCTTTACTCACTACATAAATCACCAGTACACTAACTCAATCGTACCCAAGGTAGAGAAACTTCTGGGCTTCTGGGATTAATATCATTAAGCACAATGACCAGCATTGAAACAGTGGGCCGAAGAGCCTTTTACTGTGCTGCATGTCTTCATAGACTTCAACATCTAAAGTTCATATAGCCACTCTTTGGAAGAAAAGGATACCAAAGTTGACCCAGAATTTAATTTCAAACACTGAAAACAAAGTGAGTTCATACAACAAAGAAAGGAAGAGCAAGGAAATGAGGCAAGAATGTAACGCGATGAGTTGATAGGCAAACCATAAGCAAAGGTACCTCACTTCAGAATTAAATTAAACTCTTGGTAGATCCATACAATGACCATTTGTTTGAAAATTTGCCACTGAGAGTCTGAGGTGTGTTTGTCATGTTTTGTTCCGAAAACTATCTTCTCCACCAGATGGCAATGTACCTTATCACACAACTAAGTTTCACTAAAACTACTTTAACATCAGCATCAAAAAAAATCCTTCCTTACATCTAAAAAAACACTTGGCATAACCGCTAATGCCTTTTCCTATATGACAAAGACACCTCAAGCCTTTTGTGTTCCTCATGAAACTTTGTCTTCAATCAGTCAGTTTTGGGGTTTCCTTCATAGAGAGTTAAATATAGTCCTCTTCAAGACTTTTTATGAACCTGGAATACAAAATCATCCCACACTTGCTTTGTTCCCTATCTGGTTGCTGCCTTTCCTTGTGCTTGGCTGCTCCTCCAGTAAGGCCAACTTTTCATTACTAATGTTTCACGTGAAAAGTTGAGGCAATTCACACTTGGAATGCAAGAAGTTGAGAGGAGGTTGCAGTTGTGCAAGATCATGACTCAGATAGAAAGAGTGAATGGAAGGAACTGGCTCCCATCAAACGGTTCAAAGAATAAGCGGGTGCAAGGTTAGTACATAGAATTTGTGCTCCGCAGCTCAAAAGTCCCAGATGCAGTGAACTTTTTATTTTAAACACACACGTGGACTTCTACATGGAATGTATTCTGTTGGTTCCAACATTAAAACTTCATCACTTATACTCTCAGGATGATTTGAAAATACTTTATATGTGAGAAATTTTATTATAGCCCTTTCATTGTCTGGAACAAGAAAACAATAGGAGTGAATACAATTACTTGAATGATATAATTGGTGAACATTACAGTACCATTCAGTTTAGGAAATATTTGATTGCCCTGTATCCTGTGGATTCTGCACTTTATGGGTATGTTTGATTAAATCCCAAAATCCTTGTGTCATAGAGGTTTGTAGTTGCTTTGTGGCCAATACATGCCAAATATGATGCAAATTGGATTGATTTTTTTGTCACAGATGGTCTGGAATTGATTCACCCAAAGTTGCTGACCTGACTCATCACCAATGAGGGCCAGAGTCCACTTAGCATTCCATGCTACTGACAACCGGCCAGCAACCCCATTTTGTAGACCCCACTGGTTATCTGCTGTAGAAAGGGGCCAGTGGTCTTTGAGATTCTGATAGTTTCAAATGTCAACTTTGGGAGGATATTTAAAATGAAGCCTGATGCCATGACTGCAAATACAAAGTAACTTTATGGAAACTCTGCTTTTAAGAGTGGAATGAGTTCAGGAGGACAAATTATGGCAACAATGCTAATTAAGGCTGTGTAGGGAAGGGAGCAGGTATGAGATCCATTAACCTCAAGTTCAAAGGGACAAGTATATTTCCCTTATGCATCTTTAATCCAAAGTGCACAGAATGTTCTAGAACAATTACTTTTCAGGATGTGGTCATCGTTGGCAAAGGCAGCAATTTTTGCTATCCCTGAATGTATGGAGGTACTAAGCTCTTTCATGAACCATATCTGCTTGGTTAAAAGTGTGCAAAGTGCCTGCTTGCATGTAAACTTTATTCCTTATTGTATCTCCCTGCTCTTGTTAATTCAGCTCACTTGTCAATATTCAGCACTTCAGAGGGGGAACCCAAGCATCCACTCCACCTATGATATCAGATACTGCTTTAAGCCTGTCTTGTGGCATGGATGTCGATGAATTTCCACCATAATTTGGAGAAGTTCCCACGCCACAGGATTCTCAAGCTTGAGTGCTATTCTTTGATTTACAAGTCAGAAAAAAATTTGAAGAGGATGCTCATGGCTTTAACTCAAAGCAAAAGAAAATGACAGGAAGGAGAGTTGTGTCGTTTATAATAAGAGCTGGTGAGACTTGCAGTGAATGACATGCACAAGATAATTCCTACAATGGATACCTGACTGACAGGGGCATCTCTTCGACTGCTGTGATGTTTCTTTTTTTTACTGAGAATGTTAAAAGTAGTCAGGTTTTTCTTTACCCTCAAGCATTTTTTGGTGCATTTTTACCCATTTAATCAATTGGTACACTCGATGTGAAATCACAGCCCTCTCCAAATGGTCTTGAGAAGGTGATGCAGAACCACTTTTTGAATCAAGTCTGCCCAGTTAAAAATGGATAAGGAATCTTCCAAAATATAAACGTGTTCACCCCTTATTGTCACCATCCCCCCTCTCTTTCGTAAAGGATTCTGCTGTGAGATTTGTAATTGTTTTTACTCTAAGTGAGTTATTTTCCAACAAGATCATTAGTTAGGTCTATTTCTCACATTATTACCTAGTAGAAGTGAATGGTTTTACTGTGATCAGTCAAACATTCGTACAGCCATATAAAGAGCACAAGTATATGATTGCAATGAAATGGAAGATAAATTAGCACCAAATAAGGGCAGTGTGAGAGCACTGCTGAGGGGTTCATTCAGGAGCCTGATGGCTGCAGGTCTTTAAGCCTGTGGGTGCACACTTTTAACTCTACAGCTCTCTCCCTAATGGGAAGAGGGAGAAGAAAGAGTGTCCAGGATGTGATGGGTACTTCAGTATGACTGCTGCCTTTCCTGGGCAGCGGGAGATGTAGATGAAGTCTTTAGGGGGAGGGTGGAGGGAAGTTTGCATAATGTTCTGAGTTCAAATCATTAGATTATAGGAACCTACAAAAACATACTGTTATTATACTGGAATAAAGCACTATTTTTGACAACTATGGGGTTTTTTTTTCTAAGTTGGTTAAAACTAATTAAAACTCATTAATTAATAAAAACTAATATTCACTGATTGACATTTTTGCTAAAAAAAATGAACATATGTTCAAAACCACAGTGACAGTCTAGATTTCATTTTTGTACTATCACACAATCAAAATTTTAAAATTCTGAAGTAGGCCACAGAATTATCCGATTTCACCAGATAAAGCATTTTAAAAAGAAAAATAGGTTAACTATTTTTATTCTTTAATGAAACCGTGAACAAATCGATTAACGTTTCTTAATTTCTTCAGCTAGAAAATTGCCTTAAGTTACTGTCCTCCCCCCACCCCCCCAAAAAAAATCTACATTGATATGGCATCTTTCCACACCTCTGGATATTCCAAATCATTTAACAGTCAAGAGACAAGCAAGATCCTGGAATCTGGAGCCAATCATGATGAAGGGTTCTGATCCAAAACAACCACCATTCCTTTTGTCCCCCTGATGCTGCTCAACCCACTGAGTTCCTCCAGCAGATTTCTCTTTGTATTTAATCATCAAATTAATCTTAACTTGTTACCCATGGTCTTCAACTAAGGAAGAAATTAGTGATCATTGCTCATAAATGGTCTTTTTGGCAAGACAACATCCCTGCCAAAATGCAGAGATGAAGGGAAAATTAAAGACCAAGAGAATGAAAAGAAGTTCTTCCAAAGTGACACTGTCCAAGGTAACAGTGGCCAGCACCCCATCTCTCAACAGATTACGCAGCTCAAGTCTGCTCTTAATTAACAACATGTGCTGTATATGATAGTCTGCTTCATTTCCACAAGGTCAACTAACTTGCTCCATTTGAAAATGTACAAAAATTTTTTTTGGAATATAATTACAATCAGCAGTGGACAAGATCTAGTGAGTATAACATTACTCATAGATACCAGCAGTGGACATTGCATACTGCTACAGATTTCAGATACAGAAGGGATGCAAAGTTTTCTGATATTACTAAAGAACACATTGTTTGTCTATGAAACTGAGCATCTCAAAAATTTGCTCCTCATAGCATCAACCTGACTGCGCATTGTGTTCTTCAACAGCTAGTTGAAACTTGACGCCAATGGACAGAATAATTTCAGGGGTCAGAGAGCATGCAATTCTCCTGACATGACAATTTTCATGTCTGACTCAATGTAGAGGAGACATTTACTTCATATTAGCAGCACCCTAAGTTTTAGATTCTCCAGTTTACCTCATTTTTCCTTTCTGTGGGATTTTAATGACTCAGTGAGAATCCTCTTTAGTTGATAGGTTCACCAACTGGATGTCAGATGAATTAGCAGGGATGACTTTCAATTTAGCAGGGAAATGCCAAAGGGCAGATTGGACTCCAAACGTGGAAGGGGAGGGCATCCTAACCTGGGGGATTCTTAATGGGAGGGAGCGCTGTGTTTTGATAGGGTGGATGGTGAGCTCAGGAAGATAATGAGTGAGCTCTTATGCCTCTCTTGGCCCATGTGTCAGCCCACCAGTATAAAATAAAATCGTCAATCTGACTGACAGCATTGAGAAAAGGTATTTCAGGTTCATGTTTATTATCATTTGATTGTACATTTACAACCAGACAAAACAGTGTTTCTCCAGGCCACATACAATACACACACAATCAATTTCTCACAAATTCAACACATAATAATCACATGCATACATAAAAATATAATATAAAATAAATATGTACAAATAATTTATTCAGTTTGATTTATAAGATACCCAAGGTCACAGGATATTACTCATCAATTTCACAACCTGCAGAAAGAAGCTATTTCCCAGTTCTGATTTTGATGTTCCTGATGGTAGTGGGTCAAAGATGGATGGTAGGCATCATCAATCATTCTTTGAACCCTATTTAAGCAATGCTCCTAGTAATTTTGTCAAGATAGACCACAGTGATCTCGGCTGTTTTAATGATTCTCTGTTTTGTCCAATGCTATCCAGCTACTATACCACACAATGATGCATCCCGACAGGATACTCTCAGTTATTTATACTCCTGTAAAAAAATTGTCAAGATGGGGGTTGGTAGGCTTGCACTCTTCAATCTTCTTAGGAAGTGCAAGCACTGCTATGCTTTCCTAATGAATGCAGAGGTGTTGTGGGTCCAGGATAGATCAAATGTTATATGCACACCAAGGAACTTTATGCTCTCCACTTTCTAGTGGAGAATTGTCAACCTTTGTCCTGAAGTCCACAATCATCTTGATTTTTTGGCATTTTAAAATAGGTGGTGTAACTGGATTATTCAATTTAAGCTTTCATTGTGAGTCACTGAAGTACATATAATTTATAATCTATAACATTTATAATCTCTATATGATTATTGTAGCTTAATTCTTCTATTGCACACTAAAATGTGTTTTTTTAACTCCCTAGTCATAGATTATAAATTATTTTGTGTACTTTTGTGAATCACAATGAAAGCAATCATTGAATAATCTTGTAACAGCAAACTACTTTAAAATAAGTGACAAACAACCAACATTCTAATGAATGATTCGTTAGTCAAGACATCAAATTCTCCCCTAATCTTTTTGAAGACTAGAGCGACTACAAGTTGTATGCAGCTTCATAAGCTCATTCTCTTTCATGGAGTTACATTTAACCCTCAGGTGGGAGGATGAAGATCAGATCAGGCGAGAAGATTCGAGGGCGCTAGGGGTATGAAAGGTTGGACAACCAACACTAATCTTGTACATTCTATTGACATAAAGTCTTTCTGTTCAGTGCATTGAAGATTTACCCTTGATGGATTGTTCTGCAGTTCTAAATGAAGCCTCCTAACATAGTGCAACTTCTTTTTTGGCTTGGGGCTTGTTCTGTCTGAAAGTTGGATTCTGCTCTTTTGAAGAACAAATGGTTGTATATAAAAATCTAATATAGTTTTTAAAATCTCCCTATTGAGAATAGTCTTTATACAAAGGTGTTTTTTTTTATTACATTTACCTGCACAGTTTTCATTTTTCAACTTCTTAGGAATCATTCTTGATTAGATAGTCTTGGCCTATTGAAAGTTTATTTTGGATAGTGCCATGTACAATGCTGTAGGAGCATTTCATTGTTCTTATCAAAATCATTAGGACCATTAACTCAGTTAAACATACTGTAGTTCATGTAATATCTTCAACCCAGCATCATGCCAATTCAAGATTTTAAAATGAATAATATAAGGACCAATTAACAAAACTATAATGAAGTGTTCCAAACTTTTAGTGCAGCTTTTTATTTGGAAATGAATCTGGGGCAAACTATATTTAATCAGGAAAGAAAGTTAAAACAATAAGACATTTCATTTACTGCACTGCAATATTATGCAACTTTGCAGTGAGGCAAAAGGACAGCACCCACTGAGTTTAGGAGAGGATCTGTATAATCCCTGGCACCTCCCTACATTTTGCTTATACCTTGATGAAGGGCTCCTCAGGCTCAAAACTTTGGTTATGTATCTTTATCCTTTCTATAACCTGCTGAGTTTCTCCTATGATTTTACTACAATCACTGCGTCTGTAGTCTTTCGTGTTTCATTCCTCCTCTCGGAATGAAACATGAATGAATGAATGAAACAAGAAAGAATAATCAAAATTATTTTCCAAGAACTTTGCTCAGTTTGTGTTGAAGCTTGCGGATGATTTCACTGCAGTCTGGTTTCCAAAACATTCCCAACTCACTTGGACAAGATGCTAAAATATTGCTGAGAATAGGCAGGAAACGGTCAGGAAAGCTGATGAAGAGGTCATCCTGCACAAGTTCGGCCTGAATTAGTTGTAGCACCAGAAGAATCAATGTCATGTATATATATACACACACACACATACATACACACACATATATATATCTATACACACACACATACATACACACATATATATATCTATACACACACACACACATATATATATCTATACACACACACACATATATATATCTATACACACACACACACGTGTGTGTGTGTGTGTGTGTGTGTGTGTGTGTGTGTGTGTGTGTGTGTGTGTATAGATATATATATATGTAAGCGCTCCAATGGATGTTGAGGATGGAGCGGAGAAAACGCTGGTGGAAGCGTTCTAGGAGCCGTAGGTGGTGCCTTACATTGGAGCACTTACATCCCTAACGTCGAAGTACTCGAGATGGCAGAGGTCGACAGCATCGAGTCCACGCTGCTGAAGATCCAGCTGCGCTGGATGGGTCACGTCTCCAGAATGGAGGACCATCGCCTTCCCAAGATCGTGTTATATGGCGAGCTCTCCACTGGCCACCGTGACAGAGGTGCACCAAAGAAAAGGTACAAGGACTGCCTAAAGAAATCTCTTGGTGCCTGCCACATTGACCACCGCCAGTGGGCTGATATCGCCTCAAACCGTGCATCTTGGCGCCTCACAGTTTGGCAGGCAGCAACCTCCTTTGAAGAAGACCGCAGAGCCCACCTCACTGACAAAAGGCAAAGGAGGAAAAACCCAACACCCAACCCCAACCAACCAACTTTTCCCTGCAACCGCTGCAATCGTGTCTGCCTGTCCCGCATCGGACTTGTCAGCCACAAACGAGCCTGCAGCTGACGTGGACTTTTTACCCCCTCCATAAATCTTCGTCCGCGAAGCCAAGCCAAAGAAGATATATATATATATATATATATATATATACACACACACACGAGAAATGTAATTGAAAGAAATGTAAACAAGCAAACTGTCTGTGAAAATACAGAAAAATATTTAGTAATAAATAATGAACAAAGTAAGAGTCCTTAAATGAGTCTCTGATTGAGTCTGTTCTTTAGAAGACTGGTGGTTGAGGAGTGGGACAAGCCCTGTTGCACCTATACCTCTTTTCTGAGAGCAACAGTGAGGACACAACATGTCCTGGGCAGTGTGGATGCTTGCTGCTGCTCTCCGATGGAAGCTGATGTTCTCGATGGTGGGTTCTTCCTTGTTCTGGTGGTTAAATTGGGAATAGAAGTTTAGGGGGAACTACTTCGCATAGATACTGATGAGAGTGCGGAATGAGCTGCCAGCTGAAGTGATAAATGGGGGCTCAATTTCAACATACAAAAAAGTTTGGATAGGTACATGGGTGGCAGGTGCATAAATGGCTATGGTCCGGGTGCAAGTCAAGGCGAGCAGGAAGAATGATAGTTTGGCATGGACTAGATGGGCCTATTTGTGTCCCGCACCATTTTCTGGTTCTAAGTGGGATAAATTATGGAGGTCTTCCACAGGTTGGTGAAAGGGATCCTAGCAAACGGATTCTACTCTGTGCGAAAGATCAAAGTCATGTATGATCACACGGCACATTAACATGAAACAATGACTCCGGTGGAGGAGGGGAGGGGTAGTTGGAAAATCCAACAGGTAATTGGTGAGGGGGCGGAGGAGCGAAGGAAAATATTGCACATGAGAACACAAGATCGGGAGCAAAAACTGTTTGGTTGGGGAGGGATGAGGTTCACTGGATAACAGATGTGCCACCCAACAGGTATTTGTTTGGTCCCTTTTAACTAATGCTAAAGCAGGTCTCAACTCTCCACTTAAGGCCTGCGACTGTACAAGTAATGCAAACTATTAGTGAGCCTTAAATATGCAAATCAGTTTTGCAGAGGGCACTCACGCTGGCTGTATTTACTCAACGTGTCCAGCATTTAGTGCTTGGGCTTCTCACACGAAAGAAATAAAACTGCCCTGTGTGTGCGTTAGTAACATTTGATAATAGGCAGCATCATTACTCAGGAGCTTCTTCTCTGGGTGGTGGAAAAACAGAATTGGCCAGGAGAGTCTTGCAAACTCTTGCATATTACAGGTAGTAAACAACTCACTGGGAATGATGGGTATTTAAGATAAATATGCAAGGCTTAAGTTCTATCACTGCCAGATGGCAAACAAATGATGTAGGAAAAATGCATTTGCATCCGTTCATCACCAAGAGAGAATTCACTATTAGTTTCCCTTCTACAATGCTGAATGGGATGCTGAATCTTCAGCAATTTTTTTTCCCCTCAAGGTGGTCAAATGGAAGAGACAGATTCCAGACTCAGGAATTCCCCTTCTATAAAAAAAAACCCAAAATATCACTGTGGTCCAGGTTATAATGCACCATTATACTCCTCAGAAGAAAAATGTTTAGCCAACATCCCAAGTCTGGTCACACAAGCTTTCATAATAAACATTGGTGTCCTTACCCACCTCCAGTTCAATTTCTGTTAATGCGTTGGGTACTTGACAGTGCACCCAGGCCTACTTTAGGTTTCTAAAAATTACATCACACATATCTTTGAAACTCCACTGAATTTACGAAAATGTTATATATTATGACTGGCTTCAGATGATTAAATAAACTTAGTTTATCACCTGAGTGAAGAGAAAATGTTAAATAGTTTTCAATCAAGCACTCACACAATGTGCACTCACTCCCAATTTTATGATCTTGAGTCAAGTGATGTATTCCCTCCTTCGTAAAATATTGTTTCTGTAAATTACACCATTCATTTCGTGCTAATTGTTTTACCCAGTTGCCTCCCTCCATCCCTGGGTTCTGATATCCTCCACAACACACTGTTAAGATGAAGCAACCTGTTCCTTCAATTAACAGTTCCTTCATTACAAGCCCCAGCCATTTCACAAGCAATGCTTCGGGTCTTCTGAGAGAGTCTGATGTCTAGGGCACTGCGTCTGCTGATATGCTCAGAGAAAAATATTTTGGAGGGTGAATTTCAGCCCACAATGGTCCTCAGTCCAGCTCCAGGTCCTGTGGTGATTCCCAGAACCACGTTCATTGTTCTTCCTGCCCTTCGGGTTAGTAGAGCTGGAGGAGGGCTGAGAATTCACAGCACTTTTGGACTGCCATTGGAGTCCAAGTGACCTAACCCAAATTTGCCCTCAAACCAAATTGCAACATTGCATCCCAAATGCACTTCCTAACACACATTCGACTCCAGACACACCTCTATCAACTTAGAGGCATTTAATATATGAATAATGCTAAATTTCACACCCAACTGAAAACCTAGCAAAATCACAAATATCTGTGTCTGGATGCAGCAGCATTGGAAACGTTGGAAATAAAATCTCTTCACAGTCCAAACATTGTACCCAATATTGTTAAAAATTCCTAGAAAACTCACATTAAATATTCATAAGTAGAATGCAATCTGCACTTAACCAATTAATATCAGCAGTGAACGGGCAATTGGTAATAACTGGAGTAGACTAGTCATCCAGGGAGGAGATTGAGAATAAAATTAACCATTTTTAAGGCACCACAAGAGAATTCACCAATTGAGAAATGCAATGTCATCATCAGTCAGAGCAGCTCATCCAAGCTAGATCTTAGAGGACCCAACTCAAAGATAAATGGCATAGCCATTTCAAATTTTATGTGATCAGAAATCCTGGATTGGGATCAGAGCTAAGCAAGTTGAAAAGGAACTGCAACTACTAAGAGCCTAGCCACAACATATCATATTCTTCATACAAAGATGTCTTTCAGAGTTTGCTTTTGGGAGATTCTAGGACAGAAAGCCATAGGCCCAGAATAAAAGGATGACTATTTAGAACACAGTCGAAAAGAAATTTCTTCATCCAGAGGTGGTGAATCTGTGGAATTTGTTGCCACAGACGGGTGTAAAAGTCAAGTCTTTGGGATATTTAAAATCAGTTTTTGATCAGTAAGGATGTCAAAAGTTATGGGGGTCGGGGAGAGCAATGTGTTCAAAGAGGAAAGATACATCAGCCATGATTTGATTGGTGGAGCAGAGTTGATGCTCTTTGAGGGTTGACCTCTAAATTATTAATCTGTCATAGCATTCCATTGTATCACAACCTCCCTGTTGACAATTTCTGATAACATTTCAGAATAACTTCAAATCAGAAACTGCAAAAGTAAGTGTTGTTAATTTAATGGGAGGCTACTTTAGCATGATAAACACACAAGTAAAAATAACTTCCAATTAACAGTGGCTGAGGTATTGAATCCTGCTTCTTTTTATCAGCGCAACTGGGTCCAATGTAAATCGGTAAGTGGGAATGCTGCCCTGGAAATCTGACCATGTACTTGAAGTTGTTTTTCACTGCTGGGACAATAATATGATTCACATGCTACAACGCCATCATTGTATGTTGCAATGTTTCTTTTGGAAATCTTGCAACAATTGAATCGTGTCAACCTGGGAGTGAATGCAAGTCAGCATTCGATTAGTGCTCAAGAAACAACCATGTTTTATTAAAAATTCACTCCATACATGGACAGCCCTTCAACTTACTTTTGTATCAAGACTTGACCTTGTATGGAACCAACTACCTCCCAGATATTTGACCACAATCCTCAGGGTCTGATCAATCATCTCACCAGCGCTTTGTGCAGCAAAAGGTTGGGATCATCTACCTCAACAATGTCCATTCCATCTATCACCATCCCCTGGCAGTTGACCACCAGGAAACCCAACTTGGACTTCTGATTGGAACCAGAACAGCCCATCCACTCTAAAGCCAGTGCACTCACTAGATGAATATACTCCCACACCAAAACTGTTCCAGGCATTTCCCCAATATCCAGGCGACTGTATGCGTGTAACATTGCTAACTTCTAGATTGGCAAAAGTGTACACTTCAAAATTATCAACAATTTTGTTGTCAGAACTGCATGCCTGAGGATGGAGTCACTTTCCAGCAAGTTATTTTTTTCCTCTGCTAGCAAATTCTCCTCAAAGCCAGAGCTAAAATATAACTACACTGAAGGGTATTGCATTCCAGATATACATTCTGTTCACATTCCTGCCTTCAAGCCAGAAGGCCACAAAGCCCAGGTAATCAATCCATTGTTCCCTGACACCCCTTCTCTCCAATCATTCATAATCACCAAATGCAACTCATTTTTTCACATCAGTGTAAAGAGTTGCCTCCAAAGTAGCTGACGAGCTCCTCCCACCTCCAGTAGTTTCTTGCAACACATTTAAAGTACTCTGTACAAACGTACTGGAGACACGCAGCATCCAAGTAGAGGGTAACCAAGGTTTCGGGTCGAGCCCTTCCGATGGATGCAACATAACTTGCTGAGTTTCTCCAGCATGCTAGTGTATTGCACTCAACCCCAGAGTTTTCAGACTTTCTTATTTAACTCCATTGAAGTGCTTCCCATTTTAATCATACTGTTGGGCTCAACCACATGCACGTACGTACTTTCAAAAAGGCAAATCTCAAATTTTAAAAACCCAAGAAAGTAGTGACAAGTAAGAAAGCAAAGTTTTGTGGAATGCGGAAAGGCACATTCATAATTTAAAAAGGCAGGTTAATGTTTCAGACAAAAGCTCTCCGTTTCACAGGTTGAGAATGGATAATAGATTCATTGCAAAATAGTTATTCTTCTCCAGTAACTATACAAGGAAAACATCATTCGTTGGATGTAAAAGTTAAGATTGTGTGAGAATAACACAAAGCACATGAAACTTGTTATTATATCCTTTCTTGCATTTTGCCAAATAGGTGGATTTCCAATGACATTGCTCTTGATTAATCTGGACTCTGAAGCAAGATGCAAGGTTCACTCATTAATCTGGATTGTTACTTTAAGGCCACAGCTCAAATATTAACAACAGGAATTCAAAGTATTTCAGATATAAAAGTGAGTGGATGCTGAAATCTGGAGCAAAAAAAATGCAAGGAATTCAAGGTCAAGCAGCACCTGTAGTTTTGGGTAGACTTGCTTCAGAACATGGTCCTCCCACGGATGGCAAGGAATTGCAGCATGCTGCCACGAAGAAGGATGCAGTAGTGCTTGCGGATGAATCACAAAACTTTGGTTTGCAGGTGCAGCAGATTACCAAGGAGGCCAATGGAATGTTGGCCTTCATTGCTAGAGGGATTGAATTTATGAGCAGGGAGGTTATGCTGCTTGTCTGGAGCACTACATGCAGCTCTGGTCTCCTTACTTGAGGAAGGATGTACTGGCTTTGGGGGTGATGCAGAGGAGGCTCACCAGGTTGATTCCAGAGAAGTGGGGGGGGGGGTTAGCTTATCAGAAGAGATTGAGTCATCTGGGACTGACTACTTGTTGGAATTTAGAAGAATGAGAGGGGTAATCAATCAGAAACATAAAATTATGAAAGGCATTAAAAAGATTGAGGTAGGTAAGTTGTTTCCATTGTGGGGGAGACTAGAACTAGGGGATATAGCATCAAGATTTAGGGTAGTAGATTTAGGAATGGAGATGAGGAGGAACTGCTTTTCCCAGAGGGTGGTGAATCTATAGACTTCACTACCCATTGAAGTCCATCTCAGTAAATATATTTGTCAAGGTTGGAAAGATTTTTACATATTAGTGGAATTAAGGGATATGGGGAAAAGGCAGGTAGGTAGGTGGAGACAAGCCTATCATCAGATCAGCCGTGATCTCATTGAATGGTGGAGCAGGCTCAATGGGCCGAATGGGCTATTCCTGCTCCTATTTCTTATGTTCTTGTGCTGCTTAGCTTTAGTTTCAAATATCCGAGTGGAATAAAAGATCAGCAAATTGTCATTTAGAGTAAAACCCAGGTATCCAAAATTCAAGCAACCAGCAGCCTCAAGCAACAGGCAAAAAAAAATCCTGATTATCCAGCACCTAAGTGAATCGCGAGTGGTAGATATGCAAATTTTCCAGTTAACTGAGACTTACTCTGCCAATGCCTAACTAATACACCGGCATTAAGAACATACTGTTTAAAGGACAAGATAGCGCAAAATGTAAACTAATTTGAAAAAAAAAATAGCATTATAGTCTTTAATTATGTGAAGTTCACCTGCACCAGCTCATCCCTGTAACTTACAAAATTTAAATTCGAACCCCAGTCGTTAGCTCTGTTACAGCATTGCATTAGCTACTTCGCTAACCATGCCACCATCACAATTAACACACTTCCCTCACACGGACAACTCAACTCACCTCCTCGCAAGTGTCCTGGTCAGACCCTTGGCACAACAGGAATCAAATTAACACAAGCATACCATTCAGTCCCTCACTGCAACCCGACTCACCTCCATGCAAGTGTCCTGGTCAGACCCTTGGTGAACCTTGCTTTAAATTCTAGCCCTAGTCTTTGGTGCTGAAACTGTGCCACCCTAGCTGCTATGCTAACTGTGCCACCATCACAATTAACACCCCCCCCCCATGTTACAGATAAAGCCCTACCAACATACTTAATAATATGCTTACAAAAATAAATACTCTTACTAGGCAGGGATAGGGGGATACTTTGGAAGAGTCACCCCAGTAGCAAGTGGCATCAACCAGCACTTCATCCTGGGCGCTGCCATTTTACTCAAACACAACTTTATTGAAATTCTGTTCAAACTGCTGCTGTGGACGATGCACAACCGGGGCACTCCGCTGAATGAATGTTTGCTCCCATCTTCACCAAGGGCTTGTGTCTTGCTTCAGAGAACCTTAATTTTTACAATTTTAAACTTTTATTTTAAAAATAAATTTATTTTTAAAATATATTTATTTACTCAAGTTGATTAAGTGCCGGAAATGGGGATTCTACTGTAAATTTAAAAAATAAAGAATAAAATAATGGGTAAAAAAAAATACACAAGTTTAAAATTGTAAAAGTAAATATTTTCTGAAGTCACACAAACCTTTGGTGAAGATGGGAGCAAATATTCAGCCAGCGGAGGGCTTTGGCCATGCTTTGCTCGTAGCAGCTGTTTGAATAAAGTTGTGTGAAACAGTGATGATGTCACCCAGGATGAAGAGCAGGTTAGTGCCACTTGACATTGGGGTAACTCTCTTAAGGTGTCTCTTAGTCCCTGCTTAGTAAGAGTCATCTCTGTCAGAGGATTTATCTGTAAACTTGGGGGAGAGGGAGGGGATTAATTATCTATAATGTTACTGTTGGTCTTTCAGACAGCTTCGTGAAGGGGGAGGAACCTACAGATGCAGTGACAGTTAAATATTTTCAAAGAATGTGAGACTGAAAATTAAGTAAAATGCTTTAAGGCTTATATATTCATGCAAGTGAAGTTTGTCAGTATAAGTACAGCATAGTATTTTTTTTAATGTATTAGTTAGGGATTGTAAGAAGATGTCTCAGGCATTGGTATCTAACAATCTCCAGAGGAGCCGGATACCAGGGGTTGTACTATACAGGTATTACACTTGTCCCAGAAAGGTTGAGGGTTGAGGCTTTTTTCTTTAGTATGACGAAGGATGAGAGGTGACTTAATAAAAAGTGTGCATGATTATGAGGGGTTGAGATAGGTTGGACACCTTTATCCCGAGGCAACAATGGCAAATACCAGAGATATCTGTTTAAGGTGAGTGGAGAATAGTTTCAGGTAGATGTCAATGTGTTATTTTTTTTAAATACACAGATTGGTGGGTGCCTGGAATGCATTGCCAGGGGTAGTGGTGGAAGCTGGTATAATTAGGACTTTAAAGACTCTTAGATAGGCATAGAAATTGGAAAAAAAGTTATGGGTGAGTTAGAGGAGGTTTACATAGGTCAGCACATCATGACGGCTGATGGGCCTGTACTGTGCTGTAATTTTCTAGGTTCTAATTGTGTGATTGTTTACTGCAAAATTGTATTTTGATAAAGAAATAAAGTCCATCAGAGCAGTCAACCAGTGGAATTCTCTAATTTCAGTGATTTCCAAGGAGGAAACCAGCCCCCTCTCCCCCTGCCTCTGTTCCATCCAGTCGCAAAAACAACCCAACAGAGAGAGGCATCGGCTGAGCGTGCAAATGAGTGTGTGGGCAGTTCCTCACCACCTCCCACACTTCATCCGAAGATTATTCAATTAAAAAAGCATTCATATACATGAGGATTTGGGGCTGGGGAGTGGGCAGTGCATTGTCCTAACAAAATGACTAGTTGAAAAATAATCAAGTCATACAGCACAGAGATATGCTGATAATCAAGTATCTATCTATATTAATCCCATTTACCAGCAGCACCTTTTAATATTTGTTTGTCACATTATGCCTTGTACATTGAGAAGGGTTCTTTTGCAAGCTATCTAGTTTGGTCTAACATTCATACAGCCATATAAAATAGAAGAAAATTTACAGAATATAGAATTACAATGAAAATAAGAGATTATTTTGTACAAAGGGCAGAGTGATAACACTGTTGTTGGGTTCATTCAGGAGCCTGCAGAGAAAAAGCTGTTTTTAAGCCTTTTGATGTGAGCTTTAACACTCAAGCCTTCTCCCTGATGGGAGGAGGGAGAAGAGAGTATGTCCAGGGTGTGATGGGCCCTTTAGTATGTTGGTTAGCTTTCCTCAACAGAGAGATATGTAGATAGAGTCTATGGAGGGGAGGGAAATTTGTGAAATGTTCTGCATTCATCACCTTTGTAGCTGCTTCTAATCTTGAACCGAGCAACTCCCATCCCATGCTGTGTTGCAATCAGCAAGTCTGCTTTTGATGGTGCATCTGTAATTGTTGTGGGATAAGGGGTAACGCCAAATTTCCTTAGTCTTCCAAGAAAGCAGGATTGGCATGCTTTTGTCTCCCCCCCACATCAGGGATGGGCAACTTTTTTTAAGATCACATTCCACCTTAAGTAATCCCGATGCCTTAAGTGCTCTGTGATTAGTAAGGGATTGTTTAAGGTGATATGTGAGTGAAAAGAAAAAAGTTTGAAAACCACTGTTTTTAAAATCAGACCTAATTGACTCATTCTGTGTACAGTTTCATAACTCCAGAGGAAATGGGCCAATGACAATTTTTCTCAAGCAAAATATTTCAATAACAATTAGGTCTAGAGCAGTGATTCTCAACCTTCCCTTCTAACTCACATACCACCTTAAGCA
Source organism: Narcine bancroftii (assembly GCF_036971445.1). Lineage (NCBI taxonomy): Eukaryota > Metazoa > Chordata > Chondrichthyes > Torpediniformes > Narcinidae > Narcine > Narcine bancroftii. The sequence goes on along the minus strand of NC_091470.1, from coordinate 88,598,473 downwards.
ATCCCAGAGCACTTATGGCATAGGGAATACTTAAGGTGGAATGTGAGTCTTTTTTAAAAAGGTTGCCCACCTCTGCCCCACATCAAATCAACAGTACTGTCCTCTTCAATATAATCACCTCTCCAAAATCTTTAAATTTAATCAGACAGTCTGGACTGACAATCCCTTGGCTTTTTTTATGAAGCCACTTAATCCATTCCTACAAGGTCATAGTGATTCAGCACTCACCCAAAAGTTACTTAAAAACCATGAGTGTCCTCATCTCCACCACCTTCTCAGGAAGAGCATCTCCAATTGCAACCATCTTGTGGGTAAAAATATTTTTCCTCAGATCTTCTTTAAACTTCTTACTCCTTACCCTAAACCTAATCCCTCTGGACTAGATTTGTCTGCCATGGGGAAATATTTCTATCCCATCTGTCCCATGAAGTCACAATCAGAAATGCACCCAATTTTCTAGCAGCTGGCACATGTTTTATGAGATTGTGCCTACATGTGCATCTTGTGCCCCAAATAATTAAGGCGAGCAAGTGTGCTGTCTGCCTTCTTTACCACTCACCCTATCCATGATGCCACCTTCAAGAATCTTGGGATGTACTCCAAGGTTCATTTGTTCTCCAATATTCCCTGTGCCCTGTCATTCATTGTAAATATTCTATCCATATCTGACCATCACTCCACCTTCAAAATGCATCAACTCACATTTAGCTGGATTAACTGCTGTTTATTTTACCAAGCCAAAGACTAAGAACACCAACTGCAAGCTTACTAACCACAGCTCTAACAGTCACATTTGCGTCTTTGATGTATATAACAGCTGAGATCCTTGTAGAGCATCACTGGTCACAGGTTTCTATCACAAAAAAAAACTTTCCACCATTACACTCTGCTTCCTAATACTAAAGTCATTTGGGATTCAATTTATCAAAATTCCTTTGATTCCATGGCTCTAACCTTTTTGGCCCAGCTTTCAAGTGGGACCTTCTCAAAAGGCTTACTGAAGTCCCTGTAAACCACATCAACAGCACTGCCCTCTTCAAAAACCTCAATTAGTCAGAGAGGATCACTCACTGACAAGTTTCTCCTGATCAACATGGCTTTCCAAGTGGAGATTGGGCTGAAGTATTCCCTGCATGTCTATCTTATTCATTTTATAACAACATAAGAAACAGGAGCAGGAGTCAGTTACTGGCTGGTCTAACTGTAGAGTCAGCGCTACCTACCGGTCTCCCCCCAATAAACCTTAACTTCCCTAGCATCCACAGATTCACTTCTCTTTGGGAGAGGCAGTCCCTTCCTTATTTCTGTCCCCAAAATGACTTATGCTGAATCTTGAGGCAAAGTCCCCTGATTCTAGACTCACCTACCAGTGGAAACAACTTTCCTGCCTCTATCTTAGCTGTCATCTTCATTATTTTATGTTTTATCATTCATCTGAATTTCTAGTGAGTGTAGTTCCAGACAACTTGATCTCTGCTTGACAGTAGCAGTGAGAAGAGGTTCAAGTTTATTAACATCAAAATGTACAAGTACAACCTGATGAAACCAGGTTCTCCAGTCCTTGGTGCAAATACATGCAGACATACAACGAGACATACAACACACATACAAGCGATACATATGCAGTACATATATAAAAAATATTGTTTCATAAATAGCCTTGGAGGATTAGTATGAGCAGTTCATTTGGTCATTCAGCAGTCTCACTGCTCATGGGAAGAACCCTGGTGGTATGGCTTTGATACTTTATCTTTTTCCTGAAAGGATTGCTGAAAGATGCCGTGTACAGAGAGGTAGGCATCCTCAACAATTTCACATCCTCTTCAGACACTTCCAGTAGATCACATTGATTGTTGGGCAGGGGTTGATTGGGAGACCCCAATGATCTTCTCTATCACTCTTATGGTCCTGTGGAGTGACCTCCAAGCCAATTCTCTACAGCAACCATACTACACTGTAATGCAACTGGCCAGGACACACTCGATAGAGCTCCTGTAGAAAGTTGGCAGAATGGTGGCCAGAAGCCTTGACCACCTAAGCCTTCTCAGAAAGTATAGTTACTGTTGCACCTTCCTAACAAGTGAGGAGATGTGTGTCCAGGATAGGTCACTAGTTAAGTGAACTCCGAGGAACTTGGTGCTTTCTACTCTCTCCATTACCAAGTTATTAATGTGTAGTGGAGAGTGGTCATTCCTGGTCCTCCTGAAGTCCATGATCACCTCTCGTGTCTGTCCATATTGAGACTCAGGTTGTTACTCTTACACCATATCATGAGATCTTCCACCTCATATGGTTGTGACTATGGTGATGGTAGGGAACACAATAGGTGTTCCTGTGGTCAAGCTGATTTAACACAAAGGGGATGAGCCAATGAGATAGCACCTGCCATTGACCTGTTGCAATGATAGGCAAATTGAAGTGGGTCCAGGTCCTTCCTGAGACAGGAGTTTATTTGCTCCATAACCAACCTCTCAAAGCACTACATTATAGAAAATGTCAGTGCAACCAGCCGATAATCATCAAGGTAGGTTACCTTACTCATCTTGGGCACCAGTATAATGGATGCCCTTTTGAAGCAGGTGGGGGACTCTGACAGCAGTTCATTGCAGCAAGAGGTTGAAGATGTCTGCAAAAACTCCAGTCTGTTGGTTTGACCAGGTTATAAGAACACAGAAAAGTACACCATCTCAGCCAGACACTTCCCTTGGACTAGCCCTCTGCAGGTTCTGTTCGCCTCAGCCTCAGAGACTGGGCCATGGAGTCACTCCAGGCTGTGGGGGCTCAGGAGGGTTCTTCATTATTTTCAGTTTCAAAATGAGCAGTGATAGCATTAAGATTGCCCAAAACAGATGTATCACAGTTAATGATACTGCCTTGATTCACCTTATAGGATGCAAGGACATGCAAGTACTGGCTCAGCTGTCAGCTAAACCCTTCATTTCTGGAATCAACCTGGTGAATCTCCTCTCCCTCAATAGCCAGTCTACCCTTTCTGCCTTTGTGTACTTATGAGATGCTCAGTGCACAAGTGCAAGGCTAACAAGGACCTTCTGAAGGAACCAACAATTTTTCTTTGGAAAGAGGCAAATGAGAGGAAACTCAGAATTGTGCATATAAAACATTAACTAGAAAAAAGTTAGTCCTGAGTATATTTTCATGTTAAACCATGGCTTGACTGCAGGGCAAGGAGTGCTGGTCCCATTTGGTAAAGAACATGTTTCGGAATCAATTCAGAAAGCATTGCTTCCTGCCAGGAGATCAAACCTTTAAAAGGAAAAAGACAGAATCTGTCAGATGACATAAGGTAGAGAGGTTAGGGGAGGTGGTAAAGGATGCTTGTAATTGCCTTTATGGAGTGCTCAGATTTTGTGTAAATGTAATTCGTGATATTATTTGGTGAAGCTCAAAGGTTGAGTGAAACAGCAAGTTTGGATTTTATCTTTTGTGTTCAGGATTTACCAATCAATGAAGGTAAGAAATAGTATTGTAGCTCAACCAAAACATTTTCGATAAAGGGCGCAGTCAGTGCAGATCATAGTTTCTGTACTATTCCCAAGTTGAAGGATTCTTGGGCTTTGCTGATTGATTTCAGAGATTGAGATGAATGTCATCCAGGGAAATGAAATAGAGAGTAAAAATTTAAAAGTACAGGTGTCCATTTAGCAACTGATGAACCAATGCAATCTCATGTGGAGTGAAAGGAAATGACCTATAGAGTTTTGGATAGGTTAAAGTTTATAGAGAGTGAGAAAATAGAAAACAAGCCACAAGAGATCTACAAATAAATGTGGCTTTCAAAAAGGTTTTAATTGGACACGATCTGAAGCAGAGAGATTATGGCAATGTTATAGATGGAGGTAGTTCTGATGTCTAGTGAAAAGCTCATCTCGTCAAACATGACACTAAGATTGTGTGTCTTTATGTTAGCCTAGTGGTTAAAAACAGCTCTATTACAGCACCAGCAACTCGCATCAGAATCTGCCACTGTCTGTAAGGAGTTTATACATTATCCCCAAGACCACAAGGATTCCCTCTGGGTATTGCAGTTTCCTCCCATAGTTCAAAGATGCTTGTGATTGGCAAGTTAATTTGGACAACTGTGTGGCACGGGCTCATGGACTAGAAGGGCCTGTTACCGTGCTGTATCTCCAAATTATATCAACATTCAGTTCAGTCCAAAGAGATCAGTGAACTGTGTTTACATTGGTAACTAAAGTCAGCTGCTTTACTCTACCCAAAAATATTTTGGAAAAAAATTCTAATGACCCAGTATTGAATGCTTGACCAACTGTCTTTTAAAGCAGCAGCAAGAAAGGGTTTGTACAGATCGTGATTGGGTCAAGCTGAGATGAGCATAAATGTGGGATTTGATGGGCATTTTTGGATGATGTTCCCTCAAAGAGGAAGGCTGAGAATATACACCTGATCAGCTCTGGAGGCAATTGTGTGGCATGAAGAACAAAATCTTTGGGGAGCTATATAAGAAATATCTGCTGATACTGGGGTCAAGTGCAATACATAAGTATGCTGGAGGGATCAGTATCATGCACAAACAGCAGAGACTGGTTTTAATTTAGCATTATGGTTGGTACAGATTCCATCATAGACCAAAGAGCCTGTTCCTCTGCTTTACTGTTCTATGTTCCATATGGTGAGCCATTTAAGTTCAAGCTTATTATCATCTGAGTATACATATGCAATAAGACAAAATAGCATTTCTCTAAACCACTGTGCACATACAGACACACAATACACAGTAATCATATACATAAATGCAGATAGAGTACAAAATAAATATTTTGGAATAATTTACTCTATTACAAGTTACTGTTCAATCTCACAGTCTGCAGGAAGAAGCCATTTCCCACCCTGATGTTGATGCTCCTGTACCCCCTTCCTGACAGTAATGGGCCAAAGAAATTGTGGATGGAAAGGGATGTCAATCATTCTTTGAGTTCTATTTAAGCATCATTCCTGGTGAGTGTCATCAATAGAGGAAAGGGAGACCCCCCAGTGATGTTCTCAGCCATCTTGATGAAACTTTGTATTGACTTCCTAGTTCAAAGTGCTTCAAAGAAAAATACAAAATTCCACTTTGCCCTCCTCAATCTCCTTTAGTGTAGGTATGGCTGCTTCCTGACTAATGAGGTGGTGATGTGACTCCAAGACTGGTTTTTATTACCCAGCCTTGCATTGTTCAAAAAAAAACTCATGGGCATTGATAGAATACATCTGACAATACTAGATACCAATAAAGTGAATATTTATTTTTCAATGCACATATTATTAACTTGAATACAGTTGTGAATACCAAGCTAACAACTTTAGTAAAGAAAACCACTTGAATCAATTATCCAGAATTCAAGAGAATTCTTGTATTATTACACACTGGACTATTATTCATCAGTAAAGAGAAAATTTTATTAAGTGTAAAAAAAATGAACTTGGACCTTTTCTCACTAGTCACGTAACGAGCCAATTTTTATTAAATTTTATTTGGTGACAAACAACATGTTGCCAGCTGAAAATATTTTCCTGCAGACTACAATAGTGACTTACCATCCAAGAAGTGAAAATAACCAGTCCACTTCCAGACATCTTTTCTTCCCAAGTGCAATGCATAATAACTGACAAAAAAAGGAGTTTGAACAAAAATGTGTTTGTACAACAGCAAAAATAAATCTGGTTCACTGAGTCTTCCATTTTGATTAAGTTAAATTGACTAAACTAATCTCCCTCCCATATTCCCTGGCTCAATGTTTATGTGGAATATATTTTATTCAGATGTAATAGTTAACATAACATAAATAACATAACAATTTACAGCACGGAAACAGGCCATTAGGCCCTTCTAGTCCGCACCGAGTTATGAACAATATTTTCCCTGATTAGAAACAAGCACGATTATAATTAACATTAAAAGATAATGGGGCAATTCCAACAAATTATATTCACTTTTTGAAGTAATCACACTTCCAAAACATAGTTGCCATCAACAGACAAAATCATTAATTAGTAGTGCAACATCCAGTCACGCTTCCTCGTGCCTCATCAGAATATAGTAACCCCACCCCATATTGTAACAATAAATTTGGTCTAGACTTCTTAACTGGATATTGTAGAAAAAAATTACCAAGATGGCTATAGCTTAAGTTGTTCCACTTGATTATCCAGACTCAACTATACAGATGTATTTTCATTAGTATTCAATCAACATTCTTCCCAAATCCTTAGTTAAAAAAATGACAAAAGAGATTGTACCATTCGCAAAACCACTGGCCTGAAGACCTATGGTAACTAAGATTTCCATCCAAGTACTGCTTAAGTCAGAAATCCAAGCGTTGCTTTCAGAGATACAATGCTCCTCCAGTCTGCACTATTCTGTAACTTGCTACATACAATCATGGAAAAGCTGAGAAGTGATGAAATGGTTATCTTGTAAAATAACCTTGTGGTTAATTAGAGTTTAAATGGCATTACTAAGACAAAATGTTTTTGTAATAATTACTATTGCAATGTTTAAGAAAAATTGGATAGAATGGATTTAGAGGGATATTGTCCCCTTGGGCCATTTAAGCAGTGGTGTGGGAATATCATGGAAAGAGATTCCCCACCACCCCCCCTCACCCCCTAAGGGATCCTTACTTTAAGGTAAATTAACATTTTTGCTTCATCCTTCCACACAAAGTCCGGCTTTGACAAGAAAATGTCTGCTTTTCATTGGTACCAAAATTCACTTTTTACACCTACTTCTCCACCTGGAAGTTAATCAGTTACAGATCTCCAGCAGGGATGAGGTCAGTGACATTGCAGGAGTCGGAAGCCTGACATTTCCGTGGTGGGGTGTCATGTCAGTTAAAGCGTTTCCTTGGACACCTATCCATAAATAGTTTCTTGAATTTGGGGAATAGAGGGATTAGGATCATGTGCAAGCAGCAGAGTTTTAGTGTAATTTGGGCATCATGATCAGTGCAGTCATGTGGGCTGAAGGGTCTTTTCCTGTCCGATGTTCTATGAATCCTGAACCAAAAAGATTTTTCGATTGTAAATTAGAGGGGAAATTGTAGAACTACATTAACATCCATAAACTTCAGGGTGGGGCACTTTTGTGTCAAACTTCACCCTCTTGATTAATTTCCTTCAAGCAGCCCAAAGTTAAAGACCATTTATATCAGAAGCACAAGAGCATGAAGGAATAAAATTTCTTGCTGTTCCAGTTATTTCAACTCATTCAGAAAATAGCTCATCCATATGAAGGAAAAATAAATTTATATGGTGCCCCAAAGCCAAAAAAACTAAACCAATGCACCGGATCCCCAGAAGAGAAAGAATACAACACGTGTTCTTTTCCAAAAAGAAGTGTCATTGTACAAACACATATTCTTCCCTGTAAAGAATCTGGCACTTTCTGTTCATGTATCAAATACAAACTAAATTTTGTAGCCAAATATACACAATTTCCAGAAGCTGACCAGATCCCTAACTTTTCCTTTTGACTGCATCATAGGGAGTGTTTCTACTGAGCCGGGAAAAGCGCGGTGATGCGAGGTAATGCAAGGTGAAGCGCGGTGACACCTCGAATCTGGCTGCACTGTAAACACATCCGGTTGTGGGCAATGTGCGGCGATTCGAGGTGCTCCGGCGTCCTACTTTTGAGGTGGTCGATGCGGGGTGATGCGAGGAACGACCTCGCAGTGGAAACACTGCAGGTGACTCACCGGAAGACGCGATTTTTCACCCTCGGTTTTCAATTGCTCATCGGACTTCCTGGTCACCTCGCATCGCCCTGCATCACCTCGCATCGCCCTGCATCACCTCGCATCACCCTGCATCACCGCGTATTCAATCGCTCGGTAGAAACAGTTCAGGTAGTCCAAAAATGTGCGGTGATGTGAGCAACAAAAAATTGCGGTGATTCGAGGTGATGCGGAGTGATGCGAGGTGTCTTTAGTATAAACACCGCTATAGATATGGATGCTCTTCATATAATTTGGACAAGTCCAACTCCCTTTGGCAAGTCTAACCAGGGCAGGTCTTGCACAATGAATAGGATTCTGGAGAGTGTTGCGGATCAGAGAGAACAAGGGGATTCAGGTGCATAATTCCTTCAATAGAGGCAACTCAGGGGGTGAAGGTAGCATTTGGCACAATTGACCAATGGGTGGGATATTATGTAGTTGGGACCTCATGATATAGCTGTACAAGGTGTTGAGACCACATTTACAGCTCTGGTAGCCCAGCCACAGGAAGAACATCAATAGATTGAAGGTTTAAAGAGCAGCTTTGGCAGGATTGGAGGGAGAGTTTAGATAGGCTAAGACTTTATTCCCTGGAGAGGGGGCTGAGGGGTTTACAAAACATGAGGAGTGTGGATAAATTGAATGCTCACAGGAGGGAAGTGTGGTTGATAAAAGGAGATGGTGGTCATGCCAATCAATGAAAGAGTTCAATTCTTTCATGTCAATAGGGCAAGGAGCTCACTTTACTCAGTATGAAGGAGTAAGCCAGGATAACTGACAGAACAGCTACTGAGTTTGATTACTGGCAAGGTAAAGATTGCACATGCTTCCAGCTTCCTTTCGACTACTATTAAAAGCAAGAGCAACTGTGTGCACCTAAATAGCACCTATACATGGTAAAACATCTCAATGCATTTTTTTCCCCTTTGGCAGTCCTTGGGGATTGAAGATAATTAATGTCTGCTCCAGTTTTGTGGTTTCTTAGTTGGCTGGTGAGGCCATTGCAGCAACTGCACACTCTACCAGATGAAGCAGGAATGCAGCAAGGCAGGCAGATGGCTCATTCCTTCAGGGGGTTTGTTCCTTCAGCTTCCACATATTCTTGACATATTACCTCAAGGTTCTCAACATCATCCAGAATGCTCCCTCTCCATTTGAACAAAATTCTCAGGAGTCAGTCAGGTTGTTGTAATTCTTCCAGGAGGCTTTGAGAAGATTCTCAATTCTTTTCCTGTGTGCATCTAGAAAACTCTTCCCACGACAGAACTGCTCAGAATAGATTGCCCGTTTTGGGAGGCTTGTGTCGGGAATGCAAAGGATATGGCCTGCCAAACGTCGCTGACTCAGTGTAATAAGGATGCTGGCTTTGGAGAGAAGACTGATAAGGATTTGCCTATCCAAGCAGTGGACTTCAGAGAGATCTGGTGGTGTTTTTTCTGGCATTTGCTGCAGTTGCTCGGGTCTCCCAAGCAGGCTGGATGGCAGGAATCGCTTCTGCCCAGAGGGGGGCACAGAATGGCAGGGATTGCCGCTGCCCAGAGGAGTGCGCTGGAAGTATTATCACATGTAATAGGCCTGGTCATTGTTGTTCTTTTAGCCAACAATCCTCCAACCTCACCACCAGAACATTAGAACCAGAATAATTTCCTTGAAAATCTGCAGATGCTGGTGTCTTGTGCATTCACTGTGCAAACGGTGACTGCCCTTGACTTCCTATGGATGCTGCATGACCTGCTGAGTTTCTCCAGCACTAGTACCACGCAGGTGATTAATGCCCCCAGCTACAGATCCTCCTCCAGCATTTTGGTCTGTTTTTACTACAATCAGTGTCTGGACTTTTGTGTTTCACTCCATTTATGGCCTTGCTCGTGAACTGCCATTGATGATCTGAGAGTTTTTAAAGATTTAAAAGACAAATAGTTTTATAAAGTAATAAATTTACTTGAAAATACTCTGTGATGCAAATTAATTCAATTATTTTGGTAAATAAAAACAAATCTTGTTGGCCAAGGTTAAGCAAGCAGGATCATTTAACATATACCAGTTGAGAGGAAAGATGGATCTGTGCCTGGCTTGTCGACATTTGTTGGACTCAATGGCAATAAACCAGGAACTCAGACACCCCAGCACCCGACCTGTGACTCTTTCCTGACCCTGCACTGAGACACAACTGGTAGCAAAATACAAGCATATTTCAGGCCAATCCCATGCCAGTATACAGAGGATGGTAAATGTCCAAACAGATGATTTTTTTTTTAAAAAGTGAGACCTTACAAAAGGAGCAGAGACAGTTGAGAGGCAGGTGTATGGAGAGAGAATTCACATGCTCAGAACTTGGCAGGTGAAGCTTCATCTTCTCAAAAGTGGAAAGACAAGAACATTAAATTAAAACCAAAGAGAATTTAGAACAAAAACAATCCAGGGCTGTTCAATTGTCAACTGAGCTCAGGCATGATGTCTGAATGTGGTGTGATTTGGATTATGCACAATTAAAGCCCTTATTTGCAATGGGTCAGCCTGGGGCCCAGTCCACTGAATCGCAAACTAAAATGTTTAAACATAAATTTCAATACTCCTTCATGTCAATAAAAAATAAATAAATTGTATTCCTTTATTATGAGGACAAGAAATGTGTTTTTTTGGCATTCAAATCTCTAAATCAAGTTCAATCTCAAATTTATTGCATACAACCCCGAGATTCTTATTCCTGTGGGCCAGGCAGAATTTCTACTTATCTCTACTTATTTCTACTTGAGTATAGTGTAAACTGAATGGGCATTGCCCACTGAAGGGACTTGTCAGCCACAAACGAGCCTGCAGCTGACGTGGACTTTTTACCCCCTCCATAAATCTTCGTCCGCGAAGCCAAGCCAAAGAGTGTAAACTATATTCAAAGAAAAGATATGCATACAAAAGAGAGAAATATAAATATAACTGATTATGCAAATACAGAAAAAAAATATTCAGTAATAAATAATGTGCAAATTAAGATTCTTAAATGAGTCTCTAATTTTTGTGTTTTTACCTCTGATTGAGTCTGTTGTTTAGGAATCTGATGGTGGAGAGGTAGCAAATGTTCCAGAACGAGTCTTATGGCACCTCTACCAGTTTCCTGATGGCAGCAGTGAGAACAGTGCATGTGCTGAGTGGTGTGAATCCTTGATGATTGGTGCTGCATTAAATGTTTTAAAGATTTATTTGGGTGAGGGGAATCTTGCTTCCTTTGAACAACTTTGAATCAACCAAATACTTATTATTTTATCCGTCCTGTAGTTAGGAGACCAGAACTCCACACCATTTTCCAAATTTGGCCTCACCAATGTCTTAAACAACTTCAACTTAACATCCCAACTCCTATATTTATAAAGGCTAAGATGCCAAAAGTTTTCTTTACAATCCTGTCTACCTGCGACACCACCTTCAGGGAACAATGTATCTGTATTCCCAGATCTCTTTACCCCTCCGCACTCCTCAGTGCCCTACCATTTACTGTGCATGTCTACCTTGGTTTGCCCTTACAAAATGCATCACCTCACACTCGTCTGCATTAAACTCCATCTTGCATTTTTTGGCCCATTCTCCCCGTTGGCCCAGATCCCTCTGCAAGCTTTGAAAATCCTGCTTGCTGTCCACAACGCCACCTATCTTTGTGTCATCAGCAAACATGCTGATCCATTTCACCACATTATCATCCAGATCACTGATATAGACAACAAACAACAATGGGTCCCTACACAGATCTCTGAGGCACACTAGTCACAGGCCTCCAGTCTGAGAAGTAACCATCCACCACTACTGTTTTCTCCCACACAGCCAATTTAGAATCCAGTTTACAACACCTCTCATGGATACCTGGTGTCTTAACCTTTTGAACTAACTTCGCATGTGGGACTTTGTCAAACGCTTTACTAAAGCCGTGCTGAGTCCTTAATCAGTCCATGGCTGTCCAAATAGCAATATATCCTATCTCTCAGAACACCTTGTCTCTTGGCTTGGCTTCGCGGACGAAGATTTATGGAGGGGGTAAATGTCCACGTCAGCTGCAGGCTCGTTTGTGGCTGACAAGTCCGATGCGGGACAGGCAGACACGGTTGCAGCGGTTGCAGGGGAAAATTGGTTGGTTGGGGTTGGGTGTTGGGTTTTTCTTCCTTTGCCTTTTGTCAGTGAGGTGGGCTCTGCAGTCTTCTTCAAAGGAGGTTGCTGCCCGCCAAACTGTGAGGCGCCAAGATGCATGGTTTGAGGCGATATCAGCCCACTGGCGGTGGTCAATGTGGCAGGCACCAAGAGATTTCTTTAGGCAGTCCTTGTACCTTTTCTTTGGTGCACCTCTGTCAAGGTGGCTAGTGGAGAGCTCGCCATATAACACAATCTTGGGAAGGCGATGGTCCTCCATTCTGGAGACGTGACCCACCCAGCGCAGCTGGATCTTCAGCAGCGTGGACTCGATGCTGTCGACCTCTGCCATCTCGAGTACTTCGACATTAGGGATGAAAGCGCTCCAATGAATGTTGAGGATGGAGCGGAGACAATGCTGGTGGAAGCGTTCTAGGAGCCGTAGGTGATGCCGGTAGAGGACCCATGATTCGGAGCCGAACAGGAGTGTGGGTATGACAACGGCTCTGTATACGCTTATCTTTGTGAGGTTTTTCAGTTGGTTGTTTTTCCAGACTCTTTTGTGTAGTCTTCCAAAGGCGCTATTTGCCTTGGCGAGTCTGTTGTCTATCTTGTTGTCGATCCTTGCATCTGATGAAATGGTGCAGCCGAGATAGGTAAACTGGTTGACCGTTTTGAGTTTTGTGTGCCCGATGGAGATGTGGGGGGGCTGGTAGTCATGGTGGGGAGCTGGCTGATGGAGGACCACAGTTTTCTTCAGGCTGAATTCCAGGCCATACATTTTGGCAGATTCCGCAAAGCAGGACGTCAAGCGCTGAAGAGCTGGCTCTGAATGGGCAACTAAAGTGGCATCGTCTGCAAAGAGTAGTTCACGGACAAGTTTCTCTTGTGTGTTGGTGTGAGCTTGCAGGCGCCTCAGATTGAAGAGACTGCCATCCGTGCGGTACCGGATGTAAACAGCGTCTTCATTGTTGAGGTCTTTCATGGCTTGGTTCAGCATCATGCTGAAGAAGATTGAAAAGAGGGTTGGTCTGAGAACACAGCCTTGCTTCACGCCATTGTTAATGGAAAAGGGTTCAGAGAGCTCATTGCTGTATCTGACCTGACCTTGTTGGTTTTCGTGCAGTTTTGAGGAAATTTGGGGGGCATCCAATTCGCTCTAGTATTTGCCAAAGCCCTTTCCTGCTCACGGTGTCGAAGGCTTTGGTGAGGTCAACAAAGGTGATGTAGAGTCCTTTGTTTTGTTCTCTGCACTTTTCTTGGAGCTGTCTGAGGGCAAAGACCATGTCAGTAGTTCCTCTGTTTGCGCGAAAGCCGCACTGTGATTCTGGGAGAATATTCTCGGCGACACTAGGTATTATTCTATTTTGGAGAATCCTAGCGAAGATTTTGCATGCAATGGAGAGCAGCGTGATTCCCCTGTAGTTTGAGCAGTCTGATTTCTCGCCTTTGTTTTTGTACAGGGTGATGATGGTGGCATCACGAAGGTCCTGAAGCAGTTTTCCTTGGTCCCAACAAAGCTTGAAAAACTCGTAGTTTGACATGCAGAGTTTTGCCGCCAGCCTTCCAGACCTCTGGGGGGATTCCATCCATACCTGCTGCTTTGCCACTTTTCAGTTGTTCGATTGCCTTATATGTCTCATCCTGGGTGAGGACCTCATCCAGCTCTAGCCTTAGGGGCTGTTGAGCGAGCTGGAACAGGGCGGAATCTTGGACTGAGCGGTTGGCACTGAAAAGAGATAGGAAGTGTTCTGACCATCGGTTGAGGATGGAGATCTTGTCGCTGAGGAGGACTTGTAATAATTTACCTACTACGGACATTAGGCTCACCAGCCTATAATTACCTGGTTTATTTCTTCAGCCTTTTAAAAAAAAACAATAGGACAACAGGAGCTATCCACCAATCCTCCAGCACCTCACCCACGGCAAGGACATTTTGAATATATCTGCCAGGGCCCCTGCAATTTCTACACGAGCTCCCTCAAGGTCTGAGGGAATATAATATCTGACCCAAGGGATTTATCTACCTCTATGCTGTAAGGCAGCAACCACCTCCTTAATCTCTATATGTTCCATGAAACTTCTGTTTAAGATCTTCCCCATTACTTGTGTCTCCTCACATAGTTGACCACTGTGATCCTCTAGGGGACCAATTTTGTCCCTTACTATCCTTTTATTCTTATATACTTGTAGAAACCCTTTGGGTTTACCTTCACATTAACTGCCAGAGCAACCGCATCTTCTTTTTGCCTTCCCGATTTCCTTCTTGAGTATTTTCTTGGATTTTCAGAGCTCTTCAAGGATCTCATTAGCTCCTTGTTTCTTACACTTGCCATATACCTCCCTCTTCTTCTTAACCAGATCATCAATATCCCTTGAAAACCTGGGTTCCTTATCCCTGTTAACTTTGCCTTTAATCTTAAAACATGCAAACCCTGCACTCTCAAGATTTTGCCTTGGAAGACCATCCACTTACATAACCCAATCCACTTTTCCTAGATCCTTTCATTTCCACAAAATTTGCCTTCCTCTAATTTAGAATTACAACATGAGGACCAGATTTATCCATTCCCATAATTAACTTGAAGCTAATGACATTATGGTCACTGGACCCAAAGGCCTTCACATACATCTGTCACCTGACCTGTCTCATTCCCTAATTAAAAAAGGGTTAAAAAAACAAAGTATAATGTTGGAAAATATTGGATCTTTCTTCAGAAATACAAATATAGACTGGTAAGTAATTGTGTACAGTGAGAGAAATATCAGTGTTCATGAACACAAAGTGAAAAAATTTAATTTGTAAGTGACTAGGTGAGTTGGAAAGATTGCTTTTACCACAAGGTGGCTGGAAAAGAGTTTAAATTTAGACATTCAGCATTGTAACAGGCCAATTCAGCCCTACGAGTCCATACTGCCCAATTTACACCCCATTAACCAACACCCCATACACCCCAGTACGTTTTTGAAGGTTGGGAGGAAACTGGGGCCCCCGGAGAAAACTCATGCAGATACAGGGAGAACATACAAACTCCTCACAGACAGCGCAGGATTCTGACCCAGGTACAGTCCCAATCGCTGGTGCTGTAAAGCTGTTGATAACCATGCAGCCTTTTACAGGGATTCAGTAACACAGTACCTGGTCCACAGGGTAGAGTTTTACTTTCCTAAATGGAATAATATACTACTCTTGGAAATAATTATAATACAGATGAAGCAAAAAGATACACGGGATATAGAGATTGTTGCATTAAGGATAAATCAAGTAAAATGAGCCCATGCTCAAAGGAATTTGAAAGAATAATTGGTAATTGCATTGATAAATATAAAACTATGGGAATTAAAAGAGCAGATGTAAAGGCAGTGTTTTCTTTTCCAAGCAGAAGAGCCCAGAAATGAGGTTCATTGAATCAGGATAAGGGAACGTGTGTATGAATAAAGAAAAAGAACTCCTGAATCTTGTGGATTTTTCAGGTGAGTCCAAAAGTGCTAAAATACAGTCTGAAACAGCCCCTCAGTCCACACATCTGTGGCAAACATTCATTTACAATCCACGCTCATCCAGCACTAAGGGAGGCACAGATACAAAAGCAGCAAGGACCTAGGTTTGGATCCACCGCTGGCAGTAGGAGTTTGTACATTCTCCATGTGACCTGCTTGGGTTTCCTCCTGATGCTCCAACTTCCTCCCACCCTCCAAAACGTAGAGGGTAGGTAGGTTAATTTTTAAAGGGTAAAAGGTAAAGGTTCCATTATTGTCGTGTAATACTACATTCAATATTTAACATACATGAAATTCTTTAACTTTTGTCTACCGTAAGGCAGACAGAGAATCACCATTTCATCCAGCACCCCTCTCAGAAATTTACAGCACCTGGTGTTCCGAGGCAGTCTCTTCTCCTCCAAGTAGGGACCAGTCCTAGCTCTGCTTAGTTTCAGAGATCAGATAATTTCAGGCATATTCAGGCCATTAGGTGTTCTTTTTTTGGAAATGTATTTAGACAGCAGGACCCATTTAATTAAAATTAAATGAATCTCACTTTGTAACATCCTCCCCACAATCTTAATACCTTTCCCTCTCCAAACCTCTTACACACACCCCTCCAACCCCACCCAGCATATTCTAATGCTCACATGAGGTGGAATTTAGTTAAACAACCAACACACACACACACACATCTTTGGATTGTGGAAGCAGGCAGAGGAAACCCACACAGTGACGGGGCAAACAAAACCAGAGGTCAGAACTGAACCCAGGTCCCTGGCCAGCTGCTCTACCTGCTGAGCCACTGTGCCAACCCCTCAAGAAGAATGTGATTTTTCAGGCAGTTAGTCCATTCAAGACCAATATTTTGTAGCGTTAATGGTTCATGAGAGATGTCATTGGATAGCATTGTTTCTGACCTTATTGAATGGCTAAGTATACTTTTTTAAATATTTTATTTAAAAATGTTTCCATACATTTATTAATAAGGAGCATACAATAAGTATTTAAACTATAAAGTTTCATTCATCCCCTTCCCTCCCTCTCCCAACCCCTTGATCCTCCCTGCCGTAAAAGAATAATATGCAAATAAAGAATTATATATTGTATAAAAAAGAAGAAAAAGATAAAAGAAAAAATGTAGTATCTTGGACTGCCCGGAGTATCGCCCCCCCCAACACAATGGAATCCAACAGATTTTATGAGAACATTTTCAGTATTAGGAAGAAGGTTAACACAGAACTTAAGAGGCTTGAAAAACATTTCTACATATTTATACCCCAAATTAGCATACACAGGCTTCAAATTTGCCAAAACATAGGGTATTTATTTTGGAAATTGTATGTGATTTTCTCTAAAGGAAAACAGCTTTGGATTTCTGCATTCCATCTTTCCATATCTTAATATAAATCTAATTTCCAAGTCACTGCTATAAATTTTCTCACTACTGCCAATGCTATTTTAACAAATTTAATTTGATATAATAATTTTAATTTGGGTCTTGTTCCTTCTAGGTTTCCCAATAACAATAAATCTGGGTTTAATAGAAATGATGTACTTGTAATTTTTACTAAAAAGGTTCATAAATCCACCTAGAAAGGTTTCATCTTCGACCATGACCAAGTTGAATGCAAAAAAATTCCCTAAAACATTGATCTGATAAATCTGATTCCATTCTATTCAGTTTCTGTGGTGTTAACTATAACCGATGTAAAAATTTATATTGAACCAATCTATATCTTACATTAATAGCATTTGTTATACTATCCTGACAAAGATCTAACCATCTTGGCTCATCAATTATATTATTCAAATCAAACTTTAATTTCTGTCTCGATTTATGCACTCCTTGTTTAATAGTTCCTTTTTGCAATAAAAGATATATTGAAGAAGTAAATTTTTTGTTATTTCCTTTCCTAATAAGAATTTCCACCTTGCTACAAATGGGTAATGACGTTTCTAAACCTAACTTCTCTCAAGTGATAATAACAGAACAAAGTGTTACCAGGTATTCCATATTTATTTTTCAATTGTTCAAATTACATTAATTGACCTTGCTTATAACAATCTTCAATATTTTTAAACACCCTTACTAAATCAGATAGTTAAAAAAGTACAAGATGATTTTTAGTCAGAGTCATCTTAGGCAATATATTTCCATTTATTCCAATTTTGTCTTTAACCTTCTTCCAAACAATAGTCAAATGTTTCAACAATATTGACTCTTGACCCCCAGTTAATAATTTTAAATCCCATTTATATATAAATTCTTCTGCTAATTTCTCTCTTATTTTATCTTACTATTTTGACCATGCTGGTTTTTCTACTGCTTCAAAAAGAGAAGCAAGGAATCTCAATTGAGCTGCTTGATAATAATAATACTTAAAATTAGGGAGTTGTAATACTCCCAAATCATATTTCCATTTTATCCTTTCTATAGAAACTCTTGACATTTTACCTTTTCAAAGTAGTTCCCTTTCATATTGATATACCTCTTGAAAAGAAAATTTGTGGTAGTACAGTAATATAGGTAGAGATTGAAAAATAAACTGAATTATTGGAAATATATTTATCTTTATATAGTTGACTCATCCTATTAATGTTATGGATAGAGTCATCCAATTATTGTCTACACTAATCCCTAAATATTTAATTCCATCCTTTGGCCATTTAAATTGAGTATTTCTTTGATAATTACTATAATCTCCTTCAGTAAGAAGCACAATTTCACTTTTATCCCAATTTATCTTGTACCCAGAGATCTTCCAAATTGAAGTATAATTTCTGAAGGGAAGTCTCAGGTTCTGTCAAGTATATGAAATAAACTTATTTTATGTTCTTCTTGACCAACCTTAAATTCATTAATTTCCATATCATTCCTAATTACTGCTGCTAATGGCTCTATAGCTAATATAAACAATGCAGGAGATAAAAGAACATCCCTTGTCTACTTGATCTCATCTATTGAAATGAAGTCAATACTTGTCCATTATTACTTTAGCTTTGGGACCATAAAATAATCCAATATATAAAAGTTTGATGAAATCCAAATTTGTCCAGAACTTTAAATAAAAAGTCCAATTCCCATCGATCAAAAGCTTTTTTTGCATCGAAAGCCACAGTAACACTTAAATCTCTTCTTTCTTGTGGCAAATGTCTAATACTAAATAATCTAGCCAAATTACCTTCTGATTATCTCTTTTTGACAAAACCTGTCTGGTCCATATTTATTAGTTTTGATGGCTAAGAATACTTGAACGGTAAGCAGATATCACCAATGAGTTGTCATAAGCATCAGTATTTATCTTTTAAGTACAAATTGAGAATTAAATACTATAAAGCAGAGAATCACAGATACTTAAGTGGGATTGATTTCAGCTCACCAATGATATAAATCCAGTAAATAAAATTGTAGCCAGTCTGACACAACTGAAATAGAACTGGGGGTCCAACAAACTCATGTGTCACCTTTCATTTTTAATCACCCCAACCTTAAGTCTCAGTGGAGTTAGCAAAATATTTTAAATCCTTCATGATACCATGCTAATCACATCAAATCTTTTCCCTCTCCTTTTTAATTGCGCCAAATAAAATAAAAATAAAAATACAGGGCCAAGAGGAACGGCCACAGAGTATGGTAAACTTGATATTTATTTCAAAAAGGAGCAGGCTGAGCTGTGTTGCACTTAATTCAAGTAAATCCAGTTTAGGCACTCAACCTATTAAGTACTATCAATGAAGTTATATATCCCACTCTAGTATTAATAGAGACAACCTGATAGACAGCAATATTGCTATTTTCTTTAATCCACGTAGTTCAATTTGTTTCATTACTCTCTGAAGCATAATCCCAAAAACATTCAAATCCTGAAGCAAATAAATTAAGATTGCAACGAGAAAGGTCAATGGCAGGTGGGTCAATCAATCTTTTGGACGAGCCTGCAATAGTAAAAAAAAACCTGAACTTTGAAACAATTTGAACCTGACAGCTGGGAAACTTATTGACTTACTGTAAAAAGGTGAGTAAAATCTATCAAGGGATGATGTGGATGAAATGAAGAATGTCTGGCTTCAGGGAAAATTGTCATGTTACATGAATATTCTTCTGCCAAAATTTTACTGGCACGCGCATCAAAGAATGCATAGCTTGATCCTTGTCTGCAGATCAATCATGATTTATAACCCAATTAGAAAAGGTAATTTTGTTGTCCAATGCAATAAATTTGTTTATTTTATTGCTGTAAATGTAACTGGAATAACTATAAAAATGAGGCTTTGCATTCTGATTAAGCTTTTCATGACCAAGATGTCCAGAAGTGCTTCTGAGTCAGTAAACTACACTTAAAATAAAAGCAAAAAATAATGGGAATACTCAGTAGGTCAGAGAGCATCTGGAGGAGAGAAAAACAGAATTAACTCCTTCACACCAATGGCCTTTCATTGGAACAGTAAAATGTTAGAGTCTTGTTTTAATTTACAGTGAAGGGGGGGATGGGGAAGAACAAAGATTGTTTTACATGAAGAGACAGGATAACACAAGTGGTGGTGGTTCTGGCTGTGATGGTGGTGAAGACTTGTTAAATCACAGTTGATCTCTATCTGGAAAGGAATATAAAGAGGTGCAAACAGCAGGAAAAGACTGAAAGCAGAGGAAAGAGGAAAAATAAACAATTTGAATCTGGGATAAAAATGCTGCATTTACTGAAAATCCCAAATAAATGATAATTATTAGAAATATTCAGGTTAGGCAACATCTATAGAGAGAGAGAAAAATAACGTTAACAGATTGAGAAGCAGAGTTAATATCTCAGGTCAATGATCTATCTACAAATGCTGCCTGACCAGCTAAGTATTTCTAATACTGTCTGTCTGGCTAATCCAGTCAAGAAAGGTGAAGCAATGGCTCACTACTTCTGTTGCAAGACTGAGAGGAGCCAAGTGCTCTTTCACAATTCACAGGCTAAAGTTTCTTTGGAGCGAGTGGTTTCTTCCATTCAGAATCTTCACTATAATTTTCTATTTCTTCTTCTTTGGCTTGGCTTCGCGGACGAAGATTTATGGAGGGGGTAAAAAGTCCACGTCAGCTGCAGGCTCGTTTGTGGCTGACAAGTCCGATGCAGGACAGGCAGACACGATTGCAGCGGTTGCAAGGGAAAATTGGTTGGTTGGGGTTGGGTGTTGGGTTTTTCCTCCTTTGCCTTTTGTCAGTGAGGTGGGCTCTGCGGTCTTCTTCAAAGGAGGTTGCTGCCCGCCAAACTGTGAGGCGCCAAGATGCACGGTTTGAGGAGTTATCAGCCCACTGGCGGTGGTCAATGTGGCAGGCACCAAGAGATTTCTTTAGGCAGTCCTTGTACCTTTTCTTTGGTGCACCTCTGTCACGGTGGCCAGTGGAGAGCTCGCCATATAACACGATCTTGGGAAGGCGATGGTCCTCCATTCTGGAGACGTGACCCACCCAGCGCAGCTGGATCTTCAGCAGCGTGGACTCGATGCTGTCGACCTCTGCCATCTCGAGTACTTCGACGTTAGGGATGAAAGCGCTCCAATGGATGTTGAGGATGGAGCGGAGACAACGCTGGTGGAAGCGTTCTAGGAGCCGTAGGTGGTGCCGGTAGAGGACCCATGATTCGGAGCCGAACAGGAGTGTGGGTATGACAACGGCTCTGTATACGCTTATCTTTGTGAGGTTTTTCAGTTGGTTGTTTTTCCAGACTCTTTTGTGTAGTCTTCCAAAGGCGCTATTTGCCTTGGCGAATCTGTTGTCTATCTCATTGTCGATCCTTGCATCTGATGAAATGGTGCAGCCGAGATAGGTAAACTGGTTGACCGTTTTGAGTGCCCGATGGAGATGTGGGGGGGTTGGTAGTCATGGTGGGGAGCTGGCTGATGGAGGACCTCAGTTTTCTTCAGGCTGACTTCCAGGCCAAACATTTTGGCAGTTTCCGCAAAGCAGGACGTCAAGCGCTGAAGAGCTGGCTCTGAATGGGCAACTAAAGCGGCATCATCTGCAAAGAGTAGTTCACGGACAAGTTTCTCTTGTGTCTTGGTGTGAGCTTGCAGGCGCCTCAGATTGAAGAGACTGCCATCCGTGCGGTACCGGATGTAAACAGCGTCTTCATTGTTGGGGTCTTTCATGGCTTGGTTCAGCATCATGCTGAAGAAGATTGAAAAGAGGGTTGGTGCGAGAACACAGCCTTGCTTCACGCCATTGTTAATGGAGAAGGGTTCAGAGAGCTCATTGCTGTATCTGACCCGACCTTGTTGGTTTTCGTGCAGTTGGATAATCATGTTGAGGAACTTTGGGGGACATCCGATGCGCTCTAGTATTTGCCAAAGCCCTTTCCTGCTCACGGTGTCGAAGGCTTTGGTGAGGTCAACAAAGGTGATGTAGAGTCCTTTGTTTTGTTCTCTGCACTTTTCTTGGAGCTGTCTGAGGGCAAAGACCATGTCAGTGGTTCCTCTGTTTGCGCGAAAGCCGCACTGTGATTCTGGGAGAATATTCTCGGCGACACTAGGTATTATTCTATTTAGTAGAATCCTAGCGAAGATTTTGCCTGCAATGGAGAGCAACGTGATTCCCCTGTAGTTTGAGCAGTCTGATTTCTCGCCTTTGTTTTTGTACAGGGTGATGATGGTGGCATCACGAAGATCCTGAGGCAGTTTACCTTGGTCCCAACAAAGCCTGAAAAACTCATGCAGTTTGGCATGCAGAGTTTTGCCGCCAGCCTTCCAGACTTCTGGGGGGATTCCATCCATACCTGCTGCTTTGCCACTTTTCAGTTGTTCGATTGCCTTATATGTCTCATCCAGGGTGGGAACCTCATCCAGCTCTAGCCTTAGGGGCTGTTGAGGGAGCTGGAGCAGGGCGGAATCTTGGACTGAGCGGTTGGCACTGAAAAGAGATTGGAAGTGTTCTGACCATCGGTTGAGGATGGAGATCTTGTCGCTGAGGAGGACTTTGCCATCTGAGCTGCGCAGCGGGCTTTGGACTTGGGGTGAGGGGCCGTACACAGCCTTTAGAGCCTCGAAGAAACCCCTGAAGTCGCCAATGTCCGCGCTGAGCTGTGTTCGTTTGGCGAGGCAAGTCCACCACTCATTTTGGATCTCCCGGAGTTTGCGCTGAAGATGGCTGCATGCGCGACGGAAGGCTTGTTTCTTCTCTGGACAGGACGGCTTTGTAAGGTGAGCCTGGTGGGCAGCTCGCTTCTTTGCCAGCAGCTCCTGGATTTCCTGGCTGTTTTCGTCAAACCAGTCCTTGTTTTTCCTGGAGGAGAAGCCCAGTACCTCTTCAGTGGATTGCAGTATGGTAGTCTTCAACTGATCCCAGAGGGTTTCAGGGGACGGGTCCGTGCGGCGGGTTGCAACGTCGAGCTTTGCTTTGAGGTTTGCCTGGAAGTTTCCTCTCGCTTCGTCTGACTGCAGGTTTCCAACATTGAACCTCTTTCTGGGGGCTTTATTGTTCCTGGGCTTTGGCTTGAAGTGAAGGTTGAGCTTGCAGCGAACCAGCCGGTGGTCAGTGTGGCATTCCGCGCTAGGCATGACCCTGGTGTGGAGCACATCTTGTTTGTCACTTTCTCGCACCAGGATGTAGTCCAGGAGGTGCCAGTGTTTGGATCGGGGATGCATCCAGGTGGTCTTAAGGCTGTCCCTCTGCTGAAAAAGGGTGTTTGTAATGACAAGTCGCTGTTCTGCGCAGAGCTCCAACAGGAGGCGCCCATTGTCGTTGCACTTGCCGACGCCATGCTTGCCCAGGATTCCTGGCCAGGCTTCTGAGTCTTTGCCGACACGAGCGTTGAAGTCGCCCAGGATGACAACCTTGTCGGCTGTAGGGGTACGTTGGATGAGGTTGCGCAGGTCGGTGTAGAACTTGTTCTTTTCTGCTGGTTCCGCCTGGAGGGTTGGAGCATAGACACTGATGAGGGTGATGCAACGCTTGTTTTGAAGGGGGAGTCGCATGGACATGATTCGGTCCGAGTGGCCTGTCGGAAGGTTTTCGAGTTTGGAGGCAATGAAGCTCTTGACCATGAAGCCTACACCAGATAGGCGTCGTTCATCCGAAGGCTTTCCAGACCAGTAGAGTGTGTAGCCCGCGCCGCGTTCTTGGAGGCTGCCTACATCTGCCAGGCGGACTTCACTGAGCGCGGCTATGTCGATGTCAAGTCTGAGGAGTTCATGTGCAATGAGGGCAGACCGACGTTCAGGTCGGTGGCTGTCAGCCTTGTCTAGCATGGTCCTGATGTTCCAGCATGCTTGCTTGAGTTTGTGAGCATCTGTGGAGGGGGAGGACCTGGAGGGGGAGGACCTGGAGGGGGAGGACCTGGAGGGGGAGGACCTGGAGGGGGAGGACCTGGAGGGGGAGGACCTGGAGGGGGAGGACCTGGAGGGGGAGGACCTGGAGGGGGAGGACCTGGAGGGGGAGGACCTGGAGGGGGAGGACCTGGAGGGGGAGGACCTGGAGGGGGAGGACCTGGAGGGGGAGGACCTGGAGGGGGAGGACCTGGAGGGGGAGGACATGGACCTGTCCTCAGGCCTGCGCAAAGCAGCTAGTTATAGCAGTGATTTAAAAGGCAAAAATAGTACATCGAAGACTCTATGCACTGATAAATGTCTACATCCAAACAAAGCTGTCATTAGTGCAATGAGGATGGCATTTTCCCATCTCATCACTGAAGTGCCTCAAATAATTGATTTCGTATTTTACATCAATGCAAACACCCCACAGGAAAAGAGGAGGCCAATTCAACTCTAAACAGTTTTTTTATCCAAATGGATATTAATTAACTTCAGTTACCCTCTCTGCCACAAAAGACTGTGTGGAATTTCAAACTTTCAAGCAATGAATTGAACATCTTGACAAAATGTCAACTTTTACAACTTGGTATTTTTCCCCCCTTTAATGTCTCAAATCAAATATTCTATCTGCTCTCTACCACTCCCAATATAACTGATCTGGCTCCAAAATTTCCCAAATTAATTGGAACCATTCATGATTTGTACCAACAAATCATCATACAATATTTAAAATTCTATCAGGAACTGAACCCTCAGAAGTTTCCTAATTTGTGCTTGTCCCCAGGTGAACTTTTGTTCACACAGTAAAAACAATGAACCTCACCTGTTCTTGAGACAAGGCTATTTAGATTTTGCTGCATTAACAACTGCAACTCAAACCAATCAGTGACATTTGAAAGAGATTGAGAGTATAACTTCACCTCATACTCCATAAAGTCTACAAATGATACAAGAATTTGAATTGATGTTAGGAATAAACAGATTTCATTTTTAGGTAGCTTGCATAGTTGCATAGTTTGCATTACTGAGCACTTCTGAAAAGTCATTCAGCTATAGAAATTGAGCATTCTTATCCAATAGAAAACTCACCATTTTCACTACAGAATATCTCTCTCTTCCCCACCCCCAAAGTTTTTGTTTTGGAAGGTGACTTTTCTATTGAACACCTGAACATTTATTCCTTGCATTCTGTTAATGTCTGCAACATTGGAATTTGGCTACAAACAGAAATGTTACTTCATTCCCAGCACTCTGAGGATACATCAAAAAGTTGTGGTTTTCCCTGATTGCTGCTTTCTAAAATTCACACATGGTTATTCCAGAACTGAAGACAGTTTTACCAGCTGGCATAGAAGAATGCATATTAGGATCTTTAACTTGGAAGGATGAATTGTTTGTCAACTTCCCGTGGCTTGCAGTTTTTAAAAAAATCCATGGAGGAGCTGGATTTCGAGACCAACGATTTTTAAAAAAAATTGTGTTTTAATGAAAAGGTTATAATGGTCTGGAGTGGAGCCTCCACGAATGGTCCCCAGATCAGTGAGAAGAGCTATATCAAAGCAGCAGTTGGCAGATCTCACTGTCGCATTTTCTCGCTGGTGTGCTGTTTAAAACAACGTTGTATTTCACAATCGTGTTAAAAGCATCATTGATTGGAGAAGCAGCAGAAATCTGGGATGTTTATCCCTAATTTATTTTATATATGAGCTCACAGACATAGCCACATCCACACCCATAGATTATCAATACCCACCCCCATACATATCTCCACACCCATATATCCACCCCCCCACACATCTCCTCCACCATAAACACACACATCCATCCACTCCCCCCCCCGCGCACACATTCTCCCCCCCCGCGCACACATTCTCCCCCCCCGCGCACACATTCTCCCCCCCCGCGCACACATTCTCCCCCCCCGCGCACACATTCTCCCCCCCCGCGCACACATTCTCCCCCCCCGCGCACACATTCTCCCCCCCCGCGCACACATTCTCCCCCCCCGCGCACACATTCTCCCCCCCCGCGCACACATTCTCCCCCCCCGCGCACACATTCTCCCCCCCCGCGCACACATTCTCCCCCCCCGCGCACACATTCTCCCCCCCCGCGCACACATTCTCCCCCCCCGCGCACACATTCTCCCCCCCCGCGCACACATTCTCCCCCCCCGCGCACACATTCTCCCCCCCCGCGCACACATTCTCCCCCCCCGCGCACACATTCTCCCCCCCCGCGCACACATTCTCCCCCCCCGCGCACACATTCTCCCCCCCCGCGCACACATTCTCCCCCCCCGCGCACACATTCTCCCCCCCCGCGCACACATTCTCCCCCCCCGCGCACACATTCTCCCCCCCCGCGCACACATTCTCCCCCCCCGCGCACACATTCTCCCCCCCCGCGCACACATTCTCCCCCCCCGCGCACACATTCTCCCCCCCCGCGCACACATTCTCCCCCCCCGCGCACACATTCTCCCCCCCCGCGCACACATTCTCCCCCCCCGCGCACACATTCTCCCCCCCCGCGCACACATTCTCCCCCCCCGCGCACACATTCTCCCCCCCCGCGCACACATTCTCCCCCCCCGCGCACACATTCTCCCCCCCCGCGCACACATTCTCCCCCCCCGCGCACACATTCTCCCCCCCCGCGCACACATTCTCCCCCCCCGCGCACACATTCTCCCCCCCCGCGCACACATTCTCCCCCCCCGCGCACACATTCTCCCCCCCCGCGCACACATTCTCCCCCCCCGCGCACACATTCTCCCCCCCCGCGCACACATTCTCCCCCCCCGCGCACACATTCTCCCCCCCCGCGCACACATTCTCCCCCCCCGCGCACACATTCTCCCCCCCCGCGCACACATTCTCCCCCCCCGCGCACACATTCTCCCCCCCCGCGCACACATTCTCCCCCCCCGCGCACACATTCTCCCCCCCCGCGCACACATTCTCCCCCCCCGCGCACACATTCTCCCCCCCCGCGCACACATTCTCCCCCCCCGCGCACACATTCTCCCCCCCCGCGCACACATTCTCCCCCCCCGCGCACACATTCTCCCCCCCCGCGCACACATTCTCCCCCCCCGCGCACACATTCTCCCCCCCCGCGCACACATTCTCCCCCCCCGCGCACACATTCTCCCCCCCCGCGCACACATTCTCCCCCCCCGCGCACACATTCTCCCCCCCCGCGCACACATTCTCCCCCCCCGCGCACACATTCTCCCCCCCCGCGCACACATTCTCCCCCCCCGCGCACACATTCTCCCCCCCCGCGCACACATTCTCCCCCCCCGCGCACACATTCTCCCCCCCCGCGCACACATTCTCCCCCCCCGCGCACACATTCTCCCCCCCCGCGCACACATTCTCCCCCCCCGCGCACACATTCTCCCCCCCCGCGCACACATTCTCCCCCCCCGCGCACACATTCTCCCCCCCCGCGCACACATTCTCCCCCCCCGCGCACACATTCTCCCCCCCCGCGCACACATTCTCCCCCCCCGCGCACACATTCTCCCCCCCCGCGCACACATTCTCCCCCCCCGCGCACACATTCTCCCCCCCCGCGCACACATTCTCCCCCCCCGCGCACACATTCTCCCCCCCCGCGCACACATTCTCCCCCCCCGCGCACACATTCTCCCCCCCCGCGCACACATTCTCCCCCCCCGCGCACACATTCTCCCCCCCCGCGCACACATTCTCCCCCCCCGCGCACACATTCTCCCCCCCCGCGCACACATTCTCCCCCCCCGCGCACACATTCTCCCCCCCCGCGCACACATTCTCCCCCCCCGCGCACACATTCTCCCCCCCCGCGCACACATTCTCCCCCCCCGCGCACACATTCTCCCCCCCCGCGCACACATTCTCCCCCCCCGCGCACACATTCTCCCCCCCCGCGCACACATTCTCCCCCCCCGCGCACACATTCTCCCCCCCCGCGCACACATTCTCCCCCCCCGCGCACACATTCTCCCCCCCCGCGCACACATTCTCCCCCCCCGCGCACACATTCTCCCCCCCCGCGCACACATTCTCCCCCCCCGCGCACACATTCTCCCCCCCCGCGCACACATTCTCCCCCCCCGCGCACACATTCTCCCCCCCCGCGCACACATTCTCCCCCCCCGCGCACACATTCTCCCCCCCCGCGCACACATTCTCCCCCCCCGCGCACACATTCTCCCCCCCCCGCGCACACATTCTCCCCCCCCGCGCACACATTCTCCCCCCCCGCGCACACATTCTCCCCCCCCGCGCACACATTCTCCCCCCCCGCGCACACATTCTCCCCCCCCGCGCACACATTCTCCCCCCCCGCGCACACATTCTCCCCCCCCGCGCACACATTCTCCCCCCCCGCCCACATTCTCCTCCCCCCCCGCCCACATTCTCCTCCCCCCCGCGCCCACATTCTCCTCCCCCCGCGCCCACATTCTCCTCCCCCCCGCGCCCACATTCTCCTCCCCCCCGCGCCCACATTCTCCTCCCCCCGCGCCCACATTCTCCTCCCCCCGCGCCCACATTCTCCTCCCCCCGCGCCCACATTCTCCTCCCCCCCGCGCCCACATTCTCCTCCCCCCCGCGCCCACATTCTCCTCCCCCCCGCGCCCACATTCTCCTCCCCCCCGCGCCCACATTCTCCTCCCCCCCGCGCCCACATTCTCCTCCCCCCGCGCCCACATTCTCCTCCCCCCCGCGCCCACATTCTCCTCCCCCCCGCGCCCACATGCTCCTCCCCCGCGCCCACATGCTCCTCCCCCCGCGCCCACATGCTCCTCCCCCCGCGCCCACATGCTCCTCCCCCCGCGCCCACATGCTCCTCCCCCCGCGCCCACATGCTCCTCCCCCCCGCGCCCACATGCTCCTCCCCCCCGCGCCCACATTCACCTCCCCCCCCCGCGCCCACATTCACCTCCCCCCCCGCGCCCACATTCTCCTCCCCCCGCGCCCACATTCTCCCCCCTCCGCACACCACCCCCCCCCCCGCACACACATTCTCCTCCCCCCGCGCCCACATTCTCCCCCCTCCGCACACCACCCCCCCCCCCCGCACACACATTCTCCCCCCCGCACACACATTCTCCCCCCCCGCACACCACCCCCCCCCCCCCCCCGCACACACATATCCACCCGAGTGCTGTATGAATGGATCCCACCGCGCCTCTGATGCGCACCGATTGAAGTTTGGTAGCGATTCAGCACGCGTCCAGTCTGCCACACAAAGCCCCCATCTGGTTTTAAAGTTGGATTTTTGCATTTCTTCTTTTGAGCGGGTTTGATTCTGAACACGAAGGCTGGACAGACGGTTGGTTTATTTCTGACAGGCTTGCTGGTGTTTTCTCTCCCAGGTGAGTGCACTGACAAGCCAGGTGACTTATCCCGCTCACCCGTTCAGCCCAAACCCCGTGGTTTTGCAGAGGCAGTGCCCGTTTCGACCGAGCCGGATCACTGCAAACCAAATACAGAAAAGGCTCACCTTTGCAGACTCCCATCAATGGCCCTCGGTCCAGCCCGGAGCTGCTGTCCCCGTCCTCCCCTTCCTCGGCCCCGGCCAGGCTCTCGGTCACACACCACAGCCCCGTGTCGCACCGGCCGAGCTCGGCGTCCAACTCGCCGCATGCCTCCCCCTTCTGCCGGGCGCACACGGCGCAGCAGCCGCAGGCGTCCTGCACCTTGGCGCCCGGGCAAGTCCGCGGCTCCTCCTCGCACGGCTCGCGGCTGCACGGCTGGCAGTCGCGTGCCCGGCCGCTCACCCCGCACCACAGCAAGCAGACCGCCAGCAGCCCTGCGCCGTCACGCCGCGCCCTGAACATGACAGCTCGCGAAAAAGAGTTTGCAACCAACTTTCCAAAGATGCCCGGCGCTCCGAAACGAGTTCAACTCCGATTTCTGCACTGAGGCGATTCTCAGCAGGACTTTTTTTGAAATCCGCCAACCCTCATTAAAGGTGCACAGCCGAACGCCGGCTTCAGCACCCGCTCAGTGCGTGAAGCAGATTGTCAATCCCGTGCCTGGGCTCTGTGTATGTGTGTGTCTCGCGCCGCGGCCCGGGCGAGCCGCGCGCCCCGCTCTGATTGAGCGGCGGCCCGTGACGCATGGCTGATTGACAGCCCCGCTTGCTCGCGCCTGCCCTGAGGGGGGCGGCGGCTGGGATGAGTGGCGCCCGGCGGAGGCGACGCCCGCCGTGGCCAGTGCACGCTGTCGGCAGCCGGCCGGGCGTGGCTGCAGCCGAAAGGCGACGCCAAGTCAAATGCCCCCGCTTCCAGTCGGCACTGTAGCGTCCCGCCGCGGGCTTCCACCCAACAGGATCCATCAAAACCGAGAAAAGGAAATAAACGTGGGTGTGATGGAACTGCCAGCCTTTTGCTGCACTGGACAACGACGTGTTTGCCTTCTGAACACTTTGGGCTGCTGATCACCAAAATCACCTTAAAAATTTCCTATCACATTTTTTTAGATGTAGTGGCCCACAACCTGGCTCACAAAATGGCTGGCCAATGTGGTGATCGCGAGGGCCCCATAGGGACCAAAGGCTGTCATCCCGCATGACCTCCTGCACGGCGGGAAACAGTAGGCAATGGCGGGATCGCCGGCCAGTCAGAGGTTGGCACTGCGATTAGGTCGTCAGAGGCAGGAAGTGAATGTAAACAGAGCTGGCAGAGCAATAAATCAGACTTCGATCTGGACTCGACTCTGTGTGTGTGTGTCGTTCTTACTTAACAATTCATATAGCACACACGCCACATTGGTGACCCCAACAGGTCCAACTGGCGGTTGATGATGAACTCTCCATGGGGTCTTGCTAAAGCTGCCACTGTTCTGGACTTTCCAGCCACACATGTGGTTCGAACTTGCTGAGGCCCAGTTCTACTTTCGACAAATCGCTGCCACCGACTCCCGCTACTACTACTATGTAGTGAGCATGCTCAACCAGGGCACAGCAGCGAGCGTCGTCAATTTCCTACAGTAGCCTCCGGAGCAAGGCAAATATGGTACCCTCAAAGAGCTACTAACCCACACTTTCGGATTATCACGGCACAAGTGTGCCACCCATCTGCTGCACTTGGATGGTTTGGGGGACAGGGCCCCATCCACCCTCATGAGCAAGATGTTCACACTCGCTGAGGGACATAAGCTTTGGCTGCTCTTTGAGCAGATTTTCCTGGAGCAGCTGCCAGAGGATATCTGACTCTTGCTCACCAACAAGGACTTTAGTGACACAAGGAAAATCACAGTCCAGACGGATGTGCTCTGGAGAGCAAAGAAAGAAAATACTGCCGCAGTGAAACCGATCGCCAAGCCCTGACCCCAGCCAGCCACAGCAGGCTATATTGTTATTACCACCTATGATGGGGTGTGGGGGTCCATCAATGCTGCCCACCCTGCACATTTCTGGAAAATGCCATGGCCAACCATCATTAATGGCTGTGATGGTTGGCCAACATGACAGCTTCTTCCACATGTGAGACTCTCTCCTCCCCGAAGAATGTTCCTCAAGGACACTGGTACCAAAATAAATGTCCTTAACCCCATGGCCTACGACACACAGAATGCCAAGCTAGCCCAGCACTGAGGGCAGCCAACAGCCCCTCTATATAAACTTTCACCACCCACTTAAGTGGACTTTTACCATCGTGGCTGTGGCCCAACCGCTCCTGGGAGCCGATTTCCTGCATGTCCACTACCTGCTGGTGGTCTTGAAAGGGTGGGGTTTGGGGCATGCCACCCCTGCACATGCTCCCGAAGGCAGCAGGAGGGTGGAGGCCAAGTAGTGATTATCGATGCCTCAATGAGGCCACCACACCTGACAGATAACCCGTGCCCCATATCCAAGACTTTACCACCAACATAAGGGGCATGGGTGTTTTCAAAGATCGATTTAATCAGGGGTTATCATCAAATCCCATTGCATCCCAAGGACATACCCAAAACTGCCATAATCACCTCCTTTGGCCTGTTCAAATTCATGAGGATGCCCTTTGGGTTTAAGAACACTGCTTAGACTTTTCAGCGGCTGATAGACATTGTGGACCGGGACCTCCCATTCACATTCATCTACCTGGATGATATCCTTATTGCCAGCTGCCACCATTCAGAGTAGGACACAATTGACTCTTTGTGGGATCAGATCGACAGGTATGGGGCAAAACCACTGCCCAAGAAGGTGAAGGCAGTTCAGCAGTTCACGAAACTTTGCACCATGAAAGGGCTGCAGGAGTTCACCGGTAATGATTAACTTCTACCATCAATTCGTACTGGCAGCAGCTTGAATCATGCACTCCCTTTCCATGCTCATGGTAGGGAAAAATCAAGACATTGCCGGGATCGGGGAGGCCTTGGAGATGTTCCAGAAGGCGACCAATGCAACCCTTTTGGTTCATCCCAGGCCAGAGGTGCTGACTTCCCTCATGATGGACTCCTCCAGCACAGCAGTCGGAGAAGTCCTCGAACAGCTGATGGACGGGCCATGGCAGCCCCTTGCCTTTTTTAGCATGCACTGCTGGCCACCTGAACTTAAATACAGTGCCTTTGACTGGGAGCTATTGGCGCTGTACCTAGCAGTCAGGCACTTCCAATATTTTCTGGAAGGCAGACAATTCAAGGTCTTCACAGACCACAAAAAACTGACTTTCACTTTCCGCCAAGAGGCACCTTTCCTACATGTCTGAATTCACCATGGACATCCAGCACATCACAAGCGAGCAATGTGGTGGCCAAAGCACTTTCCCATCCCGCCACTGAATCCATCCACACTCTATCCTAGGGCATAGACTATTCAGCCTCAGCCAGGGAACAACATGATGTCACTGAGATCCTGGTGTACAGGACGGCACTTTCTGGGCTGTGGCTGGAGGATGTTGTCATCGTCCTTGGTAAGTCAGTGGACTAAGACCTGCATGCTCTGCCAGGCATCCAAGGTGAAAACTCTCTCCCCAGACCTTTGAGTCAGCATGTTGTAGGTTCACCCACATCCATGTTGACGTCAAGGGGCTATACCAGTTCCTGTGGGGTGAGATAACTCCTCACTATGGATGACTGTTCCACAAGATGGCCAGAGGTGGTCCTGATGGCCGGCATGGCCATGGAGACCTGCGCTAGGGCACTAATCAACATCTGGGTGTCCAGGTTCAGAGTCCTGGAACATCTCACCTCCGACAGGGGTGCGCAGTTTACCTCGGGATTCTGGATGGCACTGGCCAAACTGTTGGGAACCCAACTCTACCATACCACGGCATATCACCCGCTGGCCAAAAGCAGCCCGGATAGCCCAGCTCAAGAAGCCCAAATGGGTGGATGAACTGCTTTGGGTCCACCTGGGGATATGCACTGCATCAAAAGAGGATCTTAATGCCTTCACGGCAGAAATAGTCTACAGCGCACCTTTGGTAATCCCAGGGGAGTTATTGGCCTCTGCCAGGGATCCGGAAACCCCCACAGTGGCACTGAAACAGCTGAGGGAACAACTCGGTACCCTAGCCCCTCTACAGCCCCCGCCACACAACCAGCCCAAATCCTTCATCCCCAAAGACTTACACACCTGTGAATATGTTTTTGTGTGAAGGGGAGCACACCAGGCACTCCTCCAACAGCCATATGAGGGGCTGTACAGAGTCGACAGGCATAATGGATTGACATTTGGATTGGACATTGCCAGCTAAGAGGAAATATTGGCCCTTGACCGCCTGAAACTGGGCCACGTAGACATTAGCCAGCCAGTTGAGACTCAACCCCCGCAACACGGAGGTAGGCCAACCAAAGTGACAGCAGACACTCCAATTGCCGTTTCTGGTGGGGGGGTTCGTGTAGCAGCTAATGAACCAAGTCATGATCCAGATACAATGACGTCACTCCTGCCGTCAGAGGCAGAGAGTGAATATAAACAGAACTGGAAGAACAATAAATCAGTCTTCGACCACAACTCCACTGTGAGTGTGTGTCATTCTTATTCCACACTTCACGTAGCGCACACGCTACAATAATCTATTTTTTGCAATTTCCTGTCATATTTCAAGTCTACTTCGTGTACAAAATCATGAAGGCCAACATGTCATTGAAAATTAATTTTTTTTGCTTTCGCGGTTGGACTCCTTCCCTGCTGATATTGGTGCAGGCAGTGATGAACATGGTGAAAGATTTCCCCAAGACATTCCAAAGTGTTATCAAGGCAACTGGAATCAATCAGTGCTGGCCGACTGTTGTTGGATACTGGCATGAGAGGCATCAGATGCTGAGAAAATCAGCACCAAAACATTTTTAGGTCAGCATCTTAAGTGATTAAACATGCAAATTCAATAAAAGTTCAATTTTTTTCCAATTTTAAGCTTCAAGATTCAATTTATTGTCATGCAACAAAAACAGTGTCATATTGCATGAAATTGCCTTCTGTCTGCTATAAGGCAGACATATTCACCATTGGCAGAAATTTCCTGAAGCGGCTCTTACGATTTAAACAAAACCCATTTCTACATGTCTTATACACTCTACAGATATACTTTAAAGGATCTGATGCTTTAAGGATCTTCAGAGAGTAATGAAACAAATTGAACCTATATCCCAGATTGTATTGAAGTATTGATACAGTTGACTTGACAGCTCAACAAGTCATTTATTACTAACATCACAGCTCAGCCGTAACCATCCCCTGCAGACTGGCATTCAAACAATGCTTCCCCTTGACATGACTTTATCCACTGCATTCATAAAAAATGAGTCATACATCTTGGGATCTTATGCAATAATGTAAAGGTTAAATGTCACCTATTCCTGTTACTTGTTGCTCATCATTTAGGGTTTTTATGAAGGTTGTTTGTCGTCAAAACCCAAGGACATTAAGGATGGTCAATGGATGCTATCGACAAATTAACAAGGATAATTTTTTACTATATTCTTTTTACTTTGGAATTTTTGAGTTTAGAATACATCCAGAACTGGCATGGGTATTAGTACTGATTAACTCCCGTCCAAAGAAAGAAAATAAGCTTTTTCCTGTTTTGTAATTTAGCAAAGGACATTCCACAAAATATTCTCTTTCCACCTCTCCACAATTATACTCACTTTTATTATGTCGGCAATGTGGCAGCTACATCGAGCAAACTGTTGACCAGAGCACTAGTCTATGAATTAGATAATTCCATGGGATATTTATCAGCTGGAGTGGTACGTTTAGCGTAACGTTGTTTAAACGCAAGTGACCAGGGTTTGAATCCCGCACCGTCTGTAAGGAGTTTGTACGTTTTCCCTGTGTTATTGTGCGTTTCCTTCAGGTGCTCCAGTTTCCTCTCACCTTTCAAAATGTTCTGAGGTGGGAGGTTAATTAGCTGTAATTGGACAGCATGAGTACATGGGCCAGAAGGGCCCATTATATAAAAATATATATGCCGGTTTTCTCTGTATCGCCCTATGTGCTCTGTCCAATTCCAATCCTTCTGGAAAAGCGTCTTTTCCCAACACCTCTGGTATCCATTTCTGAAAAAGCTTCACCAAATCTGTACCTTCAATATCTTCTAGCAAACCCACTATTTTAACATTATTACATCTACCTTGATTTTCCAACGAATCAATCTTCTTCAAAAATTCATGCTTTTGAAGATTCCAATCCGTAAGGCAGTGTTCAAAATAATCCATTCTTTCAGTATATCGATCTACAGTATCAGAACAGTCATGAAACGCTCGTTTAATGTCTTTAAATTCATCCTGCACCACATCCACTGCTCTCAAACATTTAACAACATCTTGTTTAATTAATTACTCCTCTCAATTCAGTCAATTGAAGCTTATTTTCTTTAAATACCTGTGTGTCCTGAATTGCCATATTATTTATCCGTCGCATATCCTTCTTTGTCTCTTTCAGAGAAGAAGTGTCCTCCTCCACTTGTACTGTTTGAAAAGTTTGAAAGTAGGTGATTTAATTCTTGAAGCTTTTTTAGATTTTTGAGGCCTACCTTGAAGAATTCTGGCTGCACATAGTATTGCTGATGTTTCCTCTTCTGCTTCTTCAATTGACTCTTCTTCCTCTTCTTCTTCAGACTCCAGGACCACAACCTCATCCCAGGCTACCCGACTTTGGATGTGCATCCCCTCCTAGGTAAGTCCAAATCGATTGGCCCATCGGGGGAGAGACATCCCAACAGCCTGGGCCCGATCGGGGGTAGCGTGCATGCGCGACTCTTCGCGCATAATCAGATTGGGAAGGGCTTCATTACACAGGCCCTCTGCCTCAGCAGTCGGACTTGGCACGTCGCCAGCTAGCCTGACATGCTCGCGACAGATTGTGCCTTCTTAGGCAATCATCTAAGAATTGCTTGGTTTGGAATAGTAGCAAGAGGGTCAAAAGAATCCAGACAATATGTCTGGGGTAGCTGGATTAATGACTGTTGATCTTTTATACAGCTTTAGAGGTTAAAGAACAATGCACAGTACTGGATAACAGCTATCAAATCTATCCACTTTGTGTAACTGTCATGGCCTTAGGTTCTGTGAATTATTGGTAAAGTATTTAATTAATAGATTAGTCAAGAAAGACTAATAATAAAGTTGTACAGCACAGAAAGAGGTCCTTTTCCCTGAACATCCCAGGTAACCAGATTTACTTGTATTTGGCCCTTATTCTTCTATTCCTTCCTGGTCAATTGTCCTCCCGAAATGCATTTTAAATGTTGTGTTTTTATCTGCCTCTACCACCTCCTTTGGCATCTTGTTCCATGTACACACCAACCTCTGGGTATAAAATTTCCCTCTCAGATCTCCCCCTATCAACCTATCCTTTATACTCCCTTACCCTGGGGAAACAATTGTTCCCATCTACCCTATACATTGATAATGTCAGCCCTCAGCCGAACCAATATCTTGGACAGCTGCAACATGATGTTCCAACTTTTATACTCAGTGCTCCCACCTATGGAGCATCCTTCACTGGTCTTTTCATTTTGTTCATTATTTTCTCAACCACTGAAGTAAGACTCAACAATATTTCATTTGCTCATTTATTCCTCCTGCCTTTCTTGAAAATGAAAAAAAAGAGCAACCCTCCAGTCTGTGGGTGCTTCTCCCATAACTAAAGATTATACAAAAATTTCTGTTGAAACCTCAGTAAGTTCCTTACTTGCTTCCTATAACACCTTGGGATAGATTTCATTAAGCTCTGAAATGCATTGATATCTCTTATACCTTTCCTGGTACATGCATGTTTCAAACTAGCAGCATACATCTCCCCTAACTCTCCATTACCCATCCTTTTACCTGGTAGACATGGTTGCAAAGTATTCATTCAGAACTGGAAGAACTGGAAGAACCTATATCCCTTGGTTCCCATAAAGATTTTCCTTTTGATTCCTGAGGAACCCATTCTTTCACTGACCTTGAAGTACTCGTTCTTTTTCCTGTTGAAATTTTCCATTTTCTTTGTTAACCAGGTTCCCTGGTTCTACCATCTTTTACTTCTTGCATGGACATGCTGACTGTGAACTCTTACAGTTTCACTTTTAACTTCCTACAAGTAGGAAGTTTATTTTCCCCCAGCTTGCTGCTTCCAAACTATTTCTGCCAGGGCCTGTCCCACATTATTGAAGTTAGCCCTTCCTCTATTTAAAACCTAAACTCCCGGCACAATCTTTTCCTTTTCTACAACCACCTTGCAGCTGACCAAATTGTGGTCACTGTTTGCAAAGGGATCCTTCACAGACACTTTCACCACTTGCCAATCCTCAATTAAAATATACTGCTTTGAAATTCCTTTTTCAATGGTTGAACAAATTCCGCTCCATTGAAGCATCCCACTCAATAATGGGGAAGTTAAAATCACCCACTACCATAACCATTATAATCAGATAAACATCATACAGATGGTTTGTGATAAATGCTAAGCAATGGTTTTCAAATTGCACCTCCTCCCCCCCAAATCATATTCTACCTTAAGCAATCCCTATGCCACAAGAGCTCTGTGATTAGTAAGGGATTACTTAAGGTGGTATTGACCTCACTGTCAAAAGACAAAGGAGGAAAAACCCAACCCCAACCAACCAATTTTCCCTTGCATCCGCTGCAACCGTGTCTGCCTGTCCCACATCGGACTTGTTAGCCACAAACGAGCCTGCAGCTGACGTGGACATTACCCCTCCATAAATCTTCGTCCGCGAAGCCAAGCCAAAGAAGAGATTTGGGTGGAAAGAAAAAAATTTGAATTTGAAAAAAAAAACACTGTTTGAATTGTAGTTAATTGACTTGTTATGTGCACGGTTTCAGAACTCCAAAGGAAATGGGCCAATGACAATTTTTTCTAAAGCAAAATATTTCAGGAACAATTGGGTCTAGAGCAGTGGTTCTCAACCTTCCCTTCCCACTCACATCCCACCTTAAGCAATCCCTTATTAATCACTGAGCACTTATGGCACAGGGATTGCTTAAGGTGGAACGTGAGTTTTTGGGGCAGTTTGAAAACCACTGCGTGACCTAAGCAGAAAAGCAGCAGTGTAAATATTGTAATGCTATAATCGAACTCCAATTTGTTTTCCCACATCATTCAAGTTATAAAGATTCCCATTAACACACCATCTTAGTATCAGGCAACATCTGGTGGTGAAAGTAGGCAAAAGTCTTTCAAAAGGAATGTGAAACTTTCCAGATTCACAAGATCCGTTGGCTTGCATAATTATAGTTTTGTTGACAATTTAATCATGTACCATATATTATAGGGAAGTTCCACAGAAGCCAGCTGAGGAATAATTTTTTTAAAAATGAAGAGTTATTTAGCAAACAAAATGGGTCCTGAATTAAACCTGATTAAACAGAGCATTCCAGTGGTGATTGGACAATTCTAATAATCATCAAATAATTCCTGTTTAGCAAGCTGATCAGTATGGCAGGAATTAAATAATACCAAAGGCGATTGCTCATCTGAAGAGCCTCATCCCACTTTAAAAGCATTTGTTAAATACCAGAAACTGAATATTTCTAAAGAACCTATGATTGTTCAAATGGCTAGAACATTACTGCTGATACCTATCAACCCTCTCAACCACCTTAAGTAATCCCTCTGCCAATAGGTGCTCTGTGATTAGTAAGGGATTGCTTTAAGTGGGATGTGGGTGGAAAGAAAATGTTTGAAAACCACTGTTTTAATCGTACCTCATTGACTCGTTATGTGCACGGTTTCATATCTCCAAAGGAAATGGGACAATGACAATTTTTCTCAAGCAAAATACTTCAGTAACAATTGGGTCTAGAGCTGCAATTCTCAAACTTCCCTTCTCACTCACATCCCACCTGAAGCAATCCCTTACTAATCACAGAGCACCGATGGCATAGGGATTACTTCAGGTGGGATGTGAGTGGAAAGAAAAAGTTTGAAAACCACTGGTTTAAAACCAATTTAAAAAATAATATCGTATAATTTAGTTCAGTTTTATTTAGTGTGGAGCTGACATTGCACAATTTCAGGCAGAAGAATCAGAGAGGAGTTTTCTCACCTCTCTCCCCACCAATCGTCCCCTTGACATTTACCCCTGTATAGGAGATACTCCACTTGCACACACATGTCCTCTTTCACCACCATTTGGGCCCCCAAACAATCCTTCCAAGTAAAGTAACATTGCACTTATATATCTACAGGGATCATCTATTGCATCCGGTGCTCCGGTTGTGGTCTCCTCTACATCAGAGAGACTGGGAGATCGCTTTGATGAGCACCTCAGCTCTCTCTGCTGCAATAGCGTGGATCTCCCAGTGGCCATTCATTTCAATTTTCCATCCCATTCCCTTGCTGACATGTCTGTCCATAGTCTTAGACTATGTTCAGACTACTTGTAAATAGGAGCAAATACCCCTCATCTTCCTTCTGTCTGGGCACCCTCCAACTGGATGGCATTAATGTTGACTTCTCTGATTTCTGTTAAACACTCCCACCATTCTTCTTCCTCATCGCCTTTCCCCCAGCTCTGTCTCTCTCTCTTCCCTTTTCCCCAGTCTCCTTTCACAGAACCAAAATCAATTCTCATCTCTCCTCCTCTCATGTGCAATTAACACCTTTTGTTGATCTGGACTCCTCTCCCTCCCATTCTTCAGACTTTATTCTGACACTATCCTGTTCCTTACTTATTCCTTGAAGAAGGGCTTAGGCCCGAAATGTCAGTTATATACCTTTACGACCTATGGACACAAAATTCCTCCAAAATTTCCGTGTGCTTTTACTATGCTCACAGCATCTACAGATTTTCGTGTTTCGGCATCTTGTTGGCTTATGAAGCTAAAACCCTACATGATGCTGCAAAACTAAACTCTATCTGTGTCTCAGTTCTAATAATTTCCATACCCAACTGGACCTTTGTGGTAAACATGACAATCTGAAAAAGATTATTCATCATTTTTTACAATGAGGTGCCAAATATTGACCATGAAAAGAGGACACATACTTTAATCTGATGTGATTAAAGTATGGGTAAAGTGGCCTGATTCGAGGTGCAAGGCTATTTCTTATTGCAATCTATTTCATTTCGACTTTGTTTTACAGGTACTTTTAAGAGATAGATTTTGTTTGCATCTATTCTATTAACATGAAAATTTTTCAACAGAGGTTTTCCTGCCTCTTCTCTTATTGCTTTTGAGACCATGGTTACTCGCACCATTCTTCTTCCTTATCGCCTTTTCCCCAGCTCTGTCTCTCTCTCTTCCCTATGCAAGTAAGTCCACAGCCAGAGGTAGCTACGGAGATGCTCAGCACAGGCCAAAGCTGCAGCCCGGAAGCTGGCATCACTTCTGCCCTGCTGGGGCGCTGAGGACTCTGGGGCCGGACAGGTCTTTTAAGGGCATGATTTTAAACCTGGAGCTCTGCAAGTCGCAGTGCGTTCCTTTCGGTTTAGCAGCTTACCAGCCACAAAGTCACATTTTCCTTGATAACTCAATTAGAAAACTTATTTTCACAGCAGAGAATGCTGCAGTCTCACCCATGATCTTTGCTAAACTTCTGGGAGTTCCTGTGGAGATAAGGTCCCATTTGCCCAGGAAAGATGTCTTACATTAAAGTCTACAATTGTGCTGAATGGGATAGTCTCAGAGGAGTTGTGGCAGCTCAAATCTTGTCATCTATAACGTGACATTAGTAGCAGTGGAAATGTACCCCACCACCACCTGCAGCCTCAAGGTTCAGCATATCCCTCACTCCACTGTTCTCGATCTAAAGCGGAATTATCCTTCAATGAGGAGTTTAAAAGAACATGTTGAGAGTAGGAATGACCACGTTTAAGTTAATTATCATCTGACTATACATATATAACCACACAAAACAGCATGTGTCTGGACCATGGCGTGTAATGCAGGGAAGTTTTGTCATTGGATGAAAACATTTCATGATTACTTACATTTGATGCACTGACTAACCCCATTCCCCCATTAATTTTCCCGAATCCTATTTTGCCAACACTCCCATTGATTCCATCAACAGTGATCAATTAAACTACTGCCTGCATGCCCTGTGGGATGTGGGAGCAAACAGGATCATCCCAAAGGTGACGGAGAAGATGTTGACACTCAATCGTAACTTTGCCACTTGGATAG
The DNA here is from genome assembly GCF_036971445.1 of Narcine bancroftii. Lineage (NCBI taxonomy): Eukaryota > Metazoa > Chordata > Chondrichthyes > Torpediniformes > Narcinidae > Narcine > Narcine bancroftii. The sequence goes on along the minus strand of NC_091470.1, from coordinate 88,557,276 downwards.
CTCTGATGTAATTACCATAGGCTCATTGAGTTAGATAGTTTCCTTCTGCTCTGGAATGTCCAACATTACATTCTTTTCAGCAAAACTATTGTTAAATGAAGTCATGCAAATTTGATCCATGTGACAAGTATATCTGGATCCTTTAAGTAAACAACTAATTTGAAAATACTGATGCCAATCACTTAAAAGGAGTAGATTAAACCTGAAACAATTTTTCAAGGTATGGTTGAATATGTTTATATTCAGCATTGTGAAGAGTAAATTAAGAACAGATTATTTTTACTAAAAATAAACTTTATTCACAATAAATTATTTACAAAAAAAGAACACCGTTCAAAGTATTTTCACATTCTTAGTGTCATATCCATACATTTCCATCTCTGTACATTATTACATTTGTTCTCTCTTTAACACCATTACCGCCCCCCCCCTTTCCCCCGAGTTTGAGGGGCTTCCCCTTGGTCTCAGCCCATCAATGCCCGGTAAAGGATGGACTCTAGACAGTGATCCTTCACAACTGTGTCCTAACATTGGCTGCACCCAAGCCTCAACGTGTCCCTCAGCACGTACTCCTGCAGCAAGGAATGTGCCAGTCAGCAGCATTCCTTCACCGACATCTCACTGTGAGGGAAGACCAACGGGTTTCAAGCAGACCAAAGGGCGGTTCTCACTGAGTTGATGATCTTCCAGCAAATCTGGACACCTAACTCTGTGCATCCCCAGGAACAGCCCGTTAATCAGAGAGTTCTCTGTCACACTGCTGCTAGGGATGAACTGTGACAAGGACCCTTGCATCCTTCTCCACACACTCTGAGCAAATTTGCATTCTGCAAAGAGGTGAGTGATCTGCAGTCATCTCAGGGACAGCATGGTTGTGGGTGATATTTTTGTGCTACAGGAAGGATCTGACCAGGTGGGTTCCACTCACCACAACCAGGCCAAGTCCTGGTCTTTATTTGTGAGCATTCCGTCAGATGACCTACCCCACAGATTCCATCAGGTTCTCATCACTCAGTGTCTGCTGGACATTCCATGCTGACCACTGCCTGATGGACTTGTGGTCAAAGATGCTTGTCAAGAAAACCTATTCCACAAAGGATAAATAATGCGGAACAGACTAGCCGACTGGGACATTGTGCAGCCCCTTCCTTCACAATACCTGGAATAGGTAGAACATCAGTGTATAGCGGCACTTGGAGCCCTCATACTTTGGTTCCACGCACAGCCTGATGCAGCCAAGCATGAAGGGGTTCATCAGGATGAGCGCCACTTTGGATATGCCCTCAGCAGAGCGGTTGGGGCAATTCTATTACAGCACCAGTATTCTGGGTTCGAATCCTCTGCTGTCTGTAAGGAGTTTGTACATTCTTCCCATGACCTCGTTTCTTCCGGGCGCTCTGAATTCCTTCCACCCTCCAAAACCAGATGAGGTTTGTAAGTTAATTGGTGTATTTGGGCAGCATGGTCTTCGGGCCGGAAAGTCCTGTTACTGTGCTGTATCTCTAAAATTTAAAAAAAATTTAAAAAATGAGCATCATGGAAAAATATTTGGTTGAAACAGTGGGTTATGTGAACACATGTGCCGTCTTCTGAATACATTTTCTTTCATAGCTTGCCAGTAGAATTGACATCACCTTTGTTAATTTTACTTGAAATAATTCACCACAATTTTATTTCAAACGTGCGTGTGGTGTGTGTGTGTGTGTGTGTGTGTGTGTGTGTGTGTGTGTGTGTGTGTGTGTGTGTGCGTGCGGTGTGTGTGTGTGTGTAAAATATAGCTTAGAAATTACACACACCCCTGTCTCTTGAGGACATTTAACATGTTGGTATACAATTCCTCAGAACTGGTTGATGGCTTCACAAAAGTAACCAACAAAATAGCAACAAATGAATATGCTAAGCTTATGTCTGCAAATAATTGATTGCAATAATATTTAGGATTCTGGATTCCTTTATTTCCTTATATATTCTACATTGCTTATTAAGTATTTTTGTCATTTGGAGTCTTGTCAAGTGGGGCTACTTCAACTTGCACTGGGATCATGTGTGAACTGACACACACTGAGGTCAAGCAAGCTTGTGTCATGACATCAAATTGTCCTCTCAACGATCCTCACTATTTCATGTGACTTCTATCAGGGATTCCCATGGGAGTTAAAGTATAGAATGAGTGGGAAAGCATTCAGATTCCAATACTTCTAGTCTAGAACCAAATTCAGTCCAATCTCAGTCTCAGTATGGTACATTTTTGAATGGTGGGAGGAAACAGGAGCCCTCTGGGAAAGCCCACGCAGACATGGAGAGAACGTACAAACTCCTTACAGACAGCGTGGAATTCGAACCCCAGTCCTGATCGTTGGCACTGTAAAAGCGTTGCGCTAACCGCTACAGCAACCGTACAGCTATAGAAGAAGCTTGTAATATTGTGTACAGTTCTGGTCACATCACACTGTGGGAAGGATATGGATGCTATAGAGGAGATTTACAATGATGCTGCCTAGACTGGAAAGCATGTCTTAAGAGGATAGGTTGAGTGATCTTGATATTTTCTCCTTGCAGCAATGAGTATGAGTGGTATTCTGCTAGAGGAATACAAGATGATGAGAGTCATTAATCATGTTGATGGTCAGAAGCCTTTTTTTCCAGGGCTGAAATGGCTAACATGAGTGGGCATAGATTTAAGGTGCCTGGGAATAAGTATGGGGGATGGGTGTAAGAGTAGGTTTTTCATACAGGGAATGGTGGGTGTCAACTACAGTGGTGTAGGCAGCTACAATGGGATCTTTTAAGAGACTATTAGATAGGTTGATGGCATTGACAAAAATGGCAGGTTATACAGTAGGGACATTTTAGGCAGTAGATGAGGTTAATAGGTTGGCACAACACTAGGGGCCAAAGGGCCTGTGCTGTAGATTTATATGTTCTACTGTATGTACCAGGTGTTGACAGTCAGACACTGAGCACCAAACAATTGTTGATTCCTTCACTGAAGTACATGAATGCTGAGTATATAGAACATCAAAACCCTTTACCAACTTGCCACTGCCACACAACACTGCCCCAACTATCAAGTTCTATGACATGTCGTTCATCAGTGCTGATCACTTTCCAGTCCTGGATGAAAACCACCAACCCTTAAGGGACGGAGCGCAGCATGACCACAACCCCCATTAAACTGAATGGGTCTCTGAAATCTTGCATGGGGCTCGCTCTGGTGCAAAGTTTAAGAGAAGATGTCGTACATCGGGGTCGGGACATGTTACAAGATTCACTGCCGGTCCACTTTAATACTTTCATTGGGATCTGACCAAAGAATGGCATTCACGTTGGGGCCTTGATACCCACTGAGGGAGGGCAGAAAGTCCATCTGTATCATTATATTGGTCAGATGCCATCAAAGGTGCAATATGAAACTTTGATTGTTGAATCATTTCATTGGATTGAGCAATCGAAATTGGAAAAGAGACCTGGAATAAGTTTACTTGAAGCATTGACCATGATGATAGAGACTTTACAAAGAAGGGCCAGGCAACACATTCTCTTTGGCATGAACAACAAATAAGTGAGGATCAGAAATAATAAAGTAACCATTAAAAAGGGGAAGCAGTATTATTAGATGTAGTTGCCTTAGAAAGGGTGTGAAGTAGATTTACCAGGATGTTGCCTGGATTGGAGAGCATGACTTATGAAGCAAGGTTGAGAGACCTAGGGCTTTTCTCTTTGGAGTGACAAAGGTTAGAAGTGACTTTATAGAGCTACAGGATTATGAGGGGTTGAGAGAGGGTGGACAGCCAGCACCTTTTTCCAGGGGTGACAATACCAAATACCAGAGGGCATTGGTTTAAAGTGAGTGGAGGAAAGTTTAGGGGAGATGTCAGAAGAAAGTTTTTTACATTTAGAGTGGTGGGAGCCTGGAATGCATTGTGGGGAGGGGGGGGGGGTTGTAGTGGAGGCTGGTATAATAGGGACATTCAAAAAGAAGATGCTTGGATAGGTACATGGATGTAAGGAAAATAAAGGGCCATGGGTGTGAGGTAGGGAAAAATTATATTGTTGTGGAATAGATTTACATAGGCTGGTACAACATCGTAGGCCAAATGATTTTACAGGATCAGAAGCAGACAAGTGGTATATTTTCTCAGGACAAATCTTTAATATGGATGATATAAGGAAGCAAAAAAAGAACCATTTTTGTCAAGTAAACAGATTGAAAGGTACAGGGAAAAGTCAAGTATCCACAATCTCCATCAGAACCGGAGCAACATAGGGCTGCATTCTTAGCCCCCTGCACTACTCACTTTGCACTTATGATGACAATAACATCATCCACAAATTTGCTGACGATACCACTGTAGTGGGTTGTATAAAAATGGGCAATGAGTCAGCATCCAGGAGGGAGACTGAAAACTTGACTGAATGATGGTACTGACAACAACTTCCCACTCAATGTCACCAAATCTAAGGAGCTGATTGTTGACTTCAGGATGGGAAAACCAGAGGTGTACAATCCAGTGATCATTGGGGGATCAGAGGTGGAGGGGGTAAGCATAAGTTCTTGGGAGTCCCTATCTCGGAGGATTTTTCCTAGACCCAACACATCCATGGCATCATGAAGAAAGCACATCAGGACCTCTACTTCCTCAGGAGTTTGCAGAGGTTTGATCAGAAACCCTGTTTGATCAGAAACCTACAGATGTGTGGTGGAAAGTTTGCTGACTGGCTGCATACACCAATACCCCTGAGCGTAAAGCCTTCCAAAAGGTAGTGGACACAGCTCAGAGGCAAAACCCTCCCAATCATGGAGAAAATCTAGATAGAACACTGCCATCAGAGAGCAGCAGCAATCATCAAAGATCCACACATCCACTATTCTCATTGTTGCCATCAAGAAAGAAGTATAGATGCCACAAGCCACACACCACCAAGTTTAGGAACAGCTGCTACCCCTTCACCATCAGACAAACACCATCAAAGATTCATTTATTTCCACATTATTTATTATTGAATATTTATTTTCTGTGTTGCACAGTTTGTTTGCACTTCCTTCTTGTTTACGTTTCTCTCTTTTGCAGTCAACTCTGTACTGAACTAGTATGAAATAACCATATAACAAGTACAGCATAGAAACAGGCCAATTTAGCCTTTCTAGTCCATGCCGAACACTTTCTTCCACTTAACCCCACTGACCTACATTCAACCAGTAACCCTCCATTCCTTTCCCATCCATATACATATCTAACTTCTCCTTAAATGCTAATATTGAGCCTGTCTCTTCCACATTGTCTGGAAACTTGTTCCACACACCCTGAGTAAAGAAATCCCCCCCCCCTTGTGTTTCCTTTAAACTTTTGCCCCCTAGCTTTCTTGAGTGTAGTGAACTGGAATTCACTGTTCAGATGATTGGCTTCTCCAATGGCTCCACCCTCACCTACCTTTGGTTTTCCTGCTTACTTCAGATTCACCTGAGGACTATTGTATCTACCGGCCATTGATTGTAAGCTATTAAAAGTGCGTTTGACCTCCTCACTTGTCTCTAAGGGTAACCAGTTGCGTTACAATTTTAATAACTTAACTTTGAAGCAGGATGGAAGCCCTGTTGTAGCCAGGCATGCTCAAGGATGACCCTCTGTCCCCTGAGGCCCCGGAGGAATTCACCTGCTGGGTGGAGTGCTTCCAGTCCTACCTGATGGCTACACAAGACAACTTCAACTCCAATAGTCTACGGAGATCAGCCCTTCTCTCTCAAGTCGGACCCAAAGGGTATGCTGTCATCAGAAACTGTGCCACTTACGAGTCTGCTATAGAAGGATTGAGGGCCCTCTACCTTAGGCCTCAGAACGATATGCTGGTGAGGCACCGGCTCTCTCAATGTCAGCAGCATCCGGGTGAGTCACTGGACTATTATGTTCTTCATTTTGTGGGCCCTGACTAGAAAATGCCACTACGAAGTATCTACGGCCTGGGTGAGAGAGGAGGAACAAATCCAGGACACCCTCATGGCAGGAGAGAGGTCAAGATACATGAGGCAGCGACTGCTAGAGTTGGGGAAGAAAGACGGCCAGTACCCTGAAGCTGGTGAAAGCACTCGAACAGGCTCAACTGGGAGCTGACAACCTCACGGGCGAAAGCGGCACCTTTTCAGAGGACCAGGTCAGTGGGACATCAGTGACCCCCGCAGCCCCAGCACTGACTGCTGTGGCCACGTGTGACCGGGGATGCTACTTCTGTAGACAAGCACAGCACCCCCGTGCCTGATACTCCTCGAAGGATGCCATGTGCTCAGGATGCAGTAAATGAAGACAGTGGGTGAAGGTTTGCAGAGCTAAGGGGAACCAAAAGAGGGTGACCGTGTGTGTGACCCCCAAATCATTGGTCGACCCGTGGACCTGAAGTGCCAGCCTCAGCCTCTCTGTGCTGCTTGCCACCGGAATCCTGCTGCGCCTCATGGTGGGACCCGCCACCGGAAGTGAAGCATTGTAGGAAGCCACGGTGGCCATCTTGCCGCACCTCGAGGTCGACAAGATGGAGGGTGGCCATCTTCTTGCCTCATGGTTGACGCCATCTTGTCTGCCCGCGGGCCAAGAGGAGAGAGTCGACTTTGGCATGGGGAGCAACAGGGTTTCTGGAGCACTGGCATCGGTCATCCTGGATCAGACAAAACCTCACCAATTGAATAATTCAACGATGGAGGTGAAGGTAAACGGACACTTGACTGATTGCTTAGTAGATACTAGCTCCACTGAGAGATTTATAAACTCTGCAACAGCTCTGCAGTACAAATTAAGAGTGTACCTGATGGACTATCGTATTTTCTTAGCTTTGCACTCACACTCCGTGATGATCCAGGGGTATTGTATAGTACATCTAACTGTAAAAGGGGGGAGTTTTGTAAGTTCCGATTGTATGTACTGAAGGATTAGTGTGGGCCTGGATTTCCCATGTCACCTTAAAAGTGTGACCATGGAGTACTCTGGCCCATTTCCTCCAATCACGGTACAAAATGGAGGGCCCCAAAAGTGGAAGCACATGCAGTCTATCCACCCTAAATATTGATATTCCCCCCCCCTCCCCCACTGTTTCCGAACCTGACTCCCAATTGCAAACCAATAGCCACAAAGAGTAGGTGATACAGTGTGGGGGATCAGGAATTTATTAAAGCCAAGACACAGCAGCTACTCAAAGAAGATATAATTGAGCCTAGTGTTACAAGCCCAGAGGACCCCAAAAGCCCAACAGTAATAGAAATTCACCAAGATAAATGGTTACTTAAACAAAAGTTGCTTTTAATTTTCTTTAAATATAAAACCAGGATCAAACTTTAACTTATTACTATTAACTTAACTTAACCCTGCCATGATCTGTAAAATGGCGGTGCTGGCTCGACGGGCCGAAGGGCCTACTCCAGCTCCTATTGTCTATTAACCCCCTTCTAATTCTAAGCGCACCTGTATGTAATGTGTAAATGTTCAGGAAAGTTCTTTGCTTTAATAGGCCTGTCATTCACTCCTCCAAGTTCCGGTATCAGGCAATCCTTATACTGTGCACAAAATTTAACATTTATGAATTTTCACCAGGCTCTGGTGCTTAAAGTTAAATGGTTACAGCTCAGGAAGGTTCTAGTTGGTTTCAGAGAGATATTCATTGCTCATTGGACACACACAAACTGATTTCCCACGATCAGTACTTCAGTGTCTTGCCAAAGAAACTTGCCCCATTGTGTGTTTTCCAAAAGATAACCTCTTCTTCCAGGTCTTCACAGACTTCATCCAGTTTCCTTTATTTCAAGAGAAACACTCCAGCCAGTCATTTCCTCTTGTAAGGGCTACAAGGGTTTTCCACAGGCTGAACTCAGAACTCACAACCCATCTTCAAAATGGGGATTTTCCACAAGTTTGCCAGCTTGTCAGGTTCCAGTCCCAACTGCAGCTGCTGAACTGAATTCTCTCTCTCTCTCTCTTTCGCTCTCTCTCTCTCTCTCGCTCTCGCTCTTGCTCTCGCTCTCGCTCTCGCTCTCGCTCTCGCTCTCTCTCTCTTACATTTACACCTACTTTTGAAATTCTCTCCAAAGCAGTTCCATTGTCTTTCACAAAGCCACTTGTGCCTCAATGTCTGCCCTGAGCAAAGCTCTTGTGAAGTTTAAGTAACATTTTCTGAAGTTACCTACACTTAACTCACACAATCTATCTCTTTTAAAGACATATTTATATATTATATAAAATATAATATAACCCATAATATGAGCACCAGCCCATGGAGAGCCCCGGTGGTAGTTCTGAAAGGCCAAGAGAAATCCAGGTTAATGATTGACTATAGCTAAACAATTTATAATTTTATACTCCTGGATGCATACTCCCTCCATTGAATTTTGGACATGGTAAACAAAATTGCGCACTACTGGGTCTTTTCCACCATCGACCTGAAAGCTGCATACCGATCCATCCTGAGGACTACCCCTACACAGCATTTGAGGCAGATTGGCGGCTTTTTCAATTCTGGAGGGACCCTTTTGACATCACTAATGGGGTCTTGGTCTTCCAGAGACACATGGACAAATCGATTGATGAATATAGGTTGAAGGCCACCTTCTCTTATCTCAACAACGGCAACCTTCAGTAATTTCCCTACACAGCCAAGGCCCTGAATCTTGCGTACAATTCCAGTAAGTGCATGTTCTGAACTAAACATCTGGCAATTCTGAGCTATGTGGTGGAGAATAGCGTCATTGGCCCTGATCTCGATCGAATGCGCCCTCTGTTAGATCTCCTGATCCTGAAGACCATGAAGGCCTTAAGGAAGTGCCTGGGCTTCTTCTCTTACTAGGCAGATGAAGTCTGTCCTCTCTTAAAATCCACCTCCTTCCCATTATCGGCCAAACCCCAGGTGTCTTTTGATGAAATATGGAGTGACAATGCAAAGGCCACGATGCATGCGGTGGATGAGAATGCACCCTTCCAGGTGGAAATCAATGCCTCTGATGTAGCTGTGGCTGCTACCCTTAACCAGGTGGACAGGCTGGTTGCCTTTTTTTCCCCACACCCTACAAGGCCACGAGGTTCAGAACCCATCTGTGGAGAAAAAGGCTCAAGGCATTTTAGAGGCCATCAGGCACTGGAGGCATTACTTGGGGCAGAATATTTACACTGCTCATCGACCAGCGATCAGTGACATTCATGTTTAACAATGCAAAAAGGGGCAAAATAAAGAATGATAAGATCACCAGGTGGAGGATCAAACTCTCCACCTATAATTATGACAACACACAGGCCAAGTAGTCTCAATGAATCTCCAGATGCCGTCAAGAGGAAGCTGTGCCTCTGCACAGTTGTCGTCACTGCACGAGGAGTTTTGCCACCTGGGCATCACTCGCATGGCTCATTTTGTCAAGGCACGCAACCTACCCTACTCCATTGAGGATATCAGGGAAATGACCAGGTCCTGCCAGGTCTGTGCAGAGACCCCACTCTCTCTCTCCCCCCCCTCTCTCTCTCCTCCCTCTCTCTCTCTTCCCCCTCTCTCTCTGCTACTTCCACTGCCCCAACAAAGCGCATCTGATAAAGGCATTCCGCTCCTTCGAATGATTCAAGGTTGATTTCAAGGGACCCCTCCCTTCCACCAATGGAAACGAGTACTTAACATTCTCGACGAGTATTCACATTTTCCATTCACCATCCCCTGCCCTGACATGACCACCACCACAGTCATCAAGGCCTTGCACTCTATTTTCGCTCTGTTTGAGTATCCCAGCTATATCCATAGTGTCCAGGGCTCATCATTTATGAGTGAAGAGCTACACCAGTACCAGCTTGAAAGGGGCATTGCCTCCAGCAGGACGACTAGCTACAAACCCCAGGGGAATGGACAAGTTGAAAAAGAGAATGTGACTGTACGGAAGGCCGTGAAATTGGCTCTTTGGTCCAAGTGCCTTCCAGACTCATGCAGGCAAGAAGTCCTACCCATGGCACTCCACTCCTTAAGGTTGCCCCTCTGCACCACGACCAACGCAACCCCTCACAAACTTATGTTCACGTTCCAGAGGAAATCCACGTCCGGGACTGCTCTCCCGGCTTGGCTAATGTCACCGGGGCCAGTCCTGGTGAGAAAGCACGTAAGGAGGAACAAGACAGACCCCCTGATTGAGAGGGTGTACCTGCTGCATACCAACCCAATGTATGTCTATGTGGCGTAACCTGACGACAGAGAGGTCACCATCCCGATCAGAGACCTGGCATCCACTGGAACTGAGGATCTGGTGCCTCAAATGAGCCAGGAACTACTGAGAACTCCACCCAGGTCTCTGGACAACAAGACCAGAGTCAGAGCCCTTGAGACCAAGTAACCCTGTACCACAGGTGGTCTAGGAAGCCCAAAGTCCTCCAGTATTGAGGCGCTCAACCAGAATAACTAGACCTCCTGACAGACTTTACTTGTAAATATTAATTTTTTTGAATGAATGGTCTCTGTTTTTCAGCTGCAGATTCTTTTCTGAAGGAAGGGATGAATGCAGTGAATTGGAATTTACTATCTGTGAGTTGTTCAGATGGCTGGCTCCTCCCATGGCTCCACCCTTACTAAACCCTGGTTTTCCTGCCTTAACTCAGATTCACCTGAGGACTATTGTGCCTGCTGGCCATTGATTGTAAGCTATTAAAAGTGTATTTGTACTCCTCACTTTTCTCTGAGTACAGTTTTTTTTGCACTTCAAATAAGTAGAAATTCCACAAGTCCCGGAGAACAAAGAATCTCAGAGTTGTATGTGGTATCATGAACGAACTTTGCAATAAATCTGAACTTTTAACTTTGAACTTTGAGGAGGTGTTTGGAAAGACTTATTTGTTTAGAAGTTCTTTTTGGTTTTTAAACACAATGCTTACTTCACTGCTGTGTAATGGTGAATGTTTAAATTATAATAGATGCAACATAAATAAAGTTTTAATTCAATAAGTTTTCAGAGGATACCTTACAAAAGGCTGATTAATAATTCTAACAATTTCAAATGCAGTACTTTGTTGTTACAATTGTAAGCAAGATCACAGAGCCATATATATTCCAAAGAGTGATTTACCGATTTTTTTCAAGTAGCAAGTTTTGAAAGTACAACAAATGTAGTCCATCCCTTTATAAATGCTACATTGCTTGATGATATAAAATTAGTTTGAACAGTCTGGAAAGTGCAGACTTCAACTAGCCTCTGGATGAAAATGGTGTGAAATGCTGTAGATACATTTTTGTTCTACTTATTTCTCACTATATTTACACCAGGGAGAAGAGTTTCAATCATTAAACCAGAAATAATGCTACATTGCATTTATGAAGTGATTTCATAGTTAAAATTTCTATTCTGCATCATTTTTGAGTGTCAACTCTTTCATGCATCAGATCAATTGTCCGGTTAGCATAATGCTATTACAGTACTGCCGACTGGGGTTCGAATCTGCCGCTGTCCATAAGGAGTTTGTACGCTCTCCCCATTTCTGCATGTGGTGCTCCTGTTTCCTCCCACTCTCCAAAGGCATTTGGAGATCATAGGTTAATTGGCCATGATTAATTTGGGTGGTCCGGGCTTGTGGGCTGGAAGGACTTGTTACTGTGATGCACCTCTGAATTAAAATTTTAGAAAAGACTTCATTTTTAGAGCATTTCATAATTGAAAACATTTAACCCTATTCAGAATTGCAACCAAATTAATTTCATGAACGCAACAGGAAATAGATTTATTGCAAAAAAGAAAGTTATTTTAATAAGGCTGTCCAGTCATCCAGCTGTGAGTTTATGTGAACATTCAGGACACCTTATTTTTTTTATTGGAATACAGTAGTCAGTTTCTTTGTAAATGAAATAGCTTCAACATTAAAATGCTATTCACAGTTGTGTAGCAGTGTTGTTGCACCTAAAAAAGGGTTTAATTTCATGACATCATTGGAAGTTCACAAACTGCATCATTGAGTGGAAATGTTCTGTGGTTTAGAAATGGCTTAGGGTTGGGTTCCTGATGAAGATTCTGAGCCCAAAATGGTAAAAGTAAATCACAAAATTCTGTAGAATCCTTGGTTGAAGTAAAAACACAAAATGCTGGAGAAACTCAACAGGTCAAACAGTGTCCTTTATTTACCAAAGGCCAAGATACACAATCAATGTTTCAGGCTTGAGCCCTTAATCAAAGTGCGAGAAAATGTCGGCAAGCAATGTCCTAAAAGAGTAGGAGGGGGAAGGGGTGGTGGTGAGGCAGGAGATGCAAGGTGAAGGGAGGGGGCAGCAGCAATGAGGGGGATGGGGGGATGGTAGGGTTGGGTGGATGAAAGAACTGGAAGGACAGAAGGGGGAGGGGATAGTCTGCAGGTTTAATGGAAAGCAGTAAAGTCAAAGTTCATGCCATGTGGCTGAAGGGTGCCCAGACAGAAAATAAGGTGTGGTTCCTCCAATCTGCAGGTGGTTAGGGTGGGACAGTACATGAGGCCATGGTCAGACATGTGAGTGCGGGAGTGTGACTCAGAATTGGAATGGTTGGCTAGTAGGAGGTTGCTGTGGATGTGAACAGAGAGGAGGTGCTGAGTGAAGCGATCTCCCAGTCTGCAACCAGTTTCTCTGATGTAGAAAATATCACAAAGAATGCACGGATACAGTAAATAAGACCTCTGGATTTATAAGGGAAGTGTTGGTTCACGTGAAAGGCCTGTTTGGGGCCCCAGACTGTGATGAGGGAGGAGGTGTGGGTGCAAGTGTTGCACCTCCTGCGGGCACAGGGGAAGGTGCCAGGGGTGTGATGGGTGGGGAGAGATGAGTGCATGAGGGAATCGTGGATGGAGCAGTCCCTGCAGAAGGCCAAGATAGGAGGAAAAAGAAAAATGTATCTGGTGGTGGGATCCTGTAGTAAGTGCCGGAAATTCCGGCAGATAATGTGCTGGATGTGGAGGATGGTGGGGTAGTAGATGAGGATGAGAGGGATTCTATGTTTGTTGCATCTAGGGACAGAGGGGGCCAGGGCAGATGATTGGAAAATGGAGGAGATGTGGGTGAGGGCTGAGTTGATAGTGGTGGAGGGGAAGCCACATTTGTGGAAGAAGACAGACATTTCAGAAGATCTGGGCTGGAAGACCTCATCTTGGGAACAGATATGGGGGGAGGGGCAGAGAAATTGAGAGAAGGGGATGGAATCCTTGCAAGTGGCAGGGTGTGAGGAAGTGTAGTCCAGGTAATTGTAGGAGTTGGAGGGTTTGTAGTATATCAGTGGAAAGCTTGTCTCCCAAGATGGAGACAGAGAGATGCCAGCAGTGGAGTGTGTTGTTGGAGATGGACCAGGTGAGTTTGAGGTCAGGGTGGAAGTTGGTTGCGAAGTGGATGAAGTTAACAAGCTCATCACACGTACATGAGGCAGCCCCGATGTTGTTATCTATATACCGGAGGAAGAGTTGAGGGGTCTTGCCTGTGTCGGCTTGCAGGATGGATTGCTCCACAAAGCCAACAAACAGCCAAGTGTAGCTTGGACCCTTGCGGGGATCCATGTGTAGTGATGTAATGTATTATGCTGACTGCTTGTTATTTGTTGTGACTGTAGATTGGCTCCACCTTACTGGTATAACAGATGGTACAACTTATCCCACTGGTCAGTCGAGGTGGCTTCTTCTGTTAATAAAAGCCCATAGTATGATTCAAGACTGGTCTTTGCTTATGGCATATCACCATGGCTACTCCTTTGAATTGGAGGAAGTGAGGACAAGTTAAAGGAGAAGTTGTTTAGAGTGAGGACAAGTTCTACCAGAGAACATGGTGGTAGAGGGTGAATGGTCAGGTCTCTGGTCCAGGAAGTGGAGTACTTTCAGACCTTCTGAGGGGAGCCCAAAATGTTGGCTACCCTTCACTTTCTATGGATGCTATGTGACCTGCTGAGTTTCTGCAGCACACTTGTGTACTGCACTTGACCTCAGTAACTGCAGACCTTCTCGTTGAACCATCTGTGAAGTGCAGTCTCCTGTGATATTGTTTATCATTGATACCTAATATAGTGAATCTAGTCTGCAGATCTTTCAGCTAGATGAGCCACTTGTTTTCTGTCCATGGATAGACTGGTTTTCCTTACTACCTGCTCTTGCATTTGGATAAAATCTGCCAAAATATCCCCCATGATAGTTCAGGGGGACTAAACCAAATGAATGACCAAAGGCTCTGAAAAAAAAGCTACTATATGTCTTTGAAATCCACTATTCACAATCACACAGCAAGCTAGTTTTCAAGTTTTGTTCTTTGTACTGTGATTGAAATTTATCACAGTTAACAAAGGATTCTCAAATGTTCTTGCACCTAATTTGTTCTCAATGTATACAAATACAGGAATGGTGCTTTTAATTTGACTTGTGTTTCACATGTTAAAGTTTATGTTCTAATAACATTTGTTTCACCTTTCTTGCATTCCTTCAAGAATGTTAATTAATTTTGAAAAGCTCATAACATTTGGATTGAAAAGTGTAAACTTGGGTTAAAATATCTCCTGAGAAAGTTGGTACATTTGATACCTTTTAATTGGTAACTTGGAAAGTAATATGTGAGAATACAACATTCTGCCTTGCAACAGTGATATCTTGGTAACAAATGACAATTTAAGATGCCATGACCAGCTCTCATTACAATCATATGTTCTTTCCTAGTTAAAAATGATTTGTGCCTACCTTATGTGTAAAATTTAACACACAGCAGGATGCAGGAATTTTAAAAAAAATTAACTGTTTGGGACAGAGGTTTGGGATGGGGGCAGGTGTTTCCACCATTATTTTCTGGTTTTGATTTGCAGATTAATTTTCAGATCAAACCAGAGCAGATTCAACAGAGCACCTTAAATTGGCAGAGTCAAATAATCGTGTTCTTTTAAATATTCCCATTTAATCTTGCCAGTTTGGTTGGCTATGGTGCAAAGTATATCTTGTCTGCCAGCTGGAGACTGAGGGTGGTAGTTCAACTGATATGCCCTCATTGCTGTTCTGTCAGGCTGACCCAATGAAAAAGGAAGTTGAAATGTATCAAGAGGGAAAATTTGTTTCTATTCTTTTTACTTTCTTTGTGGGATGAAGAGATGGAAGAGTGCTCCTTCATGCTTCGTTAGGGGTGTGGAGACATTCTTCTCAGGGCAGGGATTTCCTTCCCTCCCCCATGAACACATGGGCCTTCAGAAAAGGTAATCCTCAAGCCAGCAGTGCCCTGACATTTGTTGTTCCCACTGGATCCGTGAGGGGGATACCCATGGATCTGATTACCACAGCTTTCCTCAGTCCCAAAATAACTCACCCAGATTAAAAATCAGAATTATCAATTTCAGAAACTTATGCTATTGGGTATCATTTTAAGAACTTCAAGTGATTTCACAGCTTGAGTTGTTCTTTTTTGTTCACCTCTTTCCAGGAAGGATGCAGATGCTTTAGAAAGGGTGCAGAGGAGATTTACCAGGATGTTGCTTGGATTGCAGAACATGTCTTATGAAGCAAGATTGACAGAGTTAAGGCTTTTCTCTTTTGAGAGAAGGAGGTGATTTAATAGATGTATAGAAGATGACGAGAAACTGAGATAGGGTAGAAAGCCAGCACCTTTTTCCTAATGTGGAAATGGCCAATATCATAAAATATCTGTTTAAGGTGAATGAAGGAAAGCTTAGGGGGAGATACCAGAGGTACATTTTTTTTATTCATAGAATAGTGGGTTCCTGGAATGCATTGCTGGGGATGATAGTGGAGGCTGGAATAATGTGGACATTCGGAAGACACGTAGATGTAAGAAAAGTGGAGGGTTATGGATGTGAGGTTGGGAAGGGTTAGATTATTATAGAGTGAGTTTATTTCAGTCAGCTCCACATCATGGACTGAATGGCCTGTACTGTGCTATAAAGTTCTATGTCAGTAGTTCTCAACCTTTTTTTTCCACTCACATCCCACTTTCAGTAATACCTATACCATAGGTACTCTGTGATTAGTAAGGGATTGCTTAAGGTGGGATGTGGGTGGGAAGGAAAAAGTTTGAGAACCACTGTTTTAATCGTATCTAATTGATTTGTTATCATAACTCAGAAGGTTTCATAAATCCAAAGGAAATGGGCCAATGACAATTTTTCTCAAGCAAAATATTTCAGTAACAATTGGGTCTAGAGCAGTGATTCTCAACCTTCCCTTCCCACTCACATACGGCCTTAAGCAATCCCTTACTAATCACAGAGTACAATTGGCATAGGGGTTACTAAAAGTGGTATGTGAATGGGAAGAAAAAGGTTGAGAACCACTGGTCTATGTTGTACTTTTCTGCAGCCTCATAATTATAAAACATAATTGCAATCATTTATATGTGGCAATTTTGCAGGCAAGATGGAAATTTCAGGGTAGAAATGTCTCCAGTGGTATAGAGATCCCTAAGCTCCAGTTTGGTCCACAGTATTTCTGATTTTCAGACCTACAAAGTCATGGCATCAAGCTCCCATTAAATTTCCATTTCTGGTCTCTAAAACCTCAATGTTTGTGCAAGCTTTTGGTTGCCAATCCTCGCATATCTCTTTGTGGCTCAGGATAATACTTAGGTTGAAAACAATATAAATTTAAGTGCTGTAGCAAAACCATATTTACACTCACAGCGAAGCTTATCTTCTTCCTCTGTTGTTTCTCCTCTGCACACAACATGGCCTCCAAGCTAAATGTAAGGCACACAGGAAGTAAAAAGAGAGAGACAGGAAGTAGAACCCCTCCCAGCCTCACTTTGAAAACAGCTCACATGACAACAAATGATCATTGTTGCTTTAAATTAAAATGAGTAAATACAAACACTCTGGTTAATTCATTGAATTTTATGACTTAAAGATGTTTGGAGCTGACTGCTTTTATTATTGTGGAATGAATACAAGCAATAATCTTTCCAATTGAAATAACTCATTTTAATATCGAATTGCTTCCTTATTTTGAAGTTCTCCCTACAAGATTCAGCTGATCATTGTCATGGCTATCCTTCGAGGTCTCGGATGATGGTCTTTGTTCCACTGATCTATTTATGGGCTCTCAAGTGGCTTATGAGTCCAACCTTGGAAAGTGGCCCACCGAGCAAAGACTTCCGTTCCTGTATTTGTTTAACGTGTCTTTGATGTTGGACTCCAAGAAATACAAGATACTTCATAAATCAGTCAACTAGTTCCAATGGCATGAAAACCACAATGATTGGAGCTGATGGATTTGTTGCAGCCTTCGTCCGCTGTTGAGTTCAGAGTAACTTTGTCCGCTTGTTCCATCGTTGAGGACTTGGTTGGATTGTTCTTTGTCAAGAATCTCACCCTTAACCTTACCACCATGAAAGGATCTACCAGGAGCACAGCTCCAGGCGGCATCGCTCTCAGGATCACAGGACCACACAAGCTCTCCACCACGACAAGGTGATAATCCACAGAGAAACGGTAGGGATGAACTAAAGGCAGAATATCATATAAGCAGAATGTGTTGGTGTGATTTTTTTAATTGTTCAGATGATTTCAAAAAACAATTTTATTTATGAGAGTGACTAGCCACTTATGATGCACATAATATACCATCATTCCTTTAGACTAGTGGTTCTCAACCTTTTTCTTCCCACTCACATCCACTTTAAGTAACCCCTATGCTATCAGTGGTCTGTGATTAGTAAGGGATTGCTTAAGGGGGTATGTGGGAGGAAAGAAAAAGTTTGAAAACCACTGTTTTAATTGTCCCTCATTGACTTGTTATGTGCACGGTTTCACAAATGACCATTTTTCTCAAGCAAAATATTTCAGTGACAATTGGGTCTAGAGCAGTGATTCTCATCCTTCCCTTTCCACTTAGATCCCACCTTAAGCAAGCCCTTACTAATCACAGAGCACCGATGGCAAAGGGATTACTTAAAGTGGGATGCGAGTGGAAAGAAAAAGTTTGAAAACCACTGCTTTGGTCTTTTCTAGTCTCTAAATAACCAATTAAATAATGTCTTCCAGGGAATCTGTAATCCAGATATGATGTGCCTACCACAGCAATATGTGTAATAGAGCAATTCCAATTGTGGATTCTGAATTGAACTCAAGGTACTGAATGTTATTAAAACAAATCAAAGAAATGCAAGGGAGAAAATCAATAATTAACATATAAATAAGCATGATGTGAAAATAAATCAGATAATAATGATTTTTGATGGTGGTAAAGGTTTGGTTTTGCAGAGGTCCTGCTGCAGGGAAACCATCAGTATGAAACATTCTAAGGTTTTTCTACGCTATAGTTGTGCATGTAATTTGGTTAACAAGGACTTTGTGATATCCAGAGGAAATACTTCAATAAAAGAAAGCAATTTAAAATTCATTAAAGGAGTGATAAAGTGAATTTGACACAGCCACATTAGGGATGTTTAAAACCTTAAGAAATGTTGGAAAAGAGGAGGGAGAGGAAACACAGTTTGGGAAGGGTTCTCCAGAGATTTTGACTTAAACAGGGGCAACACATTTATGTGAAAGGGTTTCTTTCTTCAGCATTTACAGCTTTCAGAGAGTAACAGCTGGCACGATTGTAACAATTTTACAGAACTTGGCAATTGTGAAAAGCAAGTATTCCAGGATGATGGTTTTTATCATGAAACTCTACAGAAGAGATGAACATAGAGCCCACCTGGGTACATTATAAGGTAACATTCACACAACAAATGCAAACACTAAGCTGGTGGAGACATTCAGCAAGTCAAACAGGATCCACGGGAGGAAGTGGTCAGTCAATGTTTTGGGTCAGGTCCCATTGTTTAAAAAAAAAGGTGATATTACATTCGTAAGGGCGAAAAGAAGCTGGGGGAGGAGGCAAAGGGGTACAGGGTAGAAGGTGAGAGAGATGGAGAGACAGGTAGAGGGAAAGACCACTAGGTAGGGGGAAGAAACGCTAGAAAGAAAAAAAAATACACAAAGAGTCAGGAAAGAAGAGATAGGAACTGTGGAACCAGATGGGGTGGAGGTTACTGAAAGTTGTAGGATCATTGTTCATGCTGTGAAGTTTAAGACTGTCCAGGAGAAACATGACATGATGTTCCTGAAGTTTACATTTGGCCTCACCCTGGCAATGGTGGAGACTGAGGACAGACATATCTGTGTAGGATTTACTTGAGTCGCAAATTTTATTTTAATAATATGACACAGTAGAAACTGATTCCAGCCATTGAAATCTGTGGTATCCAATTAGACCCAATGAACCCACCAAGCTATACGTTTTTGAAGGGTAGGAAGAAAGGCAAAACCCATGCAGGTCACAGAGAGAATGAACAAACTTCTTACAGGTAATGGTGGATTCCATCTTGGGTCACTGGTGCTGTAATAGTGTTCCTCTAACCGCTGCGCTAACCATCCCGTCAATACAGGGTCTCCTGAACATTTCTAACCATAACATTGCTTGACCCACTGATCCCTGCAGCAGCTCGTTGAGTGCTCAACATTCCTGCACTGGCAGTCTTTGTCTTTTTCCAAATGGTGCTAATGTTGAAATCTCCACATTGTCTGTGTTGTATTCTTGTTCCTGACGCTCCCTTCAAGGTTGATCCTCATCGTAGAACAGCTGATTGTCATTAAGTAAAAGCTAATTATTGCAGATAATGGAAGTCTGAAATGTGGTCAGAAAATACACAACAGGTCAATCAGCATCTGTCAAGTGAGATACTGAGTTAACAACCTTTACATTGTGACTTTTTAAGAGTACATATTTGAATGTAACTGTGCCCCAATCCCATTTAATCTCCTTTGCCTCCCTTATTGCTAGATGTTCAATATTGATGAGATGCTGTCCCTCCTACTCACACTCACGGCTGTCCGATATGATGGGATATCTAACTTTTATCAATTATTCTCAGAATTTATAAGATCACTTGGATCTTGTTTGTGAGTTTGTGGTTTATTTTAATGGTTGTGAAGTTCAGAAAACTTCAGAAGGGAAGGGGTAGAATTGGTAGTATAGCATAATATTGACTTTTTAAACATCTTTTTCAATTAGCAACACATTGTAATTGTTTAAGTGTTTTCCACTCTTTTTTTCTGTTTGACTGTTATTATATTGAGTTTATATATAATCATTTTATTTTTCTTAAATAACGAGTTTTTTCTGTACAATTCTTTTTTTATATATTACCTTGATTTTTTTTTTGTTTCATTTATGATTGAATAACAATACATTAGGCACTTAATGCCTGCATGGTGCAAAACTAAGATGCCATTTCTCAGCCTATACCTGAATGTAAAGTAACATTCACCCCACAAAAGTGTAAAGACGATCACCACCAATGGCTTTACTATGACTGAGTACCACACCATTAACATCCTGCAATCATTATTGAGTAGATATTCAACTGAATGAACCATATCAATACAATGGCTATAAGAGCAGGACAGAAACTGGCTCTTTGCAAGAATTACTCAACTCTTGAGATGCCAATGTTTTTTGGTTCTTACAACACTGAAGTTGGGAATACAATTGAATGCCTACATTTACCAATTGTGTAACTCCAAACACTGTGGAAACATTGACACCATCCAGTACATGCAGCCCATTTCATTACCTTAAAGATTCAGTGACTCTGCCACACATCATCAAAAATGAAATGCAGATAAATCAGGTGGAAGACCAGAACTGCACACCTTTGACTTTAACCTCCAACACCAAAGAGTAAACCCGTGGGCTAGGGTCACCTCTCGAAGTGACATGTACTCCTGGCTTGGAAATGCAGAACAATTCTTTCACTGTCTCTTTGTCTAAATGTTGGAACACCCGTGACCCAAATGTGACAGTATCCACACAGAATGATTACCTTACCTTTGATTAAAAGCTTTTATTTCTGTAAAATCCAATAAAAATAGTGAAAAGAGTACATATTTTGCATATCCAAGGCTCAAGATGTATTAAAATATCTTTTGTGTTTTTGTCTTGATTGTGCAAAAATGTTTTGGTGTAATCTTTTTCTTTAGATTGTCAACAGAGACCACAGAACACTACAGCATAGTATAGGCCTTTCAGCCCACGATGTTGTGTCGAACTATGTAAACCTGCTTCACAACCAACTCATGTTTCCCTACCTCACATCCATAACTTTCTACTTTTCTTACATCCATGTGCCTATCTAAGAGTCTTCTAAATGTCCCTGTTATACTAGCTTCCACCCTCACCCAGGCAATGCATTGAATGAGCACCTTGGCTCCATCTGTCACAATAGCAAGGATCTCCCAGTGGCCAAGAATTTCAATTCTCCATCCCATTCCCTTCCTGATATGTCTGTTCATGGTCTCATGCACTGCCAGTCTGCGACCATCCTTAATTTGGAGGAATAACACTTCATCTTCAACTGGGCACCCTCCAACCGGATTGCAGTAACATTGACTTCTCCAGGTTCTGTTAGAACCCCCCACCCCACCCATCTTCTTACCCTGTCTTCTTTCCTCTAGCTCTCTCTCTCTTTCTCTCTTCTCTTTTCCCTTGGTCTTCTTTCACAGAACCAAAATAAATTCTCACTTCTCTTATTATTATCCAATTAACAACTTTTTGACTGTTGGTCTGTACTTCTCCCCTCCCCTCAAATACCTGTCATTTCACTTGTATCTCAGTCCTGCAATGTTGGTAATATATCTTTATCTCCCCTGGATGCTGCAAGTTCCTCCAGCATTTCTGTGTTTGGAATGCATTCCAGGAACCTACCACTCTTGGTGTAAAAATTTCTTAGCTTTGACATCTCACTGAAATCTTCCACCATTCACCTTAAACAGATGTTCTCTGGTATTTGCTATTGTCACCCCAGGAAAAAGGTACTGGCTGCCCATGCTACTGAAGCCCCTCATAATCTTAATCACCTCTATATGAATACCTTTCATCCTTCATCACCCCAAAGAGAAAAGTGCTAGCTCTGTCAACCTTGCTTCATAAGACAAGCTTTCAGATCCAAGCAACATCCTGGTAAATTTCATCTGCATCCTCTCCACATCCTTCCTGTAATGAAGTGACCAGAACTGAACACAATACTCCAAGTTTGACTCATGCTGTGAAATTCTTAAAACTATATAATTTAACAGATTTCTGAAATTGATGTCCTGCCTGTGTAGGGCCCGGGAAGTCCCCTTAATTATTTTTGCCACTCTCAAAGGGTAATTAACTGACTAGCAGATTTTTTTTGTGATGTGTAAGGGCACAATCTTGTCACAGGAAGATCCAAGATCACCATCAAATCTGAATTCTTAAGATTAGCAGCATTAACTGCGTACTGAGCCACCATACCACCCAAGTTAATATACCAGATGTCCATTTCACAGGTGTGAAATGTACTAAATCTGAGTGATTGGTAATGATAAAAAGGCAGAAACTTGCCAGCATGTCACAATTCGGTTTATTGAAATACGACGACCTGCGTGAACACAGAAACTGCTGTCAATTAGGTGTGAGAAAATGTGGCACATAATGAAATGGGCAGAAATTTGATGAAATGTATCCTTGCCCATGCTGAACACTACTTCAAGAATATTATACATATATAACCCAATGAAACAGTGTTTTCCCAGACCACGGCGCATATAATAATCACATATTTGTCTCAAGATACTATTTAGAATAAATATTTATAATAATATTTGGAATAATTTACTTGATTACAGGTCAGCCTTCATCAGCCTCCCATCAGGAGCTACTTCCCAGCCTGGCAGTCCTGGTTTGGATGCTCCTCCTTTTATGGCACTGTCAAGGATACTGTGTGCTGGATGAAAAGAGTCCTCAATAATTGTTTTAAGCAAAGCTCTTATTTAAAGAAAACGTGCACCACCATTTCAAAAATTCTCCTCTCTCCCACAAGGTATTTATTTTCTTTCTCTTCCATGTCACATGACAGAAGGTGTTGGAGAGCATATACTGTCTTAACGAGGACTCGACAATTCCCCTGCTCCTATCTTCATTAGAACCAGGTGTAATTTAGACAAGGGTGTTTTGATTCAAAACATACTGATAAATATTACACGTAAAAATTATTCAAGCAATTGCTTATTGCAAAGCTGAAGATCCTGAACACTGTTGTCATAAATAAACCAATTCAACATGCCACATAAGATGACCTTTCAATGGCTCTACCAAAGCATTTAATCTTTTTCACAAGTATCTACTCATTTTCAGAAAACACTTGAGTGTTAACTGAAAATGTTCCTCAGTAAAAGCACTGGAAGTGATCATCAGAATTTAGAAAATATTGCTAATCCAAAATTTTCACTTTTTTCAAAGCCTTACTTTTATTTTGCCCTTATTGATGTGGAAATAATATTATCAGCTTAAATTAGATTTGTTCTGTTATATGATGCTAAATTTAGTACAATTTGCTGATAATATAAAACAATTTATCATGTAGAAATGCGTTGGTAATTATCAGGAAGGGCAGATAGAAGATCAGATTATTACTTAAATGGCAAGTGATTGCAGCATGCTTCCATACAGAAGGACTTGTGAGTGTTGTGCTTGAGTCGCAAAAGGTTGGTTTGCAGTGCAGCAGGCTATCAAGAAGGCAAATGGAACAATGGCCTTCATTGTTAGAGGGATTGAATTTAGGAACAGGGAGGTTTTGCTGCACCTGAAGAACTGCGTGCAGTTCTGGTCTCCTGACTTGAGGAAGGATGTACTGACATTGGAGGTGGTCCAAAGGAAGTTCCCCAGGTTGAATCCAGAGTTGAGGGGGTTAGCCTATGAGGAGAAATTGAGGCATCAGGGACTGTATTCAACAGGAATCTTGCACTTAATGTCACCAAAACCAAGCAGCTGATTGTTATCTTCAGGAAGGAAAAGCCAGAGGTATAAACCCAGTGATCATTGGATGATCAGAGGTGGAGAGGATGAGCAAATTTAAATTCTTGGGTATCACTATCTCGGAGGATCTTTCCTGGGTCCAACACATTAATGGTATCATGAAGAAAGCTCGTCAGCACCTCTACTTCGTCAGGAGTTTGCGGAGGTTTGGTATGACACCAGAAATTTCTACAGATGTGGTGGAAAGTGTGTTGACCAACTGCATCATGGTCTGGTGTGGGAACACCAATACCCCTGAGCGTAAAGCTCTCCAAAAGGTAGAGGACACTCCTCAGGACATCACAGGCAAAACCCTCCCCACTATTGAGTACATCTAGAGAGAATGCTGTTGTCGGAGAGCAGCAGCAATCCTCACCACCCAGCACATGCTCTGTTCTCATTGCTGCCATCAGGAAAGAGGTATAGATGCCACAAGACTCGTGCCACCAGGTTCAGGAATGGCTGTTACTCCTCCACCTTCAGACTCTCAACAACAAACTCAATCAGGGATTCATTTAAGGACTCTTACTTGTGCACTTTAGTGATTTTTTAAATTCCCTCTGTATTTCACAGCCAATTTGTTTACATTTGTTATCTGTTCGCAGTTCTTCATTTGTTTACATGTTCACGCTGTGTACAGTTTTTATTTGCACTACCAATAGTGGTAATTCTGCCTCACCCACATGAAAAACAACCTTAGGGCTGTATGCAATATCATGAATGTGACAATAAATCTGAAATTTGAATCCAAAATTTGTACTCACTGAAATTTGGAAGAACAAGAGGGGATTTTATAGGAACATATAAAATCATGAAAGGCATAAATAACATTGACAAGGGTGGATTCCATTGGTGGGGGAGACTAGAACTAGGGAACTCAGCCTCAGGATTCGGGGTAGTAGATTTAGGACTGAGAAGAAGAGGAACTGCTTTTCCCAGAAAGTGGCGAATCCAGAATTCGCTGCTCATTGAAGCAATGGAGACGACCTCAAGTAAATATATTTTAGTCAAGCTTAGATAGATTTTTACAAAGTTGGGGAATCAAGGGGGAAAAAGGCAGGTAGGTTGAGATGAGCTTATCAGATCAGCCATAATCATATTGAATGGCGGAGCAGGCTCAGCGGGCTGGATGGCCAACTCCTGCTCCCATTTCTTATGGGATATATTCAGTAAAATTTCCAGCCATTCACTAGAAACACAATAACCAAAATACTGTTCTTGATTTAAAAATGTCTATAACTGAGCAATGCAATTTGTTTCTCTCTTTGAGCTCTTGTACAGAAATTGAGTTAAATATTCAATATAGTTTAGAAGTGAATTGAATTCCCAACCCCCCCCCCCCCCCCCACCAAGATAACTAATATCTTACCATACAATTGCTCTCAGGGATGTCAGCTTCCAAGGAGAAAGTTGCTACTTGGGGAATCACCCAGTATTTGTGGGGTGAGAAGGGTTTTGGAGTGTGAACAGTTTATTTTGAATGGTTTCAATTGGCATTACAGTATTAAATTTATTCATTAACATTAACAAAATTGATAAAAAAATAAAATATATCATTGCAGTGAACTGAGATTCACTGGTGATAGGTTGTGCACATGGCTGGCCCCTCCCCCAGGCTCTGCTTTCATCTACCCAGATTTCCCGCCTAAACCCCGAGCCCTATTGAAGACCATTGTAAGACCCTCCCTTTGTTATAAGCTAATAAAAGCACGCATTCTCCCTCCAATTGTGAGAACTTTTACTCGCGCCATGATAATTTAAGTGAATTTACAGTCTTACAATTGCACCACACAATTCCTGGAAGTTTGTGACCATCAGGAAATGTCCACACTAAATCCCTAAGGACTTTACAATAGCAGATAATGCATGAGTGAAGCTTTTCCCTTTCCAAGAGCACGCAATTTGGTCATGTGACCTGCTGGTCAGGCATTTTTGTGTGTAGAGTCACGCAGAACCATCAGCACAAAAAACAGGCCCTTCCGCTCACCAATTCTGTTCACACTAATTCCGTTCTATCCTCCCCACATTCCCCCCCCCCCCCCCCAACTTCACCATCCCAAGATTCTGCTACTTGTCCACACTCCTGCGGTAATTAACCCAACAACCTGAGCAACTTTCGGAAGATGTAGGGAAAAACCAGAAGGCATGGTCAGAGGGCAGATGAACAAACTCTACAGACGCAGGGCAGCAGGTCAGGACGGAAGCTATGTGGCAGCAGGCTCTCACAATGTTCACAATGAAGGAAAAAGTTAATGTCCCAAATAATACCTTTTTTTATTATTCTCAGGTTAAGGCTTTGCTAGTTGATACATTAGGTCCTAGTTTGATATTACCTAGACAGAATGAATTAGAATTATTGATGTGTAAGGGTAAAATAAATAAGTTAGTTTCGGAGATGTATAAACTACTTCAAAAAGCAGCTCTTAAGTTAGGAATTCATAAATGGAGATTAAGATGGAAGGTTGATTTAAATAGACAAATAGATGAAAATGATTGGATGAAAAAATTGTTAAGAAAATATGATGAAAATTATTAATGTTAGGTATAGACAGGTTCAATATAATTTTCTACATGAATTATACTTAACTTTTCAAAAATTAAAAAAGTTGAACGCCAACATTATCACATTTATGGTTTAGATGTGGTCAGGAAGTCAGTTCCTTGTTACATTATATTTGGAAGTGTCAGGGTAAAACCTTTTTGGTTAGAGGTAGGAAATTTTTTGGTCAAACTCTCATAGGACCCGATGTTATTTTTGTTGGGTAATATTAAAGTGGTTAGACCTAAATTAAGGTTAAGCATGTATCAAATTGAATTTTTACAACTGGCTCTAGACATTTCTAGGAAGTGCATAGCCATTACGTGGAAATCAGATATGGATTTAGGGATGGAGAGATGACATGCTGAATTGTGTACTTGAGAAAATAATATAATTTACATAATAAGTATCAATATTTTTTGAAAATATGGAGCCCATATTTACAACACGTTGGCTTGAAAATTTGAAGGACTCCCTGAAAGCCCGTCCTGTTGGTAAACTCAATTCCATTATTATTAGTATTGAGATTTTATATTTCTTTTTGACATTCTCCCAACTCTTTCTTTTTTTTCATTCTTCAAAATATTTTGTGGGGGAGGGTGGGTGGGTGGGAGGGATGCGGTTTTATTTATATATATATGCTATGTGTAATTTCTTTCTCTCTTGTAGCTTTATTGAATATGCATGCATGGATGTGGATTTTAAATTATTAAATAAAATATTCAAAAAAAATGTTCTACGTTGCTGTTAAGTGTTACATGTTACATGTTGTCCCAAAGTTTTATAGAAGCAGATCATGTGAGGCAATCTTAGTGCCCAACTTTTATTTCCTCAACAAACCATTGAAAGAGGATATGTGAGCATCCTTGAAACACCTTGGATAGTGACATAGATGGAAGGGGATTGGAGGGGTGTGGGAAAGTGGGATACAAGCAGGAAAGCACGTTGTTCAGCACAGAGAAGCTGGGGCTGTTGGTCTGTTTCCATGCTGTGGAATTCTATAACTCTAATAAGGATAAAGAAAGCAGAGGACAGACTGAGATGGATCAAGTGTGACAATATTCATTGCCTCACCAACAGAAAGAGAAATAAAGCCAGGTGGGGTTGAAAGATGGAGGACAATCTCAGAAAGAAAGTATGAATTATTTTAAAATCAAAATTCCACTCTGACCACAATTCACTGGCTAAAGGAACGAGAATCTCCAACAGCTTAAATAGGCTACTTTCTGGGTTAGATAGGTGCATGGCCATTCACAAACCAGACCTTGCTCACCTGGATTCGCTGACCAGGGTTGCTGCTGGGCGTATTCCCCATAGTGACCACATCTTCAAGGGGAAGGAACATTGTATATCTTCAAATGGGAAGCCCCCAAACAAATCCAGGCAGAGATGGGAATTAGACTTAAATATAAGAATCGATGAGCAAATCTGGTCTGAATTATGTCGGGATAGTATGACTTATACGATCAATGTAAGATGTAGATTAGAACAATATAACTTTTTACATCAATTATATATCTCAGACCACAGAAATTAAACAAATTAAATTTGGACCTGCCAGACCGATGTTTTAGATGTGATGAGGTGGTAGGAACTTTTTTACATTCAGCCTGGTTATGTTCTAAACTGAAACCTTTTTGGGTCGCTCGAGGAATTTTTCTTAACCCAGATTACAGGAATTCAATTTCCACAAAACTCAAGAGTTATTTTCACTTGGGAACATCAGAGGGATAAGGACCCAAATTGAAATTGCCCAAACATCAAACAGAATTTGTTAAAATTGTACTGGCAGTGGCCAGAAAATGTGTAGCTGTTGCATGGAAGTCTGATTCCCATCTTGGTATGGCACATTAGAACACAAAAATGCACAGTTGTATTCCCCTGAAGAAGGTTACCTCCAAGTTAAGAAATAAGTACGACATATTTTTACAAATTTGGCAACCGTATTTACAAAATCTTTAGACGAGTTCTTCCCAACTCTTGAGACCAACGTTGATCTTCTCCAAAGAAAACTAAATCGAATGTGAATCTGTGATCCGTGGAGTGTGTGTCACTTTTCAGCAGTCCGTTCTTTGCCATCTTGTTATCTATTTTTTCTATACTTCCATTCATTCATTTCTTTTTTTATGGAATCCTTTCGGGAGGGCGGGGGGGGGTTGGGTGAATACCATCATGAAGTAAATATTGAATGTACTTTTGTACTTGTATTTTTAACTTTGTAATCGACTCTGTGTTTGGTTAAAAAAATATTTGTAAAAAGTGGAAGAAAAATCCTGGGCTTCAGCAATGTGATCTCAGTGATGACAAGTCCTCTGGCAGTGGACGTTAACTGGTGATTGCAGTGGTGAGTGCTCTGGCAGAGTAACAGCAGTGTGATCTCAGTAGTGAGGAGTACACTGAAAGTGCACTTCGGAGGTGTGATCTCACTGGTGGAGAGAACTCTGGCAATGTACTTCAATACTGTCTTCTCAAGGTTCAAGAGTCCTTTATTACGATGTGATAGTACAGAACTAGAAATATTGCTCAAAATTGCCTTCTGCCTGCCACAATGCAGACAAAGAGTTGCCATGAATGTGGCCTGGCACCCCTTACAGTAAGAGAGAAGGAGAAGTAAAAACCGAGTATCTATGGATTTGCCTTCAACACTCCCACAGCCTCTGCAGCCCCACAGACCCTTGATCCTCTGCAGCCACAGCCCGAGCTCCAGACCCAAACTGATCAGGAAGCCTTCAGCATCCCAAGGCCTTTTGGGCGCCCTTCTTGCCCTCAGCGCCTTCACAAATCCTGCCTCGAATACCTGAGCCATGAGCCAGTGACCCGCAGCCCGTGCAGGTCCCATAAGCGCTGGTTGCCCACAGCCTGTGTGGGTACCTCAGCCACTGTGATCCTCACTGATCCACTGCTGTGGTCACCGTCCTACAAGGTCCTTCAGCCGCTAAGCCCCTTGCTGTGGTCCCCTTCCCCGTAGGGTCACCTCCTTTGCCTTTCCTTCTAAACAGCCGGTGTTCTTGCCATTTCTTGGGCTCTGCGGCAGTCCGCTGCTCCCTGGAGTCTACATACCTTCATAGCTGATGCTGAATATAACTGCTGCCATCTTGGGCACAGGCCCTTCTGGTTGCAGGATTTTGGTTACAAACACAGTCAGCTCCTTTATCAGGTTATTAGAAATGTGCTTGGAACTGTTGGCATTTGGACCGGGCGGTTGAACCATTAGGAGTCTTCATTCTCCTGGGTCTGCACCAACTTAGTAGTAAATCCTCTGGCAGGGTACTTCAGCACTGTGATCTCAGTGGTAATAGGTCCTCTGCAAGGGTACTTCTTCAGTGTGCTGTCAGTGCTGAGTTCTCTTGTAATGTCCTTCAGCAATGTGATTTCAATGGTGAGTGCTCTGGCACTATAAGACCATAAGATATAGGAGAAGAAGTAGGATATTTTTGGCCCATCGCGTCCACTCTGTCATTCCATCATGAGCTGATTCATTCTCCCACTCAGCGCCACTCCCCTTCCTTCTCTCCACAACCTTTGCTATCCTGAATGTTCACATACTTATTTGCCTGAAATACACCAAATGGCCTGGCCTCCAAAGCCATCTGTGGTACAAATTCCAGAGGTTCACCACTTTCTGGCTAAAGAAATTCCTCCACATCTCTGTTTTAACTGGTCGCCCTTCAATCCTGAACTTGTGCCCTCTTGTACTTGACTCCCCTACTTTGCCATATCTACTCTGTCCAGGCCTTTCAACATTCAAAATGCTTTTATGAGGTCCCCTCATAGAATCTGAACTCCAAGGAGTACAGTCCAAGAGCTGTCAAACATTCCTCATATGCAAATCCTTTTATTCCAGGAATCATTCTTGTGAATCTCCTCTGAACCCTCTCCAATGACAGCACAGCCTTTCTTAAATAAGGAGCCCAAAACGGGACACATAATCTATTGGAGGCATTACCAGTACCTTATAAAACCTCAACATCACATCCCTGCTCTTGTATCCTATTCCTCGAGATAAGAATCCCAACATTGCATTTGCCTTCTTCACCGCCAACTCAACCTGGAAGTTAACCTGTAGAGTATCCTGCATGAGGACTCCCAAGTCCACTTTCACCTCCGAATTTTGAATTTCCTCCCCATCCAAATATCAGTCTGGCCTTTTATTTCTTCTACATAAATGCATGACCGTACCCTTTCCAACACTGTATTTCATTTTCCGCTCCTTTCCCCATTCTCCTAATCTATCTAAGTCTCTCTGCAGCCTTTCCATTTCGTACCAACTGCAAACTTAGCCATAAAGATATTTATTTAGCAATCCAAATAATTAACATACAACATAAAAAGAAGTGGCTCCATCGCCACATGCGGCACCTTGTCATAGGCCTTTTGAAACTCCAAATATATAACATCTACTGCATGTTCTTGGTGGTTTCCTCAAAAAAGTTGCAATAGGTCGATCAGGCAAGACTTTCCCTTAAGGAAGCCATGCTGATTTTGGCCTATCTTGTCATGCACCTCCAGGTACTCCATAATCTCATCCTCGACAATCGACTCCAACAACTTCCCAACCACTGATGTGAGGCTAACAGGTCTATCATTTCCTTTCAGCTTCCTCCCAACTAGTCCTCTGAGCCATGCCAGAATCTAACTGATTCTTGGAAGATCATTACTAAGGCCTCCACAATCTCTATGCTACTTCTTTCAGAACCCGAGGGTGCATTCCATCTGTCCCAGTCTTATCTATCCCTAGACCTTCCAGCTTCCCAAACACCTTCTCTCTGGAGATTGTGACTGCTCTCACCACTCTTCCCTGACACTATTGAGAGTCCCGTATACCAATAATGTCTTTCACAGTGAAGACTGATGCAAAATACTCATTCTATTCCTCTGCCATCTCCTTGTCTCCCAGTACAATTTCTTCAGCGTCATCTTCTATGGGTCCCTTGTTCTTGATTCTTTTTTATTCTGAATATACTTTAAAAAAAAAACATTTTGTATCCTTCTTCTTATTATTTGCTAGCCTCCTTTTAAAGTTCATAATTTCTTTCCCAATGACCTTCTTAGATGCCTTCTGTACATTGCTTAAAGTTTCCCCGCCCTCTTTCTTCCCACTATTTTTTGCTTCTTTGTTGCCCTCTCTTTTGCCTTTACTTTGATTTCTCTTGTCAGACATAGTTGAGTCATTTTTCCATTCAAGTATTTCTTCTTTATTGGAATATATCTGACCTGCACCTTCCTTATTTCTCACATAAACTCTAGCCATCGCAGCTCTGCTGTCCTCCCTGCCTGGATTCCTTTCAAACTGCTATATACACTGGCATACAAGATGACCCCCCTCTCGTGAATTTCCACCTAAAATATAGGTTTTGTGTTATCCCCAGTCTTACTGCCCCAATAGTTGTTTACCAACCGTCCCACTTGACCAGTAGAGTGATTCTGTCACAATATTTCAAAAGCAAATAACCCAGTAAAGGATGCCATTTTATTAGCATATTTTAAAAATAAATCACTGTTGGCTCCTTTAACAGGCCACTTCAAGCCTGGCTCCTTTAACAGGCCACTTAAAGCCTGTACAGAACTGAGGGCAGTCAGACTGGGTGGATGGATGCCGCGGGGGAGCACTGAGACTTAGCTCTTAAGATTTAGATTTTTTTACTTTATTTATTTTACTTAGGGTATAAGGCAGCTCCTGGATTTGGGGTAACATTTTTAAAGTTCAAGTACCGTATTATATACCGGCATATACAGTAACTTTTGCCAGATCCCCTCTCATACCACTGTGGTCTCCTTTATTCCACGGCTATACTAACACATTGGGTTTTAGTTTCTCCCTCCAAAACTACAGGCTGAATTCTATTGTATTATGATCACTGCTTCCAAAGGGTTCTCTTACCATCAACACACATTAACTCTAATTCATTACACAACACCTATTCCGGAATTGCCAGTTCCCTGGTCGGCTCAGCCACAGCCTGTTCTAAGAACCCATCCCGAAGGCATTCGATAACTTCCTTCTCTTGGGATTCAGTACCAACCTGATTTTCCCAATCAACCTGCATATTGAAATCCCCCATGACTATGTAGCATTGCCCTTTTTGCACACCTTCTCTACCTCCCTCTACAGTTTGCAGAAGAAATCCTGGCTACTGTTTGTATGCAACTCCCATCAGGGTCTTTTTATCCCTACAGTTTCTTAATTCTACCCATTGGGATTCTGCATCTTCTGATCTAATATTTCCTCTCTCCAAAGACTGAAATGCATTTTTAACCAGCAGAACAAACCCACCCCCTCTGGCTTCCTTCCTGTCTTTCTGAATCACTGTATATCCATGGATATTTAGTTCCCAGTTGTGGTCTTCTTTCAGAGTCATGACTAGGTGATGGCCACAATCATACCTGCTCTACAATATCATCACCCTATTTCTTACACTGTGGGCATTTAAATACAAGACCTTCAGTGCTGCATTCATCACTTTTTCTATTTTGTTTCCAAAGTTCCCCAAGTTCAATCCTTAACCTTACATGTACACCTTTGCCCAATTGACTGCCTCTCCTTCGTCACAATCTCACTACACAGTGTATCTACTTGTGTATCTTCCGCCTTATTCACTGCCCTCTCATGCTCCCTGCCAAACTAGTTCAAACCCTCCCCAAAAACTCTAGCAAACCTGCCTGCCAGAATATTAGTCTTCCTCTACAGCAGAGAGACTGAGCAGAAACTGGGCATTCGCTTCATTGAGCATGTTGGCTCTATCCTCCCGCAATCCCAGTGGCCACCCATTTCAAGTCCCTGTCACATTCCCTTGCTGACTGAGGCCACCCGCAAATTGGAGGTACACCTCATCTTCTGTCTGGGCACCCTCCAACTGGATGGCATTAATATCGACTTCTCTGTCTTTCATTAAAATCCCCTTCCCCATCTTCATCCCCCTGTCTCCTTTCCTCTAGCTCTGTCTGTCACTCTCTTCTATTTTCCCTCTGCCTCCTTTCACAGAGCCAAAATCAATTCTCACCTTTCATATTATATCCAATTAACATCTTTTGTCTATTAGATCTAGACTATTAGATCCTGCCTTTATCTCTAGTGTTTAATTAGGATGTTGAGACTCAAAACATCAGTAATATAAATCTTTATCTCCTAGCGATGCTGCGAGACCGGCTAAGTTCCTCCTCTGTGTGTTTTTACTACCGTCTCAGCACCTGCAGTCATTCATGTTTCACTCCATTAGTCTCCTTCCTGTTCAGGTGTGACCTGTCCCTTTTGTATAGGTCATAACTTCCCCAAAAAGAAATCTCAATGATCCATGAATCTGAACCCCTGTACTAATTCTTCAGTATGTTTTCATCTGCCATATCTTCCTATTCCTGCCATCGCTGGCAAGTGGCACTGGTATCAATATCAAGATGACCACCCTTGAGGTCCTGGTTTTTAGCTTCCTTCCAAACTCTCTATATTCCCTCTTCAGGACTTCATCTCTTTTCTTATCTATATCATTGCTACCATCTGGCCTTACCCTCCTTCCCGAGATCTGGGATGTCCCTGACCTTGGCACCTGAGAGGCAATGTACCATTCAGAACCTCCTATCTGAATCCCCAGATACTATAGCTCTCCACTTCTCTTCTCTTTCCTTCTGAGCTGAAGGGTCAGGCTCTGTGCCAGAGACCTGACCACTATGATGTTCCTGGTAGATTGTTCCCCCTAACAGTATCCAAAACAATATACTTATTCTTGAGGGATTTCCTGTTCCTCTTCCCTCCCCTTACAGTCACCTCTTGCCTCTTGGGCGTGACTGTCTCTTTATAGTTTCTGTCTATCACCCCCCTCTGCCTCCTGAGTAATCCGGAGTTCATTAAGTTCCATTTGCCTAACATGGAGCTGGAGCTGCAGCTGGATGCACCTCTTCTAGGTGTAGTCATCCGGGACACTGGTGCTGTCCCAGATTTTCCATGTGCTGCAATTGGAGCGTTCCACTGGCCTGATTGCCATCTCCATTACCTACTCTGGGCTATTAAATATGTTACCTTGCCTTACCTGTACCTGTAGCATGTCCTCAGCTTCAGTTCGCCAAAGCCTCTAACTCTGCACTCTGGACCACTCATACACAGGCCGGCCCAACATTGACCATTCCATTTGTGCCTGCTTCACTTTTATTTGTCCCCGGCAATGAATCGCAATTTGAGCCCTGCAAACACTCCTTTTTAATCTCCTCTCCCCGATCTGGGAGCAGATTAATTCTTTGGCAACCTACTTCAGCCATGTGATGTCAGTGCTGAGTTACCTGGTCGTGTACCTCAAAGGAGTCATCTCAATGGTGACAGGTCCTCTGGCAGTGCACTTCAGCACTGTGATCTCAGTGGTATGAAGATCATTGCCAGTGAACTTCCGCTGTGTGATTTTGATGGCGATTTCCTCTGACAGCGAACTTCAGCAGTGTGATCTCCTTGGTCAGTGCACCTCTGAGGTGTCATCTCAGTGGTGACAAGTCCTCTGGTCATGCATTTCAGTAGGGTGACGCCAATGGTGAGTCCTCGAGCAGGGTGGACACACTGGTGACAGATCTGCTGGCGCTGCACTCCAGCAGCATATTCCATGGTGACACCTCCTCTGATGGTCTGTTTTAGCAGTGTGATCCATGGCAGTGCACTTTAGCCGTTGATCTGAATGGTGACAACTCCTCTGGCAATGTAGAGAGTTAAACATGAAAAGCTGCGGACACTGTGATTGCAATTTACACAAAGATGCTGGAGAAACTCAGCAAGTCATGCTGCACTCTTTATGTAGCAAAGATACATAACCAACATTCCAGGCCTGAGCCCTTCATCAAGGTGCAGCTAAAATGGTGGGGAAGGAGTACAGGGCCACAAGGTCATCCATGGTTATGGGAGGAAGGGCAGAAGAGACAAAAAGCTGAGGTAATAGAGGGAGGGGAAAGCTCTCTGAATGGAGAAGGTGAGGGGTGATCAGGGGTGGGAGAAATGTCGGGTTGGGGAAGACAGAGGGGGGGACATGGAGGGTGTTCAGAGGATTGAGGTGAGCAGGGGAGGTTGGGGGAGGGAAGAAGAATCTTTTGGGGGAGATAGTGTCTGGGGGGTAGAAAGGGGAGCTCGAAGGAGTAGTTAGGGTTAGGTAGGGAGAGGTGTGAGGGATAGGGAAGGGTGAAGAGTGGTGATGATGGGGGGGTGGGGGGATGAGGCAGTGGGATCCAGCAGCTGAGGAATCTAAGGAGTCAGCCTTGCGGAGGTGGAGTTTGGTGTGGGATCTGGCGAAGGAGTTGGCGTGGATGCCGCAAGGGGTTTGGTCGGGACCGGGGTAAGTAATTGCATTGACAGAGACATCAGGGACTATGGCACATTGATAATTGGGGTCATCGGCAGTGGTGATGGTGGCTCCAGCTCGTGGGTGGCTGAGACCTGGATTCGTGGAGGAGACATCGGGAGATTCGGCCTGCAGGCAGCCAGGCCAGGGTAGAAACCTGCCTTGATCATTGTAGAGGCTATTGTCTCTAGGGAGGTGACCTCCTGATACTTCCTCAGTGTGATGTCAATGGTGAGTCCTCTGGCAATACTTCAGCAGTGTGATCTCAGTTGTGGGGAGTCCACTAGCAGTGTACTTCAGGAGTGCGATCTGATTGTTTGTGAGACCACTGGTAGTGTACTCCCGCAGTGTGACTTCAGTGGTGAATCCCCTGACAGAGTACTTCAAATCTCAATAGTGTCATCAGAGGACCTCTGGCAGTGTCCTTCAGGAGTATTAGCAAGGAGTGACATGTTCTCTGGCAGTGTAGTTCCACAGTGTGATCAGAGGCAGCTTCAGAAGAGATCTAATTGGGGGATATTAGGATTAACGCAGGGGTGGGGCACAAACTGTCCTTTCAAGAACTCACTCAGCAGGGGGGATTGGGGGGAGGAGCGGGTGCCATACCTGCCATGGACCTCCTCCATCCGCTGCGCCATCACCCTTCCCCTTCCCTTCAGCATTTCAGACAAATACACGAGCTTTTTGGTGACAACCCCTCTGGTGGCATCACCCAGTGCAATCTGCAACCTCCAAGTGACTCTGAGTGTGATCCAGGAGTGACATGCCCTCTGGCAGTGTACATCAGTAGTGTGTTCCAGGAGTGATACATCCTGTGACAGTGTACATCAGTAATGTGTTCCAGGAGTGGTACATCCTCTGGCAAGTGTAGTTCATCAGTGTGTTCCAGGAATGATACATCCTCCGGCAGTGTACATCAGTAGCGTGTTCCAGGAGTGATATATCCTCTGGCAGTGTACATCAGTAATGTGTTCCAGGAGTGATACATCCTCTGGCAGATAAATCAATGGCACATAAATCATACATCAGATTCTGGTTAATCACTGATAATCAAACCTCCTGATTGTATAGCAAGGGTTCAACAAGCAGAACCCTCCACCCCCTCTGCAATAAGCAGGCATGGCACTCCGATTAGCAAAGGAACAAGTTACAATCTACCACGGGTGAGAAACTACAGTCTCCTCTGGGTGCATGCCACAAATAAGCCCCCAATCTTTTACTGGCATGCACCTCACATCTGGGTCTCCAGAGTCACCTTTGGCTCTCAACTTGGAGGGCAGTTCAAGAATCATCTCAAGGCCAAAAGATGGTGAACTTCTCCAAATAGTGGGCTTTATACTGCAGCCAGTTCAAAGGGCTGGCCCATGAGAACCAATTGCATGGCAGCTTCACCGGTGGGTGGATCTAATCCTTGATTGGCCGTTGAAGTGAGTATCAAGCGGTTTCCTGCCAGAGCAGTCAGGTGACCCTCTGAATAACATTGCATCCCTTGGAAGTCCCAACACAAACCCAATGCATTATAGGCTAGCATCCCATGGACGTCTTTATATTTCTGGAGGAAGCTAGTGACAAAGACAGATACAAGCCAGCTATGGCAGGGAGTACAGGCCATTACAGGCCTACAAAGTGAGGGCAAACACTATAGATGACTGTGATGTTTCAATACCCAATGAGCTGAACACCTTCTATTCCTGCTTTGAGAGGAAGAATCAAATAATGCCTACCAGAATCCTTGAAAAGGCTGAGGATCCTGTGATATGTCTCTGAGGGCGGCATCAGAACATCATTCAAGAGGGTGAACCCTCTCAAAGTGTCAAGCCCTGATGGAATATATGGAAAGGTACTAAAAATCTGCGCCAACCAATTAGATGGAGCGTTCACGGACATTTTCAACCTCTCATTGCTGCAGTCAGAGTTCCCATCTGCTTCAAAAGGGCATAAATCCATGGTACACCTGTAGATGTTTCTGGGAGTAGTGTGAGCTGCCTCAACGACTACCACCCAGTAGCACTAACTTCTACTGTGAGGAAATGCTTTGAGAGGCTGGTCATGGCCAGAATTAATATGTACCTAAGTAAAGATCTGGACCAACTACAATTCACCCATCATCACAATCACTCCACAGCAGATGCAATATCGCTGGCTCTCCTCTCAGCTCTGGATCACCTTGTAAAGAACAATTCATACATATGGCTGCTCTTCATCGACTACAGTTTGGCATTCAGTGCCATTATTCCCTCAGTGCTGGTCAAGAAGCCACAAACCCTGAGCCTCTGTTACCCCCCCCCCCCACCTTTACAACTTGATCCTTGACTTACTCATTGGAAGACGATGATCAGTATGAATTGGAAACAATGTCTCTTCCTCACTGATTATCAACACAGACGGACCCCAAGGATACGTGCTTAGCCCACTGCTCTACTCATTATACACCCATGACTATCTACAATTCCAATGCTATCTACAAATTTTCCGATGACACCACAAACGGCAATGAGGAAGTGAACAGGAGGGAGACAGATCAGCTCATTGAGTGGTGTCACATCAACAACCTTGCACTCAATGTCAACAAAACCAAGGAAATGATTGTGGACTTCAGGAGGAAGTCAGGGGAACATGACCAAGTCCCAATCAACGGCTCAGTTTTGGAGAGGGTCAAGAACTTCAAATTCCTTTTTTTTTTAAAAAAAATATTTTATTTAAAATTTTTAAAGCCACCTTCCCCCTCCCTCCCAACCCAAAAATCCCAAAGAAAGAGACCAGGAGATGTGAAGCATTGCTAACACAAACGCCATGGATCAGAGCAACCCCACCACAATGCGCCACACGGAACTCAACATTTTAAACCCATAGAATCCAAATAAGGGTTCCATACTTTCCAAAATAAAAATAATTATCACGTAAATTATGTTATTTTCTCCATTGGAATACATGATCTCAATTCTAGATGCCATCGCAGCAAACCCAAATCAATCTCATTCTTCCAAATAATGGCTATACATTTTCTTGCTACTGCCATTGCCAACCTTAAAAACCCAATTTGATACTTAGCCAAACTCAATTACAAACTCAACATCTTAACATGACTTAATAAAAATAATGTTGGATCCATCAGTAATTGAATCTTTAAACCTTGCTCTAAAAATTCCTTAAGTTGTATCCAAAAAGATTTAACACTATCACGTAGCCAAGTTGAATGTAAAAAAGCACCTACTTCCTTACAACATTTAAAGCATAAATCTGAAGAGATTAAATTATATCTCTTTAATTTTTTTAAAAATTTTTTTTATTTTGAGGGGTTAAAAACAACTGATATATAAAATTATAATGAATGAATCTATATCTCACATTAATAATCTTAGTCATACTATCTTTACATATAGTTCTCCAATCAACTTGATCAAGTCTTTTGCCCATTTTGATCATGAAATTTAGGCATCTTACTCTGTAATAATAAATACATTTCAGAAGGAAATATTTTTGTACCGCCTTCCTTAAGCAAAATTTCAAATTTTGATTGTCTTGGTAATCTTAAAGTATGTCCAAAGTTATCCAATAATAAAGCTTTAACATGATAATAAGAAAGA
Organism: Narcine bancroftii; assembly: GCF_036971445.1. Lineage (NCBI taxonomy): Eukaryota > Metazoa > Chordata > Chondrichthyes > Torpediniformes > Narcinidae > Narcine > Narcine bancroftii. The sequence continues at coordinate 88,518,059 of NC_091470.1, read as the reverse complement.
GTATTATTTGGAATTTCATATTTTTCTTTCATTCTTTGAAAATAAATAAAATAACCAGCTACAAAACAATCTTGTACAGTTTTAATTCCTTTTTGGCTCCATATTTTCAAAAACTGATTATTAAGGGTAAAAGGAAAAAGTTTTTTTCTGATATAAAGGTGTTTTACCTGAAATTTTGCCGCATCTCCTCTTCCTTAATTCAATTAAATGTCTCGATAGGTGGATAATTATTAATAATTAATAACTTTGTATTCCATTTATAAATAAATTGTGCCATATTTTCCTTACCAATTTTAAGTAACTCAATGTTAGCCCATATAAACAGGTTATCCAAATCAAACATTCTATTAATAAACCTCAATTGTGCTGCTTTATATCTTGAAAATTCGGGAGTTGTAAACCTCCCAATTCATATTTCCAGGTTAATTTTTCTTAACATTTTACCTTTCCACAAAAATTTCCTAATTATAGAATTCAAATCTTTAAAAAATGTTTGAGAAACTTTACAATGAATAGATTGAAAAAGATATTGAATTCTAAGAAAAGTACAATTAACTCTACCTGTTATAGATAAATCTTTCCATCTATTTAAGTCATTTTTAATTTTATAAAATAAAGGTAAATAATTTAACTCATATAAATGATCTAAATCTTTATCAATTATAATACCCAACTATTTAATTTGATCTGACCATTTAAATTGAACAATTTTCTTACATTGAATATAATCACCATCAATCAACAGCATAATCTCACTTTTATTCCAATTAATTTTATAACCCGATATTTCTCCATATTGTTTCAATTTTTCTTATAATGATTTTAATGAATTTTGTGGCTCTGTTAAATAAATCAAAACATCATCAGCAAATAAATTAATCTTAAATTCTTCAGAATTAATGCTAATACAATTAATATTACCATCTTGTCTTATCAATTGAGCTGAAGGTTCAAAAGCTAATACAAACAGTGCTGGGTACAAAGGGCCCCCTTGTCTAGTAAATCTCTCTAATAAAAATGATGATGATGTTTGGCCATTTGTCACCACTCTGGTAGAAGGATTTTTATATAAAGATTCAATCCAACTAGTAAACATTGATCCAAACCTAAAATAAATCCACTCTAACCTATCAAATGCATTAGCACTTCAAATTCCTGAGTGTCAACATCTCTGAGGATTTGTCCTGGAGCCTCCATGTTGATGCAATCACTAAGAAGGCTTGCCAATGGCTATACTTTATGGGGTGTCTGCGGAGCTTCAGTATGTCACTGTGGAGAGCATTCTGGCTGGTATAGAGGTGCCAACTCTCAGGACAAGAAAAATCTCCAGAGGGTTGTTGACTCGGCCTGCGACATCACAGGCACCAGACCATTCCATTGAGGACATCTACATGAGGCTGGGTCTTAAAACAGCAGCCTCTATCCTCAAATACCCCCACCACCCAGGCCAGATGCCCTCTTCACTCTGGGGGAAAAGGTACAGGAGCCTAAAGATGAGCACTCAATGGCACCAGGACAGCTTCTTCCCCGCTGCCATCAGATTCCTGAATGATCAATGAACACTGTCTTATTTTTTTTTATGGTAATGTTGTAAGATGGTTATAATATGTATGTTTGCTCTATGATGCTTCCACAAAACACCGAATTTCATGATTTGTTCATGACAATAAATTCTGATTCTGACATTACACCCACAGACCATACCCACTACTGAGCTACCAAATTCCCCTGAACCCCACAAGATTTCTATGGAGAGTTGTGTTGAAGGACTGGTCCCTGGCTCATTTAGTTTAATCACCGACTCTCATGTGTGCCAAGTGAGTGACATTCCTCGATTGATCCGGATTGTAAGAGCAGCACTCTTTACCAACAGCAGCACTGGAACCCACTTTGGCAAAAAAAAAGCTGGCGGCTTCTATATGCTGCATTTTAACTGGCCTGCATGCTAGTTCAGTTCCCTTATGTTCTAACTCTTTGGCCTGGGTTTGCAGGGCCTGGACGGCCTCTTTCATGATGGAGAAATGCTGCTGCAGTTTTTCCACGTCACCCTTTAACTGGGTAATCCCTTCCTTCTTTCCGAGGGCTTCATGCTGGTGCCTCAGGATAACTGCTAGCAGCCAAAAGGGATCTCTTCTGTCCGCCTTACCTCCTGGGAACCCGAACCTCTTGAGGAGTGACACAATTTGGTGCCCAATCACCTTCCCTTGTGGGTCCAGACTATCAGGCCAGCCCACTGGTTTACCATGGTCTTCCAGCAGGTTGTCCAGGCTGCTGAACCTAGAACTATTGTCAGTCCATCCTGGGATTCTATCCCCTCTTCACGTGAAGCCCTTCTTCGTAGCCTTCTTGCAAAGGATTAGTACCACCTACCAGTGAAGCTGCTATGCAATTGGTTCTCACAGGTCACACTGGCATACCTGGGCCAGCCCCTCAAGCAGTGTAAAGCCCACCACTTGGAGCAGCTCACCCTCTTTGGCCTTGAAATGATCCCTGAACTGCACTCCAGGTTGCTAGCCAGTGAAACACAAATCATACACATCAGACACTAAAGCACCTCCTCATAAATCACTGATAATCACAATTCCCGATTGTAGCATGAGGCTTCAACAAACAGAACCCGCCACTCCGATTAGCCATGGAGCAAGTTAAAATCTACAATGGGTGAGACAATACTGTCTCCTCCGGGTGCGTGCCACCGGCATGCACCTCACAACTGGGTCTCCAGTGTGTCCCGTGGCTGGCAACCTGGAGTGCAGCTCAGGGATCGTCTCAAGGCCAAAAGACGGTGAGCTGGTTCAAATGGTGGGCTTTATACAGCAGCCAGCTGGAGGGGCTGGCCCAAGTGTGCCTGTGTGACCTGTGAGAACCAATTGCACAGCAGCTTCACCAGTAGGTGATCCTAATCTTTGATTGGCATGTGAGGTGACTTCTGACCATATAATAGTATTTCAGCAGCGTGATCTCAGAAGTGTGTCCTCTACCATTGGAGTTCCCCATTGTGATCTTAGCAGCGAATACCTTTGCTGTGCCTTTCAGTATTATACTATCAGTCGTGTTGAGTCCTCTGACAGTTTAATTCAGCAGTATGATCACAGTTCTGGGGAAGTCCTCTGGTAGTGTACTTCTTCAGTGTGACCTCAATGCCAAGTCCCCTGGCCCTGTACTTCATCAGTGTGATCCCAGTGGTGACATCCTCTGGAAGTGTTCTTCAGTAGTGTGCTCTCACTGATGATATCCTCTGGCAGTGTACGTCAGCAGTGTGATCCCAGTGGTGACATCCTCTGGCAGTGTTCTTTAGCAGTGTGATTTCACTGATAATATCCTCTGGCAGTGTTATTTAGCAGTGTGATGTCATTGCTGGTGAGTTTTCTGGCAGTGGACGTCAGCAGCGTGATCTGAGTGATATATACCCTGGCGATGTACTTTTGCAATGTGATCTCCCTTGTGATTCATCTGGCAGTGTACCTCAGAGGTGTCATATCAGTGGTAAACAGCAACTCCAGTAAAAGTGTGACCCTATCTCCTGTAAGAGGATTTCTGAATGAACAACGGCTTTCACGGAGGCAGTTCTCTTGATGTTACAGAATTGATTCTTGGCATCAAACAATGTTTGATACTAAACCATATGGTGAACAAAGTATTTGTCAATTGGTGGTGTGTATTTTGTGTCTTGAAGGACAAGAGAAATGGAAGGATTCAGGGCATTATGGGAGAGATCTAGGCAGCTGAAAGCATGGTCTCCAGTTTTGAATGATGAAAGTAAAGAGAGCAGAAATAGAGGAAAAAAGTGTTCTGGAATTAGAGGAAGATAGAGAGCAAAAGATTAGCAGTAGATTTGGAAGCAAAGATTGGAGAACAAGCATTTTAAATTCAAGGGATGAGAAAATGATGTGCTGTTCCTGTCGAAGAGTAGGTTTTGACTGAATGCATTCCAAATGTCTAGCACCAGGAATATTTATGACAATATATTATGTACTTGTGATAGTACAGATTCTATGTGAGGATGACTGTGATTGGCTGAGAGTGTAGCCACACGAACTGGCAGGTCTTAAAGGATTGCTCCTAGCCAGACCAGGTCATTCTGGACTGGTTGACCTACTTGTGATATGGTCCAGTCTTTTAGTCAATAAAAGCCTTGGTTTGGATCAACAAGTTTTTGGTTCTTTCGACGCGCATTACAGTACTTGAAGGCACTAAAGTAGAATTTTTGTTGATGAAGGTTTCCAATTCCATGGAAAATGCAAAGAATGCAAAAAAGGTTTTCCAGAACCCCTTAAATGATCATTTAATTTGGAATAAAGGAATCACATTTACAGGGAAACTGGTGTAGAAATGTATTAAGCACTAATCAAAAAGGAATCTTACCATACAGAACATTAACAGGCCCTTCCGGCTCAAAAGTCCATGCACCCAATAGACCTACAACCCTTGGTATGTTTCAAAGGGTGGGAGGAAACTGGTGCCCCCGGGGGAAAGCCCACGCAGGCAGGGGGAAAACATACAAGCTCCTCACAGACAGCGCGGGTTTCGAACCCCAGTACCAATCGCTGGCACAGTAATAGCATTACGCTAGCCACCACGCCAACCATGTCGGCCCAACATTTTGTTTTATCTCTTCCTATGGTTTCAATGTTTCAGACCTGCATTGAGGATGATGGATAATTGGTTGGATGTGCCCTACAGTAACATTAATACCAGACATTACCTTGAAACTGTCTCGTTGTCAGTTGTGCTTTTGATTTCAGTTCCTTAAAAAGGACAAACTTTGAGAAGAGAATTTGAAAACAAAATTTATTGATCATAATTCTCAGCAGAAATCATGTTTTGAAAGAGCTGTTGGAACTCTGATGCAAGTAATAACAGGCAAAATAGTTTCAATGCCAAAACATCCAAAGTAAGCCAACTGCTGTTACATTTATGTTCAATGAACTCCACCCCAGTTTTTCAAAGGAACCACCTTCCTTTGAACCTGACCTAATGAAAGCATTCTACTTCTGTTTTCTTGCATCTGTTATGGACCTTGGACAATTTTATTTTTGACTGAGGACAGTACTGAACCTATTGCAGGGGATTTGACAGCTGCTAGGAGCTATAGTAGTGCCAAGCTACCTCTAGGAAATTCTAACAGCTGTCAACGCATGGGAACCACGCTCTAGAGGTCCGTGGGCTCGCAAGAGAGCAAGCCTGCAGCTGCTAGCCTCTCCACCAATGGGGAGAGCTGGAGGCAACGCTGGGCAGCTTAAAAAGCCCAGAGTGCTAGCTCTCGAGAGGTTAGTTGGTGGAGAGTGTAGGACTGACCAGTGCCTCTCCTGTCCCCTTCCAAGGAAGAGAACTAGGGTGCCAGAGGGCACTTGTGAACCTTAAGGTAGGCTTTGGAGGCGTAAACCTCATCTAGTGACCAGGAGGCCATTGTGGAAATTCCTGGATAAAGGAAGTGAAGGGCAGTGGTACCCCCATTCGAACTCTAAGGCAGACTTGTGTTCCCCTGACAGACTTGACATGATTGACGTAGTGGTTTTTTGATTTTTGGGGGGGCATTTCAACCTGGACTGTAATGGTCTGGGTTTTTTTCCCCCCACATACGCTGTATCATAGTCTGTTGTTGATATAGAGTTACCATTAAGGCTGGAGCTCAGGTGTTAAGTTTATTGAGTTAATTCTATTATAACATATAACATAACATAACAATTACAGCACGGAAACAGGCCATTAGGCCCTTCTAGTCCGCACCGAACCAAACACCCCTTTCTATTGTTAGTTTGGTTAATAAATTTTGCATTAAACTTAACTAATTTGTTTATGTGCCTCTCAATTACTGCTGGGGAGTGTAACACATCATTTTGTGCTTAACTTTGAATGGGAATGTTTGAAATGAAAGCAAATGAATGGCACACACTGCAATTAATTGGCAAATTAGCTAGCCCTTTGTGGTGTAGTTATTGTACTGGTTGGCCTGCCTCTGATACTGTAACTTCTCCTCCAGGATCCCTAATGAAGGTGGTATCACCCAATCCCCTCCCTCAGTACTGCCTTGGAATCGGGCCAACAGCATGTAAGCTATGACTGTGAGTTTATAGTGATTATAGCCTGTTAATCTTGACTATCAGTTCTAATTGATAGCGCTACACCCTTTTAGAGGAATGTTAAAGCAATAATGACTGCTGATGAAGGTAGAGCTAGGCACTCTTTTGCGCTCATCTAGGACTGAAACTCCCATTTCCTTAGTACTTTCACTTGGAGGAAGCATGCAACATAGGCAAATGCCAGTATGTTCCTCTGGGACAGAAAAGTTAGCTGGGATGGTGTCCCCGGAGGCAGGATCCTGTGAGGTGGGGCAGAAGTTAGTTGCCACAGCCCGGAAGGACCCAACAGACATGGAGGCTGAGAATGGCCAGAACCTCAGATGTGAGGACAGTGCAGGGATCTGCATAAGGCTGCAAATGAGGTTGCAGGAAGGTGCAGTGATGTCAGCTTTCAACAAAAACATCGCTCCACAGAAAATCTTGTGAAGATTATGGCTCCCTGAAAGTCCTTGTGTGTTCGATGGATGACCAGAAGGAAGTTCAAGCTCAAATTTATTATCACCCGACTGTACATATATAACCCAACATAATGACAATTCTCCAGACCACAGTGCACACACATACGTACACAATTCAGAGCACATAATAATCACATTTTTACATAAAGATCTAATTTTAAATAAATAAAAGTTTTGGGATGATTGACTCAGAAATTTATAGGAAACTGTTTCTCAATCTCACAGCCTGCAAAGCAAACCTATTTTCCACCTCAAATTGCTATTTATAAACATTGTCAACAAATACAATTGAATGCCGAGAAGTTACAAGTTTTTATAAATAAAGAGAAGAGCAGAGGTAATCCAAAGATATTGACAGGACCCCGATATAGAAGTAACAAAACATGGATAAGATTTAATTGACAGTGAAGATATGGTAGATATGAATCGTCTTGATGAGCTTGAATACTTAATACTGTAGTTTCTGGTAGAAGCTGAAGATGATTGTATTGATCTCCCTAGCTTGACCCAACAAGGATGATGCCAGCTAGGCAGGCAATTACCACGGAGGTCATGATGAAACAGGAGCAAAGAGTAAGCAAACAGAATTTTACCTTATGTTATTTTACATTTATGTGAGATGGATGAGAGACAGAAAGTGACCTTCTTAGCCCTGTTGCAAAATGGGAAAGGAAATCATTGTTCTTGATGTTGTGACAGAGTACATTGATATGTTTTTGGGTGATAAATTGGGAAAGTTTGTAAGAGTAGATTACATACAAACACTTTAAAACAGATCTTATATGCTAGATATATCGGGGCCTCACAGCCTTTGCAAGAGTGTTGCAGAGTGCTCAAGAGACAACTAATGGATTGTTGTTCACAAAAGGCAACAGATGAAAGATCTTGTTGGAGCCACAGATTGTCTGCAGATGTTCTTTTGCTAGCAGAGAGAATCAAACAGACTTTCTCTCAGAGAGAGAGAGAGAGAGAGAGAGAGAGATCACTTCTAGAACATTACGGCCAGTAACAGAAGCTGGGACTGGAACAGGAAAAGCCAGCAAGTTTGTTGAAAGCCCCATTTGGAAGACGGCCTGGTCAAAGCCCTTGTGGTTCATGCAAGAGGAGAGGACTTGCTGTCTAATGTTTCACTTGGAATAAGGGAAACAAAAAGGAACTCTGTGGTGACCTGAAAAAAAGAGGTTATCTTCTGGAGAACCCTGAATGGGACATGTTTCATCAGCAAGATACTGGAGTGACTGATTAAAAAGGAATCAGTTGTTGATGTCCTGGAACAACAAATGTCGCTCTCTGAACCAACAAGAACCTTCCTGGGTGGTAACCATTTCACCTTTCAAGCATCAAAATCTGGTGAACTTTATACATGTTAAATTCTGTGCACAGTATAAGAATTGCCTGCAACCAGTGAACTTGGAGGAATGAGAAATGAGATTGGACTGTGAACCAAATAACTTTTCAGAACTTACACACTCACTACACACACCTGCACTTAGAATTAGAAGGGAGTTAAGTCAGTTAATAGTGATAAGTTAAAAGTTTGTTTCTATTTTCATGTTTAATGATAATTAAAAGCAACATTTAAGTAACCATTTGTCTTGGTAAATATCTTTTGTGCTGGGTTTTGGGTCCTCTGGGCTCGTAATAATGTAACTATTTCTCCTGGGCAGGTTGGAGTTGAAACCCAGATGAGAAGTGAAACAAGAGGATACCGTAAGAGTAAATGCAATGGGATGGATCACATTCTGACATACTATTGACTGGGCCGAGCAGGAAATTAATGCTTGATGTCACAATCTAAGAATGCTTTGCAGAAGCAGCCAATTACAAACAGCCTGCAGTGCAAATATGCTTTCAATTAAAGCAAAAATGTATTTTTTGTAAACAATAGTAGAAATGGAAATTGAGTCACATCTGAGGATCTGTTCAACTGACTTCATTATAGTCCTGCCAGAAGTAAATAGCAATGATCTACTTTCATCTTTTTGTGTATTTCTGTGTAATTTTGTTAAAATAAAATGCTGAAGTTTATGTGTACAGTTTTGTAGATCTGACTATTTTCCATTACGTATTTAGATTTGATGAAGCAATTTTTTTTTTTGCATGCACTTCAACAAATTCTTTAGTGCCCAGCTCTTAAAGTTTGCTCTGATAATGAGCAGGGTGAGGTTCTCAGGAAAAGAGGTATTGACTTATGACGATATTGCCAGGGCCAACTATGTGTATGTGTGTACATACACTTATATTTTTTTTACACAGCCACTGCGTTCCGCGAAATTATTCCCAAATTCCCGGAATGCAGTCTAAAAATGTCGGAATGGAAATGAGTGACTCATTCCCATTCCGAAATTTGACCTGTGGCACCCCCTAGAAATGATTGCGGACTGCCTGTGGTCCAAACTGGACTGGACAGGTGGTCCACAACAGTGAATGGGATGTATTTGCAAGTCTGTCCTCTTTACTTACCGCTCTTCCGATATTCAGTGTACAGCCGCGCGAGGAAAGGGAGATTTCAAGTTTTGTTCACTCATGTGTGAACGGCCACTCCGGAAGGTAGGGAAAAATGTTTAATGGGAAAATATGTAAAAAAAAATGTTTTGTCTGGTTGAACAGTTAGATGGTAATAAACTTGAATGGCCTAACCATCAACACCCAGATCCTGAAAACCGCATTAAATAAATAGGGTTATTTACATTCATTGTTCAAGCAAGTTCTTGGATGTGGCTCTGCAAAACAAAGAAATTGTCTGGATGCGTGTCTCTCTGAATTCAAAGTAGCTGCTTAACTTGAAATAAAAGTCAATTGTGCCTTTGTAGAGAATCTGAATTGCCTTTGTAATTTAAAAAAGAAGCAACAACATCCGCTAGCAGAAGTTGGGAGGGATTGTTTAGACAAACTCTTTGTTTCTTGGAGCTGGTCATGTGACAATTGATCTCAACCTAACACTGCGCATGAATTTAATGCAGTTCCTTTATTTTTACTTTAAAAAAACATTTTAATTAAAATTTAAAATCACATAACATAACATTAGTTACTACATATTAATACAGACATAATGTGATTTGTCATTTATAAATAACCCTCCCCCCCAAACCACCCCACTAATACCCTCCCTCCTCCCTTCCCCACCTACAAAGAAAGAAAAATAAGATAATCATCTACTAAAATCATATTTAAATTTTTTGGCTGCAGAAGTGGTGGCACCCATCGGAGCAGATGGAGAGATAAAATTCTAAAACCAATCGTTTTCAATTAAGGGCTTCAAACTTTAGTAAGGAAAAAATATTGATCTCTTAAATTATATGTAATCTTTTCTAAAGGAATACAGGCTTTCATTTCATTATGCCATCTTTTCATACCTAAAACCAAGTCAGATTTCCATGTAATAGCTAGACACTTTTTAGAAACAGCCAGAGACAAATGCAAAAATTCCATTTGGTACATGGTCAATCTCAATCTTAAAGCTATCGACTTAATAGGTCCTAATAAAAACAACACTGGATCAAAAGGTAAATTTCCTTTATTTTTACTTTTCATAAAAAGCGAATCCCCCATTGGTGACAAATCACAGTTGCAGTGACAATTAAAAAGGAATCTATCTGGTTCGAACGTGTGTGGCCATGAGTAATGGGAAGCCGATCTCCCTCTGCAGGGCTTAGACACTGGATAGTTTCAGCTGGGACATTGGCCGTCAGGTGCTACATGATAGTTGAATCTGTAAGTGTGCCAGGAGAATTGAGTTGTCTAGCACGTCTGCCAATCTCCTGATAGGAATGAATGAAAAACTCCGAGCAAAGGGTCTTACAGTTCCCGGCTGTGTTGCTTGACATTTGTCCAATGGGTTTTTGTATTGCAAGCTCGCTAACGCACCAAATGTTTCCTTGCCCTGGTTCAGAATTTCTGGAGGCTATCTCGAGGCCTGTGCAAAATTTGATAATTTTGTGAATAATTCACTGTAATTCTCTATCTGCTCGAGATTCCCGCCTCTGCAGTCTCGGTGTTTTCCTGTTGGCTCACGCACCCTCCTTGGCCTTTTCTCTAAAACTCCTGCATGGCCTTTGTGGAGAGATTACCTGCAAATCCTTGGTGATTCACTGCATGCGGATTCTGGTCCTAAAATAAGCTGATTAATCACAAGTGGTAGCCCAGCTAACAGGTTGAATCCAGTGAGAGCACGTCTTCATCCACGCTCACTCCTTGCTCTTTGGTGAATGGCCAGTTTGTATTTCCCATGGCGAAGGAAAGGAATGGGACAAAAGGTTGTACTTGGACAAATGTTTTGCTGGAAAGTATCAGGATACAAAGACAAAAAGTTGAGGGGAGGGTGGAGAAGGAGAAGAGAGGAGGGAGGAAAGAGGCAGGGGGAGGAGCACAGGCAAACAGGTCAGAGGTGATAGATGGATACAGGTAGGAGGGTAGATGTGGAGCACACAATAATCACATCGACATGATGGAGTGATTGAATGGCTTTAATTACCAAAAATCTGAGCATTACTGATGCACTACTTGGCCAGGTTCCAGGTACAGGAGGAAGAGGGGGCAAGTCTGGGCACACCAGCCTTTATTGGGAAATCTGGGGAGGAATCAGGGAAGGTCAGGGAGGTTCGGACTGGCCAGTCCATACATCTATGCAGAGTAGAGAAGCTGAAAAATGAGAAGGGAAGAGGGCCAAGGAAAACTCTCTGATATGAGAAGGAAGGAAAGGGGGTTGGGAACTGGAGGAAAGGAGACAGAGGGATGGGGAAAGAGAAAGACAAGGGGGAAGCAGAGAATGGAAATTGGAGGTTGATGTTTATGCTATCTGGTTGGAGACTGCCCAGATGGAATATATGGTGTTTTACCTTCAATTTGCAGGTGGCCTCAGTTTGATAGTGCATGAGGCCATGGACAGACATGATGTATAAATGGTGTGTGGAATTAAAATTGGCAGCATGGTTAGTGTAGCGGTTAGAACCAAAGAACATTACTGCACAGGAACAGACCCCTTCAGTCCTTCTAGCCTGAGCTGAACCTTTTTTTGCCTAGTCCCACTGAGTCCATAGCCTTCCATTCCGCTCCCATCCATGTACCTGTCCAAATCCTTCTTAAATGTTAAAAATGAGTCCTCATTTACCACTGCAGTTGGCAGCTTATTCCACTCTTCCACTGCTCTCTGCGTTAGCACAACGCTGTAACAGCAACAGCGATCAAGTCCAGGGTTTGAATCCCACAATGAGTGTAAGGGGTTTGTAAGTCCTCCCGTGTCTTCATGTGCTTTCCCCAGGGGCTCCTGTTTCCTTCCATCATTCAAAACGTAGCAGGGGTTGTAGGTCAATTGGGTGTAAATTGTGCGGCCCTGGCTCGTGGTCCAAAACAGACTGTTACCGTGCTGTATGTCTAAGGATTGGTCAACTAGGAGGTGCTTGCTGTTGCTCTTCCTAGAGTTGGGTGGAGAAGTAGCAGATGAATTCAATCCAGATAAGTGTGAACTTGTGTATTTTGGAAGATCAATCTTGAAGATGGAGTAAATGGCAGGATTCTTAACAGTGTGGAAGAACAGAGGGAACAAATCCATAGATCTCTCCAGGTTGCCATGCAGGTTAACGGTGGTTAAGTAGACTTATGGAATACTGCTCTTCATTAGTCAGGGATTGAGATGAAGGGCAGTGAGGAAATATTCCTGCTCTGTAACACACTTGGATATTGTGTTCGGTTCTGGTCGCCTCACTACAGGAAGCTTTAGAAAGAGTGCAGAGAAGATTTACCAGGATATTGCTTGGATTGGAGAACATGTCTTATGAGGCAAGGTTAATATGATTAGGGATTTCTTCTTGGAGTGAAGAAGGATGAGAGGTAATTTAATTATGAAAAGCATTGATAGGACTTTTTTCCAGGGTGGTGGTAGCAAATACCAAAGGATATTTGTTTAAGGTGAGGGGAGGAAAGTTTGGGGGAGACTTCAGGGGAAATTTTTTTTTTAACAAAGACAATAGTGAGTGCCTGGAAGGCTTTGCCAGGGGTGGAGATGGAACCTGATACAATCAGAACATTTAAAATTCAGGCACATGGATGCAAGGAAAATAGAGGGTTTTGTGTGTGATGTAGGGAAGGTTTAGATCAGGTGTTCTCAACCTTTTTCTTTCCACTTACATACCATTTTAAGTAATCACTATGCCATAGGTGCTCTCTGTAAGGGATTAATTAAGGTGGGATGTGGGTGGAAAGAAAAAGTTTGAAAACCACTGTTTCAATTGTACCTAATTGACTCGTTATGAGCACGGTTTCATATGGGTAAATGGCAATTTTTCTCAAGCAAAATATTTCAGGAACAATTGGGTCTAGAGCAGTGATTCTCAACCTTCCCTTCCCACTCACATCCCACCTTAAGCAATCCCTTACTAATCACAGAGCACATGGCTTAGGGATTATTTAAAGTGAGATGTGAGTGGGAAGAAAAAAGTTGAGAACCTATGGTTTAGATTTATATAGGTTGGCACAACATCGTGGGCTGAAGGGCCTGTACTTTGCTTTAATGTTCTTTGTTCTGTGGTTCTATGCTGTGTGACCTGCTAAATTTCTCCAGCTCATTTGTGTCTGGCACCTGACCCCAGCATCTGCAGACTTGCTCGTCTAAGTGTGTGTCCTTGTCCAGCAGTCAATGAAAACAAATCATTAAGCAGAAAAGTGAAAAGAAGTTTGAGAGGAGGAGAAAAGATGTTATGGATCAGATGACATCCACAGCCTTCATCCTTGGCTTCCTCTCATAAGAAGGGATGTACCTGTCATGGAGGAAGTTCAATAAGGGTTCATCAGACTGATCCCTGCAATGGCAGGCCTGTTCTTTGTGGATCTGTTAGATCAATCACAAAAGTTGCTACATGTTCATATGCAAACAATATCTTGAGAACTTTCACTGGGTGACCAAGGTGAAATCAAAGTGGCAGGCCCCTTCTCTGATCATATTAGTGCCCATTCTGGCCTCAGTCTAGGTGAAAGTGGATGTGCAGAAAAATATTCAAGCTCAACAGCTCTCAGTCAAATCCTGCAGAGAATCGGAGAGGCAAAAGCCAACATAATTCAAATTAAAATTTTGGGGTGGCATGGTTGGCATAGCGGTTAGCGCAACGTCTTTACAGCTCCACCGATTGGGTTCAAATCCAATGTGGCCTGTAAGGTGTTTGGACATTCTCTTCGTGTCTGCATGGGGCCCCCGATTTCCTCCCATTGTTTGAAACATACTAGGTTAATAGGGTGTCATTGGGTGGGATTGGGCTGAAAGACCCTGTTAGTGTGCCGTATGTCTGTATGTTTCAATTTAAAAAGTTTAACATTTGAAATTAAGTTAGCACGCTAATAGGCCCTTCCAGCCCACAGGCCTGCACCACCCAAATACACCAATTAACCTCCAAACTACATAAGTTTTTGGAGAGTGTGAGGAAACCGGAGCACTCAGGGAAAACCCATGTAGATTACATGGAGAATGTACAGGCAATGGTGAATTCGAAAGTGGATTGCTGGCTCCATAGAGCCTTGCACTAAACACCACACTAACAATGTAGACACTTTCCATGTTCCAGTATTTCCCAATTTCAAAACGTGTCATCTTCAAGGAAACATGAGTGACAATATTCTGAATTATTAATCCAATAAACCAAACTTTGTAGATGTTGCTTTAAGTAGCTTTAATTCATTGATAAAACAGATAAACATTTTGCATAACTTCACATTGATATTTTCATAATGATGAGTAAACAAAGCATTCAACTATATTTAAAGATATAACGATATTCAACTTTAAACAGATATAAGTTGAAATAAATGAAATAAAACAATATAAGACAAATTCAAAGAAAATGATCTCGAGTTCACATCTCCATCATGGTTCATTGAAGAGTGAGATGCAAGGTCTTGGTCCGCTCGGATATTACGACATATCACATCATAGTCACTAGGGTAACACTACAAACAATACTTTTCCTTAAAGAGACAGGCACAAAATTAACTACGAATCAAAAACACAGGTTTTAACCTTAACAAACAGTGCTTCCCAGTTACATTTTAAATGTTCAAATTAAAATCAAACAGATAAAAAGAATGTTTTGTGTAAAGATTCTGAATTGCGAACATGAAATCACTAAAATACACAGGTGCATTGGCACATAAAAAGATTATTTAAAAATCACTTGCTCAAATATTGATGTCTCTCCTGCTCTCTGTTGTGTGATAAATCTGTGGTTTTATATATTATCATTATTGAAGGTACATTTTGTTGTAAATGTCCCATTTTTGAATTATGGATAGGAATTATTGGAACAATGCTATTATGCCACACAGAAAGATCTAGGCGTAGGGTATTGGTGTGATTATATCTGAAAGGTTGAATGCAGTTTTCAACTTTTATTTAAGAGTGATACACTTGCATTGAAGGAAAATCAGAGAAGGTTCATTTTGTCTGGTTGCTGGGAAAGAAGGGATTGTCCAGTCTAGAAAAGTTCAGAGTTCAGATTTATTGTCAGAGTACATACATGAAATTATATACAATCCTGAGATGCTCTGTCCTGTGGGTGCGCAAGAATTAGTAGTGCAAAAAAAAACACAGTGTAAAACATGTAAGCAAACAAAGAACTGTAAACAGATAAATGTAAAATGTGCAATACAGAGAGAATAAAAAAGAAAATCAAGAACGTGCACAAGTAAGAGTCTATGGCAGGTCACCACAAGGCGGGCGAACCGGCCCCGCTTGTAAGCCACGCGGTGGGGCAGCCAGCCAAAATGGCGCCGTTGGGAGTTTCCCTTCCTTCCAGCTTGGGGATCAGAAACCCACGCTTGGGGACCACGTGATTGCCAGATGACATCAGCGCCCTCCAGCGCAGTTCTCAGCCAGGTCCAGGCTGGAAGTATAAGTGCAGCTCAGCAGCCTGCAATAAACCAGTCTGCTCACTGAGCTCATCCCGTCTGGTTACATGTGTTATTGCAGGAGCAGAGTAGCCGCCGCTACAAGTCCTTAAATGAGTCCCTGACTCAGTTAGTTGTTGAGGAGTCTGATGATGGAACCTGATGGTGCGAGTCTTGTGGCACCTATACCTCCTTCCTGATGGCAGCAGCGAGAACAGAGCGTATGCTGGGTGATGTGAATCCTTGATGATTGCTGCTGCTCCCTGATGGGAGCATTCCCTGTAGATGTACTC
This sequence comes from Narcine bancroftii, assembly GCF_036971445.1. Lineage (NCBI taxonomy): Eukaryota > Metazoa > Chordata > Chondrichthyes > Torpediniformes > Narcinidae > Narcine > Narcine bancroftii. The sequence continues at coordinate 88,502,354 of NC_091470.1, read as the reverse complement.
AATAGTGGGGAGGGTTTTACCTGATATGTCCCGGGCTGTGTTGACTACCATTTGCAGGGCTTTACGGTCAAGGTATTGGTGTCTCCATACCAGACCATGATGCAGCCAATCAGCACACTTTCCACCACACCTCTGTAGAAATTTGGCAGGGTTTCTGGTGTCATACCAAACCTTTGCAAACTCCTGAGGACGTAGAGGAGCTGATGTGTTTTCTTCATGATGCCATTAGTGTGTTGGGTCCAGGACAGATCCTCCAAAATAGTGAGTCCCAAGAACTTGCTCACCCTCTCCACCTCTGATCCCCCAATGATCAATGGATCTTATACTTCTGTCCTTTCTTTCCTGAAGTCAACAATCAAGTCCTTAGTTCTGCTGTCATTGAGTGCAAGGTTGTTGTTGGTACACCATTCAGCCAAGTATTCAATCTCCATCTTTCATGGGCGGTGAGAGCAATTTGGAACAGGGACTTACTTTCAGAGAGTCACTTAAGATGGAGTTGAAGAGGGAATTTCTTTTGAAGGTTAGGAATCTTTGGAATTCTCTGTACCATGAGAATATTCAAAGGTGAGACCAAATTTTGATCCTTGGCATGGAGGGGCCAAGCAGTAAAGTGGAACTGAGGCCAGGATCAGACCAGCTCTGACTTCATGCATACTGAACAACTGGAAAACTATACTCTGAATCCAGGTAAAGAATGCTATAAAATGAGATTCCTGGTTACAAACTTCTGGCGTGCTCATTCAGAGAGAGAGAGAAAGTTTCCATACTGCTAATTTCAGAGATAGCCCTTAATATTTCAGATGGCAACTTGATTTGATTAACAAGTGCTCATTCAGTCACTTGGGTGAAACCTCCAAACAAAAGCTCCAGTAACGCTTAGTGCAGACACTTTGACAGATTTCAGTTTTTAATGAACAATGTGAAAATTGACAGCTGAAGTTGCAAGAGTGTTAATTACAAGTGTTCACATGTAGGTCCATATGTTTATTGTTTCAGCACCTTTTAATTCATCCGAGCTTTTATGTTGACTAATGAATTTTAGTTTGAACTGGTTGACAACAAATCAACAATTTGTCAGTTAAAATTCGAACATTATGAGGTGACCTCGGGTATCACGTAATGTTTGTTTGCTCATTCCCAGGGCATATTATTTAATTGAAGCGGTGAAGCCAGTCTTGTCATGAGAAGGTGGAAGACTGGATGAAAGGATTCTCCAAATGTTGGGAGAAGTACAATGTTTTAATTTAATGGGAGATCCATGTTTTTGAGTATCTGTCATGAACAAGAGAACGTTGCAAAACAACATCTATAATTTACTGTAAAAATACAATCTATTGCTAATTAATAAATTTTGGGGCGGCACGGTTGGCGTAGCAGTTAGCACAACACTATTACAGTGCCAGGAGTGTGGGTATGACATGGGTCCTCTACCGGCATCACCTACGACTCCTAGAACGCTTCCACCAGCGTTGTCTCCGCTCCATCCTCAACATCCATTGGAGCGCTTTCATCCCTAACGTCGAAGTACTCGAGATGGCAGAGGTCGACAGCATCGAGTCCACGCTGCTGAAGATCCAGCTGCGCTGGGTGGGTCATGTCTCCAGAATGGAGGACCATCGCCTTCCCAAGATCGTGTTATATGGCGAGCTCTCCACTGGCCACCGTGACAGAGGTGCACCAAAGAAAAGGTACAAGGACTGCCTAAAGAAATCTCTTGGTGCCTGCCACATTGACCACCGCCAGTGGGCTGATATCGCCTCAAACCGTGCATCTTGGCGCCTCACAGTTTGGCGGGCAGCAACCTCCTTTGAAGAAGACCGCAGAGCCCACCTCACTGACAAAAGGCAAAGGAGGAAAAACCCAAAACCCAACCCCAACCAACCATTTTTCCCCTGCAGCCGCTGCAACCGTGTCTGCCTGTCCTGCATCGGACTTGTCAGCCACAAACGAGCCTGCAGCTGACGTGGACTTTTACCCCCTCCATAAATCTTCGTCCGCGAAGCCAAGCCAAAGAAGAAGATTACAGTGCCAGCAATCAGCACCGGGGTTCGAATTCCTTGCTGTCTGTACGGAGTTTGTACGTTTTCTACAAGGCTGCGTTGGTTTTCCCTAGGGGTTCCAGTTTCTGTCTACCATTCAAAATAGTTGTCGGTTAATTGGGTATAATTAAGTGGCACAGGCTTGTGGGCCAAAGGGGCCTGTTACTGTCGTGTATGTTTAAAATAGTGGTTCTCAACCTTTTACTTTCCTCTTACATACCACTTTAAGTATTCCCTATGCCATAGGTGCTCTGTGATCCGTAAGGGATTGCTAAAGGTGGGTGGAAAGAAAAAGTTTGAAAACCACTGTTTTAATCGAACCTCATTGACCCATTATGTGCACGGTTTCAGAACTCCAAAGGAAATGGGCCAATTCAGTAACAATTGGGTCTAGAGCAGTGATTCTCAACCTTCCCTTCCCAATCACATCCCACCTTAAGCAATCCCTTACTGATCACAGAGCACCTATGGCATAGGGAATACTTAAAGTGGGATGTAAGTGGAAAGATAAAAGTTGAGAACCACTGGTCTAAAAGGTTTATGATCCAACTTTTGAAATATACAAGACAAAATTTCAATGCAACTTTAGACTTAGTGAAAGAAAATAGAAGGCCTACATTTTGTGGTCTGCTGTAGTGAGTGGTCTCATCGATGACCTTGAAGGAAGCTCTTCACCAGTTTTAGTGACCACTGTTGGATGGATTTTTAAGATCAAGTTCAAGTTTATTACCATCTGACTGTACATATATAACCAGACAAAGGAGCGTTTCTCCAGACCACGTGCACAATATCTCTCTCTCGGTCTCACACGCACAATATCTCTCTCTCGGTTTCACACGCACACACACTCTCACACACACACACACACACACACACACACACACACACACACACACACACACAGAGCACAAAATTACAAAAAATATATATATTTTGGGATGATTTACTCAGTTACAAGATACTGTTCATCAATCTCACAATCTGTGGGAAGAAGCTATTTCCCAGCCTGGCAGACCTGATTTTGATGCTCTTGTACCTCTTTCCAGAAGGTATTTGGTCGAAGATACTGTGTGCTGGATAGAATGGGTCTTCTATAATTCACACTCCTGGAAAACGTCATCAATAGAGGAAAGGGAGACCCCATTGATCTTCTTGGCAGCTTTGATGATCTTCTGAATTGACTTATGATCCAATACATTGGAGCTACTGTACCACACAATGATGAAGCCAGACAGGACCCTCTGAATTATGTAAAATGTTGTCAAGGTGGGGGCAGGTAGTCCTGTCCTCTTCAGTGTCCTTAGGAAGTGTAAGTGTAAATGTAGGTGTAAGTGTTCTTTTCAATGACAGTCATTGTTGGGTATATAACTCACAGCCCCCCCCCCATGTGAAGGCACAGAGCCAAATGAAAATTTGGTTGATCTCTGCAGGAGTGCTGAATGGGAGCAATGCATGTGAAAGGTGCTGCAGCCGACCAGACCAGAAAGTGACTGCGTTTCCTGCTCTGGCCGAACTAACCCTGCTTCTCTCCACGGAGATGATACCAGGCCAGTCCTGGCCCTGATAAAGGATCAGCCTGGTGTTTCACCAGTGTTAGGGTCAGGAGAATCTGATGCCACACATAAAGCTGTACTATATCTTGAGTTCCCATTGGTTGTGGCTACTGGCCCCGATTAAATTCCAAGTTTCCAGAATGAGAGCAAAAGCAATTAAGAGTCCCACGCTTGTGGTTCGTTATTATGCCTGAGGGTTTGGTAGGTATTGGAAGGTGGAGTACAAATATAGATGCATGTGATAGTCCAAGCAATATAATGGCAAGAAGTAGAGGAAGAGGTCTGGGAAAGCCATCCGCTCTCCCAATCGCATGCACTGAATGTGCCTTATGGAGGTCATGGGAGTGCAGGAGGCAATGACATCAAAGGGAGTGGTGGGGTCCACTCGGTGTCTCTGAAGGGACTCTCGCTTGCTTCTCTTTTCCTGCTCGCTGGGGGTGAACGGACAAGTGGCGCCTCTTGGTGTGTCTTTCTGGGCAAACAAAAGTAAACATTTTTTAAAAGTATTTGTTTACCAGAACTAGGGGGAAATAGCCTCAAGATTCAGGGGAGTAGATTTAAGATGGAGATGAGGAAGGACTGTTTTTTGCCAGAGAGTGGTGAATCTGTGGAATTCTCTGCCCAGTGAAGCGATTGAGGCAACTTCATTAAACTAATTTAAGGTTCAGTTAGATAGATTTTTACATTAAAAAGGAATGAAGGGATATGGGGAAAAGGCAGGTAGGTGGAGTTGAGTTAATGATCAGATCAGCCATGATCTTACTGAATGGCAGAACAGGCTCAATGGGGCAGATGGCCGACTCCTGCTCCTATTTCTTATGTTCTTATGTACCTGTCCCGCATCGGACTTGTCAGCCACAAACGAGCCTGCAGCTGACGTGGACTTTTTACCCCCTCCATAAATCTTCGTCCGCGAAGCCAAGCCAAAGAAAGAAGAATGTACAGGATAATAAAGGAACCTTGAACCATGAAGAGCAGGAAAATCATTCTGTTATATTTTTGTCCCTTTTATTAAACTTTTTAAGCCAAGAGTTTGAATGATGTTTTGATGGCAATGCTGTTGGACAAGCGTGATTAAGAATGCCATGATGGTATCAGAACTGAAGGCATACAACAAATGAATAGGAACACTCATAGAACCATACAGTCCAGGAACAGGCCCTTTGGCCCATGCGTCTGTGCCGAACGATGCCCAAATCTGGTTTGCATTTAATAAGCATCATCCATACAACCATATAACAATTACAGTATGGAAACAAGCCATCTCGGCCCCTCTAGTCCACACCGATTTAAGTGAACTCTACTAGTCCCACCTAACAGCTCCCTGCCCATAACCCTCCAATTCCCTTCCTGTTCATGCACCATTTAAACTTAAAAACATTATTTTCATGGCACAAAAAGCAAAGCTGAGAGAACTCTGTTTCCTCCCCAAAAAAGAGTTAATGTTTCAGTAGCACGTGGAATGATTAACATTTCACTTACAACCAGATGCTCTGTGTCAGATCTCCCGTAAAGAAATATTTATGTGCATCAGTACATCAATTTTACTTATTTGTCCAAGTGCCGATTTGGTCAGAATCAATCAGATAACTAGATGAAACACCAGCTCGAAAAATCCATTGGTAAAACATGAAAATCTGCAGACATCGTGCCCTGTAATCTGTAGATAACTTGATGAAGGGATCAAGCCCGAAACGTCATTGATGTATTTTAACCTTTGCTATATAAAGGACACTGACCTGCTCAGTTTCGCCAGCCCTGTGTTTTATTTCTAATTAATGAATAGAAATGCAAGGTACACACAAGAGCTCAAATTTTAAAAAAAATCACAGTAAATTGTGGAGTTAATAGATCAAGCTGATTCTGTGAGGAGGAAGATGGGTTAACACTTCAGGTAGTTAATGTCATCAACCTCACATCTATCCCCACAGGTGATGCCTCACCCTTTGAGAAAAGTATGTTCTGTTTTTATTTCAGATTTTTGGCACCAGCAGCATTTTTATTCAAGATTCTTTTACTGTCATGTTCTCTTTGGCTTGGCTTCGCGGACGAAGATTTATGGAGGGGGTAAAAGTCCACGTCTGCTGCAGGCTCGTTTGTGGCTGACAAGTCCGATGCGGGACAGGCAGACACGGTTGCAGCGGTTGCAGGGGAAAATTGGTTGGTTGGGGTTGGGTGTTGGGTTTTTCCTCCTTTGCCTTTTGTCAGTGAGGTGGGCTCTGCGGTCTTCTTCAAAGGAGGTTGCTGCCCGCCAAACTGTGAGGTGCCAAGATGCACGGTTTGAGGCGTTATCAGCCCACTGGCGGTGGTCAATGTGGCAGGCACCAAGAGATTTCTTTAGGCAGTCCTTGTACCTTTTCTTTGGTGCACCTCTGTCACGGTGGCCAGTGGAGAGCTCGCCATATAACACGATCTTGGGAAGGCGATGGTCCTCCATTCTGGAGACGTGACCCATCCAGCGCAGCTGGATCTTCAGCAGCGTGGACTCGATGCTGTCGACCTCTGCCATCTCGAGTACTTCGACGTTAGGGATGAAAGCGCTCCAATGGATGTTGAGGATGGAGCGGAGACAACGCTGGTGGAAGCGTTCTAGGAGCCGTAGGTGGTGCCGGTAGAAGACCCATGATTTGGAGCCGAACAGGTGTGTGGGTATGACAACGGCTCTGTATACGCTTATCATGTAATAAAACAGAAAATGTAATACAGTACGCTTCCCCGTATCCAAAACATTTGGGACTAGATGTTGTTTGGTTATTGCTTTTTTTTCAGTTATCGGAACAAAACCGTAAAAACCCCAAAGCAGAACTGTAGTATCACGCTGTCACCACCGGTCCCCGTCACCTCCCCATCATTGCTGATCCCCGCCACCTCCTCACTAACACCACCGATCTCCAACACCTCCCCACTGGCACCAGTAATCCCCAACACCTCCCCATTGTCACTGATCCCCACCACATCCCCACCAGCACCACCAATCCCGACACCTCCCTACCATCGCCACTGATCCCTGACACCTCCCCACTGTCGCCACTGATCCCAAACATTGCCGCCAGTCCCCGTTACCTCCCCATCGTTGCTGATCCCCGACACCTCCTCATCACCTTTGCCAATCCTCGACACCTCCCCACCATCACTGATTCCTGACACCTTTGCACCACCTTTGGCGATCCCCGGGAATATCCCACCACCTTCGCCAATCCCCGACACCTCTCCACCATCGCTGCTGATCCCCGATACCTCCCCCACCACCTTTGCTAATCCCCGATAATACCCCACTGCCTTTGCCGATCCCCGACACCTCCCCACCACTGCTGATCCCTGACACCTCCCCACCACCCAACTACAGTCCCAGCTTCTCCCTCGGAGCCCAAAGTCCCTGTTCCTGCCTGGGAGGCCTCTCTCCTTTTTTTTTTAACCACTTGCGGCTGGGAGCTAGCGGCATGCCATTTGTAAACCAATTACAGCGGAGGTTAAAGAAGAAGTGGAAAGAGAGATGGGAGGGAGGTAGCTGAACCGGGGACAAACGACATTCTAATTTCTCCCCATGCGCTACCTGTCTGCCGACTTCCTCCAATCGCTCACTGATGGCTCAAGATTCTAACCTGCTTCTGAAGGTAAAGGTTCCATTATAGTCACGTAATACCACATTTAGAATGTAAGATACATGAAATTCTTTAACTTTTGTCCACTGTAAGGCAGACAGAGCGTTTCCACATTGTCCAGCTCCCCTCACAGGATCCGACATCCAGCCGTTCAATGTCCGTCTTCCCAGCTGGTTCTGAGCTCTGTTGTTATCAAAGTGGTGTCAACAGAGCGTCAGAACCCCACATGTCACCGCCACAGAACTTTGGATACAGGGAAATGTTCTGAATTATACAAAATGTTTTTTAGTCTAGCGTAAGGCAGACAAAGATTTGCCATTAGCAGAAATTGCCCAGCGCCCCTTAATCAGAGAAAGAGATGCAAAAGTGAGCCCCCCTTCCCCAGAGTTATCGAGTGTCCATGGATTCACCTCCAAACTTCCCGCAGCCTCCACAGACACGCGGCCTCCAGTCCAAACTATCGTCAATCCCAGATTCAGATCCAGATCTCCAACATGATCAAGAAGCCTTCAGTGCCCTTGGTACCTGCTCACATCTTGGTTCTGATACTTGGTACTCCTTCAGCCAGTCTTGAGCCAGTGGTCCACAGCCTGGTGCGACTCTTTCCACCGCAGTCACCAGTGGCCCGGAGCCTGCGCGGATTCCTCAACTCGAGTCGACAGCAGCCCGCTGCCTGTGTGTTCTCCAGCCTCAGAGCCCCTTGATGCTCTGCCAACACTGTCACCCTCCCTTAAGGTCATCTCCTCTGCTGCTTCTTCTCATCCAGGAGGGTTGTCCCTGTTTTCTGGTGTTCTGCGCCACTATCAATGACTCCAAATTAGTGAGGAATGATTTCAGATTTCGGCTGGCCCAACTCCATGTGCTCAAATGAATGGAAGGGGGCAGGGAGGTCGACCTTTATGGCCAGGTCACAACGGGAGGGGTTACAGGGGATCGAGTCATCAGTCATCGAGCCAGCCACTTATACACAGAGCAGTATATACATATCACCACACTGGAGCATGCCACCCCTCAAGGCCACTGCTGAACACAGTCGCCGCCATCTTGGGCCCCCGCAGTCGCAGGATTTTTTAAATAAAACCCCATTGACTCCTTTAACATGCCGCTAAAGCCTGCAGAGAGCCGACAGTAGTTGGATTTTGTGGGCGAGCCTCTCCGTGGGTCCTTTGCATTTCTACTTGAAAGGCAAGACTTAAAAACTCTCACATCATGTTGATACAAATTTGGACGTCCTAATTCATTTCTTGTTATCAGCTACTTGCATTTCACTGATTATTTATCAGAATTGGATGGACGATGAATTCATATAATTTTCCCTCTTGTCATGATCCCACTGAGGACCCTAATTAAAGACATTGTTTTGTGGAACTGGCTGATAAGTCCATATCACTGATAGCCAGGGACAATTGAAGTCTTGATGTTTAAGTTCCGTGCCAGATTTGAGATTGCTGTTTTAAGATAAGCAAATGCCCTGTCTCTTGCTTTCGTTCTGATTCATCTGAATGCACTGAGTCATGCTGCTTGGCAGACACCTCTGGGTTTTCTGCTGTGAGCACAGGATGCAGAATTGAGCAAGGTACGATCAGAGGTGACTGTAAATACATCAGTACAGAATGTTGACGGAGCAAGTCGTTGGCGAGGAATCTAACACTGAAGGGAGAAAGGACCCTGTGATATGCAGGTCCAAGCTTTTACAAAATAGTTAGCCACAGATGAGGCAGGCAGTAAAAGGAGCCTTTGTGAGAAGAAAGCTGGAAAGCCCACAAGAGGGAAATGACTGTTTTTCAGGAGCCAATGCCCAATGCCCTGTAGCACAATGATGTCACTGTAGTACTGAATGAAGGGTAAATACTGCCCAGAGTAAATCTTTCAGATCACCACGGCAAAATTAAACTGACTCCTGCAAGTTCAGCCAGGACTTCGAACCAGAAAGTGAGGCAACTGTGCAAAATTTCTCTGTTCATTATGAAGTGCATGCACTTCATCATTAGTGAAATCGAGATTTCTTCAGCATTATCGCTGACTTTCTCAGAGAAAGCAATATTTATTGAGATGGATTTTGCATAAAATTAGGCACTGCACACATTAATAGAGAAGAGCTCAAAATTATAGTGATTTTTATACATGAAGTAAAATCTCTTTTTAAACTGGTATTTCTGATACTGCAATGTAAATTTTTTTAAATTTAGACACACAGCACGGTTACAGGCCCACGAGTCCATGTCGCCCAATTACACCTATTTAACCCCCACCCCGGTACACTTCAAACAGTGGGAGGAAACTGGAGCCCTGGGGAAAACCCACACAGACAAGGGGAGAACGTACCAACTCCTTACAGTCAGAGCAGGAGTCAAACCCCAGTCCCGATCAATCCAGGTTGCGCCAAACACTACGCCAATTATGCTGTCCCTGCTCTTAACTTAAGAATCAGACACAACTCCTTTAACAGGCATGTCAAAACAAATTTCCATCCTTCTCAGATGTCTTGAATGTTTGATGGAACTTTGCCATTTCACTGACCACACCTTTGTGATACACTAACTTGATGTTCTCTATTTAATCCATCATTGGTTTAAGCTGAAGACATACACAATGATTTCCTATGTCAAATTATAGGTCAGTTAGTGAGAGCATGGTTTCAGATATAAATGTTGAAGAGATAATTTTATGAGCCCAGAGGACCCCACAACCCAGCAGCAATAGATATTCACCAAGACAAATGGTTACTTAAACAAAAGTTGCTTTTAATTATGAAAACAGAATCACACTTTATCTTATCACTTTTGACTTAACTAACCTATCTTAACCCCCTTCTAATTCTAAGCGCATGTGTATGTCATGTGTGTGTAAGTTCAGAAAAGTTTTTTGGTTCACAGTCCAATCTCACTTCTCATTCCTCCAAGTTCACTGGTTGCAGGCAATTCTTATACTGTGCACAGAATTTAACATTTATAAAGTTCACCAAGCTTTGGTGCTTGAAAGGTAAATGGTTACCGCTCAGGAAGGTTCTTGTTGGTTTTCAGAGAGATATTCATTGTTTGCTGGACACTCACAACTGATTCCTTTTTTAATCAGCCACTTCAGTGTCTTGCCAAAGAAACTTGTCCCCTCAGGGTTCTCCAGATGATAATCTCTTTCTTTTAGGTCACGACAGAGTTCCATCTTGTTTCTCTCATTCCAAGTGCTTGAACCACAGGGGCTTTGACCAGGCTGCACTAAGCACTCACAACCCATCTTTCAAATGGGGTTTCCACAAGCTTGCCAGCTTGTCCTGTTCTAGTCCCAGCTGCTGCTGTTGACTGTAAAGTTGTAGAACTGATCTCCGTCTCTCTTTCTCTCTCTCTCTCTCTCTCTTTCTCTCTCTCTCTCTCTCTCTCTCTGAGAGAAAAAGCCTGTTTAATGCTCTCTCTGCTTTAAAAAACCACATGACCCTCCTAGAACAGCAAGTTTAAACAGAATGCAGCTCCGACTTTCTTTCATCTGTTGCCTTTTTGTAAACAACAATCCATTAGTGAAGTCTCTTGGGCTCTCTCCAAAGCTTCTGCAAATGTTCTAGGGCCAATATGTCTAGCATTAGCAGAGCTCCAGTATTTTTAATAAGATCTATTTTAAAGTGTTTGTATGTGACCCACACTAAAAACCCTACCCAAATTTATCTCCCAAAAACATATCTATATTCTGTCACAATAGAGAATTGAACTTAATTTTTCTACTGGAGAGACTGGGACAGAATCCTTTCAAAGTTTTAAAGACACAACATTGGAAAAGAATTTGTCAACATATCAATTGGAATTTGTCAAAGTTGCATGAGCAGTGGCAAGGAAATGTATTGCAATTATTTGGAAATCAGATATATATCTGGGTATGGCAAGATGGAATGCAGAGATCCAAAACTGTATTCCTTTGGAAAAAATTACATGTAGTTTGAGAAATAAATATGCTACATTTCTGCAAATTTGGCACCCCTACACCCTAATATTTGGTTTAAATCTGTAAAATTGTCCTTCCCGATGCACGATCAATTGCACAAGGACTGAAGTTGCTGAAATGGAAGGCTTTTATTTTCAAGAGTTGGAGAGCATCCCTGTGTGGTTCGCTCACACTGACCTGAACACAAACTGGTGGAGGGGGGTGGCGGCAGGCTTGTGGCATGACAGCCTTTATGGGGGAGAAAGGGGGAGGAGTCACGAACTGACCAGTGGGAGCAGGGTCAACCAGGAAAGGGCATGAAATTTACATACAACGAATATGTACAATAGTGGTTCCTCTGGACCTGCGAGAATCTCCTCTGAATTGTATTAAAGATCTTTAAATATGTGTGTTAGACGACATCCCTCTGTGCAGTCCTGAAAGTCTTTCTCATTTTTCTTATTTCATTATATATAACTATAATCACATTTTTTGTACTGGTTACTTTGAGGGAGAGGGATTTGGGAGGGCGGGGGGGTTGGGGGAGTGTGTAAATACCATCATGTATGTAATTTTTTATTTGTTTCCTTTTGAAACATGTATCATTATAATAATTTTTGAATGCTGCATGTATGGAAACATTTAAAAAAGAATGATCATTGGAAGGACATTGAATAGACCTGGAATAATTAAACGGTGCCCACATCTCTTGAATGAATCCAGAGATGCAATGGTCCATGAAACATAAATTCCAATTCCACGGAGGAATTGAAATTCAAATAATTCAGTACATCACAAGAAGCTGCTAAAATGGTGACCATCAAACTGCAATATTGTTTGACTCAACTCCCATGCTCCCCTCTCCTCATCTGGCAGTGAGGCTTTTGTTAAGACTGATGCACTCAGGAGACTATTGTGGAGAAACCAATAGGCTTTGCTTTACTTGAAAACATAGCATTTCCCCACTGATCGGTTGTCCTGCACTGAGTTGCAGGGCATCTTATGGAGGGGCCACAGGTACAACTGGCCAATAGATAGGCTTGACCAGATAATTATACATTACAGTGGTTTACCACAGAGACAGTGGCAGCCCACATATTTCTCTGTGGCCATCTTTTTACAATACTGACTCCTCACACTATTACAGAGGTTCAAGCTATCTGTTCTACATAAACCTTAGGCAGTTAATCGAGAGCCCCTGACACATCATGTTGTAGTTCTCCTCTACAGGTGATTTTACTGACTTTCCCATGCACTCTGTATTCCTAAAGGATTTTATGCTCTCACAAATGGCTTGAAAAAAAAGGCTGAAGTTGGGGCAAAGTCCCTCAGCATCAGCCACACCACCGCTCCCTGTGGTCTTTACCCATATTAGACAACTCCAGAAGGCAGCAGATCCTGGCAGAATGACTTGCTGCTGGTGCCATTCAGCCATGTGGAGTGAACAGGGGCTGTGCTGCCATCATCCATTTTGAAGGTTGAAGATGCAACCTGCCTACTCTGTGGACCTTGGGAGTGGAAATGCTGCCACTTCGCTCAAGGCTTCCTCGCAATGCTTTTCCTGACCTGAGATACATTCTGCACCTGCTACCTTCATGCAGAAGGTGTAGAAATGTGAAGACTAGCACCTCCAGGTTGAAGAACAGTTTCTTTCCAATGGCCATCAGAGTCTTGAACCTCTCCTTGTTATACTCTAACATCACAACATGGCCTGCCTGCACCATTTTTCTTTCCTTGTACTGCTCTAACTCTAAATATTTATTATTTATCTACCTTCTGTATTTATTATCTCTTTGAATTTTAATCTCTCTACCATTATAGTTTTCTTTGACAAAGTAGCCATTTAGCTGCAGCAAGTAAAATATTTGGTGCATATTTACATTGTACCAAGTTTGTGATAATACTCTTGTTATCATAGAAATAATTCATCTGCTTTAAAGATGCCACAGTTTTAAAACGATCCTTTCTGAAAATTCCCTGCTGATAAGAAGGGAGGAATAGACTCCCAGGTAAGTGCGGCCCAGTTGGCGTAGCAGTTAGTGCAACGCTTTTACAGCATCAGCGATCGGGACTGGGGTTTGAATCCCATCTGTAAGAAGTTTGCACGTTCTCCCCATGTCACAATTCCTCCATCTCCAAAGCATCTGCTCTCAGGACGAGGCCTTCCATGTAAGATCATCTGAGATGTCCTTCTTTAAAAAAAATGGCTTCCCCTCGACTACCATCAACTCTTCCCCCAATTACCCACAATTCTCACATTCCCTCTCCTGTCCTCCTATCCATGTCCATTGGCCTGTGGTCCTCCCCCTGCCCTTTCTTCCCTCCTCCCCTAGCCCTTTTATTCAGGTGATGGCCTGCTCCTGATACCTTGATGAAGGGCTCAGGCCTCTTTTATATCTTTACCTCCTGTGATACTTCAAAACATGCTAAGCTCCTTCAACATTTCTGTCCTTATACGATCATAATGTCGGCAGACTTTTGTGTTTCAGTTAACACATGTTGTATGGTTGAAAGTTTAGACCAGTGGTTCTCAATCTTTCTCTTTTCACTCACATCCCACGTTAAGTATTCCCTATGTCACAGGTGCTCTGTGATTAGTAAGGGATTGGTTAAGGTGGAAAGGAAAGGTTTGAAAATCACTGTCTTAATCATCCCTAATTGATTTGTTATGTGCACGGTTTCATAACTCCAAAGGAAATGGGCCAATGACAATTTTTCTCAAGCAAAATATTTCAGGAACAATTGGGTCTAGAGCAGTGTTTCTCAATCTTCCCTTACCACTCACATACCACCTTAAGCAATCCTTTCTAATCACAGAGCACCTGATGGCATAGGGATTACTTTAAGTGGGATGTGAATGGAAAGAAAAAGTTTGAGAACCACTGGCTTAGACTGACTAAAGTCCTGAACATATTTGGCTATCATTTATTCTGTTATCAGTCAAACAAATTAAGCTGTTATGAAACACATTAAATTGAAGTTCAAAAGAATATAAAAACAGTCACTTCAAAGGATAACAAATTAATAGATGAAAATGACCATTTATTTGGATTCTTCTCTCAGTACTACTTCAAGGCAAGATAAAAGAATGTTTAGAAATTACTTTATTTCCTGCCATTTTTTTTTGAAAACAAGCTGGAGATCGGTTCAGAAATATCTAAAAACCAGCACACTGCTTTGTTAAATTTCTTTGACAGTATCTTTTAAACAGTATCACTCAACATGAATCCATGAATGTTATGGGGAATATTTTTCAAGTAATCGTTCCAATAATTTTTTGTGAACATTTTTGACATCATTCCTGGCTAAAGAATTGTTTTCAATGTGAACTCAAATAACTACCAAGTACGGGTTACCTTCTTTGGAATAGTTTCTCTCTAAGAAACCAGTGGCAAATGGAAATGTGGTGTCAGGAGAGTGAAGAAGATTGAGGCAAGGCCAGGGCAGTGACTGAGGCCCAGGGCAAAGAATTAAGGCAAGAGTGAGTTGAGAGTTGGGGTTGTTAGGACCCAGAAACAGATTGTGATTGTGAGCAAGGGTCAGTGATGGGTGGATTAATGCAGGGAAGAACCAGTGTTAACAGAAGGCTGGTGACTGTAGGATGTCCACCATCAGTGTGGTCATTTGGTTCATCATAGTTGTCCGATGATTGGAGGTGGTGGTGATCTCTCATGGGGTGGTTTGCTTAAGGAACTGGGTAAACTCTTCTGTTCCTCTTCGCCCACAAACAACATTGGATAAACCTCTTGCTTGCAGCAGTCTTGAATACCTTCTGCGATACATTTCCTTGGCAGTTGACCCAGGTTCGCTATTGATCTCCCAGCATTTGCTGTGTTGCATGTTCTCCCTGGGACTGCATGGGTTCCCCACCCCCCGCCACAGGCTCTCAGGGCTTCTACCCGCATTTCAAGAATGTACGGGTCGATAGGTTGGTTGGCCGCAGTAAATTGCCCTTGACGTGCAGATGCGTGCTTGAATCTGAGAAAGGAATAAATGGCATCCGTGTCAGCCAAGTGTAATTGGGAACTTGATGGTTAGGGTGCACTTGGTGGCAGAAGGGCTTGCTCCTGTGCTTAGTTTACCTCTCCCTTTTCCGTTGTCAAGGTTGTGGGTTTATGGAACGGGTTGCCAGAGGAGGTGGTTGAGGTAGGTAGTATTGCAACGTTTAAAAAACATTTGGGCAAATACAGGGATAGGACAGGTTAGAGTAGAAGGATCTGGGCCAAATGCATTCAGGTGTACTCATGTGGGAGGGACATGTACGATCAGCCGAAAGGCCTGGTTCTACAGTGTATGGTTCTATGACTCTATTGAGTTTTTTCTGTACTGGCATACCAACAACTCTTGTTCATGTCCCTGTTCTCCCTCTACAGCTGGATTCTCTCCATGCATTTTGCTACAGTTCCACTATTTCACCTCAGAAGGAATGTGACCACTGCTTTGGAGCCCACTGTCCTCTGGCATGTATCTCTGTCCACACTTCACCAATAATGCAGGACGCGACTGAGGCTTGTCCCGTTTATTTTTACATTTACCCTTCTTTCCAGAGAAGAAGCCAATAATGTTTGAGTTTGCTTCTCACAACTATGTCCACCAGGACATAACCGCAGACAAATCAAACACACTCCAACTCATGTCAGACAGTAACTATCATTTATATAATACCAAACTTTGAATGCTTTATAAAGGGCACATGTTAAAATTAAACAGAGATATTAAACAGAACTGTTGGCTATAATGATGAGTTTGAAGAGGTAGATAGACATAAGGAGAGTATACAGTGAGGGAAGTTGAGGGAACTGAAAAATAAAGCCAGGGAACATATATGTGGACAGGTCTGGAATAATGTCGTAGCAAAAGAGACATATGCTATAGGCTTTGCATTTTCAAGGGCCCCTCACTAAATGCTGGCTCTATTAATGCAGTGGCTCTATTAATATTACTGCAGTTTTTTTAATATGTGTATATCTTAGTTGTTTTTAGATGATTATAACACTCTCAGTCAAAGAACGGATAATAAACATTTAAACCACTGGTACTCAAACTTTTTCTTTCCATTCACATCCCACTTTAAGTAATCCCTATGTCATCGGTGCTCTGTGATTAGTACAGGATTGCTTAAGGTGGGATGTGAGTGGGAAGGGAAAGTTGAGAATCACTGCTCCAGACCCAATTGTTCCTGAAATGTTTTGCTTGAGAAAAATTGTTATTGGCCCATTTCCTTTGGAGTTCTGAAACCGTGCACATAATGAGTCAATGAGGGACGATTAAATCAGTGGTTTCCAACTTCTTTTTTCCGCCCACATCTCACCTTAAGCAATCCCTTAATAATAACAGAGCATCGATGGCATAGGGATTACTTAAAGTGGTATGTGAGTGGAAAGAAAAAGGTTGAGAACCATTGGTTTAAGAGAAAGGCGCAGATGTAAAAGAAACAACAAGTCCATTCTGAAAGTTTAACTTAAAACTAGTTATCAAAAATATACAATGAGTGAAGTCTTCAGTCGGATTATAATTGAATGGCTTCAAGTGTTTTAGTGAAAATTCAAAAGAGAAATTGTTTAGTTGATGTGGTAATCTGCTGAACAGTTGTGTTCCTAACACCTGGTTCCGCCCCATTCTGTGACTATACCTGTGGCCCCTTCCTCTTTTGACCTTGTATAAAGCCTCTAACACCTTGACCCTTCCCCAGAAAGCGCTTGTCATGGTGCAGGATGAGGTCCCTGTGAGTAAAAGCCTGTGGATCAGTGACTCAGTCTCAGCTCCTGAGTTAATTACAGCGTGTTAGTTTAATTGTTCGAAAGTACATCATTTTGATTTTTAATTTGGCACACTGAATCATAAATAAGCAAGGAATCCAGTGGTAATGGCGATATTAAGCATGCAATCTGTCGATTTTCCCAATGGATCCCTCATCAATTACACTTCCATTTCCTCACCTCCAAACCAATTGCCAAGACGGATCTCGCTGCAGCTCAGAATTCTGAATCAGGGAGATCCATTTATATTGTCATTATTGGTATAAGATCTGCATTTCAAATCCATTGATAAAGAATTATTTTGTTAATATGTGTTTAAAAAATGTAGCAGCTAATTTTAAGAACAGGTCATGATATTTTGAATTAAAACATCAAGCTAAAAATACTCCTTGCCATTGATGCAACACCGTGGCCGTTACGTTCATTTACCTGGGGAATCCACGTCGATGCTCTCCTTAGGATTTTTGATGCGATGCTCCAAGTAGACTCCGCCTTTCAGGCAACCTTTTTATTCAAGTCCAACATTTCGGTGGACTAGATTGTGCTTTTGCTCCCTGGAGCAGGGTGGGTCGGCATGATGCCGCAGGGTCAGGTGCTGGTTCTGACGGCCAGGCAGGTCTCCAGCCACTTGCAGAGCATCTCTGTCCTTCACCCCTGCCATGTCTGGCCACTGAATCCCCTTGAAACCTGCTTCATCAGCATGTTTGTATCCATTCATAAAATGTGCGAGGCTGCACTTGCAATGATTTATCTCTTTGAGTTCATCTCTCTCCTCTGAATTTAGCTTCCCCTGGCATTTGGAGTTGTACATGCCCCTTTCATTCTCTCTTTTAAACTACATATTTATGGATTTTTTTTAATTTAAGGCCCCTTTATAACATATGCTACAGGCCCAGCACTAGCCCTGTATGTGGAGGGTTGGGACTGATTGTGTAGGGATGTAATGCTGGGAAGAACTTTCAGAGGGTGTATAGGTATGGAATAATCTGGAATTCTGTATAAGGATTTTATCTTCATGATATTAGAGAGAAAGGAATTGGTGTACCAGTAGACGAGAAGGAATGGTAGGTACATTGTGCCTTCATTTGCCAATATCCTGACTGTAAGGTAGAGCATTGTTGTGGCAACTGAAGGTGGTTGGACCGTGGGCACTGCACCCCGAGTAGCCTCTGGAGTGACGTTTGAACTGAATTACTGACCTCCAGCAACAACAAGTGTCTTTCTTTCTGCAAGGTATGACACTAGACATCTCAAAGCCCTCTAACCAAGTCCCTTGGTGGCATATTCAATCAAATGCCTTCTTTATGTCAAGGCACTCGGTTTCATTTTACCTCCGGAATTCAGTTTGTGTTTTTAGGCTTGGACTGGGATTGTAATCATACCCAGAAGCACATTAATTCTGGTGAAACATAAACTTGGCATTGGTCATCAAGTTATATATGATTAAATGCCACTCATTAACACTGTTAATGATTCCTTCCTGTGATAATTGCCTGTCCTTTTTTAAAAATTTAGACATACAGCATGGTAACAGGCTATTTCGGTCCACAAGACCATGACGCCCAATTTACACCCAATTAACTTACACCCCTGGTACCTTTTTGATTGGTGGGAGGAAACTGGAGCTCCCGGGAAGAACCCACATGGACACGGGGAGGACGTACAAACTCCTTACAGACAGAACAGGATTCAAATCCCGGTCATGACTACTGGTGCAGTAACAGCGTCCACTAACCGCTACGCCAGCCAAGCAGTATTTGGATGTAGTAGGATTATCTGCTCCGTGGAAGGGGAATGGTATGACACCTAAACTAGCACGTTTCACAATACAAAATGTTTAACTTTGAACAAAGAGGGATTCCACCATCCACTACAACCAGGATAGGCTCATCTTCTTCCTGAACACGTAATTATTGTTGCGATGCTCTGTGGTGCAGCATGCAAACACAAAACATGAGAAGACTGTACTACAAGCTTTAATCAGCTCAAACTCTGTATACATCAGTCTTAATATCTTTGCTGGCTCCACGTGTGCCAGACTGTCCTTTGCTGGCTCCACGTGTCCGACTGACCCTGGGAGGGGCCGGTTCAAGTCTATATACAGGCTGGTGATTGACAGCTGGCCAGGTGGGGCCAACCTCTCAGGTACAGTTGTTGCCCCCTGCAGTAGGCTAGTAGGATTGCGGCCAGTGTTGTGGTTGTATCGCCACAATTGTCAAGACTAATTTCTAGCTGAATATATCCTCAGGATCACACTCAACTCATCCACAGAACCATAGAACATTACAGCACAGAAACAGGTCTTTCGCCCCTTCTAGTCTGTGCTGAACTATTATTCTCCCAAGTCCCATTGATCTGCACCATCCATATCCCTCCATGCCCCTTTCATTTGTACAAATATTTTTAAATGTTAAAATTGAGCCTGCATTCACCACTTCAGCTGGCAGATTATTCCATACTCCAACTATTCTCCATGTGAAGAAGTTCCCCTAATTTTTTCCCCTTTCACTGTGTCCTCTCACCTAACCTCAGGGCATAAAGACTACGTGCTTTTGTTCTATTTATAACCTTCATAATTTTGTATGCAAATTTGTAGCTTACAATGTGCCAAAAATTATCCAAATCCTAAAATAAATTAATATTTAACCTCACAATGCACTCCAGCTCCCACTTGTGTACAGTGACAGAATATTTCCCAGCCAGGATTGTGTTGGAGGAGTTTCTCAATCATTTACAGATGCAGGTTCATTGTCACGAACAAGTGTCACGAAATTTGTTGCGCATTACAGGTGCAAAATTGCTATGAATTGTGATTCTGCAAATATAATATTTTAAAATAAATACATAAAGAGTGGAAATTTTATGGCTGAAAATGGCTGCAATTGATATTTTGGATATAACCAATTTGTTGGAGAATCCCCTCTCTTTTGCAAGATTGTTCTTGCTGTGTCAGTCAAGACTTCTGTGGGTTGTATTTGGTGAACTTTATATAATTAGATTCTGTTGATAGATTGGCCAATAAAGAATTTCTAGAGGAGCTCAGAACATCAGACAGCATCCATGGGTAGAAATACTCTGTCAATGTTTTGTGTCTGAACCTTTAATCATGGCCCTTTACCTTCATCTTTATCTCAATAAATAGTTCAGCCTGAAGTACTGATGAACCATTCCTACCCTGTCTGACCGAATCAATGCCTCTAGCAATTCGTTGTTTGCTGACAATTCCAGGATCTGCCCTCTTTGTGTTTCTTTGTAAACTGCTTAGGCTTTGTTTAGAGATATTACACAGTGACAGGTCCATCTGGCCGAAGAGCCCGCACCGTCCTTGTAACCAATGAACCCTGTGTGCCTTTGGAAGGTGGGAGGAAACCAGGGCACCCACATGGACAAGGGGAAAACAAACCAGCCCCTTACTGGGTTCGAACCTGGGTCACTGTCACTGTAATAGCGTTTCGCTAACCATGCCATTGTTGTGGCATGAGGAAATATTTCCTATAATGTATGTGGTTTGCTCTAAATCTGGTTGCAAGTTCTGATCAATTTATTGGCTGACATCATCGTGTCCATAGGCGCTGCCAACACAGCCTCCTCAAATGGAAAGTCTACTTCTGGCTGGTTTGAAATGATGATTCAACCAGCTGAGGGTGAGGATCCTCATCACTGCAGAGCAATTTTACCGACGTGTGCAATGGATTACATCCCCACGAGTCATGAATCTGGACTAGCCTGCAGAAAGCTGAATGAGATGAGCCAATGTTACGCATCATCTGCCCTCATGCTGGCAACGTTTGGAGAGAGGTAGAGGTTCCAATTTAGGACAGCTTTGCTTTCATTCTTAGAGCTGAGAACCCAGAGTAGGGATTAGTAAGGCCATGACGACACCATTCCCTCGACATTGAAGATGTTAATGAGAATAGTTGTGGTCTTGGCAGTCCACGCAACCCTGGCAAACCCACTGGCAATCATAAAGACACCTTCCAGTTATGTTTAAAACTGTTTCGTTCCCTCTGCATTCGAGTATTGTGTATTTTGGAAGACTTCACCTGGAGCCAGCGCATTGAGGCAACTGTAAAGAAGACACACTAGGGCCTCTACTTTCTCAGGAGTCCGAGAGGATTTGGCATGTTGTCAAATACTCAATGAAACCTCTACAGGTACACTATGGGAAATATACTAAATGGTTGCATCACAGACTAGTTTGAGAATTCAAATGCCCAGGAATGCAGACGACTCCAGAAGGTTATCATAGAGGTTAGTGCAACATCACTACAGCACCAGCTACCTTGATTCGAATCCGCTGCTGACTCTAAGGAGTTTGTACCTTCTCTCTGTGATAGGATGGGATCCTATCACCTCTGTATATATTTCATATAGTGCTAATGATTGGCTGAGAGCCATAGCCACGCCTTCTGGCCAGGTCATAAAGGGCTGCACCTAACCAGATCCAGGTCAGTCTGGACTGGTTGACCTCGATGTACTGCGCTCCAATCTTTTGGTCATAAAAGCCTTGGTTTGAATCTATAAGTCTTTGAGTCATTCAATGCGCCTCAATTTTATTAACAAAAAGTTTCAACGGATGGAGCGAATGCTGCGACCAGAACGCATCAGCATCGACCCGCAGTCAGCTACTGCCCAGAGTAATTTCAGACACTGGGTGAGGTGTTTTGAGGCATACCTGCAGTGCTCAGACCCCACCGTGGAGGAAGACACGAATAAACTGTTGGTTCTGATTTCGATGGTGTCCATGAGGGTCTATGAAAACATCCAGGATGCGACCTCCTATACAGCAGCCCTGAATGTGCTAAAAGGACTCTATGAATGACCTGTCAATAAGGTATATGCCAGACACATGCTGGCGACCAGGAGACACCAGCCAGGTGAGTCCTACAGGCACAAAGGTTATTGGGCAGAGCACGTGCATGCACTGATAAAACTGTGGCCGGAATCACTGATGACCTCATATGGGATGCTAACGTGGCTGGGATTCAGTCTAATGAAGTGACGCAATGACTATTGGAGCACGGGGGAGACAGTCTCGTGGAGACTGTACAGATTACAGAAACGATGGAGGCTGCAGCCCTAAGCATGGATGCCTAAACACAGGGCTCTGGCCGGTCATGGGCCCACCATTACAATGTGAGTAGAACGCCTGTTTTAATTCAGCCTCCCCACACCCCATCGATGGCTTCACCACCACCACCACCACTGCCACACTACCCAACGCAGCCCCGAAGTGTTAATTCTGTGGGAAGGAGAAACACAGTTGATCCCTGTGCCCTGCAAGGAAGGCCTTATGTCAAAAGTGCAAAAAGAATGGCCATTTTGCAAAAGTCTGCCGGCCCAAGATGGCTGCCACCAAGCACAGTGCCTCATGCGAGGCCCAACCGCCTTCCCCAGATTCAAACTGCTCAATTTCGGAACTTTCATCCAATGAGAGCAAGGAACCAATCGCACGGCAACGCTTGACGTAACGACACGAGCACATCACGCGGAAGGTGCCGCTCTCACAGTGCTCTGCCCTCGCCGCCATGACACTGCACCCCGACGGACTGCCAACTCTACGCATGCTGCCACCACTGGCTTCTATGCCGGCTCCCCCAATGTGACCTCTGTGCTGACAAGCCCCAACGGACCACCTGCACCACCGCTGCTCGCCGCTGACTTACTGGCACCACAGCTCTCCACGTTGGCCCCCTCCAACTGGGTTTCTGCATCGGCAGACCCCGACGGACTGCACACTCCAATGTCGTCACTGCGCAAGTGAAGCGCGCAACAGGCCTAGGCACCACGACGCTCCGCCCGTGTTCCAGTGATGCGAGGCTCCAACGGACGACTCTCCTAGCGACGTGTGATGTCATCACACCAGCCTCTGGAGACACCAACATAGGCAGCTCTGCTCCCTTGATTGTTCTCTGCATCTGTGACACTGAATCAAAGCCAACCACATCCCTTAGCTAGGGCAATGGAAACCATCAAGGTGAACCAATATGCTAACTGTCTTTTTGATTCAGGTTCGACAGAGAGCTTCATTCACCAGACCTGGTCCAACAATGTGCGCTTGCAGTCTATCTGACTGACCAGAAAATTTCGCTGACCACAACAGCCCACTCAACGGGTATCAAGGGGTATTATGTGGTGACTTTGAAAGTTCAGGGCATCAGATTTACGGATTTAAAATCCTGTTACTAGTCCTGTCTCAACTGTGTGTTCCTGTATTGTTGGGGTTGGATTTTCAATGCCATTTTAAATTGGTGTCACTGCATTATGGGGGTCCCCACACCCAGATCTCTGTCTGGTACCACATCTCCACTCCGGATACCTCCTGCAAGTGACAGCCCATGACAGTCCCCGCGCCCCGAACCAGGCACTCCACTTGTCGTCTCTCCATTCTTCGAGTCATTCCTCCAGCAGTCTTCGCCAACCTCATTCCCGGCTAGAAACCGATTGCCACCAAAAGCTGGCAGTAGAGCTTCGGGGTCAGGAAATTCATTAAAAGTAAGGTGCGCAGACTGCTAGACGAGGGCATCAATGAGCCCAGCGCAAGTCCCTGGTATGCGCAGGTAGTAGTCTTGAAGAATGGGGAGAAGCTGCCGATGGTGGTTGACTATAGTCTAACAGTCAACCGCTTCACGCTCTTAGACGCTTACCCTCTCCCGCGAATCATGGACGTGGTGAATCAGATCACCCAATACCGAGTGTTTTCCACCATCGACTTTCGATCAGCCTACCATCAGCTCCCGATCCGTCCGGAGGACCGCCACTTCACGGCCTTTGAAGCAGACAGATACTTGTACCAATTCCTCAGGATCCCCTTTGGTGTCACTAATGGAGTTGCAGTCTTCCAGCAGGAAATGGACCAGAAGATAGACCAAAACCTGGAAATGGATCAGACGGCAGACCAGAATGGACAAACAGCTACATTCTCATATCTGGATAATGTCACCATCTGTGGCCATGACCTGCAAGACCACAACGCAAACCTTGAAAGATTTTTCCAAACCGCAAAACAGCTGAACCTAACCTATAATTTCGAGAAGTGTGTCTTCCGGACCACTCGCCTCGCAATTCTAAGTTGCATGGTGGAAAACGGGGTGTTAAAGCCAGATCTCGACCGCATGCACCCTCTCATGGACCTCCCACCTCCCCAAACCCAGAAGGCACTCAAATGCTGCCTGGGGTTTTATTCTTATTACACCCAATGGTTCCCCCAGTACACTGACAGGGCACATCTGCTCATTAAGTCCACTTCCTTCCCTTTGTCATCGGAAGCCATAGCGGCCTTCGACTGCATCAAGTCAGACATTGCCGTGGCCACTCTGCACGCCATCGATGAATCTATACTCTTCCAGGTAGAGAGTGATGCTTCCGACTTTGCACGGGCAGCCACTTTAAACCAGGATGGCAGGCCTATCACCTTCTTTTCCAGGACCCTCCAGGGCCCAGAAAGCCAACACTCCTCTGTTGAGAAGAAGGCCCAGGCTATCATAGAGGCGATGTGTCATTGGAGACACTACCTTGCTGGCAGGCACTTTACTCTGCTGACCGACCAATGCGTGGTATCATTCATGATTAGCAACAACCAGCGGGGTAAGATCAAAAATGACAAAATTGCCAGGTGGAGAATTGAGCTCTCTACCTTTAACTATGACATCCTGTACCAGCCCTGCAAACTCAATGACCCGCCCAACGCCCTTTCCTGTGGGACATGCGACAGTGTACAACTGGACAGGCTGCAGAGACTCTATGAGGAGCTCTGTCACCCTGGGATCACCAGGTTCGCACATTTTGTAAAGGCCTGCCACCTGCCCTATATGGTCAAGGGGATCCGCTCCATGACCTGAGCCAACCCCGTCTGCGTTAGTGCAAGCCCAATTTCTTCCGGTCCGAGAAGACCCATGTCATAAAAGCCACCCAGCCCTTTGAACATCTCATTGTGGACTTCAAGGGGTCCCTACCTTCGACAAACCATAACACCTATATTCTCTTGGTGGTCGATGAGTACTCCCACTTCCCATTTGCTATTCCCTGCCCAGACATAACCGCTTCCACAGCCTTAAACGGACTGCACAGCATCTTCACCATTTTCGGGTACCCTAGTTATATCCACAGTGACTGGGGGTCCTTGTTTATGAGTGCAGAGCTGAGGCAGTATCTTCTGGAGTGTGGTATTCCTTCGAGCAGGACCACTAGCTACAACCCACAAGGTAACGGGCAGGTCAAAAGGGAGAATGCCACTGACTGGATAGTGATCACGCTTTCCCTCTGGTCTAAAGGCCTCCCCACCACTTCCTGGCATGTCGTCCTCCCAAATTCCCTGCACTTCATCAGGTCCCTGTTATGCACTGCCACCAATGCTACCCTGCACGAACGCATGTTCTCGTTTCCACGAAAGTCGGAATCGGGGATGACCACACCGGCTTGGCTGACGGTTCCTGGACCTGTCCTGCTAAGATGTCATGTCTGGTACTCAAAAAATGACTCTCTAGTGGACCAGGTAATACTGTTAAATGCGAACCCGCACTATGCCTATATAGAGTAACCGAACGGACGGGAGGACATGGTCTCGGTAATGGACCTGGCCCAAGCCGGATCTAACATTGTAACGTTCGTTCCTCAAACTTCTTCCAACCCTCCCCCTGGTAACATGCTGCGACAGTGGGACCAGCAGCAGTACGCAGATAATGACGACTACGGACTAAGGGTACCCACACCGACCCTCAGAGACTCCAACGATGATCTATACCCTTCCAGGGTGCACCAGCTACTCTGATTCCAGCACCACAGCGATCATGTTGGATGATCAGGGCACCCGACTGTTATAGCTGATAACCCCTGCATGCTATCTTCCCCTTGTTTAGGAATCCAAAGAAAGTGAGTTCCATTGCTGTTCCCCTCCATACAGACTACAGACTATTAAGAACTCAGAAACCCACCCCCCTTATTTTTAGCCACCCTGGAGTCAGTTCTCAAAGAAGGGATGAATGTGATAGTATGGGATCCTATCACCTCTGTACATATTTGTATATATTTGTATATAGTGCTAACGATTGGCTGAGAGCCGTAGCCACACCTGCTGTCCAGGTCATAAGGAGCTGCACCTAACCAGATCAGGTCAGTCTGGACTGGTCGATCTCGATGTACTACGCTCCAGTCTTTTGGTAATAAAAGCCTTGTTTTGAATCTACGTCTTTGAGTCATTTGACGCACTACACTCTCCTGCGGGAGACATTTCTTCAGGTGCTTCAGTTTCATCCCACGTTCCAAAATGTAAGAGTTAGAAAGTTAATAGCTTGTGATTGGGCAGCACGGGTTTTGTGGGCTGGAAGGATTTTCTACTGGGCTGTTTCGTTAGAATTAAAATTAATATAGGCAGGTCCATCGCAGGCCCTTACCTCCCATCCACTGAATGGATTTAAGTGAGGATCTGCCTCAAGAAGGCAGCCAACATCATAAAAGACACCCATCACTGTGGTGATACTGGGCACACTCTGACCAGCCGACTGCAGGGGGAAACCTGGGAGGCTGGCCCCACCTGCCAGCTGTCAATCACTGGCCCATATAAAGACTCAAGCCGACCCCTTCAGGAGACAGTCCGACACGTGGAGCCAACAGTGTACTGAAAGCTGGTGTGTACAAGTTTAAGCTAATTAAAGCCTGTTGCCCAGTCCGTGGCCTTTGCATCAGAATTATTCACACAGCAGCGCTCACAATCACCCTGGTTACAACCTCTTCTCACTGCCTCCTTCAGGCAGAAGGTACAGTAGACTGAAGACCAGCAAATCTCAGTTGAAGAATAGTTTCTCTTCAACAGCTACTGGGGTCTTAAACCTCACCCCACCACCAACCCTCCCCCCCCCCACCCCCCCAGCCATTACACTCATCAGGGACTGCTCTAACACCATAAAAAGATCTGTCTGCATGTGGTGAATGTCTGCCAAGCTCCCCTCTGGCGAGCCTTGCTGTACTAACATTGGCTGTGCATTATCTCTACTGTTAAGGACACTCCCCTTGGGTATAACTGTGTATGCACCTATTGTCTTTCATTATTGTACCATGAGTTTCTGCTAATAAAAGCCATGATTATTGTTTGACCACATTATCTTTATCTACTTCATCAACTGGCACTTCACTGCAAAGTCCCTTTTTTTGTTGCATGAAGCTAACTGGGAATACTTATGACCTCTATATTATTTTTCATTTATTGTCTCTTTTCTGTTCAATTAAAAGGTAAAGGTTCCTTTATTGTCACGTAATACTACATTTAGAATGTAACATGCATGAAATTCTTTAACTTGGTCCACTGTAGGAAGGAAGAAAGTCGCCTCTTTGTCCAGTGTCCCGCACAAAAAGGAGGCCCAGCGAGGAACAAACCTGCAACCCCTGATTTACAAGGTCAGTGCTCTAACCACTGAGAAAGTATACTATTGTAGATTTTTTCTATCTGTTCACCTACATCAAGTAAGAATATCAGTGCACAATGTACATGACATATTAACTTTATCACTATTGTTTAAGTGTGTTTTCATGTGGTAATCTGGCATAGCAGCATCAGTAGTGAATAATGATCGATGCAATTGTATCCACCAGCATTTGTGGGTTGCTGCATCGTACATACAAGAGAGGGATAGAATTATATACTTTACAGAGAAGCTAAGTCAGTGTTCTCAACCTTTTTCTTCCCACTCATGCACCACTTTAAGTAATCCCTATGCCATCAGTGCTCTGATTAGTAAGGGATTGCTTAAAATACGAACAAATATAGATATTAACACATGATTGATTCTACCAATACCAATTTTATTAGCTCAACCCACAGAACAAAAGGTGGATCAATTTATAAAACATATCATTCCTTTAATGCCTGTCCTAAAATGCCCAGTAGATTAAAGTGTAGGTTTTTACATAACTAAAATGCATGTTAAAAAATTCAAGCAACCAATTTACAAATAAAAAGTACCTGCCAAATCAGATTTATGTTTTAGATGTAGACCTGAGGTTGGAACCTTTTATCATTCAACTTGGCTATGTCCTGAAGTTAGATAATTTTGGATAGGGTTAGGTCATTTTTCTGGACAAATTATTGGGGTCAAATTGCCACAGGACCCCAATATTGAGTAATATTAAGACTATAAGGCAAAAATTAAATGTAAATATGTATCAAGTTGCATTTGTGTGAATTGCTTTAACAGTTTCTAGGAAATGTATAGCAATGTCAAGAAAATCAGAAATAGATTTAGGAATGGATAAATGGCAAGCAGAACTTTGTTGTATACTGTTATAGAACATTACTTATAATCTGTGAGATAAAATATCTTGTTTTTTGGGAACTATGGAGCCCATATTTAAAAAAAGTTTTGTTTGCATGTTTAATAAGCTTTCTGAGGACCTCACTTCTTGGTAATACATGCAGTTTGGTCTTGTGAAAAAGTGGGACAATTCTGGGAAGATGAATATATTATTGGGACAAATTATGAAGATACATATACCAAAAGATCCCAGAATATTTTTGCTGGGTGATTTATATGACTCTAATACTAAACTGAAGTTAGACAAATATCAACAAAATGTTTTGAGGGGAGCAATAATGGGGGCACAGAAATGTATGGCAGTAACATGGAAGTCAGCTAATTTTATAATCTTGGATAGATGGCATATGGAAATTCAAAGTTGTATACCATTGGGAAAGATTACATAATTTAAGGAATCAACCTGAGAATTTTTATATAATTTAGAAACTATATATGGATTTCATCAATAAGAGTCCATCCACATCGTCCATAACACCCACTCTTCCCAATTAATATGTACAGGATAGAATAATATTTTAGGAATATATGAATAGTGAATGATAAATAAATTCAGGTGTTTTCTCTTTTTTCTCTCTTTTCTTTTTTTGGGGGAGGGGGTTTAAAAAGAAAAAAAAAAATGGTATACCTGTATCATTTCTATTACATTGTATTGTTATATGATGAAGAATTTCTGTTCGTATTGATGCAAATTAAAAATAAAATTTCCCAAAAAAAAAGACCTCACTCCTTGGTGACCTCCAATAGATTTTTCTGTATAAATGTTTTATTTTCTTGGCATTCTTCAGCTTTTTTTACTTTTCTCTTTTTTAGGCCTGAGGGGGATGTGAGGATATTACCACATATAATAATTTTTTTTGAAGTAATTTACTATTGAATGCAATGTAATTATATTGTGGTTAAACATTTATAAATAAAGTTTTCAAAAAAAACCCCATAGAGTTCGCCCAATTGGTACCAATTTCTCAATGGTTCATCCTAACCTCGTAAAAAGGATTGTTGGTTCTTTAATGGAAACACAAAGAACACAGCTTAAGGTGAAAGACTTGCATTTTTAATGCACCTTCCAATCACCTTAGTGTCAGTGACCTATTATAATGTGCCTGTAAGAGAGGTGGGAGCCAGTTAAGAGTATACATAACCATGGTGATAATGATGAGACAATCTGTGATACTGTGTGAAGGATAGATATTAGTCAGGGGGCTAAAGTGGACATATTTCTTTGCAATGCTTGACATTCACAGTGAGGGCAGGCGACATTTTGCTTCAACATCTCAGCTGAAAGCTGGGAGCTCTGATAACGTTGCATTCCATCGGTACTGCACAGCCAGGAATTTGTGTCTGGGTGTCAGGGTTTGCCATTAATCTCACAATGTTTTGATTCAGGGGAGACACAAACAGCAGCCAATTTGTTTTATTTTCCACAAGCCGAAATCTACCTTGCATCTCACTCATATGCAAAAATTGTCCGATTAATCAAATCTTTGGTCTCCACGGATACATATGAAAAAAATGTGCATTTTAGATTGCAAAGCTGTCAAAATACACTAATTTGGGTTTGTTGCTGATTCTTCACTCAGGGGAGAAAATAATTGGGTGACACGGTTAGCGCCATGCTATTACAGCGCCAGCGATCCGGGTTTGAATCTGCCCGTCTGTAAGGAGTTTGTATGTTCTCCCTGTGAATGTATGGACTTCCTCTGGCTGCTCCAGTTTCCTCCCAGGTTCCAAAGACGTTAGAAGTTCATGGGTTAATTGGGTGGTGTGGGATTGTGGGCCGGAAGTGCTGTGTCTCCAAATTAAAAAAAAACTAAATTAAAAAAAAACTCCTGGCACTATCAGAGGAAATGCATCTTATTACTGCATGAATAAACCAAGGAGAAAATGTTCCCTTGGTCCGGATGTATGATGTCTATATTTATTTATTCAGTCATCCAACACATTCCAGTCCACGACGCCGGGCCCTACTGTGACAACAAAGAGCAGAGAAAGGAACATGCCACTTCTCATCAAAAATGGTAAACGTCTTTCTCGCACCCATGATGAAGAATTCACAAACATCCATTTCAGATCTTAGCCAAACATTTTTAAACCCATGTGCTAAGGTTTGAAGCTAATTCTCTATTCTATTTTTTTATTCTTATGTCAAGAAATACTTCATAATTCTTCATTCCTCTTTCTTCATGGATTCCATGGCAGTAACGTGAAAATTAGACAATGATATGGGGTTGAATAGATGGAAAATGGAATTACAAAATTGTATACCATTACAGAAAAGAATGTATAATTTACGGAATCAGCCAGAAAACTTTTACAAGTTCTGGAAACCTTATATGGATTTCATTGGCAAAAGTTAATCTACAGGTTCCAACTCGCCCGAGTTAACTTAGAGGCTTAAGATTATATTTGTCAATAGGCTCTTCCCTTTGAGGGTAGGAGAGATTGGAATGAGGGGTCATAAGTTAAGGGTTTTGTCATTTAAGAGGAGGTTGGATGAGTGCATGAATGTGAGGGGGTTGGAGGGTTATGGGCAGGGAGCAGGTAGGTAGAAGTAGGGGAGTTCACTTAAATCGGTGCGGACTAGAAGGGCCGATATGGCTTGTTTCCGTACTGTAATTGTTATTTGGTTATATGGTTAAAAATTGGAAATTAATTAATTAATGATTATATGACAAATTCAGGTTGGCTACTTTCTTTTTTTCCTTCTTTTTTTGGGGAAGGAAGGAGGGACAAAATATAAAATTATGTATTCTTTTTGCATCTTTTAGTATTGAGTATGATTATAGAGAAACATATTTGTTTGAACAATAAAGTTTTTAATAAAAAGAAATACTTCATAGTCCCAGATAAGCCAGCTCCTTTTTTCCCAGGGTGGCAATGGATAATACCAGAGGACATCTGTTTAAGATGATCGGAGGAAGGATTAGGCAAAATGTCAGAAGTAAGTTTTTTTTACACAGAGTGGTGGGTGCCTGGAATGCATTGCCAACAATTGTGATGAAGGCTAGTACAACAAGGACATTCTAAAGACTCAGGTAGGCACATGGATGTAAAGAAAATAGAGGGTCATGGTCGATGAGGGAGGGAAAGGTTAGATTGATGTGGAATTGGTTTACATTGGCTGGCACAACATTGTGGACTTCATAGCTGCTTCTAGGATGCTTCAGCAAAATATTCAAAACTTTCTAAAAATAATTTTAAAACTTTAAAATGTGTTTTGAATAGTTCTGCCAGAGGGAGGTGTCTTCCCACGTCTTCTCCCTCACGTCATTCCCCGAGTCAAATATAATTGATGTAAAAAATTATATTGGATCAATCCCTATCTTATTTTAGTCATTTACTCTTACATAACGCTGTCCAATCCTTTTCATTTATTTGTATCTGTAAATCTACTTCCTATCTTCATCTTGACTTATGCACCCCAATTTTGAGGGTTTTTGTTTGAAATAAATTATACATTTGCTGAAATAAATTCGTTTACAGTAGTATTACAAATCAGTAATTCCAATTCACTTTGATTAGGTAACATCAAACTCGGCCCTATTTTACCAGATAAAAAAACCTTAACTTGAAATAGCAGAATAAAATATTGTCAAGTACATTAAATTTTTCCCTCATTCATTCAAATGTTATAAATTTTCCATTCTCAAAGCAATCCTCAATCTTCTTAATACCCATCTGTCTCAAAATCCTCTAAAATTGGTTAGCCGTTGAAAATGGAATAAGCTTAGGGGAATTTTCCTAGATATAACCTTTCAGACCAATTTCATTATCAATATTATTCCACAACTCAATCAAATGTTTCAAAATAGATGATTCCCTATTTCCAACTAACAATTTAGAATTCCATTCATAAATAAAATCCTGGGGATTCATATCTCCTATGGCATTAAACTCGATGGAATATAATATAAATTAAACAATACATTTATAAATCTCAATTGAGCTGCTTTATAATAGTTCTTAAAATGAGGAAGTTATAAACCCCTAATTCATACTTCCAAGTCAATATTTCCAAAGAAACCCTTGGCATTTTATCTTTCCATAAAAAATTCCTAACCGCCGTAATTAAATCCTTTAAAAATTTGAAGGAATTGGGATAGGGATTGACTGAAAAAGATATTGAATTCTAGGAAAAACATTCATTTTAACACAGTTTACTCTGCCAACTAAAGTAATAGGTAGAGTATTGCACTTCTTTAAATCTCCATCAATTCTATTAAATAAAGGTAAATAATTTAATTTATATACATTTTTAAAATCATTATTGATTCAAATGCCTAAATATTTAATACCTACGTCTGGCCACCTGAACTTAGTAACTATTTTACAATCTGTGTGGTCACCCATAGCTAAAGGCACAATCTCACTGTTTTCCCAATTAACTTTATATCCAGAAACTTGCCCATATTCTTCCAATCTAACCTGTAATTGGGACAAAGATCAGTTAAATAAGACAGAACATCATCAGCAAACAAATTAATTTTATATTCTTCCTGGTTCACTTTCATTCCTTTAATCTTAGGATCCTACCTAATAAGTTCAGTTACTAAAATAAACAAAGCTGGTGACAAAGGACAACCTTGCTGACTTGATCCAGTTAATGGAGAAGAAGCAGATATTTGTTCCTTAGTAATCACTTTTGCTAAGGGATTTTTATACCGGAGCCTCCATGTTGATGTGATCACAAAGAAGGCTCACCAGCGCCTATACTTAGTGAGGTGTTTGAAGTGATTCAGTATGTCGCTGAAGACTCATAAACCTCTACAGGTGTACCGTGGAGGGCATTCTGGCTGGTTGCATCACTGCCTGATATGGAAACGCCAACTCTCAGGACAAGAATAAACGGCAGAGTGTTGTAAACTCGGTCTGCGACATCACATCACTCCATCGAGGACATCTACATGAGGCGGTGTCTTAAAAATGCAGCCTCTATTCTCAAAGATCCCCGCCACTCAGGCCATGCCCTCTTCACTCTGCTACCATTGGAGGAAAAGGTACAGGAGCCTAAAGGCGAGCACTCAGCGGCACAAGGACATCTTCTTCCCCACTGCCATGAGATTCCTGAATAATCAATTAACCACAGAAACTGCCTTACTTTTCATGCACTATTAATTTTATTTCTTTTATAGTCATGTTGTAAGATGGTTATAATACGAATGTTTGCTCTATGATGCTGCCGCAGAACACCAAATTTCATGACTTGTTCATGACAATAAATCCTGATTCTAATAAATAAATAGAATGACACAAATAAAGAGGTAGATAAATGGAATGAACACGATGATGCATTTCAGGTCAGGGAACTTATCTTCAAATGCACTAAAAATCACGAGTTAGTCATTAAAATGACGCAATTTTTAAAAAGTCAAAAAGGAGAAAAATTAGTTGCAATGAAAACGAAATAACTAACCCCAAAACAGACCGCAGTGAGAGGGGGAGAATGTCACAGTGGAGAGGGGGAAACATCACACAAAGAGAAGGTGAGCTTCACACAAAGAGAGGGGGCTCTCATGCAGAGAGAGGGGTGAGTTACTAAGAGAGGATGAGTCACAGAGAGAGAGAGAGAGAGAGAGAGAGGGGGGAAGTGACAGGGGTGTGGTTTACATTCAGATAGGGGGAACCACACACAAAGAGAGGGATTCACGCACAGTGAGAGGGAGTGCAACACAGAGAGGCAGATAATTGCAGAGAGACAAGGAGTCACACAGAGAGATGGTGTCATATACACACATAGAAGAAGTTTCACATACAGGAAGTGTGTGTGTAAGAGAGGTAGAGAGAGAGAGAGAGAGAGGGGGGGGGGGGGAGTACCACACAGAGATAAGTTGAGTGTTACAGAAATAGCTGGTGTTGTCAAGAGAAAGAGGTAGATTCTCACAGACACTGGTCTCTCACAGAAATAATGGGTTTCACGCGGAGGAGAAGTCTCTCACAGACAGCAGGATAATGTCACGATGAGAGGGGGCAGAACGACAACATGAGGGGAGCAGAGAATAACACCGTGGGGGTGGGGGCAATGTCACCATGTGAGGGGGAAGAGAGATACATTGAGAGGGGGAGAACAACACCATGAGAGAGGGGAGAATGTCACCATGAGAGGGGGGGGTGAATCCACCACAGAGGGTGTGGGGGGGGTGGTCCAGCGCAGAGGGTGGAGGCTCGAATGCACAGAGAATGGGGGAGCTGTACACTGAGAGTGGGGGAGAAACACAAAGAGAGTGGGAGAGCTGTACACAGAGAGGGGTGGGAGCCTCACATTGAGGGGAGCAGCCGCGCACCGGGCCGGATAAATTTGGATAGTAGGTTGCCCACCCCTGCTCTGGAGGATGCAGGCCCGATCCATTTGATCTCCCCTCATTCAGCATGTCCACCTATTGCACACCTAGTCTGATGAATCCTCACTGCTGTCCCTTGGGCAAGGCTAGTCTTTGTTTGGAAAGGAGGTTCGAACTGTGCACAAGACTCCTGGAGCAGTTTCATAAAACTTTATTTCAATTTTATTCAAATCCTCTCATACCAACAACTAATATATCATTCATCTGGCTTTTCTCAAAATATTTACGAACATCAGCACCACCCCATTCTCCCCAAACTATTTTAATTTGGACAGTAACATGCTTTTCCAGCCCACAACTCTGCACCTCCCAAATACACCCATGTGTCCAATTAATTGACTAACCCTGAACTTGAAATATTCATTGCATTAAATCTGCTCCTGTCAATGGACTCATCTCAATCTTCATTTGTTGGCACTGTCTTCTGCATAGTTAAATACCTGGGGGTGGGGGTGGTGGGGGTGGTGGGGGGGGGGGGGGGTGGTGGAGAGGGAAGGTGCCAGACTTCCAGGTAAAGCCTCTGTAAAAATTCTGTCTTACCTTATCTTCTCCAAAACTCTAAAGTAATTGGCACACTTCATGAAGCAATATTCTCCAGATGGCTCAATATAACCGTCCTAGTTAAATGTAAATACAGCCTAAATCTACGTGCCTGTGATGTTCACAAGGAACATTGCAAAACATCCTTGTCTCATTTTAAAGGACTTGCAACCAAAGCACTTTCTAAAGGTCTTTATCATTTAAGAGCAATGGCTAAATTCCACATGATACAGAATCATGTGGATAGTCTTATATTTTACAATCTTTTGTGTAGTGAGATTTTAAATTTAAATTTAGACATATAGCGCAGTATAAGAATTGCTTGATATCATAGAACTTGTATAAGTGAGAAGTGAATGATTGGACTATTAAAGCTTAGAACATTCCTGAACACATTATGTACACATGTGATTAGAATTAAAAGTTTTGCTGCAGCTTGTTGATGGGTGTGGTTTATGCCATCCTGAGCACTGATTGGCTCTTTTTTGATTGGCTGGCAGAGCTTGTTTTTCAGCGGCCTACGGGAACAGGCTGTGCTCGAGCGACATCTTCTGCGTCGGCCTATGGCGATGGCTGCAGGCCGCTATACCTTCAAATTAAAATAATTCCACTCCTGACTTTCAAAACCAAATCCAAAATGGGTTCAATAGCTATCATATTCATTGTCCAGATACCCAATAGCAATACTTAATAATTCTTTCCCATTCGTGACAATTTTATCAGACTAGCCTTATCAAAATTCAGATTTACTTTCAATTTACATACATGATATCACATACAGCCCTGAGATTCTTTTTCCTGTGGGCCAGGTAGAATTTCTAATTACTGGTAACTGTAAACTGTACACATAGAAAGAACCCTCTGTGCATGTACATATATAATAATATTCAGTAATAAAAGTCCTTAAATTAGTTTCTGAATGTGTCTATTGTTCAGGAGTCTGTTGGTGGAGAGGTATCAACTATTTCTGAATCTGGTAGCACGAGCCCTCAGACACCTATACCTCTTTCCTGATGGTAACAGTGAGAACAGAGTGTGTGCTGGGTGGTGTGAATCCTTGATGATTGCTGCTGCTCTCCAATGGCAGCGTTCCCTGTAGATGTTCTTGATGATGGGAAAGGTTTTGCCTCCGATGTCCTGAGGTGAGTCCACTGCCCTTTGTAGGATTTAGCCCTTATAGGTGTGGGTGCCCCCATCCCTGGCTGTGATCAGCTAGTGTTAGTACCCTTTCCCCCCAACTCACCATTCGGGAACCCAAACAGTTCTTCCATGTGGAGCTACATTTCACTTGTATATCTGCAGGCGTCATCGACTGCATCCGGTGCTCCCGCTGTGGTCTCCTCTGCATCGGAGAGACTGGGAGATCGCTTTGCTGAGCACCTTGGCTCTGTCCGCCGCAATAGAGTGGACCTCCCAGTGGCCGCCCATTTCAATTTCTCCTTGCTGACATGTCTGGCCATAGCCTCATGCACTGCTGGGCTGAGACCACCGACAATTGGAGGAACAACACCTCATTTTACATCTGGGGTCCGTCCAACCAAATGGCATTAACATTGACTTCAGTTTCCATTAAACCTCCCCACCTTCTTCTTCCCCTTTGTCACCTTTCCCCCAGCTCTGCCTCTCTCACTCTTTCTTTTTCCCTTTGTTTCCTTTCAGAGAGCCAAAATCAAATCTCATCATATCATATCCAATTAACACCTTTTGCCTGTTAGTCTGGACTCCACCCCCGACCACTCTTCAGTCTTTATTCAGACAACCTCCTGTTTCTCGCTAAAACCTCGAAGAAAGGCTCAGGCCCGAAACGCTGGTAATAAATCTTTACCTCCTATGGACGCATTGAGTCCGCTGAGTTCCTTCAGAATTTCTACGATCAATTTCATGTTTCACATCAAAGTATGCAACTTTCTTTACCCCACAGCTTGGAACTTGCTGATTTTGTTTTGCTAATTACCCCCCCCCCCCCCTCCTCATCATATCTATTTTGCTGAGCAGCTTCTATATTAATTCAGGGAAAATAAAATCTTTTGCCAGCTTGAAATAAGTTTAGATCCAAGAATAGACAAATAGAGCCTGTGTATGCAACTGGATTAAAATGCTTGCTCACTTCTTACCCCACAGAACATGCCAATGTGTTTATCTGATCTGCCATTTGATACTCTTTGGAATAGGTTCTAGTTTACAGAAAAAGTGCAATGTAAATAGTGGATTGGATTTTGTTCAATTGGACATAGTCTAAACAGTGACTTGAGCTTTCAGGATGGCTGACCTAGATATCACAATGTTGTCTGTGTGAACATGTCAAGGACAAAACTAAGGTAAAATGAGGAAAAAAAATCCAAAAAGTCATGGCTTGTGGATATTAATTTGATTTGTCCCAAGAAAAATCTCTGACTTTTAAAATTTTAATTTAGAAATACAGCAGTATATCAGCCTCTACCAGCCCACAAGCCCACGTCGCTTAAATACACCCACGTGACCAAGTAACCCACTAACATCTTTGGAACATGGGAGGAAACTGAAGCACCTGGCGGAAACCCAGGTCCACAGGGAGAAACGCCTTTACAGACCAACGGCGGATTCGAGCCCGGGTTGTTGGTGCTGTAATAGTGTTGCTCAAACCGCTACGTTAACCGTTCTGCCCCAGTGCCCGAGCTGAATGTAATCTCATAGGTCAAAGGAAGATCATTTCAAGTTGTCAAGAAGGTTCACTTCAAAATTTTATGCTTCATTTCTGCCAAACAGGCTCATTTAATGACTTCAAAGCAGCCCCCAGGCTTTAAGGAACAAACATCTAGATATGAAACCGATGTATTTGTCATTGCCTGTAATCGTGGCAGCCCAATTCAGAAGCAAAACATTACGGTAAGCTGGACAACACATTTTCTTTGACCGTCTGAGTTACTTTTGTTAACGAGACTAAAATGAACATATGGTTCATTTGAACAATATGAACATGTGTTCTTCCTTTTCCAAAAGAGATGCCCATGATAGATTTTGGTCTCCGAGGCCAATGTTGCACGTGGTGGGTTTGATGATTGATACAAGCAAAACAGTGAGAATTCTTGAAGGTAAAGCAAGAACAAACTTTGCACAATTACTTAAAGGCCGACTGAATGGATTTAAAAAACCTTTTTGACGCAAATCTTATTGGATTGCACGATCTTGTGGTTTTCAGTCGCTGAGACCAAGGGCAAGGGTCAGGCACGCCAGATGTCAGCTGAAGTCAGAGACACCTAACAGGCTGTTTTCATTTTCACGACAAGTCTCAGTTTAAATATATATCCCCTGCACAGCAACACATAGAGGATTGAAGGTAGTCCTTCACTTGCCACCATCCTATGAGCATATACTCACGAAGCATCCCCAACCTATGAGCTTGCAGTTTGTCCTGCTTCTATAAATGAAAGAGTGACTAACTATAAAGGAGCTAAAGTTTCGCTTTCAGCTGCTGATCAACTTACAAAAACAGGCAGTAAGGTTTCATTTCCGATGGAAATGTACTTTAGTTTGCACGTTTCTTGATCCAGATGGAAAGGAAAAGGTGGTGGCATTCAGAACCACTTTCTCAAGTGGATATGGGCCCACTGGATATCCAAATCAAAGTGAAGCACTTGCTTGCCACCACATCCTATGAGGTGAACCGAGATAGCATCGTTAATGCCATCGATGTTCACTTCAGAAGGAGAAGCAATGAGAAGAACCTTGAGAAGGGTGAATCCTCAGAAATTATTGGGCCCCGAGGGGAGGAATGAGCCATTCCACTAAAATCTGTGCGGACATACTGGAGATTTTGCAGATACCTTCGACCTCTCGCTGCCCTCCAAAAGGACATCCATCATTCCATTGCCCAAGAAGAACGAGTTGATCTGCCTCAGCCACCTTTGGCCGATGGCACTGACATCTACTGTGATTAAGTGCTTTGCGAGGTTGGTGGTGAAGAGGATCAACCCTTGTCTCAGGAAGGACTGGAACCTGCTTCAATTCACCTATCATCGCAACAGGTTAACAAGCAGATGCCAAGTTGCTGGCCTTCTACTCAGCATTAGATCATGTGGGCCAGAAGAACACTTACATCAGGCTGTTGTTCAATGACTGCAGCTTGGTGTTCAATCCCATTGTACCAGCAAAACTCGCAACCAAACTAAAGGATTTGGGACTCAGTCTGACCCTTTGCAACTGGACCATTGACTTCCCCAATCAGTGTGGATTGGAAACACCACCTTCTCCACACTGACCATCAACACAGGGACACCCGAAGGCTGTGAGCTTAGCCCCTGCTCTATTCCATGCACCCTCATGACTGTGCAGTCAAGTTCAGCTCCAACCCAATCGACAAATTTTTTGATGACATCAGCTTTTTTGTGGCCATTTAACAGGTAATAATGAGTCAGAATATAGAATGGAAATCGAGAACCTGGTTGGGTGATGCCAGTACAACAATTACAAGGAGCTGATTGGACCACGCACCTATCAACAATGATGGGATGGAGGTGGAACCGGTTAGAACCTTGCAGTTCCTGGGGGTCCATATTTCAGAAGACCTCTCCTAGAACCAGTACAGGGAGGCAACTGTGAAGAAGGCACATCAATGTCTCTACTTTTGAAGAAATCTGAGGGGATCTGGGTTGTTGTCAGATACCCTATCAAACATCTACAGATGCCCTATGGAAAGCCCACTGACTGGTTGCATCACAGCTTGGCTTCAAAATTCATACTTAGCAGACTGAGTGCCAAAATAGTAAAAATATGTTGCCTTTTCTCCACATCACCTGCAGTCTCTGTAACTCTGCACTTTTGTACTTCTGCGCAGGGTCTTACTTATACTATATGCGATGTTTCTTTTATTTCAATAAAGAAATGTGGGTTCTTTTTAAACAACTAGATTTATTAACTAAGTAAACAGCACTAAGACAGAACACACACAGTCAGGTCCTCATGTGGAGGCATCCATCTTGAATCTACCCAAGATTACCAAGAAGCAGCATTCTCCAGATGCCATACACTCCCCAGATGCCATACACTCCATCTCTGACTCCTCCTGGTGGTAGCACTCTCACTACATCCCCTTTCCTTAAGATGTTTAATCAATAACCAGCAAGTAATTATTTCTATCCATGTGGAAAAGATCAGTCCCAACTTTCTCCATTGGATTTGCTGGTAGGTCAGTTATTATCATAGGTTCCTTTGCCTGGTTTGCATGATGTTTCAAACAGGTCTCACAGCTTGAAACCATCCTGTCAATGTTAGCATTTATCCCTGGCCAATAAACAGCAGTTCTGGCCCTCCTCTTGCATTTTTCCATTCCCAGGTTTCATATATAACTATATATAACAATTACAGTATGGAAACAGGCCATCTTGGACCCTTTAGTTCATACCGATCTAAGTGATCTCCACTAGACCCACCTACCTTCATTTTGCCCATAACCCTCCAATCCTCTCTCATCCATATACCTATCCAACTTTTCCTTAAATGACAAAATTGACTTCCGCTCATGCACCCTTTTCAGCATCTCTTGTCACCCATTCAGCAGTGATTGAGGAATGAAAATTCTGCTCTGCTCTGAGTAGAAGCCCATTGACAACACTCAGGTCAGCTCTGATGTTGTAGTGTGGCTGACATTCACCTCTAGGCTATCCTTCATTCAGATTCTTGATGACCTTCTGTAGAACTGTGACCTTTTCTGTTTCAGCTGTGATCTGCTTGGATTTCATGTCAGATATGGGAAGAGATTCAGTGATCAGATTCACGTGAAGATTCACAACTCTCTCTGTGGAACTCTCATTATGTGTTTCACTCTGTGTCATTGCCCTGGATAACGCATTAGCTAACACAATATGTTTCCCTGGTGTATACTCCAATTCAAAATTATAGCATTGTAGCTTCATCATCAGTCCTTTGATGCGCGGTGATAATTCACTGAGGTTTTTCTTGATTATTGCTATTAATGGCTTGTGGTCGTCTCTGCCACGAATGTTGGTCGTCCATACACATAACTGTGGAATTTCTCGAGTCCATAGACCTAAACACTCTTTCTTGATCTGTGCATATTAACATTCAGATGTTGTCATCGTCCTACTGGCCTCCCATCTTCTCCCACAGCCTGAAGTAGTAAGGAACCTATTCCATCTTTTGAATCGTCTGTATATATCTTTGTCCTTCTAGATGCATCAAAAAACATCAAAAGCACTGGGTCTGTAAATACAATGGTCTTCAGTCGTCCCCATTCTTCCTCGTGGCTCTCTGTCCATGAATTCACATTTGTCCTGTAACAAGTTCCTTAAGTACATTGTTTTGGTATGAATTTACCAATGAAATTGATCATTCCCATCATTCCCAATATCCCTTTTTTGTCAGTGGGTCTGGTCTTCTCTAAAATTTCTTTCATTTTGTTCTTGTCTGGCTCCATACATTCCTCTGACAGTTTATCTCTCAGAAAGGTGATTTCCTTCCCACCAAACTGACATTTTTCTCTGTTTAACTTTGATCCATATTTCTGGATGCATTTTAACCCTTTGATGATCCTTTCATTGTGTGGCTCCTGTGTGGATCCCCATAGAATCATGTCATCCATGTACACACGTATCCCATTTACAGCTTCTATGATGAGGTCCATTGTCCTGTGGAACACTTCTGGAGTTGAGAAAATTCCAAAAGGCATCCTCAGGCAGGAGTATTGCCAAACAGTGTATTAAATGTACAATATTTTGTGCTATCTTCATGTATTTTTATTTGCCAGAAGCACTGGGATACATCCAATTTAGTGAAAAACTTTGTACCGGCCATCTCACTTGTAATTTCATCCCTGATTAGAATTTGATAATGTTCCCTCTTTATATTGGCATTCAAATCTTTTGGGCCCATGCATACGTGTAGGTCACCATTCTTTTTAACTCACACCATTGAATTCACCCATTCTGTGGGCTCCTCCACTTTCTTTACGATCCCTTAGTGCTGCCATTTGGTCAAGTTCCTACTTGAGCTTGTCTTTTAATGGTGCTGGAACTTGCCTCGGGGCATACACTGTGCATCCTCTTTTAACTGTATCTTATAGGTGAATGGTAGAACTCCAAATCCCTTGAAGATGTCTGGAAGTTGATCCAGTATTTCCTCTACGCTGTTCCATGCATTGGTCTCTGTTAATATAATACACCTCTTGACTTGGCTTAAGTTTTCACATGCTTTGTCACCAAGCAGTGATTCATGTCCATTCAGGACTACTGCAAACCTGAGGTGGTGCTGTTTATCTTTAATTTTCACCTTGAGTTTACAAGTACATTTCGTGTTGATGCTCTGTCTATTATATGCTTTGAGCAGTCCAGAATTTGCATGGATGTATGACTTTATCTTCATTGCCCTGATGTCACGCTCACAGATCTAATTGACATTTGCCCATGACCAGCTTGAAAGGAATATTTATTCCATTTGTATGTAATGACACAGTCCACTTAACCTGTTCAACCAGGTCCAGTTTCTCCCTTCTACATCCGTGACACTTCACATCATTTCCAGTTCCCTGAACTTGACCACCTCATCTTCACCATGGACAGCCAATCACTACACACCTCCATCCCCCACACCAAAGGCCCTTCAATTTCTTTCTCACCAATGGACCCCCTCCACCACCACTCTCCTCTGGCTGGATGAAGTTGTCCTCACTGTCATTAACTTCTCCTTGATTCATCATGCCTT
This sequence comes from Narcine bancroftii, assembly GCF_036971445.1. NCBI lineage: Eukaryota > Metazoa > Chordata > Chondrichthyes > Torpediniformes > Narcinidae > Narcine > Narcine bancroftii. The sequence continues at coordinate 88,459,613 of NC_091470.1, read as the reverse complement.
GAAGGGCTCAGGCTCAAAATGTTGGTTACACTCCAGACCAGTGGTTCTCAACCTTTTTCTTTCCACTCATATACCACTTTAAGAAATCCCTGTGCTGTAGGTGCTCTGCGATTAGTAAGGGATGGCTTAAGGTGGGAAGGGAAGGTTGAGAATCACTGTTCTAGACCTAATTGTTACTGAAATATTTTGCTTGAGAAAAATGATCATTGGCCCTTTTCCTTTGGAGTTATGAAACAGTGCACATAACGAGTCAATGAGGTACGATTAAAACAGTGGTTTCAAACTTTATCCCTCCATCCACATCCCACCTTAAGCAATCTCTTACTAATCACAGAGCACCTATGGCATAGGGAATACTTAACGTGGGATGTGAGTGGAAAGAGAAAGGTTGAGAACAACTGCTCTAGATCTTTACCATCTATGGACGCTGTGAGACCTGATGAATTTCTCCAGTATTTTCAAGTTTTTCTTGAATCTTGAATCACGACTTTATTACATCCAGCCATAACATATGGCGATGTCAATATCACACAACGTATGAGGTAGTTGAAGAAAGTGGCATTTTTAAATGACAACTGAAATGCAGCTACTCAGATTCGGAATTTAATGTCACAACTCTATGCCACGAAATGACAATATATTCTGGTGATGAAGGTAAAGATAAGTAACCAACATTTCAGTGTGTACTTACACTGAGAACATCTTTTTGTTTAAAGAATGTATATAATATTTGTTTTCATAAATCAGAAGAACAGCACATTCCATAAAATATTTTCCACACCAAACTCGATGTTCCAAATAAATAAATTCAGGAAATCTCTCCTCTGAGGGAAATACTTTTCCGAAAGAACTCACTTTCATCTTGATTTACAGGTGTGAGTCTGAAGAATATGTTTTCATATTTCTAACCATACAATTTTAGAGATTTGCTTTGTACTCCCCACTTTCATCTCGAAGAGTCTGATTACAACCAAGTCCATTTCTCCTCCACCCGCTCTCCTCAGCTACATCTCAAAATGATTAGCCTCTGTAAGGAAACCCAATTGTCTCTGACATGCTATCCCTCCCACCAATAAAACCACTCTCTGTGGGTGATACTCATCTGTTTGGACAGCTGTAAAAAAACTAGTTTATTTCTCAATCAATCAAGTTTCCTGTCTGTTAACTCCGAGGGACATTTTTGAATCCTCCCGCCTTTGGAATTTGGCTGGAGAATAATATTTTGAAATTTTAAAATAAAGATTTGATCCAATTAGTAGATGGGGAAACTAATATTATATTTGTGGATTTCATAAAGGAATTCTGCAATGTTTCTCTTAAGAGACTATTAGATGAGGTCAAAGATTGTAAAATGAAGGCAGTTTATTCAGCTTCAAGAAATCTGAAGCCAGAGAGGAGAGATATTGGGCAAATTGTTTAATTGATGAGACACATCAGGTAATATTTCCTGATGATCTGTGATTAGAGTGCAACAGTTGGCAATATCTGCATGAACAATAATGCAAAGTCCACAGACTGTACAACAGCCTTTCCTTAGCTTAAACTTGTATACACCAGGTCTCAGTATACTGCTGGCTCCACATGTTAGACTGTCCCTGAAGGGGCCGGCTTGGGTCTTTATATGGGCCAGTGACTGACAGCCGGCCAGGTGGGGCCAGCCTCCCAGGTTGCTTGCCTGCAGGTACAGTCCCTTGCAGTAGGCTGGTAGGAATGTGGCCAGTGCAGTGGTTGTATCACCACAATCTACGAACAACACAGATTATGGGATTGTGATAGTACAGATTCTATCACCAATGTGTATATGTAGTGTAGGATGACTGTGATTGGCTGAGAGTGTAGGTCTTAAAGGATTGCTCCTAGCCAGATCAGGTCATTCTGGACTGGTTGACCTACTTGTGATATGCTCCAGTCTTTTAGTTAATAAAAGCCTTGGTTTGGATCAACAAGTCTTTGGTTCTTTCGACGCGCATTACAGGGATTCTTTTAAATAAAGAAGCACAAAACAGAGGGAGGGGAAACAATGTCAGGAGTGCAGACAGGAACATCACATCACAAATTTATTTATTTATATATTGATTAAATGAACCTGCAGAAATAGTACAAATAGACTTCAACTGGTGGAAAGATTATGTCATCAATTTGACACTTCTGAAGCATGAAGCAGGATAAGAAAAGTAAAACAAGAAAGTCTGCAGACGCTGGGGTCGAGTGCAATACACAAACGTGCTGGAGAAACTCAGCAGGTCACGCAGCATCCAAGGGCCCAGGCCCAAAATGTTGGTTACTCCTTACTTGTTAAGGATGCTGTGTGACCTGCTGAGTTTCTCCACTAGGTTTGTGTATTGCTAGCTGAATAATAGTTCGACACAGAATAGATGGGGCGAAGACCCCATTTCTATATTAAATCCTCTATGATTTCATGATTCTAAATTGGAAATGCCAAATGATTTATGCAATCCGAACGGGGTAAATTACATTAACATTTTGCTGACTATACCACTCTCAATTTCCTGTTTGGAAAGTGTCAGAAATCTTCACCATTCTCTGAACGTCCTTTTGGAAGTCCATGGATGAGCACTCAGTTAACCAACACCACCAGGTAATTCACATGATTCATTTAAGTTGATCCAAAATATAAAGTGTCTGGATTATCATCCAGTTAATAATTTAGCCCTTTCAGAGATGACGTGAAAGTCAAATCCTTTCTGGATTTTCCAGCGCCTGATCCAACTAAACACACAAAGAGAAACATTTACCCACTCATTTGAAACATTTAGTTTCCAGACAAGACCACGTCTTAATGTCCTCCTGGATATTTTAATATTACCAATGAATTGAACTCTAGATCACTTTCTACATTTTTGAGACATAAATCAGCAATTCCTCCAATTAGAATTAACTGAAGTATTGTAACATAAATGTTAGTATTATAGCACAACTCCCACCAATCTCCACTAACAAAGAGAATGACAAATACCAAAAATGCACCCAAAATGTCCTTCTCAGCTCTAATCCAATTTCAAACAATCCCAGATTGTCTCAAGTTTGAACCTCACAAACATTAAACTGGAAATTTGCCCTAATGAGGTTTTAAATGGTTCAGATTAGTTTTAGGGTGTGACAAGTCAGATTTCCTGTTAAAAATGCTCTTGCCCTGCAATAGAGTAAACTGCCTTTAGTATGGACCAATGAATAAATAAACTATTTTTCATTACATAGAAAGGTGAGTAATCATTCCTACCTTTTGCTTCAGGATGGTCTTGATCTAGTAGCTCTTCCTCTTTAGTTGGATAGATTCTATTGTGTGTTTTAATTTTGGCTAGACCCTGTCTGACTCTATCACACTATTTCGTCTCTTCTTGTTTCCAGAAAAAAAATGCAAGATTTGGTCTCATATTTATTCCTTGCTCCCAGACTGCAAGAAACTGCAGAGGTTTGTTAATGTGTCTCAGTCCATCACACTACCAACCACCCCCCCCCCCCTCACTATCAATCTTATCCATAACTCCCACTGGCCTGGAAAAGCAGCCGATGTATTAAAAGACTCATCTCACCTCGGCCACACTCTCTTCAAAACCCTCCCCTCCGGTCAGGAAAAATGTCCATGCATCACCAAGTGCAGGTACAGTTCAGTTCCCGCTATGTCAGAGTCCTGAATGAACCTGGCAATAGTAAAATGACGTTGTCTTTGCTCTATACCAACTGATCTCTCTCTGTAACTCTGCGCTTTTGCAGTTACAGAGAGAGAGCGAGAGAGAGAGAGAGAGAGAGAGAGAGAGAGAGAGAGAGAGAGGAGAGAGAGAGAGAGAGAGAGAGAGAGAGAGTCTTACTTGTTGTAGTAGGCATGAGATGTTTAAATGGACTATTTGCTCAACAAATTCTAGCTCTGCATTTTGGGGCACATGGCAATAAACAAAATTGAACTTGATGAAGGAAGACTTCTGATTTCCAATTGTTTCCATTCACAAGGAAGAGTTACCATCAAATTCTTCCTTTCTTTTTAAAATATTTTTATTGAGTTTAACAGATTAATCCATTTACAAGTTATTGAGTTACCATTAACGTCAAACTCAGTGAATTTGCACCAGTAATGGTGTTTATTGGAGACCTGTCAATGGGAGGGCTTGTGCATGAAACACAAAACGTTAGGTAGAAGGTACAACAGGTTATTAAGAAGGCAAATGGAATGTTGGCCTTCATCACTAGAGGAACTGAACTTAAGAGCAGGGAGGTCATGCTGCAACTGTGCAAAGTACTGGTGAGGCCGCACCTGGAGCACTGTGTGCAGTTCTGGTCTCCGTATTTGAGGAAGGATATACTGGCCTTGGAGGCAGTCCAGAGGAGGTTCACCAGGTTGATCCAGGAGATGAGGGGGTTGACCTTCAAGGAGAGACTAAATCATCTGGGATTATACTCACTCAAATTCAGAAGAATGTGAGGTGATCATATAGAAACATATAAAGTAATGAAAGGGATAGATAAGAAAATTGTTTCACTGGTAGGTGAACTAGGGGACACAACCTCAAGATTCAGGGGAGTAGATTTAAGGTGGAGATGAGGAAAAACTGTTTTTCCCAGAGACTAGTGAATCTATGGAATTCTCTGCCCAGGGAAGCGGTTGAGGCTACTTCATTAAACTTATTTAAGGTTTAGTTAGATTTTTACATAAAAAAAGGAATAAAGGGATTTGGGGGAAAGGCAGATAGGTGGAGTTGATCAGGTCAGCCATGATCTCACTGAATGGCAGAACAGGCTCGATGGGCCAGATGGCCAACTCCTGCCCCTATTTCTTGTGTTCCTGTGAATTGTCTTGAGCTCAACCTTCCAGAACAAATTGTGTCATATGATTCAGTGACAAGCGATCAGTGTATAAACAGTACTAGGAGCCAAAATGTGGAGACAGTACGATGAAAGAAATGATTGAGTTTTGTCATTTTCAAGGCTTTTTTGCTGAAGCAGTTGTGAAGTTATCGTACACACTGCCCTCTGGCCATTTAAAGATACTGGTTATAAAAATGATCTCTGTATCTCCCTTGACATTTTTCCTCTCTACTCGGTCCCTTTTCTATCTAAACAATTTATAATCCTTTTTTTTTCCCTCTTTCCTTGTGGCCTTCACAATGGATTAACAGGGGGTTGATTGAAATCTAATTATTGTTGAGTCTCTAATTATTATTCAATGTGGTTGGATCATTGGTCTAATGATTATTTTGTAGTTTGTGAGTTTTATCCATGAAATATGAAGAAATTCAGCATGTGATTCAGCTTGTGTTTCATAGATGGTTGTCTCTCATGAAAACAGGCCCCTTGGCCCAACTTGTTCATGCCATCCCAGTTAGTCCCATTTCCCTGCCATTCCCCCATATCCCCTCTGAAACCTTTGTTCTCCTAGCTAAATTCCTTTTGAACGCTACGATTGTTCCCACTTAGTTAATGTTTTAGGATGAAGGTCCTCTGTCGGAATGAGGAAGAGGGCAAAGCCAGTTGTGTTTAAGCTGTAGGTGAGAGGAAGGAAGGATAGGACAAAGGGAAAATTTGAATTCAACAATTGTAGCCTCTCTAGTTTGTAACCTAATTGGACAGTTTTATAACCATATAACCATTTACGGATGGAAGGTAAAAGGTAAAAGGTCAAGGTTCCATTATTGTCACCTAATACTACATTTAGAATGTAACCTACATGAAATTATTTAACTTTGTCGACCGTAGTGATTCCCAAAGTGGGCGCTGCTGCCTCACTGTGGGCCACGGAAAGATCCAAGGGGGCGGTGAGGGAAAAGAGAGCGGTGAGGGGGCGGTGAGCAAAAAGGGGGCGGTCCAAACCTTCCGATTTGTAATTATTCAGTTTGCTGCAAAGTTTAATGAAGAAGCCAGTGCAGTAATTTTCTGGCCAGACTCGGGATGGCCGTAGTGAGCAAAGTAAACGGCAACAAAAGGCGTTCTCGTGGGAGCTGGTCTTGTTAGTCACCATGTTTTATTGGTGTCACTACCACCCCCTCAGCACCGGCACCAACCCCCCCCCCCCCCCAGTGCCACCACGGCCCCCATCTCAGCAGCGCCACTAACCCCCCTTGTCAGCACCATCACCACCCACCCTCAGTGCTGCCACTAACCCTCCCACCCCACTCAACGCTGCCATTACACCCCTCGGCACCACCACTACCCCCCCCACCCCCCACCAGCACCGTTGTATGGGGTGGGGGGAAGGCGCTCAGGATGTGGCCTGGAGACCAAAGGGGAGGCAGCCTATGAAAAGTTTAGGAACCACTGGTCTACCGCAAGGCAGACAGAGAGTCGCCACTTTGTCCAGTGCCCCTCACAGAAACCTACAGCATCTGGTGTTCCCAGACAGTCTCCCCTCCAAGTACTGACCAGGTCTGAGCCTGCTTAGCATCCGAGATCAGGCAATTCCAGGCAATCAGCTCATTAACCTCTAGCGTTTAACTCATCTCCACTCTGCTTAACCTGTTGGGTTCTCTCGTAACTCACACGTCCAGCAACTGCAGTTCTCTGAATCTCGTTTGTACCTTCCCCCTCAACCATGGCCCCATTCATCTCCTTTGTAACATCTACCAGAACTTACTTGCATCAAAACACTGGCACAAGAAGCAACCCTGCCAGAAGGTGGCACAGCTGTACCAGCAGATTCATCATCAAATGCTGGAACTTGGCTTTGCTCCCATTTGTTTTAATGGATTGGAAATTGATTGTGGAAATATTGAGGTGAAGATGGAGTACAAGGTCAATTAGCAGTATGGAGGAACTGAGGGATCTTCAAAGTTGAAGTGTATTGTCAGAATACATACATGATTTCATATATAACCCTGAGATTCTTTTTCCCTGTGCTCCAGGCAGAATTGCCCCACAGTACACTGACTTTAGTATGGACTAACTATTTTCCATTACATAGAAGGGTGAGTCATCATTCCTTCCTTCTGCTTCAGGTCTTGATCCAGTAGCCCTTCCTCTTTAGTTGGAAAGATGTGTTTTACTTTTGGCTAGACCCTGTCTGACTTTACCACACTACTTCCTCTCTTCTTGTTTCCAGGAAAAAAAATGCAAGATTTGGTCTCAGACCACAAGAAACTGCAGAGGGTTGTGAATGTCTCTCAGTCCATCACACTACCAACCCCTACCCCATCAACCTCATCCATAACTCCCACCGGCCAGGTAAAGCAGCCGATGTATTAAAAGACTCATCCAAGAAGATCGCACACCACCAGATGACAGTTCGTTTCCCACTGTTACGAGAGTCCTGAATGAACCTGACAATAGTAAAATTACGTTGCCTTTACCAACTGATCTCTCTCTATAACCTTTGCTGATGGTGTTGAATGCCGATCTATAAAGAACATCCTGATGTATGCTTCTTGCTGTCCAGATGTTTCAAAATTTTGTGTAGAGTCGGTGAGGCAGCCTCCTGTTGCTACAATCGGCAAATTGGAACAGATCCATGTCGCCACTTTGACAGCGGCTTCAATACCAGCCTCTCAAAACACTTCACCACTATGGACAAGTCCATATAATATGGTACAAAAATAGGATATTCAGCCCATCGAGTCTGCCCCGCAATTTAATCATTTATAGCATTTTTTTTTGGCTTATCAGGGAATATCCCGCAGAAAGAGACTTTGATTCTGATCTACAGTGGTTCTCAACTTTTTTCTTTTCACTCACATTCTGCTTTAAGTATTCCCTATGCCATCAATCCTCTGTTAAGGGTTGCTTAAGGTGGGAAGGGAAGGTTGAGAACCACTGCTCTAGACCCAATTGTTACTGAAATATTTTGCTTGAGAAAAATTGTCATTGGCCCATTTCCCTTGGAGTTCTCGTGCACCTAACGAGTCAATTAGGTACGATTAAAACAGTGGTTTTCAAACTTTTTCTTTCCACCCTGTTATGCGAGAAACATGAGAAGACTGTACTACAGTCTTTAATCACCTCAAACTCTGTACACACCAGTCTTAATATCTTCGCTGGCTCCACATGTGCCTGACTGCCCTCTGCTGGCTCCACATGTCTGACTGACCCCAGGAGGGGCTGGCTCAAGTCTATATACAGGCCGGTGATTGACAGCCGGCCAGGTGAGGCCAGCCTCCCAGGTAGCCTGCCTATGGGTACAGTGGTTTCCCCCTGCAGTAGGCTGGTAGGAGTACGGCCAGGGTTGTGGTTGTACCTCCACACACCCACATCCCACCTTAAGCAGTCCCTTACTAACCACAGAGCATAGGGAATACTTAAAGTGGTATGTGAGTGGAAATAAAAAGGTTGAGAACCATTCATCTAGAACTTATGCAGTGAAGTGAAACTCACACAGTGACTACAAAATTAAACTGCTTTAATACAAGGCTCTTCAGAGAATATAAGCATCATTTATTCCTCCGAAGCACTGAATATCAGGAGAATCGAAGGTTACTTTTATAATCTTGCATTTGTGCATGTAAATTTCATGTTTATACATATATAAAATTGTGAAACTATGATTAATCTCTTCACTTTTCTACATAACGTTTTTGATTATGACCCTAAGACTTTGGACCCAATTTTATTACAACTGTCAGCTTTAGACTGCCACTTAAAAGCCTCACAGCTTGTGTTAGCATTCCTGACTTTAATGCTGACACATACCGAAAGCATCTGGTTTCGTGGTATAAACGTTGTGAGTGACTGATCAGGGATTAGGTTATAAGAGGTGGGGTTTTTTTTGTACAAAATTGATATGTTAAAAATGGAATCCAGCAGGGAGCCTTCTTGATATTTAAAAAAATTGTACAAAGATTAGCTGCATAATTACTTACAAACATGAACTTTCTGCATCTCAGAAAGATAAAGAAAAAATGTTCATGAAATGAAAGAGGTGTCAGCAGGTGCAAAGAACAAGATTTCATTTTCATCAACTCTGTGTTTTGTAATGTTGGGGGTAAGGAAACCCAGATACTCATACTCTTGGTGAAATATTCAGGAAAAGCTAGGAATCGGGCCTTGGGCTTATCTCTACAAAGTTACCTGTCATTTATTGAGTTATGGAACCATATAATATTACAGCAGAGAAACAGGTACTTTGGCCATTTTAGTCTGTGCCAAACCATTTTTCTGCCTAGTCCCACTGACCTGAACCATCAATAACCCTCCATACCCTTCCCATCCACGTATCTGTCCAAATTCTTATTAAATGTAAAAATTGAGTTTGCATTCACCTCTTCAGCTGCCAGCTCAATCTGTGTGAAGAAGTTCTCCCTTATGCTCTCCCTAAACTTTTCACCTTTCACCCTCCATGTCCTACCCTCACCTACCCTCAGAGGGGAAAAAAAGCCTATCTACATTTACTTTGTCTGTCCCCCTCATAATTTTAAATACCTTTATCAAATCTTCCTTCATTCTTCCTTGATCCAGGGATATATAGTCCTAATCTTCTTCACCTCTCCCTGTTACTCAGTTCCTGAAGTCTGAGCAACATCCTAGTAAATCTTCTCTGCACTCTTTCAGTCTTATTGATATCTTTCCTGTCGTTAGGTGACCAAAATTACACACAATCCTCCATATTTGTCCTCACCAATGCCTTATACAACTTTACCATAATATCCCAGCTCCTGTACTCAATAATTTGATTTATGAAGACCGATAAGCTCTCTTTACAACCCTGTCCACCTGTGATGCCATTTTCTGGGAATTATGTACCTGTATTCCCAGATCCCTCTGTTCTACCACACTCCTCAGTGCCCTACCATTTATCATCTATTCCTTTCTTGGTTTGTCCTTTCAAAATGCAGCACCTCACACTTGTCTGCATTAAATTCCATCTGCCATTTTTCAATCCATTCTTCCAACTGGTCCAGATCCCTCTGAAAACTTTGCAAACCTTCTTCGCTGTCCACAACACCTCCACTCCAAACTTGTTGATCCATTTACCACATTATCATCCAGATCCTAGATATAGATGACAAACAACAATGGTCTCAGCACCACTAGTCACAGGCCTCCAGTCTGAGAAGCCATCATCCACCACTACTCTCTGGCTTCTCCCATCTAGCCAATGTCTAATCCATTTCACTACCTCACCATGAATACTGAGCATCTGAACCTTTATGACTAACCTCCCATGTGGAACCTTGTGAAAGGCCTTACTAAAGTCCATGTAGACAACATCCTTCATCAACTCTACCAACAACCTCCTCAAAAAATTCTAGAAGTTTGGTAAAAAGTGACCTACTGTGCACAAAGCCATGTTGACTATCCCTAATCATTCCCTGTCTGTCCAAATATTTGTATATCTAATCTCTTAGAACACCTTCCAATAATTTACCTACTACTGATGTCAGGCTCACTGGCCTATTCTTTCCAGGGTTAATTTTGGAGTTTTTTTTTTATACATTGGAACAACGCAAGCTACCCTCCAATCCTTCAGCACCACACCCATGGCTAAGGACATTTTGAATATTTTTCCAGAGACCCTGCAATTTCTACACTGGTCTCCTTTAAGGTTGAGGAACTGAACTGCTGATCCTGCAGATAATATATCCCAAAATGAAAGGCCTCAGGTTTTACAGTTCAGACTGAATGTCAGAGCATAGAAAATAGAACACTACAACACAGTACAGGCCCTTCGGCCCTCAAAGTTGTGCTGACCCATATATCCCTTCCTAAAAAAATGTACTAAACTCTCCCTACTCTTTCATCCATACGTCTAAGAGTCTCTTAGATGCCCCCAGTGGAACTGGAACCTGAGTGATAAATGTCACAGAGAAGGTGGTGGGTGTATGCAAAAGCACATGGAAATGCTGGAGGAACTCAACTGGTCTTGCAGTGTCCATAGGAGTGAAGATATATTACTGATGTTTCGGGTCTGAGCCCTTCCTCAAGTTATAAGCAAATAGCAGGCATCTATACATCTCAATGAAAGACGAGAGATTAAGGTGGAAGAATGGAAGGGGGGCGAATGGAACGGGCTGCCAGAGATGTGGTTGAGCCAGATACTGTTGCAATATTTAAGAAATAAATTGAACAAATACATGGGGTAGGAAGGAAGTGATTGGAAGGATATAGGCCAAATGTAGGGAGGTGGGACCATTTGTGGGCAGGATCCTTGGGTCGATGTGAGCAAGTTGGGCTGAAAGACCTGCTTCCACGTTGTTCAAATCTGTGCACACAGGTATTTAACTCTGGCAGGTCACTCTTCTTTTTGTAGATGATTGTGTACAATCCAGTGATCATCGGGGGATCAGATGTGGACAGGGTGAGCAAATATAAGTTCTTGGGAGTCACTATCTCAGAGGATCTTTCCTAGACCCAACACACAACCGGCATCATGAAGAAAGGACATTAGTGCCTTTACTTCCCCAAGAGTTTGCGGAGGTTTGGTATGACACCAGAAATCCTGGCAAATCTCTACGGAGGTGTGGAGGAAAGTGTGCTGACTGATTGTGTCACGGTCTGGTAGGGGGACTCCAATACCCCTGAGCATAAAGCCCTGCAAAAGGTAGTGAAGATACCCCCAGGACATCACAGGCAAAACCCTCCCCATCATTGAGAACGTCTACACAGGGAACGCTGCCGTCGGAGGGCAGCAGCAATCATCAAGGATCCACACCACCCAGCACCCGCTCTGTACTCGCTGCTGCAATCAGGAAAGAGTATAGGTGCCATAAGACTCGCACTACCAGGTTCAGGAACAGCTGCTACCCCTCCACCATCAGACTCATCAATGACGAACTCAATCAGGGACTTTTTTAAGGACTCTTCTTTCTGTATTGCACAGTCAGTTTGTTTACATTTATTATCTGTTTACAGTTCTTTGTTTATATGTTTACACTGTGAACAGTTTGTTTTCCACTACCAATTAGTGGTGATTCTGCCGCGCCTGCAGGAAAAAGAATCCCAGGGTTTTATGTGATGTCTTGTATGTACTCTGACAATAAATCTGAAATCTGATTGTAAGGCAGCCTTATCCATTATGGATCCTTTGGAACACCTACCACATGAATATCTGGGTGAGACACCTTCTCTAATGGGCTAAAGGGAGCCAAAGAACTTGATAATTGCAAAAAAAGTTTTTCAGCTCTTTCAGTCATGTTCGATGACTATCTTGTAATAGTCAACTCGGGTCTCCTCTTTTTCCAATGTAAAATGTGCTACTCTGCTTTCAAAAGCCATGTAAAAGAATATGTCTTAGCCTTTCAATGAGGAACTGGAAAGTGACTAAAATCTATTCAGAGAGACGCACCCCAATAACATCCATACCTTTTGAAACATTAGAAATATTTCACCCAAAGAGGACGACCTCAAATTGAAGGATTTCAATGAAGAGTGGATACAGACGTAATAGAGAAAGGAGAGACAGGCAGCACTTTTTCCCTAGGGCAACAATAGTCAATACCGGAGGACATCAGTCTAAGGGAGTGGAAGAAGATTTAGAGGAGACGTCAAGGATAAGGACTTTTTACACAGAGAGTGATGAGTGCCTGCGGGTGATGGTGGACATTAAAAAAAGACTTTTAGAAAGGCACAAGAATGTAAGAGAAATGGAAGGCTATGGGTATAAAGGAGGGAAGGGTTAGATCATTGTAAAGTTGATTTACAGAGGCCAACACAATGCTGAGGGTACTGTTCTTTCTTCAATGTTCTGATATGTGGGTTGCCACCAAACACAGAGCAACATCTCAATTTTCTTTTTGTGGAATTGACTCATTAAACTTCATTATCAGTTTTGATAAAAAGCATTGTATCTGAAAATGTAAAATCTCACAGTCGTGGCTGAATTCTGATTCCCAAGGTCTGGGCTCATGTTTTACTCCCAAGACCTGAAGGTGAGAATGCGATTGACACACTGTCAATAATCTCAAAAGACTGAAGTTGTGAAGCTGATAGGCTTTTATTAACTGGAACAACCGTCAACCTCATTGACTGATCGAGGCAGAGTGGAATGGGAAGCAGGCAAAGGATCGGTCTTGGGAGGTGTGTCCAGCCAGCAGCTGCCAATCATAGCATCGTGGTGGTTTACCTACTGCTCTGATGTGGGATAGCACTGTATGTTGGCACTATGGTCTGTTGGATTAGGTGTTAAGATATAGTTCCACCTACCCCTGGAGAAGAGCGTGAGAGTTCCCACTGCAGTATTTGAGAAAGAGTCCAGCAGCTAATCAGGCTGGCTCAGACAACTTTAACTTCAAGTTCATGTTCAAGATTTTTATCATCCGATTGCACAAGAACAGCATTCTCCGATCCTTGGGGCATCCTTGGGCAACATGGTTGGCCTAACAGTGCAACCCCTTTACAGTGCCATTAATCAGGACTGGGGTTCAAATCCTGCGGTGTCTATAAGGAGTTTGAACATTCTCCCCGTGTCTGCGTGGGTTTTCCCCAGTGGGGGGGGGGGGGCTCTAGTTTCCTCCCACTGTTCGAAATGTACCGGCAGTTCATCAGCCACTCAGCAGGGGGATGAAGCTGTTTCTCAGCCAGGTAGTTCTGACTTGTACTCTTGTATCTCATCCCCGACATTGATTTTGTGAACCCTCTTTAGACAACAGTCCCGGTAAATCACATTGTTGGGTGGGGGGTGGGGGGATGGGAAGGGGAGGGAATGGGAGGGAAGGGAGATCCAAATGATCCTCTCTATCATTTTTAGGAATCTGTGGAATGGCGTCCGATCCAAATCTCTACACTAGTGGTTCTCAACCTTTTTCTTGCCACTCACATCCCACCTTAAGCAATCCCTTACTAATCACAGAACAATGATGGCATAGGGATTAGTTAAAGTGGCATCTGAGTGGCAAGATAAAGGTTGAGAACCACTACCCTACAGCAACTGTACCACGCTGAGATTCAGCCGGCCACGACACTCTCGATAGAGCTCCTGTGGAAGGTTGACATGATGGTGGCAAGCCGCCTTACCCACCTTGGTCTTCTTAGGAAGCGCAGTTGCTATTATGCCTTCCTGACAAGTGAGGAAATGTTCTATGTCCGTGATATGTCACTTCTTCAGTGGACTCCAAGGAACTTGGCGCACTCCAGTCTCTCCACTACCAAGCTATTATTGTATAATGGAGGGTGGACGTCCCTGGTACTCCCGAAGTCAACAATTACTGCCTTCTTCTTGTCCATATTCTCGCACCATATAAGAGCAGGGATGCAATATTGAGGCTTAATAAGGCACTGGTGAGAATCACTTGGAGAATGACGAGCAGTTTTCGGCTCCTGGTTTAAGAAAGGATGTGCTGACGGTGGAGAGGGTACCAAGGAGATTCTCAAGGATGATTCCTGGAATGAAAGGGTTATTATATGAGGAATGTTTGACAGGTCTTGGCCTGTACGCGTTGAAATTTAGGGGAATGGAGGGGGGGGGGATCTCATTGAAACATTTTGAATGTTGAAAGGCATGGATAGAGTAGATGTAGAAAGGTTGTTTCCCATGGTGGAAGAGTCTAGAGCAAGAGGGCACAACTTCACAATAAAAGAGCATCTACTTAGAACAGAGATGTGGAGAAATTTCTTCAGCCAGAGGACGGTAAATCGGTGGAATTTGTTGTTACAGGTGGATGTGTAATCTAGGACATTGGGTGTATTTAGGCAGAGATTTATTGTTTCTTGATTAGCCAGGGCATCAAGGGTTACAGGCAGTGGGTCTGAGTGGGAAAATGGATCAGCTCATGATTAAATGGCGGGGCAGACTCGATGGGCTGAATAACCTAGTTCTGCTCCTATGTCTGATGGTCATCTGGTCTTATTTCATGAGATTTTCCACCTCTTCTTTGTAGTGGGACTCATCGTTGTTGATGATGAGGCCAACGACTGTCGTGTCATCTGCAAACTTGCTAACACTGTTGGAGCTGGAGCTGGTGATGCAGTCGTGGGCTCATAGCGTGATGAAGAGCAGGCTGATCACGCAGCCCTGAGATGTGCCAGTGCTCCCACCCACTTCTTCTTCTTCGAGAAGATTGTCTGGCCAGTATTAAATAGTGATTTATGGGAACCTTCTTCATGCATACAGACAAACAATTCCCCAGTTACACAAGTAACTGTACTTCAGAAGTCTTTAACAGGTTGTAAATTGCTTGGGGATTTTTTTGAAAGGGATGTGAGATGCATTAAATAATTGGAAATATTTCTTCCGATGTACACTTTCCTCTTGAGAAACCTAATCCCTCAAACCAGCATTATTCTGTGTCAGTGCATATAGGGTTCCTTAGAGGCCTTCACAACCTTTCAACAGGATACTTTGTTTAAGGTTAAGGTAGTTGGAGCTAATTGGATTTAATTGAGCTGTGAGGTGTGCAAACTCTTATTCGAAACATATGTTAATTGCAACATGTTGAAAATCAGTTCCATATGAGTGAACCAGTAATGTGAAATGTGCATGTTTGATTTTCTTTTGGAAAATATATCTTCCTTTCTGGCAGTCTCTTGGGGTCAAGAGCAACTTATTTTCATCACAGTCTGCAAGTTCTGATGTGTTGCAAATGGATGTAGAGGTGTTTGCAATGCTCTCTTGCTTGTTCTTTGAGTCTGCATTCTCCCAATGGAGAAACTCCTTGTACTCCATGTGCTTCTCCCAGAGTGACAAAGACATTCAGCATGGACCCAACATAGAACTTAGCTGAACCCTTCCTCATAACCCTCTATTTTTTCATCCATGTGCCTGTCTAAGTGTCTCTTAAATGTCCCTATTGTTCCAGCCTCCACTACCACCCGTGCCAATGCATTCCAGGCACCCAAACTCCCTGTGTCAAAAAACTTACCCCCTGATGTCTCTCCTAAACTTTTCTCCCTTCACTTTGTACAGATGTCCTTTGGTGTTTGCTGTGAAATGAATGCTGATTACCTTCTCATAATCTTGTAGATCTCTTTTAAGTCACCTTTTTCTTCTTTGCTCCAAAGAGAATTGTCCCAGCTCTGTCAACCTTGCCTCATCAGACTTATTTTCCAATCCAGGCCACATCCTGGTAAATCTCCTCTGCACCCTCTCCATAGCTTCCACATCCTTCCTATAATGAAGTGACCAGAACTGCACCATTTGTATTTATTTGGTAAAGTGGTTTATGTAAATGTTTGCACTGTGAAGCTGTCGCAAAGCAATGACTTTCATGACATGTTTCTGACAATAAAATTCTGATTCAGATTCAGATTCTGATGGAAGTGTTAATGGAAACAGAGACTTATCAGCACAAATTGTACATATCAAAAAATAATTTCTCCCGACAAACTCCAAGAATATTATGAATTTTAATAATCCATCCTGGTTGTATATAACCCTCTAGAAATATCAGTGCAAAAGGGGAAAATATATGTAAGCATTGTAACCAAGCTCATAAGTCTTAGGAGTGGAATTAGTCCATTCAGCCCATCAACTATGCTCTGCCATTCGAGCCTTGGCTGATGTATTTTTCCTTACAACCCCATTCTTCTGTCTCCACCTCATCACCTTTGACACCCTTAAAAATCAAGAACATATCAGCCTCTGTCTAAAATACACCCAAAGACTTGGCCTCCACAGTTGTTGTGGCGATGAATTCTACAGATTCACCTCCATCTGGCTGAAGAAGTATCTCCTCATTTCTGTACTAAAGGGATGCCCTTTTATTCTGAGGCTGGGTCCTCTGGTCCCAGACTCCCCCACTGCTCTTCTCCATTGCCACGCTCCATGCCTACTGCCTGTTGCTGCCCTGATCAGTTTTCCCAACATTACAACTGTACAAATCCACATCCCAAGAGAAAGGAGAAGAGTTTTGCTTCTATTTCCCTAATGTTTTCTCACAACTGAGGATTTTTAAAAATATTTCATCAACTGAAAGCCAATTGTTTTCACAGTAACAGCATCTTGGCGCCTCACAGTTTGGCGGGCAGCAACCTCCTTTGAAGAAGACCGCAGAGCCCACCTCACTGACAAAAGGCAAAGGAGGAAAAACCCAACACCCAACCCCAACCAACCAATTTTCCCCTGCAACCGCTACAACCGTGTCTGCCTGTCCCGCATCGGACTTGTCAGCCACAAACGAGCCTGCAGCTGACGTGGACTTTTTACCCCCTCCATAAATCTTCGTCCGCGAAGCCAAGCCAAAGAAAAAGAAGAAACAGAGAAAGGAGAATAACATGACTTCTGGATTCCGTCCTTTAACTACATGTGGATCAATAACAATTCATCTGGTGCTGCTGCTGTCTGTTGTAATCCTTCTCCAGAGAGAAGACTTTTTATTTCAACCAAGGAAGATCAAATTGTTTCAGATTTAAATTAAAAAAAAAATTAAAGTTTTAACAGGCCATTTCAGCCCACGAGCCCATGCCGCCCAATTGCACCCAATTAACCTACAACCCCTAGTACATTTCGAACATTTCCTCAAAATGGACTCAATCATCACAGATCATTCGGAAGTATTTTGTTGACATGGGAAGTGTTCTAAAATCCGACTGGATGTATGTCACTCAGGAGCATGCTTTTAATGCATTTTTCCTTTAAACATGAGCAAGTGCAGCAGACTCTACCTTGCTGACCATGTCGTATAAGCGGCAGTCATACGAGTCAGATAGCCGGAATTATCAGCCAGTGAGCCACATCTGTGGCTGAGAACTGCTGGCCTTCATTATTATGGAGGTGATAGCAAGACCTTAGGAAATGATAATGGTTTTGTGAAAGGAAAATCATCTTTTAACAAGTTTGCTAGAGTTCCTCTCACACCTCAAAAGATACATAACAATAAACCAACATTTTCTGATAGGTGTTTTAGGTATGGTATAGATATTGGTACCTTTACACAGGAAATGCACGAAATTAAGACCCTTTTGGATAGAATTGGGGGAAGCGTTGACAAAAATTGTGGGGGGTGAACTTCCCTTTCAACCTGAGATTGTTTTTTTCTGGGAAATTTGGCCGTTAAAAAAGTTAACTTCTCCAGAAGTAAATCTAAATTTATTAAAATTGCATTGTCAATAGGCCAGAAATGCTTAGCGGTAACATTGAAATCTGATTCCCTACTTCACATTGATCGTTGGAACATGGGCGTGCAAAGTTAGACTCCCCTTAACAAGATTACTTATAGTCTTAGGAATAGATATAGTATGTTGGTCACCATTTGGCAACGTTACTTAGATGACTTAAATGCCCAGATGGTATAATTTATTGTGATATTTGTCAATTAGTATACTCCTTATTAGAAATTTAATACTTTTAAAATGATGTGACTCTGTTCTATTTTCTTTCTTTCTCCCTCTATTTCCAGCTGTCTGATCCCTTCTCTTTCAAATCTGGGGAGAAGAGGGTCTCTCCTTTCCTTTTTATTTATTTTTTGGACCTTATGAATGTTTTTCTATAATTTTATATTCAATGTATTATATTAATTGAGTCCTATATTCTTATTTTCTTAAAACATGAATAAAATAGTCAAAAATAAAGTTTGCTAGAGTTCCTTGAGAATGGAACAGATGATGATGGAAAACCAATGGAGTAACTGCATAAGTCATTTAGTCCAGCACATCTCAACAGTGAAAATGGCCTTCTTCCCAGCTTCTCAACAGTGAAAATGACCTTCTTCCCATCTTCTCAACAGTGGAAATGGCCTTCTTCCCATCTTTTCATCGAGGCTTGTGCGTCATTCGTGTGAGGAATCTGGTGCGAATCTGGTTAATTGGGTGCAATTGGGCGGCATGGGCTCGTGGGCTGAAATGGCCTGTTAAAACTTTAATTTTTTTTAAAATTTAAATCTGAAACAATTTGATCTTCCTTGGTTGAAATAACAAAGTCTTCTCTCTGGAGAAGGATTACAACAGACAGCAGCAGCACCAGATGAATTGTTATTGATCCACATGTTGTTGAAGGACGGAATCCAGAAGTCATGTTATTCTCCTTTCTCTGGTGTGAAATTAATAACACCATCACCACATGCTTTACCAGTTGAACATCTCCGAGTCTTTATTTTCCTGCTTCCATTATTCCCTCATTTCGTGCCCTCCTACCTCCAGTGCATACCATCTGACTTCCGGTCAGGTTAATACATATCATGCATATTCATTATCATGACATCACTCCTTTCACCAGAAATAAACTTTATATCTTTATGTTTAAATGTAAACACTTTAGCACTATCAATAGCATTTTTCTGCCTTCTGAACCAACAAAACAACTTCAAATTCAAAACAAAAACTACTTCAAATTCCCTCTTCACAAAATGTAACATAAACATGTTATAACCAAATGTAATATAATAGCTCAACTATTCATCTGTAATTATACTAATACAATGATCACCTCATATGCAAAATGTAAACATTTAAATTTATACACCTCACATGTTTAAATTCCAATACTTTTGTTTTTTTTTCATTTAATACCAAATAGTCGACTAAACAAAATTGCAATTCATACAGCACTCATACCCCCTGATGTCTCTCCTAAACTTTTCTCCCTTCACTTTGTACAGATGTCCTTTGGTGTTTGCTGTGAAATGAGATTTTACTATTCGACAGCACACTAGCAACATTTGACAAATCCTCTATAGAGAAATATTATTTATTGAATATTTTATTTCTCATTTGTTAATGCTTCTGGAAAGAGTTTATCCAAAATTATTATTAAACATTTATTTTAATAAGAAAAAGTTTAACATTACATATGTTGAAAGAAGAGAAAACATGCAGATGTTGTTGAAAATTTTCAATAAATATTTAGTTCGGCCCTCGACTTAGTCCAAGTTTTTAATTTTGGCCCTCCGTGAATTTGAGTTTGACACCCCTGTGCTGTAGTAATCTACCACTACCATGATTAACTCACCAGTTGGTAAAGGTCCGAGAAAACCAACAGGTACATCGATCCATGGTCCTGTCGGGAGTTGCGTACTCCGGATCGGCTCTGGAGGATTACTCCTACTTGTGAGTTGACACCCATGGCAGGTTTTGACAAATTTATCCGCGTCTTTATCACAACCTGGCCACCATACTTTACTCCTGAGGTTTTGCTTGGTACCAACAATATCTAGGTGTCCTTCATGAGCTAATGATACGATCTTTGGTCTCAACCTCTGTGGTATCACCAATCTACACCCCCTCAATACACACTGCCCGATGCAACAAAGTTCATCTCTAATGGGAATATATGCCTTGTGAATGCACTTGTCCCATTGTCCACTTTGGATACATTCTCTAACTTCCATGAGTTCTGGGTCATGTTCGGACTCTCTCTCGACTTCCCTGGTTGTCACAGCTTCCGGAGTCGACTGAATAGCTACGAAGCGTACAAAGCTCTCTGCTTCTGTCCCCAATTCTGACTTGGATTGTGGGCATCCATCTTTCAACAATCTGGACAGCGGATCAGCAATGTTTGCTTTCCCGGGAATGTGAACTACTCTGTACTTGTACGGTTGGAGTCTGAGCACCCATCGTTCTATCCTGGCACACGGTTTGGACCTGGCGGCATAGATCACCTCCAATGGTTTATGGTCCATGATGAGTTCAAATTCAATGCCATACAAATATGCATGGAATCTCTTGCAGGCCCATACAAGTCCAAGTGCTTCTTTCTCTGTCTGAGAATATCTCCTTTCCACATCTGTCAAAGATCTGCTGGCATAGGCAATGATTCTTGGTCCCACATCACGTATCTGGACCAACACAGCTCCTAAACCAACAGGACTAGCATCCGCTATGACTTTGGTTGGTGCAGCCAGATCATAATACCCAAGAGTATCGGCATTCGTCAGACTTTGTTTCAGAGCTGTGAATGCTTCCTTCTGCTCAGGGCCAAAATGGAATGGTACACCTTTCCTGGTTAGTTTCCTCAGTGGTTCTGCCAATGTAGCAAAATTAGGGATGAACTTTGCGCAATAATTAACCAATCCCGAGAAACTCCTCACCTCCGTTGCATTCTGGGGTTCACGTGCATCTGCAACAGTTTTCACCTTGGCATCAACTGGGTTCAGTCCTTCCCATGTAAGCCTGTGTCCCATGAAGTCCATCTCTGAGACACCAAACTGGCACTTGTCTCCATTCACGGTAAGGCCTGCCCCCTGTAGTCTGGATAGCATACACCTCAACCGTCTGTCATGCTCTTCCTTTGTAGCCGCATGGACTATGATGTCATCAGAAATGTTGGCAACTCCAGGAATGCCTTGAATCACTCGATGGATTTCATACTGGTAGATCTCAGAAGCTGCATTGATGCCGAACGATAGTCTCTTGTACCGGTACAATCCACAGTGAGTCACAAATGTTGTCACGTCCCTGGATTCTGAGTCCAGCTCTAATTGATGATAGCCCCATTTTAAATCAATTTTTGAGAACACCTGACTGGTAGTTAACTCCTGAAGTACTTCCTCCACTGTTGGTATGGGGTGTCGTTCTCGAATTATAGCTTCATTGGCCATCCTCATATCAACACACAGTCTTATGTCACCATTTGGTTTGGGCACGATCACTACTGGGCTGACCCATTGTGTTGAATGTTCTACAGGTTCAATAATGTCTTGCTCGATCAACTCTTTGATTTTGGCCTCGACTTTCCCACGAAGTCCAAATGGAGTTCTGCGCACTGGTTGCGCCTTGGGTTTGATCATTTTGTCCACTGCTAGCTTTAGTTGTCGACCTTTCAGCTTTCCTATTCCCTGGAAAACTGTGGGGAATTCTTGCTTCATATCCTCGTATGACTGAACTGAATTGACACGAGCTCCAATATGAAGTATTGCCAGGTCTTGCTCCGTGCGTCTACTCAGCAATGGTTCTCCCCTCTCATCTATGACAACAAACTCTGCTTCGGTGTACTTGTCACCAGCTGCAATAGTCGCAGTGAAACATCCAATGGTCTGCAATGGCTTGGTTGCTGTGTATGGATACAGTTTCTTTGAACACTTCTTTGATGTACAAATGATCTTTTTTCTTTTCAATTTCTCCCATAAATGTCGGTCAATTACATTACTGTCACTGCCTGAGTCTACAATGACCGGAACTGTCACACCACCAATTATCACTGGGTCCTTCTCATGATGTACATTATTCAAAGTAAACTGATAGTATTCCTGCCCATCCTGGTTGTCATCATCATCGTCACTTTCTGGGTCACCTTCTATATGGCGAATAGTGCCTTTCTTTCCAGGATACTTTCCTTTCCCCCAAGCTTTGCCCTTAGAAGCTGTACTCTTCCCATTCTGGTTTGCATTTGACTTACTTTTGCACTTCTTTGCAAAGTGGTCCTTACCTCCACACTTTCTACAAACTTTGCCTTTTGCTGAGCAGCATGGGTTTTTTCCAAAATGACCTCTGTTTCCACATCTGTAACACTCCAAGTCATGTGTTGGCATATTTCTTGGCTGGCTCTGGCTATTCGAGAGCCTATTTACTTGTTGACCAACTTTGTCTTTACTGGGCTGGCTTGAGTTGTCTTTCAGTTTCATGGTATGAAATTGCCCCTCAACAGCCTCTAATGCAGCAGCAATGGCTAAAGCATTGGTAAGTTTCAAGTCACCCCCTTTTTCCAGCAGTCGCCTTCTGAGTTTGTCTGATCTGCAGTGCTGCACAACTTGATCCAATAACTGGTTGTCCAAATCAGCTGCCACGTAATTGCATCCAACAGCCAGTTGTCGCAATCTCGTCACGTACTGGGCAACCGTTTCTCCATCTTCTTGTTTTGTTTTGCGAAACAAATGGCGTTGAAATGTAGCATTCGGTGTCACCACATAGTGTGCATTCTATGCATCTACGGCTTTCTGGTATTCCTCCTTCCTTCCAGTATTCGAATGCGTCTTAAAAGTTTCCCGAACTGCGGGTCCTACGGTGAAGAGAAGTAACGCCCTCCGCTGCGCTTTCTGTTCCTCCGTACTGCTATCGAGAAATAGGCCACGACTGTCAGCGTAGGCTTCAAATTCTTCCAGCCATGCCTTCCACTTCACACTCACAGTGCTTGCATCACCTGTCGGGTCAAAATGAGGAACACCTCGAAGTGCTAGAAATTCAGCTCCTGTGACTGCCATGAAGAAAACCTTCCAGCTCAAAGCCACCGATTCAAAATCCAAAATGTTTATCACATTTAAAATCCAAAATGTTTATTCTCGTCGCCAATGTCACATTTGTGGCCCGAAATGTGAAATTAATAACACCATCACCACATGCTTTACCAGTTGAACATCTCCGTGTCTTTATTTTCCTGCTTCCATTATTCCCCCATTTCGCGACCTCCTACCTCCAGTGCATACCATCTGACTTCCGGTCAGGTTAATACATATCATACATATTCATTATCATGACACTTAGCTTTGCAGAGTCATTTTAAGTATTAACCAAAATTTTTATCCCCCTCAACCTCCAATGGAACAATCTTAACCGGGTGCTGAAATGTGTAAAATTGTCTCAGGTTGCTTGGCGTTTAAATAACTTGTGGCTAGTGTCAAAATGAAGTGCATTTGTTTATCCAGAGAGAAATCTTTCTGATTCTTGGTTTGACACCAGGAAAAAAAATCTCCTAAGGATTTTGACTGGCGTGAAACCTTATAAACTACATCCAAATAGGCATGAACTTGTAAGTAGTGGCAGGTGGCTGAAGAGGGGCACAAACAATATTCCAAATTATCGCCAGAATTCTTCTGCAATTGATGGGTGTCAACCAATTATTTAGAACAGAAAAAAATGTTAAACTGCTTGGATAAATATCAAATTGATGGTTTGTGATCTGACTGTGCACCATTCTCTTTGACTTTGCATGTGTTTCTGCGCTTTTGTGAGTTCCTCCAGTGTAGGTTGGGTGGCAGCAAAGAACAAATGAAAGACCCACAACACCTCTTCATTAGTCAAGAACCCTTACTAATTATATAAAATTACAAGAAACTGTAAAGAAAAAAGATTTATATAAATCAAAACTCCGATGGGAGAAAGATTTAAATAAACAAATTCAGGAGGAGCTTTGGTCAAAATTATGTTATGAAAGTGTTACAAAATCAGTAAATGTTAGATATCAAATGGTCCAATATAATTTTCTTCATCAATTGTATTAGACTCCACATCAGTTAAATGGACTCAATCCTAATTATTCAATGTGTTTTCGATGTGCGAAAGAAATAGGGACTTTTTTGCATTCAGTGTGGTCTTGTGAAAAAGTGGAAAGGTTTTGGAATGAACTGAGTTTATTATTAGGGCAAATTATGAAGATAAAGATACCAAAGGATCCAAGAATATTTTTACTTGGAGATACTTATGAAAATTATATAAAATTGAAATTGGACAAATACCAAAAAAATTTTTAAGTATT
Organism: Narcine bancroftii; assembly: GCF_036971445.1. Taxonomy (NCBI): domain Eukaryota; kingdom Metazoa; phylum Chordata; class Chondrichthyes; order Torpediniformes; family Narcinidae; genus Narcine; species Narcine bancroftii. The sequence goes on along the minus strand of NC_091470.1, from coordinate 88,435,402 downwards.
GCAATAGTGACTGCAAAAAATATATAGCGATATCTTGGAAAGACAATAGAGAAGTGTTATTAAGCAGATGGTATAATGAGATGCAAAATTGTATACCTTTGGAAAAAATGATGTATAGTTTAAGGAATTGAGTTGAAAATGTTTATAATATTTGGAAACCATATATGGATTTTATAGATAATTTTCCATCTTATCCACTCCTCTTAATTAGTAATCTTTAATAACAATTAATGATTTGCTATGCTAATATTATTGTATAAAAATGGTAGGTGTTTCTTTCTTTTCTTTCCTTTTCTTACTTTTAGATGGGAGAGAGATGGGGAGAAAATATATAGAAGTACTTTTTTGTATAATTGGCTATGGATATTTGATTAATGTTTTATTCATTTTTTCCTGTAATGATGCAAACAATTAAATAATTTTTTTTAGAAAAGAACACTTAAAGAGATTGAGGAGGGCAAAGCTACCAGCCCCCATCTTGACCACATTTTACAGGGGTGTGATTGAAAGTGTCTCATCTGGCTGCGTCATAGTGTGAGACAGGAGCTGAAAAGCATCAGGCTGGAAGTCAATACAGAGGATCAGCAAAATGACTGAGAAGACCATAGACCATTGATGACATTCACCGGGAGAGATGCTAAAAGAATTATTGAGGATCCCTACCATTATCAAGAAGGAGATCCAGGAGCATCAAAATCAGGACTGCCAGGCTGGGATGCAGCTTCTTCTCACAGGCTGTGATGAACAGTATCCTGTAAAACATTCCAAAGTATTTATATATATTTATATAAAATTATATCTTTATGAAAATGTGACTATTATGTGTTGTGTATTTTGTGTGTGTGTGTGTGTGTGTGTGTGTGTGTGTGTGTGTGTGTGTGTGTGTGTGTGTGTGTGTGTGTGTGTGTGTGTGTGTGTGTGTGCACCGTGGTCTGGAGAAACACTGCTTTGTCTGGTTGTACAGGACAGCCAGATGACAATAAACTTGAGAGCCAGAGTAGAATGGCCTCTTGCTGCATTAATTTCTCTGCAGGTCAATTTTTTCGCTTCTGCCAATTCTACTTTTATAAAAGAGATTTAATATTTGGTGCATTACAAGGGGAAGCTTCTTTACTCAGAGAGTGGTGTCTGTGTGGAATGAGCTGCCAGTGGAGGCAGATACAATATTATCTTTAAAGAAAAATTGGAAGAGGTTTATGGATGTAAAAGGTATGGAGGGATATGGGCAGAATTGGGACTAGGGGAGTACAAGAGTTTCAGCATGGACAAGAAGATCCATGATAGTCTGTTTCCGTGCTGTACTTGTTATATGGTTATATGGTAATTTGTCGCTTATTTCCACGAAATTATCTAGTAGATATAGCTCAGGGTCGCCCGTGAAGGCCACTCCTGTTATTCTGGTTAATTTTTCTGTGAGGTCTTGCCAAAATGGCCTCACTTTCATGTACGACCATGTGGAAAAGTTCTTGTTTCAGTCCCACGCTGAAACACATCTCTGAAATTTCGTCTTTTGATCTGCGTAACTTTTGTGGGGTAAGATATAATGGGTGTAAAAATTATACTGTATCATGACCCCTTGGAAGTCCGACTCCCCCTTACTTACAGTGGGGAAATGAACAGCTGCATACCTATGGAAAAAATTCACATATAACTTAAAGAATAAATGTGACATTTTTGCAAAGGTCTGACAGCTGTACCTGGACCACATAGGGGCCCAGACACAGGAACTAAAAAGGGTACAAAAGTAGCTATTATATATATGTCTATGAAAATGTAGTTTCCTCATCTGTACACTATATACTTAAAATAAATGTAAGCTCTGACAATGACCGCATCTGTATGTATGGAAGGGGAGGGAGGAAGAGACTGTTTTGGTTTTGCTTTTGTTTGCTGTGTTTGGGAGAAAAAGTTTAATATATTGTATATTTAAAAAGACCACAGAGCCCACCTCACTAACAAAAGACAAAGGAGGAAAAACCCAACCCCAACCAACCAATTTTCCCTTGCAACCGCTGCAACCATGTCTGCCTGTCCCGCATTGGACTTGTCAGCCACAAACGAGCCTGCAGCTGACGTGGACATTACCCCTCCATTAATCTTCGTCCGCGAAGCCAAGCCAGAGAAAGAATGTAAAATTTTATTCAAACGAAAAGATTATAGAATTGGAACAGTATACCCCAGATTGAAGCAACTATAATGTGTATAACTTTCTTGGAAACCTGTAAATTTTGTTAATGCAACTTCAATTAAACCATCAAATGATAATAATAAAAGAATTTCTCAGAAGGTCTCTGGCTCTTGGCACCGGCCATCCCTCCCTCTTTCTCTCTCTCTCTCTCTCTCTCTCTCTCTCTCTCTCTCTCTCCCTCTCTCTCTCTCTCTCTCTCTCTTGAAATCTGACCCTTCCTAATATCTTGCATTGCTTGCCAGCTAGAGTACACCGCCTGGTCAGTGGAAACAGCAGCTTGGATGCTACAGATGTTACTCTGGGAAAACTGCTCCCAAGGAGTACAAGAGCTAAACACGCAGACTTTCCTGCAGACATTCAAATCTTCATAATCAGTAACTAGCAGCAACTTTGTAGGCTTCAACAGAACCTTTCAACAGCCATGTCCAGTTAGCACACAACTCATTTAAGCACCACTTTATATCATGTCCTCCCTGTTATGATGAATGATTTGATAAATAGAAAGTGGACATAAATGTCAATGAAACTCTGCAGATGCCGTGATTGAAATAAAAACACAATGCTGGAAAAACACAGCAGGTCCAACAGGGTAGTTTATGTAGCAAAGATAAAAAAATACATAACCAACATAATGGTTAGAGCACTGCCTTTACAGTGCCAATGATCAGGTCCAGAGTTTGAATCCAGCACTGTCTATAAGGAGTTTGTATGTTCTCCCCATGTCTGCATGGTTGTCCCCGGGGGCTCTGGTTTTCTCTCACCCTTCAAAATGTACAAGAGGTGTGTTAATTGGGTATAAATTTGGTGGCACGGACTCGTGGGATGAAATGGCCTGTTACCATGCTGTATGTTGCAAAACACGTACAGTACTTCATTTAAAAAGAGATAATAAATACAAAAGGTAGATAGATGATAAATATTTAAGGTTACCATAGTGCAAGAAGAAAAGTGGCAGCTTTGGTCATTGACCTACAGCAAAGATATCAATAAGCTTCAACAATTGCAGGTAAAATATACAAGGATATTGCTGGGATGAAACAAACTGAGTTATAAGGAAAGGTTGAATAGGTTAGGACTTTATTCCCTGATGTATCGGAGAAGGAGGGGAGATGTAATAGGGGGAAACAAAATTATGAGGGGTATAGATAGAAACAGTACAAGCAGGTTGTATACTGAGGTTGGGTGAGACAAGAGCGAGAGGGCATGGTTTAAGGGTGAAAGGTAAAATGTTTAAAGGGAATGTTAGGGGAAAATTCTTCACATAGACAGTGGTGAGAGTGTGGGATGAGTGGTGGATGTCGTTTGAGCTTGACATTTAATAGAAGATCGGATAAATCCAAGGATGGGTGGGGTATGGAGAGTAGTCTGGGCGCAGGTCAGTGGGACTAGGCTGAATAAACTAGGTGGGCCGAAAGGTCTGTTTCCATGTTTTGGTGTTCTCTGCTTCTATGGATACAATAGGGCAGTTGAGCTCCTTTGTGGTGGTGGGGTATTTTATGGTTAGTGTAACAAAGGGAAATTTAAGAGCACGAGAGCCATTGGGAACCTGGTGGAGCTGGACTTCAGGCTTCTATACCTTCTTCCCAAAGACAGCAATGAGAAGACATTGTGACCAGGATGATTCTCTACGATGACAACCACCTTCTCTTGCTCCCTAAATGAGGCCACACAAGTGGATAGGATGGCAAAGAATGTGTACAAGTTGGGAAGTCATGTTGCAGCTTTATATTGTAAATCTCTGGTTGAGCCACACCTGAAATATTGTGTTCTGTTCTGGTCACCCTATTACAGGAGAGATGTTGAGGCTTTGGAGAGGGTGCAGAAGAACTTGGCCAGGTTGCGGTTTCGCTTGGAGTGCATTAACTTGTGGTGCTACCACCATGTATAAATATTACATATGTGCTGTATGGGCTGACTTGAACCTGTAACTCCTTCCTCCCAGATATCACCATAAAGGCCCAAGCCCCTCCCTCAGGGCCAGCAATATGCAAGCTGTGCCAGCAATATGCAAGCTGTGCTGACACTTTAAGGGGGTTAAAGCCTATTAATCATGATTCTCTGTCTGGTTGTGCTTGATTGGTAGTACATAACTATAAGGAGAGGGTGAACTAACTGAGTTGTTTTCTCTGGAGTGCTGGAGGCTGAGGGGACGAGAATCTTTTCCCAAGTGGGACTGTCAACTAAAATGTAGAACATTGCAGCCCAATACAGGCCTTAACTCAACAATCTTAACCTTCCCAACCTCACACCCATAACCCCCTATTTTAGTTGCATCCATGTGCCTGTCAAAGTGTTTTTAAATGTTCCTCTTGTACCAGCCTCCACCACCCATCCCTGGCCATGCATTCCAGGCACCCACTACTCTGTGTTAAAAAAAACTCACGCCTGATGTCTCCCCCGAACATACCTCCCCTCACCCGGTCAAGCGGTGCTGCTACAGCCCCAGTGACCAGGGATTGAATCCCGCGCTGTCTGTAAGGAGTTTGTACCTTCTCCCTGTGTCTGCTTGGGGGCTCCGGTTACCCCCAAACCTTCAAAGCATACGTGGATTGTAGGTCAATGGGGGTAATTGGGCGGCACAGGCTCATGGGCTGGAAGAGCCTGTTATCGTGCTGTATGCCTAAATTTGAAATAAAATGTAATTATGGGCTGTAGGGAGTTCAGTGACAGCAATGATTACTTTATTGGATTTATAATCCTGAAGCCTGAACCATGTTTTGAGTTCAAAGCCAACTAAACAACTAGAACATTTAAATGAATAAATTAATGTCATCCACTTTAAAGGGTTAAAGATTACAGCATGTCGAGAGACCTGAGAGGGCTTGTGCATGAGGTTGGTTCGCAGGTGGAATCAAGAAGGTAAGTAGAATGTTGGCCTTTGTTGTGAGAGGGATTGAATTTAAGAGCAGGGAAGCTCTGCTGCAACTATACAGGGTAACTGGGCTAGGGCACGCGTGGAGTACTGCCTGCTGTTCTGGCCTTCCTACTTGACAAAAGATTAACTGGCTTTGGAGGTGGTGCCGAGGAACTTCATCAGGTTGGTTCTGGAAATGAGGGGATTAGCATGCGAGGATGAGATCGAGTTGCCTGGGATGAGCAGGATCAGATGGAGAAGCATGGAGGTTCTTTCCACTGGTAGGCAAGAGTAGAAGAAGATTCGGGGAGCTGAGGAACGCGGAGGAACTGTTTCTCCCAGAGAGCAGGGAATCTGTGGAATTCTCTGCCTAAAACGGAGGTTAATATTCTGCCTCATCAAATGTATTTAAGACAAAGAGATATTTTTGAAGCGTAGGGGGAATTGAAGGTTATGGGGAATGGACAAGTAAGTGGTGCTGGGTCCATGGCCAGATTAACCATGATCTTATTAAAGATGGACCAGGTGGTCGACTCCTGCTCCTATATCTCCTATCTTTTTATGTAAATTAATGTTTGAACTGCAAGTAATGGGGAAGGAGAACAGCAGGCCATACTCTGATGGCTTTTTGGAAATAAGCTCTCCTCCCCTCATCTGACCTACATACGGGCAACTCCAGAATAATGTAAATTGGTTGATTCTGAATTGGCCTCTGAAATGGCCAATTTCAAGCCACTGAGGTGAGGGGCAAGTGGATCCAGGCAATAACATCTGGCCTTGCTGTTCTTGATATTTGTTCTTTGAGAGATCAATAACACATGCTCGCCCCAGGAATAGCTACCGCGTGTGGTGAAACCACTATTGTGTATGTAAATGACACAATCTTTTCTGGTTGACCTTGCTCTCACTGGCCGGCTCATGACTCCTCTCCTTTCTCTCCCCATAAAGGGAGAAGTTGATCACGAGAGGGCTTTATTCTTTGGAGCGCAGGATGAGGAGTGATCTCTTTGAGGTGCACAAAATCAGGAGATAAATAGATCAGGTGATCGGAGAGTCTTTTTTCACAGGATAATGGAATCAACACCCAGAGGATAAGGTGAGAGTGGAGAGATTTAACTGAAATCTGAGGAGTAACTGAGGGTGGCGGGTGTATGGTACGGGCGGCCGGAGGAGCTGGTTGAGGCAGGTACTATTGTGATGGAATCATGGATGATGGGTTTAGAAGGATATGTGCCAAACATAGATAGGTGGGACCCATGTGGGTAAGACATTTTGGTCGGTGTGGGTGGGTTGGCCCATAGGGTGTGTTTCCACTCGGTGTGATGCAGTGATGTACTGCCCACGAGCCTTCTGTGAGGTATAGAATTACACACTGTGCCATGTACATGTGGGGTCAATGGAGGAACTATGAATGTCACCTCCTTCTTTCTATAGAATGGAGCCACAACACCATAAGGCCATTCAGCCCATCGAGACTGATCATCCATAACAACTACCATGTTCAGGACATCACCAGTATTCGAGTCAGGCAAATCAACACTTGCTTCATGAAATCTTGTCAGTGTAAGAATACGATTTGATCAAAACTCTTTCAAGAAGCAAAATGACAATTTTTCATTCCAATTCTGCAATCGGATGAAGACCTTTCGTCCGCATTTCAAGTTAGTTCCAAGTGTATTCGAAAAAGTCCAACATCTTTTGATTTAATTTAATTTTAATTCAGAGATATTGCACAGTAACAGGCCCTTCTGGCCCACGAGCTCACGGTACCCAAACACACCTTTGTCTTTGGAACACGGGAGGAAACCAGAGTGCCCGGAGCAACCCACACAGACATGGGGAGGACGTACAAGTTCCTGAAGGAGAGTGGCAGATTTAAACCCGGTTCGCTGGTGTTGTAATAGCGTCCCACTAACCATGACGCCAGCTGTGCTGCCTTTAGAGTAAGTTGTTGATTTTTGCGGATGAGAGCTGTCCCCTGTGCCGATTGGCTTAAAAGAATAAAATTGCAGTGTGAATGACTTAAAGGTATTGACTGTAAATATTTAAACAATTTCCAGTATGGAAAGAAGAAAATATAATGGAACATGGATACAGCATCTATAAAATTTAAGTAAAAATGGTCTTGAGACTCAAATTAAAATAATAAAAATTGCTTTGACTCTGTTGCTCTGTCAAGTGTCAAACTGAAATCCTGCCTCACTTGTATCTCAACTGGAAATGGATGCACTCATTATGATAGGCTCCGGCTCGGCACGAGCTTGTTCCTACCTGGCCCCTCCTCAACCAATAAGGCAACACTGAACTTTAGCTCTGATGCCAACACTTGCTCTTTATCCTCCCTCCTGAATTATATGTATATTTTTGTCTTTTAACACCTCATCTCACTTGTGCCATTCAGACGCTTCTACCATCCATTCTTCACCTCCCATATCCTTGAACCCGTAGTGTTTTCCTGACTTTGCTCTTGCAAGACAACAGTTCATTGCAATTCCACATGCTGTTCCCAAACTGACCTGCCTGTCAATGACCCTCATGCACTTCCAAACCAAGGCAACCCGCAAATTGGACGAAATATGCCTTATATTCCCCATTGGCATTAATATCGACCTCCAATTTCTGTTAACCCCACCCCCCCACCCCATGTCCCTCTCTCTTCCTACCTCTCTGTCTCCCTGCTCCTGTCAAAGAGCTACACTCGGCCCTCTCCCCCATCACTTTTCTTCTATCCTCCCACCTGTATCCACCAGTGACCTATTACCTGCTGGCCTATGCTCCTCCCCCTGCCTCTTCCTTCATCCCTCCACTCTTCCTCTCCCCTTGCCCCTACCTTTTTATTCAGGTACCTACCTGTTTTTGATTCTACGCCACGGAGGACCCAGGCTTGATACGCTGGTTATCCTTTAACTTTCAATCGATGCTGTGATACCGTTGAGTTGTTCCAGCATATTTATGTACTGCAATTGACCCCAGCATCGTCAGACTTGCTTGTTTAACTTCATTAGAATCATAGAACATGACATCATAGAAACAGACCCTTTGGCCCTTCTAATCTGTGCCAAGCAATTATTCTGCCAGGTCCCACTGACCTTCAGCCAATCCATAGCCCTCCATACCTCTCCCATCCATGTACTTGTCCAAATTCTTTTTAAATGTTCAAATTGAGCCTGCATTCACCACTTCAACTGGCAGCTTGTTCCACACTCCCACCCCTCTCTGTGTGAAGAAGTTCCCCCGAATGTTTCTTCTAAACTTTTCCCCTTTCACCCTTAACCCATATCCTCTGGTTTGTATCTTACCTCCCTCAGTGGAAAAAGCTTACCTATATTTACTCTGTCTATTCCCCTCATAATTTTAAAAACCTCTATCAAATCTCCCCTCATTTTTTTATGCTCCAGGGAATAAAGTCCTAACCCATTTAACATTATCCTGTAACTCAGTTCCTGAAATCCAGTCAACGCCCTAGTAAATCTTCTCTGCACTCTTTCCATGTTATTGATATCTTTCCTGTAGTTAACTGACCAAAACTGCACACAATACTCCAAATTTGGCCTCACCAATGTCTTATACAACTTCACCATAGCATACCAGCTCCTATACGCAATACTTTGATTTACCGTATTGCCAGCATACCAAAAGCTCTCTTTACAACCCTATTCATCTATGATGCCACTTTCAGAGAATTATGTATCTGTATTCCAAGCTGCTCTACTGCACTCCTCAGTGCCCTACCATTCACCGTCTATGACCTTTCTGTCCTTCCAAAATTCAACACCTCACGCTTGTCTGCATTAAATTCCATCTGCCATTTTTCAGCCCAGATCCTTCTGCAAGATTTGAATACAAATTAAATTCTGGAGAGGAATTACATAATCCTTTTCATGAAAAGAATGAGTTTAATTAACAGAAACTAATTAGGTCCAAATTATAACTACACAAAAGTGCTGGAGAAACTCAGCAAGATCCACTGTGCCCATAAGAGGCAAAGATTATACAGTATTCAGGCTTGAGTCCTTTGTCAAGGTATGAGCAAAAAGCAGACAGACGATTGACTGAAAAGGTCAGGGAGGAGGGAAGAAAGGACAGGGGGAGGGGCACAAGCTGACAGGCAAGAGGCCAGAGGTGGTTGTGGATAGGTGGACAGGAGAGAAAAGTTGAGAATTGTTCGGGGGAAGGGGTAGCTCTAAGAATATAACCATATAATCATATACAGCATGGAAACAGGCCAGTTTGGCCCTACTAGTCAGTGCCGAATATCTTCTCCCACCTAGTCCCACTGATCTGCATTGGGCCCATAACCCTCCACACCTCTCTCACCTATCCAACTTTTCCTTGAATATTAACATCAATCTCACTTCTACCACCACTGCCAGAAGTTCATTCCATACCCCCACCACCCTCTGCAAGAAGAAATTCCCCCTCAAGTCTCCCTTAAACTTTTCCCCTTTTACTCTCAATTCATGCCTTCTTGTTTGAATCTCCTCCACACTCAGTGGAAAAAGCCGATTCACATTGACTGTTTCTCCCTTCATAATTTTGAATACCTCTTTCAAATTACCCCTCAACCTTCTACACTCCAGAATATGAAGTCCCAGCCTGCTCAATCATTCCCTGAAATTCAAACCCTGAAACCCCGGCAACATTCTAGTAAACCTCCTCTGCACTCTCTCCATTTTGTTATATCCTTCCTGTAATTTGGCAACCAAAACTGCACACAATATTCCAAATTTGGCCTCACCAATGCCTTATACAATTTCAATATAACATCCCAACTCCTGTGTTCTATTTATGAAAGCTAACGTACTAAATGCCTTGTTCACCACCCTATCCACATGTGATTCAACTTTCAGTGAATTATGTACCAGGACTTCTAAATCCATTTGTTTTACTGCAATCCTTAATTGTCTACCATTTAATATGTATGACCTATTTTGATTAGTCTGACCAATATGTAGCACTTCACATTTATCAGTATTAAACTCTATCTGTCATCTTTCAGCCCACTCTTCTAACTGTCCTATATCACCCTGTAAGCTTTGATAATCTTCCTCACTGTCCACAAAACTACCAACCTTTGTATCATCTGCAAATCCAATTTGCCACCCTAACTAGATCCTTAATATACATGACAAACAGCAGTGGACTCAATACCGATCCCTGAGGCACTCCACTCATCACCTGCCTCCAATTCGACAGGGCTGGAGGAAATGAGACAGAGGGATAGGAAAAGACAGAGGGTGGGGAGCTAGTGGAACAGAGAAATAGGAATAGGGAATGAGAGAGGTGGAAAGGGAAGGGCCACGGAAACTGGAGGTCTATGTTCATGACATAAGTGCCCAACAAAGCCTTGTTGTTACCTATCACCCCACCAATCTCCACATCCCACATATCATCTTCCACAATTTCTGCCACCTACTCTTTGATCCCACCACCGGACACATTTCCCCCTCTCCTCCCCTTTCTGCCTTCACAGGGACTGCAACCTATAGGACTCCCTTTCATACACTTCCCTACCCACCAATCACCTCCTTGGGGCCTGCACCTGTGCCCATACCTCCTCCCTCACCAAACATTCAGGGCCCAAACACTCCTTTTGAGTGAAGCAACACTTTACTTGTGAATCTGGAGAGGCCAGCTCTGCATCTGGTGCTCCTGTGTGGTCTCCTCTACATTGGAGACTCTAGATGCAGACAGGGGAGATCGCTTCATTGAGCACCTCGAGTGTGTCCACTACAATAGCGTGGAACACCCAATGTTCACCCGTTTCAATTCCCAACCCCATGCCCTTTCTGACATGTCTGTCCATGGTCTCATGCCCTGCCAGACTGAGACCACCCACAAATTGGAGGAACAACACCTTCTATTTGACTGGGCACCCTCCAACAAGATGGCATTGACATTGACTTACCTAGTTTCTGTTACCCTTCCTCCCTATCCCCACTGTCTCTCTTGTTCCCTATCCTTTCCTCCAGCTCCCCACACCCTGTCTCTCTCTCTCTCTTTCCATATCCCTCTATCTCCTTTCCTCCTGCTCTGCATTCACAGAGCTACCCCCTGCCCCCCAGTTGTCACCTTTCCTCTCATGCCCTCACATCCATGGCCTCTTGGACGTTGGCGGATGCTTCTCTCTCTGCCCCTTCCTTCATCCTCCCCCTAGCTTTTTTATTCAAGTGCCTGTTGGCTTTTTCCTCACACCTTGACTAAGGACTCAGGTTTATACAACTCTGCCTCCTGCAGACGCTGCGGGACCTGCTGAGGCCCTCCAGCACGTTTGCGCATTGACTACAACCTCAGCGTCTTCACACTTTCTTATTTCAGTTCCAAATAATAGCGTTGTCCTGATTAAGTAAAGCATTCCAGGTCCCAGTGGGGTTTGATCTCTTCTTTCGTGAAGACCTCTTGTATTCCCCACAACGCCCCTGTGGAGTGAAAAACCAGATGTTCTCAGTACATGAGAAGGCTGCCTTCAGTGCAGTCCGTGGGATGGCTGAATTCCTGCAGGTGTGACCTCTCGCAGCAGATGCAAAGGAATACCGGGTTTCTGTCAGGCCGCTTTGGCATTTGCATGAGACCCAGTCGCACTGGTGGAAAGTCTGTAAAGGTTTTCCAACTGGCCCATCAAATATTTCTCTCTCAATTACCATCTTAACGCAACTTACTTTTGTGATCTGTGGATTCTTGTGTGGAACAGAACCAGTGTGCTACGGCAACATAAAACAATGAAAATATTGCCTCCATTGCAAAACCTTTTTCTTCGCTGCAAACCATTTTGGGGCAAACTCATGATGTGAATGACTCTCGTTAACTACAACCTTCTGTTTGTATTAATAACAAAGTGTTGTCACAAATAGTCTGTATTGGAGGCAAATTTTACCTCCTTGCTTGTTTTCATTTCAGGAATCTTCTCTTCTGAATATTTTATTTATGATTTTCCAAACTTATTTAAAACAGTTATCAACATTTTCAGTGTCAATGTTAACAGTATCAGCATTGACTACAACTTACAATTATCCGTCTTATTCAAGGTTTTTTGCAGAGTTCAAGCTCTTTTCATCTCCTTTCCTCCCCAACCCCCACATTTAACACTTAACTGACCACAGTTACACATGACATTGAAGACACTCACAACAAAGGTATGGCGGCCAGAGCTCAGGCTGTTTTCTTCTCCTGACTTTTCCTGTTTGAGATGGGATGGACCCCATCTGAGGAATAGACGGGGAAGGTAGAGGTACGATGGTCCACACGGCTTGGAAAGGAATCTCACTGCTGGCCACACCATCAGCTGTGCCTCAACATCGGGATTTTTTGTGTTGGATTTTGCTCTTCTCATATTATTGTCATGGGTCCCTGATACTTTGGAATTACCTACCTGGGTTCCTCCTGCACCTTTGCGTCTTGCACTTGACCCCTTACATCTTCAGACTCCCTTGTTTAACTCTGTTTCCCTCTCCACAGACACTGCCTGACCTGTGTTTCCAGCATTTTCTGCTTTTATTTTAGATTTCGAGCATCTGCAGTTCTTCAGTGTTTCATTACGTTGGCTCTTCATTGCATCTGTACTGATACTGTTAATATTTATTATTTATTTTTTAATTTTCTCTCTCATCTTATCTGTTGATTACAGTGTATTTAAACTGTGGCTTGTGCGATGGCTGGTGCTGTAACAGCGTTAGGTTAACCACCATGCCAACCGTGCTGTCCCCTAGCCCAACCGTGCTGGCCCAAATGGACAGTTATAACATGGTGCTGTTGACCACTCTACATCAGAAATATTCTCAGTATAATTTCAGCCTTAGAGTAAGGCAACCACTCCTAGTTACTCTGAACTACCTAGTAATACAGTGAAAATAAAAGGAGTCTTCTAAAATATCATGAAGAAGAGTATGTTTTTTAAATGTCAATTTATTTACCTGAACCTGGCAGGTGCTAATATCACTTCTTTTTACTGTTTACTTTTTATATCTGTTTACTTTTCAGCATTTAACAAATTGGTGTTAGTAGGAGCAAGCTTAAGTTTAGCCTCTGCTCCAATTAAGAACCAGCCTCAGATACCCTCAATGCGCTGGAAGACCTTCAATAGAACAGTGTAGGCTTCAATCAATTTTGCAAGGTTCAGGCTGGGAGATCCGCCCATTGAGTTAGCAGCAGGTCAAACCTTGTGCATTTGCATTGGTTGCATTGAAATCAAAGTAAAAAATAAATGGACCACTTAAACAAACCAGTTGAGCACCATGGTTAGTGCAGCAGTCAGAGTGCAACGCTATTACAGCGGCCGTGACCCAGGTTCAAATTCAGCGCAGTCTGGAAGGAGTTTGTACGTTCTCCCTGTACCTGCGTGGGTTTCCTCTGGCTGCTCCGGTTTCATCCCACCCTTCAAAATGTATGGGGATTGTAGGTTAATCAGAGCATGGGCTCATGGGCCGGAAGGGCCTGTTACCGCGCTGTAGTTCAAGATTTAAAATAAATTTAAACCAGTGGGGTTACATACAGTGGAGACGAACAGGAGACTGGAGTCACTGGAATATGAAGCCAAACAAAATGTGGCTTCAGATTCTTTTTAAAAGAAAATATTTTTATCAAGTTTAACATATAAATTCTATATTCAAAGTCCTCTAATATAACAAACAACAGGTCATGTCATATACATATCACAAGTTCATATACATGTAAATCCTCTCCATATTTGTTTATTTAACAATATTTCTTAAAAATAATTGGATTCTTTTCTTTGGCTTGTCTTCGCGGATGAAGATTTATGGAGGGGTAATGTCCAAGTCAGCTGCAGGCTCGTTTGTGGCTGACAAGTCCGATGCGGGACAGGCAGACATGGTTGCAGCGGTTGCAGGGGAAAATTAATTGGTTGGGGTTGGGTGTTGGGTTTTTCCTCCTTTGTCTTTTGTCAGTGAGGTGGGCTCTGCGGTCTTCTTCAAAGGAGGTTGCTGCCCGCCGAACTGTGAGGCGCCAAGATGCACGGTTTGAGGGGATATCAGCCCATTGGTGGTGGTCAATGTGGCAGGCACCAAGAGATTTCTTTAAGCAGTCCTTGTACCTCTTCTTTGGTGCACCTCTGTCTCAGTGGCCAGTGGAGAGCTCGCCATTTAACACGATCTTGGGAAGGCGATGGTCCTCCATTCTAGAGACGTGACCCACCCGGCGCAGTTTGCTCTTCAGCAGCGTGGATTCAATGCTGTTGGCCTCTGCCATCTCGAGTACTTCGATGTTGGTGATGAAGTCGCTCCAATGAATGTAGAGGATGGAGCGGAGACAACGCTGGTGGAAGCGTTCTAGGAGCCATAGGTGATGCCGGTAGAGGACCCATGATTGGATAGAAACCAAGAAAATGACATTAGACAATCCTGTTCTGTCTAATTTAATGATATGATCTAAGAGAACCATAATTAAACGCATATTGAAAAAATGAATCTAACAAAAAAGAAACCAAAACACCTAAAACTAAATCTAATTGACCCTCTCCCTTTAATCAAGGTTCACTTGTAAAAATATGTAAAGATATGGATCAAATAGTGACCTTCAGAAACTAGACAAAGCATCCAAACTTCTTCAATCTTTCAATAATGATAATATTCTCTGAGTGGGCCCCACATATTTTAAAATTCCATCTATAATGATGTATCTAATTTTCTCCAAACTTAAATATGACATTACATCATGTAACCACTGTGTATGAATAGGCAAAGAGTCATCTTTCCATTTCATTAAAATTGCTTATCTGGCTATCAACTTTATCAAAGCTAAAACTTTCTCCTGGGATGTGGATAAAGGTATATCTGGTTCACTAGAAAAACCAAACCAGGCAATTAAAGGGCATGGTTATATTTTGATCTTAAAAATCATTGATAAAACTTCAGATTCCTGAAGGAGATCAGCAGGTCTAACAGCATCAGTGGGAGAAAATGAGTGGTTGACATTTCAACCTTTCATCAGGTTACATGAAGTGCAACACAATTGGGTTTTCTACACTGTAATTCCACTTTCAAATAAAATTATCTTCCATGTATTGATTAATTTCCTGTTTCATTGACTCTGGCATCTAACCATGGGGGTTTTGAATTGTGAAAAATAAAATACTGTTTACTAGAATGAGACACAGAATGACATTATTATGACATGACAAACATAAGGCAACTGTTTTTCTCTTCACAGATGCTGCCTATCCTGTCAAATAATTTCTGCATTTTCTTTTTTCATTTTAATATTTTGAGCTTCCATCCATCTTACTTTTGTTATGTTGTTCCATCAGATAAACTGCACAATGATGAAATTAGAATTAAGTACAGGATGCATTGATTAAATAAGCAAAGCATAAAGTCATGTGAAGTGTAACAATCTGTTTTGAATTCTTAATCTAAGTTCCAAATAGAATATTATTCAATTTATGATGCATAAATAATTTAAAAAGCTGCGTAAAGGTTAAAACCTTGTGTTTTAAATTTTTAGTTAATTTTGTGCCTGTCTCTTTAAGAGAGCTATTGTTTGTAGTGTTATCCTAGTGACAATGATGTAATATGTCATAATATCAGACCAGATGAATGTACAAGATGTGAAGGAAGCATGAGCACGAGGAATTTTTCTTTGAATTTGTGTATCTCTGAAGTTTTTGTATCTCTTTAAAGTTTGTGTATCTCTTTAAAGGCTTTTTCTATCACTTTAAAAGGCTTCGGTATCATACGGTAAATGCTTTGTTATTCACCATTATGAAAATCTTGTGGCGAAGCCATGCAAAATATTTATCTGTTTTATCAATGAATTAAAACTACATAAAGTAACAGCCACAGAATTTAATTTGTTGGATTAAAGAGATCAAAATATGGGATATTGCAGCTCATGCTTTGGAAGATGATTCTCTGAAATTAGGATATATTAGAATAAGGGAAGTTTCATCTATAAGATGTCCTAAAGTGACATGATGTCGCACAGATGCAATTAAAAGGTGACATTACAAAATACACTGGTTCCAATAAGTGGGGATCCAAGTGGTGATAAACAGCTGGGGATGAGATTATTATCGATCAGTCTATTTATTGCTATTATTTTTCAGGTCTGTATAAATGGCTGATGGGTTCATGGTTCACTCTCAGTGAAATCACCTAGTTATCTATTTTTCAGTTTAATGGACAAAATCGATGACATATCCTGGACGACCACACCTTTCATTAATCAGAAAGGTGCAGCAGTGCCTACACTTCCTCAGGAGGTTGAGGAGGGCCAGGCTACTGGCCCCATCTTGATAACCTTTTTCAGGAGTACAATGCCATATGTCCTGTCTGACTGCATCATTGTGTGGTGTGGTGGCTGCAAAGCATTGGACCGGCAGTCAATACAGAGGATCGTCAAAACAGCCGAGATGATCACTGGGGATGCCCTTTCCTCTATTGAGACAGTCACCGGGAATGATGCTCAAATAGGGCTTAAAGAATTACTTCCATCCAATACCTTTGACCCGCCACAATCAGGAAGGAGGTACAATCAAAATCACGACTGCCAGGCTGGGAAATAGCCTTCTTCCTGCTGGTTGTGAGATTGATGAACAGTGTCCTGAATCTAACCATCCCAAAATATTTATCTATATTAAATGGGTGCATTGGGTGGCATGGGCTCGTGAGCTGAAAGGGCCTGTTACCATAATGTATGTCCATATTTAAATTGAAAATAAATCTAAATTAAATTATTATTAATTTAGACATACAGCGCGGTAACAGGTCCTTTCAGCCCATGAGCCCGGGCCACTTGATTACACCTATTACAATCCACAGTGTGTTTGGAACGGTGGGAGGAAACTGGAACCCCGAGAGGAAACCCACGCAGATATGGGGAGAATGTAAAAACTCCTTACAGACATCATGGGATTTGAACCCCGGTCCTGATCGCTGGCGCTGAAACAGCATTACACTAATTGCTACGCCAACCATGCTGACCAATTCTATCTTTAAGCATATACACTATGTGATTATTATGCAATGTGCATTGTATGTGGATGTGTGTGCACCATGGTCTGGAGAAATGCTGTTTTGTCTGGTTTTATATGTACTGTTACGGAGTCCCGAGGACCCCAAAACCCAGCAGCAACAGACATGCACCACGACAAAGGGTTACTTAAAGAAAAGTTGCTTTTAATTATCTTTGGATGTGAAAACAGAATCAAACTTTAACTTATCACTATCAAGTTACTTAACCTACTTACTCCCCACCCCCCTAATTCTAAGCGCAAGTGGGTGTAATGTGTATATAAGTGTAGAAAAATTCTTTGATTTACAGTCTAATCTCATTGGTTGCAGGCAATTCTTGTACTGTGCACAGAAGTTAGCATTAATAAAGTTCACCAGGCTTTGGTGCTTAACAGGCAAATGGTTACCACTCAGGAGGGTTCTTGTTGGTTTTCAGAGAGAGATTCCTTTTGTTCCAAGACATCTGCATCTGATTCCTTTTTAATCAGTCTTGCTGACAAAACTTGCTCCCTTCAGGGTTCTCCAGATGATTCTTTTTCTTTCAGGTCATCACAGAGTTCCTTTCAGACAGCGTCTTCTCCTTTGACCAGACAGTCTTCCAAAGTTTGCCAGCTTGTCCCTCTAGAACCAAAGCCTCTGTCTCTCCTCTCTTTCACTCCCTCCCTCTCTGAGAGCAAAGCTGTTCTCTCTCTCTGCCTGCAGACAAGCTGCTGCCGTATGCTGCTACTTTTGCAAAATAGCTCTCTGCAAAAATTCTGTTTTAAAATGTTTGTGTGCAACCTGCTCTAACAATCATCCCAGACAACCTCTAAATACTCTGTCAGATGCTAGTAAACCTGATGAATAAGATATAAGTGAGAGCCAAACTCTTCCTTATTTGCAAATGGCAATAATTTGAGAAAACCTCATCTTTAAATTTCTTACAGTGCTACAGTTCAGCTATTGTCTCAGGGGTCTTTGGCTCGGGCCAGTAGCTTCTGGTTTTTATCTAGTCCTACACTGAAACAACATTTGTGAGTTTGGCAGGTCATGTATTTATGATGAGCACCATTTCATTAACTTGGAAGCTACTCCTCTGGTTGGCCCGAATAGTCAGTTTTAACTTGAGCAAATTATTGAATTCCACAATTTATAATAGGTCCAACCATTTTCACTTAATTACTGCAAAAAAAAGGATGTTTTATATGCATACATGTCCCAACTGTCCAGCAGTCTTCCTTCTTCTCTGTGGTAGCCTCATTCAGCCCTGAATCTGATTTGTTCCAATCTGATTTGTTCCATCAGAGGCTTCTGCCATTGTCATCAGCCATGGTAAGAGTCTCCAGTGGAAGCTTCCCACTGACCCTTTGTGTGGAACCTGAGCTCCCTGCTCACACTGGACAGATAATTAATACTTCCTGGAATACAGATTGACTTGAGACAGTGCTCGGCCTCAGTCTAAGCCAAGGTAGACCTAAAAATGGAGACTCCAATTATTCTTCAATGGTTGGGAGGGAACACTACTGAAAGTTGGCAGGTTTATTCATCTGGCTTTTCAAAATGCTAAGTTGCAACACTTAAAATGATTATCTGTTTGCGGAGATATTTGGCAAGAGGCAGTATTTTGTCCTCACTGGAAGAGAAAATGACTTTTCGAAACAAGCAAGGTTCCTGTTGGTTCCCCAGTGTTCATGGTTCTGGCGCTGCACCAGGCAGCTGGAAAAATGAGAAGCAAAGCAACCCCAAAAGGGGGCTCTCCTGAGGCAAACCCTCACTTCCACAGTTTTCAGTGTTTTGTCCACCTTGGGAGTCCATTGCTACTCAGTATTGGGAGATATTCGCCCCTCTGGTTGCTCCATAACCAATGGTTTCAGCTGCAGACCCACAGCAGACAGCAGGTGCTGGAAGCTATAACTATACCTAGTCTGCTGGGGGTGCTCAGTTGTGGGGGGAGGAGCAGTTGACACCCCGAGGCGGAACTCTTCCTCACGACTGCTTGAAGTTTGCTTTCCAGTTTTACTATAAAATGGAAACGGTTGCACTTTTATTCTCAGACATACCATTTTCTGTCCTGTAATGAAGAGAATGCAGCAGGCCTGAGTCGACCCTTGCTGGCAATAAACTGTGGTGACCATGGGTGCAGTATGAACTCAGCATAAGATACCATGCTGATATTGCTGTAAACTGGAGCCTTTGAGGATGGTTTGAATGTTTTTCAAACTCTCATAACGTTATTTCTATTCTCTGAACTGCAAACTCAAGTCCTCAAGAACTAAAAATGGAAATGATCTGGCGGCGAAGTTGATAGCTTAACCGAAGAGCCCCTGCTCCTGGCCATGCATAGCAACTAGCAGCCAATCGCATGCATCTGTGTGAGAAAGGGAGGAGCTATTGGTCATCATGGCTTCAGTCTGGACTATACATAACCTGGGGATGGAAAAAGCATCACATTTTAATGGTATCTAAAATTAGAGCACGCAGAAGTGGAAAAATAGAGCACAAGGAGACAGACTGAAAAGGTTAACAAACAATCCCTGGGGCTTCCAAGCAGTAGGGAGAAAATCTGTCAAATGAAAGCAATTTTCTGCAAGCTTCAGGCACCAACGATGCTCTTGCGTTGCCGAATAAGCGTTGTTAATATCTAACTATAGAATCATGAAATAAAGATGGATACACGGCTATTGAACCTCCAAAGGAACAAATCGTCCACATAGAGAGTTGCCTAGCAAGCAGACCAATAATCCAAAGCTTGCTCTTTAACTTATGCCAAGTGCGGGTGGTGAGGTGGTGGGGAGGGCGGGCAGGGGTTAGTAATATTTGCCAACTGATGCGCTTCACACTGTTACACCCTCCACTCACCCAACTTCTGAATAAAAAATTTTGTCCACAACAGTTTTCACCTTAAGTTCAAACTTATTACCATCTTACTGATGAAACACCATATCTCCAGACTGAGCTGGCACACACATATACCACACAGCACATAATAATCACATAGATACATATAATTTAAAATAACTATATATAAAATATCTTGGGATAATTTATTCAGTTACAGGATCAAGCTAGTCTTTGAAGATGGGAGCAGGGATATGCCAGCACTTATTAATTAAACCCAGTCCCAGGAGCAAGGTGGCAATAGAAAGCCATGTCATGCACATAAATATTCACTATACTGAATGTATTTATTCACCTGGTGACCTGGAGCAGGAGGAGAAATTATTTCATACTGCTGTTCACTCTTGGAGGTCAGTCTGGGCTAAGGCTCAGTTCATTTACAGGTCAAGTTCATTATGGATTCTGACATTATTTTGATGCGTAATCTTCAAGTATATGGGTTTTTTATCATCTTAGCTTAGTGGCACGTACAATGCCATTACAGCGCCCGCGACATGGGTTCAAATCCGCCGCTGTCCGTAAGGAGTTTGAAGGTCCTCCCCACAATTGAGTGGGTTTCCTCCCACGTCCCAAAGACATTTGGGATTTGCAGGTTAATTGGTCACATGGGTGTATAAGGATAGTATGGGCTTGTGGGCCGGAAGAGCCTGTTACTGTGCTGTACCGCTGAATTAATTCAATCCCAAAGCTGCTTCTGAAAATGCTCAAAGTATGAGATATCTCTTCTATTGAAATAAACAACCTGGTGTTGGATCTATGTGGATCAGACAATTCATTTGACTGGTATTACAGTAAGTAATCACAAGAAGTTTAAGAAAATTATTCTGCTCTTCAAGATCTTTTATTTCCATCAGAGAACTGGACACGACCTCAATTAAGCCTCTCAACCGGAGGAGTCACGTGATGGAGTAGTGGCCAGTCAGGGAATTCCAGCCCTCTCCCGAAAAGTTAAAAAAAAACGCACAAAACACAAAGGTACAAGATTAAAATTTAAAACAAGGTAAAAATAAAGGTGAGAAGAAAATGGCAGCGAAGAGAGAAAAGTCGAAAACAACGGGAAGAAGAGAAGATGAAAGAACATCGGAAGAAGAAGGTGAAGGCCTTACCTGTCCGAGGAGGCCCGCCGTGGAGAGAGAAGCCCGCTCCCTCAGGTCAGTGGAAGTCCCGGGCTCGGGACTACAAAAATGGCTCACAGAGCCGAGTAAAAGTGCACAACCGCGCATGAAAAAAACACACTGACGGGAGGGGAGAACAACTGCGGAGTCAATCTCCACAGCTGAGAGAGACACCTGCAGCACAGCAGCAGGTGCAGAACACAGACAATAATGACAACAAGAAAGAAGAGAGTAAAAAGAAAACAAGGAAACAACAGATGGTCAACCCAGAGGAAGAAGAAGAAGAACAGAAAGAAATGGAAGAAGAAGAGAAAGGCAAGACAATGGATGTATCTTTTTTTTTAAAGAATATATGGAATCAGTGAAAGAATGGCAATTACAAGAATTTAATGAGATAAGAAGAAGAATTAAGAATGCAGAAGAAAAAATGAATAAAATAGAAATGGTCATATCAGAGATAGGAAAAAGAGTGGAAAATATGGAAGAATGAGAAATAATTGTAGAAATGGAAGTAGAGGACTTAAAAGAGAAATTAGAAGAATCTAATAAAAAAGTTAAATAGGCACATGAGCTGTTAGCTCAGAAGATAGATATAATGGAAAACTATAATAGAAGAAATAAGATAAAGATAGTGGGCCTTAAGGAAGATGAAGAAGGCAAGAATATGAGAGAATTTATAAAAGATTGGATCCCCAGGGTCCTAGGAAGACCAGAATTACAGGAAGAAATGGAAATAGAGAGGGCACATAGAACATTAGCGCCGAAACCACAACCGCAGCAAAGACCAAGATCCATTTTAGTAAAATTCTTAAGATATACAACAAGAGAAAATATATTGGAGAAAGCAATGAAGAAAATAAGAGAAGACAAAAAGCCACTGAAATACAAAGGTCAAAAATTTTTTTTCTATCCAGACATAAGTTTTGAACTCCTGAAGAAGAGGAAGGAGTTCAATACAGCAAAAACGATCTTATGGAAAAAAGGATATAAATTTATGTTAAAGTACCCAGCGGTACTTAAAATAGTTATTCCAGGGCAACAAAACAGACTATTCTCGGATCCAGAGGAAGCACGAAAATTTGCAGAACAACTACAAAACAAGCAGAGAGATGAAGACATGTAATGAGAGTAAAAATGACCACGAACTATATATATGTGTGTGTATATGGGTATATATATATATATATAGATGTGTATGTATATATGTGTATATATGAGTGTATCCGTATTTAGAGGAAAATATATAGAGTATAGATAAGAATTAACAAGGGAGGGAAAGGGAATAGAGGCAATAAGGAGGGAATTAAAAGAGTGACCTTTGTTACATATGAAAATTGAAATCTTTTCCGTGGGGGCTGGGTGGGGAGGAGTTACGGTCACTGCAAAATCAGTTGATGTTTGCGAGTGAATTCGCAAATCCAAATGCAGAGGGGAGATGTGGTTGCCTGACAAGGGATAAAAGGCAACTCAGGAGGGGGAGGGGAGAATGGGGTTAAAGAAGTTTTAAATAGGAGAATAAGGAGAATGTTTGATGTTTTAGAAATGTTGTCTTATAAAGTGTTCAAAACAAGAAAGCAGAAATGGATAAGAAGGAAAGGTGATGATGGAGAAACGGAAAGGGAAGATAAACAAAGTATGAAATGGCTACGCTGAACTATATGACTTTAAATATTAACGGAATACATAACCAAATCAAAAGGAAGAAACTGCTAAATTTACTGAAAAAAGAAAAAATTGATATAGCATTTGTGCAAGAAACACATTTAACTGAATTGGAGCACAAGAAATTAAAGAGAGATTGGGTAGGACATGTAACAGCAGCATCGTATAATTCAAAAGCAAGAGGAGTAGCTATATTAATTAGTAAAAATGTGCCAATTAAAATAGAAGAGGAAATAATAGATCCAGCAGGGAGATATGTAATGATAAAATGTCAGATATATTCGGAGTTTTGGAATCTACTCAATGTATATTCACCTAATGAAGAAGATCAAAAGTTTATGCAAGATATTTTTTTGAAGATAGCAGATACGCAAGGGAACATATTAATAGGAGGGGATTTCAACCTTAATTTGGATTCAAATATGGACAAAACTGGGAAAAAAATTAACAGAAAGAACAAAGTAACCAAATTTATAATTAAATCGATGCAAGAAATGCAACTTTTGGATTTATGGAGGAAACAACACCCAAAGGAAAAGGAATATTCATATTATTCGGGTAGACATAAAACATACTCAAGAATAGACCTATTTTTGTTATCAGCTCGTATGCAAGATAGAGTAAGAAAAACAGAATATAAAGCTAGAATATTATCGGACCATTCACCCTTGATATTGACAATAGAGTTAGAGGACATCCCTCCAAGAATGTATAGATGGAGATTAAACTCCATGCTACTTAAAAGGCAGGATTTTAGAGAATTAATTGGAAGACAAATTAAAATGTATTTTGAAATAAATACGGAATCAGTGAAAGATAAGTTTATACTATGGGATGCAATGAAAGCGTTCATTAGAGGGCAAATAATAAGTTATGTAACCAAGATGAAGAAGGACTATAATCAGGAAACAGAGCAGTTGGAAAGGGAAATAGTAAATATAGAAAAAGAATTAGCAATGAAGGAAGATACAACTAAAAGAAGAGAATTGGCAGATAAAAAAATAAAATATGAAACACTACAAACATATAAGGTGGAGAAGAACATAATGAAGACAAAACAGAAATATTATGAACTAGGGGAAAAAATGCACAAAATTCTAGCATGGCAGCTTAAGACAGAACAAGCTAAGAAAATGGTATTGGCATCAAGGAAAAAAGACAAACAAATCACATATAATCCAACGGAGATCAATTAAAACTTTAGAGAATTCTATGAACAATTATACCAAACTGAAAACGAAGGGAAAGAAGGCAAAATAGATGAATTTTTAACTAAAATTGAACTACCAAAATTACAAATAGAGGAACAAAATAAATTAACAGAACCATTTGAAATAGTAGACATACAAGAGATAATTAAAAAAATTACCAAATAATAAAACACCAGGAGAGGATGGATTCCCAATAGAAAATCTATAAAACATTTAAAGATTTATTAATTCCTCCCCTCCTGGAAGTAATCAACCAGATTGACAAAACACAAAGCTTACCAGATTAATGTAAAACAGCAATAATTACAGTAATACTAAAGCAAGGAAAAGATCCACTCGCGCCAGCGTCATATAGACCAATATCATTACT
Source organism: Narcine bancroftii (assembly GCF_036971445.1). Classification (NCBI taxonomy): domain Eukaryota; kingdom Metazoa; phylum Chordata; class Chondrichthyes; order Torpediniformes; family Narcinidae; genus Narcine; species Narcine bancroftii. The sequence goes on along the minus strand of NC_091470.1, from coordinate 88,411,159 downwards.
TAACACAGATTATAAGATAATAGCTAAACTATTAGCAAACAGATTAGCAGAGTATGTACCTAAAATGGTAAATCTAGACCAAACTGGATTTATTAAAAAAAGATGCACAATAGACAATATTTGTAAATTTATTAACTTAATTCATGCAGTAGAAGGGAGTAAAGCGCCAACAGTAGCAGTTGCTTTAGACGCAGAGAAGGCCTTTGACAGAGTAGAATGGAATTATTTATTCAAAGTATTGCAAAAATTCAGTTTACCAGAGAAGTATATTAATTGGATTAAAGCATATATAAGGGGCCATTGGCGAAAGTGACAGTAAATGGATATATATCAAAGCAATTTAACTTAAGCAGATCAACAAGGCAGGGATGCCCACTATCACCCTTATTGTTCGTGTTAGCTATAGAAACACTAGCAGAATTGATAAGAACAGAAAATAATATAAAAGGGATAAAAATAAAAGGCAAGGAATATAAAATCAGTTTATTTGCGGATGATGTTCTAGTATACTTAACAGAACCAGAACTATCAATAAAAGAATTATATAAGAAACTGAAGGAATATGGAGAAGTGTCGGGTTACAAGATTAACGTAAATAAAAGTGAAGCAATGCCAATGAATAATGTGGATTTCTCAAAATTTGAGAAGGAATCACCATTCAGATGGCAAATGCAAGCAATAAGATACCTAGGTATACAAATAAATAAAAATCTCGGCCATCTATATAAACTCAATTATTATCCACTAATGAAAAAATTACAGGGCGATTTAGAGCATTGGAAAGATTTACCATTAACACTAATAGGAAGGATAAACTGTATTAAAATGAACATTTTCCCAAGGATATTATACCTATTTCAGGCATTGCCAATACACTTGACAGAGAAATTCTTCAAGGAGTTAAAGAAAATAATAAGGAGATTTATTATGGAAAGGGGGGAAACCAAGGATAACACTAGATACATTAACAGAATGGTATAAACAAGGAGGCTTACAACTGCCAAATTTTAAAAATTATTATAGAGCCGCACAATTAAGATACCTATCAGATTTTTACCAAACAAGGGAAAAGCCAGATTGGACTAGATTAGAACTAGATAAAATAGGGGAAAAGATACCTGAACACATATTATATAAATAGGATGAAAAATTGGTACAACGTAGGAGTTCTCCAGTATTACATCATCTGCTCAATATTTGGAAGAAGATTCATGTAGAAAGGAATAAAACAAATTATCAATTACCAAAACTAATATTGACGCAAAATCAGTTGCTCCCTTTTACAATAGATAACCTTTCCTTTAGAGAATGGGAGAAAAAAGGGATCAAAAGAATAGAAAATTGTTTTTTAGGAAATATATTATTATCCTTTGAACAAATGAAGGATAAATATAACTCAAGATACAGTGTTGGCATAATACCAATTGAGATCCTACTTGAAGGACAAATTAGGAAGCAGTCTGAGGTTACCAGAGGGAAGTAACTTTGAATATGTGATTACAGATACAATGATAATCAAAAGATTTATAACAAATATGTATATTAAACTGCAAGAAAAGGAGAATGAGGAAATAAATGGTAAAACTAAACAAAAATGGGAACAAGATTTAAATATAAAGATAAAAAAGGAAACATGGGAAAAGTATGTTCTGGAATGATGAGAAATACAATAAATACGAGGTTACGTATGATACAATATAACTGGATACACAGGCTATACATTACACCTCAAAAGTTAAATAAATGGGACCCAACAGTATCTGACAGATGTTTTCGTTGTAAAAAAGAAATGGGAACAACAATTCATGCAATCTGGACATGTGAGAAAGTAGAGAAATTTTGGGAAGATCTAAACCAGATATTAAGTAAAATTACAGAAAACAATATACCAAAAAACACAGAGATCTTCCTCCTAAGTAACATAAAAAGCAAAGAATTTGGACTTGATTTGGATGGTGCACAAAAAAGATTTGTTAAGATAGCTCTAGCTGTAGCAAAAAAATGTATTATGTCAACCTGGAAATTGGAAGATAATTTGAAAATACAACAATGGTATATAGAAATGAATAAATGTATTTCATTAGAAAGAATAACATATAGTTTAAGAAATAATATTGAAATATTTGAACAAATATGGGAGCCATACATGAAACACAATAGAGAAAACCTACCGGGGATATTCACTACCTAAATTAATGAAAGGAGAAGGAAATGAAAAGAATTGACTCAGTGGAATTTCTTGTTTATTTTTATTGAATGACAACATTGTTTGACTGGTTTAATGTATCTTAGATTTTGTACTTTAAATGGATGGTGGGGGGAGGTAGGGAGGGTGAGATGGGAGGAGGGAGGGGGGGAGAAAATGACACTGTATATATTTGAAAAGGAAAATGTATGTATCATGGTCAATGTGGTTTATGGTGTGAAAAAAAAAAATTAAAAAAAAATTAAGCCTCTCAAGTGAGGCTCTACACCTTGGTGTCACTGCCTGTGTATTGGACTAAGGAACAGTGCTAGCTGATGATACTAGCAAGGGACTTGAACTCAGGACACTGGGGCTTGAAGTAGTAGTAGTGGTTTATTAATGTACTGCATTTAATACAATGTACGTTAGGAATCAATCAGTTACTATCTGAATGGTGACAGGCAGCCAAGATACACCGGTACGGCCATAGTTTTATGAGACCATCCAACTTAGAATGTTAATAATTTAAACCCTAACTTGTTCCTCCCGGTCGCAGCATTGAACAATTCCCCAACTTCCAATTAACAGCAACGCTACGAACACCAGACATCAAAGGACAAGCAGTCAACACAAATAAAGGCCGGTTGCAATTCCATTTGGATGGTCCAACTGCAGCCATCTTAGGGCTGGTTTACCAGTGTCAGCGGGTCTTGGATGTTACCGTCTGCCAGCTTCAAGAGGGGGAAACTGCCAATCAAGTCACAGTTTCTTAAGGTGCCAGAACACCAAATGGATGAGTCGATTGCAGAGTGAGGTTCCCATGTCTACCTCAATCCAATGGCCAGTTTGCAAAAGTCTACTTCTGCAGTTTTGAGCAATTACATTGAGTGGCAAGAGAGGTTGACATTCAAAGGAGTGTCCTGAATAATTAGTTTTTAAAGTAATAAGTAGTGAAAATAAGGAGCCGGGTGGAGGTGGACAAGTCACATTGCAACATGCTTCTCAGTTAAATGACCAGTCTTTAATTAATTCATTTTTGAACAGGCCAACAAAAGCTCATGATAATGATAACGAGTTTTTATTGTTGCACACATTGCACAATGTGTGGAGGCACTGAAATTCTTACTTGCTGCAGCTTAACAGGTACTTCATAATAAAAAACTGCACTAGTGTATATTATATTAAATGACATTAAATTAAAAAGAGATCATGAATAAAAAAAATAGATGATAAATATTTGCAGCTATCGAAGGATAAAAGCTGTTGTTGCAACAGTGCAGACAGTCCTTTTGGGTGTAGGAGCCGCCCCTGATTAATGTAAAAAGAGCCTGATAGCTGCTGGAAAAAATCTGAAGTTCGTTAAAAATTGAAACTAGATTTTTTTTCACATTAATTACTTAGATGAGCAAGTGGGAAGATTTGGAAAGCATTTCCAACAAACAAAACATCTGAAATCTCACTTATATTCTGAAGTAAAATCACTGTGCTCTTTGAATGTGATAATTCACTTTATTCTCAGTGTTGAATAGGAACTGTCCTTCATCAGATGCCTCAAGCTCAGGCATTTATTTACAGCAAATGCTGATAATCTGCTATCCGATAGTTTGGCGCGTGGTCGATCAGGGGATGGTTTCACACACTGGGGACCTGGTTCCCAAGATCTTTTTAAATTCACTGGTTCCTGCACTTCCTTGACCCTCTTAAAATTTGCCAGGGCCCCAGGTTAGAGCACACCTTTGAACCTTACCGGGCTCACTAGTAAATGCATTATTCCTTTGTGCAACATCTCAAAAAAAAAATTAAAAGTGAAGCAGAGTTATTAACAGTTATCCAATGCCCATGAATATTTGTCTGTTCTGAATGAGTTGGACAAAAAATTTTCTGAGAGCTGAACATCCTGGCAGCCACAGCGGGAGGCTTATGGAGAACTTTCAAGGCAAAGTAACAGCAGATGTTAAAAACCTCAAATAACAGAAAATGATCGAAACACTCAGCAGCATCAGGGAAGAGAGGAACAGAGTAAATGTTTTGAATTGTGAACTGTTTTTCTCTAAAGAAAATGCTGCTTTTCATTCAATAGGATCACAGTTGATCTTTCACCTCAGTGCTAGATTTTTCCCCCCATATCCCAATAAAAGTTTGTTTTCACATTCGGATATTTGTAACATGACAGGAATAGAAATGTGTCTTGTTGTCATTCCCTGCATTGATATTGATTGTGGATGGTTCAATAGGTTGGGTGGGAGTATCATGAGAGTGAGCTTGGACTCGAGTTAAAGCTCTCTTGAATTGAATCACCTGGACTCATAAAGTCTCAAATGCTATCGCTTCAGCTGAACATTGTCTGTAAGTGGAAGAGTGAGAGAGTGGATGTTGGAGGGGTGGGGGGGGGCATGAGCATGTGATCACTCTTTGATGAGCTGCCTTCACGTCGGATGCAATAAAGGGGTGGCCTTCGTCACCGGAGACGAAGATTACAATGGAGGATGGCATCTACACATAGAAAGAGTCAGTGCCTTCTATGACCAAACACACTCTGCTGGAAGAACTCAGCGACTTTGTGCCTGCAACTCTTTAGCAGGAGAAAGAGTTTCAATGTCCTGAGAAGGGGATTTGGCTTGAAACATTGACCATTCTTTCTTCTTCCATCAATGCTGCTCGACCAATGTGTTGAAGTTCAGATTCCAATGTCTCCAGCACTTCCAGTAAAGAACTTTTTTCACTTGTAGTACTTATTTGCCTACCTTCGTTTAGCTTTCTCCTACATTAAAATGAGAATATAAAATTCACAAGAGAAAAATTGGAAATAGGAACCGATAATGGACAATTCATCTCCATGATCAATTCATCCTCCATGAACATATTATTGGATGTTATGTCTCTGTGTTACTTGGGAGGCTTCTTAAATTATTTAGAGATACAAGATTCAAATAACAGAAGAGACTTTACTTACTGATGCCTTCCACCATCTCAGGAAACTTTTCACACACTCATATACATATACATTCACCCCACAGTGGTGCATTATAGTCACTACAGTTGAGAAGAGTGTATTCTTACGCGGTTACAAAATAGTTCACATTACCCTGATATATAACATTGGGTATTACTGAAATGGGAATGATATAACCAAATTGAATTTACAGGAGCTAAAAATGATGATCAGGATGCAGGGTTAGGATCAACAGTCTGGTGTCCCAGTGTACCTCAGGCCCGAAACATTGACTCTCATTTCCACGGGCGCTGCCTTCCCTGCTGAGTTCCTCCCACATTTTTGTTTAACCCACAGAAGTCAGTGGTTTCCAGCCAAGGTCAAAGGTTAATTTTCTCGAATTGGAACGAGATGAGGTTAGAGAATGTATTCTGTGATGACCCTGGGCTGTGGTTCGCCCCCCATCCCCTTCATTCAATACATTTTCACCTTGATCAAGAACCCATGATGTAAGTAAGACTAATTTCTCCCATTGTAAATCTGAAGTAAAAATAATTTAGCCATTATACGGCTTTATAACATCAATTCACGTACTGAAAATAAATGGGCAGGTTAAGTACTCACTATCATTTGAAACGTTTCCTCCAAAAGGTTAAATCATGAAATTTTCCGTCTTGTGAGTGACTAAAGGTGTGAGCGTTAAGAGTACGGAGTGAAACCAGATTAAGAATATGGGCCATTCACTGTGCACCTGAGAATTACATTCTGTTTCTTTATTCCTTTATTCTTCAGAATGTCTTACAGAATGGTGGATTGGTCTCGGAGTAGGAATCCAATCGATTCTAATCCATCACTAATGGAACTCTCCACAGTTAATCAGAGTATCAATTTCTTCCTTATTTGTTGTGTGGACTTAATTTTTGGTTACTCTGTTGTAACAATGTGTCAACACACCTGTAAAACAAATCATTAACAAACCGACACATGCGCGCACACATGCTCACACGCAGGCACGCACAATTGGTCACATGAAAGGATGAGCGCGCGCACCCACATGCACACCCACACGGACGCACCCACACATATATTCACATGCACATACACACATAACCACATATATGGGCACACACGCACCCACATGCGCAATGCGCACATGCCCACACACACACATACACAAGCATGCACATGCATGAGCTCACACACGCGCACAAGAGTGAGCACACACACACACACACACACACACACACACACACACACACACACACACACACACACACACACACACACACACACACACACACACACACACACACACACACACACACACACACACACACACACACACACCCAATGGGCTCTATTGCATTGCACACTTGTGCACTGTAATGAAGACATAAATTTGATAAGTCAAAGTTTGCAAGATCCACTGCTGAATTTAAAACCTATTCTTGTGTTCACACTGAGCTGTATTCTTTAACCAGCAGTGAACAAAAAGGACTTGAAACAATAGGGCCAGCCCCAGCAACTTTTATTGTGGGATAGTTAAAGCTGCAATTGTTTAAATTATGTTTAGGTCCTTACATGAACTTTGGTTGATTATAATGTCAAGAAAGAAACACCTCCAAATGAGAAGGTAAGAAGTCAATAAGTTTCAAGCTTGGGCAGAGTCACCTGCTGGAGATTTGCAGCCTTTATTGGCACAATTTGTTTATCCGCTGTGACCATTTTGTGGACTGTGGAGGGTGGGAGGGGTGGATGCGGTTGTGGAGGTTGGGGTGGTGGTGTATGGCGGTCTGATTTTTCTTGTGCTACTGACCAGCTGGACCCTTGAGTTGCAAGGCTGGTATTTCCAGTCATGTCTGCCCACTGCACAAGATGGAAGTCAATAGTTCTCAACCTTTTTCTTTCACCTCATGTACCACATCAAGTAATCCCAATGCCACAGGTGATTAGGAAGGGATTGCTTAAGGTGGGATGTGGGTGGAAAGTTTGAAAACCACTGTTTTAATCGTCCCTAATTGACTTGTTATGTGCACGGTTTTAGAACTGCAAAGGAAATGGGCCAATGACAATTTTTCTCAAGCAAAATTTTTCTGTAGCAATTGGATCTAGAGCAGTGATTCTCAGCCTTCCCTTCCCACCCACATCCCACCTTAAGCAATCCCTTACTAATCACAGAGCACTGATGGCATAGGGAATACTTAAAGTGGTATGTGATTGCGAAAGAAAAAGGTGTAAGTAGTTCGATGCTCAGCTCTTGGGTGGGTAGTCACTGAGTCAGTTCACATCACAAAAATCTGCTGTTGGTCAAGCAATCATTTTTTTCAGACCGACAAGACTTGCGATGGCCTTCAGCGACTGCGGTTAGAAGGACTCAAAAATGAAACAGCAATAGAAAGACCTTGAATTAACACAGTAAGGATGGCTGCATCATTCTGAAATACCCCTGTTACATCCTATGAGTTTTAAACAGCTTGAAAAAGCTTTCCCTGTTACAGAAACCGTAAATATACAAACCAGTAGTGATAAAGCGGAGTCATATCCTGAAACAATTTAAGAACGCTTGGAAAAGTGGATTGTTTCATTCAACAATGCAAAGTTTGTGTGGACATTTTAGTCAAGCTCTTTTGATTTGCCAAATCTTGTGCACTTTGGAAGAGCAGGGATGGAGTTGTGAAAAGCAAAATAATCAATAATCTGAGAACATATGTTCAACTTCCACCACTGCATGAAAAGTACTTCAATCAAGGTTATGCTTCTCCTTTAATTAGAAATTGGGACCAGAAGTATATTGAAAGAAAAGGTGTAACTCTCCAAAGAAACAAAAAAAAATTGAACACATTGGATTGTAGGAAAATAACCAGTTTTTTTTTTTAACATTTCCACAGTCAGGAATGAACAGCACAGAAATATATGAAACACATTGATGGGATTGCTGGGTACATGGAGACTGTCTGAAATGACAGCTGCCTCGGACTATTGTGGCCACTGAGATCGGAAGGTTAGCCTGCTGGAAAACCCATGGCGACAAAAGGAACCTGGCATTAAAACTGGCAGTACTGCCAGAGTTGCTGTAATGCGGAGAGCGGGAGAGGGGTCACAGCGTTCCCCTGCGGGGTCCACCCACCCAGTCCGATTGCTGACCGCTCCGTACAGGCTTTAAAAAGCTTGTTAAAGGACTGCAGGGTTGGTCCCAAGACGGCAGTGCCTATGATTGGCAGCACGATTGAAGGGTTGCAAATTCTGGGGAAACAGTGGATTGGGCCAGGGCACCAGAAAACAAGGAGACCACACCCCCTCCCCATCCCCATCCAAGAAGGAGAAGTGGAGGAGATGGCCCACAGGATAGTGACCACAGCGGCAGATCAGTGAGGGGATCCGTGGCTGAAGAAAGCACAGAAGGCGGGCTATTGGTGACTCGAGGCGATGAATCCACGCAGGCTGCTGGTAACTGCGGTCAAGGGACTCACACCTGGCTGCGGCCTGCTGGAGACTGTCTCGAGGCTGACTGAAGGGGGTACCAGGTTTCGGAACCAGGAAGCAAGAGGGTGCCTAAGACTTCCTGATTGTGTCAGAGGTTTGGATATGGAGCTTGGGTTGCCAGCAGCTTGGACTAAAGTCTCTGTTGCTGCGGGGGCTGTGGGAGCACTGGAGGGGAATTCTGAGGGGACACACTTTTGCTTCTCTTCTGTTGGCTGTAAGTGGCGCTGGGCGATTTGTGCTCATGTGAATCTTTTTTCTGCCTTAAGGTACATGAAAATAAATTTTGTGTAATATCCCATTTTGTTTTATTACAATACTGTGGCCATTGGAATTGCAGTGGACATGATGAAATAACCACGCAAGGCATTTCTGAGTGAATCAAACGGATTTACTCTTCGTCACCCTCACACCCTCATGCACTGATGTCACATGGCCGGTTCGATGCCTCCTGGGAGTTGTAGTGCCACCACAGTATAATCAAAATAGAATCTTGTTTCTTATGAGTGAAAAGACAATCCACCTTTCATGGAACATATTATCTTCTAATTATGTTGTAATGAACTGTGGCAGTATCTGCCATCTGGACTTTGCTGTGATAGCTTGTGGGGTATGAGGCAGAGAATATAGAGGTGTTTGGGAGATAAATTGGTTAGAGCAGGTCACACACAAGCAGATTTTTTGCAAGAGTTTTTGCAAGAGTGCTCAGAAACATATGATGGACTGTTATTTGCAAAAGGCAACAAATGTAACAAGATGACATGGCAGCTTTGTCTGGAAAACAGAATGTACTCTCTGGAAGGTCATGTGATCTTTTTAGGCAGGGAGCAGAAAAAACAGAGAAAGAGAGAGAGAGAGAGAGAGAGAAACTGGCTGCCCGGTGTTTCCCTTGGAATAGGAGAAACAGAAAGGAACTCTGTGGTGGATATCCTGGAACAAGAAAAACTCTCTCTCTGAAAACCAACAAGAACCTTTCTGAGTGGTAACCATTCACCTGTTAAGCATCAAAGCCTTGTGAACTTTATTAATGTTAACTTCTGTGCACAGTACAAGAATTGCCTGCAACCAGTGAGATTGGACTGTTAACCAAAGAGGTTTGCTGAACTTACACACACATTACACAACATGTGCGCTTAGAATTAGAAGGGGGTTAAGTAGGTTAAGTGAGTCATTGGAGATAAGTTAAAGTTTGATTCTATTTTCATGTTCTAAGATAATTAAAACCAACTTTTGTTTAAGTAATCATTTGTTGTGGTATATATTTATTGCTGCTGAGTTTTGGGGTCCTCTGGACTTATAACAGGTAATCCCCAAATAATTTGGACAGGGTTTCAGCAAGTATTAAGTTGCTGCCACTCAAAGATGAACAATTCAGCTCTTTCAAGTGATGTGACTCAGTATAACCTTTCCCCATCAGAGCCTCAAGTTCTCTGCCCAAGGAAGGCTGCATGAGGATAATGTTCCAGAAGTGAACTCCAACACTTTATTACTGAGTAAATCCAATTTTTAAAAAAATGTTTTGAAATTCCAACAGCTTTTGTGTTTTGTTCAAAGAAAAATCACTAGTGCCCAGGAGATTTGGGCTTTAAGCTCAATGTTTTGACCACTCAATCTTCAATGCTGTATTTGATCAGATATGATCTTCCTTAATCACAGAGTCGAGTCAGAGAATGTGCAAACAGGCCCTTCTGCCCCAACTTGCCCACACTGACCAAAATGTCCTGCCCACACTAAACCCACCAGCGTTTGGCCAAATCCCCCTCAGCCCATCCTCTCCATATATCCGTCCAAACTTTTCTTAAACATTGCAATAGTACCTGCCTTAACCACCTGCTCCAGCACCCCATTCCATACACCCACCACCCTTTGTTCAAAAAGGTTACCCCTCAGGTTCCTATTAAATCTCTCTCCCCCTCACCTTGAAACTACAACCTCTAGTTCTTGATTCCTCTTCTCTGGATAAAGTCTCTCTGCATTCCCCCTTTCATCTTTACATCAGCTTCCCCCTCTATTCACCCAGCCATCCCTCCTCTCCTTGGTGGCTCCTGTCCCCTCCCTCCCTTCTCCTCCTTCTGCCTTTGCAGCCACACACCTGCTGACATTTTTCCATACCTTGATGGAGGGCTCAAAATGTTAGTTATGTATTTTTATCTTTGCAGATACAGTTTGACCAGATAAGTCTTCATAGATTACAGCTTGGCCTTCAGTACCATTATTCCCTCATTGCTGGTCAAGAAGCTACAAACTCTGGGCCTCTGTACGCCCCTCAGCAACTAGATTGTTGACTTTCTCATCAGAAGACCACAGTCAGTACCAATTGGAAACAATGTCTCCCCCTCATTGATTAACAACACAGGCGTACCCCAAAGATGAGTGCTTGGCCCTCTGTTCTGCTCGTTATACACCCATGACCGCGTGGCCAGGCACAATTCCAACGCCATCTACAAGTTTGCCAATGACACCACAGTTGTCGGCAGAAACACAAACGGTAATGAGGAAGCAAACAGGAGGGAGATAGACAACAACCCTGCACTCAATGTCAGCAAAACCGAGGAGGTGATTGTGGGCTTCAGGGGGAAGTCAGGGGAACATGACTCAGTCCTCATCGAGGGCTCAGTAGTGGAGAGGGTTGAGAACTTTGAGTTCCTGGGGATCAACATTAGTTTTCACCAGCATATTGCATTTCCTGAATAATTAATAAACCACAGACACTACCTTACTTTTCATTCACTATTTTTGTTTTTTTTTTATGGTACAATTATATGTACTATGAAATCTGCTGCAAAATATTGAATTTCGTGATAATAAATCCTGATTCTGATTTCTCCAACATTGTGTTTTTACTTTAGAACAGAGACGACCATAATACAAACTTGCTATATTATTGAATAAATAATAAAAGATTTACTCATCAAAGGTGCAACATGATATGGTGGTGAAGAACTAATGGCTCTAGGACACTTTTTTATTCCACTTTGAGGCACAGGTGAAATGATAACACATACCCCTCGTGAGGATTGCTTCTGACGAAGTTGGCATAAGGACTAATGGTTAAGGACCATCCTTCCCATCGTCGTAACTTGCTACAAGGTCTTTGGATTTCAAAGAACAATCATACTCTTCAGGAAGAATGTTTGATTTAAAGTGGAGCAGTTGCCTTCTTGATGAATAAGTGAATGTGTGCCATTGAGTTTATAACTGAAAACATCCAGCATAGCTTAAAACCAGATAGCATCAGTTCTGATGTATAGAAGGGAGCCTGCCTTCCTGAAGCTCCTCTCATAACTCACGGATGCCCTGAAGCGGTTTAAATTCAATAAAGAATTTACGCAGTTGTTGTGGTGGGATATGTGGCAGCAGTGAGGTGCAATAGGCAAGAAAGAATCTCTTAAATGTGTTCACAAAAATTCCACTAAATCCCACGAGACTGGTAACTCCAGGCAGTTGAACCTGACATATGAATGTGATCATGCACTCTCACAGAATTGTTTTATTTCAAAGATTTTTTTAAACTTTATTTAACATTTTCAAAACAGAAACTTTTACAAAGTCCGTAATATAAAAATGAAAACTACAACTTACCCACCCCCTCCACCCACTCCACAAGGGAAGCATTAAAAAAATAAAATAAACACATACAACGATTTAAGATATTACTAAATTCATACATTTCAAATAAGGCAACCACATCTTAAGAAAAAAGTCATAATTATCATGCAAATTATATGTTATTTTCTCCATATAAATACAGGACCTCAACTCATTATGCCAACGATTTACATTTATCTCAACCTCGTCTTTTCATGAAATCACAACACATTTATGTGGTACAGCCAATGCTAAAGGAAGAAATGCTTTTTGAAACTTATCTAACCCCAAATCTTTCAATGGGGCAGTGCAACCCAACCAAACATTTTTTGGATTTAACAAAAATTGGATCTTAAACAAATTTTGAAGAAATTCCCTAATTTTATGCCAAAATGATTGAACCTTATCAAAAAACCAAACTGAATGTAAAAATGTTCCTCCACATAGTCCACATCTAAAACACAATTCTGAATTACTAAATATATATTTTTTCAATTTCTCAGGGGTTAGATATAACTGGTGCAAAAAATTATAATTAATCATACTAAGCAATTTATTGACACCATCAAAACAAATCATCTCCCAATCGGCCCGATTAATATCACAAATTAAATCATTTTCTCATTTAATCCTAAATTTATTTTATCCATAGTGTCTTGCAACAACACGTACATCTCAGAAATAAAACCCTTATTTAATGAATGAGAAATCAAAAACTCAAATTTTGTTAACTTAGGAATTTTCATTTCTCTTTCAAAATTATCTTTCACTAATGCTCAAATTTGATAATACACAAACAAAGAATTCACTGGAATTCCCAATTTTTCTCTGTTGATTAAATGTTAAAAATTTACCCTCTTCAAAACAATCCTGCAACCACTTTATTTCATTAATCTGTCATTCTCTTAAAATTCTATTATTCAATGAAAAAGGAATCAATTTATTTTGATATATTGGGGCTTGAACTGATATTTTACCTTTCGTACCTATCAATAAATTCCTTTCAGTTCAAATCTCTAACAAATGTTTTAAAATCAATACATTATATCTCTGTAATAAAACAGAATTCCATTTAAATATAAATGGAATCCAATCAGAAATACCAGCCAATTCTACCCTAGCCCAGCTAGGGTGGGGGGGGGGGGTGGTATGAAACATCCAGCATACCGATAATAAATCTTAAATGAGCTGCTTCATAATAATTTTGAAAATGAGGTAATTGTAAACCTCCCAAAGCGTATTTCCAAGTTAATTTATGTATCACTACTCTAGCTAATTTTCCCTTCCATAAAAATTCTCATACTACTTTATTTAAATCCTGAAAAAAGATTTCGGAAGTAAACAAGGAATTGACTGAAAAAGATACTGAATTTGTGGAAATATATTCACCTTAATACAATTTACTCGGCCTATTAATGATTTTTATTTCAAAGATTGTGAACATTGTGCAGGGACAATTTGGCGATCAGAGGTGAAGCATGCTGATCAGCGTTTCGAACCAATGGTCTCACGCCAAAGCATCCGGGACTTGAATTACATTGCGCTAACAATGAGGAAGGAGTTGATGCCTGAAAATGACCTGCCGATCACAACACTGATGCTACAATTGCCCTCCATTCCAACTCATCAAACCTGATTGCCGAACACACCAAAAGATTGCTGTTCATTAATTAATGGAAACTGACCAAGGTAGAATTGTCTTGAGCAGTAATTTCTCCGTGGCTGTTCAGAGACACAGAGAAGAATTTAGTTGGCAACCTTGGTTTCAAGCTAATAGAAATGGGTCCAAAATGTGAAATGTTAAAAAAAAACATTAACATGTCAGGAGCAATTAATGCAGTTTGCTCGAGGCTGCAGTTCAGCAGGTGTAGTCTGGTTATTTTGATAGTTATACATATAAAATAGTGTCTGAGTTAGCCTGGAGATACAACATCTGGCTTGAAAACATTCTGATCAGGCTTTGCAAAAAAAAAGAAACAATTCACAGCTTAATTGTCCCTTGACATGCCACAAGTCAGAACAGCCAGATAGATTACAAGATAGCCTCCAAAATTTGGTAGCTGCAAAGGTGGTGCGTTTAGGTAAACTGTGCTAACTTAATGTGCTACCGCTGGCAGCAAAAGGAAAAGATCCATAGAGCCACAAAACACTACAGCACAGAAGCAGACTCTTTGGCCCATCTAGTCTGTGCTGAACTGTTATTCTGCCTCGTCCCATTGATTGTCCAACAGACCTCAACCCTCCATACCCCACCCTGTCCATGCATTTATTCAAACTTTTCTTAAATGTCAAAATTGAGCCCGCAATCGCCACTTCAGCTGGTAGATCACTCCACACTCTCTCCTCTCTCTGTGTGAAGAATTTAAGGTAAAAGTAAAGGTTCCATTATTGTCCTGTGATACTATATTTAGAACGTAACATATATGAAATTCTTTAACTTTTGTTTACCGTAAGGCGGACAGAGAGTTGCCACTTTGTCCAGTGCCCCACAGAAACCTACAGCACCTGGTGTTCCGAGGTGGTCTCCCTTTAGACGACACTTTCCTTATTATATTATATCTTAATTACAAAGTATAATTTTCCAAAGCATGAGCTGCGATATCCCGAATTTCAGTCTCTTTAATCCAATAAACCCAACTCTGTGGCTGCTGCTTTATGTAGCTTTAATTCGTTGATAGAACAGATAAACATTTTGCATAGCTTCGCATTAAGACTTTCAAACCGATGAATAACAAAGCATTTACTGTACAATGATATAAAAGCCTTTACAGAGATACAAAAACTTTTAAGAGACACATAAATTCAAATAAAAATTTCTCGTGCTCACACTTCCTTCCTATCTTGTAGAAAATGAAAGAGCAAGTTGTTAGCCTGGATGGTATATTACATCATAGTCACTAGGGTAACACAACAAACAATAGTTCTCTTAAAGAGACAGACACAAAATTAACTAAGAGTTAAAAGCACAAGGTTTTAACCTTTACATTCCCCTTACTGACCAGTACTGACCAGGCCTGAGCCTGGTTGTGTGCACGGAAGAGGGGGGCAGGAAGCTCCAGTGTGATTTGGATAAATTGAGGGACTGGGCAGATACATGGCAAATGCACTACAATGTGGATAAATGTGAGGTTATCCACTTTGGTAATACAAACCGGAGGGCAGATTACTATTTGAATGGCAATAGATTAAGAGATGGGGAAGTGCAGAGAGACCTAAGGGTACTTGTACACCAGTCTCTGAAGGCGAGCATGCAGGTACTGCAGGCGGTTAAAACGGCAAATGGTATGTTGCCCTTCATATCAAGAGGGTTTGAGTATAGGAACAAGGATACCTTACTGCAGCTGTACAGGGCCTTGGTGAGACCCCACCTGGAGTATTGTGTGCAGTTTTGGTCACCTTATCTAAGGAAGGATGTTCTTGCAATGGAGGGAGTGCAGAGGCGATTCACCAGGCTGATACCTGGAATGGCAGGAATGACTTATGAGGAAAGATTGCGCAAATTGGGATTTTACTCGCTGGAGTTTAGAAGATTGAGAGGGGATCTCATAGAGACCTATAAAATTCTGGCAGGACTGGACAGAATGGATGCAGATGGGATGTTTCCAATAATGGGAAAATCCAGAACCCGGGGCCATGGTTTGAGGATAATAGGCAAACCATTTAGGACCGAGATGAGGGGGAATTTCTTGACCCAGAGGGTGGTGAATCTGTGGAATTCATTGCCAAAGAGGGCAGTAGAGGCAGGTTCATTCAATATATTTAAGAGGGAATTAGATCTATTTCTTCAGTATAAGGGTATTAAAGGTTACGGAGAGAAAGCGGGGACGGGGTACTGAACTTTAAGATCAGCCATGATCTCGTTGAATGGCGGAGCAGGCTCGAAGGGTCGAATGACCTACTCCTGCTCCTATCTTCTATGTTTCTATGTTTCTATGCTTAGCTTCTGAGATCAGACAACCTCATGCATATTCAGGCTATTTCCTTCTAATGTTTCCTTGTAACATTTCCCCTTTCACCCTTAACCCACATCTTCTAGTTTTTGTCTCACCCAAACTCAGTGGAAAAAAAGCCTGATTGCATTTACTCTAGCTATTAAGGGGAGGTGAGAGTTGACCAGTAGCTGGCTGGGACAGAATTTCAAGGTTGCTTTATTTTGAAGAAGGGGTTGACAATAGTGGGCAAAGTGACCTGCATCTGAATAATGGTGAAGAGCCTTGGGCGGGACAGGGGAGGTGGGGGTCAGTAGCTGGGAGCGGAGATAAGCAGAGGAAGAGTCGGCTCTCATGTACCAAAGGAGAGAGTCCGCGGCCACTATTCCTGGAGCAACCTGTTTGGATGCTGCCTGCAGTGTGGCCTTGGCCCAGGTCTCCTCAGTATAAGCAGGGGTTCAGGTGCAGTGAGGGTGAAACTTAGGTGCAGTGAGAGCCAAGGCAGAATAATAATTTGATACAGACTAGATGGGCTGAAGGACATTTCTGTGCATCAGAGTTCTTTTAAATTTTGAAAGGAGCCTTTTTAATCTCTCATTTGGTCTCATTTAATCGCTCCAGCTGCTGAAACCACATTCTGCTCCAGGCATGTACCCTTGCCCATAATTCTGGCTGACTGTCTGCTCTACTGGAGAATGGTCTCTACTGTTTCCCCAGAACTACCTCCAATACCAGGTAGCTTCAGATGCATCATTCCCGGCTAGTATTTCAACAATCTTTCAAAGGGCCTTGAGAGATTCCTTCAGGCAGGGACACAGGAGGAACGGGTGATTGTAGTGGGATGGTAACGCAGGTGACCAGATTTTGCTCAGGGAACACACCTGACCCATTCATGTGTGCCAAAGGTTTGAATTGCAGACTACACTGCCATCTACAGATCATTTGTCCAACATGCAAGACAAATTGATTGGATACTGTTCCCCTCTGAAGTGCTGAAACATTTCATCATCTCTCCATTTTACGACTGTGTAAAATTACCTTTGCGTTGCCACTGGATTTTGCTTTGGGCAGTATGGCTAGCATAGCAGTTAGTGCAACATTCTTACCGCGCCAGCGACCTGGGTTCAAATCCACTACAACCTGTAAGGCATTTGACATTCTCCCCGTGTCTGTGTGGGCTTCCTTCAGGCAGTCTGGTCTCCTCCCACTTTCCAAAATTATATGGGGTTAGTAGGCTAATGGGTCTCATGAGTGTATTTGGACAGGATGGGCTTGTCCCATGGGGCTCAGCTGGCTGATGAGGCCCACACTTCCACAGAAGGTGCAGGTTTACTGAAGGGGAGTGGGGAGAGCTTGTGAGATGGGTGCTGTACGGAACCAAGTACTCTCGATGCAGGGCCTCAAGTTTCTCAGTACCATCCCAGATTTCGCTTAAGTGGGTTGTGGGCCAAAGATTCCCCCAGGAGACAGTGGGGATGTTCTAAGTCTGGTGCCCAATTACTTGGCATGAACTTTGATGCAGGGATGTTGGCCTGGTAGAGGAGGTTGGCCTGTGTTTGTGGAGATGCTGCTGGTACTCCATCGTTGATAATCCACACTACTGTCTGATGAACCATTACAATGGGTTTGAGGTCCTGATTCTTGAAGCCTTTTCTTCTCACGGCCCTAGGTTGTGCTGGTACGCTGGTGGTGGCAATGAATCTCATCACCGATTTATGCCTTCACTGGGAAAAGGTTCCCAAGTAATGGGGTGATTCGCATTGTCCAGCATCTCATGCAGGGCCCTGCCTTCCAGAGATACAAATGCTGGGATATTTGCTGCCCTATCTTCCATACAACTGCCAAACATTGCACTGCAGAGGTTTGTGTTGAAAACTTGATTCAATGCCTCATTAGTCAATTGATGGGACACATGCCCTAACCAAGGACTCCTCCAACACCACAAAAGGATTGTCTGCATTCAGTTTAAGTCACTTTGGTGCACTCAAATAACTGTGAATAGTCATTGTCTTTTTTTTGTATTTATTGTTCATTTTTAAGTACATTGTTATTTTTTTCTTAGTTTTTGGAATTTTTTAAATTAACAAAATACCTGTTCCATTTCAGCAAGAATTTTGCTGCAGTGGTACATTGTACAATGTATATGGAAATAAGTCATTATCAATATTACATGCAGAAAGGATGAAGTTCCTCTTTCATTTTAGGTGCATGTCACCTCTGGAATTTTTTACACAGCCATTCCCTTGTTCTTGACCTCTCCCACCTGGATGGACAAGACGGGAGAGATATTGGAATAACATCATGTTGACATTTTCTTTGATGTCACGGATCAACTTTTATGAAGAAAGCCCTTGCTGTTCTGGGGCATGTTTGGTGCTGTGCTTAGAAAGGAGCAGGAGAATGGGTGGTGGTCTTGAGGTCGGGAACAATCAGATTGTTGTGCAGTAGGCTCTGTAAGAACATAAGAAATAGGGGCAGGAGTCGGCCATCCGGCCCGTCGAGCCTGCTCCCCATTCAATAAGACCATGGCTGATCATTGACTCAACTCCACTGACCTGCCTTTTCCCCATATCCCTTCATTCCTTTTTTAAGTAAAAAACCAACTAACTGAACTTTATATGTGCTTAATGAAGTAGCCTCAACCGCTTCCCTGTGCAGAGAATTTCACAGATTCATGACTCTCTGGGAAAAACAGTTTTTTCTCATCTCTGTCTTAAATCTAATTTCCTGAATCTTGAGGCTGTGTCCCCTGGTTCTCGTCTCACCTATTAATGAAAACAATTTTCCTGCCTCTATCCCTTTCATAATTTTATATGTTTCTATAAGATCTGAACTCGAGTGAGTCTCTTCTCATAGGTCAACGCCCTCATCTCCTGGTGAACCTCCTCAGAACTGCCTCTAAGGCCAGTATATCCTTCCTCAAGTACGGAGACCAGATCTGCACACAGTACTCCAGGTGCGGCCTCACCAGTGGCTGGTCTAGTTGCAGCATGTTCTTGAATAACCTGTTTACCTGCCACCCAACTTTCTGAGATTTAAGCACATTCCCCCCCCACCCCCCAAGTCCTTCTGCACTACAGCATGCTGTAGTCTTTCACCATTTAAATAATAATCTGCTTTTCTCTTATCAAAGTGGATGACCTCGCATTTACTAACATTGTACACTATCTGCCAGACCTTTTCCCACTCACCTAACTTAACTAGATCCTTCTGCAGCCTCTCCACATCCTCTGTGCAATTTGCTTTTTCACTCAATTTAGTATCATCTACAAACTTGGCTGCACTCCACTCTGTCCCTGCTTCCACATCATCAGTGTAAATAGTGAACAGCTGCGGGCCCAGCACTGATCCCTGTGGCACCCCCACCCCCCCACCCCTTACTCCACTGTCTGCCAATCAAAAAAACACCCATTTATCCTGACTTTCTGCCTTCTGTCAGTTCACCAATCCTCAATCCAATACTTCCCCCGACTCTTTTCATCTGTATCTTTATTGATGTCTCTTGTGCAGCACCTTCTGGAAATCCAAATATACAACATCAACCTGTTCGCCTCCATCTACCGCACCCATTATATCCTCAAAGATCTCCTGCAAGTTTGTCAAACAAGACCTGCTCTTTCTGAATCCATGTCACGTCTGCCTGATGGAACCCCTTAGATCTAAATGTCTCACTATAGGTTGGCAGAACATCATGGGCTGTAGGATCTGTACTGTGCTGTAACATTCTGTGTTCTATGGTCCCTCCCCTCCTAATAATTACTTAGTTAAGTCAGAAGGCACCTTGTATTTTATGTGCGCAATCCAAGAGTGGTCCAATGTAACTTTCTTCACACAGTGCAAGCAAATGCAAACTTTCAGTTGATGTCTCCATACAAATCAAACAGGAAAGGAAACCTTTTCTTTCCTTTGTGAAAGCGCAGGCGGGACACGATCTTGCAAAAAAAATACTAAGCTTAATATTCGATCGGCGCAATTTATCCTGTACACATTTTGATGAAAAATCTCTGTGTGGCCATTGCAGAAGGAGTATTCATGGGCAATACTACAAACTCATTTGTAATTTGGTGGGCAGTCTTTAAATCAAAAGGGAAAGTGACATTTCATTCCCCTCTCTGTAACCAAATGCCTCTTAAAAATTCATTTGTTTTTGAAATTGAATGGTTGTTATATCACCTCGCATTTCACAGAGACCTCAGCCAAAATTTCGATGATGATTAAGTTATTCAGAAACATTTGGTTACATTTTTTTTATTGAAGGTGAAAGCTAATAAAGGCATAAAGTCTATATATAGTCACTCAGAAGACATTCCCTGGAGCCAGCACATCAGGCCACTGTGAAGATGCCTTCTACTTTCTAATGATTCTGACGAGGTTGGGTACTCCATTAAACTTCTACAGGGTCACTACGGGAAGTACACTAATTGGCGGTATCATACCGTGGTTTGGGAATTCAACTGCCCAGGAGTACAGGAGGCTGCGGCTGGTATCAAAGGCAGCCTGGTCCGTCACAGGCCATTCACTGCAGATACCAGTGTGAGGCACTGCCCCAACATCATAAAGGATCCCATCACCCTTGTCACAACTTGCTCTTACTGCTACCTTCGGATAGAAACCTGAAGACTAGCGCCTCCAGGTTAGAGAACAGTTTCTTACAGCTATCAAGCTCTTGAACTTCCCCATGTTACACTAATCAGGAATGACTCCAACACCACATTTTGTAGTATTGATAAATCTCTTCTTGTACCAGGAGAATGTGAACATTTATTATCTTCTCTTTGTACTTACTGTCTCGTTTTAATTGTATTGCTGAATTTTAGTTGCTTTTGTAGTTTTTAATAGAGTACTGGTTCAGCTGCAGCAAGAAAGAATTTTGGTGCATATGAGCATAGTACAATGGCTGTTACAATAAGCGTATCATCTTCATTATCACCAACGGACTAAGAAACAAAGAGCATAAGAAGTGAGAAGGAAGGGTGCATGGGAGAGGCGAGAGGGTGATTCAAAGCCAAATCAAATACTGAGAAGGAAAGACTGGATTAAAAGAGAATTTCTAAAAATCTAAGATTTTCCATATTTAAAATATTTGATTGAAATGAATTCTGTAATGAGCCCAAAGGACCCCAAAACCCAGCAGCAATAAATATTCATCAAGACAAATAGTTACTTAAACAAAAGTTGTTTTTAATTATCTTTAAAAGAAAAGAATGTGTGTCAGCTTCAAAGTAACTTTTTTTTAAACAAGAGATTCTAAAGGGAGGAAACATTAAAACAGAATCAAACTATTAACTTAACTAACCCAACTTAACCCCCTTCTAATTCTAAGCGCAAGTGTATGTAATGTGTGTGCAAGTTCAGAAAAATTATTTGGTTCACAGTTCAATCTCACTTCTCACTCCTCCAGGTTCACTGGTTGCAGGCAATTCTTATACTGTGCACAGAATTTAACATGTATAAATTTCACCAGGCTTTGGTGCTCAAAAGATAAATGTTTACCACTCAGGAAGGTTCTTGTAGGTTTGCAGAGAGAATGTGTTGTTCCAGGATTTCCACAACTGAGGTACCACCATTAGTCACCTCAATGTCTCACTGATGAAACTTGCCCCATCAGGGTTCTCCAGATGATAACCTCTTTCTTTCAGGCTATGACAGAGTTCCTTTCTGTTCCACTTATTCCAAGAGAAACATCAGACAGATAGCATTTCCAGCCATCTACCCCTCTGGAGCTTCTGTTTCAGTTCCAACAAGCCTCTCCAGCTTGTTACAGCTTTCTGTGTCATACACAGTCCAAGACTCCCTTCTGTCTGTCTGTCTGTCTCTCTCTCTCTCTCTCTGAGACTCTGACTGCCAGGAAGCATGTGTCCTTCTCCAGCGAACAATAGGAGTTAATCTTTTGGTTCATCTGTTGTTTTAAGTAAACAAGAACCTCTCAATGACTTTTCTGTGATGAGGTATTAGGAGACAGCCTGTCTCTTGCTGTGGCTTTAAAGACAATAGTCCATTCATTCACTTCAATTAACAGCCACTTGTGAAATCCGCATAGCATTCTCCATAGTTTCATTAAAGTCAGTGAATATGAATTTTTCAGTATTTCATAAAGGATCTGTTTTAAAGTGTGCGTATGTAACCTACTCTACTTTTACCTAATTTATCTCCAAAACATCTCCAAATATTTCATCACAATACCCGAAGACTACATTTGTAGCTGTTTATTTTCAGTACCAAAGAGATTGGCAACAATGAATAATTTAAGTGGATAGAATTGTTTAACCTTCCCAGTCCACAAGCCCTAGCCACCAACCTTGAATGCCTTTGGAAGGTGGAAGCAATTGGGGAAAGTCCCGCAGACAGGGGAAGAAGGTACAACTTCCTTATAGACAGCAGCGGATTCAAACCTAGGTCACCGTCACTGCAATAGCATTGTTGCTAACCGCTACGCTGGCCACGTGGTGGCACACAACCACAGCACCGGGCCGTGTGCCCACCAGCCTACTGCAGGGAATGACCTCTGTACCTGCAGGAAGGCTGACTCCACCTGGCTAGCTGTCAATCACCGACCTATATAGAGACTTGAACTGGCCCCTCGCGGGCCATTCACACATGGAGCCATCAAGACAATGACTGGTGTACAGCAGAGTTTAAGTGGATTAGCAGTACAGTCTTTTCTGTGTTTTGTGTCTGTTTGCTGCACCACAAACTGTGCCACTCTTGTGATTTCCAAACAAATTTCCAGTGTGCTCAGTCCACATCGATTACACATGCCTGGCAACTTCACACAATGGAATAAATTGCACCCATCTTATTCTTATGTAGGACGTTGTAAATCGTTTTAAATGATCAGAGTAATTTGCCATCGGCTTTCCACTGGGCATGTGCCTCTCACCTGACGATGTGGTCCCAGTCAACTCCGTTGATCCCACCATCATTTTGATAATAAAATATGGCTGCTGGATTCATGGAACCTAATGGGTAGGGTTTTACATCTAATGCAAAGCAGCTGTTTGTAATGGTGCACATTGTGAGAGCTTTACAGCATCCTTTACTGCCAATTAGAAGCATATTCTGTTAACGGTCTTTGCTTTGAAATGCTCAGATAAAGGGAACATTTTGCTTCCTACAGGACTGTTTATATTAAGTGCTTCAAATACATCACTAGCGCAATCAGAAATATTTGGCATTCATAAATTAAATTTTTTCTTTTTTTTTTGCAGAAAAGAATGTGTGTCAGCTTCAAAGTAACTTTTTTTTTAACAAGAGATTCTAAAGGGAGGAAACATTAAAACCACATCTGCAACTGGACCTCTTCAAAGGGAAATGCAAAGGTACAGATTGACTAAAATTACACCCATGTCATTCTTATGAAAGAACATTATAAATAGTTTTAAATGGTCAGATTAATCCAAATGCCCTTGGGGAAAAAACAGTATTTTTGCATGAAAAGGGGAACACTAACAGATGGGCAAGATTTTATCTCCCAAATTTCCTGCTGATCTTTAAATTCATGGTTACAATCTGGGTTGGCGCATTCCTGGATTGCAAGGTGCTTCTTGTTCTGATTGCCAAAACTTTACCACACTGCTTAGGCACAGTTGAGAGTGAGAGAGAAAAAGAAACAGAGGAGGGGAAGAAAGCGAGAGGGGAAGGGGAGGGTTATTGAGTCATCTCAAGCTGTTACTCCCATTGGGGACAGTGCTCATTCAAAAGAGCTTTGTCTTCTTCTGGTTGTCCAGCATCTGGATGGATGTCGTATTAGCCAGGACAGAGATCTGTTCGTGGATACACTGAGTTTTAATTTTGCAGAAAGATGATTTTTTTTAAAGACAGAAATCTAACTGAGGTTTGCTTATTTCAGAAAACTGGCAATATTCCTGAACTATGCAAACAATTTCCAGCAAAGTAAGGATTCACTTTGGTCTGGGGTGCATGTGTCATGGAATATTGCAGAATTGGGCAGTGTTTGAGGAAAATAACAAGACAAATTTTGGTTTATTTTTAAATCTCCTGATATAGTGACAGATCTCTCGTTTATTTTATTTCCATCTGTTTTGTCATTTTCTGCTGATTGCATTGTCCTTGTTTGAGCATGAAAGCAAAAGTTTTAATACACTTCTCCCAAAGAAGGGAAAATTGCACCAATTTGTTAACCATTTTGTTCCTGTGGTTTTTATGTGGTGTAATAAGTCCCTAAGTAGGAACACCTCCAACCTACAGTTCACAAAGATGCATAGGAACAGATCTACTCTCAGTAATGAGACAAGATACACTGTACATTCATGTTCAGAATCTTAACTGATCAGTATTAGAACATTACAGGACAGTGCAGGCCTTTCTGCCCACGATGTGGTGCCAACTTATGTAAGCCTTCTCCACAATAATCTAGTCCTTCCCTACCTCACGCATACCTTCTATTTTACTTCCATTCTGTCTGAGTCCAATGAATCTCCCTTTCCTCCACCACTCCGGCCAAAGCATTAAAAGCACCCACCACCCTCTGCAAAATTCTTACCTCTGATGTTTCCTCTAAACTTTCCTCCACTCACTTTAGACCAGTGATTCTCAACCTTTTTCTTCCCACTCACATCCCATGTTAAGTAATCCCTGTGCCATTAGTGCTCTGTGATTAGTGAGGGATTGCTTAAGGTGGGATGTGAGTGGGAAGGGATTCACTGCTCTAGACACAACTGTTACTGAAATATTTTGCTCGAGAAAAATTGTCATTGGCCCATTTCCTTTGGAGTTCTGAAACTGTGCACATAACAAGTCAATGAGGTATGATTAAAACAGTGGTTTTCCAACTTTTGCTTTCCACCCACATACCGACTTAAGTAATCTCTTACCAATCACAAGTATAGGGATTACTTAAAGTGGGATGTGAGTGGAAAGAATAAAAGTTGAAACTCACTGATTTAGACAGACGCTTGCTCCTGTCACCCCAGAAAATAGCTTTTTTTTCTGACCAGCTCCAAACATTAAAAAAGACATGAAAAGCTGGAATAATCTTGCATTACATAACACAAGGCTGAATTCAGTCCTGGCCTGGATCCCTGGCCTTGGGGAGAACCATACACTACAGCACAGAAACAGGCTTCTTTGGCCCTTCTAGTTTGTACCGAACCTTTTTTCCTGCCTACACCCTCACTGATCTGCACCCGGAATGGAATGATCTAATTCAGATGTTTAAGGTAATGAAAGGGAGTTTACAAGGCAGGAAGTGAAAATTTCTGTCTGAAATAACAAAACTCCATAACATTAGAAAATCGATTCCATGTTCCCTGGAAAGCAGCAGGGTTAGCACAGCACTGTTGCAGCACGAGTCACCTGGCTTTGCACCACCACTGTTTGTAAGGAAATTGCACGCTTTCCCTGTGACCTGTGTGAATTTTCTCCAAGTGCTCAAGTTGCCTTTCCAAAAATGTGCAGTGTTTTGTTGAGGGGGGGTGGTGGAGTTGGGGAGGCTTGGTAAATTAATTAGATGTAACTGGGTGACGCAGGCTCATGGCCAGAATGGCCTTCTATTGTGATGTTTTGTTCAAAAAATTAAAAGGCTGTTGATTGAGAATCTAGATTGATCAGTTTATTATACAAGAAGGTTAAGAATTATATTAATAAAGGAGGAATTCATTTATGATTCAGATTATATGAATTAAGATTTGGATCAGGGAACCGAATGGTATCTGCCAAGTTCCTGCAGATATAGATAATTATTCATTAACCTCATGATAAGCTTTTATTCAGTCAATCTTCCTTGGTTCTATATTTTTGCCAAGTAGGAACCTTATTTAAGACTATTACCCAATCTAGATGATATGTATACTTTGGGGTTGAATCCACTTCAGCGTGGAAAATAAATTAGAACTTGAAATATATTTTATCATGGAACAAAAACTCTGAAATAATATCCTATTGAGAATATTTGAAGTGACATTAGATGACTAAATCCACAAAGGGATACATGATAACAGGAGGAATAAAGGGTTATCATCTTAAACCACATCAGGCGCATCAGCAGACAACATGAACACATCATGTCCATCATGTTGCACAAGTAATCACATTATTTGTCTTTAACTGAACCATTGACTAATGTCACCTAATCAATCAGAATGATCCATACGGCGACTAAACTATTTTGTGACGTGGTGAGACTAGCTATCACCTAAGGCTTTATGTGGCAGGCAATGTAATCACACAATGTTCTCATAAAATTTCCATCAAACAATTTATACACGTATTTTGATTTCCCAAAAATCATTAAGAAAGACCCTCGTAGCGGCCCACGAACTGGGTCACGACCCAGCTCACAAAATGATCACGAGGGCCCCACAGGGACCGACGGGGCTGTCATCCCACGTGATCTCCTGCACGGTGGAAAACAACAGACAACGGCGAGAACGCCAGCCAGTCAGAGGCCAGCGCTATGATGACATCACTCCTGTTGTCAGAGGCATAAACGGAGCTGGCAGAGCAAAAAGTCAGTCTTTGAACTCGACTCGACTGTGAGTGTCATTCTTACTCCACACTTCGTGTAGCGCGCATGCTACAACCTATTAAAATACATTCCAAAATATTCCCTTTGTTCATAAGCTAGCTTGTATCATCAAACACCACTTTCTCTAATGTTCATTGTCTGTGAAGGCTGTTAATTGATATTCAATTTCTAAGCTGTTAGGTGCCCAACTGTCTTCCATTGAGGTTCTTGGATTAAATGTCCTTCATGAACAATTGAACAAACAGCCTTGGGACTATCGAATGAGCGCAGCACCTTTTTGCCGGCTCAACACAGCTGTACGTTAAACCGAGCTAAACTGATATAATTGTCAATCAGTTTTTACTTTAAGGAATATATTGTGTTTCATTGAATACAGGCTTAAAATACAGCAAACCAATAAAACTGAGTGCTTATAAGATTTGTGTATGTAACTTTGATGAAGTGCACATTTAAGAGGCAAGGTTTTTATACTCAAGCTTTGGATATAATTCGGGTTATGAAATTTGAGCACTCATGAGTTTGTCTTTCTGAACTTCCAGGAGCAAATCGTCACATAACAATTGGACTTTCCACATCAAAATTTTGATGGCAATCCTCAGTGCTTTGAAGCAATTTTTCATGGTTGACTATTAATTTAGTTTGTAAAAGTAAGATCCTTTCATGTCCAAACAGTAACTGTTGGTTATCATATGAAATGCATTGATATTTGTGGCTCTTTACCCTGGCTGCCATCTAAACTTTTGTGTGCATTGTTGACTGCAATTTAGTTAGGTTTAAAATCAACTAATATACTTTTCTAACCAAACAATACATGGTGAAGAAACACAGATAATTAGTGAACTCAGTGAACACTTTTCACAGAAAAGTAATTGACTAAAATCTGTGTGAAGGTTAAAACTGTCATTCACATATGATTTATATAGAATGTATGCTTCCCATAACATTTTGTGATATAGCATATGGAGTTGGGCCATGTAACATAAATCTCGGTAAACTGAGGAATGTAACAACATACCAGACACTTTGATGCATGAAAAGTTTGCAAAAAAACTAACCACAGCCTAAGGTGGCTTTGATGAAGAAACTCTTGATTCAGATATCCCAATTCAAAGAAACAACATTGACAATAAAAATACTACTTCATGGGGCTATAGCAGAAACATGGACACTTCAGGAATTTGAAAATAAGGTGAAATACTGCAATAACTTGTAGCCTAGTTAATTCTCATTAACCACTTCGCCATGATGTCAATAAAAGCTGCTTTTCATGGGATCAATTTTTCTCCCTCTCGCGAAGAGCGAATGTACTAAAATTTAGAAAGAACAAGCTCTGGCCTAGGAGTGGCCAGATTCTCAGATGGTCACATTTATAACAAGTTGACAATTACTGATTGTGTTCAGTGAAGAAAAGTGCAAGAAAAAAAACACACAAGCATATTCGCTTTCACACAAGAGTGGAAAAGGAGAAAGTGTAGCGGCTACTACGGTAGAGCTAATACAAAAAAATACACACCAGACTAGTCAACTGAAGACTGATTTATTCAGGGTTTACAGGCTTCTTTTATATACTTCATGTCCTGGGTTCCACGAGACAAAGTGGGGGGTGTCACAATGAGATTACTGCTGATCCACGGGACCGGCAGGATTAAATTTAACCTTGTAAGTGTCCCGCGCCTTTCGACACTCGGTATCTCTTGCGTGCGGTCCTGGTGAGTAGGCAGACGTTCGCATTATGGTTTCACATGCCCGCTGTGTGCCCACTTGGCCCGCTACACAACTGCTACAAAAGTTAATTTATTTTAGAAGAACTATGGCTTCAGCATTAAAGAATATGTTTTATTCCATTAAGGGCCATTATTGCACCAATCTACGCATCAATAAAACATGGGATCAAGATTGCCTGCTGCTAAAACCACTGTTTCCAAGGTCCAATTATTTTGCTTTAATAAAATTGAGTAATATTTTAATCATAGCTGTGGGATTTTAGAGAAAAAAATGAAGTGAAAATATTTTATCAGATTGCAAAATGTACAACTATGTGATACCATGAATTCATATTTTCTGACTGAATAAGAGGACTGAGAATTGGTTGAAATGTGCTTTCAACTAAAGACACTGATGAACAGAATGACTATTCCTGCATCGGGCTCACTTTCACGGTCATTATAAAACTAGAGCGCTTTCAGCAGATCAGACCACATCCATGGGTAGAAATGGTCAGTTAAGGTTTCGGGTGTGAACTCTTTATCAGACAAGAGTCCTGCTATATTCTTGATAAAGGGCGTGGACTCGAACTGTTGACTTGGCCATGGATTCTGTCTGACCAGCTGAGAACCTTCCTCCAGTAATTTTCTATCAGCTCAAGATTTCAGCCCCTATGATCATACAGTACGTTTCTGATTTATCCAAAAACCACTTAACTGAAATTCTTGGTTATCCCAAATTTTTTTCCGGTGGCAGCGTGATGTCACAAGTTGAAAAACAATTCACCTGACGTGCTCATGTGGGGCTCTGATGCTCTATTAGTGCCAGTTTGGTAACATCAGTGAGTGACTGGAGGAAGCCGGCAGGTTAGGCAGAGCATGGGAAGATTGCCCTCATTCCTCTTTCTTTCCATTTCTTCTTTACTCTCCACTGTACTTGGTTCTCTGCTGTCCTTAGAGTCGGCATCAGGACAAATCTAATTGGGGGGAGGGGGCATTAGGGTAACTGCAGAGGTGGAGGGGACCTGATAATTTTGGCGGCAGTGGACCAAGATTGGGGGGGTCAGCAGCGGCATCTTCAGACTAGGGGGGGAGTGGCGGCAGCAGGAGTGGGGACCTCAGGTTCCCGGGCAGGATCAGTGATAGGGGTGGGGAGGTGTCTGGGATCGGAATGGGGACCTTGGGCTCCCGGGAAGATTTGGATATGGAGGTGGGGAGGTGTCGGGATCGGTGACAGCAGGTGGTGAAGTGAAATGGCCAATTCAAGTATTCTGCTGATGCTATTGGGCTGGGTAAAGCCATTCCTCAGTTATCCGAAAAATGCAGTTAACCGATACACGTCTGGTCCCGAGCGTTTCGGATAATCAGAAATGTCCTGTACTTGAATTACTATAATTTTTCTGAAATTTCTATCTTCTTCAACGGTAAAGTTGCATGGTGACATTTCCATGATTCAAACTGCTAGCTTTTAAAATCTCCTCCCCAGCTAACATAAATGCACCTCTCTTTAAAATGATCCTGGCCTATATTCTCAGAAGAGAAGACAACCCACTGTTTGGAATTATATTCAGCTTGTAATAATTTGTATTCATACATATCTTTAGCTTAACGGCCCGTTCAACTCAGCATTTTGAATGTTTGGTTGAAAGAAGTTGGAATAGGTCATCTATTTATTGCAACACTGCAGGGCTATTATGTCTCACAGAATGATCGAAGGAAGCCAATTCACGTACCTCAGGGTTTCTGTGATAGAGACATATAATGCCAAATTCTCCCAGGCTTTATGGAAAAGAAGCTAAAGTAAAGAGAAAAAGGAACACAAAACCCACCAGAATATTTTTCTGCTACCTTCCATATTTGCAACCTAATGATGTTGTGGGCTTGATTTTTTTAGAAGACTCTGTTATTGCTCAGTGTTAATCCTTGACCCGACTTTTGGGTTGGGATTCAATCCAGAACAGACAAATGGAATAAAATGCCTGTTTGCAATAGTTTGGGAATGAATGTTCTGGGTTGGATTTGCTCTGCGGTTCAAAGCTGTTCCTGCTTCAATTAAACTTGCTTCGTCACTCACAGGTTACAATGGTATGGAAATCCGAAAAAAGGAAATGAAGGAACCTTGTTCAAATGAGAGGTCACCAATATCTTCTTGAGTCTTCTACCATGGGTTCAAGTATAACCACTGTTAACTACTAGAAGTTTACTCTCCGCATTTACCAGAAATAACATTTGTGAAGTTAGACAGCCTCACTAAGTTCTTCCTGGCTGTAAATGGTAAGCAGAAAACTTCCTTATAACACTGGACAATGATTGTTTTCTAAAGGTTTGCTTCCTCAAAATGAATTGGGGATTATGATAGACAACTTCAAGCTGACCACAAAGATGATTTCAGATTTACTGCATCACATAGGATGTTGGAGAAACATTAACTTCTTTTGAATTTACCATGTTTCATTACACAATGATGCTGAGCCAAGTTCTCATGTTGACTGCACAACAAATGTGAGGAGCCCAGGGTTTGTCTTGGTCACCAGCTTTACAACCAAATTGGAGTTCATAGGCTTTCTTAATAAGTACAGTCATGGCTGCGTCTTTGAGCCTTAAGCGTAAACTCACCACAGATGTAACAGAACGTATCACATTTGTCGTTACATTGATAAGGCATTTCTGCTGTACTGAATCTTCCAGAAGTCAATAACTGCTATTGTTAAATACACTCACTATGTTATTGCCTGTAGAACATGTGCATCAACATGCATTCAATTTATATCAGGGGGCTCCAAGCTTTTTAGATCATTGACCCCGTCAGGGACTATGTGGTCTCTCATCGACCCCCAGGCATGGAATCCCAGCAAGGGAGGGAGTGGGGGGTTGAGTAGGATGGCCAGACCAGACAGTCCAGCTTATGACCCCTCTGTTCTTCGTCCAGCACCACCTTGAGCCGGATGTTAATTTGTCCTCCATTTGGGAGTATAGGCCCTATACCCCCAAATGGAGAGAAAATTAAGGGCAGAAAGGGCACTTACCCACAGAATGCCACGTCCTGGTGTCTGCAGACCATATGTGGCCAGCTGATACATGCACGATGGGGAGAAGCATGATGGTGGCACATGAAGGTTCATGGCAGGTAAGCCTCCCCCACTCCCTGTGCTGGATGGTTGGGGGGTGGGGGGTGTGGAGGTGCTATTTTAAATCGACTCCTACCCCCCAACCCCTGGTGTTATCAACCCCCTTTCAACCCCTTGGATGGTTCCATCGACCCCTGGGGGGGGTCAATATTGACCACTTTGGAGATCCCTAATCTGTATCAATGTAATGAACAGCATTTGTAAGTGAGGTGATTTTATAGCCTGTCTGCATCTATACATACCTAGGCCTAAGACAACATTTGCATAGCACCTAAACTGAGTCCATGCCCAGGCATGCTTGGACTGACCAAAACTGCTTGCTTTGTGGGCAATATACTAATAGGCAACTATTCATTGTCTATGACAGAAAATTACAAAAAAATAGCTTATATCTAAAACGTGGTATGTGATAGGAAATTTTTAAGGTGATTTTCGTGATCAGCAGCCCAAAATCTAGAAAATACACCCAAAAGTGTTCAGGAAGTAAAATCTTCCTTGTTCAGTGTAATTTGGTGCTAAATTGGCCAACTCAAGCAGTGGAAAATGAAGAAATTATCATATGGTATAGAATGAAGTGCTCTTCGGAGTTTAGGTTTGTGGTGATACCACTACCAGCTGACTGCAGGGGGCGATCTCTATACCTGCAGGAAGACCACCTCAGGGGCTGACTCCACCTGGCTGGCTGTCAATCAGCCGACCTGAATATACCCCTGAGCCGGAGCCTCCTGAGCCAGTCACAGGGGAGCCACCAAAGCATGAACTGATGTTCAGACTTTTACCTGAATAAAGCCTGTTGTACAGTCTTTGGAGTTTTGTGCTTGGTTGCCTCTACCTCAGCGCATCAAAGGGTTAAGGCACATTCTTCGGGGGAGAGTAGAGGTATAGAGCAACAACTAGTTTTTGTCAGTGACAAAGCTGATTCCCATCTCTATGACCTCTTACCTGCTATTGTCTGCTCCTACCCCCTTCCACCCCCCACACCGTTTTATTCCGGCATTTGCCTGTTTTACCTTATACCAGGCCCTTTACTTCCCGTTGATGCTCGATGGCCTGCTGTGTTTCTCCAGCACATTTGCATATTGCACTCTATCCCAGCATCTTGCAGAGTTTCTTGTTTAAATCCTGCCTCATTACAAGCTGGTTACAAAGAATACGATTCCATTTGCTAGCATTGATATATTTAATTTCTGAAAGCAGAAACTTCAAGCACAAGAATGTTATACCGTAAAGTGTCTGATAACCAGTGCCACCTACTAAAGTAGAAACATATTTATTTCTTAATTTCATTGCGCACAGAAAACTGAATATAAACATTGGTTTATCAGAGAACTAGATCCCAGATTGTTTATTCACAATCCATCCAACAGCATTTCCTCACCTGATCATTTTGATTTAATTTGCATCATAATCTTTTGTTGGACTCCTTATCTGTCAAATAATTCTACTTATGGAAAATGTAAACCATCTTTCCACAGAAGGGTACGTCCATTTAACACTATTGAGCTCAGTGCAAAACCGTCAGCCCCTGAGCAGCTGCAAAATTAGTGCTGCAATGTGGCAATAGATAACATCAAAAAGAAGCTCAAATAGCTCCCCGAAGATTGAGAACATATTCACTGGTTAAAGATGAAATAGTTCAGTTGGATCATTTTAGTAAGCTTCTCTTTGTCAATGGTTCAACAGACTACAGCCACTAAACCACAAATGTTGCTTCCTTGAAGGTCTAGGTAATCTGCCGTGGATCCAGTCATACCTCATTATGTCAAAGTACACTTCACATTTCTTTTTGCTGTTGTGATTTTATCTGTCATTCTGGGTAAAATTGCCTGAACCCCCATAACACCGCACGATCACACTGTAATACTAATTCTCTCTGATCTGACTTTGAAGGACCAGAAGATCATGGCCGTTAATCAGTCACCCAACATAGTCAAACCAATCAGTGTGTAAGACTGTAGTGATTAGATTTTTTAAAATGACCCTTTTTTTTCTGTAAAATCTGTCAGAATGACCTAAGTAATTCCTCATTAAGATTTGCAATTTTATTGGTGTTCTGCTGTGATAGTACAGATCTATTACCAATGTATTTAGTGTATATAGTTACAGTATCTAGACTGTGCTTACAGCGATTGGCTGAGAGCTAAGCCACGCCTACTGTCTGGGCCTTAAAGGGTTGTGTCCCTAGCCAGGTCGGATCAGTCCGGACTGGTCGGCCACCTGTGAAGAGCTCCTGTCTTTTGCTAATAAAAGCCTTGGTTTGGATCAACAAGTCTTTGGTTCTTTCGACGAGCTCTACAACTGCAATTTGATAGAACTTTAGATTATCTATTGCAACATCAACAGCAAAAATATAATATTCATCCTAAAGATTATAATTGCATGTCACATTTGTTTTCGGGAAAGACGATAGGAAAGAATTCAAATCAGTAAATTATCAAACAGAAATAGCACACAAATAAAATCTGAACACTTTCTCTTGTACATTTTTTTCTCGATTGCTTGTAACATTTCTAACTGAGCAAACAGACTGACAACTTTGACACTATTTTGTCCAAGAGCACCTGGTTGGAAATATTTAATATTTTAAAAACAGTGTTGATCAAGTCTTTTAATGGATATATGAATACAGTCTTAAAGAAAGCCATCTATTTGCTAGCATTAGCAGGTAACAAATAAAAATACTATTTTAAAAATATAAAATTAATGGCAGTGATATCTCCAGTCAGAGATATGGTTAACATGGAACATATTGGTGAAAATTTTCTGTGAGGTGTTTGATTTTGCCATTAATAAAGAACAGATCAATCTCGATGAACACCTTTATGGAATAAACAGTTGCTCAACAAACTTTTATACCAAGAAGGCAATTGGAGTGAAAAAAAAGATTTGACAAAATACTTAATTTGCCAAGAACCAAGATGGCAACACTCTAAATAAAAATGCCAAAATGTACAGATATGCCTTCAACTAATGATCTGACAGTCAAAACTTGGCACTTTTAACCATTTCTAAGATTAAATTATTACATTTATCAATCTTACATGGTTACCTGTCCAATAATAGTGTAATTTCTTTTAAATTTGAAAAATGGCCTTTATACAGAATTATTACATATTGTTTTTTAAAAAAAAATTCTTTGGCAATGGCAATTTAGTTGAATTATGGTGTGTTTGCAAGTGTTTTATAGTATGTTTGAGCGACGATGAACATTCACTAACACGATGGCTTCATGTGGCTAGGTTACTTACTGTGATCATTATGCTCGATTTCATCTAAAGGTGTATTTCTCAGCCATTAGTAAAGGCTCTATCAATTTAGCATGGAAAATATGTGTTGCAGTTTCTGCTAAAGTGTGTGCAAAATTCCAAATCATTCCAAAAATAATTTTCATTTGGGAAGATGCACGTGGTTTCAGTAAATTAATTAAAAAATCTTTACTTTTTGACACTCTATAAAGATGATATATATTTACACTTGCAGAAACTAACATCACTCCAGTGACGTAGTTTAAGCGCAGCCATCTATTTGTAAATTAGGCACTACAACATTTTATTACCCCCCACCCCCGCCCCCCAGGTTTTATGGATGATCATTTCTTTTTGGCAAAAATGTTGAACCTTTTTTCTTTGTCCTTTCTGCCGGGACTTGATTCTTGAACAATCATAGAGGGGAGAGGGAGGGTATGAGCCCTGCTGCCCCCCTGGTTTGCACTCTGTAACTTGTTTTGCTCTGCAATGGCTGTGTTGACATTGTGGATCCAGTTGTCCATCTCCTCCTGCCAGAGGGAAAGAGATTTCCATTAATGTGCCATGCAATTTTGCCATCTGTAAAAGTGAGATCTTAATTTAGGGGAGACTGGGAGATCCTTTCATTGAGCACCAAAGACCTTCCAATCGCCAACCACTTCAATTCCACACACCATCACCACACTGACATGGCCTCATGTACTGCCAGGTTGGGCAACCCACAAACTGGAGGAACAGCACCTTATATTCCGATTCAGCGGCGCTTAAAATAAATTTTAAAATGTAGAAGCTATTTTCAATTTCCATTCTGTTTCACTTTCACTGGCATCTCAACCTTTATCTCATGGAATAGATTAGCAACAATATCCATTATACTGTCTACCACAGATTCAAGGTTCAATTTATTGTCATGTGTCATATTATACAAAATTGCCTTTTGCCTGCTGTAAGGCCGACAGATTCGCCATCGGCAGAAATTGCCTGAAGCGCCTCTTACAGCAGAGAAAAAGAAGGAAAAGAGAGTCTCGCCCAGAGTCACTGAGTGTCTGTGGATTCACCTCCAGTGCTCCTACAGCCACACAGAGTCCATTTCAAACTATCAGTGACCCGAACTCCCAATCCAAACCTCTAATATGATTAGGAACCCTTTGGCACCCTCTTGCATCCTGGTTCCGATACCTGGTACCCCTTCATCCAGTCTCGAGCCAGTCCATAGCCTGGTGTGAATCTCTGGACTGCCCTCTCCAGCCACCCACAGTCTGCGAGCCACCCACTCACCTCGAGCCACTAACAGCCCACCACCACTGCGTGTGTGTTCCTCAGTCTCAGATCCCCTCATCAACCTCCTGCTACAGTTACCGACCTGCAGGTCATCTCCTTCTCAGATGGGGGTGGCCTCCCTGTTTTTTGGTGCCCTGCTCCCCAGAGTCTGCAAACATTCGTGGCCTGCTGCTGATCATAGGTGCCGCCATCTTGGGTGCAGATTTGGTCATGGGATTTTAAATAAAACAACTGTTGGCTCCATTTACAGGCCATTTCAAGCCTGTGTGGAACTGATGGCAGTCAGGCTGGGCAGTTGGACCCATGGGAGCAGCTCCGCCATTTTCTGACTGCATTTCATCTCACCCTTTGTAATGTGGGACTACTCTCCCAGTTTCTCTGCTCTGATATATTTGCTCTGATGCTAACATCATCCAAGTCAGTGCTCCTGAGATATCCTCCTTTTTCCCCTCTCCCAGAATTTCCACTCCCCACTGCTCCTACCTCATTTTCCACCCCTCTCCCCTCCTGAAGACTAGGATTTCCCCTCATTCCCATGCTCCCATGGGAGATGCAACCTTTGTGTTCTTACCTCTTTCCCTCCCACGATCAAGGGGCAATCTCCACCCCACCAGCCTCCAGAAACCTTTATGAATCCTACCATCTTCACTGAGATGTCACCACCAGGAGCACATTTCCCTGCCCCCACCTTCACCCCCTGGCACTACCCACTCCTCAGCTGCTTTGCTCTTTTATTTGTGCCAACACCTAATCACATTCTTACACCACTTCCATCTCCTCTCTTCCCATTGAGGGGCCCAAACCCTTCTTCCAAATGACCCAATGATTTCCATAGCGCACTGCACTCCATGTCAAAATGGCATCTCCCTGTCTTTCCTCTACGTACAGGGATACAATGTACAGTTTGGATGACTGCTTTGCAAAGCTCCTGGACTAATTCCACCAGGGTACCCTTGAACTTTCAGTGGCTTCTGACTTTAATTTTCCTATCTTTAGATTCAACACTATTCCAAGAAAGCCCAACATAAGCTCAAGGTCTCATCTTCAGACCAGGCACGATTCAGTCCTTGGGAATGAGTTTTGAATTCAACAAGCGTCGCTTTCTAATTCATATCAGCACTGGCCAACTTTGACGAAGGTTAACTAGCTGTAACATTGACCCCAGTTTTGTTCTTTCTCTCAACGGATACTGCTGGAACCTGCTGAGTATTTCAGACTTCCTTTATAGTTTCAATTTCCAGCTGATGCAACAGTTCCCTTGGCATTTTCCCTTTTCTTAGTTCTCATTTATCAACTTCTATCTACACCCCTCCAGAGGGTGTGGTTAGAAGCGTTTCCACAGCCTTAAATCAAGACAAAGTCGGGAATCAGATTTGGGTGTGGAAGTTGATCCATTTTGTGGTCCAACTTGTGTCAGACAGCACGATTAACACGATTAATGGAAGGTATTGGCTGACGCAATGTAACTTCTTGCATCAGGTGTACCTTACTCCACCAAAGTTACATAAATTGAAACGCTTTCGATTCAATCTGGTCATGTCCTAAAGTGAGGCCTTTCTGGGAAGATTTGGGTAATCTGGTACCCTCAGGCACCTGAATTATTTTTATGGGGGAATTCAAAAGATGTAAGATCTAAAATGAGGCTATCGAAATATCAATTAAAAATTTGTTAAGGTTGCTTTAGCAGTGGCCAGGAAATGCATAGCAGTTACCTGGAAATCTGATTTTCAACTAGGTTTAGCCCGCTGGAAGATAGAAATGCATCATTGTGTTCTCCTGAAGATGACCACCTATAACCTCAGAAAAAGGTGGGATGTATTTTCAAGAATATGGAATTCGTACCCAAGGTACATTGGGGGTAAATCTGCAATTATTCCCCCTTCCTGCCTCTTCCCCCCCGCTGCTTGCAGTGCCGAGGACCCGAGATAAATCAGGTTATTTGTCCCTTGATGGAACAAGAGCCAATCTCTTCTTTCTCTTTTCTTACTTTTCTTCTCTTTTCTTGGGTGGGAGGGAGGGTTCCTCTTACTTTGTTTTTCTTACTCTATCTTTTTCTCCCTTTGGTTCATCACGGACATTGAATTTGCATTTTTGCCGTATTATTGTACCTTTTCTTTCTTTATAATAATCGAATCACACATTAACTCTTTTTTCTCACTTTCTTTAATATTGAAGTGTGGGCCGATGTTTGAATTATTTTGTTAATCTTATGGATGTTGATTGAAAATTCTCAAAATAAAATATTAAGGAGGTTTTCAGCAGCTTTTCTCAGTACCTACCACTTCCTGTGCCATTCAGTCTCTGCCCCGATCACAGACAGTCTCAATATTCTCTCCAGTCCACTCCACCCCTTCCCGAAAACATATTTGACGTTGAGTTCCTTTTCTCAGCTGAAACGTCTTTGAGTGAAATACACAGATACTTCCTTGCACACTGAGTAATTTCAGCATTTTTTTGTGGCTGTCATTTTGCTCCAAGTCTGAGAGAAACCTGCTGGAATCTTGAGCCAACAACTAGCTTCTGGAGGAACTCTATGGGTCAGGCCCGGGCAGAAATGTTCAGCCATCGTTTCAGGTTGGCATTCCTTATTGAGTCCCAATAAAGGATCCTGATCTGAGACGCTGATTGATCAGTTCCACCTATGAGTGCTGCCTGACTTGCAGAGTCTCCAGGGCAATTTTGTGTCTGCTCAATGCCTCCTGCCTTGTTGAATGGTCAATCAGCTTGTTTTAAAGATCTCAGTAGATTCCCATAAATAGCTGTTGTGACAGGGTATAGAGAAATGTTTTTGGGAGATAAATTGGGAAATGCTTGTTAGAGTAGATCACGTACAAGCACTTTAAAATAGATCTTATTTCGAATACTGGAGCTCTGCCACATGCTAGACATATCAGGGGCTCAGAGCTTCTGCAAGAGCTTTGAAGAGTGCTCAAGAGACTTCACCGATGGATTATTGTTTACAAAAGGCAACAGATGACAGCTTGTCAGAGCTGCCTTCAGTCTGGAGATGTTCCAAGAGGGTCATGTGGTTTTTCAAGCAGAGAGAGTCAAACAGGCTTTCTCTCAGAGAGAGAGAGAGAGAGAGAAAGAGAGAGAGAGAGAGAGAGAGAGGGGGGGGGGACACAGAGATCAATTTTGCAGTGTTACAGTCAGCAGACAGCAGTTAGGTCTGGAACAGGACAAGCTGGCAAGCTTGTAGAATGCCCCATTTTGGAAGACGGCCTGGTCAAAGCCCTTGTGGTTCATGCAAGAGGAGAGGACTGGCTGTCTAATGTTTCACTTGGAATAAGGGAAACAAAAGGGAACTCTCTGGTGACCTGAAAGAAAGAGGTTATCATCTGGAGAACCCTGAAGGAGCAAGTTTTGTCAGCAAGACACTGGAGTGGCTGATGGAAGTAGATCAGATATGGATGTCCTGGAATAAAAAATCTCTCTCTGAAAACCGACAAGAACATTCCTGAGCTGTAACCATTTACCTTTCAAGCACCAAAGCCTGGTGAACTTCATAAATGTTCAATTCTGTGCACAGTATAAGAATTGCCTTCAACCAGTGAACTTGGAGGAATGAGAAGTGAGATTGGTCTGTGAACCAAAGAACTTTTCTGAACTTACACACACATTGCATACATGTGCGCTTAAAATTAGAAGGGGGTTACGTTACGTTAAGTAAGTTAATAGTGATAAGTTAAAGTTCGATTCTATTTTCATGTTTAAAGATAATTAAAAGCAACTTTTGTTTAAGTAACCATTTGTCTTGGTGAATATCTATTGCTGCTGGGTTTTGGGGTCTTCTGGGCTCATAACACTATTTGTGATAACCTAGGTATTTTCAATCCTCCACCACAACTTGGCTTTTTAAACAAATTCAGCAAAAGAGACATTCATATCTGCATTCTTTATACATTCATCCAGGAGTTTGCAATGAGAGAAAAGTGTGCAAAGCTGTGGGAGTATGTCAGATCTGTCACATCTTGGGGATTAGCAGGAAAAATCAAAGGGTGGTGACTGTGTTTATCCACACATAGAACAAAGACCTGCCAGTTTGGAAATCAAACCCAACAGTTTTGGACCATCTCCTGGAAATCTCCCAGTTGCAGTAAAACGCAGGCTTTGCTGCAACAGCTGTGGATCTATCATTTGGGAATTCTACAACTCTGTGAGGCACGGCTGAATCATCCACCTACGAGCAAGGGGCGGCTTTTCTCTGCACGCTGACTTGTTCCAGAGTGTCTGGGGGATATCAGCTAAGTCGGGGGCTGAGTCATTTGCAAGGGGTTGCTGGGGACTGGAGAGAAAGGGTCACACAGCCAGATTTATTCTTCCTGTTCCCCTGGCCTTTCCCCTGTTTGCTCAGTGGCCCGTTCAGTGAAGATAGAAAGCTTAACTCCGCCATTCAGTATTGTAAATAGATTACAACATTTCAGTGTCTTCGCAACACAGCCAGCGATAGAACACTTCATGTTAACATCTGAGCACTTTAATTTCGCTTGTTTATTTTCCTTTTTTTTCATGATTGAGACCTTTGTTCTTCTGTTCCTACCTGCCTTGCTTTCTCTAATTCAATCAAGCTCTCACTCCTCTCCCTCCCATCGCTTCTCATCTTCTCTCTCTTCTACCATCCCACCTATGTCCTTGTACCTGTCAGCCTGTGCTCCTCTCTCTTCCCCTTCCCCACTCCACCTTTTCATTCAGGTATCTGCCTAGTTTCTTCTTATACCTTGACGAAAGGCGCCAGGCCTGAAATGTAGGTCACCCTTTGCTTCCTGTGGATGCCGCGTGACCTGCTGTGTTCCTCAGTGCAGTTGTGCACTGAACTCGACCCCAGCATCTGCAGACTTTCTTGTTTAATTCTCCTGCCCCTCCTCACTTCCACAGTAACTCACCCACGCTCCATTTCCAAAACCATTTTGTGCATTGCCCTATTTCTTGCATAGATAATTTTTTTTTGTGTATTTTGTATACATGACATTAAAGTAACCTTGAATCTTGAGCATCCGCATGGAGACTTAACTATTCATAATTGTAATTGTTGAAAATGGTCCAATAAATGAGCTGCAAAAATATTTGAAATCACTCCAATACAGGATTCACATTGACCATCATTGGTGAAGGATTATTTTGATATCACCTTTATCAAAGGACTATTTGCTTTGAATGGAATACTTAACAGTCCAAGTCACTCACCTCATCTTTGCCATGGAACAGATACTCATGACCATTGTTCAACCTGAAAGCAAGTCCAAACACAACAAGTTTAAAACAGATATTTTTCCATTTAAAGGCATCACTGGAACATCAGCAGCAAATACTCTATTTTAGGCCTGTAACATCATAGATAATTGGAAGGCGTATAAAGGTTGTAATGTTCACTGGAGTCACACAAATTGCGTAACTACCACAAGCTTTGCTGTTCCAGTATGTCATTTCCTCACCTGTTTAAAAGCTTTGCAGATCCATCTTACACTGGCTTTCTGCTATTTATAAAAGTGTTGTGCATTACCAGCATATGTCTCTTTCCAAATGGAAAGAGTTACCAAAGATGTTTGGATTTTGAAGGAAGAGGGGTGACTGAAATATGTATTCTGCACAGGAGAGCAAAAATATTTATTCTTGCCTTCACTGACAAATACTTAGCACAAAAGGACAATACTACCAGGGCCACTTTAATTTTCCAGCTCTTTTCAGAATTTCTAAATTAAAGTATGGCTTGGTTAACGTAGCAGTTAGCACAATGCTATTACAGTGCCAGTGACAAAGGTTTGAATCTGGCGCTATCTCTAGGGAGCTTGTATGCTCTTCCTGTGTCTGCGTGGGTTTCCTCCAGATGATGCGGTTTCCTCCCATCCTTCAAAAATGTTCAGGGTTTGTAGGTTAATTGGTGCATTTGGTGGGCACAAGTTCGTGGGCTGGTAGGACCTGCTACTGTGATGTACGTCTAAATTTAAAATTTTAACATTTTAATTTGAAATTTCAAAGTTCATGGAGCCATGGCACTTATTGGGAATCAGGGAAAAGTAATGGTGCTCTCGGATGTGTCATTGATTAATTATTCTGCACCCCCTCTGATGGATCAACCAATGAGATCTTTGAAGTGATTATTTGTTTGGCTGTTTCCAGAAAGCTAAACCTTCAGGTCAATTTACTTATCCCCAGTAAAGTCTTTGGAGATAATTATTCCTAAGAACTTGAAGCTGTCTACTCTTTCAATTTCATCACCATTCATGTGGACAGGGGTGTGGAGTCTGCTGCCCCCCCCCCCCCCCCACCCCCCCGAAGTCAGTGGTAAATTTTCAGTCTTCCATAAAACCGGAAGAATATCACAGCCCATTGAGCTCGGACACTTTGCACTATATATGCCTCTCCAGTATAGTCAATATTCACCAGGAAAATTTAAAAAAAAACAATTGAAAATTGATATAAAATCAATAATGGAAACACTCAGCTGTCCTTGCAGCATCTTTGGATAGGGAAACAGATTTAATATTTTAATTTGGAGATGTTGAATTCTAATTTTGGATCTCTGACCTGAAACTTAACCTCTGTGTCTCTTTCCGCAGATGCTGCCTGGCCTGTTGAATATTTGCAGTGTTC
Source organism: Narcine bancroftii (assembly GCF_036971445.1). Taxonomy (NCBI): domain Eukaryota; kingdom Metazoa; phylum Chordata; class Chondrichthyes; order Torpediniformes; family Narcinidae; genus Narcine; species Narcine bancroftii. The sequence continues at coordinate 88,368,611 of NC_091470.1, read as the reverse complement.
TGTTTTTATATTTGTTAATGGTCATACCTGGTTTACTACCTTTACAAGAATTACTTATTTAAAAAAAAAACTCCTGATATGTATACGGTACATGCACGCAAATATTTAAACAGAAATTAAAATTCACTAGAAAGTAGGGAGGTGTTACTTGGACCACATACTAGAAATATCATAGATACAGCCATGATCAAGGTAAATCTCACTCTTATATATTGCCTTTCACAGCATAAGAAACTCCCCACTAACTTACAAATGATGCTTTGGAACAACGACATCATTAATCTGTAATGTTGGAAATGCTGCATATAATGTGTACACAAACAATAATTCATACATGAATTTATGGGACAAGGTGTTTGAGGAACACTCTTCTTTGAGTGAGCTGCACAAATCCTCTCTTGGCATCTCATATTAATCATCCAAATGATGGCTCCTCCAGTGAAACTGCATTGTATTTTATCTGTGCCATGAGATTTGCACTCATTGAGATTCGAAGATTATGTAAAGGTTGAAACCTTGTGTTTTCACTTCTTAGTTAATTTTATGCCTATCCTTTTAAGAAATTGTTGATTGTAGTTACTAAGATGTTATATGTCGCAATATCTGGGAGTATAGAGAGCTTGCATCTCATTCTTCAAAGAATTAAGGAGACGTAAGCTCGAGATACTTTTCCTTGAATTCATCTTAATTCATTTTAATCATCTTAATTTTGGCTTATATCTGTTTAAAGTGGAATTTTGTTATATTATTAACAGTATGTTTTATTTATTCTTTGTTATGAAAATCTCAATGAGGTTATGCAAAATGTTTATACATTTTATCAACAAATTAAAGCTACTTAAAGCTGCAACTACAACGTTTGGTTTATAGGATTAATAAGATTGTAATTTGGAAGATCGTCCTCACATCTCTCTGAAGATACCACATTTTGAAATTGGGAAATACTAGAACTTGGAAAGTGTTGTCTATAGATTACAAGCTAAACCATTTCTGACACAGACATGGTGACACGGTTGGCACAGTGCTTTGCGCGATGCCTTTGGCCAGCATTTGGGACTGGGGTTTGAATCCCCCGCTGACTGCAAGAAGTTTGTATGTTCTCACCAGGTCTGCATGAGTTTTCCCTGGGGGCTCCAGTTTCCTCCCACTGTTCAAAATGTACTGGGGGGGGTGTAGGTTAATTGGGCATAAATTGGGTGGCAGGGTCTCGTGGGTCGAAATGGCCCGTTACTGTGCTGTAGGTCTAAATTAAATTAAATTAAATTAAATAGCAATGATGATACATACAGATGTCAAAAATATGTCACTTGCACTGAATACAGCTTGAATTATTTATTCATTCAGATCAGGAACCGAAAAAGACCAAATTCAACATGCAAAGTTTTTGGTGAATGCTAAGTACTGCAATGGTTTTTAAGTCCGGGAGCCCTCTCTACAGAACACAGACCAGAAATGTGCATTTTTAGAAGGATTGTACCAAGTTTATTTGAATTTTTACAGGCTCCCAGTGGTTGGTATTAGATCTGGTGTTTGAAATGTAATTTGCAGGCTAGTTTTCATCTGAACTGTCAGGCCAGTCAAGGTGGCCCAGACAGAAAGTGACAGAGGATAAGAGGCCACTTGTGGGTACAAGATGAAAGGCAGAGACGGCCAGCAGCAGTGGCCAATACCAGGGGAACATCTGTTTCGCGTGAGTGGAAGTAAGTTTAAGGGAGGTGCCAGAATTAAGTTGTTATTTTCTTTACACGGGGAGTGGATTCATTGCCAGGGATGGTGGTGGAGGCTGGCACAATTGGGACATTCAGAAGTCTCTTGGGTGGGCACATGGTCATAAGAAAAAAATAGAAGGTTATGGGTGTGAGGAATGGAAAAATTAGATTGTTGTGGAGTAGGTCACCACAACATCGTCGGCCGAAGGGCGTGTACAGAGCTCTAACCTTTCATGTTCACCTCCTAATTTTATGATGCCCATGGAGACTCCTGCATATTCCTGATGCGTCATTTAGTTCTGGATTCTTTTTTGATTACCTCAGACTATTGTCACTTCTTTTAAACGATGTAGCACGGGTAGAAGGTCCTTTTGGCCTATGAAACTTATGCCTCCAATTACACCCAGTTTACCTAAGAACCCCGAAGGTTTATGGAGGGCGGGAAGAAGCCGGAGCACTGGGGAAAACTCATGCCGGTCCTGGGGAGAGCCTGGCCTAATTCTGTTTCAACCATGCCAAAAGGCCTCAAGTTAACCATTCCACAACAAATTGTCCATGCCGAACACTCACTGAGTGACCACTCACCGCAATTTAAATACATGTTTTTTCTTCTTGTAATCGGCAGCCACTTCACAGAGGGCATCTTTCAGACTCAGTGGGTCTTCTCCGTGGTACGATACACCTGCACTGCAATTCTTCATGTCCTTGTAGAACCAAAATTCACCATTCTTCAGGGCACAATATAAGGTGATCCATGACCTGAGTTTGGAAACAATGCATCTGTGTATACATTAATGAATATTTACAAGACCTTCAGAAGGATCATTGATTAAAATGTTTGAAAAGTAAATGTTTATTTTATGTGGTGATATACCACTAGCTGACTGCAAGGGGTGATCTCTGTCAATCGGCTGTCAATCAGCCGACCTGAATAGACCCCTCGGGAGCTAACTCCACCAGGGCCACTGTCAATCACCCGACCGGGATATAGTTCTGAGCCGGCCTCTCCTGAGCCAGTCACTCGGGAGCCACCATCACAGCCACTACTGTAACAGAGACTTATAGCCAAAATAATGCCTGCTGTATGGTCTTCAAGTTTGTGTCTGCTCCCTGCTGATGCAGTGCATCACATTTCCTTAATTGTTCAGACCACTCAGTGCCAAATTACACCTGTGCTCAAGGATGCTGGGTATAATTTGCAGCAGCTGTATAACTATACTCATCTCTGAACCTTATCACTGAAGCTCCATGTCACTTGAGAAATAATTTAATTTTAAGATATTAATATTTTAAATCTCGAGCTACAGCATGCTAACAGGCCCTTCCCGCCCATGAACCAGTGGCACAGCTAACCAAGAAACCCAGTATGTTTTTGAAATGGGGGCAGAAACCCACGCAGTCACAAAGAGAACATACCAAATCCTTACAGACAGGGCGGGATTTGAACCGGGGTTACTGGTGCTGAAATGACATGGCATTAACCGCTGTGCTAACTGTGCCAGCCGTTATTAGAAATGGATTCAGACTAATAGAGTTGTCCCTGTACATGGACTGTCTAGTACCTTACTGAATTGCCAATAGAAGAATGGATATCAGCTTATTTTGTACCAACTCTGCCCCAAAATACTGGAGCCATTTCCGATGTTACATTCCCATCCGGAATTTATCAGGAGCATAGACAAAGTGGCACTGTGGTGGACTGATAGCCAGAATCAGACACACACAAAAATAAAGACTGTACAACACGCTTTAATCCACAAAGACTTCCACTGAGTGAGGCCTCGGGAGGCCGGCGCAGGCTTATCCTGGAGAGTGATTGACACCCGACCGGGTGGGGCTTGATCCATTCAGGCCGACTGATTGACAGCCGGCCAGGTGTTGTCCTGTCCCCTTGCACTCCTGCAGGTACAGAGGTTGCCCCCTGCAGTAGGCCGGTGGTACACTCCTGCAGGTACAGAGGTTGCCCCCTGCAGTAGGCCGGTGGTACACTCCTGCAGGTACAGAGGTTGCCCCCTGCAGTAGGCCGGTGGTACACTCCTGCAGGTACAGAGGTTGCCCCCTGCAGTAGGCAGGCGGTACACTCCTGCAGGTACAGAGGTTGCCCCCTGCAGTAGGCCGGTGGTGTACCACCACAGGCACATAATCTCAAAGAAACACAAAGGGTGCAGTTGCTGGAATCTTGAGCAGACAAGGAACTAGACAGGTCAGGCAGCATCCATGGTTAGTTTTGGGACTGGATGGGAAAGTTAGGGAGAAAGGTTTTTTAAAAATTAAGTATATGAGTAGGTAAAGAAGAGATGGAAACAGTGGAATCAGGTTGGGGGTTGGGGCTGCATCAATTAGAAAAATTCTAGGTAATACGTCAATATTCATTCCATTATAACCAGGAGGAACATGATGTGTTGTTCCTCAAGTTTATGTTTTCCTCACGCTGATAATGGATGAGACTGAGGACAGACTGTAGACTGGTTGGGGAATTAACACGGTTGGGAACAGGAAGCTTTAACTTTGACCCTGTTCTTCCCCTGGACCGGTATGAGTTTTCCCCAGTACTCTGGCTTCCTCCCGCCCTCCATAAACCTACGGGGTTTTTAGGTAAACTGGGTTTACGCACTTCAGCAAAATAAAAAAACATGTACCGAAGGAAAAGAGCTATTTCATCTGCAGGGGAGTAAAACCTTTCTGTTTCAGCCTTGCGCATGCACACACACACACACACACACACACAAATATACACACACATACACAGACAAATATACATATACACACAGCTACACACACATATATACATATACACACACATACATACATACACACACATACATATACCGCTCACACACACACACATACACAAGCACATATACCCCCCCCCACATGCCATAGACACATCCTCACACACACAACCACAGAGAGACAGACACATCAACTCACATACACACATGCTGTGGAAGTGGAATGAAATAGTTTTGGTGAGAGAATTAACCTTGAGTTGTAGTTTAGCTCAAGGATAAAACAAATGATTGATCCTCCTTGTAGTGGGTTGGAATCAGTGATGAAAGATGTGGGGGGAAGTGAAAGGTTTCTTTCTTTCTAAGGTTGAGCTTAAAGACAAATTTGATTTCAGAAAATTATCAGCATGGAGGTTATCAAATAATCAAGAAAAATGGTAGAGAGAAGTGAACTTGAAGATCACAAGCAGTGAATTTATTTAGAGAACCAGCTCAAGGAAACATTGACAGTACATTATTTTAAATAAAATGTATTTGCTATCAAAGCCATTCATTGGTGAACACAACATATTTACAACTTTTGAGATTCCATTGTTCGGATTATCCAGGGGTTACATGCAATACACAGAATCTTGGATTTATAAAAGAAAGTCTGCAGGCGCTGTGATTGCAGTGTAACACACAAAGTACAGGAGAAACTCAGCAAGTCATACAGCGTCCTTAGGAAGTAAAGGGTCATCGGTGTGGAGTTCAGGTAGGTGTTTTGTTCTTTTGCTTTTCTTTCTGTTGTTCTTTGAATTTCCTCACTTTATCCCCTCTTTTGTTTTTAGGAGGTTCTCCTGAATGGGTAGGTTTGATCTTAGCCTACGTCCCATAAAGAATTGTCCTGGTGACATACCACACCTGAGTAGCATTGTATTGTATACTAGCATGCTCCAGTAGAAGTCCATTCCACAGTCTTTTACCTTGTTCATCAGTCTTTTCACTGTTTGCTCTAATTTTTCCACTAGACCACTGGACTGTAGAAAATGAGGACGTGGTGTATACAAAGTCCCACTTTTTGGCAACATGTCAGAGCTTTAACCATATAACCATATAACCATATAACCACTTACAGCACAGAACAGGCCAGTTCGGCCCTACTAGTCCATGCCGTAACAAATCCCCACCCTCCTAGTCCCACTGACCAGCACCCGGTCCATACCCCTCCAGTCCTCTCCTATCCATGTAACTACCCAGTCTTTCCTTAAATGTAACCAATGATCCCGCCTTGACCACGTCTGCCGGAAGCTCATTCCACATCCCTACCACCCTTTGCGTAAAGAAATTTCCCCTCATGTTCTCCTTATAATTTTCCCCCTTCAATCTTAAACCATGCCCTCTAGTTTGAATCTCCCCCAGTCTTAATTGAAAAAGCCTATCCACGTTTACTCTGTCTGTCCCTTTTAAAATCTTAAACACCTCTATCAAGTCCCCTCTCAATCTTCTACGCTCCAGAGAAAAAAGCCCCAGTCTGCACAACCTTTCCATGTAACTCAAACCTTGAAATCCTGTCAACATTCTCGTGAACCTTCTCTTGCTTTAAATTGCAAAACTGGGGTCCATTGTCTGTGAAGACCTTGCTTGCTACACCATGTCTGGAGAATATGGCTTTCAGACCTGTTATTACAGGATCTACAGTGGTGGCGTTCAGTTTACTCACCTCTGGATACAGGGATACAGTTTGTGACTACAAGATAGTCCTTCCCTTGACATATGAATAGGTCAGCACCTACCTTCTGGTAAGGCCTGTATCGTGCTGGTGCTTGATATTTCGGGCATGTTTTACAGTTTAACACTTCATTTGTTATATTATTGTTGATTCTTAGCTAGTACATCACCTCTTGTGCTCTTTTCTTACACTTTTCGAAACTGAGATGTCCACTATGGGTCCTTTTTAGCATCTCTTTTCTCAAACTCTTTGGGATAAGGATTTTACTTCCTTCGTAGATGACGTCTTCAACCTCTGATAGTTCCGCCCAGCAGTTCCTGTACTCTGCAACATCAGATGAGTAGTCCTGCTTCATGTTGGGCCATCCATCCAAGATGTTTTTTCTCAGTTGTCTCAGTGTTTCATCTTTCTTTGTGTCTGACTTTATGAGCTCCATTTTTGCATCTGATATGGGCAGTGGACTTGTGATCATGTCCACGAAGGCATTCACGTCTTCATCCATTTTGGTGTTTGCAGTTTTTCTTGTGTCAACAGCTCTAGACAACGTGTCTGCTGTGTACATTAGCTTACTTGGAGTGTACACCACATTCAGTGTATAGCTTTTGGAACAATGCAATCAAGGGCTTATGGTCAGTCTCTACACTGAGTGCTTGTCCTGACACAAACTGATGAAACCTTTCACAGGTGTATGTGATGCTGAGCAGCAACTTTTCAATTTGAGTGTATCGTGTCTCCGCGTCTGATATTGAGCGTGATGCATACGCAATGAGTTGCCAGTCATCATATTTTTGAAGAAGAACTGCTCCGCACCCACTATGCAATGCGTCTGATGATATTTTGATGGGTCGTGCTGGGTGGTAAAACCTCAGAACTGGTTCCTCTGTGAGAAGTTTCTTTAGTTCCCTCCATGACTTTTCATACTCCCATTCAATGTTCTTTTCTGTTCGTCTTCTCAATGGAGCCATCTTTTTTGAGAGGTTGTATATGAATTTACCCAGATAGTTGACCATTCCATTAATCCTCAGTATGTCCTTTTTGCATTGTGGCTTGGCATATTCCCAATAGTGGACACCTTTGTGGAATCTGGTCTGATGCTCTCACTGCCAATAATATCTCCTATAAATATTAGTTCTGTCACCCCGAGCTGCCATTTCTTTCTATTCAGCTTCAGGTTTGCTTTCCTTGTTGCTTCCAGCACTTTCTTTAGTCTCTCATCATACTCCATTCTCATGGTTCCCCAGACTATGATGTCATCCATTGAGGTATCAACTCCGTCCAGGTGCTCATAGACCATATGGATAGTTTTGTGATACACCTCAGGAGCTGAGGTAATTCTTAGGAATCTCTATCTGCCAAATAGACTATTGAACTTGCTTCATCCAATTTCAACTGCCAAAATCCTGATAATGCATCTAACTTGCTGAAAAACTTTGCATTTGCAAACTGTGACATGGTTTCTTCACATGCCGGAACCTTAAAGTGTTCTCTCTTTATTGCCCTGTTAAGATCTCTTGGATTCAGGCAAATTCTAAGCTTTCCATTCTTTTTCTCCACAACAACGAGTGAACTCACCTACTCCATCACTCATCCATCTTCTGAATCATGTTCAGACTTTCCATCCTGTCCAACTCTGCCTTTAGTTGCTTTTGAAGTACCAATGGAACTTTTCTGCATGGATGTATTATCGGTGGCACATGTTTATCCACCCTAATCGTGTGTTCTCCTGGAAGGCACCCTAGACTCTGAAATAGGTCATTGTTCTCTTTCATGAGTTCATCATAGGCTGTCTCTCCTTCGCTTTCCACCATGAGGACTCTTTGTTCCAGGTTCAGTTTCTCACAGGCTGTTAAACCTAGTATGGCTTGTACATCCTTTGGTACTACGATGAATGCTGGCATGTGCTCTTTGTCCTTGTGTTTCACTTTGACCATGCATTCTCCTTGCACTGGTGTATCGGTACCTGAATATCCTGTCACCTTCACTTTTGTTCTATACATCTTTGGTCTGGGTCTAATCTTCTTAAAATCATTCTCTGATATTACATTAATTTGTGCTCCAGTATCCAATTTATCTGAAATGTATATGTCATTCATTTTTAATCTCAACATCCAGTCGCTGTTTTCTTTCTTGTTTTCAGTCACAATGTCTACATAGAATTCCTCTATCTCCCTTTCATCTACTGCATGAACCCTGATTTGTTGCACTTGATTCCTCCTACAGCAATAAGCATGATGGTTGCTTTTGTTCCATATATTGTATGTTTAACTATATGTTGGACACATTTTTGTTCGCTGGTCACACCTCTCTTTCCACTTTGGCACACTTTTTGTTAAACGGTTTATGTCCATTTTTGTTCACAGCATCCACGTTTCAGCTAGTTTTACTGAACAACTCTTTTGCTTGCGTTTTTACTGTTTAGCCCTACAGAGTGCTATGGCTATTTCCAGGTCTAGATTTTGCTCTCTTAGTAGTCTTTCCCTTAGACTATTATCTGGAATACCATACACAAGTCTGTCTTTTATCAGCAAGTTGGTCAGTCCACCAAATGCACACGTTTTGCTTCTGTTTCTCAATTCAGTCACATACTGATCAATACTTTCTTCCATTTTCTGTACACATGAGAAAAATCTGTACCTCTCAAACATCACGTTACATTTAGGTATGCAGTATGCCTCAAACTGTTCCATTATTTTTTCAAGTCTCCATCAGCAGTAAATGTGAAGTTATTATACACCTCCAGGGCTTCATCGCCCATGACATGTAAGAAAACTGCCTCTAAATACAATCCAAAATGCTGTTTAAATCTGTTCCAATTTTCAGCCACATTACCTGTCAACTGAAGTTTCACTGGTGGATGTAATCCTTCCATTTTCGCTGTGTTAGCTTCTCTTCACTGATCAGTTGCTAACTTTAGATTTTTCCTTTTAAAGTATTTCCTTCATCCTATTTCTGACACCATGTTTCATCTTGTATTCATATGTGTGAGTTCTTAGGCAACACATGGATGAAGGAAAAGGTTCTTTACTTTAAAGTTGGTGTAAGAAGCATATGAGGCAGGCCATGAGGTTCAAGTCTCCATTACAGATCTCTCATACAGCAATCTTTATGTCTGTGTGAGCCCCCTACTGGCAGCCAAGTATAATCAAACAGGAATTATGATCCTTAAGACCTTGCTCGTGGCCATGCAAACATAATCACTATCATTACAAGTTCCACCTCTCCTCCATAAGTCCATAACTAATTCCTTGTTCTTGCTGACCTTGAGGAAGTGATAGTTGTCCTGGCACCAAGCATAAATCCCTCTATCTCAGTGATTTTCAACCTTTTTTTCCACTTACATACCACTTTAAGTATTCCCTATACCATTGGTGCTCTGTGATTAGTAAGGGATTGCTTAAGGTGGGATGTGAGTGGGAAGAGAAGGTTGAGAATCACTGCTCAAGACCCAATTGTTACTGAAATATTTTGCTTGAGAAAAATTGACATTGGCTTTGGAGTTGTGAAACCTTCCAAGTTATGATAACATATCAATTACTAACGATTAAAACAGTGGTTTTCAAACTTTTTCTTCCCACCCACATACCAGCTTAAGCAATCCCTTACTAATCACACACCATCTATGGCAGAGGGATTACTTTAGGTGGGATGTAAGTGGAAAGAAAATGTTTGAAAACCACTGCTCTATCTGTACTCATCATTGTTGGATATCTTGCCTACAAAGTGGTGCCACCTGTGAATTTATAGATGGAGTTAGGGCATAGGCCTGGTTTTACAGGGAGTTTTGTAGAGGGCTGAGTACACAGCCTTGTGATTCCCTAGTGTGGAGGATAATTATCATCTGGTCATCTCTAAATGCACTGTCTAGAGGTTACAATAGCTACCCCAGTAGGATCTCAGAATTCATCCAGTGCTAAATTATAGACAGGCAAGTGTGATATATGAAACTGTGCACATTCAGTTCACAAACGTTACTTACAAACAGAAGCATTCACATCTGAACTATATTCAAAATTAGATCATAGGATTTTAAATAAAATTAAAGCCTGAATAATTCACCTGTTTGATGCCTTCCTGTTGAGGCCTTCCAGTTCATGTTTGCGTGCCAGGTATCCATCCAGCAGGACAGTTTCTTCTCTTGAGGTAAAACTGGGAAGTGTCAATGAAGTTCTGGGCTTTCCAATTCCCATTGGTGGCAATGTCACAGTTGGAAACTTGGAGGCCTCCTCGTATTTCTCCACCAATTCTGATTTATCTTCACTCACCAACGTCTTATCTTCTGGGCTGTCCATCCCATTCACCATGGTAGACAGATCTTCAGATTTCGTTACCTGCGGGAGGTTGCAGACAGCACCAGAGATGGAAACACTTAGCACTAAAAAAAACTCTTTTGTATTAATGCAATAGTTCAGTGATGAGAGAAAATAATCAGAGAATCTTCACTTCTTACCCCATTAAGGAAATATCTCAGAATTGTATATTTTCATTGCACATTTAGGTTTGCTTATACCAAGGTGAATGTCAAATATGAAAGAATTCTCACATCAGTGACTCTTGATTTTATTATTATTAATGTGATTGCATGAAATTCCTCTGTTTACAGCTCTGCTCTGACAGGACAGACCTGAGAACTTGTCTACTGAGGCTATATGGGTGGAGCTGAGGAACAGGAAAGGCATGACCCCACTCATGGGGTTGTATTACAGGCCGCCTAATAGTCAACGAGAATTGGAGGAGCAAATCTACAGAGAAATAGCAGACAGCTGCAGGAAACATAAAGTTGCGATAGAAGGAGATTTTAATTTTCCACATATTGACTGGGGCTCCCATACTCTAAAAGGGCTGAATGGCTTGGAGTTTGTTAAATATATTCAGGAAAGTTTTCTAAATCAATATATAGAGGTACCAATACTGGATGTCTTTTTAGGGATGGAGACAGGACAGGTGACAGAGGTATGTGTAGGGAAACATTTTGGGTCCAGTGATCATAATGCCATTAGTTTCAAGTTAATTATGGAGAAGGACAGGTCTGGCCCTTGAGTTGAAATTCTAAATTGGAGAAAGGCCAATTTTGAGGAAATGAGACAGGATCTAGAATGCGTGGATTAGGATAAGTTGTTTTCTGCCAAGGATGTGCTGGATAAGTAGAAGATCGCCAAAGGTGACATTTTGAGAATACAGAGTTTGTATATTCTGTCAGGTTGGTTTTCGAGGGTATTGGTTCTGAAGAAGAGAGAGAGGTGTACAGAAGGCATAGGCAACATGGAGCAAATGAGATTCTTGAGGAGTATAAAAAATGCAAGAAAAAAACTTTAGAAAGAAATCAGGAAGGCTAAAAGAAGACCAGAGGTTGCTTTATTATTCCTTCATAATTTAATTGAATCAATACAATTTCAGTTTTTATTACGAAGAATCTGTTTGGCTGCAGCAGATAAGAATTTTGGTGCATTGTATAATGTGTATGACAATAAACACATTGTCATCAATGGTGGGAAAACTCCAGGAGCCTACTTTTGAAGACCAAATTAAATGTTTAAATTTGGAGATGCAGCATGGTAATAATACCTTCCAGTCCATAAGCTCACACCACACAGATGCACCATCGAACCTACCAACCCTATAGGTGTTTGGAGGATGGGAGGAAGCCAGAGCACCCGGAGGAAACCCATGCAGGCCCCAGGGAGAATGCACAAACTCCATGCAGACAGCGCCAGATTTGAATTCCCCTGCCACTCTTCAGTCTTTCTTCTCATGCCTTCCCGTTCTTTGCTTATACTTTGAAGAAGCGATCAGGCCAGAAATGTCGGTCATATATCTTTACCTCCTATGGACGCTGCGAGACAGGCTGAGTTCCTCCAGCATTTACTGTGTGTTTTTGCTACAATCACGGTGCCTGCTGAATTTTATGTCTCGCTCCTGCTATTTATGAAGTTACCGGATATTGAGAAGGGTCCTTTGATTGGAATAGAATATCGCATTTAGTCCATACCTAGAGCATCTAGAGAAGGACCGCTCCACCCACTTCTCAAAAATTTTTCTGCATCGAACATTGGTGCAGGGTTGAAGTGGACCACACAAATTAAATATTTAGGAATTAATGTTAATACGGAATTTCAAGATTTATATTCAATTAATTATCTTCCTTTAATAAAAAGGATTAAATTAGATTTGACTAGGTGGAAGGATTTGCCTTTGGGTCTATTAGGGAGGATTAATACTATAAAAATGAATATTTTTCCCCGAATACAATATTTGTTTCAATCAATTCCTTATTTTTTAAATAAAAGTTTTTTTAAGGATCTATATAAAGCAATTAGAGACTTTTTATGGAAGGGAAAATTTCCGAGGGTAGCGATGAGAAAGCTGATGTGGGATTTTCAATTTGGAGGTTTAAGATTACCGAATTTTCAACATTTATTATGAAGCAGCTCAATTTAAATTTCTTAGTGCATTAATGAATATGGATGATCCGCCCAGTTGGGCAAAGATAGAAATGGCGGTTATTTCAAAAAAATTTTCTCATGAGTTTTTGTTTTGATGGAATAAAAATTTATTACGAACTTATGATGTCCCAATATTGAAGCATTTATTAAATTTATGGACAAGTAAACTTAATAAATTGGGGCTCAAAAATAAATGGTCTGGACGATTGCCATTATATAATAATCAACTTGTTCCTTTTAAAGTCTCCAATATTACTTTGAAACAGTGGGAAAGAAAGGGAATAAAAAATTTATCCAATTGTTTTTCTGAGGGATGTTTTTGTTCTTTTGATGAATTACAAAGGAAATTCGGTATTAGTGGAAATTCTGTATTTGTGTATTATCAACTAAGATCTTTTGTAAAACAGATATGTGGTCGACATATGATTTTATTGCCTGATTCTAATTTTGAGGAATATGTACTTTCAATACCACAAAAGGGATATATATCTGATTTGTATTGTATTTTACAAGAAATTGATAGTAAAAAAGATTGCCAATGGGAAAAAGATTTAGGTTTTATAATAGCTGAAGAAGGTTGGATGGAAATTTGTCAGAATAGTATTAGGAAATTGGTTAATGCTAGATTAGCGATGATTAATTACAATTTTATACATCAGTTATATTTAACACCGGAGAAACTAAAAAAGTTTGGTCTTAGTAAGTCGGATTGCTGTTTTCGTTGTGACCAGACGGCTAATACTTTTTTGCATACTGTTTTGTTTTGTGATTGATTGCAACAGTTTTGGAAGGGTATTCAATCTATATTTAATAGTTTATATAATATTTGTCTTGTATTAGATCCTGGTATATTTTTATTAGAGAATATGCAATCATTAATTGATTTGGGCTTACAAGATTATAAGATTTCTTTTATCTATTTAGCTTTAGCTGTGGCCAAGAAATGTATAGCTCTTACTTGGAAAGATAGAAATATATTAACTTTAGATAAGTGGTATTTGGAGATGAAGTTCTGTTTGACTATGGAAAGGATATCTTTTTCAATTCAGGATAGGATGTCTTTTTATAGGTTGAAGTGGACTCCATTTGCTAAATATATGCATTTAAGTTTGATTTAAATATGTTTTTAAGTTTGATATTTTAGTATTGATAATTTTTTTCTTTTTTTTTCTTTTTTTTGATGTTAGTATCTTTATTTGTTATGTTTTATCTTTTTTTGTGTAAAGGTTTTTTTTTATATAATTATTGTTCATTTTATTAACTCTTCACTCTTTCACTCTTTATTTTGGGGGGGGTTAGACTAACTTTAAGCTAGGCCATTAATGTTGTGTACTAATTTGGGGGGGGTTTATTATCTTATGTTTAATCTTTTTACTGTAACTTTTTATTTTATTCATGTTATAAAATTTTAAATAAATTTTAAATAAATCACAGAAAAAAAAAACATTGGTGCAGGGTGATGGCTCATTCAGTGTTCATATCATGAACGTTGCTTCTATGCTCGGTTACTCCCTGATAATGCACGTGAACTGCCTTCAATTTTTTTTGTGGCATTCAATCATTGCCATGCTCAGCACCAAAGCAAAACTGACTCCCTTCCCCCTCCCAAAGAAATCACAGAAATAGCACCACAACATGAGCTCGGTTTCCTCTCAAAAAGGTAGTTTATCACAAAATGCACAGATCCCACAGGATCATTTTGCTTTTATTAAAACGTGGTGGTCACAATAGAATGTCAGCTCTTAAAGAGTGAAACACGATAGGATGCAGACGCTGTGATTGCAGTAAACACACCAAAATGCTGGAGGGACTCAGCTGGTCTTTCCAGCATCTCTAGGAGACAAAGATACATTGCTGATGTTTCGGGCCTGAGCCCTTCTTCATGGAAGAATCAGAAAAGGCAGAAGGAGGATATATCAGCAAGTCTCAGAATTCAAACAATGGGGGAGGACGACAGACCAACAAAAGGTATTAATTGGATGTGATAAGGGAAGAGGTAAGAATTTATCATGTCTGTGCGAAAAGGAGACAGGGAATGGAGAAACAATGGGGGAAGCAAGGGTGGGTTTAACAAAAATAAGAGAAGTCAACATTAACGCCATCTGGTTGGAGGGTGAGGTGCTGTTCCTCCAATTTACGGGTGGTCTCAGTCTGAGACCATGGACAGACATGTCGGAAAAGGAATGGGATGGAGAATTGAAATGGGTGGCCACCGAGATATCCATGCTACTGTGGCGGACAGAGCCAAGGTGCTCAACCAAGAGATCTCCAAGTCCATGCCCAGTCTCTCCGATGTAGAGGAGACCACTCTTAAAGTCAGCTCTTACAGGCACATTCCGCATTTCAGCTAGCTGGCAGTATCAAACAACCCTGTGTTCCGGGTATAGAGAGAAACTGGAGCAAGCACCATGGTTTTCTGAGTAAGGCATTGAATAAGATACATATTCCAGAAGGGAATAATATGCACATCAGAAGGGGAAAAGATGAAGCCAGAAACTGTCAAGGTAGCATGAGATAGGTCAAGTTGACCTTCACCACACTTACTAGCTAATGCATTTTAAACAGTAATTATTATTCAAAGCTGCCATTTACTCACACAGAAGATAGTTGAATTTGAAAGCATACACCACTAGATTCAGAGATAATGTTTCCCCACTCTTGAATGGATCTTTCATGAGGAAAACGATGTTAGCACCTTAATTGGTAGGTTTGACAGAAGTTTACAAAATTATGAGAGGTACAGATATAATGAATGCAAGCAGGCTTTTTCCACTGAGGTTGAGTATGTCAAGGACAAGGGGGCATGGGTTAAGGGTGAAATGTTTAGGGGAATTTTTCATGCAGAGAGCGGTGGGAGAGTGGAACAAGCTGCCAGCTGAAGTGGGGAATGCGGGCTCAATTTTGACATTTAAGTAAAATTTGGATGGGATGAGAGGGGTATGGGTTGCAGACTAATAGGACTAAGCAGAATAACAATTTGGCATGGACTAGATGGGCCAAAGGGCCTGTTTCTGTGCTGCAGTGAGCCATGGTTCTAACGGACCTTCTTCTCATTTTGCAATTTTCCTTTATTTTGCGCTACCTGTTGGACTCAAGGTTAGACTGACTTGTCTGGATAGCAAAGTTTTTCACTGTATCTCATCTTGTGACTATAAGCAATTCAATTTGATTCAGTATCAACAGTCAGGCATGTGCCCCTCCAATACCCTCCATAGCCACCTCCCTGAGATAGGTGAGCACTTACAACCCCCAAAACACTGATAACTTGGCTTTCTCCTTTCACTGAGGCAGCTACTGCTCATTAAGGGGGAGTTTGCTGGATGGGGATATGCTGGCAGAATGCTCCAGGCAACTAAAATGAGTGCAAAAGCAAATTCTGCAGAGCATGAGGAGCGTTTTCAGAAAGAGATAGATAAATTAAGTGCATGTGTAAGGGCTGGGGAGATGGAATACAATGTGGGTAAATGTGAGGTTACCCACTTAGGAAAGAAAAATTGATCAGATTATTATTTAAATGGTGAAAGATTGCAGCTTGCTGTGGCACAGAGGACTTGGGAGTGCTTGTGCATGAATTACAATAGGCTTTTAATTTGGTGCAACAGGTAATCAAAAAGGCAAATGGGTGCTGACTTTTATTGCTTGAAGGATTGAATTTAAGAGCAGGGAGGTTCTGCTGTAACCGTACAGGGTAATGGTGCACTGTAGAGCTCGTCGAAAGAACCAAAGACTTGTTGATCCAAACCAAGGCTTTTATTAGCAAAAGACAGGAGCTCTTCACAGGTGGCTGACCAGTCCAGAATGATCCGACCTGGCTAGGGACACAACCCTTTAAGGCCCAGACAGTAGGCGTGGCTAAGCTCTCAGCCAATCGCTGTAAGCACAATCTAGATACTGTAACTATATACACTATATACATTGGTGATAGATCTGTACTATCACATGCACCTGGAGTACTGCATGTAGTTCTGGATGCCTGACATAGAAAATATATATTGGCTTTGGAGGTGGTACAGAGGAGTTCACCAGATTAGAACGTAGAACTTTACAGCACAGTCCAGACCCTTCAGATCCACACACCTTAAGCAGATATCATCCGGCATCTGCTTTTGTCCTTGCCAGGAAAAAGATGCTCGCTGTCCACCCTATCTAAGCCCCTCATAATCTTATAGACCTCTATGAAGTCACCTCTCATCCTTTGTCGCTCCAAAGAGAGAAAAATAAAACCCTCGCTCTGTCAACCTTGCCTCACAGGACATGTTCTGCAATCCAGGCGACATCCCGGTAAATCTCCTCCGCACCCTCTCCAAAGCATCCTGTAAAGAGGATACGATACTCCAAGATAGATGGGAAAATGCTGAAGTGTCCCTCAAATCCTCCCTGAAAATGTTCCAGATGCCGTTGATGTTGGATTGCCCAGCATTAGAAACGAAATTCTGTGTAAACTCATTTTTAGGTCATTGAGTATTGTTATTCTCAAGATAATTTATGCATTTTATGATGTTATATATAACAATCATTATTATAGATTGTTAACTTGGGACTTTTTTTATTGACCAGGCAGGATTCCTCCAAGAAATCTAACATGCTTTGCCTTTAAGCATTATCCTTATGAATAAATTTTGAGAAACGCCGATGAAAGGTCATTGACCTGAAACGCGAGTCAGTGTCTCATACCAGCCATTGACTCTGCCTGGCCTGCTGAGGACTTCCAGCATTTTCCGATATATTTCAGATTTCCATTGTCCACAGAGCTTTATTTTCAATCTTACTTTTCTATCACTGCTTCATTGTTCCAACATCCTGTTTATTTCTCCAGCACGTTTGTGCATTGCCCCCTCACCCCAGATGGTCTTGTCTTCATTTCAAGTTTCACCCTGTTTTGATCCTGATCCATCTCCTTTGCATGGTGGCTTTCCTAACTTTCTCTTTCTGTACATTTGACCCAGTGTTTTTAAGTCTATCTCCACTTCCATTCAATGTTCTGAGCGAACATCAATGCAAAGTTACAACAGAAAAATGGTTAAGGCAGTCATAACCGGCAACCCACTGTTTATTTTCCACACACATAATCCAACCTAGAGCCAGTACCACAATGGGAGACCAGCAGCCAAAGTCTGTAAGCAGTCTGTTAAATTACATATATCCAAACGGGATTTTTATTTCTGTGATGAGAACTTGGAATGATGTGCATCTTGCAAACACTACATCCTGGAAAGAATATAAATTTAAATAGCTTTCAATTGTGAGAACAAGTTTCCACAAACAAATTCTGAGAATGGCAGGACATGAGAAGGCTTGACCAAGGCATTAATGGAAAGCATCTGCTGAAAACAGGAAACATTAAAAATGAGTGGATATGTTTCGCCAAATGGCCCATATCCCAAACAAACAAATGGAAGGAGAAAACCCAATGCAGGACAAAATTATTAGTGTACATGCCAAACATTAGGCAGAAACATAAAATCCATTATGTGTGTCACATTTTCACTCCTGCATTCAAGATCCAGGATAGATATCTACTGCATTGCAAGATTTACTTCAGTTTGCTTCATATAACATTGCCTGCAATTAAGTAAACATCTGTTTCTTTCCTGATGCTGATAATGCTGCAGTTTTGTTGGAGTTCTTCAATGCCTTTATATCAACCACATGTTTTCTTCCCAGCGGAAACCTCAGGACTTGCCCCTCTCCTCTCTGCGATCCAATGACGTACTTCCACAAAGCCCAGCGACTCCCCCCCAGTGGTGACCCAGGCATTCTGCTGTTCCCCTGGAGCTCCAGATAAGCACACCTGCCCCTGTCTGAATAATCATCTGAAAATGCACTTCGCAAACTGGGAGAAAGAAATATTAAGGACAGAACAAGGGAGAGGATAACTTCAAATCCAAGCTTGAAAGGTTAATGGCAGGAATCCCGTATCACTGCAGTAGGTAAGGAGGCCCTATTAAAGCCAAACTCCCTCTTCCCTTTGCACTACAAATTCTTTCTTTTCAGACCCTTAAATAGTTCCCCTTTGAAAGCTACAAGTGAATCTGCCTCCACTATAACCAATGTCAGTGCATTCCAGAGTCAAACCATATCCACTTTCGTCTATCACCTTTGCTGTAGTCCTTGACTCTCAAGATTCAAAACTCAAAGTTAAATTTATTATCATAGTAATAAAACAGTGTTGTATTACATGAAATTCCTTTTTGCCTGCTGCAAGGCAGACCGATTCTCCTCCGGCAGGAATTGTCTAAATGCCTCTTGCAGTCGGACCTACAGTCAGCGAGAGAGAAGCAAAAGAGATCCCCCCCACCCCGAGACACCGAGTGTCTGTAGATTCACCTCCAGCTCTTTTGCAGCCCCCGCAGCCACACAGAGTCTAGTCCAAACCACTGGCAACCCAAGCTCCAGATCCGAACCTCCAACATGGTCAGCACCCTTGGGACCTCCTTGTATCCAGGTTCCAATACCTGGTACCCCCTCCAGCCACTTCGAGCCAACCTCCAGCAGTCCGCAGCTTGGCGCGAATCTCCTGACAGCGGTCTCCAGCAGCCCACGGGTTCCTCGCCTTGAGTCGCCAGCAGCCTGCCGCATGCACTGGTCCCTCAGCCGCAGAGCCCCCTCACAGGTCTGCCGCCGTAGTCACTGTCCCCACAGGCCATCTCCTCTACTTCTCTCTCTCAGATGGTCCATGATCTTCCCGTCCTCTGGTGCCCTGCTCCAGTCCTCCGCTTCCCCAGAGTCTGCAGCCCCTCATGGCTGCTGCCGATTAATAGGTGCCGCCACCTTGGGTGCAGACTCAGCGGGGATTTCAACTAAAACCACTGTCGGCTCCCTCAACAGGCCGCTCAAAGCTCAGTGCAGAGCCAACAGCAGTTGACTGGGTGGCCGGACCCTACAGGAGAGCTGCATCTCTATTCCCCATGGGTCCACACCAGCGCTGCCACTACAGTGCCGCCACCTTTCAATCTCCCACCAGTACGAACAGTTTCTCTCAATTTAGGTGATCCATCCATTTCACGATTTTAAAACCTCTGTCTGGTTTCCTCACAGCCTCCTTTGTTCCCAGGAGAACGATCCCAGCTTTTCCAGTCTAGTCATGCTACTGAAGCATCCCAATCCTGGAAACCCTTTGGTAAACCTTGTCTGCATCCTCTTCATACCTCTGCAGAATCAAGATGCCTGGAAATGGACACCTTACTCTAGGCATAGCTGAAACACTGTGTCATAAAAGCTCATCGTGCTCCGACCCTGACTGCACAATACCCAAGGTTTCATCTATTTTTTTCACCACTTCTGCAACATTTCACTTTCAACAAAAAAATGAACATTTTATCATTTGACTGTGCACATACAAGGAGATGAAACAGCATTTCTCCAGTCCATAGTGCACATATGTAGACTCTTAGAACTGTGACAGAGTATATAGGTATGTTTTTGGGAGATAAATCGAGAGTAGGTCACATACAAACACTTTAAAACAGATCTTATTTGAAATACTGGAGCTCTGCTAATGCTAGACATGTCAGCCCCACACCTTTTGCAAGAGCTTTGGAGAGTGCCCAAGAGACTTCACTAAAGGATTGCTGTTTACAAAATGCAACAGATGAAAGATCTTGTTGGAGCCGCCTTCTGTCTGGAGTAGAGCTTGCATTCTGAGGGTCATGTGGTTTTGCAAGCAGAGAGAGTCAGTCTTTCACTCTAAGAGAGAGAGAGAGAGAGAGAGAGAGAGAGAGAGAGAGAGAGAGAGAGATCATTTCTACAGTGTTACAGCCAGCAACAGAAGCTGGGACTGGAACAGGACAAGCTGGCAAGCTTGTGGAAAGCCCATTTTGGAAGACGGCCTGGTCAAAGCCCTTGTGGTTCATGCAAGAGGAGAGGACTGGCTGTCTAATGTTTCACTTGGAATAAGGTAAACAAAAAGGAACTCTCTGGTGACCTGAAAGAAAGAAGTTATTATCTGGAGAACCCTGAAGGAGTAAGTTTCGACAGCAAGACACTGAAGTGGTTGATGGAAGTACATCAGTTATGGATTTCCTGGAACAAGAAATCTCTCTCTGAAAACCGACAAGAACCTTCCTGAGCAGTAACCATTAATCTTTCAAGCACCAAGGCCTGATGAACTTTATAAATGTTACATTCTGTGCACAGTACAAGAATTGCCTGCAACCAGTGAAGTTGGAGGAATGAGAAGTGAGATTGGACTGTGAACCAAACAACTTTTCTGAACTTACACACACATTACACACACATGCACTTAAAATTAGAAGGGGGCTAAGTTATGTTAGTTAAGTCAATAGTGATAAGTTAAAGTGTGATTCTATTTTCATGTTTAAAGATTATTAAAAACAATTTTTGTTTAAGTAACCATTTGTCTTGGTGAATATCTATTGCTCCTGGGTTTTGGGGTCCTCTGGGCTCATAACAGTACACAGCACATAGTAATCACATGTATACAGACCGATATAATTTAAAATAAATATAGATAAATATTTGGAATTATTTACTTAGTTATAGGATGCTATTTCTCAATCTCTCAGCCTGGCAGTCCTGATTTTAATGCTCCTGTACCTCCTTCATGGTAGTGGGTCAAAGATCCTGTGTGCTGGATGGAAAGTCAAGTTTATTGTCATCTGATTTTATAAGTGCAACCCGATGGAACAGCGTTCTCCGGTCCTTGGTGCAAAACACGCAGACACACAACCAGACACACCACATATGCAAACAAACAATGCATTATCAGGACAAGTATTTCATCTATGCAAAAAAAAAAGTTTTTTACATATGAGAGTCTTGGATGGTTAGTGTGAGCCGTGCCTTTGGTCATCAGCAATTCTTTGAGCATTATTTCAGCAACTTTCCTGGTAAATATTATCAAGGAAGGACCCAGTGGTCTTTTTGGCCGTTTTAATGATTCTCTGCATTGACATCTTGTCCAATGCTTGCAGCTACCATACCACGCAATGATGCAACCAATCAGGCAAGAAGGGATTCTCTGCCTCTTCCACTCCTTTCAGAATTGTTTCTTCTTGTTTATATTGTTTTCATCCTTCCTTTCGAAATGTGACATTTATCATATTTGATCTGCCCATTCTTCCAGCCTGACCAGCTCCTTGAATGCATTAACATCCTCCTCATCGTTCATTACATCATTCATTACACCTCCAAATTTTGTACCCATCCAAATCAGGGCAAGGCAAGTCACAGACCGAAGTAGCCCCGAGCTTTCCGCGACGCACTTCCCTGCACTTCAACCACCTTTCCCTCCTGCGTCTCGTTTTGTGTTGCTTCGCTAATCTTCCAGCCACGTCAGAGATCGCAGACGTCGGAATCCAAAGCTGGACGAATTCAGCGGGTTGAGCAGCATCAGTGGGAGAAAACAAACAGTCGACCTTTCATCATCGTGACTGAGCAAATTTGATACGGATGCAGGGGAAAGGGAACAGGTTAGAAGGAGCAAAGAGAGGTGAAGCATGACAGGAAGGGGCATAGGATTGGCAGATGTCAGGCAAAGAGAGGAAAACCAAGGGGCCAGGTGGGGAGAAGGTGAGTCAGATAGGGCAGAGTGTGTAATGAGAGACAAAGGCTGCCAGTGGTGGAATCTGAGAAGTAGAAGAGATGAGAATGGTGAAAGGATGACTCATCTTCCTCCACTTGACCTGTTCATTTTCCTTGCTTCTCTTTCCCTTTCTCTGCCCCTGTCACCTCTGCCCAGTTTACCAATCCCACCTGCGACTCCTCCCATCCTGCCCTCTTCGGTACTGATGAGGAGTTTCAACCTGAAACTTCGACTATTCTTTTGTCCTGCAGATTTTCTCCAACACGTTGGACTTGGGCTTCTAACCATGTCATTCATTTTATCATAAAATCAAGGTAAAGGTGTAGAAATCCTTGGAGATGCTTCAGTTAACAATGGAAACTCGATACAGATTGCACTTGACAAATTTGATGAAGCTCTTGAAAGGCGTTTGAGAAGATTGCAGCATCGCTGCAATCTTTGACATCGCTGTGCAGGGTCTCCACCGACAATGGCCACCTGCCACGGGAGAGGAAGTGACTCTGCTCATGTGCACGAGGAGTCACGCATGCGCAGAGAACAGAAAAAAATGGACGCAAATTTTGAAAAAAAGCTCAAGAAGCCTCCAGCTCCAGCAATCAGGAAGAACAAGAAATGTACGTAGAACAGAGAGTTTCGGCTAACAAATCAAAATGAAAGAGACTTATCTATCTACAGCTGAAATGAAGAAATATATGGATACTTTTCAATAATCTTTGGTGCAATTGACAATGGGAGTTAAAATGTGTAATGAGAGTATAGTTGAAAATAAGAACTTTACATGGAAGGTGGAAAAAATTGAAGTTGTGGAAGAAAAATTAAAGGCAACAAATTTGAAATTCAAAATGTTAAAGAGCAGATGAAAAAATTCAAGCTGAAGCGGCTGCAACAAAAGATCAACTCAAAAAATTGTCATTTTAGAAAATTTCAGTGGAAGAAAGCGACGAAGGTCAAGACACAAAGAGGTTTTTGCAACGTTGGATTCCGCAATCTTTGGGGGAAATCGAATTTCAAGGAGACATTAAGAATGAAAGAAGCTCATAGGGAGTTATAGCCAAAACTGCATCCAGATCAAAAGCCACGTCCGATACTGGCCATAATGAAGTGAGAGAAAAAATCCTGGAACTGGCGGCGAAGCAAGCAAAAGAAAGGCAATCACCATTAATTTATAATGGAAATAAGATCTTATTTTACCCTGACATAAGTTTTGATTTTTTGAAAAAAAAGAAAATAATTCAATGCTGTAAAAGATGTGTTATGGAAGAAAGGTTATGGTTTTGTTTTAAGGTACCCGGCAGTATTGAAAGTTTTTGTTCCAGAAGGTAAAAATCGAATTTTTACGGAACCCAATGAGACAAAGTTGTTTGCAGATTCATTGCCTGAGAGGGAGTGATGGTCGAAGTGAGAGATGATGCCAAAGGATTACAGCTGATGATATAGGGAAGGAAATAAATATATGTTTTGTGAGAGAGGGAGAGAATATTAAGGAGCAAAGTTCTTACCTGGAAGATCCATCCATAAATAAGTTAAAATTGCTAATTGGCAGAGATTGATTGGATCTGAGGCAATAAGAGACAGTATAATATTTCGGGGGAGTCATTTGGGAGTATGAGCACGGCTTCTGCGGAGTCATGAAAGAAGATGTGGTTTTGACCACATCTCCTATAGATCAGGGTGTAAGGATGTATTATTAATAATGTACGCCTTTGGTGGCGGGGTCTATCTTTTTCTATTTCCTTTCCTTTTCATAATAATTATATTATGAAAAATATTATTTGTGTTTTAAATGTGAGATGAATGGGAGTGGAAAGATGGATGGTTAATAAATTTAGTGGAAGCGCTGATGGCTGAAAAGTTGAATTTTATTAGTATTAACGTTAATGGGATACAGAACAAAATAAAGCGGAAAAAATATTATTTATCTATGAAAAAAACCAAAGTAGACATACCCTTTTTACAGAAACACATTTAACAGAAAAAGAACATAAATGATTGAAAAGAAACTGGGTAGGAACTGTAACAGCATCATCATTTAATTCTCAGGCCAGAGGTATAGCAATACTGATAAACAAAAAATTACCAGTAAAAATTATTAGATACTTGTATAGATGTAGCTGGAAGACAGGTTATGGTAAATTGTTAGATTTACTCAGAACAATGGACTTTAATGAATGTGTAGGCACCAAATGTAGATGATGGTAAATTTATACAAGATATTTTTATGCAATTAATGAATGCCAAGGGAAAAGTAATATTAGGGGGAGATTTTAATTTTGCTTTAGACCCTAAAATGGGATAAAATCATGGGATAAAATGATGAAAAATGATGTGGCAAAAATAGTAATAAATTTAATGAAAGATATGGATCTAGTGGACACTTGGAGAAGAATTCATCCAAATGAAAGGGATTATTCCTTTTATTCATTTTGACACAAAACATATTTATGAATAGATGTGTTTCTAATTTCTACATGATTTCAACATAGAGTATAAAGGGTGGAATATAAAGCATGAGTTTTATTGGATCATTCACCATTAATTTTGTCAATTTTATTGGAAGAAGAGAAGAGGATAGACTATAGATGGAGGTTAAATACAGGATTATTGAAGAAAAAAGAATGTTGTGATTATATGAGACAATAGATAAAACCTTTTCTTGAAACTAATAAAGATTCAGTAACAAGTAAGTTTACAATATGGGATTCTATGAAGGCATATTTAAGAGGTCAAATAATAAGTTATACTTCAAAAGTAAAGAAAGAATATATGAAAGTATACATTGGACAAAGAAATAATGAAATTAGAGAAGGAAATACAAGTGCAAAAAGATGAGGAGAAGAGAAAACTGTTAGAGTCTATGAAATTAAGATTTAATACAATATAGACATAGAATGCAAAGAGATATAATGAGATCGCGACAAAAATACTATGAGTTGGGTGAAAGGGTGCATAAAGTCTTAGCTTGGCAATTAAAAATAGTACAAATTTCTAGAACAATAACTGCAATTAAAAAACCTACAGGCCAGATTTCTTATAAACCACAGGAAATAAATGATAATTTTATCATTCAGGATCCTTGAAAGATAACAAAAATAAAAGAGTATTTGAGACAAGTTAAATTGCTTGTGCTAAAAAAAGCTAAGATTGTGCAATAATTATTCTGAGATAAAAGTTTATGAGACCCTGATGTCATTACAGAATAATAAAGCACTGGGTGAGGGTGGTTTTCCATGAGTTTTATAAAGACTTTAAGGAGTTATTAATACCTGTATTAATGGAGGTATTAGACTAAATGAAAGAGATGCATGATTTGCCAGAATCATTTAAAACAATGTTAATAACAGTAATTCCAAATAAAAGAAAATATTGCTTACAACCTTCTTCATATAGATCTATATCATTATTGAATACTGATTATAAAATCTTATCAAAATTATTAGCTAATAAGTTAGTTGAATTTTTACCAAAATTAATAAATATGGATAAAACTGGTTTTATTAAAAATAGAAGAGCAGCAGGTAATAAGGTTAATTTTTTTAAGTTTGGTAAATATAGTGCAAAATAGAAAGATCTCAGCGGTGGCTGTAGTGCTAGATGCAGAGAAAGCATTTGACAGGTTGGAATGGGACTTTTTACTTGAAATACTTAATGCTTTTGGAATCCCAAATACTTTTATAAATTGGATAAAGGCATTATATGGCTAGCCAAAAGCAAAAGTGACTACAAATAAACAAATATCAAAACCTTTTTTGTTAGAAATGTCTTGAAGACAATGTTGCCCATTATCACCCTTTCTATATGCATTAGCAATTGAACCATTAGCAGAAATAATTAGAACTGATAGAGAAATTAAGGGATTTGAAGTAGGTAATAAAGAACATAAAATTAGCCTATTTGCAAATGATGTTATAGAATATTTAATGAGACTAGAAATAACATTAAACAAGTTGAATGAGAGATTAAAAGAATAGGATCAGTATTGGGTTATAAAGTTAATAGTGATAAAAGTGAGGTGATGGCCTGGTGGATATGGATTATTCTCAGTGTAAAAGATTGACAACATTTAAGTGGCAAAATTATGCAATTAAATATTTAGGAATAAAAATTAATATAAATATAAATAAGTTATTTACCATTATTAAAAAAGATAGAAGAAGACGAGAAGATGGAATGACTTACCAATAATGCTAATAGGATGGGTGAATTGTATCAAATTTTAAGAATTATTTTAAAGCAGTCCAATTGAGAATCTTGTCCTCCTATTATCAAATGGGTGAAAAAACAGCTTGGGTTCAGAATGAAATGAATAACATGGGAGAATCTATCCCACAACAAATTTTATATCAATGGAATAGTGAGTTGTTTAAAGGGACTAAGGAGACAATAGTTTAAAACATATATTTAAAATAGGAATGGAATTCATATGAAGAGAGGACTTAGAAATGATCAATGACCAAAAATGTTGTTAAAACAAAATCAGTTTCTTCCTTTTACTTAAAATAGTTTTTTATTTGATAGTTGGTTTACAGAGAATAAAGGATTGTTTCTTAGGATCACTCTTTTTTAACTTTTGAACAATTAAAAGATAAATATAATATTCAAAATAATACAATATTTGCATATTAGAGTTAAAATTGTATTTTAAAAAAGAAATTGGGAACAGATTTGAGGCTTCTAAAGCAAAGTTAATTTGAAGATATAATAACAGATACATTTATGATTAAGAAATTTATTACTAATATGAATATAAAATTACAAGAACCTATGAGGAAAAAAGATTTATACAAATCAAAAATGTGAATTCAAGAGGAAATGTGGTCAAAATTGTGCCAAGAAAGTGTTATTAATCTATCGACTCTGTACTTAGGGGAGGGTGGGAGCACCCAGGGAAAACCTAGACAAGTCACAGGGAGAAGGTACAAACTCTTTACAGAGAGTGGCAGGTTCAAACCCGAGTTGCTGAGTCTGTAATAGCGTCACTAACCATGTCGAGTGGTTTGGAGGAAGGATAATCTCTTTGCATCAAAGGTGCAACTATTTTCTGTTGCAATCCGGGCTATTGCCTATTGTCCATACAAATAATTCTGCAATTATTTCATATAGCCTTAAACATTTCATTCCGCGCAATCTCATCACAAAGAACCAAACATCTCTAAGGTGTGCTAATGTTCACAATAGTAAAATATATTCCAACAACTATGCCAAACAAGTCCCTGATGCAGGGTTGTAACCAAAATGGGGCCCGTGTCCACAGTCTATGACTCCATGACTCTACATGTACATGGTGGGAAGTGTAGAAATGTTTCCCCTTTGCAGGGGTTATCTAAGGACTAGGGCATCGATTTAAGGTAAGGGGTCAGAACTTTCAAGAGGATTTGAGGAAGATTATTTTTTTTCACCCAGAGGATAGTTGAAATCCGGAATACAGTGTGGAGTGAATAAAGGCAGGTACACTAACAAAGTGAAGGGTAAAGTTCCTTGCTGCAATGCTCCTACCAAATCATCCCACGCTGGAATGTTACGTGATGTCATGTCCACACTCTGACAATAAATTTGAAGTTTGAACTTTGAGCTCCAGCTGCTCTCATCCAAGTCCGATCATTGTGCTCATTTCCTTTGTCGCTTTCTTCAAAGGCTGATTTCCAACTTAGTGGCCTTGTCATAAATAGTGAGGCACCTTTTCTTTAATTTCATTGGCGCAGCTGTCATGCATGTGGAATTGAGTGAACAAGGCTCCCTTGGCGCTCCATTCAGTCTGAGTGACCATAGGCAGTGCCACACACAAATGCTTGCTCAGTTAGAGCATGTGCTACTGTGAGCCATGGACTGACCTTTGGGACTGTGAACTGACATCATGTTCTTATAAAGGATGGAATTCTGCTGGGAACTCTGTGTGACTTGTGGTGCAGCTGGGTCGAGCTGTGCAGAGAAAGAGAGAGAGAGAGAGAGAGAGAGAGAGAGAGAATGGAACGTTCAGAATGGCAGTCGGAAAGGCAACTGGAAAGCTGTGTGAAAGGCACATGCCTCATAAGATAATGAAGGGTTAAAACAAGCCACAATTTGAGGACCAAGGGAAGTCATGTAAGGAAACCTTGAAAAAGGCTTCATAAGCTTACGGCAACTCAACATCAGTTTTTTTCTCTCTCCAGCATTCAATACGATGTCCTTTTGTTATTCAGTTGGGGGAACTGAATTTGGACATCGAGCTTTGGGATTGAATTCTGTGGACTGTGTTTTTGGACTGGCTTGACTGACTGACCTGGGGATTTTTCTCTTGTTGAATATTGGGCACAGACTGGAATGGTCTGGGTTTTGTTTGTTTACATACACTCTGTTTATGAGGAAAGGATATTTGTATATTTGTTATAGTTACTTATAGTGGGGTTAAGTGGGTTAAAGCGTTATATTGTTAATAGTCACATTAATAAACGTAAAGTTAAAATTTAACCCTTTTGAATTGCGTCTTCAGTTGTTGCTGGTTAGAGGCGTAACATTAAATAACTGAGAAAGTTGAAGCAGATGTTTGAAAACGGCCCGACCAAAATTCTGTGAGCTGCTTGATTTCAGTGTTTCTGGAACATCAGCAAACAATGGCACTGTTCCAAAAATAGGGTGGGAGAAATAGCAGTCACTGTTCCTATAGGGGCTTTCCTCCTCTTCTCAGATAATACAAACCAAGAAATAGGGGTTCAATTCTCAGTTTGCTCAATCTTTGTTTGTTGTCCTTTTGTTGGAATGTATTTGCGCTCATGTTGTTTCCCACATCATAATTGTTCCTTTGTTTTTATGTTTTGGACTTGGATTCCCATTGGAAGGAAGTTTGGCAATGTAAGAGGATATTAAATTGAATACTTTGTCCAAGTAAAATGCAGTGGTTTGTTTCTTCCTGCCCAAATCCATTTAAAAAGAATCATAGAATTCAGTAAACTCAACGAGTTCTGGATCCTAAATCAACAGCAACCTACGTATTCCAAACCATTGTGGATTATTCGAGTGCAGCTTCAGTCTGAACTGTGGCAGACCAGAAACCTCACATCCTCAGTGGACAAATAAAATACATTCTAGACGCCTGCTTTTCAACTTTCTGTCCGATGGTGGCTTGTTTCCCACCCCTTCCTTCCCAACACCAATTCCAAATTCCTCGCCAGGACAAAACAAAGTCAACGAGATTAAAATCCACCATCATTCCGACCGACAGTATTTCCCGTCCCTGTGTCGAGTCTAATTAGTGGCCTGCTCACACGCACACTTTAGAGTGATTGAAACATTTGGTGAGGGAGGATTCGCTAAGGATATGACTGCAAATGTCAAACTGGAAATAGGTTTCAACTTTAACTGAAAGTACGAGTATAGATGAAAGATATTTTTCAAGAGTACTTAATGCTAGGAACATTCAAAACAAATTCAGTTTCATGTGCATTCAATGTGTTAATGCCATTTCTTACCCCTCAGAATTATCTCTACCAACGAAATACGCATATTTAATATCACTTTTTCTTAATTAGGATTTTTAGCTCGAGGAAAGAAAATTTTGTCCAATTTCTCCTGAAGTTGTCAGTTTTCTTTCTCCCCTATTACTGCAAACAAACGTAGTCCAATGTTCCACACAGTGTGAGCAACACATCTCCTGTCCTCTACAGAGCTTAAGAACAGGTTCACTTGAAAACAGGTGAGAGGGGAAAAGTTTAAAGGAGATTTACAAGGCTAGTTTTTTTTAACACAAAGAGTGGTAGGTGCGTTGAATGATCCCTGATGATTTCTCCCATCATGATGCCAAATTAAACTACTAATCCAGTCTGCCTGCACATGATTGAGATCCCTCTATTCCCCTCTAAATTCCTCTTAAATGTTGAAGCGTATTTGCTTCCTCGTTTCCCCTGGCAGACCACTCTTTGTGTTAAAAAAACTAGCCTTGTAAATCTCCTTTAAACTTTTCCCCTCTCACCTGTCCTCTAATTTTCAAGTGAACCACGAAAAGTCTGCTGACACTGTGATTATAGTAAAAAACACAACATTGCTGGATGAACTCAGCAGGTCTCGCAGCGTCCATTGGAAGCAAAGATGTATAACCAAAGTTTTGGGTCTGTGACAGAGTATATAGAGGTGTTTGGGAGATAAATTGGGAAATGTTTGTTAGAGCAGGTCACACACAAACACTTTAAAACAATGACTTTTTGCAGAAGCTTTTGCAAGATGCTCAGACTCATGATGGACTGCCATTTGCAAAAGGCAACAAATGTAACAACGGGCAGTAGCAGCTTTGTCTGGAAAAGAACATTTACTGTCTCGAAGGTCATGTGATCTTTGCAGGCAGAGAGCAGAAAAAAGCAGGTTTTGCTCAGAGAGGAGAGAGTAAGAGAGAGAGAGAGAGAGAGAGAGAGAGAGAGAGAGAGAAAGAGAGTAAGAGAGAGAGAGAGGAGAGAGACACAGATATTGGTTCCAGAGGGATAAGCTGGCAAGCTTTGGAAGACGGCCTGGTCAAAGGAGAGGACTGGCTGTCGGGTGTTTCCCTTAAAATAGGAGAAATAGAAAGGAACTCTCTGGTGACCTGAAAGAAAGAGGTTATCATCTGGAGAACCCTGAAGAGTTTTTAATCAGCAAGACATTGGAGTGGCTGATTAAAAAGGAATCAGTGGTGGATATCCTGGAACAAGAAAAACTCTCTCTCTGAAAACCAACAAGAACCTTTCTGAGCGGTAACCATTTGCCTGTTAAGCACCAAAGCCTGGTGAACTTTGTTAATGTTAACTTCTGTGCACAGTACAAGAATTGCCTGCAACCAGTGAGATTGGACTGTTAACTAAAGAACTTTGCTGAACTTACACACACATTACACACACATGCACTTAAATTTAGAAGGAGGTTAAGTGAGTCAATAGAGATAAGTTAAAGTTTGATTCTACTTTCATGTTCAAAGATAATTAAAAACAACTTTTGTTTAAATAATCCTTTGTTGTGGTGCATGTCTATTCTTGCTGGGTTTACAG
Organism: Narcine bancroftii; assembly: GCF_036971445.1. Lineage (NCBI taxonomy): Eukaryota > Metazoa > Chordata > Chondrichthyes > Torpediniformes > Narcinidae > Narcine > Narcine bancroftii. The sequence goes on along the minus strand of NC_091470.1, from coordinate 88,337,494 downwards.
GTCATCTGGACTTGTTACAGGCCTAAGGCCCTTCTTCAAGGTGTGAGCAAAATGCAGGCGGGCACCTGAATGGAAAGGCTAGGGGAGAAGGGAGGAAAGAGCAAGGGAAGTGCACAGTGGAAGAAAGGAGACAAAGGGCTAGAGAAAGGGAGAGAAGGGGATGGGCCGGGAGGAGAGCTAACAGAAACTGAACAATTTGTTATTACCATCTAGTTGGAGAGTGCCCAGACAGAATAGGAGGAGTTGTTCCTCCAATATGTGCGTGGCACTGGCAGTGCATGAGACCGCTTCCAGACATGTGGTCATGGTAATTGAACAGGGCTTTCACTGGGAAATCTCCGCTACTGCAGTGGACAGAGAGAAGCTGCTCAGCAAAGCCATCTTCCAGTCTGCGTCCAGTCTCACTGATGGTGAGGAGACCACAGCGGGATGATACCTGCAGATTCACATGAAGTGCTGCTTCACCTGAACAGGGCCCCCCGAATAGTGGTAGGGGAGAAGGTGCAGGCACTTCCTGCAGTCACAGGGGTAGGCCCCGAGATGGAGACAGAGAGATCAAGAAAGGGGAAAGTACTGTTAGAGATGGATGAAGTGATTTTGAGGTTGGGCTGGAAGTTGGCAGCAAAGGGAGATAAAGTCAATGAGCTCATCATTGGTATATGAGGCAGCCCCAATGCAACCATCATTGAAGCGAGGAAGAGTTGAGGAGCCTTGCTGTTGTAAGTTTGTAGCATGGACTGCTCCACAATGCCAACAAAAGGGCTGAGATCCATATGGGTCCCCATGGCTACCGCTTTGACTTGGAGAAAGTGAGAGGAGTCAAATGTGAATTTATTGAGGGTGAGGACAAGATCTGCCAGCCAAAGGAGGGTGGTGCTGGGGTGGGGGGGGGGGGCTGGTTAGTTCTATTGCCCACAAAGAAACAAAATGCTTTGAGGCTTCCTGTATGAGAATGGTGGTACATAGCAATGGGGTATCCATGGTGAAAGTAAGCCAGTTAAATTCAGGGAACTGGAAGTGATGGAGGGAATGTAAAGAATTGAGGTAGGGAAGGACTGGACCAAGTGGGAGAAAAGCAGATATCAGTTCGGTGGGGTAGGATCACAAGGAAACAATGGGTCGACCAGGACAATTGGTTTGTCATAATATTTAAGCATTCCTTCCTGTGAAAAACACTGACACAGATGTACAACTTGTGCTTCTCATAATTCAATAACCTTCTATCAGTAGTTCCTCAGCCTTCGACACTCCAGAGGAAACCATCCATGTTTGACCAACCTCTCCTATAGCTAATGCTCGCCAATCCAAGAAACATCTTGGTGAACTTCATCTGCACTGCTCCACATTCTTGCTGAATGACCAAAATGACACACAATATTTCAACTATGACCAAAGTTCTATTCAGCTCAATATACTCAACACCCCAACCTATGTCCACCCCTTTCTTTGCCACTCTGTCTACTTCTGTTGCCACTTTGAAGTTTTGTACCTGGACCTGGTCTTGCCATTTACTGTTTAATTTTCTCTTACAGTTAACATCCCTCAGTGCAAAATCTAACACTTGTCCAGATTAAGTTCCACCCACCATCTCTCCATCCACATTTCCAGCTGGTCCATATCAAACCAAATCCCATGTTAATTGTCCTCGCTATCCACAATTTTTGTGGAGTCTGCAAACTTACAAATCTGTCTACCTACACTCGTGTCCAAATCATATACATGATGTCCTCTGGGTGCTCCGATTTCCTTTCACATTCTAAATGCATATGGGGTTAGTAGGTTAATTGGTTACATAGGTGTATTTGGGCCTGTTACCATATTGTATTATATTTAACAATATAATCCTCACAAACAACAGAGGTGCTAGCACTGATCCCTGTGGATCACAACAGATCACAGACCTCCAGTCAGAATAACACTCCTCCACCACTACCCTGTGTCTACTCTAGCTGAGCCAATTTTGTATCCAATCTACCAATGGATCCCATCTGTCTTGATCTTCTGAATCAGCCTACAGTGAGAGACCTTGTTGAAAGCTTCCTTAAACTCAGCACAGGCAACATTTACTGGCCTAACCTCATCTATCAGCTTTGGCACTCCTCAAAAAACACAATTATGTTTGTAAGAAATGACCTCCCCTACACAAAACCCTGATTGCCCCTTGTAAGTGTTTGCTTTTCAAGGTGTGAGCAGATCATATCCCTGAGAACCCTCCCCAATAATTTCCACACCAGTCATGTAAGCGCCATTGGCCTATAATTTTCTAGATTTTCTCTAAAGTCCTTTTTAAACATGCAGTAGGAACAACAATGGCATTTTCCAGTCCTTCCTGCAGGTAAGGAGCATGCAAAGATCTCTGTCACGGCCCCAGCCGTGCCTTTCTCAATGAGCTGGGATCAATCCTATCATGCTCTGGGGACTTATCTACTTTTACATTCTTCAGAGTCCAATATCTCATCCTTCTTGATATCAATGTGCCTCAGGGTATCAGCATTCCACTCCCTGATCTCACTTCCTTCTCGTTGGTGAATAACGAAGATCTCGTATTGCGCCTTACTCTTTTCTCCTTCCCTGAGCCCTAAATGTCTTGCTTTGCCCTATCCTCTCCTGCCTTTTATTCAGTTAAAATATAGTTGGCAACTTCACTCATATTGAAAACTTACCATGTTTGCTGCATGGTAGGCTTCTTTCAACTTCAGGCGCCTCTGCTAGCTCAAAGGCAAGGTGTTCCAGCATGTCTTCTTCTGGGAGTGTGACAGTTTCAGACATCATTGGGTGTGATCTTCTTTCCTGAGCTCTGAAGACCAGTGAACACTGGCCATACTTCTGCAGTTTGGTCTGGGGATTAGGGTAGGTTGATGGCCACACTCAATGTTAAAACCCTCTAGGCAAATGCTACATCAAAATGAACACACCTAGTTGATGCAAGAGGAAGATTTTCTCGTAATCATTTTTGAACAACAGATTGACATTTTAAATCGGGACACCTGGATTTCTAATACTTAGGAAACCCTGATCTCTTAAACCTTTAATATCGAAGATTAAAAATTAGAATAATTTATTCAGCATTGAAATCTGGAAACACTTTGTCGCACAAGAGGGGCTGAAACTTTGGAACTCTAAGAGCTATGGATGCGTGATCAATTAATATTTTCAAGACACAAGTTGAGTTCTTTTTCTCGGCGAGGGATAGCAAGTGTGGAACTAACCGGTTAAATGGACCAAAGCTAAGATCAGACATTATTTGGGGTTGCACGGTAAGTGCAATGCTGTTACAGCGCCAGCGATCGGGACCGGGGTTCGAATCCCGCGCCGTTTATAAGGTCTTTGTACGTTCTCCCTGTGTCTTACATGGGTTTTCCCCTGGAGGCTCCAGTTCCCTCCTACTGTTCAAAAACTACGGTGGGGGGAGGGGATGTATGTTAATTGGGTGTAAATTAGGTGGCACGGACTCATGGGCTGAAATGGCCTGTTACCGTGCTTTTAATACAAATTAAAATTATCTGTTAAATGTGTCAAAACATGTTCCTGAAGCATCCTGTTCCAACATTGCTGCCTGGTGTGGCTTCATTTCCTAAGCTGTCATAGTTCAAACTCATTGCTTCTCCAGCAATCATAGATTGTTGGCCAACTATTTCCTCTGCATAAACGATTCCGAAGAGAGGTGTTGATAGATTACACACCAATTTTGTTGCAATGGATAAGGGACCCAAGGATGAGTCAGGGTTGGAAAGTTGAGGCTATTCTGGACATTATGAGTGAAAGGTTTTGCTTCTTGTAACATTCATAAAGTGGGAATTTCTATTTTGATTAGTTTCCAGTTTGATGGTGTCCATTTGCTCTGCTGACATTAGTTTTAAAGGAGAGGAGGGAGTAGAAAGGATGAACACAGCCAACAAGTGGGGGGCTAGAAGAAAAAAAACTGAGAAGTGATGGGGGAAGAGGATAGATTTCTGATAGGAGAAGGGGGTGGGGAGCTGGAGGAAAGGAGACAGAGGAGTAGGGAAAGAGAAAGGAATGGGGGGGAGGGGAGTAACAGAAATTGGAGGTCGATATTAATGCTTGGAGACTTCCAAGATGGAACAACGAAATTATTCCACCAATTTACGGGTGGCCACAGTTTGTCAGTGCATGAGGCCATATCCAGACAGAGAAGGCCTTGCCCCTTCCTCCCTGCTCTCCTCTCCTCCTCCTTCCACCTTTATATTCGGGTGCCTGCTTGTGAAGGGCCCAAGCCCAGAAAATTGGTTAACCTTTGCTTCCTTTGGGCACTGTGTGACTCGTTGAGTTTCTACAGCATATGTGCGCATTACCCTCGACCCCATCATCTGCAAGCCTTCTTGTTTAACTCCAGCTGCAAGGAGAGGTTAGTTACTGGCCTAAAAAGGCAAAACTCTGGGAATCTAATCCAAGGACATGAGTTACAATCCCGTGGGAGCAGGGATGGTGAAAATAGGTAGCAGAGATAGGTAAAATTTGAGTGGAAGATAAAGAGTATGAGGTTCAGATGGGATCACTCAAGTGCGTAGCTGGAATCTCTCCCACGTTGCCTGAGTGGCTGAGGGTACACCATGACATTTAAGAATCCAGATTTAAATTACCAACACACCAAATGGTATGGATCAAGTGCTGGTAAATAGCATTAGTATGGATAGGTACTTGAGGATCAGCATGAGTATGGTGGGCAGAAGGGTCTGTTTCTGTGCTGTATCGCTGGATAAGGATGGGAGATTTCTGTCCCTGAAGGACATTGATGAATCAGATGGGCTTTCACAGCCCTCTGGTAGTTTCACTGCCATTAGCTTTTTAATTAAGCTTTTAAAAAGGGACCCTGCATTTTACCATTAATAATCTGGGTCACACAATGCATGATGTTGCCTGTTTTGCAAAACACAGCTTCTATTCACAAAAAGCATATAAGGTGAACACATTGTGTGTTCATTACAGCCAAGTATAACTTAATGAAGTGAATGCAATAACTATTTGGGCACAAGCATTGCTGTTCCAAGTTTGATCTTACCCCTTTTTGATGTCCATAGATACGGTGGTCAACAGGTGAAATGGACACCTCTGACAGAGCAAGACCAATGGAGCCCTGGCAGATATGACGATTGCACAAACTATATTAAATTCAGCACTTAGAGTGGGATTTGCTTGATTGGCAGCTTTTAATCATTGCCTTTCTATTGGTTTCTTTTGCTTTTAGAATTATCACGCTGCGTAACTGTGGATAAAACGTGAACTAGGCCAACGTAAATGGAAGGAGGTGGCAGGTGACAGAAGCATGTTTGAGCAGCAGGAGAAAATAAAAAGAAAGTCAGCAAAAGTAAACACATTTCTAGCAGAAACAAGTGAAGAACCAAGACTTTTATTGAAAGGCTTTGGGGGGGGGGGGGGGGGGGGGGAGAAATATGAACAGGAAAATCATTTAAGAGAACACTGTGTCTGGATTGTAAATACATGTGTCACACTGGAAGGAAAAAAAAAAGCATTTGGGGGAGAAAACACCAAAATAAAAATGTTACACACACAGCAGGATGAATAATAAATCCTAAGCATTACAAGATAATTGAACAGTGTGATTGCGTGCGTAACTGGAACTCAGGCGGACAAAAATAACAACAGAAAATGCCGGAAACTCAACTTGTCAGGCAGCATCTGCGACCAGAGAAACAGGGTTAATAAATAAGGCGAATGGCCTTGTTCGGATGGAAAGTCGTTGTCCCGAAATTGTAATTCTGCTTCTAATTCCTCATTTGCCATCTGTCCTGCTGAGTATATTTCCAGCACTTTCTGATTATATTTCAGCTTTTCAGCATCAATGGTTTTGTTTTTATTACAACAGTTAAAAGCAAGAAACGGGTGTCAAGTGGTTATCTGGACAGGTTTCTACCCTTAGTTTCCAGTCTGCAATGCAGTCAACAGTATAGTCTTGTGTTGGGTTAAACAAAAGCTGTGCAAACCAAAGCTCACATTAGTGTTTTGACTACCTGGGAGGAATTTCTGTTCTTCTCCCATTCAGAGTCGGTTGGGGGGGGGGGGGTGTAGTGGGGGTAAAATAATTCATTAATAATCTATAATTAATCAAATCAATCATTTTTTTGAGATTAAGAAATGAAAGACAAAGGACAAGTACGAGAGAGCACCAACAAGGTGATAAGAAAAGGAGAAGAGGTTAAATCACACAGTCGTCATTTTGGTGACACCAAAGTTGACGGCCACAGGTCTTAGTAACAAGTTACAACTACAAATTGTAAATGTTCACCTTAACGTTAGGCTTTCAAGCTGCAAGTATTGCCTACGTTGTCCCACTGTGCAATTCCACCCGGTAGTAATAGACTGATGTTAATCGAAGTAAAAGGATGGATGCTTCATTGAAGTGCCTGCTCCTTGAAATATTTCTTTTAAATGTGATTGATTGTGAAACAAATGAAAGGTTTTTGCTTTTTAAAAATCACACCTCAATCTCCCTCCAACTAATTCCCTGTCTATCTATTGGACTTGTTGGCTGCAGGACGCATTTAAAATAAAACTGATGTCCCTTTGGGTCAATGTCACAGTAAGGCTACACTACTGCCATCTACAGGTTGATGTATTTTAATTTTGGCCAAGATATTTTCCCTCAGGACTTTTAAAACAATAATAGCAAGCTTATAGTTTTGCCAAGAATATTTATTAGTTCATAATAATTTTATAACAGTTTTATTGCATTGCTAATTAGATAGATTGATAATGATAAGAGGTTTTATATGTAAATAAAAGATTTATTGGAGAGGAAGGCGACTGAATGGTGTCACTCTTGTTGTAAACTAGGGGTGACAGGATGCAATGGGAGTTGAAAATTATCATTTGAATCCAAAACTCAGTTTAGTCCCATAAAAGTTCCCCATCTCACATTAACTTATGCAGAAAGGTTGAATTGAATCACTGCTCCAAAACCCCTAGTATCCAGCACCAATGGGGATTGGTAAATGCCAGTTGTCAGTTGCTTGAGATTGCGTGCTGCGTGGATTGGTGAACTGACAGCCGATTTTACACTTTTATACCTTTTTTTACCTATTTATTTTCAGCAATTCTTTTGCTGGTTGCTTGGATTCTGGAGAACAGGGATTTTACTTATCTGTTATGAGTAGATGAAACCTAATGTTGATAATAATGGAGAAATGTGACAAAAAGATAGCCAAGAAATCATTGGTGCTGAAATTGATCTTACTGTAAATTGAAAAAAAAGATTAAACTTCCTTCATGTATTTCATTTGCCTCTTCCATTTTAGCAAACTTGCTAAAACCTTTCCAATCCAGTGAATTACGGAGAGCTCTTAGACAAGGACTTTTCTATTGCAGTATTTAACTTTGAGAATGAGAGCATAAACACTGGCAGGATGGCCTGTTTTTGTGTGGTAAACCCTTGGTGAAGCTGTGACGGACAGCTGTGCATATGGAAGTTAAGGCATGAATAAGTTGATTCAACCCAAGGCACATTGCCCCTGGGAGAACAAAATGCTCGCTACAGCTATTATTCAGTGACTCCCTGGATGACATCTGTATGGACACGGGTGCTGGATTACACCTGAATTGACACAGGTGCTGGATTACACCTGTATGGACACAGGTGAAGCCAAGACTTGGCTTCTGTGCCTTTGCGCTGTCAAACAGTCATCAGGGAAAATGTGCACTGAGGATATCAGCAGGGATTCAATTGCTAAAAATACACACCTGTGGAGTACACACACATTATGGTAGAGGCTACGCATTCTACTCTACTTCTGAAATTTGGTTCTATTGACAATTATATATTGCTACAAACCATGGGATACATTTTGGGCACACATCCTCATATTTTCAACAGGTAGTTTGATCAAGTTCCTTTTCATGGACCCCTCACTGGAAATTCCCATTAACTGATTCAGGATTTTAGCAACTGACTGCTGTAAGGACACTCCAGTCACACAAGCCGCCATCAATTTTCACAGATAGTACATACCATTCCACTTACACGGGTAGTTTCCATATGGCGACTGAAATCAACCTTCATCAGTGGTTCACACGGACTTGGATATGAAAGGCATGCCACATGACAGCCTCTAAACATAGTTTAGCGCAACTGAAAGATCAACAGCCATTTTGTGAACAGACGATGCAAGAAAGGCGCCGATCTATTTCAACTTGACCTGCTCCGTGGAAGTTGCCTGGGTAGATCATTGGAATTGAGACCTGCCAATGTCCTGGATCGATCCCTCTGTCTGGGAGGTTGCAAAGACACCAATCCTCCTTCAGTTCTATAGACTGTATTAAATTAACATGCTCCAACTGCCATTTTAACTCTGGGCTCGAAGAGAGGCATTGCAGCTGAAGACAGAACAAGGACTGAAAGAAGCCAAAGTATTATTTTTACTTTCTTCTTTGGCCGTGGAAGTGGTACTAGATTCTTCAGAGCCCAGCTTATCCCTACCCCCTTAATCTCATATCAAGTTCAGTATGTGGATTCTGAAGCCAATGTAGGATCCGCAGACTCTGGCACAGGTAGAGCAGGTGAGGTGGATACGTGGGTCATTTCAGTGCATGCTTTCCAGTGTTTCAGTTGGGTATCCAATGAATGAAACAAGATTCTCAATGCCATCCTTCCTCCTCCTTCTTCATCTTGAAGAGATATCGGGTCCTTTGAGAACATTGATTCTTCTGTACATCCGGTAATTTCTTTCCATAACAAGGTCAGAATAGAGTGTCTACTTCAGGAGTTGCCGGCCCATCAGACCTGATGATGCTGGGGATGTTGATCAGGGACAGGATGTTGACACTGGTTTTCCTATCCCATCCCACCAGGAAGATTTTGCAGGGACAATATTGTGGTACCTCTCCAGCACTCGGAGGTGCCTGCTGAAGGTCATCTATTTCTCAGAAGCAAACTGGGAGAGAGGCATCTCTACTGCTTGGAAGAACCAGGAGATTTTGCACCTGGGTGATTCTTCAGGCACTGCTTTCCTCAGTTGGCACAATGCTAAATTTCATCAATGACACCTGCTTCCATTGAGAGGTGGCTCCTGTGTTTTGGGAAGTGGTCCACTAGTTGCAGGACTCATCACAGATCTTTAATGTCCGGGGTGTGTTGTTCCGCAGATGCAGGCTGGTTTATGACCTCTGCTTTGCTGATGGTACTTCACATATGTCCATATATGGATTAATGATCAATTGAATGGTCCATGAACAAGCATATATAGATTGAGGCTTGATGACCGAGGTCATAGGTCTGAAGCTTAGGTTTAGCAATTTTCCCACATGCCTTGCCCATTAGCTCCAGTTGTGCATCATTGCAAAAACTGATGAAGATATTGGGGTGATGATGTCATCCTGCATGACCCCAGACAGAACTGACATCAGGCCTGATGTGAACCCAACAGCTTGGATCACAGCTTCCATGCCAGCGTTGTAAGATGCAGGCAAGTTTCTGCAGGTAGGGAACGCTGCTCAACAATCCTTGGTGATTAACATGGTGAGAGTGAAAGAAGCCATCGACAAGAGGTCGAGAATGCTTCATGCACCTCTCTTAAAAGTGATGCACATTGGAGGTGATGACAAGTGGACCTCTGGGATGGAGTGAAAAGATCCACTTGCACGTGCACGTGCACACAAACGCATACATGTACACACGTACATCCATGCACATACATATGCACACACACGCACAAAAGCAAATCTCTTTATCAAACCTCCAGAAGCTATTTCTCAATTATTTCACTGTCAGTAAGCTTGACTTCTGCTGTTCTCCTGTCACCTGAACTTCCTCTTAAACCCAGCGACTGGTTGTTATTTCCATTGGACTGGGGGCTTGGGGGCTGCTGACATGGAGTAAATTCTGGGAGACAAAACAGCCCCAGCTCACATTCCTGATACTGGGCACCCTGGTCATGGACATTTGTAATATGGAAACAAGCCCTTCAACCCAACTTACTCACACCAGCCAAAGTGTCCCATCCACACTAGCCCCACCTGCCCATAACCCTCTAAACCCATCATATCCAATACTTTTCTTAAACATTGCAATAGCACCTGCCTCAACCACCTCCTCAAGTGGCCTGTTCAATACACACACCACCCTCTGTGTAATAAAGTTAAACTTCAGGTTCCTGTTTATTCTCCCTCCCCCCCCCCCCCTCCCCCACCATTCACCCAATCCATTCCCCTCATGATTTTGTGCACTTTGAATCCTGTTACTGCTTAAAACTTGCTCTTCGGCCTAAGATGACTTAATTTGAAAATGTGTCATCAAGGAAGTTCTTTTGAAGCGAGTACGTGAAATGGCAGATGGTTTTCCATTGATTGAAGATGAATTTTTGTGAGAGAAGTGGATGTAAATATCTGTGCAGGTTTTTCTATTAAAACAGGGTTTAGGGACTCTTTCTGCTGTGTTATGGAAAACAGGCAGAGGAATATTTGAAGAATACCCACGACTCTTTTGTAAAGGAAGCCCTCCCCTCTGCAGTGTAAGAGCTGAACCATCAACATGATTCTGCCCTCATTTTGCATTAGGCTTTCACAGATTTCAAAACAGAGAACATCCAAAAAACATGGGTCCCCATCCCAGCATATTGCTCCATCCCTTCCCTTTCCCCAAATACAGAGACATATTAACTGATCCTGCAGACTTTGGGGAGAGTGTGGAATCAATGCTCCAATACTGGGTCCCTTTTAATTTGGAGGTTCAGCACGGTAACGGGGGCTCCCGGCCCATGAGCCCATGCTGCCCAAGTACACCCATATGATCAATTAACTTTCTAACAGTGCATATTTTGGGAGGACCCAGAGAAGACTCACACATACAAACTCCTTGCAGTTAGTGGCAGATTTGAACATGGGTCACTTGTGCTGTAATAGGGTGGCACTCACCGCTACTGGAGTGGGCATTGCTGATCTTGGGCCGAGTTGAACACTGTGCCCCCATGCGCTATGTATTAGTGACCAATTTCTCACAAAGCCAGAATTACGCATCTCATACATTCAAAAGGATGGTGTAAAAGAGTGAGAGCACTCCCTGACAATCCTTAAGGCAAATACAAAAACGGTAGCATGGTGGATTCCACAATTAGCTTTGTCTGACTGAGATAGGTCTGGACCTCATGGCTGACAATAATGAATAGAAGTAACAACATGACTGTCATTGATTGCTCCAAATACCTGCAGTATTCCTGTTCCAACAACGACTGCACTTGTTCTGTATGCCCTAACCAGCCCCTAGGCTTAGTCAGGTACCTTGCCTTCTTCACAAAAATGCAAGCACAGTCAGCAAAGACGATGTTACTTGGTTAATCTGGAGCAAAAGCCATCCCAGGTCAAGGGACTGTTATGCAAGACAAAGCAAGGCAGACTGAGAGGAGGAAACCAAAGGGTATTGATTCAATGGGAACTTAGATCCCATCCACAAATCTTATTGCGAAGTATAAAGACAATTCCACCACAGTGCGCAATAGATTTTGAGTGAGTGTCAGTCGGTGATCATGATATCACACATCTTCTTGGACCTACTAATCCAATAAACAGCTTTGGCATCTTATCAGAAGCATTTCATCCGCCTGAACCATTGGTCAACATCAGTTTTGGAACAGAACAACCTCCCGTGGTTGCTTCCAGGAATCACTAATCAGTTGCATTAATGGAAATATCCCACAGACAAGTTTTACAGAAGAAGAAGAAAAAAAATACTTCTTGGACTCAAGAAACCTTCAAAGCTGCAGTATAATTTCCCCATCTCCTTAATCAATGACATTTCAATCAAAACAACCTCAGAGTGATAATGGGAACCTTCTCTGGCTGCTCTGAATTAGTTGGTTGATTGATTTGGACAGAAAATCAACAGAACTAACAAATATGCCCCACACACATAGCAGCCAGAAGGGACTTGACATTTATCAAGGTCCCCATTTATCAAAGTCAGGAACCCTTGCATTTGGCCCAGATTTGAAGTAACATCTCAAAGCAGGTCACCACCATTGTGATACTTCAAGTATATAATTGAATAAAACAATAAAGGCATTGAAGATCAGTGCAAGGTTTTCTGTTCCAAACCCTGGAAAAATCAATACTGCAACTTTAATCAACTTTTCACCTCCACAATTCGTCACAAATTAACAAATTTGATCTCCAGTTTATAGACATAGTCAATTTTGAATTAAAAAAGGCGATGAGCATTGCAGAATACTTCCTAGGTGAATTATTCAAAAGGAAAATTGCAAAAACATAACTTAAACTCTCTTACATCCCTGGTTTTCAAACTTTTTCTTTCTACCCACACACCACCTTAAGCAATCCCTTACGAATCACAGAGCACTTATGGCATAGGGATTACTTAAAGTGGTATGTGAGCGGAAAGAAAAAGATTGAGAACCACTGGTTTAAATGGTCATCTTCCATGAATGCCAATTTCTATGTAATATCCATGCCGATTTCCAATTCTAATCCGTTAATCTATCCTTTGGGTGAATTTCCTGTTCTATAATTAGCATTCTTTATATAAAAAAAATATATAGGACAATTATACTGAGTTGCGGTAACTTCCTGACCTTCCTTGTCACATTAATGAAATGTAAAATTTGACAGTTCAGGGATCAGCACATCGGAATAACGATGTGAAAGCCAGTCTTGTCCTGGGAGGGCAGCCACAATGGTCACTGAGACTCTGCTGCCGGCTAATGGACAGGGCGTCACCACCAAGTACTTCTCCCAGCAGTTCTTGTAAATTACCGAATCAGGCCTTTCCAGCTTATGACCCTGTGCTGCCCAACTACATCTGATTGTGGCCAATTCCCCTATAAACCTTATACATCTTTGGAAGGTGGGAGGAAACAGGTGCCTGGAGGAAACTCACGCAGAGATGGGGAGAATGTACAAACTGCTTATAAGCAACAGCTGATTTGAACCCAGGTTGCTGGTGTGTATAGCGTTACACTCGCCACTACACGAACCATGCTGCTCAATCGCAATTTTCATTCAGAGATTAGCAAAATATAGTCACAAAGTCAGTCTTAATTCAATAATGAACAAACTAAATTAGGAGGTAAAACACAGGATTCCGTTGACACTGTGGTTAAGTGAAAAAAAACACACAAATGCTGGAGAAAGTCAGCAGGTCAAACAGCGCCTTTACGTAGCAAAGGTAAAGATATGTCACCAACATTTCGGGCTTGAGCCCTTGCAGACATAATACAGGAGGGGTCCGCTGCAGGCCATAGCCAGCGAGGTCCAGAGCTTCGGCAGTAAGAGGGCGAATTGCCGCTAGTATCTACGCATCGAGTGAGGGTGGTGGGAGAAGCGGAGACGGCAGCGGTCAGTGTGGTGTGAGTACCCGAGGTCCTGGCGGGTGCCAAACTGAGAGGCCTGGAATCGCAGCTGGAACCCACGAGGCACGAGCTGGTGGTGGAGGCAAAGTAGAGAGGAAGGCAACGTGGCTGTGGAATCGAGTCTGGGTGACTACATGGTCATAGAGCTTGGGTGCAGTGAGAAAGAATCCCACAAAACTTCCTGAGGAGAGCCCGAAACGTTGGTGACGTATCTTCACCTTTGCTACATAAAGGCGCTGTTTGACCAGCTGAGTTTCTCCAGCATTTGTGTGTTTTTTTAAACTAAATTAGGAACTCATCCAAGGAACATTCTGCAAGCTGGGACAATAGAGGCAAAATGCATTGTAAGACAGGGAAATAAAGGTGTGGGGTCACACCTGTGACTAGTGACGTGTAATAGCAAGTGTAAACAAGGGCTGGTGTCAAATAACCTTCTTTGTAGAAAAAGTGGGGAACAACTGAAGGGATTCACAGTGGGCTCTTCTCCCACATTCCTGGGCTATGGTTAAAGCTGAGCGAATAGTGGTCAGCTGGTAGGAGATCATCTCCCTGCCATTATTGCAAGAAAAGTAAACAGATAAATAAGGGAAATCAACAGAGAAAATAAATATCCGCAGAGAGCAACCCACAGGGGCTCAGTGACCATTGTGTTAAACTAATCCTCCATTTTATCACCATAGTGCATTCTCATGTGCATCTTTTGTTGAGATGGAAAAAAATGGATCGTGTGGCATGGTTGGCGTGGCGGATAGTGCAATGCAGTGGCAGTGCCAGCGATTGGGACCGAGTTCGAATGTCACACTGTCTGTAAGGAATTTTGTATGTTCTCTCTGTGTCTGCAAGGGTTTTCCCCAGGGGTTCTGGTTTCATCCCACCGTTCTAAACTTACTGGGGACTGTAGATTGATTGGGTGTAAATTGGGCGGCAGGGATGTGTGGGCCGAAATGGCCTGTCACCGTGCTGTCTGTCTAAATTTGAAAAATTAATAGGGGTGCATGGATTTGGCTGAAGCTGTTTGAAGTTACCCTCCCACGACGATACATTTTACAGATGGGCTTATACATTTTGGAGCGCATCTTCAATCTTCATCATAGCTACAATTTCAGTGCAAATAGCCAGTGTCGGCCACATTGTGAAGGACTACACACACCCCTCCTGCAATCGATTCTTGCTCCTGCCACCCAGGAAGAGGTACTAAAGCATTCGGGCACTCACTACCAGATGGCGAAACAGTATTTTCCCTACAAGCTGTGAGGCTTCTGAACTCCGGTGGGGGGGGGGGGGGAGGGGGGGCACAGGGCTAGCATATGTCACATGATTTTTATAAGTGATATCTGTTAATTTTTAAAAAAAAATTCTGATGTAATTTAGCTCCATGGTCCGGAGAAACGCTATCTCGTTTTTTCACAGAAGACTTCAATGGTTATGGTATGAATGATGACATCATGGGCAGTTAATACAATGCCAAGGGCTTTTGCTCCCATTCAAGACTAATTCCTGTTCTGTCAGATTGTGTGCCTAATTCATTTTTGTTTCTTTCCCCTCTTTATTTGTCTCTCTGCCATGTCATCACCTTTTTTAAACACTTTAGAATCTAAGGGCAAGTAGGTAAAGCATTAAAAAAGAAATCAGACAAACCACCAGAAGAAGAGGAAACGAATTGAGAAAGGGTGATGGTTGGCACTCTAGGTTGACCTGAAACGATTGGAACTATGACAAAATTTAGATTGGTAACTGACCAGTAATGGTTCTTCTGTTACATGAGGAGTTATTTCTACTGCTTCCTGGACTTTGATCTTCCACCCTTCTTTCTCGATCCTGAGGGAAAGGAGAAAACACCGTCATTTCTATTCTCTGCGTTTATACTCTGCAGAGAAAATATTCAAGTTCAAGATCAAGTTTATTACCATTTGACTACAACCAGATGAAACTGCAACTCTCTGGACCACAGTGCACACACATACACAGCATATTATAATCACATATATACTTAGTTACCGAAAACTGTTCATCAATCTCACAGCCTGTGGGAAGAATCCATTTCCCAACCTGGCAGTCCTAATTTTGACGGTCCTGCACCTCCTTCCTGATGGTCATATGCCAAATATACTGGATGGAAAGGGCCCCCAATAATTCTTTGAGCCTCATTTGCTCAACCCTCCTGCCGAATGCCATCAATAGAGGATAAGGAGACCTCAGTGATCATCACATGAGCACTTAGCATAGCTC
Organism: Narcine bancroftii; assembly: GCF_036971445.1. Lineage (NCBI taxonomy): Eukaryota > Metazoa > Chordata > Chondrichthyes > Torpediniformes > Narcinidae > Narcine > Narcine bancroftii. The sequence continues at coordinate 88,321,934 of NC_091470.1, read as the reverse complement.
AGCTCAGAATAAAAGGATGTCCCTTCGGCGTGGAGATGAGAGGAGGTACCTTCAGCCAGAGGGTGGCAAACCTGAGGAAGTGACCGCCACCGACGGCAGCGGAGGCCAAGTCTTTGGGGATATTTGAAGTGGAGGTTGATAGGTTCTTGAGGAGTAAGGTTGTCAAAGGTTATGGAGTGAAGGCAGGAGAATGAGGTTGAGAGAAAGAAAACATCAGCCATGACTTGAATGCTGTAGCCGATTCAATGAGCTAAATGGCTCCTCTGGTTTTATGGAACTGGATATTCTGATTTGGACAGTCAATTATCAGTGTCCACTGAATTGAAGACTCGATTTGTTAATCAATATACACTCAATTGCTTTACAGGCTAAGTAGAGGCTATAGCAGATCAATTTTCCTGGGGCATATGTTCCTCTGCCTGGTGTCATTCACACATCTGATCTGATCTTGAACAGCTGTGAAGGGGAGCTAGACGCTGTTGGAGTTGGCATAGACTGATGTGAACTGCCATTTCATGTGCTCCTTCCCCCATCCTGTCTATGTTCGGCTCTCACATATAATCGACGGTTCATCCATCATCTATTGCCTGAATTATCAATATATGTTTTCAATTTTATAATTTCCCTGGTGTCATCAAACTATTCCTAACATATCATTTGTGTCTTGATTATTTTATGTACAATTAATTCAGAGAGTGTGCAGTGAAGGTGACAAATTAAGGCAGAGCTGAATGCCACAACATGGAGCTGAAGGCAGACAAGTGGATTGACTGATAAGCCAAGGAATTCAGAATCAGAATCAGGATTTATTGTCATGAACAAGGCATGAAATTTGGTGTTCTGTGGCAGCATTACAGGGCAAACATTCATATTATAACCACCTTACAACATTACTATAAAAAATAAAATAAAAATAGTGGTGTTCGAAACGTAAGGCAGTGTCTGTGGTTCATTGATCATTCAGGAATCTGATGGCAGCGGGGAAGAAGCTGTCCTTGTGCCACTGAGTATTCACCTTTAGGCTCCTGTACCTTTTCCCCAATGGTAGCAGAGTGAAGTGATGGGTGGTGGGGGGTCCTTGAGGATAGAGGCTGCTTTTTTAAGACGCTGCTTCAGAATTCAATTGCTTTATTCATTGTTATTCAACCAAAAATTGGTGGATTTTTATTTGGGGTGAAACAAAATAAAGACCATTTCCTGGCCATATTACATCACTCTGGAAAACTAATATGCTAAATATGTGAACTGCACTCCTGCAATTTCTGCAAGTTGTCCAGGTAATACCATATGCAATGCTCATTTAGAACCCTGCAATGGAGTGGGCCATGTTGTCCAAGGGAATTAAGTGTTGGACACTCTCAAGATATTATGGACTTGCCAGTTTAGTATCAAGGGCAGAGACCAACCAGGCAAGTTTATTAATCACAATCAACCTTCAGACATACACCCTCCAGTTCAATGATTCCCATATTCAACTCTCCAGTCCATCCTCTGTACATTAATGCCATGATCAGCAAAGTTCCAGCCTCTGACCCATGATGCCTCCCCACTAAATCCCATTGAATCCTTAAAAAAACACAAAAGCTGCAGATGAAGACTAACTGGAGGAACTCAGCAGATCAGACAGCGTCCACGCATAGAAATGGCCAGTCAATGTTCTGCGTCTGATTAAGGATCCAGACCTGAAAGTCTGACTATTTATACCTATGAATGTCATCTGGCTTGCAAAGTGACTCCAGTAATTCTTAGACTGCCCATTGAATCTATTTCTCCTCTCCCTTCTATTCAACTGATTCCTTCCTTTGTTGTAAAGTGCTTGTGATCCCCTCCAACAGCTGCTAGACCCAAGCCTCCCTTCTTCTCTTTCCAAGCTTCATTGGTCTGCAACCCTCCTCCACCTCCACTTCCCTGACCCTCCCATATTCCAAACTGAACATGGTCTCCAATGGAGCACCTTATCTTTGGTGCAGTGCCCAATCAGTTGACCTCAAGTCTCCCTCAGCACATCATTAGCTACTGCAGCCATTGAAGGCATTGGACACATGTTGCTTGGCACGTGGCATTGGCAAAGCCAGATTTGGAGCATTATGTGTAGTTTTGGTCACATAACTATCGGAAAGACATCAATAAGATTGAAAGGAGATTTACAAGGAATGTTGCTGGGAACTGGGTTAACTGGTTTACGGCTTCATTCCCGAAGAGTCCAAGAATGAGGGGAAATTTGATCAAGGTGTACAAAATTATGAGTGAATGCAAGCAGGCTTTTCCCACTAAGGTTGGGTGAGACCGGAACCAGAGAACATGGGTTAAGGGTGAAAGGTGTTAGGTCTGCTTTGTTCATGAATGAGTGAGTCAAACACCAGACTGAGTCGAAATCAAGGTTCTTTGTTCTTTATTGCCGGATTGTAACACTTGCAACTAACAGTGTTAGTTGGAGAAGGCGCATTCTGCCGTTATCAGCAAGTGGTGTTTTTTATATACCTTAGGATACGTACTTAGTAAATTATCATACCATGACATTGTCCAATGAATAAACTGTTGCTATCCTTCTCTGCTAGTTTCCTGCACATCAATTTGTCATCCCCACTCTTATCTTGAGAGTACAAGGTCACAACTGCATCTTGTTACGGCCCAGCACTGGGTGACTCCTTCTACATTCCCAGCTCATGATGTTTTTACCTAACAAAGGGGAAACGCTTCAAGAGACTAGAGGGGGAATTTCTTCATGCCAAAGAGTGATGATAGTGTCAAACAAGCTGCCAGCTCAAGTGGTGAATATAGGCTCAATTTTGACATTTATAGATAATTAAGATAGGTCCATAGGTGGTCCGGGTCTAGGTCATTGCGACTCAGAAGAATAATAGCTTGACATGGACTTAATGGGCCAAAGGGCCTTTTCTTTGCTGTAGTATTGTTCAGTTGGTTCTATGGCATGGACAAGCTGAGTCTGTGGGCTTGTTTCCGTGCTGTAAACCACTTAAGACTCTTCACATTCATCAAGTGCATATTAATTACATTTTAAAAATTTAGACATCTGGCCCACAAGCCCGTGCTGCTCAATTACACTTGATTGACCTACAACCCCATTACGTTTTGAAGGATGGGAGGAAACTGGAACCCCTGGAGGAAACCCACGTAGACATGAGGAGAGCGTACAAACTCCTAACAGACTTAAACAACTTAATTAAGCAACTTCAAGCTGAATAAAAAAGAAGTCCTTTTTTTTTCCCCTGGCAAGTAGCAAGAAGCCCACTGCGCACCACAGTGGTAAGTTGCCTTGGAGAAAAGATGTTACGACTGGAAGCTGCCTTAATTGAGTGATGCCAGCCAGGAAAATGAGATGGAATTACAGACAGCAGGTTGATCTTTAGTGATACCAGGAGGCAACTGTGGATGGTTCACAAATGTCAGCGTCAGAATTTACCTAAACATATCACCCTTTCTCTGCATTCTCTGAAGGCAACCCACAGAATGCTTGTTTCTGATGAAACTACAAAGATGTCGACCAGAGTATTAACACTCACCTCTCTTCATGAGTTGGAACAGGTATCTTTTGCTCAGGGTCTAGCTGTACCTTTGGCAGATCTTGTACTTCCCCACTCTTACGGAAAGTGGCTTGTTGTTTTTGCATCTCCAGCAATTCCAACTGCAAGATCAAAACAGTGAGATTAAACTTACTGGCAAAAATAATAAAAGAATGTTGATGAAATATGCAGAAATTGCTTTGCTATGAAATTATTTTCATCACGGCTGTTAGAAAGCAACAACCAATGAGAGATATGGGGCGGCGTGGTTGGCGAGGCGAGATGTGAGTGGGAAGGGAAGGTTGAGAATTGCTGCTCTAGACCCAATTGTTACTGAAATATTTGGCCTGAGAATATTGGCCCATTTCTTTTGGAGTTCTGAAACCGTGCACACAACGAGTCAATTAGGTATGAATAAAACAATGGTTTTCAAACTTTTTCTCTCCACCCACATGCCACCTTAAGCAATCCCTTACTAATCACAGAGCACCAATGGCATAGGGATTACTTAAAGTGGGATGTGAGTGGAAAGAAAAAGGTTGAGAACCACTGCACTAGTCCCATTAACCCTGCACTCATTCTATGACCCTCCAGACCTCTCCCATCCATGTATCCATCCAATTTATTCTTCAGAGTGAGACGGCGTTTACCACGGCAGATAGCAGCTCATTCCACACTCCCACCACTCTCTGAGCGAAGAAGTTCCCCCTAACTGTCAAAGGTAGATGGATATTTTTACTTACAGTGGTGAGTCTTTGCAATGCATGAACCCTCTCGTCCCACACTGCGGTTGATTTTTCAAATTCCTCATGTCTCTTGATTAGCTTTTCGACTGCATCCACACTGTTGCCTATATCATGACTTTTAATTTGGGGCTCCCGAGAAATAAGCCATGCTTCAACCACTGAAGCGTCCCTTGCAAACTGACAAACTTCTAGTACTAAAAAGGAAAAAAAAAAACAGTTGAATGAAATTTTGATCAGTGAGTCCATGCACGTCAACTTTCTGAATATTTAGCTTGTTCAGGAACACAATATTACCCGCCATTATTTTTGCCTCAATTACAATTTTTTGACCTCATAATCTTGTCCATTTGCAGAATACCAGTGAATCAAATTCCTGAGCTGCGTGATTGGAACTCCTTTTTTAGATCAGGGTTTTGTGGTAGCACCGCAGGTGGTGACAGAGAGTTTAAAAGTTCAGCAATAAATTTACACCCTCTATCACAACGTCGGTCACAAAGACTTGAATTGTGCACATTGGGGACCTGGGGTGGAGGGTGTTGTACTGAGCAGTGCCGCGTAACCACTTCCTGAGTCGGTTCGCGATGCCCCGGCCACTGGTCACTTCTGCGGCAGGGAGGAGACGGTGCGTCACATGGTACGTGGAGTGGGTGAGGATGCCCCCTACCTGGAAGCCATTGCTCCTAAAATTCTGGCTGCACTTCAGCCCCCATGATCCTCATCTATGGTCGCCCGGAGCGGGGGAGGGGGGGGGGTCCCGAAGATCTCCTTGTGGGGTTGCTGTTGGGCCTGGAGAAACTAGCTATACGCAAGTCGAGGCGGTGGGTAGATGAGGGGGTGGAGCAGGCCCCACTCTTTCAGGGTTACGCACGGGCCCTTGTGGCGTGGAAGTATGCGGTGTCCAAGGGGATAGTGGCCAAGTTCTGGGAAAGGGGATCGCGTGGGGTTGATGGTGAAAACCGTGTTTTAGTTTGATATGTAATACTGCATCATAGAAAGGCAGTTATGATTACTGCTTCTCGCTGTTTTCTGACGCATGCTAATATTGCCTTGTGTGTGTGTTTTGTGTCTTGTAATGTGTAGTTTTAAATAAAGTTTGTATGTTAAAAAAGACTTGAATTGCATAGGGTTTCCAGGAGCTTCGTGGCTAGTGCTGGGCAACTTTTCGCCCAACCATTGTTAATTCAAATAATGTGAGGTGACATTTGGGAAAAGAGCTTTTGTTACATCATGAATCCATGCTGCACAGTTCAGTCCAAGATCTTCATCAAAATCATTCCTGCCGCGTACTTGTCCTTAATTTCACCATTTCCTAATCTCAGTAAGTTCGAAGCAAGCTCTCTCACGGATGGTTGGAGCTCATATTTTGGTTTTCAAGCACAATCATTTGACATTTTCCAAATAAATGAGGCTTTCAGTTCAGCTGCTTTAGTGCCTGCTGAAGATCTCCAGTCAGCACTAAATCAACACATCCCACAAAATTTATTATTTTGTCCAACATCTTGGAACATCCAAGCCGTTGCTTTAGTAACTGCTCTGTGCATCTCCCACAATAGGTTTACAATCTGTCAGAATATTTTCCTTTGAAGTTCCCTAACCAACGTGACAAGTTGGGGCCTTCACCTTTGTTAAACTTAAGAGGAGTTTAAGAGCCAAATGTGCAGTTTTCTCCATTCAAAAGTGTTGAAGTGATGCCTGATGATGTCACAGCCAAGTCAATCATGTTTCCCCACTGAATTTTGGCCAAATATAGGTTAGTAGGGAAAGATTCTTCCATTCCATTGGAAACATCTAAATAAAAAGCAATTCTGGATGGCTCAGTTAGCATAGTAGTTAAAGCAACACTGTCACAGCACCAGCGACCAGGGCACACTGTCTCTAAGGAGTTTGCACGCACTCCCCTTGTCCGCATGGGGTTTCCCCGGGGACTCCAGTTTCCTCCCACAGTTTGAAATGTACCAGGGGCAGTAGATCAACTGAATGCGATTGGGCAGCATGGGTTGTGCTGTATGTCTAAATTTAAATGACCTTTGGCCATGCGAATGGGCATCTGTAATAATTGCATTAATTTGCTTGAATTAATTATTGTCTCATGTGCCAAGATGGGCAGTGAAAAATCTTTCTATTCAATGCTATCCAGACAAATCAACCCATACCTGAGTACAACAGGCAGGGCAAAATAAAACACAAGTGTGGCGTAACAGAGAACGAGTTTGGTTATCCATCTCCATCATTAGTATCCAATGGTGGATGGAGTGGGGAGAAGAGTGTGAGAAAGATGGAACGGTGAGGTTTAATATCCTGAGGGAATCAGAGTCCTCCAAGGCACAGCTGGTGACGGACCAAATGCTGGTAAGTTAGATGATATAGACGGGTTGAATGGTTATTTTCAAAAGGTTTATTAAATTATGAAGCCTTAAATAGGATAGATGGTCAGAATCTATTACCTTGGGACAAAGGAGTCCAGAGCTAGAGGAGATAATGAGCTTATCTCTGGGAGGAGTTTGTATGTTCTCCCCGTGACTGTGGGGGTTTTCCCCAGACACTCTGGTTTACTCCTATCTTCCAAAAACGTATGGAGGTTGTAGATTAATTTGGGTGTAATTGGGCAGCATGGGTTTAAATGGCCAGAATTGAGTTCTACCATGTTGTAAGTGAAGTTTTAAAGACATTTTTAAATGGTATACTTTAAAAATAGCTAATAAATACAAAAGGTAGATAGTTAGTAAATATTTCCAGTGACCATAGTTCAAGAGAGAAAAAAGGCGATGTTACAATAGTGCAGACTGTCCTTTGGCGGTGTCAGAGCAGTCCCTGATCAGTGTAACAAGAGGAGGTTCAAGACCCTGATGGAAACAAACTGTTCTTGAACCTAGAGATGCTGGTCTTCAGGCTTTCGTGTCTTCTGCCCAAATGTGGCAGTGAGAAGAGGTTGTGAGCAGGGTGATGGGGTCCGTTAGGATGTTGGTTGCCTTCTTGAGAGGCAAGGCCTCTCATAGATGCATTCAATGAGATCTGAGGGTAGTCGTCATCAGGAATGAGCTGCTGGAGGAGGTAGTGGAGGTGAACATAGACAGAACGTCTAAAAAATATTTCAACAAAACCTTGGATGGGAAAGGTGTAGAGAGCTACAGGGCTAATGCGAGCAAATGAGGTTAGTGCAGAAAGACATCACTGTTGGCATGCACGGGGTGGGCCAAAAGATCTGATTTTTGTGTTGCACACTTCTACGATTCAAACGTAAAGGTATCATAAACAGTTTGGAAGAAAAATGGTTTATTATCCTTCATTGCAGAAGCTTTCGAGTACAGGCGCAGGAATATATAACTCCAATTATACAGGGTCTTTATGAGGCCACACCTGGTGTTTTGAATGCACCTCAATAAGTGTAACAGAGTTAAACCTGCATTTTAATTATTTTTATTCCCAAATCTGTATTTGTGAATTTTATCTCAATGAGCAATTTGTATTTATTTAATAATGTTTCCGGTGGGAAGGATTTTTGCAGTGCACGCCTCTTCTGTACCTCCTAAGTCCCTCCTCTCCTGTTCCTCACACTGTTGGTTGCACCGTGAGGGTAAGTGTGGGGAGAATTGTTGCTGGGCTAATTTATTGGTTTCTTTAGTCAATGAATTGTTTATTCTGTCAGTCATAATGTATCTTGTTTAATGCCATTTAATTACCTTTTACAGCTTGTTTTGTATTGTTTTGACCATTTTTATTTAACTTGTGTTTGGTGCCATTTCCATGTACAGGCCATGTGACCAACATGGTGAGATTTCATAGTATAAATTCTGTTATTTTGCTTGCTTAGGAGTAAAAGTGCAGAAAGGAAGAAAATCCAGAAGGCAATTGATGTGGCTTATTGTCTTCTGCAAGTAAGAATTTTCCTTGTTAAATGGCTGGTCAGTTATCCCTATGCAGTTTTTAACTTGCCCACCAGGTGCCACTGTTTTCACTTCTGTACATAGTTTTTCATAGTTTGAAAAGACTTTATAACTGTTGAAACCTTTTCCTGTCCATCTTAAATAGTCCTCGGCTAATATTGTGTACGCTAAGTTTAGGGCATATTGAAACGTTAAAATAAAGTATCTGTGTATAATTTGAGAGAAAGAATGAAAGGAAATTGCTGGTTGCATCACGAGGGAGCAAAAGTGCAGAAAAAAAAGTTGAAGATTTCCTACTCACTGCTAAATGTACTGTGTGGAACTCCAATCAATTTATCATCCTTCTAGACCTCTGAGTTGAAGTGAATTAATACTACCCTGTGTCTCAAGTTCCCTGGATCACTTGATCTTTATTGACCAATCACCTTCCTGCTGATTTCAGCTTTTCAACTCCAACTGCCTGAGTCACCTGACTCCAGGTGCAGCCTTCAGATAAAATCCCTGTTGAAGTCTGCTACAAAAGGATAAAAAACCAGAAGGCAATTGATGTGTTATATTGTCTTCTGCAGAGAGTGAATAAGTGCTGGAAAACAATTCTGTGGGTCATCTTTTTTTCTATGCCTTATGCAATCTCTTTGCAAAAGGACAAACTTTCCACTGATGGAGATTTACCATACTGATTCATGGGGCAGTATAGGGAGCGATTGAGTTAATTAGGCTGATAGCCACTGGGGTTTAGACAGATCTTGTTGAAGTGTACAAAATTCTAGCAAGATTTTACTGGTGCAGGGAGCTTGTTTCCCCAGATGGAGGTCTGGAACCCTGGGTCATAGTTTCAAGATCTGGAGTGGGATTGAGCTATGCAGAAAAGCCACAGAAGGCCATGGAAGCCAAGTTGCTGGAATATATTTGAAAAGAAGGTGGATGGATTTCTCGACACAAAAGGGATCCAGGGGCATATGGAGAGAGCAGTGAAATTAAACTGGAACAGAGGATCAGCCATGATCATGTAGAATGATGGGTTAGTCCCAAAGAGCTGAATAGCCTATCACACCTCAATGCTGACATGTTAGTATAACAGAAAGCACCAAGAATTACTGATAAAGGCATTTTGTTTGCAGCCAGGGTTGAAGTTTCTCCCAATCGGAACTGTTTAAACAATTCCCCTCCAAAGTCAATTTCTCAGTCTCTGTCTAAATTTGAGCACATCTCACTCCTGCATGAGATGACCACGTCTTAAGCAACTGATGGCAGACCTCTGTTCATCAGTTAAAGCATCTCAGGCAATTTATAATTGCAACAGATAAAGATTTGCTGTCACAAGTCCATATGCCTGATAAAAATGCAAAATCTAAAGTTGCTGGTGATTTGAAATAATTTGCATTACTTCCTGCCTAATATTTGTCATCTGCTATTCTTTGCCCTAATTCTGTTCCCCACCTCTCTTCAGTAAATGCTGAAGAATAGAGCAAAAATCTCAAGGAATGTTCCACATAATGGAGTGTTTTCCATTTTCTTGTCTTCACAGTTCTCACTCTCTCTTTGTTCACAATCTGTTTGCATATATATTTAGTTTAAGATTTTAAAACATTTTTATACTTACATTTTAATGATACAGCACAGTACAAGGGCTCCGCTGGCCCATGAAACCTGTGCCCCCCCCAATTAACCTATGAACCCCAAATGCTTTTTTTGAATGTATGGGGAGAGTGGAGCACTCAGGGAAACGCCATGCAGGTCATGGGGAGAAGGTACAGATGGCAGTGGATTGGGACACGGATCACTGGCACTGGAATACCATTGCGCTAACCCAGTGGTTCTCAGCCTTTTCCCACTCACATCCCACTTTAAGTAATTCCTATGCCGTGAGTGCTCTGTGATTAGTAAGGGATTGCTTAAGGTGGGATGTGAGTGGGAAGGGAAGGTTGAAAATCACTGCTCTAGACCCAATTGTTACTGAAATATTTGGCTTGAGAAAAATTGTCATTTGGAGTTCTGAAACCATGCACACAGTGAGGTACAATTAAAACAGTAGTTTTCAAACATTTTCTTTCCACCCACATCCCATCTTAAGCAATCCCTTACTAATAACAGAGCACCGATGGCTTAAGGAATATTTAAAATGGGATGTGAATGGAAAGAAAAAGGTTGAGAAGCACTGCACTAACCCCTACACTATCTGTGCCAATCTTTCACCCTCTTCCTTCAATCTACCTTCTACTTACACTAATGTTCAGGTTGAAAGACTTTTCAGAACATGATTTAGCATTGCGTCGGAATACTGTGCGTGAATGGTTAAATAATGCTGAGATTCCTTGCCCACTTCCAACTGAGTGTTTGCCAGCAAGAGATGTTGTTTAGTGATAGTTTAAGTTCCCGTGAACTGCATTTAGACCCCATTTGGCAATGGATACTGTTCTTCATCAAACTGATTGGTTCAATGTCACCTTCAAATCATCACTGGTTGCTGAACCTTGTCTGTTCTGGGTACCACAGCAGTTATTTTTGTCCATTCACTCTGGGTTCTCTTCAATGGGGCTCTATTTCATGTAAACATCTTATTCTTCCCTGTTTCGGTTCTTCAGAGGAGGATGGCACAGTGGAGTGGCCGTCAGTGTGGCTTCCTTACAGTTTCTGACCTTGGGTTTTGCCTGTGTGGGATTTCGCGGTTGGTTTCACGTGGATTTCCTCAAACAGTCCGGCAGGTTATTTGACCATTGGCTGATACTGTGTCCCGCATCGCACTTGTCAGCCACAAACGAGCCTGCAGCTGATGTGGACATTACCCCTCCATAAATCTTCGTCCGCGAAGCCAAGCCAAAGAAAGAAGATACTGTGATGATACAACCACTACACTGGCTGCACTTCCACCGGCCTACTGCAGGGGGCAACCACTGAACCTGCAGGTAGGCAACCCGGGATGCTGGTCCCACCTGCTGGCTGTCAATCACCAGCCCAAATAAAGACTCCCCTTTGAGGACAGTCAGACATGTGGAGCCACCAAAGATACTGAGACTGGTGTGTACGTTTAAACTAATTAAAGCCTGTTGCACAGTCTATGGACTTTGCGTCATATTTATTCACGCAGCAGGCACTCACAGTTACTTGCTCATGCAGTTTATAGTGAAAAAAATCAAAAAGGAGTTGATGGGTATGTTTGTGTGTGCGTGAGAGAGAGAGAGATGCAAGAACTGAGGAGGGGGAGTTGGCCCTGGTGGATTTGCCTCCTTTGTAAGTGAACATAGATTCAAAAGACCAAATGGCCCCCTTCTGTTACCATATGATCAAGGTCTGCAGTCGATTGGCTTTGCACCATTTGCGAAAGATGTGGACGTTACAAGCTTTAGTGCACATGAAAGAGACAAAATTAAATGGTTAGTGCAACTGTGTACAGTGCCAGCGATTGAGACTATAGTTCAAATCCCATGGTGTCTATAAGGAGTTTGTACGTTCTCCCCTTGTCTGCCTGGGTTTTCCTCAGAGGGCTCTGGCTTCCTCCCACTCTTCAAAACATAGCGGGGGTGTAGGATAATAGGGTGTAATTGGGCAGCATGGACACTTGGGCCAAAATGGCCTTTTATCATACTATATGTACAAATTTTAAAATTTAAGTATCCTGGAACATTTCTGGAAACATTCCAATTTTTTTTCATTCTTCAAGCAGAATTTGTCTAGGTCATTCTGGTTTCCACCAATTGCAGTTCATCATGCAGGTGGTTACAAGTCCAAATTTCTTCATTGGGTTCAAGACGTCTTCTCAGTGGCCCATTATACTTTGAAAACCTCCCATCCTTGAAGATATCACACCGAAGGAGTTGCTTTGGTTAAATCCTTCGGCTTTAGATGTGAAAGCTGAGGACATACACATTACTCTGACAGCTGAAACACGTTGCTGCTTTGCACTGACGTGGGCAGCTTTCATTACATTTATAGAGTGTGTGTGGGTGTGTGTGGGTATGTGTGTGTGTGTGTGTGTGTGTGTGTGTGTGTGTGTGTGTGTGTGTGTGTGTGTGTGTGTGTGTGTGTGTGTGTGTGTGTGTGTGTGTGTGTTTGTTGCTTCATCCACATCCTTCAGAATTTGCTCTGGAAGTTTACCATTGTTACCACTTTCTGTCTTCTGGTGAAATTCTTTAGGGTTCCTCAATGACCAATTTTACACGTGAAATGCTGTGATTTTAAATTTGACGGAATTTTCTCATCCAATAACTCACATCCATTAACTCACGAATGAATTTGTACCTCACTTCATTGAGACAATATTCTTTCTTATATCCTCATCCAACTTCTGATTTAACGTGCCACATTTTGTAACTTCCTGCATTTTTTGTATATGGTTAATCGTAAAGAGCTGTTAGAATAATGCATACATCATGTTTTTTCACCCTCCAACACCAGCAGCACTGCACGCATGCACACACGTGCACTTATATAGATGCTTGAGGGATATGACTAGCTCCGTGCAAATATAGTTAATTGTCCTAACTCCATGGGAAATACTTTCTTAGGATATACTTCCTGCAAAGGAGAGCTTTGAAATTTACTTCAGTCTGATTTGCTCCAAGTCAAAATTTGTGTGAGTGATAATGTTTTTGTTTCAGCATTTGGCAGAAAACTATGTTTCACTCATGAATAACATGAATATTTACTGGAGAGAACACAGTAATAACATGAGATTCAATTAACTTGGTTCCTTCAATCCACTTTTGAAGTGTAAACCCTGTTGTGTGTCATGAAGCAAGCTCACTCAAACTTCAATGACTTAATCAAGATATTCTGCTTCAGCGATTGCTGAAGTATTAGTGTTGGCTGGAACTCATGGAAAATGTCTTTGCTGCTCATCGTAGGAGTACCCAGGAATCTATTACATCCACCCGAGAAAGCAGACAAGTTCTTGCTTAATGCTCTTGATCCGAATGAAGCGATTCTTCAGCATTGTACTGAAGTGGCAATAAAAACAGCAAAAATTAGAATAATTCACTTACAAAGGCGTAACTGGGACCTGCGTTCATCCCATTTATCCATCATCAATTTTCTGTGCTCTGTGAGTTGCGCCAACTTCTCTTTAATCTAAAAAAGATGAATTCTTGTGTCGGTCAAAGTACATTTTGACAATTTCAATTATGCAGATGGAATTTTAAAGTGAAATGAGATTGAGGAGTGACACAGTCACTGTATAAAAACACCCGGGCACAAAATACATTTTAGAAACTCTGCAGAGAAAAGAAACTTTTATAAACAAAATGAGCTCCTGAATCTCGTCCCAGAAACAAACTTTAATGAACTTTAGCATGCAGGAAGGCAAGGAGACAGCAAGAGGCAGTGGAATGTTCGAGACATTTCCTGAAATAAATATTTTGGCCAGTGTTATCCCGGCTGCTTTGCAGAGAACTTTCATTTCAGGAATATTTGGTGCACTTCTTATCATTTCACTATACGATTTGAATATTGTGCACACTTCAGTAACTTTCATACGAGAGTAAAATGCAATAGCAATGTTTGAGAGGCATCAGCATGTAAGAGGCATTTGTACAGGGACATCAACAGTCAGGGGGTAGTAGGGTCTGGATCATGCACAAGCCATCTGTTTAAATTGGCATTATGGCCAGCATAGGCATCGAGGGCCTATTCACGTGCAATAACTGTTCTATGTTCCTTTACAGTACTATGGAATGTTTAGTGTTGAAAGTTCTATTCAATTTAAAGTATTAAATTGGCTGGCAACAAATGAGAAAATTTACAATTTATTTGGATGTTAGATAATGGTTTTGATTCCAAAATCTTACATAGTCTTATATTTATTTAATACATGTTAAAATACTTATTTCAAAGTGGATGATAAACATAATTATCTGAGATGCGAGATGTTAAGACTTCATGCTCATTGTATATTTTACAGCAGGCTACAGTATGTTGTTGAATTGCGAATCAGGTGTAAGATAGGGTGGTAACCATCTGCGCACGTTAACAAATCATTCACTGACACACAGAAAGTGAATGATTCACTCAAAGCAAGTTCTGACCTGGAATGATCCCACAGTCTATTGGCTTACAACTAGCTCGTTGGTTATTGATTCGCACTTTCAATGACTCCAAAGACTGAGTGAGGAATGATAGGCTTTAATACGCTTTAGATTTCAGCTGGGCCAACTCCATGTCCATCAAGGGGACCTTTATGGCCAGGTCACGGGGAAGGGGTACATGAGGATCGAATCATTAGTGGGTGGGCCAGCCACTTATATGCAGAACAGTACATACATATCACCACAGGTATATTTAAGACAGAAGTAGATGGGTTCATGATTGGAAGCGGAATCAAGGGTCATGGGGAGGAGGAAGGTGAATGGGTTAAAAAGGACCGTAAATCAGTCATGATGGAATGACAGGGCAGTCTCAATGAACTGAATGGCCTCATTCGGCTCCTATGTCTTGTGTTCTGATCGCGCATGCATGGCTTCTGTGTGCACTACTTTGTTCTCCATTCAGCAGGCAAATGAAGATCATTCACTTCATTCAGCTTCATGACAGCAAATGTTAGAGAAGTCAATTCACTGTGCAGCAAGATAAAGCAATGAGACCAAGCTTAAGGCCACGATAACATCCCACCTCTCCTCACCTCTTCAGAAGCACTGTGCCTGCGGTCTAACATTTCCTTGCCCAGCTCGATACAGGACATAAAATTTATGTTCCTGGCATCAATTTCCGCTCTGATTTCCTGGTGCTCCTTCATCTGGAGTTCCACGGATGAGATATCTTTGTCATCAAATATAACCATTTCCTGGTGGTCCTTCATCTGTAGTTCCATGGATGGGCCATCTCTGTCAATAAATATAACCAATGAGCATAACATTTAGTTTAGCAAGAAGTATTACAGTACCTTTTTGCTCACAAGCATTTTGAGGTGATTGTTGATTGTGACCTCTGAACCTCGGGGACCCATTTTATACTGCACTTTAAATAGCTGCTTAAGTTAAGATCCAATTTATGATCTGTTCAGCACTTTGGTCAACGTGAGTTTGCTTTAAATGCGCTATATAAATAAACGAAACTACCGAAGTGATATAGAATTGACCAATTGTATGCATCTTTTGGTTGACTGTAGATAAAAAGCTTGGCAATCATTCTTTAATAAAAAATGTACACTTTTATGTTGGAGCAGAAATATTTGCTTGTTTTAAATGTAGGATTATCTGTGTGAGTGATATATTTAAGTATTTAATACTGATTCATTTGCACAGAATTCCTGTTGAACAAACAGCATTCACATTGATGCAAAGAAAACTGAATCTGCTTTGGCACTAATTCGGGAGGCCTCAGCCTTGTTTACAATGTGTTTCCGTAATGGCACAGATTTCCCCCAACAAATAAAGAATATACCACTCGTTTCTTTCAGCACAGCATGAAGTCGACTTTCTTTATTATTCACTAGACACAACTCCCCTGACACCACCCAACTAAACTCCTCTGACCTACTCAATGCCTCACTGCCACACAGTGAGCCTGACTTTCTCACTCTCCTCCTCCCGATGAAGTACGCAACCGCCACGTGGCTGTTTTGCACCTAATTTCACTCCCATCTTCTGTCCTCAATGTGATTATCAGAATCAGGATTTATTGTCATGAACAGGTCACACAATTTGTGGTCCCGCGGCAGCACCTAGAGGTACAAAATATTGTTATAAATTACAATTAAAAAAAGTAAATATATTAGTCCAAAAGAAGGGAAAGTGAGGTAATGTCTGTGGATCATTGTCCATTCAGAAATCTGATGGCAGAGGGGAAGAAGTTCACCCAACTGAACTCAACCCAAACACGTCAAAACCTCAGGATACACAGTGGTGTGTCCAAGTCCCCTTTGTCTCCTGCTCATGCTTCCAAACCACTTCTATCGACCTGAGACACAACTGAGCATCTAAATTCCTGATGCCCAAATTCTAGCTGAAAATGGACCCCCATCCAATCTGCTTCTTGATCCCTGGATTTATAATCCAAGCAACCAGCATTGCCACCTCCCACCTCTTGTGAAAACTGAACCACCAACTGAACTACCAACCATGTTCCTATTCCACATCTCATTAGCCCTTTTTAACCCAGCATCCTGTCCCAGGAATTTACTGGGACTGGGTCCAGTGGAAAATGAACGCTGTCCGAATGCTGGCGTCGAATGATGGCATTTCAACCCGGGGATTAACCACCTCTTCCCCTACTCATATCCCCTGCATTTTCTGATGCTCGTGTGCTGATAAAACTAATGGAAAACAGACAGCAGAAAGCCACCCGTTTCCAGTTGAAGGCTGTGTTCAGTGGGAGAACTATTAGTGTCCCAGTTGAGGGTGGCCCAGTGGTAATGGCACAAAGGGCTTCCTACCCCAGGTCAGTGCACGGCAAAATAACTGGGAGGCCAGTGGGAAAGGGGCTCTCCTTTTCAAGGATCTTATTGTTGCTGATATCACCAAAGTTGATCTTGTAACCACTGCTCACAAACAAATAAAGAATACATTCACTCGTTTCTTTCAGCACAGCATGAAGTCGACTTTCTTTATTACTCACTAGACACAACATTGCCTTCTTCAACTCCCCAAGCACCATCCAGCTAAACTCCTCTGACTCTCTCACTCTCCCCTCCACCCGACGAAGTTAAGTACGTGACCAGGATAATCTTTCCTATAATAGCCACTGGATCCCTTTTCTTTTCTAGCTCTGAAGAGAAAAAAACCCTTGTGCTTGTCTCGAGAACTAAAAGCGGCACACTCATGTCTCCTGACATAACCAGGCAAGCTCTTTGTGATAAATTCTACTTTGAAAAAGGACCACTCGACAACTTCCAGCTCAAAAATACAGCTTGATCCTGTTTACTTCTTCTGTTATTTTTCCTCTGCCACACTCGGCATGGTCTCAAAGCTATACACAAGGCACACTGGAAGTAAAAAAAAAGTCAGGGAGTAAAATCCCTCCCTTGCTCCAGAACCAGGCCTCACTTTCAAACTTACAACACTTCTCCCTCCTTAAAACCCAACATGCCCCAAATATAAAGAACAACGGTGTCATTAGCTTGCGCACTCTTAAAACTTATGGTAACATCTCAGCACAATTTAACAATATAAAGGCATCCAAAGAAAAACGTGGCAGATTCCACATTCAATCTACTAAAAAAACCTGTCCAATTTATGATTCAGTCTGTCAGGAGGTTTGCGAGCGTGCTGTGATCTGCACTCTACGCCGGATGACCCAGCAGGCACCGCTGGTGAAGGTGTTTTGGGCGGATTTGGTGTTGGGGGTTTAAAGTGGGTCTGTGTGTCCGTGTGAGAATGTCTATCCTCTGCAGAAAACACGTCCATCAGTCAGCTTAACAATATAGTAGGCAGGTCCACTCTGCTTAAGAATAATCTGAGTAACCATTGCTGATGTTTCTCACTTAAACATTGGTGGCTGGTTTTAACTGTCTTTCTCGGGCATGTTGATTATGTCCTTCCTTCTGCTTTTCCTGCTTTCTCTCCACTCTTGCCTTTACGTCCTGGGTGCAGCAGGTCCAATCCTGGCTTGGGCCTATGGCCCAACACCATCCCCGCTGGAGTGCGTGCAGTTGCAGGCGGTATTTAAACAAGAAATATGAAGGCCTGATGCTGAGATCCTCTTTCAGCCTTCCTTCAACTGTCTGATTAGCCCGCTCGGCCAAGCCATTTGGGGCTGGGTGGAAAGGAGCCGACCAATTGTGATAAATGCCATTCTACTGCAAGAACTCTCTGAACAGCTCGGGCCATTATCAGTGACCAGAGTGTCAGGCATTGAAGAAATATGTGGCCACGTACATGGATGGGAGGGGTATGGAGGGATATTGTCCAAGAACAGGTCAGTGGGGCCAGGCAGAATAATAGCTTGGCACAGACTAGAAGGGCCAAAGTATTCCATGGTTCTAAAATTCATTATATGGTGTAATTTCAATACCAGTAGTAACAATGAGTAATGATGAAGAGCACGGATAAACAAGATTGCACAGCCATTGATTTCTCCACAGCTCTGACTTCCCTTCTGAGGTTCCATATGCATTATCCTGGCTGACACTTATCATCTGATATATTCTACAGCTTTAGGGCTAGCGTTCATCTGCTGAAAATGATTCAGCTCCATTGACTCTCACCACTGATGCAGATTCCACTTGTTGCATTGAGTCCTAATAATTTTTTAGGCCCAGTTACCGTGGTGGTTAGCCACGAGTGACCGGGTGCAAACCTGATGCTGTCTCTGAGGAGTTTGCACCTTCTCCCTGTGTCTGTGTGAGTTTCCTCAGAATGCTTTGATTTTCTCACACTCTTCAGAGACCGTAGGGGGATTCTAGGTTGATTAGTGTATTTGCAGGGGCATGGGCTCATGAGCCGAAATGGCCTGTAATTGTGCTGTACATCTAAGAAGTAATTTCAATACCCCAGAGATATTGTAAAGCCATATCACACAGTTGAGTCCCCATCTCGAGATCAGGTGGAAAAGCGAGATCTACACCACTATTTATATATTGCCATTAAGGTTGAATTTGCCTTTTGTTAATGAAATATCATAGAAGCATCGAACACGACAGCACAGAAATGGGCCATTCAGCCCATTTTGTTGGTGCCGAATTAGTAGTCCTTTTGACCTGCACCCAGACCATAGCCTTCCATGCCCCTCCCATCCATGTACCTGCCCTTCTTAAATGTAAAAATGGAGCATACATTCACCACTTCAGCTGGCAGCTCATTCCACAGTCTCACTATCTCTGCATGAAGACATTAGCCCTGACGCTTCTTCAATTACTTCACCTTGCTTATGTCTCACCTAGCCTCAGTTTGCCTGCATCAAATCAATGGTCTGAAAAATAACATATCAGTTAATTTGCCCATAAACATTGCCATTCCCTCATTATAACAGGGTCTACTTTCTTGAATTCCTAGCATGACATTACTGTGGGGGGTACCTTCAACATTGGTGGCTTAACAGGGGCAACTGGGGAGATATGATTTGTATTGGGCGGAGTAAGAACCAGATCCCACACATGATTAAATAAAATGAGGCAGAATCTGTTCAGTAACTGAGATGTGAAATTCTTTTCTTATCCTGCAATAAACTATCCAATTAAGGCCAAGAAAAAAAAAGATTCTTGCACATAGAGCTAAGTAATTACTTTAACTTATCGTAGGGTCAAAATCCAAAATGACATGCCCTTAACAGTCCTTTATTGTGTCAAAGTAAAACGTGCCTTCACATAAATTCAGGGATTAAAGCAGTGGTTCTCAACCTTTTTCCTTTCCACTCACACACCATTTTAAGTACTCCCTATGCCATTGGTGCTCTGTGATTAGTAAGGGATTGCTTAAGATGGGATCTGGGAAGGAAGAAAGAGTTTGAAAACCACTGTTTTAATCGTACCGAATTGACTCGTTATGTGCATGGTTTTAGAACTCCAAAGGAAATGGGCCAATGACAATTTTTCTCAAGCCAAATATTTCAGGAACAATTGAGTCGAGAGCAGTGATTCTCAACCTTCCCTTCCCACCTATATCCCACCTTAAGCAATCCCTTACTAATTATAGAGCAATGATGTCATGGGGATTACTTAAAGTGGGATGTGATTGGAAAGAAAAAGGTTGAGAACCACTGGATTCAAGGTACCAATGAATTCATAGTCATAGAGATTTGTGTGAAAAGCTCAGAACAAAGTTGGTCATGTTTTGTGTCCACTTGCTTTTGAAAAAATTGGTCATTGCATTCAAATATACTATTCTGCAGTGTTGTTTGTTTTTACTTTCAAGCTGTCACACATTTGGCTGAAGTAAAAATATGTGGATTTCTTGCAAAGACAGGTCAGAGACAATTTTAATTTGAACAATTATTTGGACCACTTTAATGTGCTAAAACAAATAAAGGTATACCCTATTTTAAGAATGCTCACTTTTACGAAGAAACCTGTGTTTTGTTTTACAAAAGGATTTTAATGGGTTTTCTCTTTTATGAAAATAGTCTTCATCAGTAGTGAATGGGTCTTCGCTCTACGCCATTTTGGCTTACAAAAGAACGCTCTAGTTTTGTAAAGTGGGGTGTACCTGCAAGGATGAAGGACTTCAGCAAAGCTTTTGACAAGGTCCCTCATGGCAGGTCAAATCGGGAAGGAATCAAAAGGGGACCTGGTCCATTGGATTTAAAACTGGCTCAGTGGAAGGAAAAAAAAGATAGTAGTGGAAATATATTTTTTCTCTGACTGCAGGCCTGTAATCAGGAGTGAGCCTCAAGGATTGGAACTGGATCCACTGCCATTTGTCATCTGTAGTAATGACTTGGATAGCAATGTAGTTAACTTAATTAGTAAATTTGTGGATTATACCAAAATTGGTGGGGTAGTGGACAGTGAGGAAGGATATCTAAGTTGATAATATGATCTAGATTAGGTGAGCTTAGGAGTGGCAAATGATAGTTAATTCTTGACCAATGTGAGGAGCTGCACATTGGTAAGTCAAACAGGGTAGGACTTGCATAGTGAATGGAAGGGCCTGGGGTAAATTTAGACATACCGCATGGGAACAGTCCATTTCGGCCCTAGAGTGAGCGCTGCCCAATTTACACCCAATTAAACCTACACCCCTCAGTATATTTTGAATGGTGGGAGGAAACCAGAGCCCCTGGGGAAAAAAAATACACAGCGGGGAGAACATACAAACTCCTTATAGACAGCACAGGATTTGAATCCCGGTCCTGATTGCTGGTGCGTAAAGTTATTGCACTAACTGCTATGCCAACTGGAACATAGTTCCTCAAAAGTAGCAACTCAGGTGGGCATGGTGATGAAGGAGGTGTTTGACACACTGGGGTATAGAGTACAAAAGTTGGTGTACACAACTTTACAGTACTATGTGCAATTATCCAGCTGTAGGGAAAACATTAATAAGCTGGAAGATGTACACAGGAATTTTCCGGGACTGGAGGAGTTGAATTATGGGGAAAGGTTGGGTAGACTGGGTGTTTATTCCCTCAGGTGAAGGAGGCTGAGCCGGGATCTTACAAAATTATGAGGGTATGGATAAATTGAATGCTCACAGTCCCTTTCTTGGGGTACAGGTTTCAGAAGTAGAGAGCATTAGTTGCAGGTAAGGGGGGAGAGGTTTAAGAGGGACTCAGAAGGGTGGTCCATACCTGAAACGTTCTGCCAGTGCAAACTGTAGAAGTGGACACAATAGCAACGTTCAAAAGACATTTAGACAGATTAAAGGTTACGAAGTGCAGATAAATGAGACTAGCCCAGAATGTCAAGTTGGTCAGCATGTATGAGTTGAGTTGATGGGCCTGTTCTGTGCCCTATGACTCCATAAGATAACAAAAAAAAAACTGCAGAAGCTATAAACCTGAAATAAAAACAGAAAATGCGGAAAACACTCATTAGGTCAGGCAGCACCTGCAGAAAGAAAAGTAGTTGTCACAGGTCTAAAGCGCTCCGTCAGAATCTAACTTCCAATGAAGGCTCTCAGACATGAAATATTAACTCAGCTTCTCTTTCCATGGATACTGCCTGACCAGAAGAGTGTTTCCAGCATTTTTTATTTGCCTTATTGGAAGAAAAGGTGAGGCAATCAACTGATTAAATTTACTTCTAGCTCGTGAAATTTTAATCACAATTTAAGAGTATTGTCTTCCTTATCAAGTGTCACTAATTAATTTGCACTTAAAATGACAAATAATCAGTTTTTCAGTTAATATGTGTGATTTATGTTCTACAATTGTATTTCTTTCTCACGGTACAAATAACAGTCCTCTGAAATTTAGAACTTGAAGCGATCATCAACGGTATCTTCCCTGACGATGATTTCTACTACCTCGAAGTATCAGGGTATCTGCAGCATTTGGAATTCAGTATGCATGAGGTACTCTCAAAACCACAATATGTTGTCTTGAGACAATTCGCTTGTACTTTGCAACTGGCATGGAACCACTACTTGTTCCAGAACGTTTGGGAATTGCCACAAATGATTTCCTTCCTGGGGATTCGCACCAATAAAATCTTTCCTTGAAACAATTACAATGACACGTAAGCTGGAACATCAAATTACCGTGGGGCTTTTTTGGTGTTAAATTTCTTTATAATCTTCTTCATCCATGGCATCAAATCGCGCACCATGCTCAAAAAGCGGAATTTGTCAGAGGCGTCAATTAACTGGGTTCGCCAACCATCACAAGCATCCAAAAGTGCCTTCCAGGCCTCAACCACCTGCTGCTCTTGTTTCTGGATGGCCAGAGCTTTGTCCCCCGCGTACGCAGTCTGCAGGCGTCCTGCATCATCCTGGAGCTGCTGAACCTACCGAAAGGAAGATCCATTATGTTACCCAGCCAATTTATGTCAAGACACTATATAATGTTTTTGTCTGCTCTTATAGTTTTCTATCTAGAAGGAGTCTGAGGAGATTTATCATGTCATTGGATACTCCATCAAACTTTAATAGGTGCACAGTGGAAAGCATACTGACTGGTTGTGTCACCGCCTGGTTTAACAACTTAAGTGCCCAGAAATACAGAAGGTAAAAGGTTGCAAAAGGTTAAAAAAAATATAGCCAGGTCCATCACAGGCTCTGACCTCCCATCCACTGAACGAATCCAAGTGAGGCAATTCTTCAAGAAGGCAGCCAGCATTATTACGGATCCAATCACCCTGGTCACAACCTCTTCCCACTGCTTCCTTCGGGCCTGAAGCATGAAGACCAGCAACTCTACATCCACAAATAGCTATCAGGATCTTGAACTTCCCCTTGTTGCACTGATCATAGATCACTCTGACACCACTAAAGGACTGCCTGTACTACTGCAACCCACAAAAGTGCTGGTGAAACTCAGCAACGAAAAAGAGGCCAATGTTTCGGGCCTTTGTCAGGAATCTGTAAAATCAAGGAGGTACCTGAATAGAAAGTTGGGGGGGAGGGTGGAAGAGGAGAAGAGAGGAGGGAGGAAGAGGCAGGGGGAGGAGTACAGGCAAACATGTCAGAGGTTGGATACAGGTGGGAGGGTAGAAGAAAAAAAAGCTGAGATTTGGTGGGGAGGGGATCAAGGGCATCTCTCTGTTAAGGAAAGGAAGGGAAAGGTGAGGGAGCTTTAGAAAAAGGAAAGAGAGATACTTGGGGGAGGGGATTAACAAAAATTGGAGGTCGATACCCTCTGTTTGTTCGTGGCTAAGATGGAATTTAAGATGTTGTTCCTAAATAATGTCTCTAAATAAGGCTGTGTCAAATGAGTGAGACTGATCTCGTTTACATACTGTAACTTAGTTACGATTCAACAGCACTTGGGTCATTTTGGACATATGTTTGGGACATTGTCCTGTACCTGCATGCCCAGGGAATGGATATCACGTTCAAATGTGTTGTGCTTTCTGAGGTAAGTTTCCACTTTGTTTGCATCAAGGTCTAGGCCTTTCGGCAACTCCTCGTGCTTTTCTTGGACCAGGCCCAGGAGTTCTTTGCCATCGGAGAAGTACTTGTGCAGATCGTAGGAGGCAGCCAGCAACTGTGTCCGAGTGTCTATCAGTTCCAGTAGGTCAGCCCAGGCCTCGTTCAAACTGTCCTTCCATTCTGCAATGTCGGCAGCTTCTGAGTTACCCGAGTCGATGAGCTCATCGATCAATACGTTCATGCCATCCACTCTTTCCTGACCAATTGAGCCTGTGGCTCGGGCAAACTCTCGGAACTTCTCTCTCAGCTTCTGGAAGTGAAAAAGCAAAGCATACTGAGCCAGCAGTTCAAACTGTATTTCACTTTTAATTTGGAGATACAGCTGTGACAGAGTATTTGGAGGTGGTTTGGGAGGAATTGTGAGAGCAGGATGCACACAAACATTTTAAAACAGAATTTTTGCAGGACTTTTGCAGAGTGCTATTTTTCAACAAAGTAGCAACATTCAGTAGCATGCCTGGGAGAGCATGTCATCTTTGCAGGCAGGAGGAGATCAGCTTTACTCTCAGAGAAGGAGAGAGAAGGAGAGACAGAGAAATCGATTCCAGAGGGACAAGCTGGCAAACTTTAAAGGCTGCCTGGTCAAAGGAGAAGACTAGCTGTCTGAAAGGTGACCTGAAAGAAAGTGAATCATTTGAAGAACCCTGAAGGAGGCAAGTTTCGTCAGCAAGACTGGAAAGGAATCTCTCTTTGAAAACCAACCAGAACCCTCCTGAGTGGTAACCATTTGCCTATTAAGTACCAAAGCCTGGTGAACTTTATTAATGCTAACTTCTGTGCACAGTACAAGAATTGCCTGCAACCAGTGAGATTGGACTGTGATCCAGAGAACTTTTCTAAGCCTATATACATATTACACGCACCTGGGCTTAGTACTGGGTGGGGGGTGGGGGGGGGGGGGGGTGGTGGTTAAGTAGGTTAAGTAAGTTTATAGTAATAAGTTAAAGTTTAATTCTGTTTTCTTGTTCAAATATAATTAAAAACTACTTTTGTTTAAGTATCCCTTTGTGTTGTGGTGCATATCTATTGTTGCTGGTTTCTCGGGTCTTCTGGACTCCGTAACGCAGCAGAGTGACAGGACCTTCCAACCCATGAGCTCACGTCGCCCAAATATAACCATGCGAGGAATTAACCTTTTCATCTTGTACAGCTTTGGAATGTGGAAGAAAACTGAAGCACCTGGAGGAAATTCATGCAGTAATGGGGAGAAGGTACAAACTCCTTATAAACAGTGATAGATTCGAACGCAGGTCACTGGCACCATAACAAAGTTGTGCCAACCACTAGGTGAATGAACCACAGGACGGACAGCACTAAAACAGGGCCTTAGGCCCATCTAGTCTGTGCCAAACTGCTATGTTGCCCAGTCCCGTTCACCTGCACCTGAATCATGGCCCTGCATACTCCTCCCATCTATGTACCTGTCCAAATTTTTCCTCAATGTCAAAAATTGTATCTGCATTCCAATTTCAGCTCATTCCATACTTTGGATGAATAAGTTCCCCCTAGTGATTCTTTTAAACGTTTCCCCTTCACCCTAAACCAATGGTTCTCAATCATTTTCATTCCACTGACATCCCACTTTAAGTATTCCCTCTGCCATAGGTGCTCTATGATTAGTAAGGGGTTGCTTAAGGTGGGATGTGGGGGTGGGGGGAAGAAAAAGTTTGAAACCCACTGTTTTAATCGTCCCTAATTGACTCATTATGTGCACAGTTCCAGAACTCCAAAGGAAATGGATCAATGACAATTTTTCTCAAGCCAAATATTTCAGTAACTATTGGGTCGAGAGCAGTGATTCTCAACCTTCCCTTCCCACTCACATCCCACCTTAAGCAATCCCTTATTAATCACAGAGCACTGATGGCATAGGGATTACTTAAAGTGGGATGTGAGTGGAAAGAAAAAGGTTGAAAACCACTGCCCTAAACCGATGGGCTCTAATTCTTGTCTCATCCAATCTCAGAGGGGGAAAGAACCCTACTTGCATTTACTCTGTCTCTACCCCTCATATGGTTACCAAATAAAACATGCCTCTTTTGAACTCTGGATTCTGCCCAGGTTTTTAATGATCAGAATTTTGTTATCAGAGTCTGTGGTAATCACCTGAACTGTCCATTTCATTACCTTTCTTTAACCAAATAGAATTTATGTCACAGATTTGAAGTTTATTTTTCAAATCTGGCATAACAGAGTTATACAGCAAGGAAATAGCCCCAAAATGCTGTTACTTGTAATTTCATAAATTGTAAATCTGTTCAAAATTTTTTAATCTCCCCCCTCCCCCTGCAGTGTTTTCCTTTCGTTTTCTATCACATTTGTTCTGATTTCTATGTATTGTGTTGTGGTGCATATCTATTGTTGCTGGTTTTTCGGGTCTTCTGGACTCCGTAACGCAGCAGAGTGACAGGACCTTCCAACCCATGAGCAAGGAAACCATAATAAAATCAAGTTTCTCCATGTAAATTATCAGGAGGCAACCAACAGTCCATCAAAAGTTCATCTGATGAACTTAATTAAGGAAAGAAAACACTGATGGTGCTGCCAGGACCTGCTGTAACAGCAATGCTGTTGCCGCTGTGGACCCGGAGAGAGTGGGGAGCGGAGACACAGTGCTCCTCAGTAGGGTCCAACAGCCCGTTCCCCATGCAGGTGGCTCCATAAAGGAGGGAGTGATGGGGTTTTTATTTAAAATCCTGCAACCGTGGCATCTCCTTCAGTCTCAAGGGGAAGAGGGCCCCAGAGAAGGAGAAGGAGAAGGAGATGCCTAGGAGACGACTGTACAGGACGATGGCCAAGGCATTGGACCAGCGAGGAGTTCAGTGGCTGAAGGACACATTCAGGCTGCCAGGTGCTTATGGGAACCAGGTATCAGAACTGGGATTGAAGAGGGTGCGGGGCAAGAAGGGGCTCCTGGAGGGCCTCGGGGCACTGAAGGCCTCCTGATCGTATCGGAGATTTGGATCAGGAACTTGGGTTGCCAATGAATAGAACAGGAGTCTGTGCAGCTGTAGAGGATGTGGGAGCACTGGAGGTGAATCCATGAACTCTTACTGGCTCTGAAGGGAATCTTTTGTGCTTCTCTTTCTCTTACTGTAAGGGGCACAGTGCAATACTAATGGTGATTTTTTTTTGTCTGCTTCATGGTAACCTAAAGGAGATTATGTGTAGAATTACATCGTCTGTTTTATTACATGATGATAAATTAATCTTAAACCTTGAATCTTGTAAACGACCAGAATATAAAAGCAAAAGTGTAATGCTGCAGCTTTACAAGGTGCTGGCCTGTCCATGTATGGAGTATTGCGAGCAGTTTTTGGTTCCGTATCTAAGGAAGGATATTCTGGCACTGGAGAGGGTCCCGAAGAGGTTTATAGGAATGATCCTGGGGATGAGAGAGTTAACATATGAGGAGAGTTTGATGACTCTGGGCCTGTGCTCGCTGAAGCTTAAAAGGATGAAGTGGGGGGAAATTTTGCTAAAACCTACTAAATATTCAAAGGGTTGAATTAAGTGGACGAGAAGAAGATTTTTCCAGTTGTGAGAAAGTTGGGACCAGAGGGCGCAGCTCAGAATAAAAAGGGTGTCCTTTTGGAACAGAGATGAAGAGAAGTTTCTTCAGATATAGTGGTGAATCTATAGAATTCATTGTCAAAGACATTGTCATGTCTTTGGGTATAGTTAAAACATAGGTTCTTAATTAGTAAGGGAGTCAAGGGTTATGGGGAGAAGGCAAGAGAGGAGATTTGAAAGGAAAAATCCATCAGCCATGATTCAAATGGCAGATTCGACTCAATGGGCCGAACGGTCTAATTCTCCTCTTACATCTTACGGTTTTGTAATGCTGCAAATGAATTTGGAAATACTCACTGTGACTTGGTCAATGTCTTGTCCCAGCTCCTGTGAAGAGGCTGTTAAATCTCTCTCTGCAATCCATTGCTCCAGATCTGTTACTTCGCGGTTCAAGTGAAAGAGATTGTGCATGTCTTTCCATTTTTTCTGACGCTCATTCGCTAGATCTTTGAGTCCTGCATAAAGCTTGTCCACCTGCCCCTGACGCCTAATGATCTGTTCTCTGAAAGTGAATCAAACAATTAGTTTTATTAGTCTGATTCCAACAATACACGGTGATTATGTTGGAACAATAGAGTACAGTTAACTTCAAAGCTAATATTAAATTTAAATTTAGACATACAGCACGGTAACAGGCCATTTTGTCCCACTTTGCCACCCAATTTACACCCCATTAACCTAGACCCCCAGTACATTTCGAACAGTGCAAGGAAACCGGAGCCCCCCCCCCCCACCAGGGAAAACTGTGCAAACTCCTTACAGACAGCGCGGGATTCGAACCCCGGTCCACAGCCGCAACACCAACTCTGCCACCCTCCACCATCAGACTCCTCAACGACAAACTCAAACAGAGACTCATTTTCAGTTTAGCCTCAAAAAGTCTAAGGGGCCTTAAAACTGGAATGGAAGCAGCAGAATTGATCATACAAATGTAATTGGTACGACAGATCTGCAGAATGGGCACGTTGCTTCAGAGACCGTTCCTCCAGGTCAGGAATTCGCGAACAACCAAAAGAGCATCACCAGATGTCCTTCCTCAAGATGTGTGGAAGGAATAAGGTTGCTCCGACTGTACATATACCACCAGGCAATAAACTCCAGACCACAGTGCACATACATACATACTCAATACATAATAATCACATATATACATGAAGACATCAGATGAAATAAATATATTGAAATGTTCTGGAATAATTTATTTCTTTCATGTATAAGATTTCAGATTTATTGTCGGATTACATACATAACATCACATGCAATCCTGAGATTCTTTTCCAGGCAGAATTATCACTTATTGGTAGGGCAAACAAAACTGTACACAATGTGAACACGTAAACGACTGACTGTTTTTTTTCCCCTCTCTGTATTGCACAATCAAAAAAGTGCAAAAGTAAGAGTCCTTAAATGAGTCCCTGATTGAGTTTGACGTGGTGATTGAGTCTGATGGGGGAGGGGTAGCAGCTGTTCCTGAACCTGGTGGTGCGAGTCTTGTGGCACCTGGACCTCTTTCCTGATGGCAGCAGCGAGAACAGAGTATGTGCTGGGTGGTGTGGATCCTTGACGATCATTGCTGACCTCTGACAGCAGTGTACCCTGTAGATGTTCTCAATAGTGGGGAGGGTTTTGCCTGTGACGACCTGGGCTGTGTCTACCACCTTTTGGAGGGCTTTCCGGTTGGGGGTATTGGTGTCCCCATACCAGACCGTGATGCAGCCAGTCAGCACACTTTTCACTGCACGTCTGTAGAAATTTACCAATGTTTGTGGTGTCATACTGAACCTCCGCACACTCCTGAGGAAGTAGAGGCGCTGATGTGCTTTCTTCATGATGCCATTACTGTGTTGGGTCCAGGAAAGATCCTCTGAGTTAGTGACTCCCGAGAATTTAAATTTGCTCACCCCCAGTGGTCACTGGATTCTACACCTCTGGTTTTCCCTTCCTGAAGTCAACAATCAGCTCCTTGGTTTTGGTGACATTGAGTGTGAGGTCATTATTGGTGCATCATTCAGCCAAGTTTTCACTCTCCCTCCTGTGTGCTGACTCGTCCCCTTCCTTTATACAACCCACTACCACGGTATTGTCAGCAAATTTGTAGATGTTGTTGTCGTACTGAGCCACACAGTCGGAGGTGTAAATTATATCATTTAGGACCTGCCATAGCCATCAGGTATCCCTCATGGATTCCATTTTCGTCCGGAAGCTCCACTTCACCCGGGAGATGGCTTTCTTCAGGTTAGGCACCCAAGGTTACTGCATACCTTTCATCACTCTCACAGCCTGAGGGAAGGAGCTGGCAATTCAGATTTTGATGCTCCTGAACCCCCTTCCTGATGGTCTTTGACCCTGTCCAATGGATAGAAAGGGTCCTTCAGAATTCTATCAGCCCTATTTAAGCAATGGTCCTGGAGAATTTCATCATAGAGGAAAGGGGTGACCCCAGTGATCCTTTCGGCCAGTCTGATTATCCTCTATATTGACTTCCAGTCCAGTGCTTTGCAACTAAGATACCACACAGTGATGCAGCCAGACAGCTCTTGGTTGTGCGCCTATAAAATGTTGCCAAGATGCAAGCGTAGATCAATGAGGAACAGTATATTTCTCTGGGAGATAAATCCAGATTAAAGATCATATCCTTACAAACTTCGCTAAACCATTAAAAAAGAAGCCACTTAGGAAGAAAAAAAAAGCTCTAAATAATCAGCAGGTCAGGATGCATCTGTGGGAAGAGAAACACAGCTGATGTTACTGGTTGAAGTTCCTTCATCAGAGCCAGGAAAGAGAATCAAATGAATGATAAGGTTCATGTTTATTGTCTCATATGCATGTTAAGCTGCACGGGGGTGCACAGAGAGGTGGAAGGGTGTGCACAGGGGGATGCACAAGTTGTTGGACAGGGGGGTGCACAAGGAGTTGGATAGGGGGGTGGACAGGGAGGTGCACGGGGGATGCTCAGGGGGGTGCACAAAGGGGTGCAGCTGAGTTGGTAAAAGTAGGTTGACTGTGCGATTAAGCTGCAAATAAAGTTCGTCAAGTTTATTGTTATCCCATTGTACAAGTACAACCCGACAAAACAGCGTTCCCCGGTCGTCAGACACACAACCAGACATAATACAAATACATCTGCAGGAGAAGTATTTCATCTATACAAATGAATAAATATTGTTTCATGATTATGGAAGTTTCGAGGGGGTGAGCAGTTCCTTTGGTCGTTCAGCATTCTCATTGCCCATGGGAAGAAGCTGTTCCTCAGCCTGGTGGTGCTGGCTCTGATACTCCTGTATCTCTTCCTCGACGGGAGCAGCTGAAAGATGCTGTGTGCAGGTGGAAGGGGTCCTCGATGATTTTATGTGTCCTCATCAGACAAAAACCTTATCTTGCCAATGAGTGAAAGGAAGATGTATTATCTGGACAGAGCAGGAATGACACTGCCAACAGTCAGGCTGACCGGGTCCTCCACTCTCAGAGAAAGAGCAAAAATAATTGTAGGGGGAGGGGGGTGGGAGGAACAACAAACAAGCTGATTAGCACACATTAGCTGAAGTTATAGAATTTAACTCTGAGCTCAGAAGAACGTAATGTGTCCAGACAAAAGCTGAGGTGTGTTTCTCATTGGGCCTCACTGAAAGTACAGGAGTCCATTGGTCGATAGGTCAGAGCAAGGGTGGGATGGAGAATTAAAGAGGCAGGCAACAGGAAGCTCAGGCCTGTTGAGTGAATGCAGGTGTCTTTGTCTTCTTCAGTGTTGGGGAGACCATTGGGAGTTCCCGAGGTTGGAGGAGGTGCAAGTGCTTCAGCTTGAAAGTCCATTGGAGTCACTGAATGGTGGGAAGGGAGAGGTGAAGGGGTTTCAGCTGCAGTTGCAAAGAAGAGTGCAATAAAAAAAGGAGAGGTGGTTGGAGAGATTGAAAAAATGGACCAGGCAATTGTCCCTTCAAAACACTGAAAGCAGAAAAGAGAGGGGGAAATGTATCTTATGATGCACTCTCTTTGAGCTTCAGAGGTGTCATGGATCTAACTGGGCACGGAATGGACGAGAGGAGGTGCAATAGAGTCAAGGTAAGAAGAAATAAGTTTGGTGGGACAAGAATCAGTTGAAACAACAGATCTGCCAGGGCTTGTGGATTTAGGGGTGGAGAGTGAATGGAATACATCTTGTAATGATTGGAGGTCGAGTGGTCCTCTGCATATAAACAAAGGAAAAGGAGAATTTAGGTAAATGCTTCCAGATTTCAAAAAGTGATCAGGTGCTACGATAAAATAGAACAGGTCAACCCACTTTTGGGGAAGTGTGGGAGAAAAGAATGCAAGGCTTGGCAGGTGCAAGAACTTAAGGTTGACCTCTTGTGATGAAGCAATTTAAGCGCCCATGTTAAATGGTGTGGTGATTAGGAAGGGAGCGGAAGGATGGTGGTGGGGCAGGGGGTGCTGAGTAGCATGCTTCACCTCCCACTCTTCTTGTATGATGCCTCCCCCCCCTCCCACTTTGATGGACGATGAAGATGCTTGTGCAGAGGGAGCAGGTTTTGGGCAAAATAATTTGTTGCCGTGATGCGGGCACAAGTGTGGTTAGATGGGACTCAGTGATGGAAGGTTTGACAAAGGGTCTTCGGCATGAAACATCAACTTTGCTTCTCCTTCCATAGACCTGACCTGTCCAGTGCTTCTCACATTTTCAGTTTTTACTTACTCAAACAAATAGTGATAAAAGTTCTGGAGTGGAAGGAAAGGCGGACAATTAGGATTCTGTCGCTGCTACGAATAATGGGGCTGTCTTGATGCACTAAACAGAACATTTCTGTTCCTCTGAATACACTTTGACCACCAACTCTCTATGTGATTCATTTGGGTATCTTCGGTATGCAGTTAATGGCAGGCATGGCATCCACTCTGAGGGCAAGTGGAGAAAACAAACAGGACAAGCCTTCAAGGCTCAAGGTCACAAACATCACTGCCCCTCTTTTTGACAAGATTATTATGGCAGCCCTCTGGAGTATGCAATGTAGAAAGTGAGAGTTTATTGTAAGCAGTTTGCTCAGAGCGCAGGTTTGAGGGAAGACCAGAGATTTCAGATTTATTGAGTACATAGATGACACCACATATAACACCGAGATTCCTTTTTCCTGCGGGCGCGGCAGAATCACCACTAATTGGAAGTGCAAAAAAGTAAACTGTACACAGCATAAAACATATAAACAAATAAAGAACTGCAAACAGATAACAAAATGTAAACAAACTATGCAATACAGAGAGAACAAAAAAAAATCAATAAAATGCATGAGAGTCCTTAAATGAGTCCCTGATGGAGTTTGTTGTTGAGGAGTCTGATAGTGAAAGAGGAGCAGCTGTTTCTGAACCTGGTGATGCTATTGGTTCACTACTTGAGCACCCAAAATCAGATGGTGATACTTCATTTGACCCCCCCCACCCCCCACTGGATACACTCGATATCACCCCCTTCCTATTTAGTCTCAATAAAGGGTCCCGAGCTGAAATGCTGAGTTCTTCCAGCCTCTCATTGTTTGCTCAGGTTCATGACTTGTTCTCCAGAAAAAATTGTTTTTGAAATTTAGACACTGTAACATAGGCCCTTTCAGCTCCCTTGTGCTGCCTGATTCCACCCAATTAATCTACAACCCCTGGGACGTTTCAAAGATGCCTGCCTGGTACCAGAGGTCTTCTTAACTCACTTATACAGCTCTCTCAAAGGTGCTGACTCCCACCATTCACTGATTCCCCGAAGCTCACTTCCTAGGCCTGGGTCATGCAGACCTTCTCCTATCCTATTCTTCCTCAGGGATCAAACACTGAACCCCATCCCCACGCACCGATCGCCCCACTCTAGCCTGCCCACGATGTCCAGACCCCAATCTCTCATATCCTGACCAGTGATTGTCATAATTACACACTCACACAGCCCACCCTCCCCTTGGAGAAGGAGTGTCCTTCCTGCACTCTGTGCTGGACACGAGGACAGGCAATCGCTTTCCCAACACAAGGCTGATCCAGTGACACCTGCCACCTTGGGATTCAGGCTAATCCACTCAGCAAGTTCACAGCCAACATGGTTATTGTCATACTGTACTGTAGTGGATTCATGCAGTTTCCAGGCACTATCCATGCTGGAAGATGAAGAAAAGTTTCTTGTGGCGGCACGGTTGATGTAATGGTTAGCACAGTGGCTTTACAGCGCCAGTGATCAGGACTGGGGTTCGAATCCCGTGCTGTCTGTAAGGAGTTTGTACCTTCTCCCACTGTCTGCGTAGGTTTTCCTCGGGGGCTCTGGTTTCCTCCCACTGTTTGAAACGTACCGAGGGTGTAGGTTAATTGGGTGTAAATTGGACGGCATGGGCTCGTGGGATGAAATGGCCTGTTACCGTGCTGCATGTTTAAATTTAAATTTAAGCTATGATCACTTTCCTTCATTGTTACTTTATTCCATTAAACCTGGTAGTTGCTCCGTTAGGAAATATGGTTTGCAGTGCTGTATCCTCGGAAAGATGACTTAAGAATGGTGGGGACACATTTTACTCTCAACACTCTTGCTGTGAAGCATAACTTTCAAATACCACACACCAACGTCACTCTAAATCGTTAGTACAGTTTGGTGAAACATAGCCACTAACAAATCATCAACTGTCTAAAATTTTGGTGGGCATTTGAAAATTTGTGTGATTACTCACCCCTCTGGGTGTTCTGCAGCTAGAAGCTTATGGGCTCGGTCAGCAAGTTCTTTAATGGTCTTTCCGTAATCTGAGATAGTCTGCTGCAGGTTCAGTTGTTTCTTCATTATCGAAATTGCATTAGCTTCATCCTAAAGAACGCAGAGAAAAACTGAAGCGAGGAAATCCCTTGGAGACGACTATCTTGGACGAGTATGTTCAAAAAACGTTCAGAAGGAGCTTTTTTTCTGACCAGTGATTACTACATGCCGCCCTCTCCTAGTTTAGTTGAGCCAAGTCAAGTTTAATGAAGTTAAACGGGAAAGCCTGCAGACGCTGTGATTGCTGTGAAAGTGCTGGAGAAGCTCAGCAGGTCACGCAGTATCCATAGGACGTGAAAGGTGGCCAACGATTCGGGCCTGGGCCCTCTGTGAAGGTATGAGCAAAAAAAAACAGGCAGGTGCCCACATAAAAAGGTGGGGGGGGGAAGAAGGAAGGGACAGGGGAAAGAGAACAGGCCAACAGGTCAGAAGTCATATTGGATATAGGTGGGAGGGTAAAAGTTAAAAAAACCTTAATGAGCATGTCAAATGTGCTGAGTCATGCAAACTGATATTGAGGCGCTGCATGGATTGAAAAGTACACATTTATTGGCCTATTGGGTGGAGTGGCTCACCACCATGGAGCCAGGTTAATGCATATACGTGGAATTCAAGAACAAGATCTGTGGAGCAGTCTGTGAGTGACATATGCCGTGACCCAGCTCTCACAGTAAATTGCCCAGAAATAAAAGAGGCTCTTTTTTAAAAAAAAAATCTTTTTACTCTTGCAGTCTTCTAACCAAAATGAATAATCATAAACTATTCTGGCACCATAAAAAAAGACCTGTCTGAAATGCCACTTTTTCTTGCATGACTGCAATTTGTGAATATTTAATTTCTATCTAGCTTTCATATTTATTATCTCTTTCCATATCGTAATTCAACGTTTGCTATTGGAGTTATTTTTTTAAAGGAAGTACCTGCTTGGTTGCAGCAAGTAAGAATTTTGGAGCTTGTGAACACTGTTCTTACATGTCCGATAACAAACTCATTGTCATTGATCCACTGGCAGTCTACAACTTCAACACTGACTTCAAATGCCTTGCTATATTAATAACATCAAGGTATACCTGGATGAGGGGCTCAATCCAGAAACGTCGGATGTGTATTTTTCTCCAGCACTGTGTTTTTACCGAGAAATTAGGGGATAGTCTCCTTGTCATTTGGACTACCTCATTGTTTAATGGAAATCAAATTGTGTGCTCTGAAGACGAGAATATGAGGTTCTGCCTAAAATGCTTAAATGTCCACAGTCTTCAACACTCTTTTAGAAAATTGGGAATTTAAACTGGAAGCTGCTTTTTGTCTTGTATTGGGTAAACCATTTTCACATTTAACATCTATATTTTCAAGTTTCCCCCCTACCTGTGTTTGATTCTCATGCCCACATTATACTTGGATCAACCATTATTGATGCCAGTATTTTCAATTATTTTGTAGGACATAACAACACAGTACAGGCCCTTAAGACCACAATTTTGTGCTGACCACATTAATCTAACCCCCTCCTTCCCTCACAGCCCATAACCCTCTATTTTTATCACATGCTCATGGCAGCTTAAGAGAACCAGCCTCCACCACCACCCCAGACAATTTGTTCCAGACACTCTTCTGTGTAAAATAACCTTCCTCTCACTTCTCCCCTTAACTTTCCTCCACTCACCTTAAACCAGTGACCTCTGGTTTTGGCCATTGTGGCCTTTGGTATAACATAAACATTCAAAGTATACTTATATAAAAACAAACCTGCCGGAGGAACTCAATGAATTAAGCAGTGCCTGTGTGTGGGGGGGGGGGGGGGGGGGGGGGGGTGGGGGGGGGGGGTGGAGGAATTGTTGGCAGAGATCAGTCTGTCAGTCCTGATGTCGGGTCTCGACCCAAAACATAGCAAGTCCTGTCCTGCACTGATTCTGCTCGAGCTGCTGAGATCCTCCAGCAGCTTGTTTTCTATTCCAGGTTCCAGCATCTGGAGACTCCTGTACCTTCCTTGTGCCTTTTCAGGACTTTTCCTGTTTATAATGGGTGCACATTTTAGCAAGACCACCAAAATCCAACAGGTCAAAGTAAGACGACAGGCCTCGAGTGAAACAGGTACCTTTGGCTTATCATCACAGATCAAATGGAGCTCCTGTTCGCTCATCCAAACTTCTGCTTCTGCAGCATCGAGATAATATTGCTGGGCTTCATTTGCATTTTCCAGGCGTGCTTGTCTTTTCACTGCTTTGTCTTGCAGCTCTCCCCATAATCTTTTCAACTCCTTCAATTGCTCCTCGACATTGCCCGCATTAGGTCTTTGGTCTGCCATTATATTTTTGCCCCTTTCCAGCACGTCATCAATGTGTGGCTGATGCCCTTGAATCTCCTTTTGTAAAGTCTGTGAAAACAAAATGAGGTTAACCATGCGGGCCTCTGAAGTCCGAGTCATCGTGAACTGCGAATTGTTATTTAATAGGAAGGATGTGGAAACTATGGAGAGGGCTCAGAGGAGATTTACCAGGATGTTGCCTGGATTGGAAAAGAAACCTTATGAGGCTAGGTTAGCAGAGGTGGGACTTTTCACTTTGGAGCGAAGAAGGATGAAAGGAGACATGATAGAAATCGACAAGAGATAGGATGGTCATCCAGCACCTGTTTCCCGGGACAGGATCAGCAAACACCAGAGGACATGAGTACAAAGAGAAGGGAGGGAAATTTAGGGGAGACAGCAGGGGTAAGTATTTTTTTTAACACAGAGAGTTGTGGGTGTCTGGAATGCCTTGCTGGGGATGGTGGAGAAACCAATAGGCTTTTATTCACTTGAGAACATAGCAGATCCTTACTGTTTGGTTGTCCTGCACTGAATGGCAGGGGGCTATGGAACAGCTGCCTTTATACAGGAGTCTGTGGGGAGGGGCCACAAGTACCACTGGCCAATAGGCACATTTGACCAGATAATTATGCATTATAGTGGTTTACCACAGTGGGTGGAGGCCAAAACATTGGGGGAATTTAAGAAACTCTTAAACAGAAGAACGGATAAAAGTAAAATAGAGAGATATGGGGTAGGGAGGGTTTAGTACTTTTTTTTTAAGGAATATATGGGTTGGCACCACATTGAAGACCAAAGGGCCTGTACTGTGCTGCAGTGTTCTATATATTCTCCCAGAAGTTGGGAAGACAAAAAAAAGTATCATATATATTGAGATTTGAAATATTTTGTTGAAGTGAAGCAATAAACTTTAATCTTTTACCAATAGTAAACATTGCAAATCTTAAGAAGACAAAGAACTACTAGAGAAACTCAACAGGTCTGACAGGATCCATGGGTAGAAATGGTCAGTCAACGTTTCGGGTCTGAATCCTTTATCAAGACTCTAGCAAAATGTCCTGACCCGAAACGTTGACTGACCACTTCTACTCACTGACGCTATCTGTCCATTGAGTTCCTCCAGCAGTTCTTTGTCTTCTCAAGATCCCAGCATCTGCAGTCTTTGTGTTTCTCTATTGCAAATATTGATAGAAGGTCAAATCCTTCTGCAGAGATGTCTCAGCTGATGATCAGCATATTACACTCCTCGTGGTAATTGGGAATGGAATACAAACTGGTGAACTTTCCCACTCTAGCATATTTATAAATCAGAGCACTGAATATAGGAGCTGGGATGTTATGTTAAAATTGTACAAAACATTGGTGAGGCCAAACTTGGAGTATTGTGTACAGTTTTGGTCACCAAAGCATAGGAAAGATATCAACAAATTGGAGAGAGTGCAAAGAAGATTTACGAGAATGTTGCCGGGGGTTACAGGGTCTAAGTTATAGGGAAAGGTTAAATAAGTTAGATCTTTATTCTTTGAAGTGTAGAAGGTTGAGAGGGGATTTGATTGAGGTATTTAAATTATTAGGGGTATAGGTAGAGTTGATGTGGAGAGGCTTTTTCCTTTAAGAAAGGCGGAGATACAAATGAGAGGACATGAGGTGAGAGTTAGGGAGTGAACATTTAGAGGAAACATGAAGGGGGACTTCTTTTCTCAGAGAGTGGTGGGTGTGTGGAATGATCTTCCAGACAAGGAGGCAGGCTTGATATTAGTGTTTACGGAGAAGTTGGATATGTACATGGATGGGAAAGGAGTGGAGGGTGAAGGGTTGAGTGTAGGTCGGTGGAGTTAGGTGGGAGAAAGTGTTCGGCAGGGCCAAGTTGGCCTGTTTCTCTGCTGTAAATGTTATATGGTTAGCTAGCACGGGGACAACTGGCTGATTCATTTGAATGGACAGGAAGAGTTTTGAAGGCGAGAGGTGTAGAGGGTATTTAATTAATTTACACTTTTGATTGCTCTTAAGCCCATTGAGCCACAGTAAAGCAAACCTCACAGTGTCAATCCCCACTCTTTTCCCAAAGCCTTGCAAATGGTTTTTCCTTCAAAATATTGTTTCCATTTCAACAATCCCAAGAAGCAGTCACCTTCAGATCATCAATATTCTCAACATTAAAAAGGTCAACATTACATCCCTTGTCATTTTTATCTATGACTTCTCAATTTTGAACCCTCTTTAAACTCTTCTGACAGTCACTATCTTGGGGGTCCTTTCCTGGACCCATCATTTGAAGCAAGTGGGTCAGTGGCTGCACTTCCTCAGGAGTTTGTGGAGGATCAGTATTTCACCGGAAACCTTGGAAAGCTCTTACAGATGTGTAATGGAAAGTGTGCTGACTGGCTGTATCATGGCCTGGCATGTGAACACCAATACTTCCGAGCAGAAAACCCTCCAAAAGGTAGTGGACGTAGGCCAGCACATCACAGGCAAATGGGAGCATCTTGCTGTTCCCGGAACGCTGCCGTCGGAGGGCAGCGGCGATCGTCAAGGATCACGTCATCCAGGACCCGCTCTGTTCTCGCTGCTGCTATCAGAAAGAGGTCTAGGGGCCATAAGACTCGCACCACCAGGTTCAGGAACAGCTGCTCCCCCCTCCAACATCAGACTCCTCAATGACAAACTCAATCAGGGACTCATTTGAGGACTCTTCCTTTGCACATTATTTCTACTGAATATTTAGTTACTTTTGTATTTTCACTGTTTGTTTACATTTCTCTCTTCTGCATACTTATCTTTCTCCTTGAGTACAGTTTATTGTTACTGATAGTTCTGCCTGGCCTGCAGGAAGAAGTATCTATGTGATGACATGGACTGTATGTACACTGTCAATAATTCTTCATTTTTGTACTGGGCCAACAAATTTTTCTCTCCTTTAACCACATGCATCTGTTTAATAACCCAACATCTTATCTGTTTTACTAACTACTAAATGACCTGCCTTCTCAAGGATTGTCAACATGAATTATTTCACTCTTAAAATTTCATCTCTCACTCATCTCCCCATTGTGCAGGGCTGTAGGACACCACCATTTTTTTCCCCCACACAATGTACAATGCTTACAAGGAGATTTTTATTTTTAACTGAGAGATACAGCACGGTAACAGGCTCTTGCAGCCCACAAGCCAATACCTCCCAAATACACCCAGGTGGGTGATCAATTGATCAACTAATCAGATCGTTGTCTGAAGAGGGCATACAAAATCGTTGAGGACCCCTTCCACCGTGCACACAGCATCTTTCAACTGTTTCTGTCGGGGCAGGAGTATCAGAACCAGCACCACCAGGCTGAAGAACAGCTTCTTCCCAAAGGCAGTGAGAATGCTTATCAGCCAAAGGAACTGCTCACATTAACCATCCGAGACTCTCATATTTACGAAACAATGTTTGTTTATTTATTTGCATAGATGAAATAATTGTCCTGCATATGTATTGTTTGTATGTGTATGTGTGTTATGATTGGTTGTGTGACTGTATGTTTTGCACCGAGGACCGGAGAATGCTATTTCATTGGGTTGTACTTATGTCATCGGATGATAATAAACTTGACTTGACATCTTTGGAATGTGGGAGGAAAGTGGAGCACCTGGAGGAAACCCATGTGGTCACGGAGAGAACGTTCGATCAAACTTCCTATAGACAGTGCCGGATTCGAGCCGCTGGCACCATTACACAGGAATGAGTGTTGTAATATGAAAGTGAAGGAAAGATATTCCATCATTAAATTCTCTGCCCCCATTCCATGATATTAGATGTATCTAGCAAAGGATTGTGATCAAAGCCACCAGGTTTCAAAGCCTTTGACATTACACTTTTATGGTAGGACTTGAGTATCAGAATAGAGTAATCTGCAGGGTAGAAACTCTCACACAACAATGAAATGAAGCAGGGTTCATTCAGTGCCTGGTATAAGACATGAAGAACACCTAGTCAGACATCAATTGGTTAAAACAACATTGAATATTTTACAAGCACATGGTAAGAGTTTAAAATGTCATGGAGAGAACTGCATTGAAATGCTTAGTGGAAGATCTCCATTAATATGACCTACCTTATTCTTCTTCATTAAGAGCAACACTGCCTGCAGATTGTGACCATGGTCCGTACTTGTAGCCAAGGGCATTCGTTCCTTCACCCAAAGCTACAAGAGAACACGGAAAGGGTATAATTACACAAGCTGCAACCACTACCTTTGTACCACTTACTATTTTAAGTAATCTGCTCCGAAAAAAAAATGTAATTGTGGACTTCTTACAGATTCGTCTTCCAGATCTCGAAAAAACTGGGAGTGCATCTTCGACACGAGAAGATTTTGGCGGCGTTCTTTCAGAGGGTCCATCAACAGTAGGAACCTCTTCTCTATATCCTTTTCCTTCCCATCTGCCTCCACCTGTCCTTCTTGTGAGAGAATTGCGGCTTGGCCTAGAAGTTCCTCAACTTCCTTCTGACGGACTTCCACTTGGTTTTCCGTCATCTGTGCACAACAAATGCAATCAATTCACTTACCCAATTAGATAAAAGGGAGGCCAAATTCCAGCACAGCAGGAATACTGGCCAGTGGTTAGGTATCCCGTCAAGTGTGTGGTTGTTTATCCAAAGATGTACGAAGGCGGTAGGTGAATTGGTCGCAAGGGTGTATTTAGGCGCAAGACTCATGGGGCAGAAGGGCCTGCTACAGAGCTGTATCCCTAAATTAAATTACATTTTAACATGTTCCACACACTGCTGCTTTTATCGTTCATTTGGTATCAACATTTTGGGCCTAAGGCCTTCATTAACGTGTGAGCAAAAAAAGCAGGAAGGCATATGGGAGGAGAGGATGGAGGAAGGGGCAGGGGTACATCCCTGCTGGTGAGAGATATGGATATGGTGGGGGTGGGGGGTTGTGAGTAGCTCTCTGGATGGAGAGGGAGGAGCTGTAGGAAAGGAGACAGATGAGGCAAGGAGAGCCAGACCCTCATTGGAAACTGGAGGTCGATGTTAATGCCACCTGTGTTGTAGGAAAGGAGACAGAAGGATGAGGCAAGGAGAGCCAGACCCCCATTGGAAACTGGAGGTCGATGTTAATGCCACCTGTGTTGTAGGAAAGGAGACAGAAGGATGAGGCAAGGAGAGCCAGACCCCCAGTGGAAACTGGAGGTCGATGTTAATGCCACCTGTGTTGTAGGAAAGGAGACAGAAGGATGAGGCAAGGAGAGCCAGACCCTCATTGGAAACTGGAGGTCGATGTTAATGCCACCTGTGTTGTAGGAAAGGAGACAGAAGGATGAGGCAAGGAGAGCCAGACCCTCATTGGAAACTGGAGGTCGATGTTAATGCCACCTGTGTTGTAGGAAAGGAGACAGAAGGATGAGGCAAGGAGAGCCAGACCCTCATTGGAAACTGGAGGTCGATGTTAATGCCACCTGTGTTGTAGGAAAGGAGACAGAAGGATGAGGCAAGGAGAGCCAGACCCTCATTGGAAACTGGAGGTCGATGTTAATGCCACCTGTGTTGTAGGAAAGGAGACAGAAGGATGAGGCAAGGAGAGCCAGACCCTCATTGGAAACTGGAGGTCGATGTTAATGCCACCTGTGTTGTAGGAAAGGAGACAGAAGGATGAGGCAAGGAGAGCCAGACCCTCATTGGAAACTGGAGGTCGATGTTAATGCCACCTGTGTTGTAGGAAAGGAGACAGAAGGATGAGGCAAGGAGAGCCAGACCCTCATTGGAAACTGGAGGTCGATGTTAATGCCACCTGTGTTGTAGGAAAGGAGACAGAAGGATGAGGCAAGGAGAGCCAGACCCTCATTGGAAACTGGAGGTCGATGTTAATGCCACCTGTGTTGTAGGAAAGGAGACAGAAGGATGAGGCAGGGAGAGCCAGACCCCCAGTGGAAACTGGAAGTCAATGTTAATGCCATCTGTTGGAGAATGACCAGATGGAATATTAGGTGCTGATCCTTCAATTTGCAGGTGGCCTTGGTCTGGCAGTGCATGAGGGCCATTGGCAGACATGTCCGTGTGGGAATGAGGTGTGGATTTTAAATAGTTTGCCACTGGGAAATCCCTGTTAATGCAGAGGGCAGATTGAAGGCGCTCAACAAATTGATCTCCCAGTCTGTGGGTCCTCCTTTGTAACTGTTCTATGTAACAGGGGAAAACCCGCGAATAAGAATCCTTCACCTGCAACTTTTTCAGCAAGATGTTGACACTTGTCAAGTCCTTGCCAAAGTCTTTGGAATGCAGCTGTGTCTCCTGCTCGTTTAGCCACTTGTTCAGGTCTTCACAGCTCTGCGAGAATAGCTCCGCCCGGTTTGCTTGGAACAGGCGGTCTGCCTTGTCTTTAGTGGTTGAATCCAGGACGTCCCACTGCTTATGCAATTCATCCAGTTTCTCTGAGACAATTGGCTTGAAGTCTGGCTTCTCCTCCATCAGCTGCTTCCCTTCCTGCCATCAGGGGACATCACCACACAAAACGAAGACACACGCATGAATAACACACAAGCTACAATCATTTGCTGCGATTCAATTCAAGTTTTGAATTGCTGTCCAAAGACATAAACAATGATACAAGAGTTATTCATAGAACACTATAGTGCAGGCCTTTTGGCCCTCAATGTTAATGCTAACCCATATATTCCATAAATAAAACTAAACCCTCCCTTCCATATAATCTTTTATTTGTCTTCCATCAATATGTCTAAGCTTCTCTTAAATGCCCCTAATGTTTCAGCCTCC
The DNA here is from genome assembly GCF_036971445.1 of Narcine bancroftii. Taxonomy (NCBI): domain Eukaryota; kingdom Metazoa; phylum Chordata; class Chondrichthyes; order Torpediniformes; family Narcinidae; genus Narcine; species Narcine bancroftii. Next base: position 88,278,918 of record NC_091470.1, on the reverse strand, counting down.
GCCACCATCCCTGGCAAGCTATTCCAGGCACCCACAACTGCCTATGTAAAAAAAAAACTCACCCCTGATGTCTCCCCTTAACTTCCCTCCCTTCACTTTGTACACGTCCTCTGGTGTTTGTTATTCCTGGCCAGGGAAAAAGATGTTGGCTGTCCACCTTATCTATGCCTCTCATAATCTCGTCGACCTAAGTCTCCTCTCATCCTTTGATGCTCCAAGGAGAAAAGTCCCAGCTCTGCTAACCTTGTCCCATAAGACTTATTTTCCAATCCAGGCAACATCCTGGGAAATCTCCTCTGCACCCTCTCCATAGCTTCCACATCCTTTCGATAATGAGGTGACCAGGGCTGATGTGTAGTGACGATAGGTCTGAGCTTTTGACATTGACACATACTTAAAAGCCCAATGAATATTGTGATGAGATTTGTTGGCACCACTTTGAAGGCAAACTAGCCCTTGCAAATATTAAGTAATCAAATATAATTGGATGGCAGTTAGTAGTCCAAAAGGAATATATTTTATTAACTTAATCAGTGCAAACTGGAACTGTGAAAAGGGTGGCTAAGTAAAACACCGAACAGGTTTCACAAATTTTGAATGGTTACCTGAATGCTACAGCACTGTGAGCTGATTTTTTAATTTTATTTTTAGTGTAGTAGGACACATTTTAAATGGGTCCATTGGATTTAATGGGATTAATTCTATCATTTGTGCTTCCTATATTTTATTTGTCAGCCATTGACTTTTCCAGCACAGAAACAGGCCCTTCATCCCCGCATTTCCGTGCCCACTATGTTGCCTACCTGAGCTAGTCCCATTTCTCTGCATTTGGCCCATATCCCTATGAACATTTGCTTTCCATGTGCCTAACTAAATATCTTTTGAATGTCGCAATTGTCCCCGCCTCGAACACTTCCTCTGGGAACTGATTCTACATATCCACCATCCTCTGTGTGTAAAAGGACCCTTTTAAATATTTCCCCTCTCAACTTAAATCTATGCCTCTAATTTTAGATTCTTCTTTCTAGGGAGGAAAAAAAAACTAGTTTGTCAAATGATGACTTTCTACTGTTTCGAGTTTCCGCTAGTTCCACCAGTGCAAGCGACTGAAGTAATTATTTCCAGTACCTAGATTGAATTTATCATCAGAATGTTACTGCGAACTCCCTCATTGTTTTATTTTGTAATTTTTTTGAAAAGCCCTTAAACTCCTTTGAATATTAAAAAAAAAACACTTTAAATATTTTTTGGGCGGCATGGTTAGATTAGTGGTTAGTACAATGCTATTACAGCTGACAGTGACCCAGATTCGAATCGGGCGCTGTCTGTAAGGAGTTCATGCGTTTTCCCTGTGTCTGTGCGAGTTTCTGAAGTTCTCCCACCTTTCAAAATGTACATGGGTTGAGTGTTAATTGGGATATTTTGGCAGCGTGGGCTCATGGGCCTGAAAGGCCTGTTACCGTGCTCTATGTCTAAATTTCTTTAATTAAATGTTTCTTTATACAACTAGTAAACCAACTCGGACAATTCATGAACCTAATTTCAGTTATTTAAAGTTGCTTGAGGAAATGGACAGGCCACTGGTTAATCAAAGTTTGTGTGACCTTCAAATATATCAAGGGTTCTTTCAATATAAAATTGAAAATATTCTGAAAGATCTCTGATTTTGTCACTTCAAGAAAGATGTTAAGATGTTATAATATACAAGAGTTTAAACTAAAAGCCAAGCAAAATGAAAAAAGTAATTTACAAACGGTTTGATACTCCGATTACGAACAAACCTGAATATCTTGCTCATGACGTTGCACACATGCAGTGTTTTAGAGTGAGGAGATTGCCACGTGTATTGTCCTTCTAGGCTGTGGCTTATCCCCAGGAAAATGCAAAACCTAATATCGAAATATTCAAACAAGAGTTTGTCTTTACTGGTTGTATGGAATAATGAACAACAGATACAAAGAACTGAATTGAGTTGCAGTGCGCAAGTGCGCTGGAGAAACTCAGCAGGTCATGCAGCATCCAGAGGAAGCAAAGGGTAATTAACATTAAGGGCTTGAGCCCTTCATTGGGAATCCTGGCATCCTTTTACTTCCTATGAATGCTGCGTGACCGGCTGAGTTTCTTCAGCACACCTGCATAGTGCACTCAATCCCAGCATCTGCAGATTTCCTTGTTTAACTCATGAAAGGTCAGTTTGTCTATTAGGCAGAATTGTCACGTTTCCGTGACTCAGTCAGAATTCTGAGCCCAGATTCACCTTGTCCACTTTGTCCAACCACTCCTTGTTTGATGTCAGCTCAGCCATAAATGCTTGATGTTTCTGCCATTTCGTGTGAAGGTTGCGAGCCTCGACGTAAGAAGTGTCCTGGGCTGTTAGCATCTTCTCATTGATCCAGAAAATAAGCTGGAAGAAGGAACAGAAAGTCAATAATTTTCGTATTTGAATTTGGACTGCCTATGTGACCATAACGTACTTACTGAAGGGAGTAAGAAAAGATTTATATCTGAGAGGCATGTCTCATTACAGCATAAAATGCTTAAGACAGATATTTATAAATCTTAAGTTAAAATGGAAGAAGGATTTGTCGATATCTATTTCTCAGGATGGTTGAATGACTAAATGTGAGGATAATATGACTAAACTAGTAAATGTAAGGTATAGATTGGTCCATTATCATTTTATATATTAGTTATATTTAACTCCTGAGAAGTTAAAGAAATACAAGCTTATTCCTTCTGATTTATGTTTTAGGTGCCATCAGCAAGTTGATTCTTTTTTGGACTCTACTTGGCTGTGTGAAACAGTGCAACCTTTTTTGGAATAGAATTAAGGACCTTTTAGAAGTTTTATTTAAATTTTAAATTTCACTGGTGTTTTCATTGGGTTATATTAAAAATTTGAGTTTGGAATTAAAGTTAGATAAGTTTCAAATTGCTTTTTTGAGACTGGCAAGAAAAGGTTTGGCAATTACTTGGAAAAATGAGATTGATGTCAGTATTCAACGGTGACATTCAGAAATGAGATTTTGTATCACATTGGAAAAGATAACGTATAATTTATATAATAATTTTTCATTTTTTGTTAAAGTTTGGAGCCCATATATGAGTATATGGGTTTGAATTTGTAATAGATTTTTTTCCCATGGGTGTTGGGTTTGGACCAAACCATGGCAATAGTTGATGGTTGATAAATAAGTTGATCTTCTCTTCTATCTTCTATTCTTTCCTCTTTTCTTTTGGGGTAGCTTAGATGGGGGGTTGGGAAGGGTGGGGGTGTGGGGATTATAGGGGATAAATATCATGTATCTACTTGTATTTTGACTTTCATTGTATGATTTATTTTGATCAATAAATATATTTTTTTAAATCAATAATTTTTGTATTTGGTGCAGTCTGAAAGATTACAGCATGAAAGAAGTTAAATGCTGAATTCTATTGCACCATATCAATTACTGAAAATATTTCAAAAATATATTCCGGTTTAGAACATAGAACACTGTTCAGCCCACAGTGTTGTTCTGACCCAACAGACAACTCCTAACAGCTGCCTACAATTTCCCTCCTCCATAAACCTCCATTTCTCTTTGTTTCATGTACCTCTTTCTTTTTTCTTTGGCTTGGCTTCGCGGACGAAGATTTATGGAGAGGGTAAAAGTCCACGTCAGCTGCAGGCTCGTTTGTGGCTGACAAGTCCGATGCGGGACAGGCAGACATGGTTCCAGTACCTAGTAGTCTCTTAAAAGATCCCATTGTACCTGCCTTCACCATTCTATCTACTCTCCACTCTCTGTGTGGAAAAACTTACATCCCTGCCCTGTACTTACTCCCAAACACCTGAAAATTATGCCCCCTCATGTTCTCCATTCAGTCCTGGAATAAAGCCTATGGCCATCAACATGATTAAAGCCTGTTGTCAGAGGACTGAGTTCATCAGTAATGTTGCAGCTCCCTTGGAATATTGTGTTCAGTTCTGGTCGCCTCATTACAGGAAGGCTGTGGAAGCTATGGAGAGGGTGCAGAGGAGATGTACCAGGATGTTGCCAGGATTGGAGTATGTGTCTTATGAGGCAAGGGTGACAGAGCTTGGGCTTTTCTCTTTGGATCAAAGAAGGATGAGAGGAGACTTAGTAGAAGCTGACAAGATTATGAAAGACATAAGCCACTTTCAGGTGGCCAGAATACCCCAACATAAAGCCGCCTAAAATACCCGAATGGGGCTGTTAGGAGACCACCTGAAAGCGGAGAACCCTGACCCGAGGAGTACTTACCCAACCCTCCTCGGGTAAGTATATTTTCTGCTTCCGAGCACTCCCCCCTAGGCACCTGAAAGCGGGTGAGACTAAGGCAACAGTTGGAGCCGGCGTTTGGTCCATGGCGCCTCTCCCCGCTGCGGACCTTTCAGGTGCCAGAACAGCACCTTCAGTGCTGCCACCTGAATATCTCTTCGCACGCACCTGCAGCCAGCTCTGGACCCACATTCTCCAAGCTATTGAACCTGAACAGCCAGCACCTCTACCCTGGGGCGAGAGTAGCAAACACCAGCGGACATCTGAACAAGGTGAGGGGAGGTAGGTTTTAGGGGAGACATTGGGTATGCTTTTTGCATAGAGAATAGTGGGTGCCTGGAATGCATTGCCAGGGGTGGTGGAGGAGGCTGGTATAATAGGGTCCTTTAAGATAAAAGGAAAATAGAGGGTTATGGGTGTGAGGTAGGGAAGATTTAGTTTTCTGAGCAGGTTTATATAGTTCAGCACAACATCGAAGACTGAAGGGTCTGTTTTGTGCTGTAATGTTCCTGTACATCCTGTACAGCTCTATCAGGTCAACCTTCGTCCTCTGTCTGTCCAAGGAGAAAAGACCAAGTTCACTCAACCTAAAGCATGCTCTTCAATCCAGACAGCATCCTTGTAAATCTTCTCTGCTCCCTCTCTGTAGCATCCACAGTGACCAGAACTGAACGCAATACTCCAAGTGAGGTCAAACTAAGGTCAAGACCTTAGTTGCTGCAACTACCTCATGGTTCTTGAACTCATGGTGAATGAAGTTCATTACACCCCATGCCTTCTTAACAACACTATTAACCTGTGCAGAAGCTTTGTGTGTCCTATGGACACACACCCCCAAGATCTCTCTGTTCTTCCACACTGTTCAGAGACCTCCCTTCTTCAAAATTTGACCTCCTGAAATGAACCCCTTCACAATCTTCTGGCATAAGCTCCATCTTCTACTTCTCAGCCCAGCTCTACATCCTGTCAATGTCCCCCTGTAACCTTCAAAACTATCTACAGCACCATCAACCTACGTGTCCTTTGCAAACATACTCCGCAACCCTTCCACTTTGCCATCCAGGTCATTCGTAAAATTCATGAGGAGGGGGGAAACCCCAAAACAGACCCCTGTGGAACACCACTGGTCAGCAACTTCCATGCAAAATATGAAACATCTACAACTCCCCTCTGCTTTTGCTGGGCAAGCTAATTCTGTATCCTCAAAGCAGGGCCTCCTTGGATTCAATGCTTCCTTACCTTATGAATGAGCCTTGCATGAGGAACCTTATAAAAACCTTTAGTCCATGCCCACAACATCCACTGCTCCTCGAAGAACTCAATCAAGCTCGTGAGGCATGACCTTCCCCTGACAAAGCCATGCTGACTTTCCCTAATCAGTCCATACCTCACTAAATGCTTGATCCTGCTGCTCACCACAGACGTGTGATAAAGCTGTTAAGCAAGAAAGTCGGCAGGTGCACAAACTCAGCAGGTCTCACATCATTTATAGGAAGTTAAGGGTAACCAACATTTCAGGCCCAGGCCCTTCATCAGAGTATGAGCCAGGCAGGCGCTTGAATTAAAAAGGGGAGTGGAGGGGATTGGAAATAGGAAGGGGAAGGGGGAGGAGCAGAGGTCAATGGATAAAAAGTCATGAAGGATACAAGTGGGAGGGTAGAAGAAAAAAAGCTGAGAACTAACGAGGGAGGGTTTAACTCTGATAGGATGATGGGGTGGAAAATTGGGTGAGTAAATATGCAGACAATACAAAAATAGGGGGAGTTGTGGATAGTGAGAAGGGTATTCATGGACTACAGAAGGATTTGGACTGTTTGGAAAGGTGGGCTGAAAGGAGGCAGATGGAGTTTAATGTAGATAAGTGTGAAGCGTTTCATTTTGGGAAGAATAATCAAAATAGGACATATACAGTGAAGGGGAGGGGATTGAGGAATGCAGAGGAACAAAGGGATCTTGGAATAACAGTCCAGCATTCCTTGAAGGTGGATTCTCATGTAGATAGGGTGGTGAAGAAGGCTTTTGGTATGCTGGCCTTTATAAATCATAGCATAGAATATAGGATCTGGGAGGTGGTGTTGAGCCTGTTCAAGGCATTGGTGAGGCCAAGTTTGGAATATTGTCTGCAGTTCTGGTCTCCAAATTATAGGAAGGATATTGATAAGGTAGAGAGGGTGCAAAGAAGGTTTACATAAATGTTGCCTGGATTGCAGTATCTTGAATATGGAGAAAGATTGAGTAGACTAGGTTATTATTCACTGGAGTGTAGAAGGTTGAGAGGGGATTTGATAGAGGTTTTTAAAATTATGAAGGGAATAGATAGAGTAGATGTGAATAGCTCTATCCCCTGAGGGTAGGGAAGATTGGTACAAGGGGTCATAAGTTAAGGGTTGGGGGGGGGGGTAAAACTTTAGGAGTAATATAAGAGGATGCTTCTTCACTCAGAGAGTGGTGGCTGAGTGGAATGACCTTCTGGAAGAAGTAGTTAAGCAGGATCAATTCTGTCATTTACGAGGAGGCTAGATGAGTACATGGATGATAGGGGTTTCGAGGGTTATGGGCATGGGGTGGGGAGGTGGGACTAGTGGAGTTTCACATAAATCGTTGTGGACTAGAAGGGCCGATCTGGCCTGTTTCTGTGCTGTAAATTGTTATCAAGTTATAAAGGAATGGGGAGGTGGAGGAAACAAGACAGAGGAATAGGGAAAAAGAGAGAGACTTGGGGGAGAGAAATTGGAGAAGCCAATGTTGTTGCAGAGTTCATCAGTGCTCAGATGGACTATAAGGTGTTGTTCTTCCAATTGAGGGCTAGCCTCAGTTTGGCAATGCATGCCAGTGTGGGTATGTTACATGGAATTAAAGTGGTTGAAGACGTGGGTTATTTGGTTCAACCTATGTTTCTTGGATTGAAGGGATTAAAGGCTTGGGTGATTTTCTTCTTCCTGTCTCAAGGCATACGTGATAAGCAAGTACATTAATGGGCAACTTATCCATTTGTGGAGGCTGTTCGATTAATGCCTGTCATTTGGGAAAATGCTCAAAGCTATCATTAAGGAAGAAATAGCAAGATATCTGGATAGAAATTATCCCATCAGGCAGACACAGCATGGATTCAGGAAGGGCAGGCTGTGCTCAGCAAATTTATTGGAGTTTGTTGAGGACAAAATGAGCACATTGGATAGAGGGGATCAAGTGGATGTCGATTTCTTAGATTTCCAGAAACCATTCGACAAGGTGCCACATTTAAAGCATCCATAAGATAAGGCTACATGGAGTTTAGGGTAAAGTATTAGCATGGATAGAGGATTGGTTTGAGGAAAGCAGAGAGTTGTAATAGCTAGGTGTTCCCCTGGTAGTCAATCCGTGTGAGCAGTGTGATGCAGGGGTCCGCGCTGGGCCTGCAGCTGTTCATGATACACATTAACGATTTGGAAGAGGAAACTGAGTTTGCCCGGGACACTACACATGCAAAATGTAAAAGTGAAATAGATAAAGAGAGGGGACAAGGGGTTGGCAGATGGTGTATGATGTTGGTAAATGTGAGGTCATCCATTTTGGAAAGAAGATCAGATTTTTATTTAAATAGTGAAAGATTGTGCTGTTGTGCGGAGGGACTTAGGAGTCTTTGTGCACAAATCGCAGAAAGTTGGTTTGCAGGTGCCACAGGTAATCAAGAAGGCAAATGGAACATTGGCCTGCATTGCTGGAGGGAAAGAATTTAAGGGCATGGAGGTTCTGCTGGAACTGTCCAGGATTATGGTGACAATACATATGGAGTACAGTATGAAGTCTAGTCTTCTTGCTTGAGCAAAGATACTCTGGCTTTGGAGGTGATGCAGAGCAAGTTATCAGGTTGATTCCGAAGATAAGGGGGGGGGGGTTAGCCAATAGATCTTATAGAATAAAATCGTGAAAAGGATAGATAAGATAGAGGCAAGAAAGGTGAGTCTAGAACCTGGGTACATTGCCTCAAGATTCAAGGGGATGAGGATGAACTGCTTTTTTCAGGGAATTCTCTATCCAAGGAAGCATTGGAAGCTGCCTCATTAAATATATTTAAGATAGTTAGGTAGATGTTTTGCAGGGTAGGGGATGAAGAGTAGAAAGAAGAGGCAGGTAGGTGGATCTGAGTCTACAGTCTTATCAGCCTTGAACTTTTTGAATGGCAGAGGCTGTTCGATGAGCTAGATGAACAACTCTTGCTCTTATTCCTTATGTTTTTCTACAATTCTGACACAACTAGACATACTGGATGTTCATGATGTTGGGCAAGTTCAGAACAAGGAGGTCACAGGCCAAGGTTAATGGCTGAGATGCGGAGAAACTTCTTCACTCAGCGAGTTGTGAACTTGTGGAGCTCCCTGCCACAGCAAGTTGTTCAGGCCGGTTCATTGGATACATTCAAAAGGCAACTTGATGGATAAGTGAAGGGAAGTGGCTGTGGATGTCAGGAGGACAAAAGTCGACCATTCTCTATTACACATCTGTAATGGAGAGAGTGGAGGGCTCAAAGTTCCTTGGAGCGCATATAAAGGACGCCCTGTCCTGGACACACATTGGTTAGGAAGGTGCAGCAGTGCCTGCGCTCCTCAGGAAGTTGAGGAGGGCAAAGCTACCGGCCTCCATCTGGATTTTTAACAGGAGCACAACTGAGTGTGTCCTGACTGGCTGCATCATTGTGCGGTAATGGCAGCTGCAAAGTCAATATAGAGGATCATCAAAACGGGCGAGGAGATCACTGGAGTCTCTCTTTCCTCTATTGGAGGACATTTACTGGGTGCTACTTAAATAGGGCTCAAAGAATTATACAATAAGGCTGGTACTGTGCTGCAGTTCATCCAGCACACAGTATCTTTGACCCACCACCATCAAGAGGAGGTACAGGAAAATCACAATCAGGACTGCTAGGCTGGGATACAGCATCTTCCCACAGGCTGTGAGATTGATGAACACCTGCAGTCTGAGTAAATATATATATTTAAAATCATATATAGATGTATATATGGGACTATTATATACATATGATAGGGTACTGAGGTCATGTGATCAGCCAAGATCATATTGAATGGTGATGCAGGTTTGATGGGCTGAATGGCCTGCGCTATGGATATTAGGACATTTTAAATCAAAGATTATGAGAGCTATATTATTCCTACACCTATCTATGACTTTCCTATTTACATACTCCTTTAATTCGATTGGAAGGTGCTATAATGGAATCCAAAGTGATCTCCCCCCTCCCCATCCTCTTTACAGTTAGCTAGGTTTGGCCTTGACGATGCAGGCACTGCATGGCTTGTAGAAAGAAGCAGTATGCTCCCTAGCTTCCAGATTAGCAACAAAATGTGTCAAAACTTAACTGCATGTGAAACCATGCTCCAAATCTCCAGCCCACCATACCAGAGCCCCTTTCACCCTAGCACCTTATCCTAATAATTAACGGCCAATATACAGATACTTTTGCACCCCAGACTCAAAAGCCCCTTTTCCACTTGCACCCTGTCGTGGGAATTTACTGGGACAGGGCCCAGTGGAAGAGGAACACTGTCCAAACACCAGCATCAAGTGACATAATTTCATGCTGGGAATTAACCCCTGCTCATATCCCTGGCGTTTGCTGATCCCAGTGTGCTAATAAAACCAATGGGGAAGGGACCCATTTCCAGTTGAAGGTCGAACACTCCGATCCCCAGGGAGGAGTTGCATTCAGTGGAAAAGCAATTAGTGTCCCAGTTAAGGGTGGCCTGGTGGAAACTGCTCAAAGGGCTTCCTATCTCAGGGCACTGCACGGCCAATTAACTGGGATGCCAGTGGGAAAAGGGCTAAAGATTCTTGTGTGCCAACCATCAATAAAGTTTCTGAATTGAATGTAAACTTTGCCCGATCACAAACCTCTTGGCAATTCTGTAGGAAGTGTTGAAGTTCACGGTTGTCTTTTAGATGTGTAGTCACCTCTTTTGCTCGTTCCCTATTTCTGTTGTACCTAGAGCAGCAATGACATTTTATTAGTTATGGAAATTCAAATAAATTGTAGTTGCAAGCTTTAAGCACTGCCTTTGCTTTAAACAAATAAACTCCGTCCTCTAAAAGGTTATTTCTTACCTCTCATCAATGGATGTGATCTTGTCAAGCACCTTATCTTTAAAAATGTTTCCATGCTCAATCAGCTTTTTTCCTTCATCGATTGTCCCATTGATTTTGTCTTCATTGGCATTCAAGCTTGTCATAAACCCCTCTTGCTTCTTGATGGCACTCTCAGCTGCCTCCAGAGTTTTTGGCATTTCAACGTGCATCAAACTGTATTCCTGCAGGAATATGCCCAAATCTATTTCTTGCAACCTTCATGAACTGTTAATAATTCAGATATATTTCCCGGTGAAGATCCCAAATTATACGATTCCAACATGGTCTTGATTAAATCTATCATGGCATCATTTATAGAATGGAAGGATATTTTAAATATTTTTCCTTAAAGTTGCTCTGTTAGCCCACAGTAATTTAGAAGCATTAATGGTAAAAAAAATTACTCCCTTTTAAGGAGGTTCAGTTTCCAACAGTATGGGAAACCATTGTTGTGCCGTGATTGGCTGCTGCCAGCTGGAAATGCCTCCAAAGACTGATCCTACCCATAGTCTTTTGCATGTTCCCCTTTCTCTGCTTCGATAGGTCGATGAGGTTTATGGTAGTTCCTGTTTTTAGTGAATAATAGCCTGATAGTTTCACATTATTGATGGTACATCAAACAGTGCAGATAAATGTGGTCTGCTTCTGACAGCAGCACACTCAACTGACCCAAGAAGTAACCAGAATGAAACTTTCCTCGTTTAATTTTGCTACTCAGTCACTTTGATTCTTTACATCAGATTCTGACTCCACAAGTTTCACATTATTTCGCAGAGGAAAGCATTTGAACATGAAACAAGAAAGTCTGCAGGACCTTTGATAGTGGATTTTAATGCACAAAAGTGCTGTAAAAACTCAGCTGGTCACACAGCATTCTTTATGTTGCAAAAATACATGACTAATATTACAGGCAGAGACTTTTGTCACGGTAATACGCTACCTAAAACCTTGAGTTTTAGCAGCACTTTGTTGTATTAGAATTTAGATCAGGGGTGGGGAACCTACGGCCCATGGGACAGATCCAGCCCGCAACCCAATGTAAAAGTTCCCTGTGCTGCTGCTCGTCAGTGCGCAGGCGAGCCGCAGCCAAGCAACAAGGCTCCTACTATTTGGCGGGAAGGGGTGGGCGAGCAGTAGAATGGATGGGCAGGCGGCCACCATGGCTTCGGTGGACTGTCTGGGCCCAGCTCCGGTGGCGCTGGAGGAAGTCACCTTGGAAACCCCCGGCAAGCCTGACACGGACACGGTGCCAGGGATTTTGCATTTCATTCAGCATGAGTGGGCGCATTTCGAGATGAAGAAAGCAAGATGGGAAGCAGAAAAAGCTGGGCTGCAAGTAAGCAGAGGGAGGGGAGAATCTGCTCTGGTATACCCTGCCTTAATCCTTACCTCACAGGGGATCATTTGCTATGGTAAAGCAAGTTTAAAAACGTATTTTATGCACTGAATATTTTTAAACACAGCAATATTTTTTACCTCCTATTGTTGTGGAGGGTCAGTGGTGCGCTGCCATTTTGAATTTCAAGATGGCGTCCCTTGGTAATGTCATTGGCCAAGAGACCCCAGGCAAGAAATAATATTGAAATTACTTTTTTAAAAATTACTGGTAGCATCAGTGTGGCCCACTGTTGAACCACTAGCCACTTTCAGGTGCTCGGACACAGATAATGCGCCGGCAGACGCGGCTAGGAGAGTGCAGCTGGGACATTCAGGTGGCCACGGAGAAGGCACCTTTCTGTCTCCTGAACAAAAAGAGACAATGAATACATAAGACAGATAGAAATATTCACAGTAAATCCTAGTCTAAAAAAGTGACTTGCAATAGTGCCGGCTGAAGGAGAACCGCGTCTTGAGTGAACACCGGCTCCTGTGGACTGTGGCCGTAGTCACACTGCTGCTTTCAGGTGCAACGGGGGATTCTCGGAACCAGAGATTATACCTACAGGAGGAGGGTTAGGTAAGTGCTCCTCCTGGCTGGTTTACCTCCACTTTCAGGTGGCCTCCCGACGGCCGTGTTGGGGTAGGAAAGGCGGCTTTACATCGGGGTATTTTGGCCACCTGAAAGTACCTACTGACTCACCATCCGGCCCGTGCATGGTAAAAGTTTTCCTGCCCCTGATTTAGATGAACATTAGATACCTGATTGCTGAGAATGCTGTCGGCTTGCTTGCTGTCCCTGAGGAACTGCTGATATCCATGAGACTGAGAGAGAAGATCCTTTCTGTTTTCCCACATTTGATGAAGTTCATTCCAGCCAGTGTCCATTTCTTTCAGCTGCTGGTCTAATATTTGAATCTGTGGATCTGTTTCCCCCTGTGTAATTGTTCTTCCATTGTCTCTGATCTTCTGGTAATCTTCCTCATAATGATCTACCTCAATTTTTATGGCGCTGTGCTGCCTGAGGAGCATTTCAGCTTCAGGTAATGAGGTCGGCTCCTCTTCAGAGGCAACAGCCTTTTGCGTTTTGGAAAGCCACTGCTGAAAGTCATCTAAATCTTGCAGAAACTTCTGCAGTTTACTGGCCTCACCAAGCGAATCCTCGCGACATTGCAGGGTTTGTTTCAACTCGTCCCAGGCATCATTGATCTCCTTAAGCCTACTTAGAATTTCTTGGGCATGCTTTGGATGCTCTTCTGCCAATGTGTGAGCTACCTTCTGCAACTCTGGGAGCCTGGATTCAATGGCAGCCAGATCTCTCTCAATTCCGCACAGCTTCCGCTGAATGATCCTAACACCAGCTAAGTCATTTCCCAAGTCCAGAGTGGATTCAATGAGCTTGTTTTTTTCACAGATCCACACTTTTGTCTCATCACACTCGAGATAATAATTCTGAAGACTTAATACAGAGTTCATATTGTTCTTTTTCATCCTCATTAAGTTCTGAAATATCATCCATCTGCAAACAGGGTTAACACAAATCTTATCACAGGAGCTCATACAGTTCAGAGAACCGACTGGCATAGATAATGACAATGGGTTTATTGTCATACATGTTCTACATTCGATGGCACAGTTGCCGTGGCGGTTAGCGCAACAGTGCTAGAGTGCCAGGGACCAGGATTCGAGTCCCGCGCTGTCTGTAAGGAGTTTGTACAATCTCCCTGTGTCTGCGTGGGTTTCCCCTGGGGGCCTCCGGTTTCCTCCCACCATTCAAAATGTGGAGTGTAGGTTAATGGGGTTTAAATTGGGAGGCATGGACCCATGATCTGAAACGGGCTGTATGTCTACATTTAAAATTTTAAAAACAATTAAAATATATTGAATTTTTTACTTGCTGCAGCCAAACAGGTGTTGCAATGAAAAACTATAAGAGTAAACTAACTGAAATAAATTAAAAGAGACAATGAATACATAAGACAGATAGAAATATTCACAGTAAATCCCAGTCTAAAAAAGTGACTTGCAATATTGCTTCTGTGGTGTTGGAGAAGTCCCTCATTTGTGAAACAAGAGGAGGTTCAAGAGTTTTATAGTTGTGTTGGAAAGAAACTGTTCTTGAACCTAGTGTGACAGAATATAGATAGGTTTTGGGGAGATAAAATTGGGGCAGGATTTTTAATGTAGGTCACATACAAACACTTTAAAACAGATCTTATTTAAAATACTGGAGCTTTGCTTATGCTAGACATGTTGGGACCAATAGTCTTTGAAAAAGCTTTGGAGAGTGCCCAAGAGACTTCACTAATGAATTGTTGTTTACAAAAAGGCAACAGATGAAAGAGCTTGTTGGAGCCACATTTTGTCTGGAGGGGAACTTGCTGTTTTAGGAGGGTCATGTGGTTTTGCAAGCAGAGGGAGTCAAACAGGCTTTCTCTCAGAGAGAGAGAGAGAGAGAGAGAGAGAGAGAGAGATCTGTTCTACAGTGTTACAGTCAGCAGCAGCAGCTGGGACTGGAACAGGACAAGCTGGCAAGCTTGTGGAAAACCCCATTTGGAAGCTGGGTTGTGAGTGCTTAGTTCACCCTGGTCAAAGACAATGTGGTTCTTGCAAGAGGAGAGGACTGGCTGTCTAATGTTTCACTTGGAATAAGGGAAACAAAAAGGAACTCTGTGGTGACCTGAAAGAAAGAGGTGATCATCTGGAGAACACTGAGAGGGCAAGTTTCTTCGGCTGATGGAAGTAAATCAGTTGTGGTTATCCTGGAACAACAAATCTCTCTCTGAAAACCGACAAGAACCTTCCTGAATGATAACATTTACCTTTCAAGCACCAAAGCCTGGTGAACTTTATAAATGTTAAATTCTATGCACAGTATAAGAATTACCTGCAACCAGTGAACTTAGAGGAATGAGAATTGAGATTGGACTGTGAACCAAAGAACTTTTCTGAACTTACACACACATTACACACACGTGCACTTAAAATTGTAAGGGGGTTAAGTTAGGTTAAGTTAAGTCAATAGCGATAAGTTTTAAAATTTTTTTAAATTTTTCACACTATGAACCGTACTGATCAAAATACCTACACATTTTTCTCTTGAATATATGCAGTGCCATTTTCTCCCCCTTTTCCCCCCTCCCTTCCCTCCCTCCCTCTCCCCCCTTCCCATTTATTCAAAGTTCAATCTATAAGATACATTAAACCCGTTAAACAATGTCATCACTTAATAAAATAAACAAGAAATTTCTGTCTTTTACTTTTATATACTGAGTCAGTTCATTTCATTGTCTTCTCCTTCTGTCATTTTAGGTGGTGGAGGTCCGTGGTAGGATTTCTCTATTGTATTTCATGTATGGTTCCCATATTTATTCGAATATTGTGATGTTATTTCTTAAATTATATGTTATTTTTTCTAATGGAATACATTTATTTATTTCTTTGTACCATTGTTGTATTCTCAAATTGTCTTCTAATTTCCAGGTTGACATAATACATTTTTTTGCTACAGCTAGGGCTATCACAATAAATCTTTTTTGTGCTCCATCCAAATTGAGTCCAAATTCTTTATTTCTTATATTACTTAGAACGAAGATCTCTGGGTTTTTTTTGGTATATTGCTTTTTGTGATTTTATTTAATACCTGATTTGGATCTTCCCAAAATTTTTTCGCTTTCTCACATATCCAAATTGCATGTATTGTTCTTCCCATTTCCTTTTTACAGCGAAAACATCTGTCTGATACTGTTGGGTCCCATTTATATAACTTTTGGGGTGTGATGTATAGCCTGTGTAACCAATTATATTGTATCATGCATAACCTCGTGTTTATTGTATTTCTCATAGTTCCAGAGCATAGCTTTTCCCATGTTTCATTCTTTATCTTTATGTTTAGATCTTGTTCCCATTTTTGTTTAGGTTTACAGTTTGTTTCCTCGTTCTCCTTTTCTTGCAGTTTGATGTACATGTTTGTAATAATTTTTTAAATTATCTTTGTGTCTGTAATCACATATTCAAAATTGCTTCCTTCTGGTAACCTCAGACTGTTTCCCAATTTGTC
This sequence comes from Narcine bancroftii, assembly GCF_036971445.1. Taxonomy (NCBI): domain Eukaryota; kingdom Metazoa; phylum Chordata; class Chondrichthyes; order Torpediniformes; family Narcinidae; genus Narcine; species Narcine bancroftii. The sequence goes on along the minus strand of NC_091470.1, from coordinate 88,263,075 downwards.
CTTCAAGTAGGTTTTCAGTTGGTGGTATGCAAACCTTGTATCGTGAGTTATATTATATTTGTCCTTCATTTGTTCAAAAGATAATAATTTATTTCCCGAAAAACAATTTTCTATTCTTTTGATCCCTTTTCTCTCCCATTCTTTGAAGGAAAGGTTATTTATTGTGAAAGGGATTAGTTGATTTTGTGTCAATATTAATTTTGGTAGTTGATAATTTATTTTATTCCTTTCTAGGTGAATCTTCTTCCAAATGTTGAGCAGATGGAGCAATACTGGTGAATTCCTATGTTGCACCAATTTTTCATTCCACTTATATAGTATATGTTCAGGTATCTTCTCCCCTATTTTATCTAGTTCTAATCTGGTCCAATCTGGTTTTTCCCTTGTTTGATAAAAATCTGATAGGTATCTTAATTGTGCTGCTCTATAATAATTCTTAAAGTTTGGTAGTTGTAAGCCTCCTTGTTTGTACCATTCTGTTAATTTATCTAGTGCTATCCTCGGTTTCTCCCCTTTCCATAAGAATTTCCTTATTATTTTCTTTAGCTCCTTGAAGAATTTCTCTCTTAGATGAATTGGTAATGATTGAAATAGGTATTGTATCCTTGGGAAGATGTTGATTTTAATACAGTTTATCCTTCCTATCAGTGTTAGTGGTAAGTCTTTCCAGTGCTCTAAGTCGTCTTGTAATTTTTTCATTAATGGTTGATAATTTAGTTTATATAGATGTCCGAGATTATTATTTAGTTGTATACCTAGGTATCGAATTGCTTGTGTTTGCCATCTAAATGGTGATTCTTTCTTAAACTTTGTGAAATCCACATTATTCATTGGCATTGCTTCACTTTTATTTGTGTTGATCTTGTACCCCAATACTTCTCCATATTCCTTCAATTTCTTATGTAATTCTTTTATTGATATTTCTGGTTCTGTTAAGTATATTATAACGTCATTTGCAAATAGACTGATTTTATATTCCTTCTCTTTTATTTTTATCCCTCATATTTTATTTTCTGTTCTTATCAGTTTTGCCAATGGTTCTATAGCTTACACGAACAGTGAGGGAGATAGTGGACATCCCTGCCTTTTTGATCTGCTTAATTTAAATTGGTTTGATATATATCCATTTACTGTCACTTTCGCCAATAGTCCCTTATATAATGCTTTAATCCAATTAATATATTTCTCTGGTAGGTTGAATTTTTGTAGTACTTTGAATAAATAATTCCATTCTACTCTGTCAAAGGCTTTCTCTGCATCTAAAGCAACCGCTACTGTTGGAATTTTGTTTCCTTGTACTGCACGGATTAAGTTAATGAATTTACAGATATTGTCTGTTGTTTGTCTTTTTTTAATAAATCCAGTTTGGTCTAGTTTTAGTATTTTTGGTACACAGTCAGCCAATCGGTTTGTTAATAGTTTAGCTATTATCTTATAATCTGTGTTAAGTAGAGATATTGGTCTATACGATGCTGGTGTTAGTGGATCTTTCCCCGTCTTTGGTATTACTGTAATTATTGCTGTTTTGCATGAATCTGGTATGTTTTGTGTTTTTTCATTCTGGTTCATTACTTCCAGGAGAGGAGGAATTAATAACTCTTTAAATGTTTTATAGAATTCTATTGGGAGTCCATCCTCTCCCAGTGTTTTATTGTTCGGTAGTTTTTTTTAACATCGGGAGAGGATGGACTCCCAATAGAATTCTATAAAACATTTAAAGATTTATTAATTCCTCCCCTCCTGGAAGTAATCAACCAGATTGATAAAACACAAAACATACCAGATTCATGCAAAACAGCAATAATTACAGTAATACCAAAGACGGGGAAAGATCCACTAACACCAGCATCGTATAGACCAATATCTCTACTTAACACAGATTATAAGATAATAGCGATAAGTTAAAGTGATTCTGTTTTCATGTTTAAAGATAATTAAAAGCAAGTTTTGTTTAATTAACCATTTGTCTTGGTGAATATCTATTGCTGCTGGGTTTTTGGGGTCCTCTGGGCCCATAACAAATCCCTCTCATGATTTCATCAATCCCTATTGGGTCTCCCCTCAGCCTCTGATGCTCCAGAGGAAGGACCCCAAGTTTGTCCAACCTCATCCCATGGCTCATTCCCTCTAATTCAGGCTGCATTCTTGTTAATCACTTCTGCACCCTTTCCAGAGCTTCATTGTCCTTCCGTTAATGGGGCAAGGGCACCCTTGCTTAGCTAGGGAGACCAAATCTAACACAATATTCCAGGTGCAGCCTCACCACGGCAATTGCAAAAAGAATCCTTTCCTTCTGTACTGAAAGCCTCTCTCTGTCACTTACCCTCCTAATCACTTGCTATGCCTGTAGGAGCACTGCACTGGAATTTCTGGATGGTTGTCTATTCTCAGAAGAAACGTTAGCATCTTGCACAGTGCAACTTGCTCAAAAAAACAATTCAGAAGAAATCTGCAATTACTCCAAAGATGAAAGCAGAAAATGTGGTAAGAACACAGAAATCCGGGCAACAATCATATGAGAAACAAAGGGTGGGAAGTTTAGGGGAGACATCACGGGTAAGCCTTTTTTTAACACATAGAGTTGTGGGTGCCTGGAATACCTTGCCAGCAGCGGTGGTGGAGGCCGGGACATTCAAGAACCTCTTAGACAGGCACATGGATAAAAGAAAAATAGAGGAATACAAGGTAGGAAGGGCTTAGTTATTCTTTTGGTCAGAATATAAATGTTTCAGATCCTTCAGCTCTCTCCTTAAATCTTGCCCTTTAAGTAAATAACATGATTGTATGAGATGGGAACTGCCCTGCCCAAGACTGCAAGAAACTGCAGATAGTTGTGAACTTGACTCAGACCATCACACACACACACACACACACACACACACACACACACACACACACACACACACACACACTTTCTCTCCATTGGCGCCATCTATAACTCCAATGTCTTGGAAAAACAGCCAACAACCTCTATCATTAATCTAGGCACGTGACAATAAATATCCACATGAATTTTCCCCACTGAAAACCTAGAGAATTTTTGGTGTTTATCTCAGATTTCCAGCATCTGCAGTGTCTTGACTGTGCATTAGACCATTTGTCTAATAGGTCAATGTAAATGTCCTGTGAGAAAAAAAAATGTTTAGCCATTCACTTAGTTGGTGCACAATTGAAGACAGAAAGGGAAGATCCAACGTTGGGAAGGAATTTGGCATCAACTGCAGAAGGAGAAATAATTTTGGTGCCACTTTTAAGTGGAGGTAAATGGGATGAATAGCCTTTACTTTATTTCCCTTCTGAGGCTTCAAGGTCCATCCCCCCCGTGAATAGTAACAAAAGCAAGATGTACCTCTGGTTCACATGATCCTGATAAGCTTTAACTTCTTGTGTGCTGGGGTGGCCACTCTCTATCAGGTGGTTCGCTGCGTGATTCACTTCGTTGATCCGAGACCCCAAATTAGTCATTTCTTGTTCCAAGGTTTCAAATCTAAAAGCAGCATTAAATAATGTGGAGGGTAGGATTCATTGAGAAATTACAACAATTAATAATACATGTTTTTTTTGCCTAAATTCCTCATGCAACACTGTTAGTACTTTATTGGGCCAAACAATAATAAAAATGTTTTGTCATAGTAATGTTTAGCCGGCTGTGAAAACAGCTTAATATCTCATTCATCAGTGGCAAACAATCCTTCACAATCAGTCATAAACCTGCAAAAAAAATTTAAAGCTTTGATAGTTTCAAACCACTGACAATGCTTAAAGCATCCAAAATCTCTGATAAAATCAGCTTCTAACTACCCATTAGACCCCTTCAATTTGTATGCCATATAAACATCAATTTAGACAGCCAATTAGCTTTAGTTAAATCTATTTTTAACATGTCATAATTCCTAGAATGTAGAATTTTTGAAACATCAAAATTACACGAAGAAGCCATCACAGAAAGCAAATTAATCCAACTCACACCAACAACAAAATACATGACATTGGGCACCATGCCTGCTTTAAAACCTTTTTATTCCCATTTGAGCTAAGAAGCCTGGTACGGAGCGGAGTGGAAAACCTGCAGTTTTGCCATCAAGTGAATCTACCTAAAATGCCCACGTTATGCTTTTTCAATAGAAACTCTACCGCTGGATCCGTGGCCATTGCCTTGCCATTTTAATCCTTGCAACCTTTTTTTTTAACCTAAGCCTTCTACATTCTCATCCAATTTACTTATCAATTTACTCTTCTTCCAAGGCCTTTTGAGGCAAAGTGTTGAAATGTCTGTAAGTAATGTTTCACAGTTTAGCCATCACACGTCATCATTATGAGTATTTCTATTAGATCTCACCTTATCCATTCCTCTTCCAGTCAATATCCTCAGTGGATGTTGCTGGCACAGAAATGACTAACAAACAACCTCAGCCAAATGTAAATAAAATCACAACAGCAAGTAATGATGATCGATGAAACTAATGGAAAGCTATGAAGGCTATAATAGCAAATTCAGGTTCAGATAGCAGCTCTAACCTAATCATAATTATGGATTATAATCTCCTTTAATCCGCTAAAACACTTCTATTACTCTGTTAGAACCATAGAACATGACAGCACAGAAACAGGCCCCTTTGGCCCTTCGAGTCTGTGCCAAACCATTTATTTTTGTCTAGTGCCCCTGACCTGCAGCCAGTCCATAGCCCTTCATACCTCTCCCATCCATGGACCTGTCCAAATTCTTCTTAAATGTTAAAATTGAAACTAGCATTCACTACCTCAGCTGCCAGCTCATTTTCCACATTCCCGCCACTCTCTGTGTGAAGAAGTTTCCCCCTAAGCTTTTCCCCTTTCACCCTTAACCTATGTCCTCTGTTTTGTATCTCACCTACCCTTAGTGGAAAAAGCCCACCTACTCTGTCTCATAACTTGAAATACCCCTATCACATCCCACCTCATTCTTCTACTCTCCAGGGAATAAAGTCCGAACCTGTTCAATCTTTCCCTGCAAATCAGTTCCTGGGCAACAAAAGCAGTGCAATCACGTCCATCCAATTTTAATCTCCCAGGCACTGTATTACTCGATTGCAATCACATTAAATGATATGGGTGATGGTACAAAGTGAAGAAAGTTGCTTAAGGAAATGGTTTGTGATATAATTAACCACACAAGGAGAAGCGATGTAATTCCGAAATGATTTGCTCCCTGCCAATTTATTGACACATCATTAATAACACTGGTCATAAATTCAATAAGTTGCATACATAATGATGAGCCCTAATGTGCAGCTTCCAAATGCTCAGGTTTTAAATATGTCATTTAAACCACTTTCAGAATGATGGGTTTTATTAAAATAGGACAAATTAAAGTAAAAGATAACTAATTGGCTTGTACCTGTGCTGTACTACTTCCAAAACCTCGATTTTGTTTGGCATCTCCATTCCCTCCAGCCACTTCTCCTTCTCATTCATCCATAGGTCGCATGCATCAGCTTCACTAAACATTACATAGAGAGCAAGGGCATCCTGGAGATTTTGCCTCCGCAGATCACATAGGGCCACAAGATCTGCATTAAGCTCCCTTATCTCCCTCAGTTGATGCACTATCTCGGGTAATTTTCTGAATTCATCTGGAAGACACTGAAGCTGGTTGCTCAGGCCATTGATTGCTGTGCCAGTCTTGTTGATTTCATCTGCAAGGTCTCTGTGTTTCTTCACCAGGGTCTGTGTGGAAAATTCGTCGTGGCCCACGTCATCTGTAGACATAATACGGTAAGTGTCCTCTAACCAGGCTTTGAGATCATCTGCGTCCACTTGAAATTGGAAGAAGCCATGCGCATCCTGGAGGTTTTGTTTTCGGAAAGCAGTTAATTCCTCCAAATCCTTCCACATTTCAAGAACCTCCTCTATGCGTTTGTTGATCTCAGGTGAAGCAAAGTGATTTTCTGCAATCATATCATTGCCTAGTTTTATAGTCTGCTCTAGATGAGTCCTGAGACCACCTAATTCATCCTCTAGGGTTTTATGTTTGCTTTGCAAAATCATAATGCTGGTCATATCTTTCCCATAGTCCTGCGATGAGAAGATTTGCTCTCTCTCTCGAATCCAGCTCTCGGTTTCAGCCATCTCCCAGAAGAACGTCCAAAGACGCCGTGATTGCTCGAGGCGGGCCTTCCTTTCAGCTGCCAACACACAAAGCTCCTCGTAGCACAATTCCAGATGATTGACACGATCCTTGATTATGTTGGGATCACAGGGTGTGTAGCCTGCAAGAGGGGATCAATGGTAATCAATGGTTTTCTTATTGAACATGTTTTGACATGCAATTTAGTTTGGTCTTTCAAGGAGCTGAAAATAAACATTTCCCCTCAAAATGTCTTGGTATAATGATAACAATGTTAATGACAGAACATGGAACATAGAAGTCCACAGCACAGTCCAGGCCCTTCGGCTCACAGTGTTGTGCCAACTTAATAACCTACTCTTTCAACCGCCTAGAATTTCCCTGCTGCATAACGATAATGAGTGTATTGTCATACACATTGTACAACGTACATTTGCACCAACATTCTTGCTTGCTGCCGTTGAACAGGTACTTTGTAAAAAAAAAAGAGACAATAAATGCAAAAGAATAGATTTTTAAACATTCACAGTTATCTTTGAGTGATGTAATGCCAGCATAGAAAGTTAATAAATTGTTCAATAACTTTTAAAAAGATTTATACTACTTGATACACAAGCAGCATGTCTGTGATAAGCACATCAGATCCAGGGAGTTCATGAACATCAACAGACCCTCCCTACAGCGTAGACTGGATTCTGCCCCAGGCATGTTTGCTGTTCCAAACTAACATCGTTCACCATGGTTATTTTGTGGAACTGACAGAAACCAGGATTTGCATTACACCTGCAAAGGGATCAAAGCGCGGCTGTCAACCATTCAGAGCCATGGTGGGCACCGTACTGTTCTGATCTTGCGAATTTTCTGGGTGACTGATGGGGTTAACATGGTGGGGCCTGACAGGCCAGCTGAGTGGAGCAGCCTGTTTCCTCTGCAGCATGCACGTGACCTCATGTCTCCAGCTTATTCTAAAAATAACCTGCTGAACAGAATGTTCATTAAGGTTTTAAAACCCCACAAATATCACCCATCAAAATGCTCCTGGCACATGGCCTTGAGATTGTTAATACTACTCTTCTCTATTTTGCATGGCCAATGTGGGAGAGAATCACAGGGGTCAGTGGGGATGTTACATTTATTTCTAAGGCACTTTGGGAATTTCATTGAACCATTCCATTTGTTCCTTTGCTCATATCTTACCACAGAAGAGCTTGGCAGACTCTCTGCATTGGGACCTTGGTGTTAGAGATGATACATTGTCTATGCATGCACAAAGACACAAACCTGGGGCTGAAAAATAAATGCCAATACTAATGTAATGACACCGCTACTGCTGGTGGACCCAGGAAAATGGAGCAAAGACACAGCGCTACACCGCAGGGTCCTACTGCCAGGTCCTGATGTTGACAGCTCCATATAGGCTTTAAGCAGCCAGTTAGAGGAACCAATCGCATGTTTTTTTAACATCCTGCATCCACGGAAATCTGTACCCAGGATGGCGCCACCTGTGCTGGACAATTGACCGCGAGAAGCTGCAGGCACTGGGGGACCAGCGGACCATCACAGGGGCACCAGAAACGGGGAGAATGCTCCCCCAATGAGAAGGGAAGCCTGGGAAATGACCCTACAGGTAAGGCAAGCATGGCAGTGGACCTGCAAGTGGCTCACTGACTGAAAGATCCACACAGGCTGTGGGCTGCTGGCGACATGGTCGAAGGGTTAACACTTATCTCCGGGCTGCTGGTAATGGCTCATGGGAGCTAGATATCATAACCAGGAGAGGGGGCTGAAGGGCTCCAAAAGCACCTCAGGTGCTGAAGGCTTCCTGATCCTATTGGAGGTTTGGACCTGGATTTCAAGCTTCCTGCTGCCAGTGATTTGAACGGGACTCTGTGCAGTTGCAGAGGCTGCGGAGCACTGGAGGTGAATCCATGAACACTTGATGTCTCTGAAGGGACTCTCTCTTGCTTCTCTTTCTCTTATTGTCAGGGGGTTTTCATGGTGACTCTTTGCAAACATTGAACTTGTGTTACATTTTTTGTCTTATTGCATGACAATAAAAAGCATCTTTAAAATTGAATCCTGAACATAATATGCAGAAAATTAATGCTTTGTCAATTAAGTGAAAGCCCTTAATATCCAGGCTGATAATACCATGGTTAAAATGTGCAAGGTAATGCAGCGGAGGTGAGAACTTCATCCAAACATGAATACCCACCTTCTCCTTCAGTAAATTTGAGTGCTCCTGCATTAACTATTTTCATTCTGTCTGCCTGAACCGCAATGTCTGCTTCTTGCAATGCATGTTTCTGGAGTAAGTCTTCCACACCCATCAAATGTTTACCACAATCCTGTGATGAGAGTTGTATCTGAAAGAAGTTTTTTAAAAAAACATGGGATTTTTGAAATAAATTAAAACACACACACATACAGTAGCAGAAACATCATTGCTAAACGTCATATAAATATCCACGCAATCCAAGATCTCTGCACAGGCTAATTATAAATTGTCTTAAAGTTCTATATAAAGATTGCTGGGTGTCACTGGAGTTATTTTACTTTATGAAGTTCACCATCAGACTGTCTTTATCAAGCTCCTGAACGAACCTCAAGGTAGTAAAATTCCTGTTGCCTTTGCTCCGTACCTCTCTTTTTGAACTCCAAATTTTTGCCCTGTCTGACTTGTTGTACTATGTATGAGGTCGCTACTGGCCTGCTCACAAAACAACCTCTTGGTGCGTGTGTAAATGATATTGAAGGATGTGACTGGATCCATTTTTCCTCACTGTCATCAGTACAAAGTAGGAGTCCGCTCTTTACCTTATCCTGTAGTTTTACTGAGATTGTTCCAAAAATAATCTACTAAACAAACTGTTTCTTTAGTTTGTAAAACACTAAAAAGTCAGCTAGGGTCATGGGTCATTACACACATTCAGAAACAGGGTCAAATGATAATTCTATTGATAATATTATTTGGAAGCAAAACTGAAACAATTATATATACATTTACATAAGCCATCTACATCATGTTGAGATAAAATGTGGGAGACTCTTTAACATCAGGAGCACCAAGCTTTACCCGCGAACACAGGATGGCATGTTGCCTTGCTGGTGTCGGGGTGAAGGAAATCAATGCTCTATTGGAGAACATTTCAGGGTGAAGAGCCGGGGATTGTGGCCCATACTGATGCTTAGGATGCAATTGGAAAAGGGGATGAGTTCCTGTAGATCAATTTTGCAGAATTAAGAACCAAAACCTCAAAAGTACTCATCTCTGGATAACTCCGTGCCAGTGACCAAATAAATTGAAGGATAATGCAGATGGCGAGAGAGATGGGGCTTGAAGGGGACCAGCAAGACTGGTTCTGAGAAGGTTGGATCTGTTACCATCCAACAAGCAGTCAGGAATGAAGATCTTCGCAGGCAAGCTCATTGATACTTTAAACTGGTTTGATGGGGGTCAGGAACTGGGCAAAGATTCAGATGGGATAAAAGTAGATGTACAGCAGAAAATTAGTGAAAACATTTGAAAGGCAGGGCAATTTGGCTGATGGAGTGGTAAATTGGGTGAGTAAATAGGCGGACAATACAAAAATAAGGGAGTTGTGGATCGTGAAGATGGTTTTTGGGGACTGTAGAAGGATTTGGACTGTTTAGAAGAGTGGGCTGAAAGGTGGCAGATGGAGTTTAATGTAGATAAGTATGAGGTGCTTCATTTTGGGAAGAATAATCAAAATAGGACAAATGCAGTGAAGGGGAGGGCATTGAGGAACAACGGGACCTTGGAGTAACGGGTTCATGGTTCTTTGAAGGTGGATTCTCATGTAGATAGGGTGGTGAAGAAGGCTTTTGGTATGCTGGCCTTTATAAATCAAAGTATAGAATATAAGAGCTGGGAGGTGATGTTGAGACTGTGCAAGGCATTGGTGAGGCCAAGATTGGAATATTGTGTGCAGTTCTGGTCCCCAAATTATAGGAAGGATATCAATAAGGTAGAGAGGGTGCAGAGAACATTTACTAAAATGTTGCCTGGATTGAAGTATCTAGAATACAAAGAAAGATTGTGTAGACTGGGTCTTTATTCATTAGAGTGTAGAAGGTTGAGGGCGGATTTTGTAGAGGTATATAAAATTATGAGGGGAATAGATAGAGTAGATGTGAATAGGCTCTTCCCCTTGAGGTTAGGAGAGATTGGAATGAGGGAGTTAGGGGCCAAAACTTTAGAGGTAACATAAGAGAAAGCTTCTTCACTCAGGGAGTAGTGGCTGAGTGGAATGACCTTCCGGAAGAGGTGGTTGCAGCAGGTCAATTTTGTCATTTAAGAGGAGGTTGGATGAGTACATGGATGTGAGGGAGTTGGAGGGTTATGGGCAGGGAGGAGGTAGGTAGGACTAGAATGGTTGGGGGGAGGGAACAAAATAGTACAGAGCAGTAAGGAGAAGGTTAGAATGCAAACAATGAAAGTTTGTAGTAAGTATTTGAATATGGATGGGCAGGTGATAGAGAAGGGAAATGCTCTGGAAGAAGATGAAGGGCAATTGGCAGGAAAAGTAAATAATGTTGTTCTTAAAGATGAGGGAAAACAGGGATTAAAAAATGGGAAATCCCTGAAATTCATATATTTTAATGCCAGGAGTATTGTAAAAAAGGTGGATGAGCTGAAGGTGTGGATTGATACTTGGAAGTATGATGTGGTAGCGATTAGTGAGACATGGTTGCAGGAGGGATGTGATTGGCAACTGAATATCCCTGGGTTTCGTTGTTTTAGGTGTGATAGAGTCGGAGGGGCAGGAGGAGGTGGGGTTGCATTGCTTGTCAGGGAAAATATTACAGCGGTGCCTAGGAAGGATAGATTAGAGGGCACATCCACGGAGGCTATTTGGGTGGAACTGAGGAGTAGGAAAGGAGAGGTTACACTTGTAGGGGTGTATTATAGACCACCCGGAGGGGACCGAGACCTAGAGGAGCAAATCTGTAGGGAGATAGTAGATATTTGTGATAAGCACAGGGTTGTAATTATGGGAGATTTTAATTTTCCACATATAGATTGGGAAACACATTCTGTGAAAGGAATGGATGGGTTAGAGTTTGTGAAATGTGTGCAAGATAGTTTTTTACAACAATATGTAGAGGTGCCGACCAGAGAAGGAGCAGTGTTAGATCTACTGTTGGCAAATGGGATGGGTCAAGTGACGGAGGTTAGTGTTGGCGAGCACTTCGGGTCCAGTGATCATAATGCCATCACTTCAATGTCATTATGGAAAGAGAGAAATCAGGGCCAAGGATTGAGGTTTTTGATTGGGGAAAAGCTAGATTTGAGGAGATGCGAAAGGACTTGCAGGGTGTGCATTGGGACAATTTGTTTTATGGGCAGGATGTAGTAGAGAGATGGAAGTCTTTTAAAGATCAGATTTTGAGAGTGCAAAAGCTTTATGTTCCTGTTAGGTTAAAAGGAGGAGCAAAAGGTTTGAGAGAGCCGTGGTTTTCAAGGAATATTGGAAACTTGGTTCGAAGAAAAAGGGAGGCGTACATTAGATATAAGAAGCATGGAGTTAAGGAGATGTTTGAAAGATACATTGAATGTAAGAGGAATCTTAAGAGAGGAATTAGGAAAGCTAAAAGAAGGTACGAGAAAACTATGGCAAGCAGGGTGAAAACTAATCCAAAAGAGTTCTACAAATATGTTAATGGTAAGAGGAAAGCTAGAGACAAAATTGGTCCCTTAGAAAATCAGAGTGGAAAACTGTGTGTGGAACCTAGAGAAATGGGGGAGATATTGAACAGTTTCTTTTCTTCGGTATTCACTAAGGAGAAGGATATTGGGAGATGTGGGATAAAAAAAGCAAATTGGGTAAATATGGGGAATATAGAGATTACAAAAGGTGTAGTTTTAAGGCTTTTGAAGAATATAAAGGTGGATAAGTCTCCGGGACCAGACGGGATCTTCCTCAGGACATTGAGAGAAGTGAAGGAGGAAATAGCAGAGGCTCTGGCGGTAATTTTTCAAATGTCATTAGATATGGGGATAGTGCCAGAGGATTGGCGCATTGCGCATGTGGTTCCGTTATTTAAAAAGGGTTCAAGGAGGAAGCCTGGCAACTATCGGCCTGTAAGTTTGACGTCTGTGGTAGGTAAATTAATGGAGAAAATTCTTAGAGATAGTACTTATAAACATCTGGATAGACAGGGTCTGATCAGGAGCACTCAACATGGATTTGTGGGAGGAAGGTCATGTTTGACCAATCTGATTGAATTTTTTGAAGAGGTGACTAGGAATGTGGATGAGGGTAGCGCAGTGGATGTTGTCTATATGGACTTCAGTAAGGCCTTCGATAAGGTACCACATGGAAGGTTAGTTAGGAAGGTGCAGTCTTTAGGTATAAATTTTGAGATAGTCAAATGGATTGAACATTGGCTGAAAGGGAGAGGCCAGAGAGTGGTAGTGGATAATTGTCTGTCAGGTTGGAGGCCGGTGACCAGTGGTGTGCCTCAAGGATCTGTATTGGGCCCATTGTTGTTCGTTATATACATTAATGATCTAGATGATGGGGTGGTGAATTGGATTAGTAAATATGCAGACGATACTAAGATAGGTGGAATAGTGGATAATGAAGAAGGTTTTCAAGAATTGCAGAGGGATTTGGGCTGCTTAGAAAACTGGGCTGAAAAATGGCAGATGGAATTTAATGCTGATAAGTGTGAGGTGCTTCATTTTGGTAAGAAGAATCAGAATAGGACATATGTGGTAAATGGGAGAGCATTGAGGAATACAGAAGAGCAGAAAGATTTAGGAGTGACGGTACATCGTTCCCTGAAGGTAGAAACTCACGTGAATAGGGTGGTGAAGAAGGCTTTTAGTATGCTGGCCTTTATCAATCATTGCATGGAATATAGGAGTTGGGAGGTGATGTTGAGATTGTATAAGACGTTGGTGCGGCCTAATTTGGAGTTCTGTGTGCAGTTCTGGTCGCCTAATTATAGGAAGGATATAAACAGAGTGGAGAGAGTGCAGAGAAGGTTTACCAGAATGTTGCCTGGGTTTAAGCATCTGGAGTATGGGGAGAGATTGGACAGATTGGGTCTTTATTCTTTGGAGCGTAGAAGGTTGAGAGGGGATTTGATAGAAGTATTTAAGATTATGAAAGGGATAGACAGAATGGATGTGGATAGACTATTTCCGTTAAGAGGAGGAAAGATTAAAACAAGAGGACATGAGTTAAGAATTAAGGGGCAGAGGTTTAGAGGTAACATGAGGGGGAACTTCTTTACTCAGAGAGTGGTAGCTGTGTGGAATCATCTTCCGGGAGAAATAGTGGCGGCGGAGTCAATTGTATTATTTAAGAAAAGGTTGGACAGGTATATGGATGAGAAGAAGATGGAGGGTTATGGGCATTGTGCAGGGAGGTGGGATTAGAAAGGGGTGTTTGGTTCGGTGCGGACTAGAAGGGCCTAATGGCCTGTTTCCGTGCTGTAATTGTTATGTTATTTATTTAGTGGAGTTCACTTAAATCGGTGCGGACTAGAAGGGCCGATATGGCCTGTTTCCGCACTGTAATTGTTATATGGTTATTTGGTTATAAGTAAAGCTTGAAAACAGTGGGGGGAAGTGAAGCTGCTTATACTTACTGATCTCTTGCTCAGGGTGAGTAGAGAGGATAAGGCAGATGAGCTTTGTATATCCAACAGATACATGGAGCTAATAGGCTATATTAATAACAATAGCTTAACACTCCTATTTACAATAGGCAAAAAGGAGGGACCATCAGTTAAGGGGAATGAGGCTACTCAGGGTAAACATCCTCATCAACAAAAAGGATAGCATTATCAATCTTGAACCATTGGATATCATGGTGGTCATAGGGCCCTTCTCGGGGCAGCACTATTATAACACAGCTCCTGTGAGAATGAAGACCAATGGGAAATTACCTACGCACAGCACTGAACATTGCTACCTGTACAAACTCCTCAGCCATTGAAACCAATGTTTTAAACTAAAAAGACAATTGTACTGTTGTGGTGATACACCACTAGCCGACTGCAGGGGGCGATCTCTGGACCTGCAGGAAGATCATCAGAGGACAGACCACACCTGGCCGGCAGTCAATCACCCGACTGGGATAGACCTAACTCCACCCGGGCCAGCTGTTAATCACCCGACCGGGATATAATCCTGAGCCGGCCCCTCCCGAGCCAGTCACTCGGGAGCCACCAGTACAGCTACCACTGTAGCAGAGTCTTTTAACTGAATAAAGCCTGTTGTACGGTCTTTCTCGAGTTTTGTGTCTGGTTCCTGCTGCAGCCGTTCATCACAACAATGAGAAATATGAAAGGATCTAACGGGTACAATGGAAGTTTACCTTCAGTACGGTAAAACTCTATAATTATCCACCCTTCACTGAACCGCGAACACAATACAATAAAAGTGGTTGGGTTTCAAGGGAGAGGGAAATACAAGTCATAGCTGCAAACCTGTCCCAGGAGAAACTCAGCTGGTCACGCAGCATCCGCAGAAAGCAAAGGGTAACCCATGTTTCAGGCCTGGGTATGCCTGAAGGAGGGCCCAGGTTGCAAACATGGGTTACCCTTTACTTTCTATAGGTGCTGAGGGGCCTGTTGAGATTCTCTAGTACCAATGTGTATGGCACTCAACCCCAGTAACTGCAGACTTTCTTGTTTAACTCCTGAACATCGGAGTTCCAGATGCCACAAAATTATCCCACAGACTCAGACCACCTTCAGGAATCCCAGCTCAGGCCTCATTCCCCCGCTTGTATTCGGGAACCTGATCACATTCTGGTGATCCAGATGCCAGCCCTTTGGAATTTCCAGAGAGTTAGATGTTGACGTTTTGGAGATTTTGGAGTTGAAAAATAACACAAAATCACACATTGTAAATACGTGAAGAAACTCTGATGACGTCACATACTTTCATTTCATCCAACCAATCAATGATTTGAAGCATCTCCTGGAAGATCCTCTGAAGAGCTAAGTTCATTTCCAACCTTGCCCGCCGTGCATTTAGCAGCTCCAAAAGATACTCCCACAGGCGCATGATGTTTTCCTTCCTTGCATTAACACGTGAAACGTCGTGATAATTCTCAGCCTCCAGCTCCTGTGACACATTCACCAGGGTCTGCACACGTTCCTCGTAGGCAGCTATATCAGTCTCGATAGCTTCGTGCTTCTTCATTGCTGCTTCGACAGCAGGCAGATCATAGCCAAAGTTATCCTGTGGATAAATAAAACTATCATTACATTCATGGCTGTGTCAGTTTTGGAGCAAGTCACCTTCCAATTAACACATCCTATCAGAAAAAAGCAGGCACCATGAACTGCATGGACTATGGTAACTTTCCAGGCAAGGAGAAAAATGCTTGGATGGCTATGTACTGGAAACATGCTTGGTGCTATCGGGAAAATGACAAGATTTTGAAGCATTTATTCATTGCTTTTGGTTCTCACTTTACAGTAATGTGCAAGAGGAAGGCAACGGAAGCCAGAAACCAACGGAATGCATCAGCCATGAGAAGTAAATGGCTCAACATGGCTATGAAACACAAGATGAGGATATTTTAGGAACTACTACAAGTACACATAGTTTCCAGACCCAAATCATCAAACGTAACAGATCAGCCAATGCAATGCGACAAAATCAATACAAAGCACCTTTATCCAGGTTATAGGGTCTGGATGAACAGATTCTGTAGTGGGAACAGGAAGGACAGCTGATCATTCAACACCCAAATGCCATCACTAGCTTCAGGTCCCAAAGCCCAGAATGGAGCTTGCATATCCAGACAACATAACCTCGAGTAGGTAGTTGCACTAGAATGTATTCAGAGCTGTCTGGAATCTTGCATTGCCATAGCTGTGTTTTAAAAGCACAACAGGCCAGATATTGCTGGAAAAGTCAAATGTTTATAAACAAATATCAGGGACTTAAGTGCAAACCAGCTAGCCAGTTCACAGAATTAAAACATGCAAATTCCCAGATCATGAGAGTAAACTTAGGGTCCTGCATAACAAAGACATCTTCTCAGATGGTTCGAGGTCAGAATTGACCAAAGGCCTCACTACCAAAAACAAAACCTAAACCCCAACATTTTTAAGAACACTTCTTGAAGATGTGGCAAGGTTGTTTCCCATGGTAGGGGAGTCTAGGACAAGCGAGCAAAACTTCAGGGTAAAAAGGTGCCAATTTAAAACAGAGATGAGGAGACATTCTAGAGCCAGATGGTCGTGAGCCTGTGGAGCTTGTTGCCAAATGCGGCTATGGAAGGGAGGTCGTTGGATGCATTTAAGGCAGAGATTTACAGGTATTTGTTTAGTCAGGGCATCAAGGGAGAAAGCCGGGGAGAGGAGAGGATGGATCAGCTCATGATAGAATGGGAGAGCAGACTTAATGGGCCTCCTGCTGCTCATATCATGTGATCTTGTGAATGTGATTTCTGTTAACACAAGTCAAAACTGTTCTTGCCCAAAAAGGAAACTGTTTAAATTGTTCAACACCATATTAAACTATGCAAATGTACAATGCACATGTGCTAACAGATGTATTCTTAATATGGTGGATGATTATTGGGGGGGGGGGGGGGGGGGAGGAAGTCATGCACACATCCAAAACATCTTTTGGGTCCTCAATGGAATTTTGCCTTCACTACAGCCGTTCAAACACATGCATTGTGTGTTGGCTGAAGGAGGCAGGAAAAGTCTAACTGATGACATGCATCACTCTGTGCCCTGGCCCAGCAAGATCCAGCCATTTGCAACATAATTATTTGTTCATAAAAGGAATGTAATCTAATAGGGCCCAGATAGATTGGTAAATTCTAATCAACTACCTACTCGTGTAAAGCAAAACACAGCTTAAGTAAAACTGACAAAGAACTTTATTAATACTTTGCCTTCACCATCCTGAATTGCTGCTACACAAAAGAATATTTGGGGTGAAATAACTCTGGGTAAGGACAAAGAGTTAAACATAAGACAATAATACAGACTTTGAATAGTTGGATAAAAACTGGATCACAACAGGTTTCAATATTGAAAGTATTGAATCATAACATTATTCTATAAGCTAATGTAACAAATGAGTTCATGTTTAATTATGCAGATAAACTCCTTGGTGTGAATGGTTTCAAAAAGAACCATCAAACCAGAGAACATTACTGCACAGAAACAGGCCCCTTTGGCCCTTCTTGTCTGTGCCAAACCATTTTTTTCCTACTCCCATTGGCCTGCACCCAGTCCATAGCCCTCCATAGCTCTCCCATCCATGTACCTGTCCAAAATTTTCTTAAATGTTAAGATTGAGCCCACGTCATCTGGAAGCTCGCTTCACACTCCCACCACTCTCTATGTGAAGGAGTTCCCCCTGAACTTTTCCCCTTTCACCCTTAACCCATGACCTCTGGTTTGTACCTCACCTACCCTCAGTGAAAAATGCCGATCTACATTTACTCTGTCTATCCCCCTCATAATTTTAAATAGCTCTCTCAAATCTCCCCTCATTCTTCTACGCTCCAGGGAATAAAGTCCAAACCTGTTTAACCTTTCCCTGTAACTCAGCCCCTGAAGTCCAGGCAAAATCCTAGTAAATCTTCTCTGAACTCTTTCTACCTTATTGATAATCCCTATACTTTGAAAAACCTTCCTGCTAAATTATGGTGGAATTGGTATGAAAAATATCAAGATTTGATCTTAAGTGGATGAAGTTGTACCCTAAATATTCAAAAGAGCAATACAATATCAAAAATGTCCTGACACTGTTTTTCTGCTTAGTTTTTTATAATTTCTGATCCTGAAGCCATATCACTAGGCGACAACAAATGAAGCAGATGATGCTGCTCATTTCAGTCCATACGTTCTCCTACCTACTTTACATCACATCAGTCACAGACGCTGGTTAGAGGGAGGCAAGGCTGGATGGTTCTGGTAAATGGTGAGAAAATGAAGCAGAAGAACATTGGTAATGCATTCCCTCCAAATAACTGACTCGAGGGTCCGCTCTTTAAGACCTACACTCACCTGTACTTTCTGGATATGAATGTAAAACTGTTCCACAGCCAAGTAACAAGTGCAACAAATTAAATATGGTTTTAATTCACATAACACCAATACTTTAATCTATTTAAAACACAGCATACTGTATATATTATGTTTCCTCAATTGTCCTTCTGTTTGTAAGAAATTTCTCATCTTTTGTCTTGAAGTCCCAGGTAACTCTTGTGTTAATGTGAGAACTATGAACCACAGATGGCCCAAATTCTTTGGTTCCACTGTGCATTTCCTCACAGTGTTGTATTTGGTGAAGAAGGGATGCATTGACCTTAAGACAAATCGGGTTTTCTCAGAGGTTCTTTAGCAGAGCTTGTGATTGAAAATCAAGAGAACTATCCCAAGCTTCCTGTCGTACACAACACTGTGTGTGATAGCTGCATTTCTGATGAGTGGAAGTGATTTATAGTTTCCAAAGTAAGTTAAAAGTAAAAGTTTTGCATGTATTTTTTCTTATTACAATTTAAAAAAAATTTTTACATTTAAATTTTTTTCATTTTTAAGTTTTAAGTTTAGATATACAGCACAGAAACAGGTCCCTCCTGCCCATGAGCCCGTACCAACCAAATACAGTCACGTGCCACATAACGTCCATTCAGGCAACGTCCGACCGCATAGACGTCTGTTCAAAAATGCCGATTGGAGAACGGGACACATCTCTCATAAATGAACTTGTTCAATTCGCTCAGTGATCCTCTCAGCCCTAGCCACTGTTTGTCCTTACTGCTTGTCACATACACTGACAGAATTGCAGCCGCAAGACTGAAGAATCTGGGCATCCGGCTGATGCGTTGCAGAAAATGAGCCAGAGTCCATTTCTCCAGGCACCATGTTCCAGTACAAAATTAATGATGTTTGAAGCTGTGGCCTAGCAGGTGAAAATGTACTGCAACAATTATTCTGTAGAGCTCGTCGAAAGAATCAAAGACTTGTTGATCCAAACCAAGGCTTTTATTAGCAAAAGACAGGAGCTCTTCACAGGTGGCCGACCAGTCCGGAATGATCCGACCTGGCTAGGGACACAACCCTTTAAGGCCCAGACAATAGGCGTGGCTTAGCTCTCAGCCAATCGCTGTAAGCACAGTCTCGATACAGTAACTATATACACTATGTACATTGGTGATAGATCTGTACTATCACATATTCTAATGCAGGAATACCACAACTCCAAATGTTGCAGTCAGAGAATGGTTTAATTATCCTGGCACCCATGCCACTTCTAATCACCTGTCATTAGTATATAATATGGTGCTCGCACTGCGTCTAAATCCCATAATGTTCTACTTTGCAGATCACATCTTGGACGTTAAGCAATGCGTGACTCCACATCAACAGACCCAGTACATTTTGAAACAAGAAAGGAAACCAGAGCACCGGAGGAAACCCACGCAAAAAGAAAGCGAACTTACAAACTCCTTACAGTCAGCGCAGGATTCAAACCCAGATCGCTGCCCATAATCCTCAGTTAATTTGAAATACACTAAATTACAATGTAGGAAGTTTGAACTGAAACATGGACTCTTGTTCTCTTTCCGCAGTTACTGCCAGAACAGATGAGTATTTCCAGTATTTTTGAATTTTGTTTCAGTTTTTCAGTGTCATTTTTTAAAAAATGTTGACATGGTAATTAAGCCCTTCTGGCCCACAGGCCAGTGCCTCACAAGTACCAATTAACCTTTCATTTTCATATTTCAAGTGTAGTTTTATTAGATTTTTGCAAGAAATAATATTTCAGTGATGTAGGGAGTTCAAAATATATATCCTGCTATCAGATAATTGGGCACAGTAAAGTTAAAAGAGCAGAATTATAATCATGTTCATGCTATAATTAGAAGGGACGCAAGTTGCCAAGGAAAATATCAATCTCCACCTTATGGAATTGGGAAGCTGAAGGGACTGCTTTGATAATTATGGATAATGCTGCACTAGTCACAAGCTCCTGCAAATGCATGCACATTTTATACAGCAAAACAGATTGCTGCTTTACCTGAGAGATGAGCCGCTGATTCTCATATAACCAGGTCTCCCTCATAAAGGCTTTGCGGTCAAAACGACGGGCCAGCTGCTCCAGTTTCTCCTGCCTGATCAGTTCGTTCCTGAGAACCAGCTCGCGTTCGTGCTCCGCCTTCTCCAGCCTTTCCCAGCCCTGTCCAGAGTCATAGAAATTGAATCACTGAGATGCCTTGAAAAGATAGGTTTCTTCACCTGGCTTTGATTTTATTCACTGGGCCAATTTGAAGCGCACGTTCATTCTTAGTGAAACGGGCACGCGGGTTGAAATGGAATTGTGTTGTGTTGAAGGCACAGCAGGGGATAATATGTCTGCTTTAATTCCTTTCCTCTGAGATTAATGCAAGGCCCCAAAAGTGACCGAACATTTTTACAGGCTGGAGAATCCTCCGTAGGAGAAAAGGAATGATCAATGTCTCCAGGCGAAATCTTTCCTTGACGAAGGCTGTCAGCTTGAAGCATCAGCCATTCCTTTTCTCCTGCAGATGCTGCTTGACCCACTGAGTTCCTCCAGCAGGCTGTGTTCTGCTTCAGCTTCCAGCATCTGCAGTCTCCTGGGCGTCTCTACCTTTCTCAGCTGCTTTGGAGCAAAGCAGGAGGATTCTTTTATTCTGGTCACCTGATTGCCATCTTACCTTCTGACCCCCCCAGTAAAATTAACAAATCAACTTCAAAAATAAGTATTTGGGAGAAGAGGTCAAATTTGTTTTACATAATGCTAACTTATTTCTTCTTAAGCGTTTTATAATTGGACATTTGTTTAACTATGAGTTCAATTACTTCGTTTTCTCAAACACAAAATAAAATCAGGCCCTCCTGTAGGTGTATAATATTGGAGGACCTCTCCTGGAGCAGCACCTTGAGGTAATCATGAAGAAGGTACACCAACAGGTCGACTTTCCAAGGGATCATGGGGAGATTTGGCATGTCACCAAATATGTTATCAAACTTCTACAAGTGGACTGATTGGGTGCATCACAGACTAGTTTGAGAATTGCCCAGGAATGTAGAAGACTCCGGATGGTTAGGATAGAGTTTAGTCAATTTGCGGATCCACCTGCATTTGGAAACGCAAGAACTGATTAGGGACAGTCAGTGTGGCTTTTCACATGGGAAGTTACATCTCACAAATTTGACTGAGTTTCCCGATGAGATGGCCAAGAGACTTGACGAGATCAGGGTTCTTCACGTAGACTTTAACAAGGTCTTTGTCAAGATTATGCTTGGTAGGCTGGTCTGGAAGGTGGGATCTAAGGTGAATTGGATACAGAATTGGCTTGGTGGAAGGAATCAGAGGGTGGTGATAGTGAAGTATTTTTAAGAATGGTTATCTATTGCCAGTTCAGTGCCTTAAGGATCGATATTAGGTCCACTGTTATTCGCTGTCTTCTTTAACAATTTTGACATCGATGTAGTTAGCATGGTTAGTAAGTTTGACACTAAAGTTAGTGGTGAAGTGGACGGGTTATCTAAGATTACAACAGGATCTAGTTGAACTGGGTAAATGAACTGAGGAATGACAGATGGAATTTAACTTGGACAAGGTGAGGGGAGATTTGACAAAATTATGAGGCTATTTCCCTTGAGGTTAGATGAGACAAGAACTAGGGGGCATGGGTTAATGATGAAAGGGGAAATGTTTAAAAGGAACAATAGGTGCAACTTCTTCACGCAGAGAGTAGTGAGAGTGTGGAATGAGCTGCCAGATGAAGAGGTGAATGCGGGGTTGATTTTGACATTTAAGAAAGATTTCAATAGGTACATGGATGGGAGGGGTATGGTCCGGGTGCAGGTCCATGAGACTTGGCCAAATAAAAATCCGGCACAGATTAGATGGGCAAAAGGTCCTGTAGTTTTTTTTAATGGTTCTGTAGTTCTAAGTGCAAGATAGAACAGAGAGACTTAATATAACAAGTGCATAGTCCCTTCAAAGTATTGAAACAATGAGAGTGGGTGGTGTAGAAGATGTTGGGTAACGTGCCTTCATCAGTCACGATACAGAGTGCAAGAGTAGGGACATCTCGCTATGACTGTATAAGTGGTTGGTGCATTATGTGTCACTCTGGTCACCCAGCCATGGGAATGATGTCGTTAGGCTGGGAAGTTGCAGAAAAATATCACGAGGGTGATTCTGGGGCTGGAGGGCTTGATTTGAAACTGGATAAGCTCGGCATTTTGGTTGAGTAGAAGGCTGAGGGGTGACCTTCTTGAGGTTCATAATGGGTGTGGCCTTTCTTCCCCCAGGGTGGAGAGTCTAAAATTAGAGGGCACACATTTAAGCTGAAAGATTTAAAATGGGCTAGAACAAGGTTGGCAATTCTGTGGAATGAGCTGCCAGAGAAAGATGCAGGGACAACTACATTGTTTAGTCGGGGTACATGGAGAGAAAAGACTGAGAGGGATATGGGCCAAATGCAGGCTGATGGGACTAGCGACTTTGGTCGCCAGGTTCAACCGCAGGGCCTTGCTTTTATGCTGTAAATCTCTACGGCTCTGGGAAATTTCAAAGCACACAAAACCAAAATTTCATGCAAAATAATGCAGAGAAGTTGACTAATTGCAAAGGGAGAGAAGAACTAAGCCTCTGCAGAACATTTACCTCAATATTCACCGAGTACAAATGACAGAATATCCATTAATTGCCCACCATAATACCTTTGTCACAGGAAATACCTAAAAGCCCTATCTCATTGGCCTGGAGACTAGGTGGCGACTGGTGGTGACTCAATTCTCTGCTGGTTGCGGAGACGTCTCCGCGATGTCTCCTGGAGACTAGTCGGGTTTCCGGGGAGTCGCGGGAAATTCAAATATGCTATATTTTTTTGGAGAATTTTTCCAGTCTCCAGCAGGTCTTGGAGATGTTGCGGAGACTAATTTTGTCTGTGACTGGGGAGACATCTCCGCGACGTTGCTGTGACGTCACCGAGACCTGCTGGAGACCAAGGAGACTGAGGAGACGTCTCCCCAGTCATGGACAAAATTAGTCTTCACGGCGTCGCCACAACTGAGAAGGCGCCTCGGAGATGTCGCCATGATTGCCGGGCGAATCGGTTGTCACCTTGTCTGGAGACATTGTGGAGACGTCTCGGACGTCACCCTGGCATTGCCTGGGTGAGAGCGCAAGCCAATTTTTGGTATCCGAGTCGCCCGAGTTGCCGTGACTGATCAGTCGTGGCGATGTCTCCGCCAATGAAATACTAGTGTAACCCAGAAGACTGAGACCTCAACCAACAATTAAACAACAGGGGGCTAAAGACCAAAAGGTTTCTCAAACAAAGGGAAACAAATAGAGAAGAATCTTCCTACCCTGTTAATGTCTGAGATAAGTTTGCCCTCGAGCGGAGTGTACACTTTCTGGTTGTTCGCCCTCATCCTGCTGTGGATGGAGAACAGCAGCACTTCAAGGTTTCCCTTCTCCTGGAACCTGTTGGGAGATAGCAGCTCCAGTAAACTTCATCGCATTTCAGAAGGGGCGTTGGCACTGACAAATGCCAAATGGTGCTGTGCACTGAAAATTTAAGAAAGTCGCAAAAGCTCGGTGATACCAAAGCAATGTGCTCATCTCTGCTAACTAGGCTTTGTTATTGCTAAAATCTATTTTTAGGTCTTGGTAAGTGCTACTCAAAGTTCCACTGACACTATTTTAATTAATTTTGAAAATGCAAACCAGCAGATGTAATCAACATGTATTTCATCAAATAAAACTAGAAACGTATGTAGAAATGACTTATGTTTGTTTTTAATGTTATGTTCTTGGGCTATTAAATATTTCCTTTTGATGTAGATGGAGGCCTCTTGGCCCATTGAGTCCAGAATAGCTCTCAGACCAATCATAACAATTCCCTCTTCTCATCAATGTCTGTCCATCCCACTCTCATGCTGCCCAACTCTCATACCACCCACCTACGCTCGGGGTAGTTTACAGTATACGCGAACCACCACCTCTGAAACTGGTTCACCTGGGGAAATGCATGCAGTTACAGGCACCTAGGTCAAACTCCACGTGGAGAGCACCAAGGTCTGAATTAAACTCGGGTCACTGGATCTGAGAGGCAGCTGTGGTGTCCACAGCATGTCTACTTTGGGCATTGGGTTTGATCAGGCAAGGATATTTTCAGGACACAAGGTCATGCCAAGAATGGAACCAACCACACCCACCCATCAATCTCACCTTATTCCCAACCCCCAACCCATTGATCAGACCAGACTGTTCCTATTCATTCCTGATCCCCAACTTCCATTTGTGTCTTCAAGCCCATGGCCAAACTTCATCATTGCCCAACTCCCTGATTGTGTCTGGCCACATTACCACCACTTACAGCCCTGACGCACCTCACCATGCTCCCTGAGACCCTGGTAAAATAGCCCCCCTGTCCATATGGCCACCATCATGTACACCTCAGACACACCTCTCCCTGCTTCCTGAGGCTCCAGTAAATCACCCCTCCTCCACCCTGTCCACATCGCCACCATCACATACACCTCAGACACACCGCTCCCTGCTCCGAGACCCCAGTAAATCATCCCTCCTCTACCCTGTCCATATCACCACCATCACATTCATCCCAGACACATCGCACCATGCTCCCTGAGACCCTAGTAAATCACCCGCCCCCCAACCCTGTCCACATTGCCACCAACATTCAGCTGACACTATAGGCACCATTCAAATTTCTGACTGAACTGGTGCAGTGTGATTACCAGAGCAATTTAACCAAACCAGAAACACACACATATTGATGGGTCCTTCACACATCCCATCATCAGGACGACTGAGAGGGCAAGAATTGCCACAGCCTTTCTCCATCGGTTGAGCGGCTCGTTGTATGTTGTACGCTAGGTAATCGTTGATTGCCTGTCCCTCCCTCAGAAGGCCCGTGACATGGAGTTCATATGAACACCAGAAATTAGGAGAAGGTGCAGACCACCTGGCCCTGGAAACCTGCCCAACCACTTGATATGATCATGGCTGATCAATGCTGGCCTCAGCTCCTCATTCATTCAAACATTTATTCACCTCCTTCAGAAATAGCTCCCGCGATGAACCCCTCACCTGCTAGGGTAGAGAATTCCAGAGATACACTATTGTGAAAGAAAATTTTTAAGCATTTCAGTTTTAAATCACTGGGCGAGGACCTACAGGGAAGGTGTCCATGGCATTGGTCCAGCGAGGATCACTGCAGCAGTTGGAGACTTAGGGGCTCACACCAGGCAGTGAGCTGCTGGAGACAGGTGACTGAGGGACTCATACCAGGTCGTGGAAGCAGGTGACTGAGGGATTTGTACCAGGCCATGGGCTGCTGGATGCAGATGACTGAGGGGCTCACACCAGGTCGTGGAAGCAGGTGACTGAGGGATTTGTACCAGGCCATGGGCTGCTGGATGCAGATGACTGAGGGGCTCACACCAGCTCACATGGGGCATTGGGCTGCTGGAGACTGGATTGTGAGGACCGGGATCTGTGAGGATGCCAAGAGCAAGAAGAACTTCCACAGGGCTTTGGGCACTGACAGCTTTCTAATCATATCAAAGGTTTGGCACCAGTTCAGGATCACCACTGGAACAGACAGGAGGCTGTGAGTCTCCAGAGGTTACGGAAGGAAGAGGGTGTGCAAAATCATTGAGGAGCCTACCACCCCGCACACAGCATCTTTCAGTTGCTCCTGTCGGGAAAGAGATGCAGGAGTAGCCAGAACCACCAGGATGAGCAACAGCTTCTTCCCTCGGCCAGTAAAAAGGCTGAACGACCAAGGAACTGCTCACATTAACTAACCGAGATGCTAATCTTTACTAACCAATATTTATTTAGTCATTTTTCTATATCTATACTCGACCTGCATATGTATTGTTGGTCTGTTGTGTCTGGTTGTGGGTCTGCATGTTTTTGCACCAAGGACCGGAGAACACTGTTTCGTCAGGTTGTACTTGGGGAAATTGCATGATAATGAACACAAAAGGCGAATCCACAGATACTTAGTGACTCTGAAGGGACTCTTTCTTACCTCTCTTTATCTTTTTGGTGTAGGGGCTGGACTAGTCTCGCTGCACTTTGTGCGTATTTATGACAGGCAATAATTTGACGAATTTTGTATGTCATGATAATAAAGGAATCTGACCCTGTAACCATGTCTTCTCATTCAATACTCTCCCTCTTCAGGAAAAAATTCAATGACTTCATGTCCCCTCAGAATTCTATGTCTCAGTCAGAACACCCCTTTGTTCTTCTGATCGCCACACAATACAGATGCAAACCGGCCCTCTTGAAAGACAAACCTCTTGTCCCAGGAATCAGTTTGGGAAATTGTACTGTGTATATGTAGTTTGTCTGTATATGTGTGTTATGTCTGTACGCGTGCTTTGCACTGTTTGATACTGTGGACAGGAGACGCTGTTCTCTCAGGTTGTACTTGTACAATTGGATAGCAAATTGAATTGTGAACTGTTGGTAAACAATGCAGAATCCCTGTACAATCTATTCTCAATAACCGTACAAGGAGATCACAGGTCATTCAAATTTGTCAGGGTTATTAGGAAGTACATAGGAATTAGCATCAGTGAGCTAAGCACAGAGGATCGCTCTTTCTCCAACTGACTTGGAAGGTTTCTCCGCGGTGCGGTAAGTGTTGAAGGCCTGTAGCTGTTGTTGCACTCCAGTCAGTGAGTTGGCAAACTTCCGATTGTTGAGGACGATGATGGTTTGCTCGATCCACATCAACAGGTCAGATGCCAGTTCTTCATACTTATCGATCATTTTCTGGGTTTCAATTGCATTGTCCAAAACCTGGTGAAGTACAACATCTGGGTAAAGAGACATATCTTGAGCACTTGGTAAACATTCTGAGACACAGGGGAAAGTTTCATTTTCATCTAATCTAATCTTGTGATGAGGGTATTGCTGGTTTTACATGTTGACCATAAAGTTATAGACTGCAATGGATTGGGTTCCCCTGAAAAACAGTCCATAGTTTTGTCCCATAAATGCTGGTAACATAACATAGGTTCTTGTGGAACCAGAATCTGCTGAAACCTGTGAACTAGAGCTTCATCCTGGATTTCCAGCCCAGTGTAAGTGTTGTGGTGCTTCTTACAGTCAATCAACTTGATTTTAGCACATATAGCTGACAACTCATCTACTCTTATAAAGGTGTTTGATCATTCTTTATCGCACATCCTAATTCATAATCTATGTACTTAGAACACAGAACACTACAACACAGGAATGGGCCCTTAGGCCCACATTTCTGCACTGAACATGAGGCCAAATTAAACTAAAACTCTGCTACTTCCACATCATACTTATCCCTCTATTGAATGCATATGCATGGGTTTAACTGGAAGCATCTTATGCACGACTGTTAGATCTGATTCCAGCACTATTCCTGGCAGCCAGGCTCAAACCAGTCTGTATAAAGCAAGTCATCCCGCAGCATTACGGTTAACGCAGCATTCAGCACCACGCTATTACAGCGCCAGCGACCCAGGCTTGAGTCTGGCATTGTTTGTATGTTCTTCCCGTATCCGTGTGGGGTTTTTGCTCTGGTTTCTTCCCACCCTTCAAAAACGTGAGGGGTTGTAGGTTAATTTGGTTGTAATTGGGAGCACAGGTTGAAATGGCCGGAATCGGCTTCTACCGTCCTGTAAATAAAATTTTACCTCTTCTAAACTCTCCCGCACCCCACTCCTTCACCTCAAACATACGTCCTCTAGTATTGTGACGTTTACACTCTGGGGAAAAGATTCTGACAGTCCACAATGTCTCTCACGATCTTATAAATCCCTATCAGGTCACCCCTCAATTTCCAAAGCTCCGACAGCCCATGTCTGTCCAACTTCTCCGTGGCAACATCCTGATAATAGTCTCCTCAATATCCTTTCCTGCCCTCTTTTGAAAAAGCGAGTTAGTGGCTTTGTTTAGAGTGGCACAGAAAATGTTAGGTCAGAATCTGTAAATAATGGAAACTGCAAGTAGTTCTACTCTCTTTACTCACAGTCCTGAAATTTTTCTTTCTTTATCCATTCACTTTTGAAAATTGTTTCTAAACCTGTTTCTATTGCCAATTCAGCCTGTGCACTTTGCATTCCTTGCACTGGAAAAAAACGTTCTTCCCTCTTTTGTTCTTTTGTCATATCTTAAATCTGTTTCCTGCAGTGGAAATGTTTTCTGTTTATTCTCCTCTACCAAGGTCTCATTGTATTGAACACAAAGCTGGAGAAACTCACCAGGTCCAACTGTGTACTTTGAATAGCAAAGATAAAGATGTGTAACCAACGTTTCAGGCTTGAGCCCTTTATCAAGGGCTTTTGCCACACCTTGATGAAGGGCTCAAGCCCAAAATGTTGGTTATGCATCTTTACCAAAGGACACTGTTTGACCTCCTGAGTATCTCCAGCATTGTGTTTTTACTTGAATCACGGTGTCTACAGACTTTTGTGTTTTATTCTCCTTGAGTTGATCAACTTTAAAATTACAACTGGGGGAAAAAAAATCCAGTTTCTTGAGTCCTCCCCTCCGGTGTCTTAAACAGCAAGAGTTTTTCCACAAATTAACAGAAATCTCAACTCATAGGAATGTTTCAAGTGATCAATTTCTCATCAGTATTCCAGTATTACTTTTTCTTGGATCCAGCTTGTAACCCAAACAGGCAATTTTTCACAACACAAACCTTGCCAATTCTCTTCCCTTCCACTGCTAATGCCTTCATCTTGGAAAAGTAATGGTAAAATGCCACCACGTAGGTAATGATTGACTTCTCATCTGGATTCTCTGTAAATACATCTGGATGGGAGAGAAATGGAGGAAAAAAATGACTACTCTTTTCTTAAAGATCACTTGTTGAGGTGAAAATTCATCCTGCTTTCCACAATTTTATGTCAATCACACAACGAGGCTAATTGCATGTGTCCAACTATGTGTCAAAATGACTAATTGAACCAAAAGCACACGCCCCTCGGATAACAATGAACAAATCTCTATTTTTGTGGTCAGAGAGGAAAAGCAAGTTAATCAGAATTTTGCAAAAGGAGGAAACTGTCTGTCAGCTCATGCAAGGAATCAGAGATTAAAGATAAGTATCTGTGGGACATGTCATCCTGAGAAATACCTTTTATTATGCACTCCTAAATGCCCCCTGAAGTGATCAGTTAATCAACCTTATTGGAAGGTCTGCACTCACATCTATGACAGAGTAAGGATAGCAGACTTCCTTCCCTGTGAAACTGGTAGGGTTTGGCTACATTCTGGTTTCTTTCATACTTGCCAAGACATTTAGTAACTTAAATTTAAATCCCCCAAATGCCAGGTTGGGAATCAAAAACTTGTCCTTGAGTTAGTGCCAAGAATTCCAGCTGCAAACACGGAAATGGAGTCACTATTGCTGAACTGGCTGCAGGACACAGTTTTTATATCTAGAGCTATATTGAAATGACATTCAGAAAAAAATGACTCCTTGCATCATATAATCACAACATTGCAAATACAATCAATTTCACAGCAATCCTAAACTAATAGTCTTCGTCAAAACACCATTAATTTCTTTGGACATGAAGAAAATGTAGGATTTTCATGGGGCCTCCTTTTCCAATGTGACATATGAGGTGAACACCAGAATGGGGAACTGACCTTCCATTCCAGGCTTCACATCTCCAAAGCTTATTTGATTATCTTTCTCTCTCTCTCTCTCTCTCTCACACACACTCACACACACACACACACACACACACACACACACACACAGACAAAAATATAACATATATATTTGTGTGTGTGTGTACATGGATTGTGTGTGGGGGAGCTTGTGTGTGTGTGGGTTTTGTGTGTGTGGATTGTGTGTGTGTGTCGGGGGGAGGATTGTGTGTGCGTGTGCAGGTTTGTGTGTGGGGGGGATTGTGTGAGCGTGTGGGTGTTTGTGTGTGTGTGTAGGGGGCGATTGTGTGTGCACACGCATGTGTGTGCACTAGATAGATATATTTATAGATCTCTCTCTCTCTCTCTCTCTCTCTCTCTCTCTCTCACTCTCTCTCTATGTTATACACTGTAGATATAATCATATACAGATGGAATGGAATGGTCAATGAAACTTACCCTCAGGATCCAGCAGCTTGGTCACATTCAAATACTTTTCTGAGATGTCAAAGGCATTTTGTAAATTGTGCATGGCATTAGACCTTTTCAATTTGTCAAACTGAATCAGATCAGGCCTGAAGAAAGAAATGACACACAACATATGTATCTCTGACCGTTGGCATGGCTTTTTTTAAATTATCAAATCAAACTAATCATGGATGTTCATAGAATTCTGAGTGTTTTGCCAAAATGCTCATGGAAAGTAAAAACACAAAGCTGGAGAAACTCAGCAGGTCAAAATACTTTATGTAGTAAAGGCTTGAGCCCTTTATCAAGATGTGGACACTGTTTGACCAGCTGAATTTCTCCAGCATTGTGTTTTTACTTCAACCACGCAGACTTTAATGTTTTCCCTGCCCACAGAGAGTTGTCCAGGACCATTTTACAGTGATTCTGATTTTTTTTTTCCATGCTCTACACCAAGTGTCCCCAAACTTTTAGACCATTGGCCTCCTCAAGGAATACTTGATTCTTCATTAACCCCCCTGGCACTGGACAGGAGGTAGGGCTGTGCTTGGACAGGTGGGGGGGCTGCTAATAGAGGTACTAGATGTACTCCAGTAATAGTCGATCCCATTTTTTGGCCTCAGCCGCCCACCCATCCAACTCCTGATCCCTGCTGCCTACCCATCCGAACTCCTGACTGCGGATCCTAGCTCCGACGCCTGCCCATCTGAACTACCAACCGCAGATCCTCATCCCAGCCACCCCACCTATCTGATCTACTGACATCCCGATCATGAATTTACCACCTTGTCCCAGCCCTCCGAGCTCACGATGGACGTCTTGAACGTCGCAGGTACTCATGAAGTCAAAGGTTTGACCCAAGTAAAAATCAATCTTTCCTTTTTTGCCCCCAAAAATTCAACAATTACTCAAGTATAAAACATAGAACACATTCCTCTTTCCGTCCTCCCGTTCACTCTAAATGAATTCAAAGTCAAATGCAACATGGCAGTTCTCGCAAGAGGTTGGCCAACACTGCCATAGGTGTTATTTCAATCAACCCCCTGGCATTTATCAACCCCTTGGATGGTCCATATCGACCCCCAGGGGTCGATATCGACTACTTTGGGTGCCCCTACTCTACACAATCACATAGCCAGCTGCAAAATATGAAAGGTGAGCATCCCACTGGCAACAGGGACCAATTGAAGGAAGCTCAGGCCAAGTTTGAACTAAAAATCTTCATCTTGCCTCTTCTTCAAGTATAAAGTCAAGCATAAACATAAAATTAAGTTTGTTCCATCAAATGAAAACCTGGTATGAGAAAAATATTTTGTGTAAATTAACATACACTTCACCCCTGACCACCCAGAGCATGGAAGGATGTCCAGTAATAAATACTTTTTGATGTCTTATGCATTTCCTCTACAGATAGATAATGCCATAAAATGTTCAAGAACATTTCT
Organism: Narcine bancroftii; assembly: GCF_036971445.1. Lineage (NCBI taxonomy): Eukaryota > Metazoa > Chordata > Chondrichthyes > Torpediniformes > Narcinidae > Narcine > Narcine bancroftii. Next base: position 88,231,370 of record NC_091470.1, on the reverse strand, counting down.
AGTCTTAAACCCAGGGCATCATTAACTGAATAAAGAGATAATAATGAACATACATCATATTTGGTCCAGAGTTGGACAAAACTGTTCAAGTAAAAGAGAGCATACAATAATCTCAGGCAAAAATTATATCTAAGAGGAATCTTGGATTATTTGTTCCACCACAGGGAATAAATCTCAATTTAAAAGAAGGCTTTTAAATTCAAGCGATGGAAACATTATTTCCTGTTCAGTCGAATCCATGGGATCTCCTGGAAGATGTTTTTTTCAGAAATTCTCTGAAACGGTCCACCTCTACAACTTCTGCAGTTTTCCAAACTGAACAAATACAATTTGTCATTGATAGGTCTTTCCATGATTATCCCATGTCCGCATTTGATCACTTCTTAAGAGTCACGGAGTATGCCATTTCCTTCCTGTTATGGTGTACACCTTTCATCTCTTTGTACTCAAAGAAACTGTAGGCCGGAGATCTAGGCCTACCAATACCTGCTTCCCTTTCAATGTGACATGCTGTGAACACCAAAATAGTGAACTTGGCTTTATAGATGACAAGCTTCACATATTTAAAGTGTTTTTAAGTATATTGAAATGATCCTGATGGATCATTTTCTCATTCTCAGTCACAGAGCAAGCCTCACATTTTTTTGTTTTTTTTATTAATTTTTTCTTTTTAATTCAGTTATTGAAGTTGTTTTAGTAGCTGTATTTTTACCAAATGCCTGTTCACCTGTAGCAAGTAAGAATTCTGGTGCACATGGTGCACTGTCTAGGACAATAAACCCCTCATCTGTAACATTACCTGTGCTTGTGGATAAGTGCATTGAAAGCCAGTCCATCTTTCCAGCTTGAGGTGAAGTTTCTAATGTTTACATTTGGATATCTAGGATCATAAAAAAAGATATGCTTTCATTATGATTTTTTAAAAACATTTTGTCTTTGAAGAGTTCAGATCAAAGGCTCCAGCAGTTTGCATTAGAGGATAAATAAAAGGGAAATGAAGCAGTAATAACTCACCCTGCTGTTTTCATCTGACACCACAGGAGAAGGGCGTCCTTTGCTGACCGAGTCTCACGGTAGTCATCTGTCTCTACAGTGATGTCCTGGATCTGAAAGAGCAGATTGATGACCAGCCATTTCAAAAATAGATGAGAATGATATTTTAATCACATCCACAAGAAATCCCGAACTTTTATTTCAACCAAAAAGGTAGCTATACTCAAATGTCCAGTTAAATCTTAGGAAAATTAAAACAAATGTAATTTCGACAGTGAAGAGACAAGAAGCTTGAGCAAGCAACCAGCTGATGGAAGAACTCAGCAGGTGAGGCAGCTACCGTGGGTAGAAATGGTCCGTCTACATCTCAGCTCAAGATATCTTGATAAACGGTTCAGACCTGAAACGCTAACATCATTTTGCCCCACAGATGCTGCCTGTCCTACTAAGCTCCTCCAGCAATTTGTTGTGTGCTCCAATTGTTACAGTATTGCAAACTGCAATTGAAACCATTAGTGAAGGTAGCATCTAAAGTGTTTATGAGAGGGTGGAGAAGAAGCAGCGGGTGAGGGAGAAGGGAAGCAAATTGAGGAAAGGGGGGAAAAACCGGATGAGGCCTAAATGAGGGAGAGGGAAAGTTCAGTTTAACGGAGGGGAGAGTGGATGAGGGAGATGGGGAAGAGTGGATGAGGGAGGGGGAAGAGTGGATGAGGGAGATGGGGAAGAGTGGATGAGGGAGGGGGGAAAGAGTAGATCATGGAGATGGGGAAGAGTGGATGAGGGAGGGGGGAAGAGTGGATCATGGAGATGGGAAAGAGTGGATGAGGGAGGGGGAAGAGTGGACGAGGGAGATGGGGAAGAGTGGATGAGGGAGGGGGAAGAGTGGATCATGGAGATGGGAAAGAGTGGATGAGGGAGGGGGAAGAGTGGACGAGGGAGATGGGGAAGAGTGGATGAGGGAGGGGGGAAGAGTGGATCATGGAGATGGGGAAGAGTGGATGAGGGAGGGGGGAAGAGTGGATCATGGAGATGGGAAAGAGTGGATGAGGGAGGGGGAAGAGTGGATCATGGAGATGGGAAAGAGTGGATGAGGGAGGGGGAAGAGTGGACGAGGGAGATGGGGAAGAGTGGATGAGCGAGGGGGAAAGAGTGGATCATGGAGATGGGGAAGAGTGGATGAGGGAGGGGGGAAGAGTAGATCATGGAGATGGGAAATGTAAGTCAGACTCAGTGCAAACAGAATCATCAAGTTTGTGGATGCTACAACTGTAGTTGGCACCATTGGCTACAATGATGAGTTGGATTACAGAGAATAGATTGGGAGTCCTCTCCAGACCGTGATGCTACGAAATGTTCTAAGTGGAGTGCCGTGCTCAAATTTTAAAGGTTGAAGATTGGATGGTAGTGCTGTGGAAATGGGAAGCTGAGAAGAGCGGCGAAGTAAGGTGAAGGTGAGTAAGAAGCAGCACGGACTAGGCCTGGTCTCCTGTGGCCTGGCCCCTACTGTGCGGTCAAGTCTTCCAGATGTCGGGTGCTGCCAGTGGCCGAGGAAGAGACCCCGTGGCAGGTCTGTTCAGTTGTGACAGGGTGTCTGGACCAGGCGGTGTACGCCTGGCTGGCTCTTCTGAGGAGGAGTTGTCCGGGAACCTGGAGGTTCAGGTGATAGTGCCATCTTGTGCACCATGGCCCAGAGAAACGCTGTTTCGTCTGGTTGTACCTGTGCAGTCAGATAACAATATACTTGAACCAAAGCAGTTGGAGATAAAACAATGGATGGTAGAGAGGAGATGGAGGAACAAAGGGAGTTCAGCAAAGAGAGGATTTTGAAAGGAAGAAGCCAGATAGATGAACTGAACTGAAAAAAGGAGAGGAAGAGTAGGGGAGAGGGTGAGGAATGGAGATGAGAGAAGAGTAGAAAATGAGGGTGGAGTGAGCGAGAGGGAGAAAAACTAAGGGATTCAAGTGGAGAAAGTAAATATTGGGATGGAATCTGAAAAAGGAGAAGCAGAGCTGCATTTTGTTTGCATTGTTTGTAAATGCTGCTCGGGAGCTTTCCATCCAGTCATTCTGTGAAAATGCTGAGTAGGTGAGGTGGCAGCACAGATCTTGAACTTAGAACAAGAGAACTCCACAGCACAGAAATAGGCCCTTTGGCCCTTCTACTCTGTGCCAAACTATTATTCTGCCTTGTCCCCGTGTCATAGCCCTCCATGCTCCTCCCATACATGTATCAATCCAAATTTTTATTATTGTCGAAATCAAGCTTGCATTTACCACTTCCATTGGCAGCTCATTCCTCACCATGCATGAAGAATTTCCCACTAATGTTCCACCTAAACATCTCACCTTTAACCCAGTTCTTGCCTCACCTACCCTCAGTGGAAAAAAAACCTGCCTGCATTTCGTCTATCTCTGCCTCTATCAAATCTCCCCCTCATTCTCTGATGCTCGAGGGAATAGAGTGCTAACTTGTTTTACCTCTCCTTGTAACTCAGCTCCTCAAGTCCAGGCAACATCCGAGTACATCTTCTCTGCCCCCTTTCAATATTAAATATGATTCTAATGAAACTTAATTAACAATACTTGAAGGGGTGCACTTGGACTCACAGTGTCAAACCAACCAGCACGAACCAAACATAATCAAATTGAAGGGCCGTCAGCTCCAATATTGCAGTACTTTTCTCTGAAAGCTTCCTGCTAAATTAAAAGCAGCACTAATGACTTTTAAGGTACTTTCTCGGTTGGACGTTCAAGAGAAGTTTTCATGCGCATTTAGACATGAAAACACAAGGAGGAAATTTAGTTCTGTCATACAGCAGCATTCACACCGTCCCCCACCCCACCCCCATTCACATCATACTTTACTCCTTTCACAGGTAATTATCCCATTCTTAAATGATCTTCTTCATCTCAGCTTGAAATGAAAAAAATCTATCAACACCTTCACATGAACCTCGCTCCTCCCATCTCTTCCCTTTCGTCCATTTATGATCTCAGATTTCCCAACTCTTAAGCCCCATTGCGGCAAGTATTGTTCTGCCCACGGGCTTCACTCACCCATTGGCTAGTTTGTATTTGTGTCCCACTGAAGTTCGTGGCTTTGCCAAGAATACCGATTTCCCCCTCTATCCCTCTGTGTAATTGGATGCAAAACCCCAGATCTCCCAGTTTTCAATCTCCATTCAACCTCCTATCCCCTCTGCCCACAAGTTCCCACTCTACTCTGTGCCCTGTCTCAGTCTCTGGCAGCGTTCATCTCTGCCACCAAATGCCAGTTTCCCATCTTCCATCGTTCCCTCTCGAGTCCCATTCCCCTTTCCTTGCCTATGGCCCCCATTTTCCAGGCTTCAGCACTTCCCTGATCTGATCTACCCCAGTCTTGTTCGTCGGTCTCTCTGTCATCACAGACCCTTCACCCTCTCCCCCCGGACTACATACTCCAACCTGATTGTATGTGACCTTTACCATGCTGTGCACCTGCTGCTCCTAGTTAGCCCAACAGCAGGGCGGTGCAGAATTTTCCTCTATCACACTCTTTAGGGAGTACAGCAAGTCTGACGCAGAGTGGGAAGATAGGGAATAACAGCTGATTTACAAATGACACTGGTTCAGACTTGCCTTCTAAGATGCAAAAAGCAGGGTTCAGAAAACAAATATAAAATTGTTAATTTCCTACTGTTAGCAAGAGAATTGGATGTCTCATCCCACAGCCCAAAACAGGCCATTTGTATTCCTTGTTACCTGGAAGCGAAGAATGATGGTCCATATGAGGCCAAGTGTCAGCCTGTGGCTCCCATCCACAATGTCGTGGGAGCCCATGTTTTCCAGGTGCACCTTCTGTTCTTTGAGAAACTGGAGCGCCTTGTCTACATTTTCCAGACAATGTATACGCATCCGACCTTTGGTTGGCTTTGGCTGATGAGTTAGATAAGAACATTATCAGTAGAGCATTTAAGCTCGATGCAATGCACCTTGAATGTCGTTAATTGAGAACACAAGCAGTCACTGAATGCTGACCTCCTCCGTGTGTTTGTGTACAAACCCTGAATCCCCTTCGTTTCATTCAACCTCCCATCCCCGCCTTCCATCTCTAGTTTGTGTCTATTGTTCCCTGCTCCTATCACTCCCAAAGGCAGAGATATCTACTCTCATCTCAGCTATTAAATCCTGCTCCTTATTCTTTCATTTCCAATGTGACGATAATTCCAGAAGATGCAAGAGCAGAATTAGGATCATCAACTCTGCCTCGCCATTTGAATCATGGCTGATGTTTTTTCCCTCCCAGCCTTCTCTCCATAACCCTTGCCACCCGTACTAATCGAAGGGCCATCAGCTCCTTGATTGCAGTACTTTTCTCTGAAAGCTTCCTGGTAAATTCAACGTAGGACTAATGACTTTTAAGGTACTTTCTCGGTTGGACGTTCAAGAGAAGTTTTCATGCGCATTTAGACATGAAAACACAAGGAGGAAATTTAGTTCTCATACAGCAGCATTCACACCCTTCCCCCCCCCCCCCCCCCCGACCCCCATTCACATTTTCACAGGTAATTATCCCTTTTAAATGATCTTCTTCGTCTCAGCTTGAAATGAAATGAAGTCTATCAACACTTTCACATGAACCTCACTCCTCCTATCTTTCCCCTTACCTCCATTTATGATCTCAGGTTTCCCAACTCTTAAATCCCATTGCAGGCAAGTATTCAACGTATCAACCTTTGCTTTATATCTACCCAATAACATGGCAATAAAGTCCATAGATTCACCACCCTCTGGCTGAAGTGAACTCTCCTCGTTCCTGGTCTAAAGCAATGTCCTTTATTTCTGAGGCTGTGACCTCTGGTCCTAGATTCTCCTGCTTCTGGGAACGTCTCCTCCGTGTCCACTCTATCCAGCACTTCCAATATTTCCCAATTTCCCTCCAATGTCAAACACCTATCAACGGACAAACAGGGGATCGGGTGGTGGGGGGGTGGAATTTATGAAGCTTTATCCAACTTGTTGAGGCTATCCTGTTGCTGTTTTTATGGTAGTGTTTTATGTTTGTGTGCACATACCTATACATTAACGTTTGATGAAATTGGGAGATAGACAAGATGGTCCGTAGATGCAGACCATCTAGGAAAACACAAAGTGCTGGAGAAACTCAGCAGGTCAGGAGGTGTCCACGAAAAGCTGTAGACTAGTGGTCCTCAATTTTTCCACTCACATCCCTCTTTAAGTAATTCCTATGCCATCGGTGCTCTGTGATTAGTAAGGGATTGCTTAAGGTGGGATGTGAGTGGAAAGGGAAGGTTGAGAATCACTGCTCTAGACCCAATTGTTATTGAAATATTTTGCTTGTGAAAAATTGTCAGTGGCCCATTTCCTGAAACCGTGCACATAACGAGTCAATTAGGGATGATTAAAAGAGTGGCTTTCAAACTTCTTTCTCTCCACCCACATCCTACCTTAAGCAATTGATTACTTATCACAGAACACCGATGGCATAGAGAATACTTAAAGTGGTATGTGAGTGGAAAGAAAAAGGTTCAAAACCACTTCAATAGACACTTTAGAGCCATAAAATCGATTGTCTACTGCCTTCCATGGATGCAGCCTGTCCCCCAAGTTCCTCCAGCATTTGTGCATGGATGGAATTGGGAGCCAGGTTTCAAATTAATAGTTGTCAATGCAATTTTTCATGGGACATGCATGAAGTGTTGGTGCAAGATGGTTGATGCGGTTTATGGCCGAATTTATTTATAAGTGGAATTCAAAATTGTTAACTGGTATAGATCCCCCAATTTTGAAATATTTAATTGAAATATGGAATAAAAGTGATGATCAGATAGGTGGGAAGGGAAACATTTCAGCAAAAGTACCTTTATATCTGAATAAATATTTTCCCTTTACTGTTAATAATCAGTTTTTGAAAATATGGCATCAATTGGGGATTTAAAACGTTGAAGATTGTTTTGAAGCAGGGAAGTTTTTATCTTTCAATCGAATGAAGGAGAAATTTCAAGTTCCTAATAATACTGTTTTTTTTGTTATTATCAGGTTAAAACTTTTTTGTTGGAGAAATTAGGCCATAATTTAAAATTACCTAAGCAATCTGCTTACTAAGGAAGAATCAAATAAATGTATTTCTGAGATGTATAAGTTATTATGAAATAAAATGCCTAAATTGAATATTCATAAATTAAGAATGAAATGGGAATTTGATTTAAATAGACTTGTGTAAGGATAGTATGACTACGGTTACATATGTACGATATAGACAGGTACAATATGATTTTTTTTTACATCAATTGTATTTAACTCCTCAGAAATTAAAGAAATTTGAATTAATTTCTTCAGATTTATGTTTTAGATGTGGACAAGAAATAGGTACTTTTTTCCACTCGACTTTGACTTTGTTCTAGAATTTTTGGTTACAAGTTAAATTGTTTTTGGAGCAAAGTATTAAAAGTAAGTTTTACTGTTTGATCCAATGTTACTTTGATTAGGGGATATTAAACAAATTGCTTTAGGGTTGAGATTGACTATGCATCAAATTGAATTTTTATGTTTGGCTTTGGCTGTTTCTAAAAAAATGTTTAGCTATTACTTGGAAATTTGATTTAGTTTTAGGAATGCAAAGATAGCATATTGAAATGAAATCCTGTATTCCTTTAGAAATGATAACACATAATTTGAGGGGATAAATATAATTTCTTTGTAAAAATATGAAGCCCATATTTAAAAACTCTTGGCATTAAAATTTAATCTCTCAGTCCGCCCCGGTGGGTGTCTCCATCTCCGCAGCTAAAAAGTTGATTATTGTTCCTCTTAGTGAAGATCTCCTTCTTTCTTTCTTTGTGGGTGGGTAGGGAAGAAGGGAGGGTGTTAGTTGGGTGGATGAGGGAGGTTGGGGGAGGGCCTTTATTCAATTATATAATGTTTGTATCAATATATTATAACTAATGTCATACGATGTAAAATTGTAAATAAAACATAAAAAAATAAAGATGGTTGTGGCCTCCCTTCTTGCCAATGCTACATCTCGCTCCACCCACCATTTCTTGCAGATGATTCACAAGGAATGATTTCTTGCATGAAACAGACCAGCCAAATAATTTTTCTGACTGCTAGGCTTAAGGAGAAACTTTGTAAAATCCCATTAAATTCAGCAGGATCTCTGAGTCCCTGACATTGACAGCCATCAAGCTTTCTCGCTGCCCCTTCTTAAACACTGGAGCCCAGTACCTTCATTATGATGCCCTGGTTAGAGGATGGTTAATAAAAAAAAAGAGATGCAAAATAGGTGTAATGTAACTCTTGCATGTTTTGCAAAGATAAGATTGTTATAAGATGCAGCAGTTATATTATCTATATGTACTTTTCAATTCTCTTGCTGCACAATCATTTGAGCAGTTTTGAACTACAGCTGCACAAGTAGCTTTGGAAGGGGACACAGATTATAATTTCTTGCTGTGGGATTCTGAACTCAATTACTCTGATGTGGAAATCAACCGTCAACACTCCATGACAGGCCAAATCACAAACCGTGCATTCCATTGTATTATGGAACATACCAGCTGCTCGCCCGAAAGAACCTCCAGCAGTTTAATCAGCATGCGGCCATCCCGGAGATCCATGTACAGATCAGTAATGCGGCAAGTCACACGTGCCAAATGAGAGTTCACCCATTTGGTGAAGGTTTTCTTCTGCACAACTTCACGTTCGTCTGTGAAAATAATTAATTCATCAGTTTACTGTTTGCTGCCTTAATACTTGGCGGCAGAACCAAATGTTTCAAATTTAAGTTGCGCTGCACCAGAGAGAAACTATTTTCAATCAATTCCATCATTATTTCTGCAACAACTCCAAGCAGAGAGAATCACTTGAGTCTCCCTCAACCCCCCCCCCCCAGCGACATGATTTACTGGGATTGTTGTCTGAAGAAGGCGTGCAAAATCCACCTCCTATTGAGGAAGAGATACAGGAGTATCAGAGCCGACACCACCAGACAGAGGATCAGCTTCTTCCCATGGGCAGTGTGAATACTGAACAACCAAAGGAACAGCTCACACTAACCATCCAAGACTCTCCTATATACAAAGCAATATATATTTATTTGTATAGATAAAATACTTGTCTTGCATATGCATTGTTTGTCTGTATGTGCGTTATGTCTGGTTGCACTGAGGACCAGAGAACACTGTTTCGTCGGGTTGTACTTGTACAATCAGATGGCAATACCCTTGACTTGGAAACATCAAAGCGGAAGTTTTTTTAGTTTTATATTTGGTGTTTGCATATGTTCTGAGCCAAGAGCATCGTTCCTGGTGATCTAGGGCTGCTGCATCATGAGTGGTCTCTTTTCTGCGATGTCTGCCATTGTTTTGTCCCTAGTGTTGCTGCTACCTGAATTGTCTCAGACTCCCTTAGTCTGGAATTATTTTTAATTTATTAGTTTAAAACCACACAATAAAACATATAATTAAAGATAATACAAAACAATACAAATTTATGTGGTATATAAAAGAAAAAGATAAGAAGCCCCCACCCATATACCACTCCCTTCCCCACCTCTAACCCTTACAAAAGAAGAAAGTAACGAGGGTAAGAACAGGTCAAGAGACCCTCAACGGGGCGGGGGGGGGCGATGACTTTAAAATCTCTTATAATATACGGAGACCTTAAGGAGAAGGGAATGTCAAAGCTTCATTTAAATAGTAATACCCATATTTTGTAAATAAGGGCTACATATCTTCCAAAATATATAATATTTTTCTCTTAAACTATGTAATTTCTCAAGTGGTATACAACTCCGGACATTTTTCATGTGACTCTGACAAAGGTAAAAAAGCATCATGTATAAAATTCTCATCAACTACATTTGGTGCATAGATACTCATAAGTGTCCACATTCAGAATAAATTTGACAATGAACCAAAACACATCTTCCCAGAGGATCTGTTATAACACTTTGAATTTTCACCAGTAATGTTTTCTTTGTTAATACTACTACTCCTGTTGCTTTGGAATTAAAGGATGAAGACACCACTTGACCAACCCATTCTCTTTTTAATATCAAATGTTCTTTTTCAGTCAAATGAGTTTCTGGTAAAAATACTATATCAATTTTCATCTTTGATATACAAGCATAAATTCTTTTTTTTCTTTTAATGGGACAATGAAGCCCATTTACATTAAAGCTAAGACAATTTAATGTTTTATTACATTATTTCAAAATCTAAATCTCTTCCAGTCCCACCCTTCCAGATCTCCATCATCCAACACAAGCAACTCCTGTGAATATCTCTGTCCCAAAGAAAAATATCGAAAAAGAAAGAAAAAATATATAGATTAAAAATCCAAAATGCTGTATTAAAAATAAACAGCACTACACCCCCCCCCCTCCAACATACATGTTGTGGCTCCCATCACAACATGACACATGACAGATAAGGCAAGCAAGGAATCAAACATTCACCCCCCCCCAGGGGAAAGAAAATATCAATTATATTCAAAACAGTCTTTCAGCAGCTGCTTCCAAGTCAGCATTTACTTGGTCATCATCGATTATAATTGTTCGGCTTTGTTTTTCCAGACTTGTCTACAACTGTTGGCAGCTTGAAACCTGTAACGGGTACAGCTCTCTTAAGTGTAAGCTGTATCACCTCCCTTTGCATTTCTTGTTGAGGACTTATACCTCCTGCTCCCTGATGATCTTCTTTAATTGAAGGAAGAGATTCTGCGAAAACTCTTGCTTCTTCTGCTGCCACGGATTGGTTGTTATCTAGAAACACCTTTAATGTGGCTGGGTGTCCTAACGTAAACTTAAAACCTTTCTTCTAAAGAATTGCCTTCACTGGATTGAATTCTTCTATCCACCACCACCTTACTCAAATCAGCATAAAAGAAAATTTTATTCCCATCGATTATCAGAGGTCCCTTATTTTGTCTTGCCTTTCGAACCGCAACTTTTAAAATTCTTTCTTTATCTTGATAACGTAGGCATTTCACTAATACAGCCTTTGTGGTTGGCTTGGTAGTGGTTTCCTCCTACAGGCTCTGTAAGTTCTCTTATTTAATTCTATTAGGAAAGTTTTCTTCGCCTAGAACTTTAGGAATCCATTTTTGAAAAAAAAATGCCACAGGATTCTCATTACCTTCAGAGTCTTTGCTAAGACCAATGATCTTAATATTATTACGTCTGCTATTATTTTCCACTATATCAGTCTTTTCCAGCAATTCTTTTCTCTGAATATCCCAGACATTGTCAGAAGTTTCAAACTTCTCGATTCTGTCCATGCAAATATCCACATCATTTTTAACAATCTGCACATCCAATTCCACTTTGTTAACTTCTGGAGCATACTTCATCATAGCAGATCTGACATCTTTCACATCACTTCTAATATTCTGTACATCTTCTCTTAACATCTCGAATTATCCTATCGATAATGAAGGAAGATTCTTTATAATTACACTTTGACTTTCTTCTAATTCTTCATCTTCATCTGATTCCTCTTGGTCTTCTTTTCCTCTGTATCACTACCTGTCCAAAAAAGACACGTGTTTCTGACAGCTCTGTCCCAAGGTGTAGTACCTCCATTCTACCAGCACTAGGAATGATGATTATCAAGTATCCATTCCGAAGCCTGCTGTTCCTGACTGAGCATGTGTGGACGGGTAACCCTGCGAACATGCACATGATGTTCTGATACACCTCGGGAGAGATCTGCATGGCTCCAGCACCATCTTACCCGGTTCCCTGGGGAGATGATGCTGCTACCGGCATCAGGAAGGCCGACATCACTTGCGTCGTCCGTGGAGGTTCCGGAACCCGAGCCCCAGGATCCACTGTGAAGGTAGGCCGTAAATTATCCATTTTCTTTGGTTCCTTTACTCACTGTTAACTTGGTTTTTGCTGTCTTCTTTCCTCTCCCAGTCATGCCCAACATGTTGCAGGTAGTTGCAAGAGTGTTTAATGTCTCTGTAAATTATTTTCAAAATTTTTATTTTCAGGCTTTAAAACTTTTCCCCTGGAAGAGTCCTTGTTCCACCTCCTTCCCTCATGCCACCAGGTTCCGCTCCCTGTCTGGAAATGGTTAAGAAGTCTCCATTGCAATGTGGTGGATCAAATCCTGGTGGCTAAAAGACAATGGCCTAAGACAAGGAGCAATGTCATGTGTCAGTCCTCCTGCCTATGGTCGCCTCCAAGTGTGGGCAGTTTCAAGGACAAGAGGCGTGGTGATGCAAAATGAGCAGCCGGTGCTGAGGTTGGCAAATGCCTTCTTCAGCTGCTCAGTGACACAACTCGTTAACTCCCGACTGCAACTCCATCTCTTCTTTGGGGAGGAAGTGGGAGGTGAGGAAGGGCGATGGGAATAGTCTCTTATCGGCATCCAGACACTTGAAGCTTCTGCCACTTTCATGACGTTGCATCTAAAATTGTGATCTTTGCTCTTCATGCAAACAATCTATTGAATGTTGCCATTTTATATCAGAGTTTAATTGCACACTCAATTCCTGACCTTAGTCATAGAACAAATGGGATGCATCTTCAGCATGGTTTCTAATGCTTTCTCTGGGTACCCATTGGCCGTGTAACATGCTTACGGGCTCACTGAGTGAGGTCAAAGAACTCGGTGACTCTTTCAAATAAGCTGGTGCAGAGCTCAGAGAGCCAAACTAAAAGGGAATTAATATTTTAATAAGACTGGGATTGACACAAACGTTTACATTTATTTACAGGGAAAATGCATCAGGAATTCATCTTTCCTCAACTGTAACCAACACAGTCAATAGATCTGGCACATCGCCATTTGATTCATTTTCCTTACCCCATGCTTGCTGGACCTTGTATTGTGTAATGTAGCCATCCTGAACAAGCACTTAACTTGCTTCACTCCGTTCTGATATATATAAATACAGTATCGTGGGTAAGTACCCTATGATTGTGGAAACAGTTTCTGTACAGATTGGCTAATTTTCAGTCCTGTTATTCAATATTTATTCACATTTAAACACGTGTGCTATGATTGGCCGCTGCCGGCTGGACATGCTTCCCGAGGACAATCCTACCCTTTGCCTGCTGCTCATTTCTCTCTGCCTCGATCAGTCGATGAGGTTGATGCTGTTCCAGTCTGTAGTTAATAAAAGCCTGGTAGTTTTACAACTTCCGTCTTTTGTGATTATTTCCTCTATGAAACTCCACAAAAATGTCACATGCATCACACGCACAAGTTGAACAAGAATGTCTGCAGGTGCTGGGGTTGAGTGCAGTGCACAAACATGCTGGAGAAACTCAATGGGTCATTCGGAATGCATAAGAAGTAAAGGATGACCAATATACTGGGTTTGGGTCCCATACCTGACCAAAGGCCCAGGCCCGAAACATTAGCTACCCTTTACATCCTGGTGATCGTGGTGACCCATTGCAAGGACTAACAGGATACTTGACATACAGGGAATTGCAGTGGACATGTCTGTAACCAGTGATCCCTCTAAGATGTGCGCATGCACAAATGATCTGTTGAGTGCACATTTGAGCGCATGCACGTGTGCACACAGACCAGTTGTGCGCACACACAACTTAGCAGGAATGCTGTAACAGCTGCTTTTTCTTGCCTTCCTTAGTGCAACTAGAGTTGTAACATAGCTGCACTGACCATAGTTTCTTTCTTGCCATCGTTAGACTCCTGAATAAACCTCAAGAATCGCAAAATACCATTGCTTTTACTCTGTGCCAACATATCCTTTTCTCTCTCTCTCTCTCTCTCTCTCTCTCTCTCTCTCTCTCTCTCTCTCTCTCTCTCTCTCTCTCTCTCTCTCTCTCTCTCTCTCTCTCTCTCTCTCTCTCTCTCTCTCTCTCTCTCTCTCTCTCTCTCTCTCTCTCTCTCCTCTCTCTCTCTCTCTCTCTCTCTCTCTCTCTCTCTCTCTCTCTCTCTCTCTCTCTCTCTCTCTCTCTCTCTCTCTCTCTCTCTCTCCCCCTCCCTGAACATTTGTTCTGTGACTTACTTGTACTCTGCATGAGATGTCTAACTGGTCTGTTTGCAGAACAAACTTCATCACTGAAGCTTGATCCATGTGACAATGAACTTGAGACCAGAGTTGGAAAAGAGAGCTCAGGGTAGAGAATGAGTTGAGGAAAATTACGCAAACACTGGATGCTTGTCAATGGCCACACACAAAAGTGCTGGAGAAACTCAGCAGTTTACCCAGCATCCACAGGAAGCTGTGCGGCCCACTGAGTTTTCCCAGCAAGTTTGTTCACGGTATTGCACTCAACTCCAGAATCAGTTTAACTCCATGTTCTTCAGTGGATTGCGTCTTATTTAGGCATACAGCATGGTTAAAGGCCACTTCGGTCTACGGGTCCATGCAGCCCATTTACCTATACCAAACAGTGGGAGGAAACTGGAGCCCTCGGAGAAAGCCCACGCTCCAGAACATGGTCCGGTCCCAATTGCTGGCGCTGTAAAGGCGTGGCACTAACCATGACACCAACCATGCCATGCCATATTGTTTAAAGCCAAAGTAGAATGGACTGCAATGGATCAAGGGTACTGCAGTTGAATGAAGAGAACCTCATGCAGCAGATCACACACTGCTTCCTCATCATTTACATGCTGCAGGGTGTTGGCTCACGTGGAGCTTCTGTCCTGCTGGTGATGGAGGAGAAATAATAGGAAAAGTGAGACTGTGTTTTACAGAACTGAAAAATGGCCCTGGTGTCAAGGATAAACTTTCCCTTCCCATCCACCACCAGATCTGGTGTTCAGTTGTTAACCAAATCAAAATGTAGTCCAACTGCAGGTTACTTAAAATCTCCAAGAATCATTTTCCGAAATTTTTTTTAACCTTTTCAACAGAAGACTGCTGAGTGATAGCTTAAAGTCCAGTGGTTCTCAACCTTTTTCTTTCCACCCACTACCACTTTAAGAATTCCCTATGCCAGAGGTGCTCTGTGATTAGTAAGGGATTGTTTAAAGTGTATGAAGTTCCCTCTTATTTTCCCCCTAAACTTTTCCGCTTTCACTATTAACCCATGACCTCTGGTTTGTATCTCACTCACCCTTAATGGGAAAAGCCTAATTTCATTTAATGTATCTATATCCCTCACAAATTTGTAAACCTCCATCAAATCTCCCTCATTCTTCTTCGCTTCAGGAAATAAATTCCTAGCCTGCTTAGCTATTCCCTGTAATTCAGTTTCCTCAAGTCCCGCAACATTCTAGTAAATCTTCTCTGCACTCTTTCTATCTTATTGATAACTTTGCAGTTAGGTGACCAAAACTGCACACCATACATGTGGCTGCTCTTCATCGACTACAGCTCAACCTTCAGCATCATTATTCTCTCAGTGCTGGTCAAGAAGCTACCAACACTGGGGCTCTTCACTCCCCTCTGAAACTGGATCCTTGACATGCCCATCAGAAGACCACAATCAGTACGATTTGGAATGTCTCCTCCTCACTGAACATCAATATAGGTGCACCCCAAGGATACATGCTTACCCTCCACTCTATTTGTAATACACCCATGACTGCGTGGCCAGACACAATTCCAACGCCATCTACAAGTTTGCCAATGACACCATAGTTGTCGGCAGAAACACAAACGGCAATGAGGAAGAGTACAGGAGGAAGATAGATCAGCTCGTTGTGTGGTGTCACATCAACAACCTTCCATTCAACATTAGCAAAACCAAAGAGATGATTGTGGACATCAGGAGGAAGTCAGAGGAACACAACCCAGTCCACATCGTGGGCTCAGTAGTGGAGAGGGTCAAGAACTTCAAATTTCTGGGTGTCAACATCTCCCAAGATCTGTCCTGGAGCCTCCATGTTGATCCAATCACAAAGAAGGCTCACCAGTGGCTATACTTTGAGAGGTGTCTGAGGAAACTGGGTTTGTCATCCAAGACTCTCAGAAACTTCTACAGGTGGGAGAACATTCTCGCCGGTTGCATGACTGTCTGGTATGGAGGTGCCAACTTTCAGAACAAGAGAAAAACTTCAGAGGGTTGTCAACTCGGCCTGCGACATCACAGGCTCCAGACTTCACTCCATTGAGGACATCGACAAAAGACAATGTCTTAAAAACACAGCCTCTATCCTCAAAGACCCTCCACCACCCAGGTCATGCCCTCTTAACTCTGCTACCATTGGGGAAAAGGTACAGGAGCCTAAAGACGAGCACTCAGCAGCACAAGGTCAGCTTCTTCCCCGCTGCCATCAGATTCCTGAACAATCAATGAACCAAAGACACTGCCTTACTTTATCATGTACATTTTTTTTATTGTAAGGTGGTGTATATAAATGCTTGCACAATGATGCTACCAGAAAACAATAAATTTTATGACATGTTCATGACAATGAATCTTGATTCTGATTCATAACATCCAAACTCCTACACTCAATACTTTGCTTCATGAAGGTCAATATGCCAAAAGTTGTCTTTACAACCCTATTCACCTATGACACCACTTTCAGGGAATTGTGTGTTTTTATTCCAAGATCCCTCTGCTCTACCACTCTCCTCGGTGTCCTACCATTTATCACATAATGGTTTGTCCTTCAAAAATGCAACACCTCACACTTGTCTGCATTAAATTCCATCTGCCATTTTGCAGCCCATTTTTACAACTGGTCTAGACCCCAATGCATGCTTTGAAAACCTTCCACGCTGTCTGCTACACCTCTGCATCATCTGACTTTTAAAAAAAGGGTCAACTAGCTTGGAGGAAGTATAAATAACTCAATATTGACTATTGGGTGGAAAGCATTGAAAGATCAGCAAAGACTGTCTTGTTAAACTTTAGTCATGCAATAAGTGCCACCATACCTGGAAACAAAACAAATGGACCCTAGGCTGAAAATGATGAATATCTGCTCTTGATATGTCGAGCTGAGTGAAAACACAGGCCAAAAAAATATCCATCCATCAAAATCTCCAGACACCGTGATTCAGAGCAAAATGATCAACACCAAAGCTTGCAAATGTATAATATTTGGAAATCAAATCGATCAGATGGCGTGGAACATCTAATCTGTTGTATGTTGTTACACCCACATTATAGTGCAAAGATCAGGCATTTTTGTTTAACTGAGAGGGGCTCTTTAAAACAAGTCCTGCCTTCAAAGTCCCCCTTTACAGCTGACGATCTCCAAGATCCATATGTAGTCGTGGACTACCGCATTAGGGGAAACCCCAAATCAATTAATGCAGAGGAAGATTCAACTCAAGCCCTATTGCTCCCAGTGGTTTATTGATAACACTGGGTGAAGTAGCACAAAGGTGGGGCATTCAAAGCGAGTTCAACCATTAATTACCACAGGAAATGGGCAATTAGCTCAGTTTTGATCATTAGGAGATTAAATCAACCATTCTTCATCAGTTCAGTCAACATGTGGCCACTGTAAAGAGTATTAGTCTGAATGCAGCCAAAACAATTGGCAATGGATTTCAGTGCTGCTGGTTGACTGCCAGCCAAAAGCTATGTATTTAAAGCTATGAGAAGAGATTTAAGAAATCATGAATTGCCTGGGTGATACCAGCTTCATCATTGCAATGATCCAAACAAACAAGTGTATCATGACACCCAAAATATTGATATTATACTTGACAAGATGTTGAAAGGAAAGTAGGTGACATGAGTGCAAAGATTTTATGTAACAAACAGTGCTCCACATGAGGGTATGAGGGCAGGGGAATGAAACAAAAAGGTACGCGGTTGGAGGTTAGTTGGGTGGCACGGGTGTCATAGGCTGGAATGGGCTTCTACCGTGCTGTGCTGTTAAAATTAAAAAGAAATTCTGGCTATCTCTCCAAGGGTCTCCAGTTCTCTCACCTCCTGTCCCGTCTGTGGAAAGGTCTCCAGTTCCCTCACCTCCTGTCCCATCTGTGGAAGGGTCTCCAGTTCCCTCACCTCCTGTCCCGTCTGCGGAAAGGTCTCCAGTTCCCTCACCTCCTGTCCCGCCTGTGGAAGGGTCTTCAGTTCCCTCACCCCCTGTCCCATCTGCAGAAGGGTCTCCAGTTCCCTCACCTCCTACCCCATCTGTGGAAGGGTACACTGTCATTTCATCTCCTGTCCCATCTGTGGAAGGGTCTCCAGTTCCCTCACCTCCTGCCCCATCTGTGGAATGGTCCACCGTCCCTTCACCTCCTGTCCCGTCTATGGAAGGGTCTCTAGGACCCTCACCTACTGCCCCATTTGTGGAAGGATCCACCGTCCCCTTCACCTATTTGCGGAAGGGTCCACCATCCCCCTCCTCCTGCCCCGCCTGTGGTAGGGTCTACAGTATCCTTACCTCCTGTCCCCTCTGCTACACTCCAGTTTCTGATGGGATCTCCAGTTCCCTCACTTCCTGTCCCATATGTGGTCTCAAAAATCATTTGGCAACCATCTCATGCAATGACTGGGCAAGCCCTGAGTCTGCTGCTTTTCTGCATCTTTACCTGAATATTCTCAGGCATTCTCTTCATTAATGGAAACGTATTGCTACGTTTTGCTAAGTTGTTACCCTTATGAATGTGAAGTCTGATCATAAAATGAAAGTGAAATTAATGTGTTTTCTGGAAGGGCCTGTTCTGTGGTGGCTGCTGTATAACTCCAACATTTCTGCAGCAATTACTGCACCATAGAAATCTAATCCTCCAACAATGAAGGGAAGAAAGATAACAACAATTCTGATTCATCTGTCCCTCCCATCCTCCCTATCTGTACAGGTGACACTAGGCCCTTCATGCAGTGATTCTACGCCCTTACGTCGGGAGACTTACCTCTATGAATGCGCCCTGGCCAGCTCCAAGGTGCCGACTGCAATCCCTCTCAGGGAAGGATCATCGGCGCTGCAATGAATATAATGCCGCTGCAAGTGGCTGCCTGGGGTGGGCTGATGACGTTGTGATGGCGCTGTCAGCCCAGGACCCATCTCCCCTCTATCTCACACCACTCACCCCTCTCCCTCCACGACACCCTCAGGGCAGGGGCAGCCGGCGGGGGCCGTCAGGGCAGGGGCAACCGGAGGGGGCCATCAGAGCTGGGGCAGCCGGAGGGGGCCGTCAGGGCAGGGGGTCTCGCAGGAGCCGACAGGGCAAGGGTGGCTGGCAGGGGCCATCAGGGTGGGGGCCATCAGGGACCTGGCTGTGACAGCCCTACCGGCCACTCCAACACATCACCAGGCTGCTTTGGCCTTCGGAGCCGCTCATTAGTGTCTCAAAACACAGCAGAGCAATGGCTGTCTTCTCTACCCATAATCCTCCACGCAGCTGGAACCATTCTGGGCAACACAGAGCGTTTCCAGCTGCATGGGGGATTATGGGTAGGGAAAATGGCCATTGGTCTGCCGCGCATATTTATGAGGGACAGCGCCACGGCACCAGTCGCCCTGCCTCCATCAGCTCCAGAGGGCACTACGAGGTGCCACTCGACATGAATGTGATGCAAAAGCAGCCTTTTAGGCTGCTCCATGAAAGGTAAGTTTATATATTTCCCTCCACACTTATAGCCGGCCTCCAGGCAGAGGTGAGGCATAAAAGGGCCTATAGTCTATAATATCAGTGGGAACAGGTATACTGGTTTTCTTATTGTTTTATTAAATGAAATTATCTGAATTACAGCTTTTCTTTCAGATTTAGATACTCCACCATATTCTTCCGAAGTTTATAGCTTCAAGTCACCTTCTGGGATGGAGCAAAAATAAATCCAGGCTGACAAATATTGGAATACTTCTGCCATCGTGTCTGCACCAGTTGAATAGGACCGACTCAATCGAATTCCACCTACCACAGCCCTCTGGGTGACTGCTCTTTAAGTTAACAACCACTTAAAATTGTGATGAAGGTTTTTTGTGAATTTCACATTCCATCATCCTCTGCATGAAAAAAAATCTTCCTTCAGCTTCTTTCCATTGAATATTGCAAATAAAACCTTCCTCCTATTGACTCTTCTGCTGAGCAAGATGTGTCCGGGGGACTTCTCATAATGTCGTACTCCTGAATTGTTCCTTCTCAACCTCCTCTAATCCAAAGAAAACAATTCCTGCCTCTGATTCACGAATCCTTTACCCTCACTTTCTCCATCTGTCCATCATTCATTACCCTCCTCGGCCAATTATTGCCTTCTGACCCCTCCCCTTCCTCTTTAGTGCGACCAATTCTCCCCCTCCTTTCTCACGCTTGAAGTAGGGTTTGATCTAAAATGCCAAGAGTCTGTTTCCCTCCAACCTCCATTCCTCTACTCAGCTTTTTGCTTTCAATTCCAGTTTCTGCTGAATCTTGAGTCTTGAAATAATTGTACTTTATTCCATCACATCTACAAGGAAACATACTCAATGTTTTCCTGTGGCATGCGATCCAGAATTGTACGCATCAAAGCCAAGGGTATACCAGGTAGCCAAACCACAAGCATTTACATTCATATGAGGTGAAGGATCTCGGTTTTTGATTTGTACTGAGGTTCCTCTGTTTTCAAGTAGAAGTGAAAGGGCTCGATGCACTTTCAAAATAGAGGCAGGTAAGTTGTTTCCACTGAAAGGCGAGACTAGGGAACATAGCCTTAAAGATCTGGGGGAATTAGATTCAGGATGGCAATGAGGGGGAACTGGTTCCCCCCCAAGAAGAGTGAATTCTCTGCCCTACGAAGCAGTAGATCAGTGGTTCTCAACCTTTTTCTTTCCACTCACATGCCACTTTAAGTATTTCCTATGCCATCGGTACTCTGTGATTAGTAAGGGATTGCTTAAGGTGGGATGTGGGTGGGAAGAAAATGTTTGACATGTTTTAATTGTCCCTCATTGACTCGGTATGTGCAGAGTTTCTTAACTCCAAAGGAAATGGGCCAATGACCATTTTTCTCAAGCAAAATATTTCAGTAAGAATTGGGTCTCAAGCAATGATTCTCAACCTTCCCTTCACACTTATCTGGATTTAACTCCATCTGCCACTTCTTTCCCTAACTTTGCATCCAGTCTATATCCTGTTGTAACCTATGACTTACCTTCTACACTATCCACAACACCTTCAATGTTGATATCATTTGCAAACTGACTGATCCTCCCTCCACTTCTTAATACAAGTCATTGGTGAAAATTGCAAAGAGCAGGGTCCCAAAACAGATCCCTGTGAAACCCCACTGGTCTCTGATGTTCTTGTTTCCTCATCAAAGAAAACAAATAATGAAAGTCCTGCCCAAAATTTAATTTTAACTCATCACTACAAAATGAAAGTAGCCTATCGTTACCTCATTTCAGTTTATGAAGGGTTGCTTTGCATAAATTGCTGCATCATTTCCCTCATTGCACAAGGTTACCATCTGTGAAGTGACTTTCTCCAAAAGATATAAAGGTGATATTCTGCATAATGATTTTAGTACCAAATGTATAGTACTGCTTATCTTCAGGATGAACCATATTGAAAGAAACTTCCACAAGACCATAAGATATAGGAGAAGAAATAGGCTATTCAGCCTATCTAGACTGCCCTGCCATTTAATCACAAGCTGGCTCATTTTCCCACAGCTCCAGCACCCGGCCTTCTCACCATAATCTTTGATGCTCTGCCAATCAAGAACCTATAAATTTCTGCCTTAAATACACCCAATGACCTGGTCTCCACAACGGCTGTGATTACAAATTCCATTGATTTACCACCCTCTGGCTGAAGAAGTTCCTCCACACCTCTGTTCTGACCAATCCTGAAGTTGTTCCCTCTTGTTCTAGACTCTCCCACCATGGGAAACAACCTTTCTATGTCTACTCTGTCCATGCCTTTCAATATTTGAATTGTTTCAGTAAGATCTCCCTTCATTTTCCTAAATTCCTATGAGTACAGGAGAAGAGCTGTCAAACGCTCTTCATATGGTTCAAGATTCAATTTTATTGTCACAGTAATAAAACAGCGTCATATTTCATGAAATTCCCTTTTTCCTGCTGCAAGGCAGACAGATTTGCCACTGATAGAAATTGCCTAGGCGCCTATGTACCATCTCTCTTACACACACACCTCCAATTACACACAACTACTTAAAATGTACATATCAATAAAATGTAATTCCCAGAATCATCTTTGTGAACCTCCTCTGAACCCTGGTTGCTGCTTAATCAAGCATGAACTGAAGGACAATTGAAAATACTAGGAACTTACAAATGGACCACAATCAGCTCAAGGCTGATACACTATACATATATATAATATATATTCAGATGGTGTCAATGGATACGACACTGAACTGCTGTTGGTGCAAAGCAGCACAGTGTACAGTCCAAAGTACTCATCGTGCTGACAACCCTGGTACACAATTCACCAAAACATTATTTATTTAGTTTCAGAAATGCACGCTGTTCAGTCTCAGGCTGTTACTGAGCTGAAAGCATTGTTTTCCATCTCGGAATGACTTGGGCTATGCAATTCTTCATGCTCAGCAATCAGTGGCAATTCCATTATGCTTTATACTTGTCAACAGAAGCATCACAGTTTGCTAAACTATTTTTAGATGTCTAACATGCATCACTATTTACCTTAAACATATAATTCTTGACTCTTGTGTTTTAATTCCAAAGCCTCAACCATCTATTGACAAAAATGCTTCATGTTCGAGTACAGTTAATAAGTTACATGCTAGCAAAGCTACTGATTAAAGCCAAAGATTCCTTTCAATTCATTTTCCGAATGCAATACAAACCCTCTAGCACTTTCCTAGGCTACAAGACCCTTATGAATCAGAATTTATTTTCATTCACAGGATATAGATTACAATCAAGTCGAGAAAAGAGCAGGGAGTGTACCTTGCAATTGTTTGAAACGCCCATCCATGATATTGTAAAGTTTCTGATGTGATGCTTTGCAATCAGCAGGTATTCCTGGCAGGGCAGACATAACTCAATTACCAATGTGGAGAGGAGTAATGCCTTGTGGACTGCCGATGATGTAGATGGGTGAACTGCTGTTTAGCAGAATGCTAAAGGCACTTCAGAGCAGCACTGGGCGGAGCTTGCGGGTTGATCCTTAGTCCCTCTCTCCCAGGTTAAAAGTGTTCCAGCTCCGTTTGCCTGAGCTGCAGAGTGGTTAAAATAATCCTGCGAGCCGGCTGAACTCTGTGCAGCGGATCCACCCTGTGCTTGCATTGGAAAAGCTGCATGTGAAGCAGGCTTTCCTTTGACCCTTCTCCAAAGGCAGTAATTGGCTTCAGTCCAAGCATGGGGTCTTTGCTCTGAGCTCACAGAGGCGCGAGGCAAAAAAGGTAATCCTCCAAAACTCATAAAGCACCAGATGGAATACTACATTATGAATATTGTAAAACTTGGTGCAGTGGTAGAGTGCTAGTGACACACCTGACCACTGGAGGGAGTTGAAGACTAGTTGTGACAGCTTTGGATGGACTTCAAGATGGATGCCTCCACATGATCTTGAGTCCATAGCTAATAAAGTCGAATTGTTTTAAAAGAACCCAAATTTCTTTATTACAATAAAAAAAAACATCACACTTGCATCACTCATCTTTGTTTAAATGAGTCACATGAATGAAATCCATTCACTCCGTAGCCAATAACAGATGTTTTTTAGTTTATGATCTGCATAATAACTGCATAGGGGAAGGTGAAGTGTATTTAATAATTCTTGCAACTGCCATGAAACCAATTTCTCATCTGATGGTGCAAAAAATGAACATAAAATTAGGTGAAAAAAGTTGTAGGCAGGAGACAAAATTAGCTCAAAATTAGGACTAATATGCTTTATGTAGCAGAGATACATTTCAACATTTTTTTATATTTAGCAATACAGCACAGTAACAAGCCCTTCTGGCCCATGAGCCCACACCACCCAATGCATTCACGTGACCAATTAATCCAACTAACCTGTACGTCCTTGGAACGTGGGAGGATATGGAGGAAACCCACGCGGATACAGAAAGAACTCCATACAGGCCCTGCAGGATTCTAACCCCAGGTTTCCATAATAATGTTGTGCTAATTGGAACACTAACTGTGCCACCCCACTTATTTAAAGGGTTTATAGCTTTCACGCAACACGAATAAGTTGGTGAAAGTTGCCTTGAAGAAAAGAGTAAGGCATTTTATTTGTGCTCTAATAACTTTGTGCTTTTGGGAATTCAGTGAATATTTTATAGTACAAGACCGCATGAGGGAAAAAAACATCAGGATTTTTATATAATGTAGAGGATACAGTTAGAGTCAGCCTTAAAACTGCCTTGACTGTTGGAATACTTTAGATACTTCAACCTTGTTTTGTGGATTGGAAGATTAATTGGCCACAAAAATTGGTCCCAATGTGAAGATGAGTAGTTAAATTGGGGAGGAGTTGAACGGGACATGGGGAGGAAATTTGTTTTCTGATTTCCTTATGCAATGTGGTTTTCATTGATTTTTGAACAGTTTGGATCTGTATCTGAACTCAAAGATAATCTATTTCTTCAGAAGACTTGCTCCTGTTGGCTACTTGCTCAAGTTGACACTGCACTAATGCACCTTGAAAACATCTAGGTGTTTGTGTGGTTCAGCATCCAGATTTGGTTCACGTCTGGAGAGATAGTACCTGGCATCAAAGGTTATGTGGAGAAGGCAGGGGAGTGGGTCTGAGTGAAAGAATGGATCAGCTCATGATTAAATGGCAGGTCAAACTCCTAAATAGCCTATTTCTGCTCCTATGTCTTAATTACATCAACTCTTCTGATTTTATCAATAATTAAAATCAAATACCCCTTGGCCCTGTAAATCTTTTCCAAATTGCTACCTCACACTTAAATTTAAATTATTTTTTTAATTCAGACATACAGCAAAGTAAGAGGCCATTTTGGCCTACAAGTCCGTGCCGCCCAATTTACACCCCATTAACTTCCACCCAGGTACGTTTCAAACAGTGGGAGGAAACCAGAGCCCCCAGGGAAAACCCAAGCAGACACAAGGAGAATGTACTAACTCCTTACAGGCACCGCGGGATTAGAACCCAGGTCCAAATCGCTGGTGCTGTAACCTCTGTGAGTTTGATTTGTTTTTGGTGCTGGATATGAGCATTCTTTGTGTTCTGAGTCATTGTGAAGTTCTGACGAGCTCCAAATGAATTTTGGCTGAACTAGGCTCAAGCCTGCTTGTAATCTTCATGAGGTGTTCTGCAGGGATAGTCCGCCTGGTAATATGCAGGGTTTGTGGTTCAGTGAGAAATTAGGCTCATTTTTTAGTCGGTCCATTTGAATCCAGATGATTCGAAGGAACAAGAGTGGCTCAAATACATTCAATCTCATAAAGTTTGCAAGTAGAATGCATCAGAATCTGGGCCCCTTGCCAAAAGGATCACTTCAAGTTAATCATGGCATGCATACACCGATGTAGAAAAGCAAAAATAAAAACTGAAGATGCTGGACATCTAAAATAATTACAAAAAGCATTGGAAATGGGTCAGGCGGCATCTGTAGGCATAGGAACAGAGTTAACATTGATCAGAACAGGGGATATTTGAAAAAAACAGTTCAAGTCTGGATCAGTGTGAGCGACCAACACAGTGATGCTGCCCATCTCTTGCTAATAAATGTTTCAGTAACTTCAGTCTTTGTGCAATTGATTGTGCATCAGTCTGGAGATGCAAAGAAGAGGAAGAGATGGGAAGGGAAAAGGGGATCAGCAATAGGGCACAGATCAAAGGAATATGGATGGTCGAGATTGATGTCCACTGACAAAGAGTAAAGGAAGCTTGGTAATTGCAGCTAATGTGTGTGAAGGAGGTGTAAACATAACAAGAACAGCAGAGAAAGACACCAAAAACACCCTTACTCATACTAAGTCATTGGAAACTTGAAATAAGCAGGACTGCTAGAAAAGAACAGTGAGTCAGAAGTAGATAAGGATTGAAAAACAAATAAAAACTAAAGATTGGAGGAATAACGCCTTACATTCCATCTTGGCAGGCTCCAACCATAAAGGTATTAATATCATTTTCTGTTCCGAGTCTCTCTCTCCCTATCCCTCTGTCTCCTCTCCTCCCCCCCCAAACCCTTCCCCCTCCAGTCAGAGCACCCTCAACCCTCGCCCCATCACTTTGCAGTTTCTTTCTCTTCTACCCTCCCATCTGCCTCCAACTCTGACCCATCAGCTACTCCTCCTGGCCTCCTCACCCATCCTCTCCCCTCACACCCACCTCCAACCCCACCCCCACTACCTTTTTATTCAAACATCTACCTCATTCCAGGCCCAAAGCGTTGTTCACCCTTGACTTTCTATGGCTGATGTGCAACCCACTGAATTTCCCCAGTATTTTTTGTGCCCAGCGCTCGACCCCAGCATCGGCATACTTTCTTGTTTAACTCAGGATCACGTAAAATTGAGCAGGTGAATCAGAACATTACATTCTGAAGGCAGAGTATTTACCTTACTTTCCATTTCACTTCATGACTTGCCTCCTTCATGCCCCATGGAAAAGTGGTGCTGATTCGCATTGCCAGGCCTTCTATGTCCTTTAACCCCATGCTATTTGTTGGTTTCTCCCTCAGTCTTACGTCAAATTCTCAGTTGGACGGAGGGGCAGAGGACTGCGCTCCTGAAGGTGCACCATCACAGTTTAAGGCAGCCACGCCGTGGAGCAGGTTCCATTTTGCGTTCTCCATCTTAAAAGCACTGTGTGCTCAATGGTATTTCTGTGTAGCAGTACCATAGTCCCACATGCTATTGAAAGCACCTTGCATTGATAGAGTTCTAACCCTTTTTATTGCACGTGAAGGAAAGGTTATTATGACATACTTTCTATGGGTTCAGATTTTAAATATTTAGACTGGATCCTAATTATCCATATGTTTCATAGTTCACATCTCATATCACCACAGTTAGTTAGAGTTAGTAAGCCATAGTCGGCTTACATAGGTTGCACAACATTGTGGGCCAAAGGGCCTGTACTGTGCTGTAATATTTGTGTTAATGCCCAAGGAAATTCTATTTTACTTAGCGCTGTGGCAACATTGACAATATCTTACTATCAACCTCAATCTCAATTGACATTACAGTGCTGTATAGGCCCTTCAGCTCTCAATGTTGTACTGACCTGAGTAAACCTACCTCACACTTAGAACCCACTATTTTTCTTACAACCATGTGACTCTCTAAGCACGTTTGAATGTCCCTATTGTACCAGTCTCCACCACAATCCCCGACAATGCATTCCAGGCACCTTGCACTCTTTGTTTAAAATACTTACCTTTCACATCTCCCCTAAACTTTCCTCCACTCACCTGTTTGCAAGGTATTTGCTATTGGTGCCACAGAAAAAAAGGTGCTGGTTGTCCACCCCATCTACGTTCCTCATAATCTTCCCTCTATTTAGTTAGCTCCCATCCTTCATTGCTCCCAAGGGAAAACCCCTAATTCAGTCAACCTTGCCTCGTATGCCATGTTTTCCAATCTAGTTAACATCCTGGTAATTCTCCTCTGCACCTCTCCGAAGCATCGACATCGTCCTGTCATGAAGCAACTAGAACTGAACGCAATACTCAGATTGTGGTCTAACCAGAGCTTTATAGAGCGGAAACATTACCTCAAGGCTCTTGAACTCAACCCCCCGAACTAATGAAGGCCCACACACCATACACCTTCATCAGTAAAAACAAAATGCTGGAGAAACTGAACAGGTCAAAGAGTATAGCAAAGATAAAGAGATAACCAGTCTGGTCTCCAATTTTGAGGAAGGACATACTAGCTATAGAGGGTGTGCAGCGCAGATTTACAAGGTTAGTTCCAGGGATGGCGGGGTTGACATATGCTGAAAGGCTAGAAAAACTGGACTTGTATCCGATGGAGTTTAGAAGGATGAGGGGGGACATGATTGAGGTATACAAAATTATCAGGGGGATAGACAGGGTGAAGTCGGATTACTTGTTCCCAATGATGGGGGAGACGAGGACTAGAGGGCATAGTTTAAGAATACAGGGTAGGCCCTTTAGGACGGAGATGAGAAAACATTTTTTTACCCAGAGAAGTGTGAATCTGTGGAATGCTCTGCCACAGAGGGTGGTAGAGGCAGATTCGCTGATTATGTTCCAAAGAGAGTTAGATAAGACTCTAGTGGGCAAAGGAGTTAAGGGTTATGGGGATAAGGCTGGAAAGGGGTACTGATGGTAGTGATCAGCCATGATCTGTAAAATGGCGGTGCTGGCTCGACGGGCTGAAGGGCCTACTCCAGCTCCTATTGTCTATTGTCTATTATGGTATGCCCAAACAAAATGATGGGGGGAGGGGCAGGCCCACTCCCACGCCAACATGTCTGTCCATGGCCTCATGTACTGTTAAACCAAGGCCACCAATAAATTGGAGGAGCAACACCTGGGGACTCTCCAACCGGACAGCATTAACATCGACTTCTCTGGTTTTGCCAGCCTACCGCCCGCTCTCCCTCCCTTCCCCTATATTACTGTAGTAGGAAATAATCTAGGAAAGTTAATAAAAGCAGAAATCTCTAGAGGACTCTACAAATATTATAAATTCAACAGCAGATGATTACATTAACATTGTATCTTCCCTGTTCTTGCCACAATTTATAAGCTGTCTAAACCGGTGTTTAAGGTGAGTGGAGGAAAGTTTAGGGGAGATAGGAGAGGCACGTTTTTTTTATAGAGAGAGGCTTTATGCCTTCTTTCCTACAGCTCCCCACCCCCTTCCATCTCCATTCACAGAGCCGCATTTTGCTCATACCTTGATGAAGGGCGAAACATTGGTCGTGTATCTTTATCTTTGCGACAGAAAGTACACGGTTTGACCTGATGAATTTCTCTAGCATTGTGTTTTTTTACTATCCATGGTATCTGCAAACTTTTGTGTTTTAGTCTTGCTGGTATGTCATGCTTACCTTGAAAGGTAGGATTAAATGTGTCTCACTACCCATGCCTATTGCCATAACAATATTCCAAAGAATAGTTACTGAAACATAGAGCAGCTATTGCAACATGCGACTGCACGTATTAGAACTCAGTGTTCATTGAAATGCAACTGAAATTATGAAAAAGAGGCTTACAAAGTCAAAAGAGATAAATATGTAAAGCAGTGGTTTTCAAACTTTTTCTTTCCACTCACATACCACTTTAAGTATTCCCTATGCCATCGGTGCTCCGTGATTAGTAAGGGTTACTTAAGGTGGGATGTGGGTGGGAAGAAAAAGTTTGAAAACCACTGTTTTAATCGTCCCTCACTGACTCATTATGTGCACAATTTCATAACTCCAAAGGAAATGGCCCAATGACAATTTTTCTCAAACAAAATGCTTCGGTAACAATTGGGTCTAGAGCAGTGATTCTCAACTTTCCCTTCCCACCCACGTACCACTTTAAGCAATCCCTTACTAATCACAGAGCACTGATGGCATAGGGATTACTTGAAGTGGGATGCGAGTGGAAAAGAAAAAGGTTGGAAACCATTGATGTAAAGTTAATTGGAGTTTGAACATCGATTCAAATGGGAATAAGTACACTCACCATGGCAACAAAATTTCAGGGTGAATGCCAATTAGTGCAGAATGTGGAATAACTCATGGAATCTGAATCAAGGTTTCCACACCTTGTGTGAACAGAATATTGCCCTGTTTGGTAAACGAAGCTGAAACCTAGTTCTGTAATTTTGTTTAAATGTGGAAGAATGCAGGAAAAAAATAATTGAACATGATTCACACAGATTTCACTTTTTACACATGTACACGGGTAAGAAGAGTAGTGCATTCCATCATTGAATAAGATGAAATGTGCTCTGATTGTAACCTGTTCGTGTCAACGTTTCACCCTCCCCACCCCCCTCCTTTCTACCCTCCTCCTTTCTTGCTCAGGAACAATTGCCCAAATTTGCCTTAAAAATGTTTAAAGATTTTACTTCCTCTTCTATTTGGGAGAGAGGAAAAGAATCACATCTTCCATGATATAAATGGGCAAACCTGAAATTTAAACAGTGACCTGTGGTTCTAAATTCTCCTGCAAAATGAAACATTTTTTCCACAGCCTCTATGCCCAGATCTTTCAGGAACCAGGTTGCCTTTCTCTTTAAAACTGCAGCAGATAAAAGCCCAGCCTAACCATCCTTTGTTACTTACACATTTACATCCTTCCCTTAAATAAGGAGACCAAAAATGCATCCAGTTCCCTGGAAACTGACTCGTCAATGCCCTATGTCTGCAAAGTAGAACCTCATGTTCTGTTGGCCTTTTCCAAAGATACATAAACCCAACCATCTGGAAAGAACCATTGTTTCCACTTTCTCTTGCCCCCCTGAACTAATTTCTTTTTCCCCCCAGTCCAATCCCTCCCTACCTACATTTGTGATACCTCACACGCCCTTCAATGACTTCAGATCCCTTGAACTGGACCGCCTCATTTTTACTTTGAATGTCCAATCCCTTCATGACTCCATTCCCCATATGGAAGGTCTCAAAGCATTTTGCTTCTTTCTGGACCAGAGACTCGAACAGTCACCCTCTACTACCGCCCTCTTCCGCCTGGCAGAACTTGTCCTCACTCTAAACAGCTTCTTTTTTGTCTCATTTCACATCCTACAAATCAAAGGAGTAGCCAAGGGTCCCCACATGGGTTCCAGCTACACCTGTCAGTTTGTGGGCTTTGTGGAGCAATCCATGCTGCAAGCCTACACAGACAAGACCCCTCAACTCTTCCTCCATTATAATGAAAACTACATCAACACGATGAGCTCATCAACTTTATTTACTTTACTGCCAACTTCCACCCCAATCTCAAACTGACCTGGTCATTCTCCGACAACACTCTCCCCTTTCTAGATCTCTCTGTCTCCATCTCGGGAATCAAGCGTTCCTCCAACATATATTGTAAACCTACCAACTCCCACAACTATCTTGACTACAACGTCCTCACACCCTGTCCCTTGCAAGGAATCTATTCCCTTCTCTCAATTCCTCTGTCTCTACTGCACCTGTTCCTAAGATGAGGTCTTCCAGTCCAGATCATCTGGAATTTCGGCTCTCTTCCACAATCATGGCTTCCCCTCCACCACCATAAACTCACCTCTCACCTCATCTATTTCTCACTCATCTGCCCTGGCCCCCTCTGCCCCCAGACGCAAAAAGCACAAAATTTCCCTTGTCCTCACCTACCACCAACCAGCCTTTGCATCCAGCACATTATCCTCCAGAATATCCAACACTTACCACAGGATCCCACTACTAGACCCATCTTCCCTTCTCCTCACTCCATCAGGTTCCACTCACTCCATGATTCCCTGCTCCACCAACCCCCCAACCTCCCCGCCACCGCTACCTTTTCCTGTGGCCACAGGAGGAACCACACATGCCCACACCTCCTCCCTCAACACAGTTTGGGTCCAAAAACAGGCCTTTCAAGAGAAGCACCATTTCACTTGTGTATCCACAGGACTGATTTACTGCATTTGGTGCTCCCTTTGTGGCCTTCTCCCCATCACAGAAACTGGGCACAGACTGAGAGGTTGCTTCACTGAGCGCCTTTGCTCTGACAATACTGGTGATGGGGACCTCCCAGTGGCCAACCATTTCAGTTCTGTGACCCACTCCGACACTCACATGTCTGTCCATGGCCTCATGTACTATCCCACCAAGACCACCCATAAATTGAAGGAACAACACCTGATTTTCCATCTGGGCCCTCCCAGCCAGATGGCACTGCTCCGGTTTCTGCTAACCCTCTCTCCTATATCCTTCCCTTCCCTACCCCTGTCTTCTCTCCTCTGGCTCTCCAACCCCTTCCCTCTCTATTCACCAGCCATCCCTCCCCTACCCCCCCACTTGCTGCTCTCCCTTCTTCACCTATTGCCCCGGCCTTGGTGACCAGGCTCCTCCCCCGCCACACCCCTCCCACTCTTACCTTTTCGTTTGGATGCCTGCCGACATTTATTTCATGATGAAAGGCTGATGCCTGAAACGTCAGTTCTGTATCTTTACCGTTGCCATATAAAGGACACTGACCTGCTGAGTTTCTCCAGCTTTGTTTTTTTTCCTTCAACCATGGAGTCTTCAGACTTCTGCATTTTACTTCTTAGCTTTCCTAATTCCTCTCTTCACCAGCAAATGAGCATTTTGTTCATTATGCAGTGGAAAACCTACACTGCTTTGCATCTTGCATCTCTTTTATCTCTCACCATTTACTTCAAATGCATACTTACAGCCAAAGAGAAACAATTTCACAGTTTCCTTCTTTATTCTCCATTTACCAGATCTTTGTCAACTTAATCAACCTCTCTATATCCCTATGTAACCTTCATATGCCCTCTTCAGAACCTATTCTCCTCCCTATCTTGGGTCATGAGTGAATTTAGCAACTTTCATCCCAATCAGTTATATGAACTGTAAAGGACTTGAGGCATTGAGAGCAGTCCCTGGGCCACACCGTCCTTCACACCTGACCAACTAGAAATTGTTTCCTGTTTACCAGCCAATCTTCTCCCAATGCTGCTTTCTTATCTCCTCAACCCTGAACTTTAATTGACCACATGACATTTTGACACCACACCATTCTGGAAATCCAAGTACAGTGAATGAAGTCAATATAGAGGATCACCAAGGCACCTGAGAAGATCACTTTTCTCTATTGGGACCATTGCTTAAATAGGCCTCAAAGAATTATCGAGCACCCTTTCTATCTAGCACAGTTGTTCTCCACCTTTTTCTTTCCACTCACAACCCATGTTAAATAATCCCTATGCCATTGGTGCTCTGTGGTTAGTAAGGGATGGCTTATGGTGGGGTGTGAATGGGAAGGGAAGTTCCTGTTCCCTCCCACTTTCCAAAGATGTATGGGGTTAGTAGGTTAATTGGTCACATAGGTGTATTTGGGCAGTGTAGGTGTGTGGGTCGGAAGGGTTTGTTACCGTGCTGTATCTCAAATTTTAAAAAAGAAATTGCAGTCAGAAAATTGGCCCAATTGCGAACAAAATCATTTTCTTTCAAATATTAAAAATGTGTCAACGGCTGTAAGCAAGGTGTCTATAAAGACAAAGGAACGCTCCAATTGTATTTTACATGATTGATATCTATTTGCTTACAGAAGCCAGGGACAAGTAGTGGGTACGGTGCTTTCTAATTGCAGCACCCGGCTAGCCCTCCTGGGACCCGGGTGCAATTCCTGGGTCATGGGTTCAATTGAGTCTAATGTCAACTTCTAAGGTCAACTTATCAACACAATTTCTCTTCTGCAAAGAGAGAAAAAAAAATCAATGAATTTTAGGAAACCAGCAGAACTGTAAAACCTGGATAACCCTGCAGACTGTTGCCTTTGAAGATCTTCAAAGCAAGAAATTGGGAAGTCTGAGATAGGTTAAAATTAAAAACCTCTCTCAAGCAAAACTACTTACAAAATTATTTACCCGCCCACAAAGTCACACCACAGGACAAGTGGTGCCAACCAGACACCGGATCTGATATCTGAAAGTGAATAAACATCCTGTTTCAAGTCTAGTTTAATTATACATGGCCAAAAGTCTCACAAAATAAAGTGTTATGCTCCAAATGCAAGTCTGACAATAAAATGCAACAAAAAAATATCCCAATCCCAGTCACTTAATACTGATTGGTAACTTCCTGCTGCCAGATATTCCGTGAATCTGTCAAGTGAAGAGTCTAAATTTCAATGTTTCAATTAAATTCAGAAAGCCAGTGATCAAAAATTTCAAATCCAAAGCCAATTCATGTTGATGAATGAATTACAGTGTTCAGTTAATGCTTAACCTTGGCTCTTCCCGAAACAACATTTATTATTGGCTGGAAATAACCCAGTAGAGAAGTCACAAGTCAATGCAGTTGAGAGGAGAGTTTTGATAATTAAATAGTCTTGCTTGCTTGAATTTCCAGTCAAACTACATGAAGTTAGGTCCAGCGAACTTTTGAATTTCAATGGAATTATAATAAAGAGCAGAAAGCAGCTGGAAAATGTGAATTCTAATAAGTCTGGAATTCTTCAAGTGGACTGATTTATCCTGACCTAATCTAATGCTCAGTTCCCTTTATTTAATCAAACGGTGCTCAATGTTGACGTATTACATCATTTTTCTGACATCTCTGCTGTATATGTCTGCATCATTTGCCGTGAAAACAAAATGAATAACCACTATGAATCAAATGGATTTACTCTTCATTACCTGCGCAACTTTTCAAAAGCCCAGATCACACACTCAACCCATGCTGATGTCATCATGCACTGATGTCACATGGCCGGGTCGATGCCTTCAGGGAGTTGTAGTGCCGTCATAGTTCAGCTACAATAGGCTATTCAATCAAATATAGTTTATTTTTCCAGAATGATGCAATTCATAATTGAAGAGCACATCTAAAGGATGAAAGCCGACAATGTCATCTGCACCTGATGCATCTGTCCATTATAATACAGGCAGTTGTGTCATTGGTCAAGGAGCCAAGGACCTGTTTTCCAATACAGGATATCCTCCACTATGTTTTTTTTTTATAATGTCAGTGTAAAAATGACTCTGAGTCAAAACAAGCGAAGATGCTCAACTGCAACCAAATTACACTCCATTGTCAATTTATGCACTGGACCCTCCTGCTGTGTGAATCTGTAGCACTTGATGAACTTCCACCTGCTCCTGCCATCTGCCGAGCTGTCCCTCTGTATTTCAAGCGCCCTCCACCACTTCCTGAATGGGCATCAAGTGACGACTGCAGCTCAGGAAACGTATTCCATGATGACCACACAGCTGACTGCTGCAAAATAGGTTCAAATGTGCAGCCTTAGAGACTGGATTTAGTCACGAATGAGTTCCCAACATTTGCCGAATCTGCAGTTGGTTTTTAGGCCAGGCTTTCGAGCTGTACATTTGCCATTTTAAAAAAAATGTGGAAACAATTTTGGATGAGGGGTAGTTGATGCGATGATCCATATCTCATTGTAGCACTCCATTGTAACCTGAACGAATATCGTGGAGCCACATTGGTGGATGCACAATCTTCATCTTGGCATTTCCTCACAACCAATGATTAAACTCATCATGAGATGTTTTTATCAATGTACTGCAGAAAAATAAAGTTGTAAATTTCCTAATGACTGCTGCATGTACTGTGAGGAACTCCAGTCAATAGTACCATCTCCCTAGACCAGTGGTTCTCAACCTTTTTCTTTCCACTCACATACCATTTTATGGTATCTCTATGCCATCGGTGCTCTGTGATTAGTAAGAGATTGCTTAAAGTGGGGTGTGAGTGGGAAGAACAAGTTTGAAGGTCACTCCTTTAATCATATCTTATTGACTCGTTATGTGCAAGTTTTCAGAACTCCAAAGGAAATGGGCCGATGACAATTTTTCTCAAGCAAAATCTTTCAGTAACAATAAGGTCTCGTGCAGTGATTCTCAACCTTCCCTTCCCACTCACATCCCACCTTAAGCAATCCATTATTAATCATAGAGAACCAACGGCATAAGGAATACTTAAAGTGGTATCTGAGTGGAAAGAAAAAGGTTGAGAACCACTGCCCTCGACTGCTGAGTTGACGTGATATATACCACCCTGTGCCACAAGTTCCCTGGGTCACTTGATATCTATTGCCCAATCAGCTTCCTGCTGATCTGAGCTTTTCAATGCCAACTGCCTGAGACACCTGACTCCAATTGCCAGGTGCAGCCTTCAGATAAAATCCCTGTTGAAGTCTGCTACAATATTTTTGGGTACCTGGCCACATTTATTCCCAATCCATAATCCCATTCTCCCTGGCAAATTCATGGCCAAACATCAGGGCCTCCTTTGCAATTTCCTATCTAAGAGTGTGGACTCAGTGAAGATGGGAAACCATCTCATCCACTATCACACACAATACCAGAGCTCCTCAAAGATGTGTATTTAATCCCCTGCTGTACTCCCTCTGTACCCACCACTGTACAGGCAAATACTGTTCCAACTCCATCTTCAAATTCACCAACGACACATTAGTCACATCGGTGTATATGGTCACATGGATGTATTTGGGCAAGGCGAGCTCGTGGGCCAGAAGGACCTGTTACCATGCTGTATCACTAAATTTTAAAAATTATATTAGCGGAGCTGCATCAAAAGATGAGGAGACAGAACACAGGAAAGTGATTGAAAGTCTGGTGTCATGTTAACAACCTCTTTCTCAGTATCAATAAGAAAAAGGAGATGATCATTGACCTCAGGAGTGGGAACAGAGACCACTTCTCTGTCCACATTAAGGAATAGATACCTTAACGTTCTTAGGGATAAATGTCCCACCAACATGACCTGGGTTAAGCATATTGATGCAACAATCAAGAAAACAAGCCAATGCATCTATTTTCTCAGAATACTAAGGAAGTTCATCATGTCCCCCTTTGACCCTCAACAATGTCTACAGGTGCACCATCAAAACCATACTTGCTGGATGCAGCAGAGTGCAGGATGGCAACTGCTTTGCTTGAGTTCAGAAGAAGCTGCATGTATGTAGTTCAGAGCATCACATAAACTCCCCTCCATTGACTCCATCTCCCTAGAAGAGGCAGCAAATGCACTGAAGGACCAATCACCCCTCAGACAAACTTTCTTCAGCTTCCTCTAATTGGGTAGAGATAGTAAACACGCACCCACATGGTTATAGACAGTTTCTTCCCCACAGCCATCAGGTTCCTGAATGAGCCTCACCATGCTACCTTGTTTGGTGCAAACTGATCTTCCTTTTTATTGTAATGAAAATTATGAATTGGACAACACAAAAGCTGCAAATGTTGGAATCTTGAGCAACTAAAAAATTGCTGGAGGCACTCAGCAGGTCAGACAGCATCCATGTGTAGAAATGGTCAACTTTGAGTCTGAACCCTATACCAAGACTAAGATAGTAAAACTGAAATTAATATAAAGGGGGAGGAACCCAGAGGTGACAAAAATATGGGGCAGAAAACGTGGGAGATGGAGAGACAGATAGAGGGAGAAACCATCAGGAAGAGTGGGAGGGAAAATAAAAGTTAGAGAGAGAGAGCGAGAGAAAGAGAAAACATAAGTCCAGGAGTAGGTAAAGAAGAGATGAGAAATCAGATGGGGGTGGGTTGGGTGACCACTTTGTCAAACACCTGTACTTGTTTGTGGGTCTAAACTTGAGCTGCCTGCAGCCAACAATTTCAACTCCCCCAACCATTCCTACAGTGACACGTCTCTCCTTGGCCTCATTCATTGTCAGGGTGAGGCTCCAGGGAAATTTGAGGAACAACACACCATATTCCTCCTGGGCAGCCTTAAACCTAATGGCATGAACAATGACTTCTCTCATTTTAAGTAACCCCAATCCCAGCTGATTCCACGGTTTCCATCTCTACATCACCTATCCTTGTACTCATTTTTGCCTCTCTCTAGTGGCCAAGAATGCAGTACGTTTCCCCATAATGGAAAAGTTTGGGACCGGACAGTTTGCTGTTACTGGGTTTTTTTTCAGTTAACGGGACAATGGCTTTCAGCAATATCAGCAGGTACTTGTAGCAGAGGTTAAACAACAAAATAAGGGCGGGTTTTTCGAGTTTGAAATAATGTTCAATACGTACCAAATAACAACTTGATCTCTGCTTACAAAAGAAGATAAGTGCAGCACCAAATTCTCATCAACTTTTTCAAATGTTTCCTCCAGTGTCAACTGCTTCATTAACAATAGTTTTTGTCTTAGAAATCTCTCTTCGATTTTATACACAGTCATGATTTATAAATGCACTCTGCTCTAGTCTTTCAATAAGTCCAGCACCTACAGGCACTTTTTCTGCTGTGTTAATTAAGTCCTCTTCTTCATGCTCGCCTGGATGCAGAACAATTTCAGCTATTTCACCATCAGTCATTGAATGAACAACTGCAGCCTCATTATTGATGTTCAAAGATTTCAACTTGTGATGCTAAAAAAGTCCAGTTAATGGAACTCCGGTTAAGGGGAATCGCACTGCCGCCGGGGCCTCCCTTTCCAACATTCACCAGACGCATTGCTAAAAGAACTTTTCTCCAATGCTCTATGTTCCATTACATTTTAAGAAACGATCAGGAAGCCAGCATTTAACAGTTCACGAAAAAAAAATATAGAGTGGAGCACTAAAAGAAACAACAATCAGTGATTTCTCATTTACTTCTCGAGCACAGTCTTAATTTGGTCTATCAGTCTTCAATCAATTTTGAGTTTATGTCACTAATGTGATGGGCAGCAACTAGCCCAGATTTTGTCCATACTGTTTTATTGGCATTTTTACGTTCAATGTGAGGTTAATGCCAAATAAAGGGAATTCTTTCCATTCGATGAAGCCTTTAACATGCAACAGTAGCAGGTCTCTTGCATTGATTTGGAAGAGGACCATTTATTGTGTTGGCATGAGCCTTTTCTCCTATTCCCCAAGCAATTAATTTTTTTGATGGACCTCTCTAAGTGAAATGTCTTATAAATTAGGAATAATCTATATTGTAGTCCCAATTCCAAAAATAACTGGAGAAGCATTGCATCAACATGTTTTACACTGGGCTAATTGAAGGCATCTCATTTATTTCGTTACTATTTTAACACAAATCCTACTTCATCTTTCCATTCATAAAAAGATTGTATTGTCTGGAGAAACTGGTCAACTAAAAATCAGAGGCTAATTTCTCCTTCAGAAAACAGCAATAGTACGCGCACACTTTAATTTTTGGATCTAAAGAAGTAGTATTTGTTTGAATAAAAAATATTTACATTAGCTCTATTAGCATGAGATGAGTTTCAGGTAGTTATTTTAAACCAGCATCTGTTTCTAACTATACTGAATCAAAAGTCATCGGAACGAATAGACAGAACCAGGCTGATCAAGGCTTCCCTGATCAAGATTGTCTAAATTTAATTCCAATGCCCACAGCTGAATCCTGAATTCTACAGTGAAAGCCATTCCTTATCATTTGATGAATCACATCAACACTTGACCGGCTGCAAGATTAAATCCTTCACCGCAAAAATCAAGCACAAAGTACCCCCAACAACACAAAGGGGAACTTCAAGGCTCAGGTTGTTCAGTCATGAGATGAGATGTACAAGAACAGGAACCAAAAAAATTAATTTAACTGGGTGAAAATGAGAAACTCAGCAGGTCAAATAGTGTCCTTTATGAGCAAATAAGATACATAACCGACGTTTCAGGCTTGAGCGCTTCATCAAGCTATGGAAGAATGTCAGCAGGCATCCGAACAAAAAGTTGGAGGGGGAGGGCAAAGACAGGAGGTGATTGGAACCAACTCATAAACTTTCAATACTGCTTGTTTAACAGTATCATAAGTTGCCACTTGCTCTGTAGTCAAACTAGAGGATGCAATTTGTGCTTTTCCCTTCAATACACTTTGGAGCATAAGAGGCCATTTTTCTTTTGCCCATCTTGAGCTCTCAGCAACCTTTTCAAAAAGCTGAAAATATGTATCTATATCTCCTTCATCAAAAGGAGGAACTAGATTTATCTTTCTACTCACCAAAACCTTCTCCCCAGGAGTTACAACCTCAATCCTCTTACTTCCCTCTGTCTCAATTTCTAACTTCTCTGATTGAAACTGTCTGTCCCTTTCAATTTCCAGCTTCCTCTGCCTTGTATTGTCTCTATTTATCAGCCTCCAACACCTTCAATTTCTTTCTTTCCTCTTCCACCATCAGTTACTCCAACTCCAATTGTAATTCAACAGATCTATCCTCTGGAAAATTATCTGTTTTTCTCAACAAATTTTCCATCACTTATATAATATTTCACTATAATCTTCTATGTTTGTATTTTCCTCATCCAATGTTTTACTTCAGTCAGTTTTAATGCCTTAGAAGTAACCATCAGTTCCTCTTTTCTCTTGCTCTGCAGCTCTGCAGGTGATGGTTGTGACAAAAATGTATCAACATCCATATCAATAAAAGAATTACGTAAGAAATTGAAGGAATATGGAGAAGTATCGGGGTACAAGATCAACGCAAATAAAAGTGAAGCAATGCCAATGAATAATGCGGATTTCACGAAGTTTAAGAAAGAATCACTATTTAGATGGCAAACACAAGCAATTCGATACCTAGGTGTACAACTAGATAATAATCTCGGCCATCTATACAAACTAAATTATCAGCCATTAATGAAAAAATTACAAGACGTCTTAGAGCACTGGAAAGACTTACCACTAACACTGATAGGAAGGATAAACTGTATTAAAATGAACATCTTCCCAAGGATACAATACCTATCACAATCATTACCAATTCACCTAACAGAGAAATTCTTCAAGGAACTAAAGAAAATAATAAGGAAATTCTTATGGAAAGGGGGGGAAACCGAGGATAGCACTAGATAAATTAACAGAATGGTACAAACAAGGAGGCTTACAACTACCAAACTTTAAGAATTATTATAGAGCAGCACAATTAAGATACCTATCAGATTTTTATCAAACAAGGGAAAAACCAGATTGGACCAGATTAGAACTAGATAAAATAGGGGAGAAGATACCTGAACATATACTATATAAGTGGAATGAAAAATTGGTGCAACATAGGAATTCACCAGTATTGCTCCATCTGCTCAACATTTGGAAGAAGATTCACCTAGAAAGGAATAAAATAAATTATCAACTACCAAAATTAATATTGACACAAAATCAACTAATCCCTTTCACAATAAATAACCTTTCCTTCAAAGAATGGGAGAGAAAAGGGATCAAAAGAATAGAAAATTGTTTTTCGGGAAATAAATTATT
The DNA here is from genome assembly GCF_036971445.1 of Narcine bancroftii. Lineage (NCBI taxonomy): Eukaryota > Metazoa > Chordata > Chondrichthyes > Torpediniformes > Narcinidae > Narcine > Narcine bancroftii. The sequence continues at coordinate 88,190,714 of NC_091470.1, read as the reverse complement.
ATCTTTTGAACAAATGAAGGACAAATATAATATAACTCACGATACAAGGTTTGCATACCACCAACTGAAAACCTACTTGAAGGACAAATTGGGAAACAGTCTGAGGTTACCAGAAGGAAGCAATTTTGAATATGTGATTACAGGCACAATGATAATTAAAAAGTTTATAACAAACATGTACATCAAACTGCAAGAAAAGGAGAATGAGGAAACAAGCTGTAAACCTAAACAAAAATGGGAACAAGATCTAAACATAAAGAATGAAACATGGGAAAAGCTATGCTCCGAAACTATGAGAAATACAATAAACACGAGGTTACGCATGATACAATATAATTGGTTACACAGGCTATACATCACACCCCAAAAGTTAAATAAATGCGACCCAACAGTATCAGACAGATATTTTCGCTGTAAGAAGGAAACAGGAACAACAATACATGTAATTTGGGCATGTGAGAAAGTGAAAAAATTTTGGGAAGATCTAAACCAGGTATTAAATAAAATCACAAAAAGCAATATACCAAAAAACCCAGAGATCTTCCTTCTAAATATATAAGAAATAAAGAACTTGGACTCGATTTGGATGGAGCACAAAAAAGATTTATTATGATAGCCCTAGCTGTAGCAAAAAAATGTATTTTGTTAACCTGGAAATTAGAAGACAACTTGAGAATACAACAGTGGTATATAGAAATAAATAAATGTATTCCATTGGAAAAAATAACATATAATTTAAGAAATAACATCATAGTATTCGAACAAATATGGGAACCGTACATGGAACACAATAGAGAAATCCTACCATGGACTTCCACCACCTAAAATGACAGAAGGAGAAGACAACAAAATGAACTGACCCAGTATGTAAAAGTAGAAGACACAAATTTCTTGTTTATTTTTATTAAGTGACGATATTGTTTAACGGGTTTAATGTATCATATAGATTGAACGTTAAATAAATGGGGATGGGGGTGAGGGAGGGAGGGAAGGGAGGGGGAAAAAGGAGGAGAAAATGACACTGTATATATTCAAGAGAAAAATGTCTGTATGTATTTTGGTCAGTACGGTTCATAGTGTGAAAATTTTTTTTTAAATTTTAAAAACCATCCATTGCTGCTGTTTTAACACACACAAGCTTTAAATTGTCTTAGAAAAACAAATTAACTAATGAATCACAAAGGCTCCAAAAGTTTAAGATCCCAAAACTCCAATTTTCAATCCAAAAGGACGAACTCCCAAAAATGTTACGAGTCCAGATGACTCCAAAATCCAGCAGCAATAGATATTCACCAAGACAAAAAGTTACTTAAACAAAAGTTGCTTTTAATTATCTTTAAACATGAAAATAGGATCAAACTTTAATTTATTACTATTAATTTAATTAACCTAACTTAACCCACTTCTAATTGGAAGTGCATGTGTATGTAATGTGTGTGTAAGTTTAGAAAAGTTCTTTACTTCACAGTCCAATCTCATTTCTCATTCCTCCAAGTTCACTGGTTACAGGCAATTCTTATACTGTGCACAGAATTTAACATTTATAAAGTTCACCAGGCTTTGGTGTTTGAAAGGGAAATGGTTACCACTCAGGAAGGTTCTTGTCCATTTTCAGAGAGAGATTTATTGTTCCTGGACACAAACTGATCCCTTTTAATCAGCCACATCAGTGTCTTGCCGAAGAAACTTGCCCCATCAGGGTTTTCCAGATGATAACCTCTTGCTTTCAAGTCACCACAGAGATCCTTATTGTTTCCCTTATTTCAAGTGAAACATTAGGCAGCCAGTCCTCTCCTCTTGTGTGGATCACAAAGGGGTTAACCAGGCTGAACTAGGAACTCACAACCCATCTGCAAAATGGGGTTTTCCACAAGCTTACCAGCTTGTCCTGTTTCAGTCCCAGCTGTTGAACTGTAAAACTGCAGAACTAATCCCCTCTCTCTCTCTCACAGAGAAAAAACCTGTTTGACTCTCTCTGCTTGAAAAAATACATGACCCTCTTAGAACAACAAGCTGCACTCCAGACAGCCTGCAGCTCCGAACTACTCCTCCGATTTTTTTCATCTGTTGCTTTTCAAAACAACAATCCATTAGTGAAATTTCTTGGGCACTCCCCAGAGTTTTTGTAAAGGTCCTCAGGAGCTACCCTGTCTGGCTTGAGCAGAGCTCCAGTATTTTAAATGAGATTTGTTCTGAAGTGCTTGTATGTGACCTGCTCCACTTTATCTCACAAAATCATATCTACCTACAATGTAACCACAACATAATCTGTCTTAATACAATGTGGAGTCTAGTGCAAGACTGACAGCTCCAGGCTTGCATGCTGGGCTTTTATAATCACTGCTTCTGTCACATGACAAGAAGTAACATCAACAGTGACATCATCAGATGCTGGTCAATTTCCTTCGTTTTCCACAGCATGTCTGCCATTTTGGGAGCCAGTTTGCTTGCTGGTAAGTGGATCACCACAGGATAAAGACCAGTCACAAGTTTGTAGAGTTCACACATGTAAATATTAAAGTTGGGATTTTATGGTGAAGTTGTATAAAACATTAATGAGGCCAAATTTGGAATATTGTGTGCAGTTCTGGTTACATAACTACAGGAAAAATAATAAGATTGAAAGAATGCAGAGGAGATTTGCAAATATGTGGCTCGGAGTTTGAACCATGGATCATTACCGCATAGGAAGTACCTTCAGCCCTTCTAGTCTACGCCAAACAATTATTCTGCCCAGTCACACTGACCTGCACCTGATCCATAGCCCTCCATATACCTCCTATCCAATGTACCTAACCAAATTCTTCTTAATTGTTAATATGAGGAACTAAATTATAGGGAAAGGTTAAACAGATAAGGATTTTATCCCCTGGAGCATAGAAGAAAGAGGGGTGATTTGATGGAGGCATATAAAATTATGACGGGTGCAGATAGAGAAAATATAAGCAGGCTTTTTCCACTGAAGTCAGAAGAGACAAGAACTAGAGGGCATGGGTTAAAGGTGAAATTAGGATGTCCAGAGGAAATATTGTGGGAACTTCTTCTACATCAGATAGTGGTGAGAGTGTGGAATGAGCAGCCAGATGAACTGGTGAATGAGGGCTCGATTTTGACATTTATGAAAAAAAAATTGGATGGATGCAGGAATGGGAGGGGCATGGCGAACTATGGTCAAGGAGCATGTCCATGGGACAAGATGGAGAAATAGTTCAGCAAGGACTAGATGGGCTGAAGGGCCTGTTTCTTTGCTGCAATGCTCCATGGTTCTATCATATATGCAAGGGAGAAGGTGATCTCACTCAATGGATCTTATAAAGATACAGTTTTCTGTAAACATATGTAGTTATGACTGTTTGCTTTTCCCTACATTTCATGACCATCACTTACATCAGCCATTCTTAAAGGCGGCCACACAACTTCTCTTAGGGCCACAGCACATTTAAGCAGGGCCACAGACTGAAATTATCTTTTTTATTTTGTCAGATTGAGAGAAATAAGGAAGAAACCAACTAAACTTGATTACTTCAAAGGGAAAGGGGCCCATCAACTTTGAGCAGAGAACCAAGGCTGACTTACATTATGAACTAACCTGAACAAACTTATCCAGTGGATGTGCGTTTTTTTATTTGCAATCTTGTGACCTCAGTGTCTGCGGCCAAAATGGCAATGCTTCTTAATCGGCAGCCACCACGAGGGGCTGCAAACTCTGGGGTGAGGAGGTGCTGAGGGCTCTGAAGGGTTCCTGACTGTGTCGGAGGTTCGGATCTGGAGCTCGGGTTGCCGATGGTTTGGACTGGACTCTGGGTGGCTGCTGGAGGTGAATCTATGGACACTCGGTGACTTGGGAGGGGGGGGGGGGGATGGTGGGGAGACTCTCTTTTGCTTCTCTCTCTCTGACTGTAAGTAGCGCTTCAGGCAATTCCTGGTGGAAAACCTGTCTGCCTTTCAGTAGGCAAAAAGAAATTTCTTGTAATAGGACACTATTTTATTACTATGATAATAAATTGAATCTTGAATCTTGTTTAAGCAATATTTTTGCTTGTTTGAGTGCCATGGACTCAGAAATAGTCCTTGTCCTGCACCATGAAAGCTACTTCTGATAGGTTTGGTCTCATCAGTCCCCCAAATGACCATGAGTGGGCATTCGCTGAGAAAAAAACTGGGCACAGCTGGGATATCTGAAGAAGTTAAAATGTCTACAAGTGAATTCACAGACTGGAGTTTTGTGTGGACTGCCTGTTTCAATTACACTATCATTCATGAAAAGAAGTAAAGAATATCCAGGATAATATTTGGTAGATCTTGTAACTTTGCAGTGCTATGTGTCAAAACAGGAAAATGCTGAAATCTATAAGTGGACAACCACATTGATCATAAATGTGGATCCTCTGAAGTTTGCTTTGATGACAATATTGTACTTATCCGTCTGGTAAAAAGCATTGGAGAGTTTTCAGAGTAAAAATTGGAAATAACAACCTAAAAATTTAGTTTTAAACACATACTGTCAAAAAATGTAACCATTTAGAATGCACTTTCATTTGCAAAGTGATTTTAGTCTATCACATTTATAATTAATACATTAAGAAGAATGCAAACGACTTTGACGACCCGTTCAAGGTTAAAGGCTCGGAAACTCCCCTCAAGAAGTGGTCAAAGGGTCAGATCCTTAGGTCAATAAGTGACAATTTGCAGCTGGGCATTGAGCCTGTCAGAGGAGTGTGTGCTGTCTCCGATCAGGGGGATAAAAAAAGACAAATGACTGATTGTCTCGCTTTCAAAACTAAAAGACTGAAATAACAAATCCCAGCTGCCGATGTGTGATCGTTTCGGGTGTGCAAGTGTCTTTTCTTGCATTGACAACGGTGATGCAAGATGCAAAGTTCCCTACACGTTGCCAAACATTTTGCTATCACAAGGGCTCCTCATTATAAGAAGCGTTCCTAAGATGCAAGGAAACAAACATTATGAATCATAGATCCTAAGGAAATTCATATGAAGGTGCACATGGCTTTATCTGTCATTAGATTATGCAAATTTTCTCTGTGTCCATAGAATAGGCAGCATTTAAATACAATTTTTTAATCTTTCCTGTGTGCTGTCAATTGTAAGGGTGGAATAACTCATCTATTTTAGAACAATTTAGTGCACACATTATTTCAAGAGGTGGAATCGTGTCCCAAATACATTGACGGAGAAAAAGCATAATAAAAATCATATCTTTTTGTCATTAGTTTAAACAATGGGTACACTACCCATGGGTAGTGGGTGTCGACAGAACTTCTTGTTAGGATTGAAATGCTCGTACTCCAAAATTATCAAAAAAATTGTCACTTAAAACATACATCCCAAAATACAAGAGACGCGATTCCTTCTCAGCGAAGAATTTATTAAGTGTCACTTATTTACTGAAAGAAATTATTTTCACGCGGGGGGGGGGGCGAAGATAATGGCCTTAATTTTAAATATTTAAGAGGCATCAAAATGTGGACAAAAAAAAAACTGACAGCTTGAGCTGTACCCAAAGAAATAGTCAGAAAAGAAGCTGGACTTACCCGCAAGAGCTTTGATCCTGGAACGCTCAAACAGTCTTGCCGAGCTGTTGTCATTATCAAGTTCACCTTCATCAGAGAGTTCCCAGCGAGCATTGATGTGACTATACTGCTGTTGAATCTCCACGTTATCAAAATCAGTGGCCGATGTCATTGTGCTGCTTCAGTTGTCGTTTTCCTCTTTCTCATAAGGCCTGTAAGAGGGGTAAAAAAAAATCCACTGTAGCACGTGTGAAAGGCTTTGTGAGGAAAGACTAGACTATCACCACCACTTTCTGTAGCTTTGGGAAAAGATGATACCTATTCTTTTCACTGGAGGCATTCAGCTGCTGTGATAATAATGCAGCAGGAATGGTGCAGCAATCTCTGGATGGTTCACAGCCCAGTCTGTCCAGTAGGTGGAGGCCTTGCATGTTCAAATATGCTTAACATGCTTTCAAATGGTATTTGGCTAATGCGCCCAGACACTGGATGAATTGATCCATGCAACAGGCTATTAATTTATATTCACACAAGAAAACAAAAGCTTTTCTCGCTGCTCTGGTTTGTCCGAGTTGTATAAGATAAATTACAAACAAGATAAATTAGCTTTGGATTTAACTTTCTGAGGACTCTTTGAAGCCTGAGCCTTGATCACCAGTAGTTGATTCACAGCTGTGAACAATACATTGTAGTTGCTTGGATGACTCACTCATTCCTCTTGGTGCATCAAAAGAAACTTGTGGTACACATGTATTGTGAGTGACTATAACACCAGTTGTACTAGTCACATGATTCACTGGTCTTGCTCTACTGGGTGCACATGACCATCACCTGGCCACTGCATGACGATGCATTGGCAGACAATGCACTTCAATCACTGAAAAACCCTTTCAAGAAGGGAACGGCGACAGCATTCAGTTAAAGAAACTCCAGTTATCCTCATCACAATCATTCAAAATGTATTTTGATGAATTAACATGAATGGTCACCAAGTTGGGCTGCACCCTCTTTAATAAGGGAATAATATTGATTGAATTATTTCAAGGTATAGAGAGGAAAGAGAGTTAGAAATACAAGAATCAAGCTATTGATTTTGTTTCCACTAAAAATTGGGAGCACAGGAAGAAATTTGACAAATATTTTTATATTACAATCTAAGTTTTAATTTTTTGCTTTAAAAGTTAACCTTTAAAGTCAACCCATTACATACATCCCAGTCGGTAGCTTTGTATGGTGTTTTGTATTAGTTATAATTGGGCAGTTAATTTGTTTACATTGGAAAAAATGTGTTATGCATTGGGGCAGCATGGTTGGGGTAGCGGTTAGCGCAATGTCTTTACAGCGCCAGCGATCGGGACCAGGGTTAAAATCCCACGCTGTTCTCCCCATGTCCGTGTGGGTTCCCCCCGGGGCTCCGGTTTCTCCCCACCATTTGAAACGAACCAGGGGTTGTAGGTCAATTGGGTGTAAATTGGGCGGCCCATACTCATGGGCCGAAATGGCCTGTTAACGTGCTGTATGTCTAAATGATTAAATGATTAAAAATGTATGTTAAAATGTATGAACCTAACACCAAAGGCAAGTTTCATTCAGCTCCACTACGACATAGATGAACAGGATAGAAGAAAGGAGGGATGAGATAAAATGATATTTCCAAAGCTTCTCTCTTCCATAAAACAGTTAGCAATCCAAAGTTAGATCAAATTTGCGGCAAATAGTTACATAAAGGACAAATATCTTTCCGATTATTGCTTTGGCATTATGGAGACATTAGCCTGTCATTTGCAATAGAATTGTAGATTGCTGTAGAAATGAGAGTGCACCTGACATCTAGCCCATCTACAATGGAAGGGTACATTGGAATGTATTGGCACTTGCAGTGCAGCTTGTCAGGGTCCCTTTCCAGAGCAACCAACATCCTAGCCCACCTGTGCAATAAGCATTGCACTCAGCAGTATCTTCTCCCCTTTGAGTGGCACAATTGGTGTAGCGGTTAGCGGTTACAGCGCCAGTGATCAGGACCAGGGTTCGAATCCTGTACTAACTGTAAGGAGTTTGTTCGTTCTCACCTTGTCTGCGTGGGTTTTCCCCGGGGTTCACAGTTTCCACCCACCCTTCAAAACATACTGGGGGTAAAAGTTGATTGTGCAGCACGGGCTTGTGGGCGAAAGGCCTGTATCCGTGCTCCATGTCCCAATTTTTTTTTTAAATAAATTCAAAATTTGCATGGGTCAGAATTATTTTGAATTCAATTTGCATTGTCAGAGAGAGCATGTAATAGCAGCTGTTGATCATGGATGGTTCTTTCTGTTGGATAATTGGCAGGTGTCAGTCAAACCAAGAGGCCTCTTTGAATGATTGGGTCTTCTGGCAGCAACTGATGTGTGCCTCACGATGCATCTCTGAGAACACTGTACAGCACTGAATCTTTCCATATGAAGCTGCAGAGAATGAATTAGAACAGAATGCGATACATCTTTCCCTACACCTTCCAAACATGGGATTAGTGGATCAGGAGCTGAGAGATGAGCTCTTCTCCTTTGCAGCTTTGAGCTCCCGACATGCTGGCATGATCATGCAAGTAGTGCCTTATTTGCCATCGTCACCTGTCGAACAGCCACACCATCATTTTGCCAGATGGCATTAGCCATTGGTCAAGGAAAACATGATCAGATCCGCTGTAGGACAGCAGCTACACAAAGAAGGAGGAAGCTGGATGAAGCGATGACCTGTTTTTGAGCACTGCTTACGGCTCGGGAAGAGGTGCATCCTCTCTGTGGTCCTTCAAACTAATCTTCCATCTCTATTCATTGTTGCAACACTCTCTCAAGCACACCCTGTCCTTGCCTTTCTCACTGTGCACTGTATGCTCCGACACCATGCTTAATCCTCCTAATATAACCATCTTCCTCTATCCCCTCTCTCAGGGAGGCTTGATCATCTTTGCTGAGGACTATATTGTAATGCAACTTAAACAAGCCACTGTAATTTCTTCTGAACCAATTGATTTAGCCATAGTACTCAGCACTCTAATTGTTGCCTTAGGCTCTTTTGACATCGTAGGTGATGAATTGATTGCTACCATCTGCCAATTCTAAACTAGATCTGACCTGCAGTCATCAGCTTTTAATTCTACAATGCACTTCCAACTATTGAATATACATAATCTCAAATAACATTATTCAATTGAATGGTGGTGGATGGATTCTTCAAAGGATGAGGAATAATTGGAACTTCCTTAATTTCTGCAACAGTCCTATATGAATGATTTAAACAAAACCACATCAGGTATTTTCTAAGAAGAAATATTTAGCAATATCTACCTTGTAAAAGAGGTGACGAATGAAATTCCAGGGTTGGAGCAGGACTGCAATACATTCCTGTTGCCAGCGTTGTAAAGGAGATATTGACGTTGTTCAAGCCACACGTGATGGTTTGAATTCGTGAAGCAAGATTTCATTGGTAATTTTTTATAACAGGGCAGGGCACATTCGGAAGCTTCGTAATTACATCTGTTATATCGCAAGTACTGACTGCAAAAGATAATTACCCAAAGGATAATGAAAGGCAACTACTTTTACATTAAATGTCCTTAGCACAGGATTATGAATGCAGCAGTGTGAAATTAAAAAACAAGCCACAGAGGAGCTGTCATAAATTATATATTTTTCCTTTTATTACAAAATGTAAAGTTAAAGAACTGCTCCCATGAGAAAAGCTGCTATAAGAACATTGGTATTTTAGCGTTCTGGAGCTGTGAAAAAGGAGTAAAGTGCTTCAAGACTTAAAGGTGTGGTTTATCGATAACAGTATAACCAAACTGACTGCTAACGTACAATATCTTAAGTGACCAGCTGCAAAAGAACATTGGAAGACAGAGTTTGAGCTGCGTATCAAGAACATTGAATTCCATATGGAATCTGACTCTCTCCAGTCCTGGAATTAGGGGTAGGTTGCTGGTGTCACACCAGCTGCCGCATTCTTGCCTCTCGACTTGAAATAGCGCACTTACTGCCGTCAGCAACAGTTGCTAATCATCCCAGTCCTTGAACGTCAAACAGGGGAAGTCAGCATTGCAACATTTGTTCATTCAGTCACTCTTAAACTATGCAATGATTCAATGCTGGTAGCATTGGAATAGATAGTGCGATGTACCAAGTCTCCAAATCTGCCTTACTACAGTCGCACTTTCTCCTCTCCTGAATAAGTAAAATCTATCACGTTGTAAGATATTAAAGTTCTTAATACTTGATATAGAAACAAATTGCTTTTAAATATAGAAATGAAGAAATGGAGAACGTTTATTCACAGCGACAAAATAGTCACTGGGAAGTTCTATAACTCAAGCGAAGGTAACGATTTGCAGGACTTGGCCTCAGCAAATATGATAGGAAAGAGCAAAAAAAAAATTTCAGACTGGGAAAAGAGAATCCAAGTTAACACTTCTGTACAAAGTGAAGAGAGGAAAGTTTAGGGGAGACATCAGGGGTAAGTTTTTTTTTACAGAGAGAGTTATGGGTGCTTGGAATGGAGTGGTGGGTGATGGTGGAGGCAGGAAAATTAGAGGTATTTAAAAGACTCTTAGACAGGCACATGGAGGAAATAAAAATAGAGGGTTTCGAGGTGGGAATGTTTTTTGGTGGGTAATATATAGGTCGGCACAACATCGAGACTCGAAAGGCCTGTACTTTGGTGTTCTATGTTCTATATAACTTGGATTCCGTTTTCACTGCACACTTCTGCAGATGCTTGGCTTTGCATTTCTATCCTCGTGGCCAGTTCTCTGGATGTGATTGTTTTTGGATGAGACAGAATTCACGAACCCTCCTGTATAAGTGAACACTTTAGTTTCACGAACCAATCAACCTGGTTTAATTTGTTTCCACCAATTTGATACAACTAAATGGCTTGGTATTCTACTTCAGAGGTGAGCTAAAAGCCAAATTGGTGTGGAGCTGGAGCACCATTCAGGTAAGGATGGTAAGCCAACAGATATGAATGAGGCAGTCAGGTTTTTACAACCTATCTGGAGCATGCTCATGCTTCTGGTACCAGGTTTTTTTTCCCCAATCTAGATACTTCTGCATAAATTTTCAAAAAGCCTTGATAAGATTTAAATTACTATTTCCTGAATTACTCCACTTGTGAGTGGGGATTACTTTATAGCTGTGCTCATTGCTGGAAAAAAATTCCCATTGGTTTTTATAAATTGTTACCTAAAACCGAGGATCACACATTTACTGAATATGATGGACAACTGCCTGACAGTGATAACTTGAAGAAAAAAAAGCTGACACTGAAAGACAAAGCTTTGCAGAACAAACTTGCTTTGATGTGTCTGGATCACCAAATACTTATGAACCGGGAAAGTTTTTCATCTCCGTCATATTTTACCCACAACACCTGCACTTTGCTTTTGAAAAGCATTCCATCTCTTTTGCCACCCTGTTCTCAGTGGGAAGAAGACTAGTCCTCAGGTTAGTTTTAACCAGTTTAATTCCCTGATCTTTTCCGCTATCAATAAATCTTGGAACTTTGTGGATTTGTTCAGTGGAAACTTGATGCACAAAATTTGAAGGTCAAAACCCAAAGGGCTGCTGCAATTCAAGTCAATAAATAAATGACAGAAATCATGTGATTAATATATATATATATATACACACACACACACACACACACACAGACATATGCACATATACATATATGTATATTATATATACACACAGACATATCCACGCACGCACACATACACAGACATACGCACACATACATATATGTATATTATATATACACACAGACATATCCACGCACGCACACATACACAGACACACACACACACACACACACACAGACATATGCACATATACATATATGTATATTATATATACACACAGACATATCCACGCACGCACACATACACAGACATATGCACACATACATATATGTATATTATATATACACACAGACATATCCACGCACGCACACATACACAGACACACACACACACACACACACACACACACACCACACGCTATTGATATAAATTATTTGGTATTGTTTAATTGTGATTTTTGGATCCACTTTCCTTCCCTTTCTCTGGTCATTCATCTCTGTGAAGCTTCTGAAGAACACAGTTCTTCACTGAAGAGCTGAAGAGGTCATTTGTTTCAGAGCTCCTTGCAATACCAGCCTGTAACCAAATGCTGTGCAGGAGAACCTGCATGATTTTGCCATTTAAACTGTTTTTTTCCTTCATGAATCAACTGTCCTCTCCAATGATCACTCTTCTGGCGCACTGTCCTACCCTGCATCACCATCGTTCTTGTCCTCTAACGCTGCCACCTTTGCCATCCAATTAATTGTTTGATGCCAACTACTTGGAATGAATTTTGAAGAGATGATTGGTCATTTGCTGAAAATTCCAGTTGAGTTTTCTAGTTATTTCATGGATAGAGAGGTGATTTTTGAAAGCATCCTATCCTGAAGAAGAGCTCAGGGCCAAATTGTCGACTAACTTTTGTTTTCATGGATGCTGAATGACCTGCTGAGTTTCTCCAACTGATTAATTAAATTAAAAACACATAGCAATTAGCACAACTCCTTGATAGCGCTAGCAACTGGGTCCAGGGTTCAAATCCTGTGCTGGTTTTTAAGAAGTTTATACATTCTCCCCCATGGGTTTCTCCCAGGGGCTCCTGTTTCCTCCCACCATTCTAAACGTACCGACAGTGCAAATTGGGTGGCACAGGCTTGTGGGCCAAAATGGCCTGTATATCTAAATTTAAATTTTAAAAATTTAAACCTCACAGATGTGGCAATGTATGGATGTCATCACAGGCTGAAAAACACAGTTGGCTAGAATCGCTAGTAATAATACATCCCTCCATGACAGATTCAATGTATTCTACCCTCAGGAACAGAAGGTCAGTGAGTCAAGATCAGCTGCCACAATGGTCGCAAAAGTCAGATCGATCTTCCTGAGAGTGAGTCTGTGGACAGCAACTGGCCTGAATAGAGGGAGTGTTCAAAGAACTCATGCAGACTATTTGGGAGGGGGATGGGGGGAAGTGTTGGCAGACATCTTTAACCTCTCCCAACTACAATCTGAAGTTCCCAAGTACTTTAAGAATCCAGTGCCAAAGAAAAGCAAGGTAACAGGTCTTAAATAGCATCAGGAAAAAGGTACAGGAACATTGAAATCAGGACTGCCAGGACAGGAATTAGCTTCTTCCTGCAAGGTGTGAAATTGAAGAACGGTATCTTGTATCTGAATAAATCATCCCAAAATATTAAGACAGTATATTTATTTTATATATATCTCTGTATGTGATTACTAAGTGATGTGTATTGTATGTGTATACTGTTGTCCGGTGAACTGCTGTTTCGTCTGGTTGTATATGTATAGTCAGAAGATAATGAACTTGAACTGAATGACTACCACATTACTGCAAAGTGCTTCTGAGATCCATTATCATGAAGTGCTTCAAGAGATTGATCATGGCTCACGTGAACTCCAGCCAGAAACGTTGATCCACCACAATTGGCCTATTATTTGTAACATAGAGGTCACCTCATTGGTCAAATAGGGAACTCCTCTCTGGTCAAAGGTCACTTCACCATGTCAATCATTCCCTTGTCAATCAAAATCAGAACCACTCGTACTAAACCAATTGGTCATACTCATCACCTGAAGTCACTGCCTCCAGCCCAGGAGTATAAAGCACAGCACGACTGCTCAGTTTTGCTCTTTGTTGCCCCGAGCTCCTAGTTATGATCCACGGCAGCGCTGGAGGACGATTGTGAGGTGTGTGCTGTACTGAGTTGTAATGTGGATTGAGGAGGGTCATGTGGCCTCTCTGTCTGCAATCTGGTGGGAGTATGGGTTGCAGAGGGTCAGGTGACCTCTTTGGCTGGAGCCTAGTCTGAAATTACTTCACCTGCCAATCAAGGGTTAGATATGCCCACAGGTGAAGCTGATGCACGATTGGTCTTCGCAGGCCATGTGGACAGGTCTTGCATTGAAAAAGCTGTATGGAGACCATCACTGAACTCCAAGCTGCAGGCCAGGGGCAGCTCTGGAGGGCAGAATGTGATGGATCCGTCCCACATCCCAAGCCGTGGGCAATGCAGGAGACCAGGTTCATTTGATAGAGTTGTTAGTTGTAATTAATTTAATGTTTGTTATTGTACTGTGCCTACTAGAGATAGAGAGAGTTGATGGTACTGCATTCCCATTTGGGAGTTGAGAATGTTTAGCAGTGATTTATCAGAATCAGGATCCGAATCAGAATTTATTGTCCTGAAATTCAGTGTTTTGCGGCAGCGTCATAGTGTAAAAATTCATATTATAACCATCTTACAACATTACGATAAAAAATAAAAATAACAGTGCACGAAAAGTAAGGCAGTGTCTTTGGTTCATTGATTATTCAGGAATCTGATGTCAGCGGAGAAGAAGCTGTCCTTGTGCTGCTGAGGGCTCGTCTTTAGGCTCATGTACCTTTTTCCTGATAGTAGCAGAGTGAAGAGGGCATGGCCTGGGAGTTGGGGATGTTTGAGGACAGAGGGTGCTCCTCCTGTAGATGTCCTCAATGGAGTGAAGTCTGGTCCCTGTGATGTCACAGGCTGAGTTAACAATCCTCCCGAGTTTATTCTTATCCTGAGAGTTGGCACCTCCATACCAGGAAGTGAAGCAACCAGCCAGAATGCTCTCCACAGTACACCTGTAGAAGTTTATGAGAGTCTTCGGTGACATACCGAACCTCCTCAGACACCTCACAAAGTATAGCCGTTGGCAAGCAGTTATTTGTGTATTACTGCTTTGTATGTGTTCATTAGTTGTGACCATTGCTAAACTCCAGCCTACAAGCCACAGGCAGTTCCAAAGGGCCGACTCAATGGGCCCTTCCCGGATCCAGAGCACCGGCGACACTGGAGATTAGGTTCATGTGTATGTACTCACTAGTTAAGTGATGGGCACTGAAATTAAACCCACGTTTCTGGGCATACCATGCCTGTGGGCAGTGGGCACTGAAATTAAATCCTCATTTCTCAGTATACCATGTCTGTGGGTAGTGGGTGTTGAAGAAGTTAAACCCTAATTTCTCAGTATAACATGCCTGTGGGTGGCAGGTATTGAAAAAGTTAAACCCTTGTTTCTCAGTGTACAGTGTCTGTGTGCTGTGTATGTTAGTCTGTGTGAGTGTTTGTCCTTTTGTGAATTCCCCATGAGTAAGTAAAGCCCACTGTTTGTTGATAACATGTATCCAGCCTTGAATCGCTTTGAACCCTTTTGAACCTATTCTTCACACAACATTAGCGCTGGAAGACCAGTTGTGAGGTGTGTGCCTTACTGGATGTGGGGGGGGGGGGGGGGGGGATTGCTTAGGGTGTACACCTGGGGAACCATCATGGTTCACTTGGCTTGACCATAAATAGTTTTAATTTCTTTAATCTGTGTGCCATGCCTGTAAATCAGGGTGGGCGAGTATTGTCTGGTCCACCTTCAGCAGTTCCAAATACCTTTTCTAAATATTTGTAGTTTTGTTACCTTGCAAGACTGCGAGATTGGTTTGTGTGGGTGTTCTGTTTCTGTTTTGTGTTTGCTCCCAGTTGTAAATAAAATTCCTAACACACGTCCAGAGTTGTAACTCCTTGATCCCTTCGAAGCTTCACCACCTCACCATCTCAACAGGTCCCTGGCCCTCCACTCAGCCCAAGAATTCCTTTGATAGAATCCTAGTTATTGACCATGACTCTGCCTTCAACATCACAGTCCCAAGCAAACTCATTTCAAAATTTCTGGATCAGGGTCTCAGCATCCCCAACCACCTACAACTAGCTCCTCAGCTTCCCATCCTGTAGCTCCAATCATTGAGGATTAGTGACAACACCTCATCCACCATCATCCTCAACACAGGTACTCTGCGAGGCTGCGTACTCAGCCCCTCAGTATTCTCCTTAGACACTCATGACTATGTGGCCAAATATTGCTAGAAGTGTGCAGATGATATCACCGTCAGGTCAGACCTCAGATAAGGATAAGACGGCACACAGGAAGGAGACAGTGGCAGTGTCAGGACAGGAACCTCTCCCTCAATGTCAGCGAAAGAAAGGAGCTGGTCATTGATTCCAGGAAGTGGAGAGGAGGACGTGCCCTGGTCTCTAACAAAGGTGAAGAAGTGGAGATGCTTCCAACAATCCTTTGTCGTCCAACCACATCGATGTTACATCCAAGAAAGTACACCAGCACCTTGACTTCCCCTTAAGCTTGAAAGAAATTGGCACTTCCCCAATGTCTCATCATTTTTTTATGGATACACCTCAAGTACAAGGACATCATGTTCAGCACAGACACATGGGCTGAAGTACCTGTTCCTGTCCTATACTGTTCTAGGCTCCAAAATTAATTTTGATTATTATGCAGCATGAAGAAAGGGTTCAATAAGCACTGGAACGAACCAACTCACCAACAGCCAAGGATGACCAAGAATAACAATAAAATAAAATGTTCTCCTGCGGAGGCCATTGGGAAGTCGATCTTATTTTACATCTGAAGTGTAAAATTAATACCTCAGTAAGTGCTGATGCTCTGTGCTGGCATTTATCAGTCAACCAGTGGTGCCAGTTATACCATCACCTCATGTCGCCCTTCACACCAGGACACAGAAAAGCAAGAGGACTTTTTTCTTTAAACCTCATTTGCTTTTAAAGGTGTAGGGGACAGATGCAAAGGCAGGAGCACAGACTGAAGTGAAGAGAAAATGCTAATTTTCTATTTTCATTTGAAGTACCCATTGCATTAACAGTGGATAGGAACCGCAACAAGGCACCATCAGCATTTCTCTTCTCCGTAAGCAGACTAGAGCTCCCTGGATAATTTTCCATGATTGTGTGCCAAGAAAGTTTTCTGAATGACGAAAGACTTGTGTGTTGTCCTTGCGTTGTATATCTCGGAAACATTCAAATTATCCAATATTAAACAGATAGAAACGAAATTTGGATGAAGAACAATGCAAGATACAAGCCTCTCAGCCGGTCAACACTGTTCAATTTGCTCTGTTCTGATAGGAACCCAACATAGACACCGGGATTACATTCCACAATTCTTCCCCCTGTACGGAGCCATCAAGAATGGGAGTGTTGATCGAGATGGATCGAAATATGGCAGGCTTACATAGGAGGATTGTAAGAAACATTTCTCCTGGGTGGAGGTTTCCAAGATCAGAGAGCATACGTTTAACGTGAAAAGCAAGAGGTTAAGAGGGGAAGCAAGAAAGAATCTTTTCACTAAGAGATTGTTGCAGGCTAGAGCACACTGATTGAGAAGGTGGTGGACAGGGTGTAATGGAGAGATCGTAGCCACAACATGGTGCACTGCCAGGATCCATTTTAGAGGACACATCGCATGCCAATCAAGGCCAGACTCACCCCAAGCCATCAAGGTGACCCTCTTGATTGGCCCATTCAAATGACCAGGTCCTGGGCTCCAGGCAGCCTGCCTGGACTTAGCCCTGACCTTCACCTAATTGGTCCAAGAGAATCACCTGGGCTGACCCCTGCCAAGCCCCTGCACTTTGATTTGAGCCATTGGTCACAGCAATCAAAGGGGCCCAGCCTGCCCTCGAGCAATTGGCTTCCCAATACCTGCTGCAGGATTATAAAGGACATTGCTTTCCTTTGCTCTCTCTCTCTCTCTCTCTCGACTCCTTGTGACCTGTGAGTATCACCTTCTGTATTGGGTTGGAGTGAGTCCCGAGGCAGTTAGTTACAGGCGGGTCCATACAGGTCAAGGGGTGAGGGAAGTAGCGTTATCTTGATCTGATTGTTTACTGTATGTGCGTTTGTTCCATTCCTACGTTTTAATCGGTTTTCCCTCATTACCCGCATGCATATTCATCCTCTTGTGAACTGTGTGTTTAAGTTAATTCAGCCCAGTGTTTCTCAACCTTTTTCTTTCCACTCTGCCATCAGTGCTCTGTGATTAGTAAGGGATTGCTTAAGGTGTGGGTAGAAAGAAAAAGGTTAAAAACCACTGTTTTAATCGTGCCTAATTGACTCATTATGTGCACAGTTTCATAACTCCAGAGGAAATGGGCCAATAACCATTTTTCTAAGCAAAATATTTCAGTAACAATTGGGTCCAGAGCAGTGATTCTTAACTTCCCCTTCTTACTCAAACCCCACCTTAAGCAATCCTTTACTAATCATAGAACACTGATGGCATGGGGATGACTTAAAGTGGTATGTGAGTGGAAAGAAAAAGCTTGAGAACCACTGATGCACCAAAATTCCTGATCACAATAATTAGTTTATTGTCATACATATTGTAAAATATAAATGCACTGAAATTATTTTTTTATAAGCAAGATTACTTTTTTATTTCCATCTTTTACAGTTTCAAAATAGCAAAAAAAGGTCAAAAGGCCTGAAACAAAAGTTTGGCCCCCATGCAGGGTCAATACTTATTAACACCCCCTTTGGCAAGTATCACAGCTTGTAACTGCTTTCAGTGGCCAGCTAAAAGTCTTTCAATTCTTGTTTGGGAGATTTTCGTCCATTCTTCCTTGCAAAAGGCTTCTAGTTCTGTGAGATTCTTGGGCTGTCTTGCATCCACTGCTCTTTTGAGGTCTATCCACAGATTTTTGATGATGTTTAGGTCGGGGGACTGTGAGAGTCATGGCAAAAGCTTCAGCTTGAACTTCGAGGTAGTCCATTGTGGATTTTGAGGCATGCTTAGGATCATTATCCTGTTGTAAAAGCCATCTTCTTTTCATCATCAGCTTTTTTTTAAACAGACGGTGTGATTACTTCCAGAATTTGTTGGTATTTAATTGAATTCATCCTTCCCTCTACCAGTGAAATGTTCCCATGCCACTGGCTGCAACACAAGGCCAAAGCATGATCGATTCCACTCACCCCCCCCCCCCCCACCCCCACCCCATGCTTAACAGTTGGAGAGGTGTTCTTTTCATGAAATTCTGCACCCATTTTTTTGCCTTTGCTCGTGGCGGCCAAAAAGTTCTACTTTAACTTCAACAGTCTACAGGACTGGTTACCAAAATGCATCAGGCTTTTGGTTTTTAAAATGTTATTTATCATTTGTATCAATACAAAACATTATTTCAATGGAATAGCAACTTGCAACAAACAATAGAAAATGGTACAATAATTTTTTTTAATATTTTCTCCCAACCCCCCTTCCTCCGAACCCCCAAAAGAAGGGAAGAGATAGAAGGAAAGAAAGTACTTAATTCTACATTTAATATTATTAACATTTACTGTATTTATTGACTATTTTTCATAATTATTAACTGAGAGGAGGAAGTGAATGGACTTTTGATCACGAAATCCATATGCAGCTCCCAAAGTTTATAAAAAAGTTCTCGATTTGATTTCTTAGACTGCAAGTGATTTTTTTCTAAAGGTAAACAATTTCCCATTTCTATCTATCTATTTCTACATTATTCTCCATTTTCCATGTTATTGTTACACGTTTCTTTGCCTGCCACTATTGATATACTCAAAAATTTTTCTTGATATTTATCCAATTTCAATTTGGCATCCACTTCATATATAATTCCAAGTAGAAATATTCTCAGATCTTTTTATATCTTTATCTTCATAATTTTTCCTAGTAATACACTCAAATCCTTTCACTTTTACACAAGATCATACCGAATTTCAGAAGGACCCTACATCCTGGAAACATTTATCTGAATAATTAGAGTTAAGTCCATTTAATTTATGTGGGGTTATAATATAATTGATGAAGAAAATTATATTGAACCATTTGGCATCTAACATTAACCATATTTTTAACACTCTCTCGACACAACCTAGACCATATTTCCTCTTGAATTTGTATATTTAAATCTTTTTCACATCATAATTTTGATTTATACAGATCCTTTTTCATCTTAGTCTCATGTAATTTTATATACATTTTGGTTATAAATTTCTTAGTGATAAAAGTATCTGTTATTATATATTCAAACTGACTTTGTTTCGAAGTCTCAAAGTTGTTCCCAGTGTATTTTTAAAATAAGACTTAATTGATAATATGCAAAAATTGTATTATTCTGTATGTTATATTAGCTTTCAATTGTTCAAAAGTCAAAAAAAATCCTAAAAAAAAGGTCTTTTATCCTCTGTACACCTTTACTGTAACAATTCTTCTTTGGCTTGGGTTTCGAGGACGAAGATTAATGGAGGGGTAATGTCCACGTCAGCTGCAGGCTCGTTTTTGGCTGACAAGTCCGATGCGGGACAGGCAGACACGGTTGCAGCGGTTGCAAGGGAAAATTCGTTGGTTGGGGTTGGGTGTTGGGTTTTTCCTCCTTTGTCTTTTGTCAGTGAGGTGGGCTCTGCGGTCTTCTTCAAAGGAGGTTGCTGTCCACCGAACTGTGAGGTGCCAAGATGTGCGGTTTGAGGCGATATCAGCCCACTGGCGGTGGTCAATGTGGCAGGCACCAAGAGATTTCTTTAGGCATTCCTTGTACCTCTTCTTTGGTGCACCTCTGTCTCGGTGGCCAGTGGAGAGCTTGCCATATAACACAATCTTGGGAAGGCGATGGTCCTCCATTCTGGAGACGTGACCTAACCAGCGCAGTTGGTTCTTCAGCAGCGTGGATTCGATGCTGTCGGCCTCTGCCATCTCGAGTACTTCAATGTTGGCGATGAAGTTGTTCCAATGAATGTTGAAGATGGAGCAGAGACAACGCTGGTGGAAGCGTTCTAGGAGCCGTAGGCGATGCCGGTAAAGGACCCATGATTCGGAGCCGAACAGGAGTGTGGGTATGTCAATGGCTCTGTATACGCTAATCTTTGTGAGGTTTTTCAGTTGGTTGTTTTTCCAGACTCTTTTGTGTAGTCTTCCAAAGGCGCTATTTGCCTTGGCGAGTTTGTTGTCTATCTCGTTGTCGATCCTTGCATCCGATGAAATGGTGCAAAGTGAAAGGAATAAGTTGATTTTGTTCTAACATTTTAAGTAATTGCTAGTTTTTGATTCCTCTCTCCACATAGATCCCATTCCATATTTTCAATAAATGCTTTAAAACTGTTTTTCCCACTTTTCCTTTAAACAATTCACTATTCCATTTATACAAAATTTGTTCTGGGGTAGTTTCCCCAATTTTATTCATTTCAATCTGAACTCAAGCTGCTTTCTCACCAATTTGATAGCAGGAGGATGAGAATCTTAATTGAGCTGCTTTATAATAATTTTTATTATAATAATTTTTTTATGATCAAATTTCTAGGGGTAAAACACAGGATTCTGTTGACACCATGGTTCAGTGAAAAAACTCACAAATGCTGGAGATACTCATCAGGTCAAACAGTGTCTTTATTTAGCAAAGGTGCAGATACATCACCAATGTTTTGGGCTTGAGCCCTTCATCAAGGTGTGGGGGAACATGAGAGATATCCGAACAAAAGGGGGAAGGGAGTAGAGGAGGTGGTGAGGGTGGGAGATGATTGGTGCAGGGTGGGGAGAGGACCTCTGGAATGGGGGGTGGGGGTGGGAACGAAAGGAGTCTATGCTAGATTGAGAGAGAAAGGAAGTAGGAACTGGAATAACTAGTTAAGAGGGGAAGGGGGAAAAAGCAAGCTGATTAGTGAACTCAATGTTCATACCCTGTGGTTGGAGAGTGCCCAGATGAAAAATGAGATGTTGTTCCTCCAATCCGTTGGTGGTCAGGGTGGGGTAGTGTGAAAGGCCATGGACAAACATGTGAGCCTGAGAGCGCGATTCAGAATTAAAATGGTTGGCTATGGGAAGGTCGCTTTTGTTGCGGGTGGAGAGGAGGTGCTAGGCGAAGCGATCTCCTAATCTGCGACCGGTCTCTCTGATGTAGAGAAGGCCACGGAGGGTGCACTGAATGCAGTAAATGAGTTCTTTGGAGGTACAGGTGAAGTGTTGCTTCACCTGATAGGTCTGTTTAGGACTTGGACCGAGGTGAGGGAGGAGGTCTGGGTGCAGGATTAGACCTCCTGTGACCACAATGGAAGGTACGGGGGGGAGGGTGATAGGTGAGGAGGGAAGAGTGCACAAGGGAGTTACAGAGGGTGCGGGCCCTATGGAAGGCTGAGAGGGGAGGAGAAGGAAAAATATGTGTTGTGGTGGGATCCTGTAGAAAGTGCCGGAAATTCCAACGGATAATGTGTTGGATGTGGAGGCTGGTGGGATGGTAGGTGAGGATGAGGGGGATTCTGTGTTTATCATTTCTGGGTGTGGGCTAGGGCAGATGAATGGGGAATGGAGGTGATGCAGGTAATGACCAAGTTAATAGTGGTGGAGGGGAAGCCATGTGTGTTAATTGTGTGTTTCCATGTTAATTTTTCGAGAACTA
This sequence comes from Narcine bancroftii, assembly GCF_036971445.1. NCBI lineage: Eukaryota > Metazoa > Chordata > Chondrichthyes > Torpediniformes > Narcinidae > Narcine > Narcine bancroftii. Next base: position 88,168,831 of record NC_091470.1, on the reverse strand, counting down.
TTCTTGGCATTTTACCTTTCAAAATAAATTCTCTTTTTTTTTTTTATTCAAACAGAAGTGGTACAGAAATGGGTAATGATTGAAATAAATATTGTACTCTTGGAAAAATATTCATTTTAATACAATTCACCTGTCCTATTATTAATATTATTGGTAAATCTTTCCATCTTTTCAAATTTTCTTCTATCTTTTTTAATAGTGATTAATAATTTAACTTAAATAAATTATTTAAATTTCTATCAACTTTTATTCTTAAGTATTTAATTGCTTCTTTTTTTGCCATTTAAACTTTGTCATTCTTTTACATTGCACTGAAATTCTTACTTGCTGCAGGCAAACAGGTACTTTGTAAAGGTTAAAAAAAACTACAATAGCATGCTAAGTTAATTGAAAAAGAAATAGCAAATACAAAATCAATACAGAAATACAAAAGAGATAGATGAAGCCACATATGATGCATCATCTTTAATAGCATAAATTAAATTACCAAAACACAGCACGGTTATAGAGGTGACTAGCACAACCCTATTACAGTGCCAGCAACCTGGGATCAAACCTGGCACTGTCTGTAAAGCAGTGGTTCTCAACCTTTATCTTTCCACTCTCATCTTTCTTCTTTGGCTTGGCTTCGCGGATGAAGATTTATGGAGGGGTATGTCCACATCTGCTGCAGGCTCATTGGTGACTGACAAGTCCAATGCACGACAGGCAGGCACGGTTGCAAGGGAAAATTGGTTGGTTGGGGTTGGGTGTTGGGTTTTTTCTCCTTTGTCTTTTGTCAGTGAGGTGGGCTCTGCGGTCTTCTTCAAAGGAAGTTGCTGCCCGCCGAACTGTGAGGCACCAAGATGCACGGTTTGAGGTGGTGGTCAATGTGGCAGGCACCAAGAGATTTCTTTAAGCAGTCCTTGTACCTCTTTGGTGCACCTCTGTCTCGGTGGCCAGTGGAGAGCTCGCCATATAACACGATCTTGAGAAGGCGATGGTCCTCCATTCTGGAGATGTGACCCACCCAGCGCAGTTGGGTCTTCAGCAGCATGGATTCGATGTTTGCGGACTCTGCCAGCTCGAGTACTTCGATGTTGGTGATGAAGTCATTCCAATTAATGTTGAGGATGGAATGGAGACAGCGCTGATGGAAGCGTTCTAGGAGCCGTAGGTGATGCCGATAGAGGACCCATGATTCGGAGCCAAACAGGAGCATGGGTATGACAACGGCTCTGTACACGCTGATCTTTGTGTATTTCTTCAGGTGGTTGTTTTTCCAGACTCTTTGTGTAGTCTTCCAAAGGCGCTATTTGCCTTGGCGAGTCTGTTGTCTATCTCGTTGTCGATCCTTGCATCAGATGAAATGGTGCAGCCGAGGTAGGTAAACTGGTTGACTGTTTTGAGTTCTGTGTGCCCGATGGAGATGTGGGGGGGCTGGTAGTCATGGTGGGGAGCTGGCTGATGGAGGACCACTCTCATACCACTTTAAGTAATCCCTATGCCATCGGTACTCTGTGATTAGTAAGGGATTGCTTAAGGTGGTATGTGGGTGGGAAGGGAAGGTTAAGAATCACTGCTCTAGACCCAATTGTTACTGAAATATTTTGCTTGAGAAAAATTGTCATTGGCCCATATCCTTTGGAGTTATGAAACTACAGAATGATTAAAACAGTGGTTTGCAAATGTTTTCTTTCCATCCACATCCCACCTTTATTAATCACAGAGCAACAATGTCATAGGAAATACTTAAAGTGGTATATGAGTGGAAATAAAAAAGGTTGAGAACCACTGCTGTAAGGAGTTTGGACACTCTCCCCATGTCTACATGTGTTTACTCTCGGTGCTCCAGTTTCCACCCACCTATCAAAAACGTACAGGGGTTGTAGGTTAATTGGTGTATTTAGGTGGCTTGAAGGACCTGAGACTGTGCTGCATGTCTAAAATAAATTAACAACATTGCAAGGTAGAGAAAGAAATGAAGAACAGATAGATAGGAGGCAGAGGAGACTACAGAATGGTATAGATCAAAACTGACATAGACATGGTGGGCGATATGGTCTGTTTCATTACCGAATGACTGAGAAAAGGATAGTGAAAAGGCAATCCTCACAACTGCCGGAAAATTGCAACATGCGAGCTGGAGACACTCAGCAGGTCACGCAGTCTCCATAGGAAGTGAAGGTAACCAACATTCCAGACCTGGGGCTCATCATCAGGCATTTATTTCCTATGGATCCTGTGTGGCCTGCTGAGTATCTGCAGCAAGTTTGTTGCATTGCCTTGGATCTCAGGATATATTGATGTTCTTCTTTAACTACCACAAAAAGTTCCCAAAGAACATAGAAATCTACAGCACAATGCTGGCTCTTCAGCTTACAGAGTTGTGTTGACAGAATAACCTACTGCCTAGAATTTCCCTACTGTCTAACCCACAAATTTCTCAGTTTCATATACATATCTAAAATTCCCTTGATATACCTGCCTCCACCACATTCCATGCACCACCACAGTCAGTGTGAAAAACGTATCTCTTACATTCCTCCTGTACTTACTCCCAAGCACCTTAAATCTATGCCCTCATAATTAGCCACTTCAGCCCTGGGAAAAAGCCTCTGACCATCCACATGATCAATGCCTCTCAACATCTTGAATACCTCCATCAGGTCACTCCCAATTCTCTGTTGCTTCAAGGAGAAAAGGCCAAGTTCACTCAACCTATCCTCATAAGGGGTTTTGTCCAATCCGGGCAACATCCTTGTAAATCTCCTCTGCACCTTCTCCTCAGCATCCACACCTTTCCTGTTATTAGGTGATCAAAACTGAACACAATTTTTGAAGTGCGGTCTAATCAAGGACTTGTCTTCTTTGGCTTGGCTTCGCGGACGAAGATTTATGGAGGGGGTAAAAAGTCCACGTCAGCTGCAGACTCGTTTGTGGCTGACAAGTCCGATGCGGGACAGGCAGACACGATTGCAGCGGTTGCAGGGGAAAATTGGTTGGTTGGGGATGGGTGTTGGGTTTTTCCTCCTTTGCCTTTTGTCAGTGAGGTAGGCTCTGCGGTCTTCTTCAAAGGAGGTTGCTGCCCGCCAAACTGTGAGGCGCCAAGATGCACGGTTTGAGGCGATATCAGCCCACTGGCGGTGGTCAATGTGGCAGGCACCAAGAGATTTCTTTAGGCAGTCCTTGTACCTTTTCTTTGGTGCACCTCTGTCATGGTGGCCAGTGGAGAGCTCGCCATATAACACAATCTTGGGAATGCGATGGTCCTCCATTCTGGAGACGTGACCCATCCAGCGCAGCTGGATCTTCAGCAGCGTGGACTCGATGCTGTCGACCTCTGCCATCTCGAGTACTTCGACGTTAGGGATGTAAGCGCTCCAATGGATGTTGAGGATGGAGCGGAGACAACGCTGGTGGAAGCGTTCTAGGAGCCGTAGGTGGTGCCGGTAGAGGACCCATGATTCGGAGCCGAACAGGAGTGTGGGTATGACAACGGCTCTGTATACGCTTATCTTTGTGAGGTTTTTCAGTTGGTTGTTTTTCCAGACTCTTTTGTGTAGTCTTCCAAAGGTGCTATTTGCCTTGGCGAGTCTGTTGTCTATCTCATTGTCGATCCTTGCATCTGATGAAATGAGTCATCAAGGACTTGTATAGATGTAACATTACCTCACAGCTCTTGAACTCAATCCCACAATTAATGAAGGCAAACATACCATATGACTTCTTAACAACTTAATCATTCTGTGCAGCAGCTTTGAGTGTCCTGTGGACACAAACCCCCCCAAGATCTTTCAGTTTGTCCACACTGCTCAGTCCTCCCATTAATATTTATTCTGCCTTCAAATTTGACTGAACAAAATGAACCCATCTCATACTTTTCTGGGTTAAACTCCATCTGGCACCTCTCAGCCCAGTTCTGCATCCTATCAATGTCCCTTTGGCAACCCTTCAGGCTATCTACAACACTACCCGCTTTAGTGTCATCCACAAAACTTACTACCCCCCTCTTCCACTAGTCATTTAACAAATCACAAAAAAAGAGGGGTCCCACAGATCCCTGCGGAACACCACTAGTCAGTGATCTCCATGCAGAATACAAACCATCTACAACAACCATCTGCCTTCTCTGAGCAAGCCAATTCTGTATCCACAAAGCTAAGCGTCCTTGGATTCCATGCCTCCTTACTTTATAAATGAGCCTTGCATAGGGAACCTTATCAAATGCCTTAATGGAATCCATTTACACTACATCCACTGCTCTAATGTAATCAATGTTCTTTGTTACTTCCTCAAAAAATGTAATCAGGCTCATGTGACACAACCTTCCCCTGAAGAAGCCATGCTATCCCCAATCAAATTATGCATCTCGAAATGCTCATAAATCCTCTCTCTCAGGATCTTCTCCAACAGCTTGCCCACCACTCAAGTAAGACTTGGTGGTCTATAATTTCCTGGGTTATCTCTTCTCCCTTTCCTGACCATGTGAACAATATTTGCTCTGATCCTCCTGTCCCCAATGGCTCAACAATCTCCTCCTGCACTTTCAACAATATTGCTGGATAAATCTCATCTGGCCCTGGTGACTTATCTCACTTCATGATTTTCAAAAAAGCGACAACACATCTTTTTTAATGTTAATGTACTCAAGGGCCTCACTCCATCCCAAGTCATCCTTAAGATTACCAAAATCCTTTACTCTAGAGAATACTGAAGCAATGTATTCAGTAAGATTCTCCACTATCTCTTCCAACTTCATGCACACTTGTTTCTACTGACACCCTGATGGGTCCTATCATCACATGACTTATCCTCTTTATGTAGAATTGGATTTTATTCAATCCTGCTCGTCGAGGCCTTCTCATGGCCCCTTCTGGCTCTACTCAATCCTTTCTTAAGCTTTTTCTTGGCAATCTTGAAATTCTCTAGAGCTCTGTCTTCTTAAACCTCTCATAAACTTTATTCTCTTGACTAGATTTACTCTGAACATCTGCTCCCAATTTATGCTCCCCAAGCTCTTTCCTAATAGCACCCTATATTTTCCCAATCCCCATCAAATATTTTCACAAATTGCCTATTCCTGTCCTTCTCCAGTAAAGGAGAGGGAGATGTGATCACATTCTCCAAAATGTTCACCCACTAAGAGATCTGACATCTGATCTGGTTCATTTTACCAGGTCAAGAATAGCTTCTCCTCCAGTTGGCCTATCTACTGTGCATATTGTACCAGAAAACCTTCCTGGACACACCTGACAAATTCATTTCTTCTAAACCCTTTAAACCTAAGATGATGTCAATCAATATTAGGAAAGTTATAATCACCACAACCTTATTTATTTTTGCACTTGTCAAGAATCTGCCTCCCTATCAGCTCCCCAGTCTCATTACTATTGGGGGTCTATAATATACCCCCTTGCTGTTCCTGACTTCCACACACACAGACTCAGTGGACAATCCCTCCACATCTCCCTTTTCTGTAGCAGCGATAGTATCCCTGAGCAGCAATGCCACACCCCCACCTCTTTTACCTCCCTCCCTGATATTGAAACATCTAAAACCTGGCATATTCAGCAGCTACTCCTGTCCCCGAGGCAATCAAGTTTGCATATTGACCAGAGCATCATAGTTCCACCTATTGACCCACACTCTAAGTTCATGTGCTCTATTCCTGACACTCCTTGCATTCATGTACACACATTTCAATCCAGCCGATTTACTCCATTTATGTTCCACCCACTCTCTCTCATCCCTCACAGTTTCACTATACATGGCATCTAGCATTTCACCAACTGCTCCATCATCTGACTCTGGTTCCCATCCCCCATCCCTCCAACGGCTCCAGCAAACCTGCCCACAAGGATATTGGTCCCTTTCTAGTTCAGGTGCAATCAATCCCTTCTGTACAGTTCATCCTTCCCCAGAGGAGATCCCAATGATCCACAAACCTTGACCTTTGCTCCCTCTATCAACCCCTCATCTGCCATAACTTCCTATTCTTGCCCTCACTAGCATGTGGCACAGGCAGCAATCCAGAGATTATCACCCTTGAAGTCCTGCATTTTGGATTTCTTTCTCCCTATATTTACCCTTCAGGACCTCAACATTTTTCCTATCTATGTCATTTGGAACCAGCGTGGACCACCTTACCCCCGCTCAAGAATTCTATGGACTCAATCAGAGACGCCTCTGACCATGGCACCTTGGAGGCAATATACTGTCCAAGAGTCTTGATCCCTTCCACAGAATCTCCTGTCTACTCTCCTTATCAATGAATCCAATTTCACTGTCGCTCTCCTCCTTTCTTCCCTTTTATTCTGAGCCATGGGGTCAGAATTCAGATTTATTGTCAAGGTACATACATGACATTAAATATAGACCTGAGACTTGTTTTTCTGTGGGTGAGGCAGAATTATCACTTATTGGAGGTGCAACAAAAGCTTAAAAGTCCAAACATGTATACATGTAAACAACTAAAGAACTGTAAACAGATAACGAATGTAAACAAACTGACCGTGCAATAGAGAGTATTTAAAAAATCAATAAAGTTCACGAGTCTCTGATTGAGTTTGTCATTGAGGAGTCTGACAGTGGAGGGATAACAGCTGCTCCTGAACCTGGTGGTGTGTCTTGTGGTATCTAGACCTTTCCTAATGCCAGCAGCGAGAACAGAGTGTGTGCTGGGTGGTGTGGATCTTTAATGATTGCTGCTGCTGTTCTCCAATGGCACCGTTCCCTATATAGATGTTCTCGATAGTGGGCAGGGTTTTGGTTGTGATGTCATGAGCTGTGTCTACTACCTTTTGGAGGGCTTTAAACTCAGGGGTATTGGTGTCCCTATACTAGACCGTGCTCTGTGCTAGACCTGGATGTTGCGGCTTTTCCCGCGTGGGCTATGCCCCCCCCCAAATGATAAACAGTATCAAGGGGAATGGCCACAATGGTACCCAGCACTGACTTTGTATTTTACTTCCCTTTCCCTCTCTTGAAAGAACTTCCAGTTCCTTAGCAACCCAACCCCTCTAGTTCCATCATCCATTAGTTCTCTCTTTCTTGTTTCATCTCTTCTGCTCTCCTTTATCCATACTTTTCCTTTGATCCTTTTTTTTTGCTTTTCAGTCCAGTATCAGTTTTATGCCATATAAATACAATAATTTCCTGACACCTCTCACTCTCCCATCGACCCTCATCTCCACATCCCTGCAATGTATGCTGTTTCAAACAACCACGTGTTATTGAGATGCATAGCCATCTAAATTATGGAAATGTACTAACATCCGAAGCAACAAGATCATAAACTACATTTGTAACAATGACTGTAAACCACCCTAGTTCTTATTGGGATGACGATGCAATGACAACGAATGGAGTGCCAGGAGCAAAATCCATTCTGAATGGGTTTAGTTTGAGGATTTTGACTGGGTTTGGAGTGGCAATTATTACAAGGATAGCAAAGCAAAAATTTTATGATGGTTTGCAGAGGGGTGAGTATATGATTAACAGTGTAGAATAGTGTGATAAAAGCAATTGGGATACCAGTGCAGGAACTATCACTAGGTTAGCTGTTTAGCCATTATAAATACGATAGCAGTGTGGTAATTATGACTGGAATATGTAAGGTAAAACATCATGAGATGGGAATGTGTAGGGAGTTACCCTGTACAGGGCAGTAACAAGAAGGGGAGGTGTCCTTGTACTCCTGTTAGGTAAAACATCATGAGATGGGACCGGAGAAGGAGTCACCCAGTACTAAGGAGTAACAGAATGCATCCTTGTACTTACAAGATAAGAGAGACATTGATGGATTGAGAGGCAGGAAGCTAGCAGGGAAAGGATAGCAACAGTTTTAGTCATTGGACAAGTAATGATATGATGATGTTCTAAGCATGTATCCAAGGGTATAAAAAATCACCATTTTGCTGATAACGGCAGAATGCATTCTCCGACTAACTTTGTTAGTCGCAAGTGTTACAATCCGGTAATAAAGAACAAAGAACCCTGATTTCGACTCAGCCTGGTGTTTGTCTCACTCATTCATGAACAAAGCAGACCTAACAAATAGCAGTTCAAAAGTCCAATGATTATACAGAGTGTGACCACGGGCGGGATAACAGAGTGATCATTAACGAAATAGCAGAGAGTGACCACGGGCGGGATAGCAGAGAGTGACCATGAGGGGGATAGCAGAGAGCGACCATTAATGGGATAGCAGAGAGTGACCACGGGCAGGATAGCAGAGAGTGACCATGAGGGGGATAGCAGAGAGTGACCATGGGCGGGATAGTAGAGAGCGACTACTGGCGGGATAACAGAATGATCATTAATGAGATAACAGAGAGTGACCACGGGTGGGCTAGCAGAGAGTGACCATGAGGAAAAGAGCAGAGAGTGACCACGGGCAGGATAGCAGAGAGTGATCATGGGCCAGATAGCAGAGAGTGACCATGGGCGGGATAGCAGAGAGTGATCACGAGGGGGACAGCAGAGAGTGACCACGAACGGGATAGCAGAGAGTGACCACGGGCAGGATAGCAGAGGGTGATCATGAGGGGGATAGCAGAGAGTGACCACGGGCGGGATAGCAGAGAGCGACCAGAGAGTGATGATGAATTAGATAGCATTTTAAAAATTGCTAACTTGAGAACATGATCACATGTATTTGCTTGTTTGTGCGAGGAATGCACACAGATACCTTCTAAAAATAGGCGGACATACATTTTTGCCTCAAATAACATTCTGAAAATGGATTGATCAAAGTGATCCAACAAAATCAATAGGAGGCACACGTGTGCAGCAGTTAACATTGTTACCTCACACTTCACACCTGACCTCTGCTTCTGTGTGGAGTTTCAACATTTTCCTCTAAGTGCCCGGCTCTCCCTTGGGTGCTCCATTTTGCTTCCACATTTCATGCATGTGCTGATTGGCAGGTAACTTGGTGTTCAAATGTCAGGCCAATTGGGCTTATGAGAGAGGATTGATAAGAGAGAAGTGGGGAAATTGAATCCATGGGGTCATCTCGGATAGACTCGCCGAAGCCTGTTGACGTAAGCACGTAACTGGACAAGACCGTAAAAGATTCAAATAATAGGGGCACAGGCAGGAAAACAATGTGTCCAAGTGGGATTCTCTTGAAAAATAAAATCCAGAATACCACCAGGAAAGGTCATCCAAATAAAAATCAGCCACAAACAAGATTGAGATTAAATCAGTGAAATAAAACAGCCATGTTTAGCTCATGTGCCCAATAGTTCTATAGCAGTTCTTCTGCTCTATTTTTAAGTATCACCCTACTCGGTTTCATTGACTTTATTTATGTACTTTTAGGCAGATTAAAATCATTGATTTGCACTAAATGCATTGAAATGTCTCTCAAATATTCCACAAAGCAAGAATTAACCTATTTTCGTGATTTCACATGTCAGGGATAAAAGTTACAGCATATCTACATTTTCATCTTAAGACCGGGAATAAAATCTGTTTCAGACAACAGACATGTTGATTATTTACTAAACGTTATTTAAAGTGTAGGGAGGAGTTGAGTCACTTGGCAGGCTGTCAGTTAAAGATTAGACTCCTTGGCAAGTTGGAATGGAGAATGGCTCAGCTGTGATGTGCAGAAATGTGTCAGCTGCTGCTGCCATTCTCCAAGACGAATCTGCTCATGCTTTGTGCTCCAGCTAACTGGTGTGAATGCTTGGCTCCAAAATATGGCAGATGGGTAATTCCAGCTTCCTAATTCTTCTCCTTCTTTGGCTTGGCTTCGCGGACGAAGATTTATGGAGGGGGTAAAAAGTCCACGTCAGCTGCAGGCTCGTTTGTGGCTGACCAGTCCGATGCGGGACAGGCAGACACGATTGCAGCGGTTGCAAGGGAAAATTGGTTGGTTGGGGTTGGGTGTTGGGTTTTTCCTCCTTTGCCTTTTGTCAGTGAGGTAGGCTCTGCGGTCTTCTTCAAAGGAGGCTGCTGCCCGCCAAACTGTGAGGCGCCAAGATGCACGGTTTGAGGCGTTATCAGCCCACTGGCGGTGGTCAATGTGGCAGGCACCAAGAGATTTCTTTAGGCAGTCCTTGTACCTTTTCTTTGGTGCACCTCTGTCACGGTGGCCAGTGGAGAGCTCGCCATATAATACGATCTTGGGAAGGCGATGGTCCTCCATTCTGGAGACGTGACCCATCCAGCGCAGCTGGATCTTCAGCAGCGTGGACTCGATGCTGTCGACCTCTGCCATCTCGAGTACCTCGACGTTAGGGGTGTGAGCGCTCCAATGGATGTTGAGGATGGAGCGGAGACAACGCTGGTGGAAGCGTTCTAGGAGCCGTAGGTGGTGCCGGTAGAGGACCCATGATTCGGAGCCGAACAGGAGTGTGGGTATGACAACGGCTCTGTATACGCTTATCTTTGTGAGGTTTTTCAGTTGGTTGTTTTTCCAGACTCTTTTGTGTAGTCTTCCAAAGGCGCTATTTGCCTTGGCGAGTCTGTTGTCTATCTCATTGTCCATCCTTGCATCTGATGAAATGGTGCAGCCGAGATAGGTAAACTGGTTGACCGTTTTGAGTTTTGTGTGCCCGATGGAGATGTGGGGGGGCTGGTAGTCATGGTGGGGAGCTGGCTGATGGAGGACCTCAGTTTTCTTCAGGCTGACTTCCAGGCCAAACATTTTGGCAGTTTCCACAAAGCAGGACGTCAAGCGCTGAAGAGCTGGCTCTGAATGGGCAACTAAAGCGGCATCATCTGCAAAGAGTAGTTCACGGACAAGTTTCTCTTGTGTCTTGGTGTGAGCTTGCAGGCGCCTCAGATTGAAGAGACTGCCATCCGTGCGGTACCGGATGTAAACAGCGTCTTCATTGTTGGGGTCTTTCATGGCTTGGTTCAGCATCATGCTGAAGAAGATTGAAAAGAGGGTTGGTGCGAGAACACAGCCTTGCTTCACGCCATTGTTAATGGAGAAGGGTTCAGAGAGCTCATTGCTGTATCTGACCTGACCTTGTTGGTTTTCGTGCAGTTGGATAATCATGTTGAGGAACTTTGGGGGACATCCGATGCGCTCTAGTATTTGCCAAAGCCCTTTCCTGCTCACGGTGTCGAAGGCTTTGGTGAGGTCAACAAAGGTGATGTAGAGTCCTTTGTTTTGTTCTCTGCACTTTTCTTGGAGCTGTCTGAGGGCAAAGACCATGTCAGTGGTTCCTCTGTTTGCGCGAAAGCCGCACTGTGATTCTGGGAGAATATTCTCAGCGACACTAGGTATTATTCTATTTAGTAGAATCCTAGCGAAGATTTTGCCTGCAAATTTAAACCAACTATTTGCACAGGGAGAGCAGCAGCGGCCCCGGCCCCGGTCCGGGCGAAGGGTAGACGGCGGCGGCCCCGATCCGGGCAGGAGCAAGGGGGAGACGGCGGCCCCAGTCCGGGCACAGGGAGAGCAGCAGCGGCCCCGGCCCCGGTCCGGGCAAAGGGTAGACGGCGGCGGCCCCGATCCGGGCAGGAGCAAGGGGGAGACGGCGGCCCCAGTCCGGGCACAGGGAGAGCAGCAGCGGCCCCGGCCCCGGTCCGGGCGAAGGGTAGACGGCGGCGGCCACGTTACGGGCAGGAGCAAGGGGGAGACGGCGGCCCCGGCCTCGGTCGAGTGAGGCAGGCGGAGGCCCCGGTCCGGACAGGGAGTGGGAGGCGGCGGCCCCAGTCCAGGCACAGGGAGAGCAGCAGCGGCCCCGGCCCCGGTCCGGGCGAAGGGTAGACGGCGGCGGCCCCGATACGGGCAGGAGCAAGGGGGAGGCGGCGGCCCCGGCCTCGGTCGAGTGAGGCAGACGGAGGCCCCGGTCCGGGCAGGGAGTGGGAGGCGGCGGCCCCAATCCAGGCACAGGGTGAACTGCGGCGGCCTCGGCCCTGGTCCGGGCAGTATGGACCGACCTAGGAGGGGAGGCAGGCCCCTCCAGCCCGGGTAAGAAACCTGCATAGGAGAAGGCCACTCCGATATAAAAGCTTCCTAATAGGCCTTCGGTAAATTCCTTAACCAAAACGTACATCGATATTCTCATCAGCAGATCCAAATCAGTGTGGATCGGAAACATCACCTCACTGACTATCAACACAAGGGCACCTCAAGGCTACAAGCTTATTCCCTGCACGATTCCCTCTATGCTCATGATGTGTAGTCAGGTTGATGTCCAAATCAACCTATAAATTCACTGATGGCATGACCATTGCTTGCTGAATAGCAGGAAACAATGAGTAATGATGTTGGATGGAGATCGAGAATCTGGTTGGGAACCAATCAATAATCTTGGTCTCAACATCGGCAAGACCAAGGAGTTTAATTTGGATTTTAGGAAGGGGAGGGCGAGGAACCACACACCTGTCCCCACTAATGGGTCAGAGGTAGAGAGTTTTAATGCCTTCAAGTTCCTCTCAGCCCATATATCGAAGGACCTTCACTGGAGCCAGCAGGTCGAGACAACTGCGAAGAAGGCACACCAACACCTCTACTTACTAAGGAGTCTGAGACGGTTTGGCATGTTGTTTGATACTCGATCAAACTTCTACAGGTGTATTGTGGAAAGTAAACCAGGCATCAGAGCCTGGTTTGGAGACTCAAGTGATGAGGAATGCAGAAGGATGCAGAAAGTGGTAAACATAGCCAGGTCCATCATGGGCTCCAACCTCCCATTCATCTATGTGAGGCGCTGCCTCAAGAAGGCAGCCAGCATCATAAAGGACCCCCATCACCCTAGACTAGTGGTTCTCAACCTTTTTCTTTCCACTCACATCCTACTTTAAGTAATCCCTATGCCACAGGTGCTCTGTAATTAGTAAGGGATTGCTTAAGGTGGGATGTGAGTGAGAAGGGAAGGTTGAGAATCTCTGCTTTTAATTGTTTTACTGAAATATTTTGCTTGAGAAAAATTGCCATTGGCCCATTTCCTTTGGACTTCTGAAACTGTCCACATAACGAGTCAATTAGGGAATGATTAAAACAGTGGTTTTCAAACTTTTTTCTTTCCACCCACATCCCACTGCAAGCACCTATGGCACAGGGATTACTTAAAGTGGTTTGTGAGTGGAAAGAAAAAGGTAAAGAACCATTGAGTTAAACAATTTCAACTTGGAATAAATTAAGATATTCAGCTGTTGTAATTGAAGTGAGATATTTGAGACAAATTCTGAAAAGTAATTTACAAGGATTTACCCCTGTCAATATCTAAATACAGTTTCCATTACTCAACCTGTATCACCTTCTAAAGTTAGAGACTTACCATCTTTAATCTGACGTTAAGATTACTTGGGTCCTTTCATTAATGTAATTGATCAAGGACCATTCTATTTAATACAATGATGTTTCTATTTCAGTTTCTGGTTACTATGCATCAGTATAGATGTAAACTGACAACAGTAGAAAGACCCTGCTCCTCCCTGAACATAAAGGAAATACCTTCATCAACTCTTACCAACCCTTTACAGATGTAAAAACACTGGAAGACAATGTGGAACATTTTATCACCATACAACTGTGAATATCAGAAGTACTTTAGATGAACTACTATCAGGAAGGAGGGATCAAAACCAGGACTGGCAGGCTGGGAAATAACTTTTCCCTCAGTCTGTGAGATGGATGAATGGTATCCTTTAGCCTTGGTTTTCTAATAAATGGATTTCAATAAATTATTTAAACATATTTATTTAAAATTTTTAAAGATTTATTTTATATCTATTCAAATTTAGACATACACGCACAATAACAGGCTCTTTCAGCCAACGAGTCTGTGCCGCCCAATTTACACCCAATTAACCTACACCCCAGTATATTTCAGACAGTGGGAGGAAACTGGAGCCTCCAGGGAAAACCCACGCCGACACAGGGAGAACATACAAACTCCTTAGAGACGGCGCAGGATTCACACCCCGGTCCCGATCACTGGTGCTGTAAAGGTGTTGCGCTAACTGATATGCCACCCTTACTGCCCCAAAAACCAGAGCACCCAGAGGAAACCCACGCAGACCATAGGGAGAATGGACAAACTCCTTAGAGACAGCACCAGATTCAAACCCATGTAGTTGGCGCTGTAATTGCATTGCACTAACCATCACGCGATGCATACTTTTTTATATATGTGTGTGAGAAATGCACTGTGACCGTGCATGTGCACCAGACACTGGAGAAACAATGCTTTGTCTGGTTGTGTATGTACAGTCAGATGATAATAAACATTGTAATACTTCCTTGATTCTGTAGCCATTGCAACCTGAAAAGCTTTAAATCTTCTTTCAATTACCATGAATAGAAAAATAGAACTTTCATTCCAACCTTGATGTGGTAATGCTTTTCTGTTTTCAAATCATACTTAACAATCCTTGACAGCATGGTTAGAGCAGTGGTTAGTTGCAAGGTGATTACAGCGCCAGCATCCCTGGTTTGAATTTGCCACTATCTGTAAGGAGTTTGTACATTCTCCCCATATCTGTGTGGGTTTTCGCCAGGTGTTCCGGTATCCTCTCATGTTCCAACGACAGACAGGGTTAGTAGGTTCATTGGTCATATGGATGTATTTGGGTGCCATGGGTTTGTGGACTGGAATGACCTGTAACAGTGCCGTGTCTCTAAATTTAAAATAAATCTAAATTTAAAAAATCCACTCCATATGTTTGGTTCAGATGATTGGTTTTGTCACATATCAAAGTTCCATAAATAAACACACTTGAGAAACTCTCATGGGAATGAAGGAAACAGAAATCAAGATGATTATAGGCCAATCATCTCTGCCAAGATTTCTGAGATCATAATCTGTGGACATACACAAAATGCACACGTTAGCTTATTCACATTTGACCCTGTAATCCATCTCAAATAATATGAGGCCTTCTGTTTCCTGTTTTCTTCCTTGGTGTAGTGCTAGTTTGCATTGAGTTAGAGTAACTCGACCTCCCAGAATTGGGCAGTGATACACATTCATTTTTAGTGTTGTTGGCCTTCTTGGCATTGCAATTGTTCACCCAGGTTACTCCAAAGTTACTCCAATGGTTCACCAAGGTTACTCCAATTGTTCAATGAGGTTACTCCAAAGCTGTCCCCAAACCTAATGCCATCATATGTGAATTCCCCTCTAAATCACACATTTTCCTGACTTGCACTATAATCCTGGTCTTCTGAATCTTTGAACACCTATACCCAATAGCATGGAGTGAAGGATTCAGAGGGGACTTGAAGATATTTTTCATACAGAGATGGCTGAATGCATTGCCTGATAATAGGTATGCATATATATAGATGGTCAGCGTCAATGCTACGCAATTGCTCGACAAAAGGAGGTGTAAGGTGTTTCTTCTGACCGATAACTTACAGGTCACCCTTGGGCAAGGGGTAGCCTCCGAATCAGGGTCACGCAAAGCCATGGATTGCAGACGGTGAATGGTTTTTACAAACAGATTCTACAAATTGGAATTTATGGTTGTAAAAATAAAAAGAGATGAATCTGCTGATCAACGGCCAGGGTTACTGGTTTAGTATGGACACTGCAACTGAAGAAGGCAACAGGAAACCACTTTAGTATTTTTTTTCCTTGTATAATCATGAACTCAACATCGACTATGGTCTCAGCTCAAAGATGGAGCCTTTGAAGGAGAACAGGGGAGGCAACAACTACAATTCATAGGGTTAAAGATCGTGATGCATGGAGTGACATGATCACCAACACTGAATGGCAAGGCAGCTGAATGAATGATATATAAATGAACAGTTGAAGTGCTCCATGGCATAGAAGACTCCAATCCAAATGCTGCAAAATGGGACTGCAATGATAGGTAATTGATTAGTGCAGGGGCACGGTAGGGCAAAGGTCAAAGTAATGATAAGGTGGCTTACCATCACCTCCTCAAGGAATGGGCAATAAATGTGGCCCTTCTGACAAAAATCTGTTCCCATGGATGAATGGATGGTATGGTCAGCGATGGGTGGCATGGTTCATAAAGCGGTGAGCACAACGCTGTTACAGTGCCAATGACCCAGGTTCGAATCTGGCGCTGTCTCCATGTCGTTGTGGGTTTCCTCCGGGTGCTCCAGTTTCCTCCCACCATCCAAAACTTAAGAGTCTAGGTTAATTTGGGCATAATTAGGCAACACAGGTTTAAATGGCCAGAATCAGTTTCTACCATTTTATAAATTTTAAAAAGTCGGTAGTCATCACTTTGGAGGGGATTTGCATGTAGTTGTATTCCTGGGTCCTGGTTATCTTTTCTCTTGGTAGAAATGGCAAGTTTGGATGAGACATGCCAGCAGGTAGTAATCCTTGGAGTTGACCTGATAACGGGAGACTACATTGGAGCCCAGTGTCAATTTATGAACCCCAGAGCTACTCCTTTCTAAATGTATACCAACATGCCATCAATGCTGTCTGATTTGTTGAGCAATGGACACTCAGGCGCACAATAGAGGAATTTGGTGCATGGTCTAATAGGTACAATTCATGTGATTTTCTTGGTTGGTGATTGACTAGTCTGGATAGCTCTCCCAATTTAGACACATGGTTACAGATAACAGATAGCTATAAAAGTCCAGCTATGACCTGCAGAAGGCCAACTCCAAAGCAAAGAGGCAATTCTGGAGGAAGCTAGTGACAGAGACAGATACAAGCCAGATATGGCAGGGAGTGCAGGCCATTACAGCCTTCAAAGTGAGGGCAAACGCCTTAGATGACTGTGATGCTTCATTACCCAATGAGCTGAACACCTTTTCCTGCTTTGAGAAGAAGAACCAAGCAATGCCTACTTGAATCCCTGAAAAGGCTGAGGACCCTGTGATATCTGTCTCTGAGGATGATGTCAGAACATCATTCAAGATGGTGAAACCTCGCAAGGCGTCTGGCCCTGACGGCATACCTGGCAGAGTACTGAAAAATCTGCGCCAACCAACTAGCCGGAGTGTTCATGGACATTTTAAACCTCTCACTGTGGCAGTCAGAGGTCTTCACCAGCTGCAAAAGGGCATCAATTATCCCAGTGCCCAAAAAGAGCAGCATGACCTGCCTCAATGACTACTACCCGGTAGCACTAATTTCTACTGTGATGAAATGCTTTGAGAGGCTGGTCATGGCCAGATTTAACACGTACCTAAGTAAAGATCTGGACCCACTGCAATTCGCTTATTGTCACAATCGCTCCACAGCAGATGCAATATCACTGGCTCTCCACTCCGCTCTGGATCGCCTTGAAAACAGCAATTCACACATACAGCTCTTCATCAACTACAGCTCAGCCTTCAACACCATTATTCCCTGAGTGCTGGTCAAGAAGCTACAAACTCTAGGCCTCTGTACCCCACACTGCAACTGGATCCTTGGCTTTCTCATCAGAAGACTACAGTCAGCACGAATTGGAAGCAATGTCTCCTCCTCACTGATTATCAACTCAGATGCACCGCAAGGATGCATGTTCAGCCCACCGCTCAATTATTATACATCCACGACCGTGTGGGCCAGCCAGAATTCCAATGCTACATTTGCTGATGGCACCACAGTTGTCGGCAGAATTACAAAAGGCAATGAGGAAGGGTCCAGGAGGGAAATAGCTCGTTAAATAGTGTAATGACAACAACCTTTCACTCAACATCAACAAAACCAAGGAGATGATTGTGGACTTCAGGAGAAAGTCATGGGAACTCGATCCAGTCTTCATCGAGGGCTCAGTAGTGGAGAGGGTCAAGAACTTCAAATTCCTGGGTGTCAACTTCTCTGAGGATCTGTCCTGGAGCCTTCACGTTGATGCAATCACTAAAAAGGCTCGCTAGCGGTTATACATTGTGAGGTGTCTGAGGAGATTCAGTAATGTCACCAAAGATTCTCGTAAACATCCACAGGTGTACCGTGGAGAGCATTCTGACTGGTTGCATCACTGCCTGGTATGGAGGTGCCAACTCTCAGGATGAGAATAAACTCCAGAGGGTTGTTGTCTCAGCCTGCGACATCAAAGGCACCAGACTTCACTCCATCAAGGACATCTACATGGAGCGGTGTCTAAAAAAAGCAGCCTCTGTCCACCACCATCACCCAGGCCATGCCCTCTTCACTTTGCTACCATCAGGAAAAAGGTACAGGACCCTGAAGAGGAGCACTCAGCTGAAGTTTCTTCCCCACTGCTATCAGATTCCTGAATGATCAATGAACCAAAGACACTGCCTTACTTTGACTTTTCATGCATTATTTTTATTTATTTTTGTAAGGTGGTTTATATAAATGTTTGCTCTGTGATGCTGCCTCAAAACAGCGAATTTCATGATTTGTTCATGGCAATAAATTCTAATTCTGATTCATGTTCTGAGATTGAAATAGAGTAGATGTGGAGAAGATGTTCTCAGCAGTGTGAGAGTCTAGGAACAGAGGTTACAGCCTCAAAATAAAAGTATGTCCTTTCAGAACAGTGATGAGGTTTCTTCAGCCAGAGGGAGGTGAATCTAAGGAATTTGTTGTTACAGACAGCGTGGAGGCTGTCATTGGGTCGATTTAAAGCAGAAGATGAGATTCCGCTGGGCAACTATTTTTTTCCCAAAAGGTTTACTTCCTGAAAAATAACTGGGGATTATGATAAACAATTGTGATGTATTATATCATATTTTATATTGTATATAAATGTTTTTGAATGAGATAAATTGTGGGGGTATTGTCTTTCTTTGGCTTGGCTTCGCGGACGAAGATTTATGGAGGGGGTAAAAAGTCCACGTCAGCTGCAGGCTCGTTTGTGGCTGACAAGTCCGATGCGGGACAGGCAGACACGATTGCAGCGGTTGCAAGGGAAAATTGGTTGGTTGGGGTTGGGTGTTGGGTTTTTCCTCCTTTGCCTTTTGTCAGTGAGGTGGGCTCTGCGGTCTTCTTCAAAGGAGGTTGCTGCCCGCCAAACTGTGAGGCGCCAAGATGCACGGTTTGAGGCGTTATCAGCCCACTGGCGGTGGTCAATGTGGCAGGCACCAAGAGATTTCTTTAGGCAGTCCTTGTACCTTTTCTTTGGTGCACCTCTGTCACGGTGGCCAGTGGAGAGCTCGCCATATAACACGATCTTGGGAAGGCGATGGTCCTCCATTCTGGAGACGTGACCCATCCAGCGCAGCTGGATCTTCAGCAGCGTGGACTCGATGCTGTCGACCTCTGCCATCTCGAGTACTTCGACGTTAGGGGTGTAAGCGCTCCAATGGATGTTGAGGATGGAGTGGAGACAACGCTGGTGGAAGCGTTCTAGGAGCCGTAGGTGGTGCCGGTAGAGGACCCATGATTCGGAGCCGAACAGGAGTGTGGGTATGACAACGGCTCTGTATACGCTTATCTTTGTAAGGTTTTTCAGTTGGTTGTTTTTCCAGACTCTTTTGTGTAGTCTTCCAAAGGCGCTATTTGCCTTGGCGAGTCACGCACGGATGGCAGTCTCTTCAATCTGAGGCGCCTGCAAGCTCACACCAAGACACAAGAGAAACTTGTCCGTGAACTACTCTTTGCAGATGATGCCGCTTTAGTTGCCCATTCAGAGCCAGCTCTTCAGCGCTTGACGTCCTGCTTTGCGGAAACTGCCAAAATGTTTGGCCTGGAAGTCAGCCTGAAGAACACTGAGGTCCTCCATCAGCCAGCTCCCCACCATGACTACCAGCCCCCCCACATCTCCATCGGGCACACAAAACTCAAAACGGTCAACCAGTTTACCTATCTCGGCTGCACCATTTCATCAGATGCAAGGGGGTATTGTAGGTCACAAACAAATGCAAACACTTCAGAAAACAGATCTCATTTAAAATGCAAGAACTTTGAGTCATGCAGGCACCGAGAGCCTTTGTAAAGACAATAAAAACTGCTTTGTTAAAGGTTTTCACAAGTAGGTGTTAATTGGACATGCTGTGGAGAAATGGATTATTGTTTTGAAAGCAACAGATGAATGGACTCAGAAGTTTGGGTCTGGTGCCGCAATCTGTCTGGTAGTAGTTCACTGTTCTAAGAAGGTCATGTAGTTTTTGCAAGCAGAGAAGGGCAAACAGGCAGAGAGAGAGAGAGGGAAGAGAGAGAGAGAGAGAGAGAGAGAGAGAGAGAGAGAGAGAGAGAGAGAGAGAGAGAGAACTAGTTTATGCAGTTATGGCAAGCTGGCAGCTTTTTGAAAACCCCATTTTGAAGACAGATTGTGAGTTCTGAGTTCAGCCTATGGAAAACCCTTGTGGTCCATACAAGTGTTAAGAGTGGTTAACTCTGGCTAGAGTGTTCCATCTGAAATAAGGGAAACAAAAGGAACTCTGTGGTGACCCGGAAGAAGAGGTTATCATTTGGAACACCCTGATGGGCACATTTCTTCAGAAAGATACTGAAGTGGTTGATCGGAAGGAATCAGTTGTAGGCATCCAATGAGCAATAAATCTCCCTCTGAAACCAACAAGAACCTTTCTGAGTGGTAACTATTTACCTTTGAGCACCAGAGCTTGATGAAGATTTATAAATGTTAAATTCTGTGCACAGTTAAAGAATTGTCTGATACCGGTGAACTTGGAGGAGTGAGAAGTGAGATTGGACTGTGAATCAAAGAACTTATACACATTACATACACCTGTGCTTAGAATTAGAAGGGGGTTAAGTTAATAGTAATAAGATAAATTTTTATCCTGTTTTTATGTTTAAAGAAAATTAAAAGTAACTTTTATTTAAGTAACTATTTGTCTTGGTGAATTTCTATTGCTGTTGGGTTTTGGGGTCCTATGGGCCCATAACACAACTTCAAACAGAACACAAAGATAAATTCAGATTTTCTGTATCACATAGGATGTTGGAGAAATATTAAATTAACTTTTATTGAATTTAACATGTTTAATCACATAAAGATGCAGGCACATTGCATTAGTTCAACTGATCTAAAAATGTTTTGCTGTTGAGTTTTGTTTGTACTCAGCATCTGATGCCTTTTATGTCAGTGTCTAACAATAGTCAGCCAGCATTGATGGATTCCATTTGCCCGAATACTGTTCTTCCATGGTCGCAATGTCCTGGTGAAACCTTTCACCATGTTCCATCACTGACCGCACAAAGATCAGCAGGGAAGGAGTCCAAGTGCAAAAGCAAAAATTTAATTTTCATTGACATGTTGCTCTCCACGTTTTTGTATGACTGAAGTAATCTTGAAATATGACAAGAAATCACAAAAAAAGGTTATATCTAACAAAAGTACATGATAGGAAAATGTTACGGTGTTTTTCGTGATCAGCCACGCAGAGTCCATAAAATACACCTGGAAGTGTTCATGAAGCAAAATCCTCATTGTCCAGTGTGTTCATGATGAGTAGAACTGTCAAAGTTATGGGGAGATGGCAGAAGTATGGGGGTTGAAAGGAAAAATACATCAGCTATGATTTGAATGGTGAAGCAGACTTGATGGGCTGAATGGCCTAATTAGAACCATCGAACGTTGCAATGCAGAAACAGGCTCTTTGGCCCATCTAGTTCATCTGGACTTTTATTCTGCCTAAAACACAAAAGTCTGCACACACAGTGGTTGAAGTAAATAAACCACAGGTCAAACAGTCTACATATGTAGCATAGATAAAGATACATCACCAATGTTTCGGGCTGGAGTTCTTCACCAAGGTGTAGACAAAATGTAGGCAGGCATCCGAACAAAATGGGGGAGAGGCAGAGGGAGGAACACAGCCCCAAGGGGAGGTAATGGGTGGATAAGGGAGGGAATGCACATCAGCAAACAAGGGGCTCTGTGAATGGACAGGTGGAGAGCTGGAGGAAAGAAGACAGAAGGACAAAGAAGAGAGGAGGAATGGGGATTGGGCTAACAGAAAGAGTGATGAGTTGGAATATTAGGTGTTGCTCCTCCAATTTACAGGTGGTCTTGGCTTGTCAGTACACGAGGCCATGGACAGATATTTCAGCGCAGGAGTGGGGCACAGAATTGAAACAGTCGGCCACTGGGAGCTCCCCGTCACTGATGCGGACAGAGCAAAGTGATCTACCAGCCTGCATCCAGTCTTTCCAGTGTAGAAGAGGCCACAGAAGGAGCACCGGATGCAGTGGATGACTCCCACGGATCCACAAGTGCTGCTTCACTTGCAAGGGCTGTTTAGGGCCCTGAATGGTGATGTGGGAGGAGGTGTGGGTACAAATGTGGCACAAACGGCTGGAGGAACTCTGGGTGAAGCAGCACCTGTAGAAGCAAAGTGACCCCCAGCATCAGAACTGCTTGACTTTTGAGTTCCTCCTGCAGTTTAATTTTGGCATTTAACTCCATAGTTTCTTGCCATTTAATTGCTCTGTATATTAGTTTCCCATCTGTAATATTGGCTCTGTTTGCTTGCTTGTTCCACTTTTATTAAAACTTGTATTATTGCTGAGAGTGGAAGACAGTCCAGTCGGACCTGCTGGACTCGTCTCCCTTTTCTGCATTCTTTTGTCGATATTCTCACCTCTCTTACTGGATCCATTTGCTCATTGACGAGATAAATTTTACTCATAGCTTACCCTCACAGTCACTATGGATTTAGCCTGTCAGTTCCCACCCATTACCTCCTACTCTCCCACTGGTCGATCTTCTGAGTTCCTCCAGCAGGTTGTTTCTCACGTCTGCAGGTGCCTCGGGTGGGAGGGGGAGGTCCCTGCCACACCCTGCCTGCAGTTCTATTGTTCGTCTCCAGCGAAGGGTCTTCCAACTGAAACGAGAGCACTGTTTCTCTTTCCCACAGAGGCAGCCTGGCCTGCCGGGCATTTCCAGCATGTTCAGTTTTTACTTTAGATCTCCAGCCCATGCATATTAAATATTTTCCTTTTGCATTGCTTGTTGGCCAGCAGTTGCAAACGTTATTCCCCACTCCCCCCACGACTCTCCCAAGAAAACTCTCTTTGGGATCCACACTCACTCTCATTGCTGCAATATATTGCATTCCCACCTTGCCATCTCCTTTCGATCTTCACTGCATTCTACTCTCCTTCGTCGCATTCCAATAACCTCTCACTCATCTCACCTGTCCAGCAGCTCCAAATCTGGGCTCAACGCCCAGCAGTTGGTGGAACAAAAAAAAAGCCCTGTCTTCAACTGTTGCTGGAAGGCACCTGCACTCCTCTCATGCACCTCACACCAGATTGACACAATCACAGATTCAGTCAGTCTTTAATTACAAGTTCACAAACTTGTCAAGGATTGGTAGATGCAAATTCCATGTGCTTTCAGCTCCTACACCTCCTATAAAATGTTATCCAACAGCTCATATCACTTTACCTCATATGGTTTGGTTATACTAACCTGGCTCCATCTCAAATTTGGATTCTCACCATGGTAACCGGTCCTTCCATCCCACAACCCCAAGCTGCTCAATTACACCACTCCCCGGCCCCAGTGTGTTTTTTGAAGGATGGGAGGAAACCAGAACTACCAGAGGAAACCCACGCAGACACGGGAAGAGCATACAAGCTCCTTACAGACAGCGCCAGATTCAAACCCCGGTCACTGGCTCTACAGCAGTTTTGCACTAACCGTGCCTCTGTCAACCACCCCCACCACCCTTCTTCAGTCCACCTATCACCTCTTCCTCTCCACTTTAACACTGCTCGTCTTCGCTCTCCTTTCTCAGTTCTGAAACAGGGAAATGTCCATTTCACTCCATGTCACTGCCTGATCTGTTGAGTTCTCCCAGTAGTTTGTTTCAAGCTCTTGGTTTTGTCATTCTGTCAGTTCAATGCATTAAATGTCGTCTCTCATCTGTTCATCCCTTCCATGAGTGTATGCTCTGTACTGTTTAGAATATTTTAAAGCTAGTGCTATTCATAAACCCATCCAATATATCCCAAAAAATAGTAGAAGTCTTTCTGCTGAAACCTGGCATCCTTCCCTCAAACCTTGGAAACGATTCTAATTTAAGAGGGTTAGCGACGCAGTTAGCACATTGTCACAGCGCCTGTGGCCCGGGGTTCGAATCCCGCACTGACTGTAAGGAGTTTGTATGTTCTCCCCATGTCTGTGTGGGCTTCCTCCAGGTATTCTGCTTTCCTCCCACTGTTTAAAACATACAGGGTTGGAAGGTTTCTTGAGTGTATTTGTGCAGTGTGGGCTCATGGGACAGAAAGATCTGTGATCATGCTGTAACTCTAAATTTTAAAAATTTAAGTTTAAAAAATCTATTTTTCTGCTTACTATTTCTTACAATTTTTGGATTCTGCCTTCAATTAATTCTAACGATCTCACTGCTTTCAATGTTTATAATATCCTTTATGTGAAACTTGAATAAGAATCTTTTGGTGGTTCAGCAGTTGATATATGTACGCAATATGCACGGCCGGCGTAGCGGTTAGCACAACACCTTTACTGCACCAGGCATTGAGACCGGGGTTCAAATCCTACGCTGTCTGTAAGGAGTTTGTATGTTCTCCCCAGGTCTGTGTGGGTTTTCCCAGGGGGCTCCAGTTTCCTCCCCCCATACAAAACATCCCAGGGGTTGTGGGTTAATTGGATGTAATTGGGCGGCATGGGCTCATGCTGTATGTCTAAACTTAAATTTATAAATTCATCTGCTGCCTGATATTTTGGTGAATCATTTAATCGGCTCTTGTCGGTGGATCCATCCACAATGGTGGTCTCTCAAGAGGAACACACTCTGATTTCACTTAGACATATCCCAAATAGATCCCCTTCAAGTTAAATCTCAACTTAAAGATGAAAACATCAAGGAGTTTCTTGTTGTTCAGAACAGTTCCTTGGGATTTGGTGACTTGCTTACCTCAGGTTTCATGGGCTGTGAGGTGGAAAATACCGTTCCAGATTAAATTTAAATTTATAGCACGGTAACATGCCATCTTGGCCCATGAGTCTGTGCGGTCCAATTTACACCCCATTAACCTACATCATCCGGTACATTTTGAATGGTGGGAGGAAATGTAAGCCCCCAGGGAAGACCCACGCAGACACAGGGAAAATGTACAAACTTACAGACAACACGGGATTTGAATCCCGGTCCGGTCCAGATTGCTAGCACTGTAAAGGCATTGCACTAACCACTACTCTAATTGTACTGCCCCCTCTTCACTTTGATCAGAATCTCAGGAGTCAGTCAGGACTTTGCACTTCAAGGAAGCTTGAAGCCCTGTGCTTGAATCCTTTTCTCAGTCTGCCTGGTAATCTCCCATGACCGTGCTCATCACAGTGTGGGGCTTTGGATGTCTAGTGTCAGGTGGGCGTCTAAGCAATGTAGTCAACCTAAAGAAACCAACTCTGAGAGA
Organism: Narcine bancroftii; assembly: GCF_036971445.1. Lineage (NCBI taxonomy): Eukaryota > Metazoa > Chordata > Chondrichthyes > Torpediniformes > Narcinidae > Narcine > Narcine bancroftii. The sequence continues at coordinate 88,143,638 of NC_091470.1, read as the reverse complement.
CCCGAGCGCAAGTGTGGGAGATATTGGCCTATTTGCTTATCCATGTCGTGAATTTATCCACAAGGCCAATAGTATCCGTTAAACGGATCCCTCTGCATTGCACTGAGGGTCCACAGTGGAATCCTGGAAAACAGACCATTTCCCGCATTAAGCACAATTTCCCTGAGAAGGTTGATGTAAAATTCACCATCAACTTTAACCTGCCAAACAAGCCTTTGGACAATTGAGGAAAATAGTATGTGAAGATCAAAAGCTCAGAGCTGGCACAAAACCCCTGATTTATTGGACAGCAGTATCCCCTGCCTTCCTGTATGCTTGCGAGACCTGAACTGCCAACAATCACCTCAGATTACTGGCAAAATACTTCCGCACATCTCCTTGAGCAGTAAAATAGAATGGTGTGAGATATTTCAGCTTTATTCGTACCCAGATGCCTGCAGACAGGTAGACCACAAGCCTTACGAACTGCCAGCTTGAGCAGCCTGCAAATTCCGAGTGGACTGTCTTCCACACCACCTAGAGCACTGGCCTTGTAAACCAGGGGTCATGAGTTTGTTCCTCACTGGGGTCTCCTTTCTGAGGGGAGCTGGACAAAGTGGCGACTCTCTGTCTTCCTTAGAGTAGACCAAGTTGAAGAGTTTCGAGTTGTAATTATATGGTTGTATGTACAGACTGGGCTGGCCTGCCCTCCTGATGACATCCTCTCCTAGACTCCTCCCATGTGACCCAGGCCATAAAGGTCGAGTCCCCTCTTCCTCTCCTCATTTTCCCTAGCCTTAACCTGAGTCAGCAGTCTTGTGTGTAATAAAGCCTATCATTCCCCTGTCTTTGTCTCAGTGATTATTGGGGCAACTGGTAGCACCCAACAATTTATTACACAAGATTTTGAAGGTCTCCAGTAATGGAGAAGTTGCTGCGCCCCAATTGGCTAGAGGTAGACCCCCAAGTCCCGGGTGCATCTATACTCTTCGAACATTGGGTGAACTGTTTTAATAATTTCCTCGACGCCGCCACTGAAGTGGTCGATTCTGACAAGATGCAGCTGAAGGTCCCACAGGCACGAGTTGGTCAGAGGGATTTCCTGGCCATCTAAGGCAGTGCAACCTACGTCGAGGCGATGGCTGAGCTGTGGATGCTGTACAAGGCAAAGGTGAACAAAATCTACTCCCATTACCTGCTGGCCTCCGAAAACAACAACTTGGTGAGTCCACTGAAGAATTCATCCGATCCTTGGTCACACTGGGAAAAGACTGTGTGGGGAACCCCACGGCCACAATAACTTTGAACCAGTGCACGGAAGATCTAGTCCGAGACGCCTGGGTGTTGGGACTGAGGTCGGATTATATCCGACAACGTCTCCTCGAGGAGGATCAACTCCCACTAAAAAGGGCAATCCGCCTGATCAGAACTCGAGACTCGGCCCAGTACCACATCGAGTTGAACGCGGGCAGAAGCAGGCCTACCACATATGTCCCGCCATGAGGGTAGCCGTCCTGGGACTCAGTGTCAGAGATTACCAACCCAACCACCACTGCGGCGATGCCATCATCGAGATGCAACTTCTGCGGACAGGCTAGGCATTTGAGACGTCTCTGGCCCGCAAAAGGAGCCACATGCTCAGGCTGCGGGAAGAAGGGCCATTATCAGAAGATCTGTAGGTCCAGAACCCTGTCCAGGAGCACCGTGGCGTGTGTGCCCGAGGAACTTCTGGTACCGACCGTGCACGGTAAGGAGGGCACCATCTTATCTGCTACCGTCCCCAACCTCTACGCCGTGGCCTACCACACTGATGACATAATTTCCACCCGCACCGATCCCACTTCCCCCTTCTTCTCTGACGAGGGCAGCGTGGTCAGCATGGAGGTCACCATCTTGGGCAGGCCTCCCCGCCATCAACAACGAAGAGGAGATGCCTCCCCTGGCATCGGTAACCCTGAATCAAGCCAGTCCTCACCCGATCTCGAACTCCATGATGCAGATCAAGGTGAATAGACGTAAGATGAACTGCCTCTTTGAAAGTGGCAGCACTGAAAGTTTTGTCCATCCCAATGTGGTCCGCGGACTCTCCCTTCCTGTCAGGCCGACGACCAGATCGGTATCAATGGCAGCAAAGGACCAACAAACTTGTATTCGGGGGTATTGTGTAGCGTCTCTAACGGTGGGGGGGAGGAAGTGTTGATCATGCCCCAGCTCTGTGCGACGATCCTCCTGGGCCTCAACTTCCAGAGGCAGTTCAGGAGTGTGACGATGGGGGTTGGGGGCCCCCAACTGCCGCTGACCATTCATAACCCCCAGCTCTCAGACCATCCCCCCCCCCCCAAACAAGCATCCAATCACCGGTACCATCCTGTAGTCTCACCACCTTACGGGTGGCCCCTCTGTCATTATTCGCAAACCTCACCCATCGCCATCAAGAATAGGTGCTATAGCACAGAGGATATGCAGTTCATCCAGGCTGAGGTTCAGCGACTTCTAGCGGAGGGGGTCATTGCCCCTAGCTCCATCCCCTGGAGGGCACAGGTCCTTGTGGTCAGAGGGGCGGGAAAGCCCCAGATGGTGATCGACTATAGTCAAATAATCAACCGCTTCACCCAGTTGGACACATACCCACTACCACGGATAGTCAACTTGGTCAATAAGGCCACACGATATAGTTTTTTTTCAACCATTGACCTTAAGTTGGCTTACCACCAGCTCCCCCTCCACCCGAGGGATTGAATCTACATGGGATTCGAGGCTGACGGCAAACTTTTCCACTTCCTGTGGGTGCCTTTTGGTGTGACTAATAGTGTCTCTGTTTTTCAGAGGGTTATGGACCAGATGGTGGAGGAGCACAAGCTGACGGCAAAGTTCCCATATCTCGACAATGTCACCATCTGTGACCACGACCAGCAGGACCACAACGCTAACCTCGCCAAGTTCTTACATACAGCCAAGTCCCTCAACTTGAAGTACAATAAGGACAAGTGCGTGTTTAATACAGATCGCCTGGCACTTCTCGGGTGCATCGTGGCACATGGTGTCATTGCCCTGGACCCCGACCGCATGCGCCCCCTCCAGTCCCAAACACCCTAAAGGCACTGGAAGAGGTGCCTGGGGCTGTTTTCCTACTTTGCAAAATGGGTGCCCAATTACACCGATAAAGCCCACCCCCTGATTTAGTCCACAACCTTCCCATTATCAGCGGAAGCCCAGGCTACCTTTCACCAGATCCGAGAGGACATCGCTAAGGCCACAATGCATGCCATGGATGAATCCATCCCCTTCCAGGTGGAGATCGCACTGGTCGCCACACTTAACCAGGCAGGCAGGCAGGCCGGTAGGTAACATTTTTCTCCCGCACCCTGCTTGGTCCCAAAGTACGGCACTCCTCCGTCGGGATGGAGCCACATGCAATCGTTGAGGTGGTGCGCCACTGGCGGCATTATTTGGCCAGTAAAAGGGCAGTGACCTTCATGTTCGATACAAAACAGCAGGGTAAAATCAAAAATGACAATATTGTTAGGAGGAGGATCAAGTTATCCACCTATAATTACGATATCTTGTATCGGCCAGGTAAACTCAATGATCCCCCAGATGCCTTATCCCGAGGGACGTAAACCAGCATGCATCTCACCCATCTCCAGGCCCTTCATGACAATCTGTGCCACCCTGGAGTCACGAGGCTGTACCATTTCATTAAGACTCGGAACCTCCCATACTTTGTTGAGGACTTCCGGTCCACGACCAGATGCTGCCAGATCTGCGCTGAGTGTAAGCCACAGTTCTACCAGCCAGAAAAGGCACACCTCATTTAAGGCGGCACACCCCTTCGAATGACTCAGTGTCGATTTCAAGGGCCCCCTCCCAACCTCCAATAGGAAAGCTTACTTTCTGACGGTGGTGGATGAATTCTCCAGGTTCCCTTTGATATTCCCTGCCCGGATATGACCTCAACGACAGTTATTAAGGCACTGCACAGCATCTTCACCCTGTTCAGGTACCCTGATGATATTCATAGTGACTGGGGGTCCTTGTTCATGAGTGAGGAGCTGCAACAGTACTTCCTAGCCAGAGGCATAGCCACCAGCAGGACCACTAGCTATAACCCCAGGGGTAATGGCCAGGTGGAAAGGGAGAATGCCACTGTCTGGAAGGTGGTGCTCCTGGCCCTCAGGTCTAAGAACATAACAGTGTCGCGCTGGCAGGACGTTTTGCCCGAGGCCATCCACGCCATCCCATCGTTACTAGGCACCACCACTAACACCACCCTGCATGAACACCTCTTTGCTTTCCCCAGGAGATCGGCGAACGGTTCATCCATCCTTCCCTGGTTGGCAACCCCAGGGCCGGTCCTGCTACAGAAGAATGTCAAGGGACACAAGACTGACCCACTGGTGGAAGCAGTGCACTTCATTCACGCCAACCCCCAATATGTGTTTGTGAGGTACCCTGATGGCCATGAGGACACTGCACTGATCAGAGACCTGGCAAGGGCTGGAGACACCAAAACAGCCTTGACGGCCAACAACCAGACCATGGATCTGATCATGCTGCACCGAAGCACAACCCTAGAATCTGAGCCTCATGCCCCACCGCCGGACGTCCAGGAACCTACCATGGATCTGATCATGCTGCACCGAAGCACAACCCTAGAGTCTGAGCCTCCTGCCCCACCGCCGGACGTCCAGGAACCTACCCCCCACGAGGCAGCGGATCTCCCATTCCCCCGGGAGTCCCCCGCCAGCACCCTGACCCAGACGGTTCCTGCCTCGGACTCTCCCATGACTGCCTCCTCTCCAGAGGAGCAACGCATGGACACACTGGCCCCTCAGCGGTTCGGCAGAAGAAGGAAGTCACCTGTGCATCCAAACCTCTAGTCAGAGGGAGCATCCGCCTTTCCGTCCATTCTCCCCCCCACCTCGCTCCTTTTTCTCTGATTGTTCCCAGTGGTTTCTATTTAAAAAGAGGGGGTGAATGTAATGATATGGTTGTATGTACAGGCTGGCCTGCCCTCCTGATGAGATCCTTTCCTCGACTCCTCCCATGAGACACAGGTCATAAAGGTTGAGTTCCCTCTTCCTCTCATCATTTTCCCTAGCTTTGACCCAGGCCAGTAGTCTCTTGTATAATAAAGCCTATCATTCCCCTCAGTCTTTGTCTCTGTGATTATTGGGGCAACTGGTAGTGCCCACCACATGTATGTTACATTCTAAATGTAGTATTGCATGACAATAATGGAACCTTTACCCCTTCTCAGCAGTCTCCAACCCGATAGCATCAATATCAACATCTAATTTCTGTTAATTCACCCCCTCCCTCGGTCTCTCTATTTCCCACAATCCTGTCTCCCTTCCTCCAGCTCCCACCCCCTTCCCTTCCTATCGGAGAGCAACCTTTCTTTGCCCTCTGCCCTCTCCCCCTATCACTTCAGGATTGTTCTCTTCTACCCTCCCACCTGTATCCACCTCTAGCCTGTGCTCATCCACCTTCCCCTTCCATCCACCACTACCACCCCCCACCCCACCCCTCCCCCAAAACAACATTCAGGTTTCTGTCTGATTTTCAACACTCCCGAGGAAGGATTTAGGCCTGAAATGTCAGCTGCCACGTGACCTGATGAGTTTCTCCAGCACTTTGGAGAAACAATATAATTTTCAACATCAATTATATTTAACCCCTCAAAGATTAAAGAAATTTAATTTCCTTGGATTTGTGTTTTAGATGTGGGGAAGAGATAGGCACTTTTGTTTTCATTCGACTTGGACCTGTTCTAAGGTTAAGATGTTTTGGATACAAGTTAAATTATTTTTGGAGAAATTATTAAAAGTGAGTCTTCCGTTTGATCCAATGTTGTTTTCATTAGGGGACATTAAGTCAATTGCTTTTGGATTAAGATCGACTATGTATCAAATTGAATTTCTGGCTGTTTCTAAAAAAAAATGTTAGGATATCACCTGGAAATCTGATTTAGTTTTAGGAATGCAAAGATAGCATACTGAAATGAAATCCTGTATTCCTTTAGAAAAGATAACATATAACTTGAGGGATAAATACCATTTTTTGGTAAAATTTTGGAGCCCATACCTAAAAATTCTTGGTTTGAAGATTTAATCTCTCAATCCACTCCAGTGGGTGTCTCAGTTTTCACAGCTAAATAGTTGAATGTTTTGTTTTAATGATGGTCTCCTTTCTTCTTTCTTAGTGGGTAGAAAGGGGGAAGAGGGAGGGTGTTAGTTGGGGGAGGATGATTTAATTATATACTCTCTGATGTTATACGATTTCAAAATTATAAATAAAATATTCAAAAAGAATATTGATTCTTGTTCACGAGCCCATATGCTTATGCACAATGCAGTTGGGATATATTTCTACACACCATAAAAAATTATAAACATGCAATGACATAAATATGTTGCTTTTCCATGCCTCAACTTCCCCTGAAAATTTAAAATTACCCTACTGCATTATTTTGATGAACAATTCAGTTGAAAGGTTTAAAGTTAGCTGTTAACTAAAAGTAGACTTGATTAGCTCCAGGACTCCTGATTGTGGCTGTTAACAAGCAGCTATTATTTCACTGTTTATTATTGGGAATCTACAATCACATGGCATTGATCTTTTAATCAGTAAAAACACCTAAATGCTGGAGGGACTTGGCTGGTCTTTTCAGCATCCACAGAAGACAAATGCTTGAAACAATGTCTCCTCTTGACGCTGAAAAGACCAGCCGAGTTCCTCTAGCATTTTGGAGTTTTTAACTACAATCACAATGTCTGCAGCCTATCGTATTTGTGGTGAACAGGTGAACAGCATGACAAATGACATGCTCCCAAGTTAACTGCCTCCCGAAGTTTAGCGTCGACAAGAACTGTTGATGCTTTCTCTGTCATTCCATGGGGCATTTGTGCGTTGACAGTGGTTGTAGAAATAGGGCAGCACTCTTAGCCACTTGGAGCTGTGCTGTCGCTGTTCCATCGAGGATCACTCCCTGGTGAGGGGTCACTCACTGGCTTGTCAGTTACAAACTCCTTATAGACAGCGTCGGATTCAAACCCACGTTACTGGCGCTGTAATAGAGTTGGACTGGCCACTACACTAGCTGCACCACCCTAGAGGACATTTCCGAGAGGACATGCATTTAAGGTGAGGGGGAGGAAGTTTAAGGGACATGTGCAAGGCAAGTCTTTCACACAAAGTGACGGGTGCCTGGAACAGACTGCCAGGAAAATAGTGGAGGAAGTAAATTGAGTTTAAGAGGCTTCCAGATTGACCCTTGATTATGATGGAGATGGAGGGATATCTATCAGGTGCAAGCAGCAGAGATCTACCTTGATTTGGCATCAATTCTGGGCTGAAGGGCTTGTTCCTGTGTTGTTCTGTGATGTGTTCTAAGCCGACAGACTGACCAATAACCCACTGTTCCTTCATTAACCATTCCACCACATGCTTTCTCCTCATCAGTAACATAATTACAGCACCTCACTAAACCAAAAGTTACAACAACAGTAAAAATAAACATTTGATCGTTACTTCACATGACGCCAATTAGCAGACAAAAGTGAGCACTTTATCTTTAATGTTGTGATTCCGCACCTGTACCTGTGCCAGTGCCAGTCTTCTTGCCCATAGTCACTGCAACACAGCGGGTGGAAGACCTGCTGACTTTTGGTCGAGGGAAATCTGGATGACCTGGTAGGATGACTCTGAACATATCGGGATCGAGATGCATCAGCTTCACACCACGCCATCCCAGCAAGTGGACAGTAGCAAACCAAGCCGACAACCAGCCAGAGGCACTGCGACACTGGCAGGGGTGGGAGGGTGAAGGCTGCCAAGAAGCACTGGGGGGGGGGTCTTTTTGTGGAGCAGGAATGTCTGACACTTTTAGGCCATGTCTATTTGGCCCATTGAATCATGGCTCATGTATTCTCATCCCCATTTTCCACCTTCTCCCATAACCTTTAACCCCCTTACTCATCAACCTTTGCTTTAAATCTACCCAATGACATGGCCTCTGTGGCAACAAATTCCTCTGGCTGAAGAAACTTCTCATCTCTGTTCTAGAGGGACATACTTTAATTCTGGTCCCAGACTATGCCACTACTGGTAACATCCTATCCAGCCCTTTCAATATTCAATAGGTTTCAATGAGATTTCACCCTCCCCACCCCCCCGCCCATTGGCCCATTTCCTTTGGAGTTCTGAAACCTTGCACATAACGAGTCAATGAGGTACAATTAAAACAGTGGTTGTCAAACTTTTTCTTTCCACCCACATCCCACCTTAAGCAACCCTTACTAATCACAGAGCACCGGTGGCATAGGGATTGCTTTTGGTGGTATGTGAGTGAAAAGTAAAAGGTTGAAATCCACTGTCCTCGAGAAATGCGAGAACTACAAGTGCTGGAATGTTGAGAAAACAATGAGAAGCCGGAGAGACTCAATGAGTCAGGCAGCATCTACGACTTTATTCCTAATAAAGGGTCCCAACCCGGAACATCAATTGGCCACTCCTCCCCATGGTTGCTGCCTGATCCATTGAGTCCCTCCAGTGTTTCGATGGTTTGCATTGAGATGATGTGATGGTCTGCTGTTACCCATCTTGTCCTCTCCCACCTTGCCAAAATTATCCACATGCAGTTTCCCTAATGAAGCATTGACCCAGATGCTCCAGTCAGAAATCAAAGGATCAGCTGATTTACATCAGATTTCAGATTTATAACCAATGTACATGCATAGACATCTTTTTTCTGCAGGAAAGGCTGAATTACCATTTTTCGGTAGTACACCAAAAACTGTACAAAAACTGTACACAGTGTACACATGTAAACATATAAAGAAATTAAACAACTGACTGTGCAATACAGAGAGGGAAAAGTAAAAGTCCTTAAATGAGTGATGAGTTTGTCATTGAAGGGTCTGATGGTGGAGGGGTAGCAGCTGTTCTTGAACCTGGCAGGGTGAGTCTTGTGGCACCTACACCTCTTTCCTGATGGCAGCAGCGAGAACAGAGCATGTGCTGGGTGGGGTGGATTTTTGATGATGGCTACTGCTCTCTGATGGCAGTGTTCCCTGCAGATGTTCTCAATAGTGGGGAGGGTTCTGCCTGGGCTGCGTCCACCACCTTTTGGAGGGCTTTATGCTCAGGGGTATTGGTGCCCGTGCACCAGACCATGCTGCAGCCGGTCAGCACAATTTCCACCACACCTCTGCAGAAGTTTGCCAGGGTTTCTGGTTTCATCCCAAACCTCTGCAAACTCCTGAGGAAGTAAAGGTGTTGACGTGTTTTCTTCACAATGGCATTGGTGTGTTGGGTCCAGGAAAGATCTTCCAAGATAGTGACTCCCAGCACTGGTATCATAAAACATGGGAATACTGTGTTAGGAGGTTCTGGTTGAGAAGAGACCAATATACAGTCCTGAATAAAACACCTGACAAATTGTCAACGTCAGAATTAAGGAATGTAAAATACATGGTGATTTGTCACCACATTACATACCATACCTGTATCAGTCAATGAATTCCAATGCCCCATTTGGTAACTTCAAAGAATGTCTTCTATTGCAAGGAAGGGACAAGTACAGAAAAAAAAATCTGTGTCTAGCCACCTTCAGCTGAAATTCAGCAAAAGAGAAAGACAGTCTGATATATATTGAGCCCTAGAGACAGCTGGAGTGTGAGAAGCTGAGCGGTAGGCCACTGGGATGGTTCAGGCAGCTGTCGCTTGAAGTCTTCAGTCTGAAATCAGAAGAAAACCAGCCTTGCCTTTCCCTGGATCAACAGATCTGAAAGGGAGGGAAAGGGCAGCAGCTGAGATCGACTGGCAGAGGGGCTGCCTTTTTGTGGGGGGGGGGGGGGGGGTTGAGAGCCAAAGTGCAGAGAGAGGAAGAGGCAGTTGAGATAGCTGGTAGGAGATTGAGTGGAAGGACATACAGAGAGGGCAAAAATGCAGCCAGTGGGATGAGTTGCAATGCAACAATACAAATATATGGGTTAGGGTGTCGGTAGCTCTGAAGAGAGGGAGTTCCTTTGGTGCTGATAGCTGCGCCTCACTAAGGTGGGGATGGTAGGCACCACTGGACCTCACTCATCTCCTAAATCTCTCGCTTGTTGTTTCATCATGCCACTCACTGGAAGCCACTTCAGCTAGCCGGCAAAAATAAGCGAGGGGATGGTGTCATTACTACACAACTAGGTGATCACCCCAATGGCAGAGCAGGCGGAAGAGGAGACATCTCCCAATGGCTGCAAAGGCAGATGAGGATGCCCAACAATGTGGACCTACAACACTCAGGGCTGGTCTACCTAGCGTGTGAAGCGTGGATTTGCCGGACTGTGCGGAAGAAACCATCCACGGGCATAAAGGTGTCAGCAATGCATTGTTGAGCACTAATAGGGCACAGTGAGACACACACAGAACACTGGTGGCTATCCACTGCATCCTGACCGGTCTCCAGCATGTCTCGACTAGATCTTGCCACTGGGTCCAGATAGGCCGGGGTGAGAGAGAGAGAGGCTGACGACCTGCGCAATTCTCCCTCACTTTAATCCAAGTCAAGCGCAAGTCATGACTTCAAACCCAACATGCAATTTGACTTTGAAACCATGGTCATCTTCAACTATGAAGGATGAACAACAAGGTTTTAGATTTAAATGAATGCAGCAAAAGATGCAAAGCAGATGACCTTGTAATACAGCTGCAGATTGGCAGGTATGTTGTGGGCATCACAGAGTCGTGGCTGAAGGATACACGGTCCATTGAAAGGATAGGCAGGGAACAAAGGGAGTGGTGTGGCTCTGTTGATAAGGAGCAACATTAAATCATTAGAAAGAGGTGACATGGAATCTGAAGCTATAGAGTCATTGTGGGTTGAGTTAAGAAATGGCAAGAGTAAAAGGACACTGTTGGCAGTGATATACAGACTTCCAAACAGTAGCCGGGATGTGGACAACAAATGATAACAGCAAATAGAAAAGACACATCAGAAGGGCAATGTTATGGTAGTCAAGGGGGATTTTAGAATGCAAGTAGATTGGGAAAACTAGGTTGGGACTGGATCTCAAGAGAAAGAATTTGTAGAATGGCTACGAGACGGCTCTTAGTGAGGTTTGTTGATGACCCCACAAGCTGTACTGGATTGGGCACTGTGTAATGGACCCGAGGTGATTAGAGAGCTAAGAGTAAAGGTACCCATGGAGGGGGGTTAGTGATAGCTATATGATTGTTAAATTTTAAATTTAACATGGAGAAAACGAAGTTGGATAGTGTCGATATTTCAGTAGTGTAAAAGGAATTACAGTGGCATGAGAGTGGAACTGGATTGGGGGCACAATAAAAATAATATTAGAATGGAAAAAATGTCACATTTGAGGCTGACAAGGAAAGCCTAAGCCAGCATGAAAAGAAGAGAGGGCAGACAAGGAAGAAACAAATTAGAGGGAAGAGAGAGGATTGGGGAGTTCTTAAGAACTTTACAGAAGGAAACTTAAAGACTCAAAGAGGGAAAGGAAATATGAAAGTAGGCTAACAAATAATATCAAAGAGCTTCTTGAAGTATGCAAAAGGTGAGAGTCATGGGAAACATCCTCAACATCTAGTCAATAACTGCCAGAAGTTTGAATATGCCGGTCAAAGTTCCCCAAAACTTCTCCACGCTGAAGTGGTCCAAGATTAATACCGTATTCACTGGTCTCTCCAGGCCAGCAAGTCTTTACACCCCTTGCATCATCTAAAAGAATCTCAGCTGCACTGTGAGGACTGTTCAGGTGTCTTAAATGCTGTCCTTTTAAACTGACATCTTGAGATTTACTGAATAAATGCAATGCTGCTACATTCATAAGGGAATACATGAAGGCAAAACAAGACTAAATTTAGTTCCAACTTATTTTATTTATATTCTCATAAATTTATATTGTGATGGCAAATGTTTCCCAGTAACTTGTGATACCTTGTGAAAAATTGAGATGACCAAGTCAGCAAAGCTTTTGTTCTCTGTGAGCCAAAATGAAAAGAATTCAACCCTGGTGCTGAAGATACTTTAAAACTGAGGTCCTGCTGAAAAAGCAAAACACCACAGATTCGGTAAATATTTAACTTGCCAGCTTCCTCCGACAACAACTACGCCACCTGACCCAGGTAATAAATCAGGGGTTCTCAACCTTTTGCTTCCCACTCACTTCCTACTTTAAGTCATCCCTATGCCATCGGTGCTTTGTGATCGCAAGGGATTGCTTAAGGTGGGATGTGAGTGGGAAGGGAAGGTTGAGAACTAGTGTTCTAGACCCAATTGTTACTGAAAGATTTTGCTCGAAAACAATTGTCATTGGCCCATTTGCTTTGGAGTTGTGAAACTGTGCACATAACGAGTCAACATAACATAACAATTACAGCACGGAAACAAGCCATTAGGCCCTTCTAGTCCGCACCGAACCAAACACCCCTTTCTAGTCCCACCTCCCTGCACAATGCCCATAACCCTCCATCTTCTTCTCATCCATATACCTGTCCAACCTTTTCTTAAATAATACAATTGACTCCGCCGCCACTATTTCTCCCAGAAGCTCATTCCACACGGCTACCACTCTCTGAGTAAAGAAGTTCCCCCTCATGTTACCTCTAAACCTCTGCCCCTTAATTCTTAACTCATGTCCTCTTGTTTTAATCTTTCCTCCTCTTAACGGAAATAGTCTATCCACATCCACTCTGTCTATCCCTTTCATAATCTTAAATACTTCTATCAAATCCCCTCTCAACCTTCTACGCTCCAAAGAATAAAGACCTAATCTGTCCAATCTCTCCCTATACTCTAGATGCTTAAACCCAGGTAACATTCTGGTAAACCTTCTCTGCACTCTCTCCACTCTGTTTATATCCTTCCTATAATTAGGTGACCAGAACTGCACACAGAACTCCAAATTAGGCCGCACCGACGTCTTATACAATCTCAACATCACCTCCCAACTCCTATATTCCATGCAATGATTGATAAAGGCCAGCATACTAAAAGCCTTCTTCACCACCCTATTCACGTGAGTTTCTACCTTCAGGGAACGATGTACCGTTACTCCTAAATCTTTCTGCTCTTCTGTATTCATCAATGCTCTCCCATTTACCATGTATGTCCTATTCTGATTCTTCTTACCAAAATGAAGCACCTCACACTTATCAGCATTAAATTCCATCTGCCATTTTTCAGCCCACTTTTCTAAGCAGCCCAAATCCCTCTGCAATCCTTGAAAACCTTCTTCATTAACCACTATTCCACCTATCTTAGTATCGTCTGCATATTTACTAATCCAATTCACCACCCCATCATCTAGATCATTAATGTATATAACGAACAACAATGGGCCCAATACAGATCCTTGAGGCACACCACTGGTCACCGGCCTCCAACCTGACAGACAATTATCCACTACCACTCTCTGGCCTCTCCCTTTCAGCCAATGTTCAATCCATTTGACTATCTCAAAATTTATACCTAAAGACTGCACCTTCCTAACTAACCTTCCATGTGGTACCTTATGAGGGATGATTAAAGTCCCTTACGATCACAGAGCACCGAGCACCGATGGCATAGGGATTACTTAAAGTGGGATGTGAGTGGAAAGAAAATGGTTGAGAACCACTGGTCTAGATGATAGCATCTTTGTAAATTAGTAGTGAACCAACCGTCATTCTATATAATTTAACTTTGGCAAGAAAATCAAGCAGCTCCCACCTTTTTCTGCCTAAAATTATAATTTAAGCATTATACAATTTTTATAATAAGTGAAAAAGCAAGCAATTGTAAAGAAAACACATCAATGAGGAAAAGAACAATCTCAACATAAAAATGCCATTGTGGTGAATTATTATCTGGAATTCTCAGTGTCTGGGAATGAACAGAATCACAAAAATGAGAGCAGCTGGAACAGATTAAAGGGAGGCTGGTGGCTGGGTTACCAGAAGAGGGTGGGGAGCTGGAGAAAGGAAGAGTGTGTGATGGTCAGGAAAGAGAAGGAAAGGAGAGGACTGAGGGAAAGATATGTTTGGAGAATTGCATCTTTCAGTGAGGACCCTGGCCACTGGCCGCAGAATGCAGGAAACTAGGAGGCTGCCACACCTGGAGACACATCTTCGTCCAGTGATAAAAACATACCAAAATGCTGGAGGAACTCAGCTGGTCTTTTCAGCGTCCATAGGAGACAAAGATATATTGCCAATGTTTCAGGTCTGAGCCCTTCTTTGAGGAATAAGCAGAATAAGCCAGAAGGAGGAAATCTCAGAAAGTCTCAGAATTCAAACAATGGAGGAGTAATCCAGACCGACAAAAGGTGTTATGGGAATAGGATGGCGAATTGAAATGGGTGGCTCCTGGGAGATCCATGCTATTGTGACGGACAGAGCCCATTCGCTTGCTGACATGTCTGTCCATGGATTCATGCATCGTCAGATTGAGACCACCTGCAAATTGGAGGAACAACACCTCATCTTCCGACTTGGGACACTCTAACCAGATGGCCCATCTTGGCCATCTTCTCCCATTGCCTTTCCCCATCTCTGTCTCTCCATTTGCACAAACACGATCAATTCTTACCTCATCCCTTATCATATTCAATGAAGTCCTTTTGTTGGTCTGGATTCCTCACCCGTTGTCAGAATTCTGAGACTTTCTAAGATATACTACTTCTGGCTTGTTCCACGTATTTCTTGAAGATGGGGTCAGAACCGAAACATCAGCAATATATCTTTGTCTCCTATGGACACTGAAAAGACCGGCTGAGTTCCTCCAGCATTTCAGTACAATCATGGAGTCTGCAGATTTTCGTGTTTCACTTGGCCAGTGATAAGATAGCTGCCTGGAAATAGTAACTATTCTGCACTATAAAAATTCCTCATGACGTGTGTTCATTCTATCATCTCTTTGCCTTTGGAAACTCAGTCAGTGCAACAATTTCAAGTGCCCTCTCATTCTGGCTCATGTCATGCATGGAGGTTTTATAGAGTCAGAGGGAAATGGACCTTTGGTCCATCAGTCATCTATTTATACTAATTTTACATTAATCCCATTTTATTCGCTGCAGATTTCCATCATCTGCCTTCAGATTTTGCTTCTCATTGATGCATTAAGAGGCAATTTTCAATGGTGAATTAACCCTTCAACCTGCTTGGAGTTTTGGGATGAGGGAGGAAAGTGATGCACCCAGAGGTCACAGAGAATATTCAAATTCCACAGATAGAACATGAAGTCAGGACTGAACAGGGATCTTTGGTGCTTTTAGGCCAAAGGCCAATTATATGCCCCATAGTGCTGTTCCCAAATTTAGTGATGCATGGAAATGGGAATAACATAAACCTGGCTGGTCCATGTGTGCATCTCATCAATGGAGAAATCCTGCGATGACCCCTGCAAAATCTCAGCATGGAGCACAGAAAGTGATCTTTGGTCACTTTGATGACCATCATCAAGACATGTCCACCTGGGTCCAGGAGGCACCACATAAGATAGCCAAATCCACTGAGAATGTGAGCAAAGCATAGCCTTCCCTTTCTCAATATCTAGGGCTCAGTTGGTCCTTTCAAATTGCCTTGCAAAATGGGGTTAACCGGCTAATTTACTAGGTTGAAGACCCAGGTACGGGGCTCTTTGAAAGGGACGAACCAGGCAAGCCCAGTCAAATCCACCGAGGTCCCAGACCTACCTTGGAGGTGCTCAGGAAACTTACCTGGGTGTCCTCCTCTGCCTGTTTCAAAGGGGAAATAACTCACCCAGTTACTCTGGAACAGAAAGAACACAGGGAACAAGAGATTCCCTGTGGCTGCGTGATGCATCACTCACCACACCATGACAGGGGGTTAAATTGCCGGGTTAGTGATTTAACAGGTAGGTTAGGCTGCGGAGGCACACGCAGCCCAGTAATCTCACCCGGGTCCCAAGAGGGCTACCCAGGTGCTGCAATTTGAAAGTGCCTAGTGATAGGTTGCTGGTGCTCTGAGTTTGCTTCTCCTCTGTACTGCTGCAAAGGTACCTCCCATCCTTGGAAGACTTGCTCTTGTCATAAATGAGGTGCAAGAGCTGACCAAGGTGCCAGAGCTGCCCCCTCCGAGGTTTCAGAGCTGCCCCTTCTGAGGTGCCAGAGCGACGTTCCTATGAACTTCTGCAGCACTGCATCCCTGCAACCAACCATCTTTGTGAACAGAACTCTACATAACCCAAGGTGGTTAAAAGTGCTCCCACTATTTCAGAAAAATATCCTGATTATCCAAGAAATGCATTTCCTTTTTAATGTGAGAAATGACATCTACAATATCCCATTTAAACCTCACTGTATTTGTTACATTCCTGGTTATTCTGCTCATCTTGGTGTCTCACCACTTCATAGCTGCTACCAGCGGAGCTGCATACAACACCCATTGCAGCCTTAAAGACTTTTCCATTGCTTAAATCCACCCATAAAGTTTTCACTTTCTGCTCAGCTCACCTTAATCCCCTTTCAGAGATAAAATAATTTAATCACTGCCCCTCCCGTCTATCATTTTCCCACAGCTTTCTTGTAAACAGTTTTCAACCTCCAGCCCTCCCCCCCATCACTTCTCAGCTTCTTTCCCTTCTACCCTCCCACCTCTTACCTGTAAGCCTATGCCCCTCACTCCTCTCGTCCTCCCCTTCTCCCCCACCTTTCCATTCAGACACCTGCCTGTTTTTTGCTACAACCTGATGTAGGACCTCAGCCCAAAACATTGGCTACCCTTCACTTCCTACGTGTGCTGGGTGACCTGCTGAGTTTCACCAGCACATTTGTGCATTGCATTCGACCCCCAGCATCTGCAGACATTCTTGTTTAACTCCATTTTCCATTCTTAGTTGTCCCAGTCTTGGCTACCTCACCAAACCTGCATCTGAAGCTCATTTAATTTCTTCTTGTAATGAGGAATATTTGTTTGTGTTAGCCATCATATCATGTTCCACTGGCTTTGAGCTTTATTCATTGAAACGTGATTTTAATGACTGTGGTGAAACCACTTGTACATGTAAATACTTTGACCTTAAACATTCGGCCCTGCTCTCACTGGCCAGCTCGTGACTTCTCTCCTTTATTCCCCATAGTCATGCCACAACTCTGCCCCCAGTTCGAGCCCGGGTCAGTGTGAGCCAGCCTCACGGAATGCTATCCATCTCTTGCTAATAAAAGCCTTTCAGTTCCTGTGCATCAATGACACTCCTGGCTTTTAGGACTCTTCAAACAGGACCTATTGCCTTCTCCTTTCAATGCTTTTGGCCTGCACATAAATAACAAGGTGTGGATTATACCCCCATCCTCATTAATAGCCTATCAAGCTTGTTCAAACATTTTCTCGCCCAAACAGCTGAGTCATGTGGGATTCTTGATCTTGTTAACAACGGATAGCAACAGTGGAATCCCACACAACTTTCACATGACCCAGTCCCTTACCCTTTCCCAAGTGGCACACCTCTCACCCCAAAGTACTGTGGCCAGCATTCTGCTTGTGCCAACCATTTGCCTCATCTTCAAAGGCAGGAAGCCCACTGATGGATTGGATCGGTTTCTTAGGATCCTAATGTGGTGGAACATGGTATCACGGGCACGTTCCCCACTGAGAGAGACGGGCTGGCCCACCTGCTGAACCAGTAGCCCCTCCCCCAAAACCCCTAATAAAGGCCGAGAGCCCTAGTCTCCTCCATCATACCTGCCCTTGGACGTGAGCCAGCAGCCTGCTGAGGCATGCTTGGATCTTTAGACCTTTGGCCCTTACATCGTGTCTGTGAGTGGTCATCGATCACGCTACAGCTCACTTGCATTCTCCTTTATATGCTGATGACCTATCAATACTGATCTTGGTATTTTTTCTAAACCACATGAAGTCTTGCACCTCTATGACACTTCACTTTGGATACTGTAGGGGGGAACTACTTACCAGAGCAAAACCATAATGACCAAGTCTCTGGCACTGAGGCTGGCCTGTGACTGAGAAGGGAAGGAGGGAGAAAAGGAGAGCGGGGTTCATTAGTTAGATGAGCAGTCAGGGGATTCTATGGGCACAAAAGAGACATCTGGATGGTTTGTTGCCTCACAGGCACCAAGAATCAGTGATGTCTTGGTCCATATGAGGTCCATGACATCCTGAAAAGAGAGGGTGAGAAACCAGAACTTGCTGTACATATTGGTATCAACAACTGAGTACAACAAAGGATGAGGTCCTTAAGAGAGAATACTGGGAGCTGAAAAACAGGACCTTAAGGGTAGTGAGGGTAAGAATAGGATGATATGGCAGATGAAGCATGGCTGTATAATTGGTGCAGGGGGGAGGGTTTCAGGATCATTGGATCTCTACTAGGGAAAATATGACCTGTACAAAAAGGAAGGGTTACACTTAGACTGGAAGGAGACCAATACCCAGGCGGAGAGGTTTGCTGGAGCTGTTGGGGAGGGTGTAAACTAGCTTGACAGTGGGATGGGAAACAGAATGATCTGGCCGAGAATAGAGCAGATGGTGGAAAGATTGCTGTAATGTGCAGTGAGATTGTGAGGAAGGACTGGCAGTGGAGGGAGCATAAATGTAGTCAGTTGGAAGGATTGAAATGTGTTTACTTCAATAAAAGGAGTATTAGGAATAAGGAGATGAACTTAGAGTGGGTATCAGTGCAGGGAGCTACGACGTTGTGACCATTTCAGAAACTTGGCTGACACAAGGACAGGATTGGCTGCTGCAGGTACCTGGATTTAAATATTAAAAGGGATAGGAAGCCAGATAAAAGAAGGGGACAGAGTGAGGAGGGAGAGAAGCATTACTGATCAGGGATAGTATCACAGCTGCAAAAAGAGAGGACGTTGTGGGAGGGATTGTCTGTTGAGTCACTGTGGGTGGAGGTCAGAAACAGGAAGGGAGTGATCACTCTTTTGGGAGTATTCTATAGGCCCCCAAATAGCACTGAGGAGCAGATAAGTAGGCAAATTTTGGAATGATGCAAATATAATATCGTTGGTGTTATGGGAGTCTTTAACTTCCCTCACATTGACTGGCACCTCCTGACTGCAAGAGGAATAGATGGAGCAGAATTTGTCATGTCCAAGAAAGATTCCTGACACAGTTTGTGGACAAACTGACGAGAGGAGAAGCCATACTCTATCTAGTACTGGGTAATCAGGTTACAGGCCTCTTGGTGTGGGGAGCATTTTGGTAACAGTGAGCACAACTCCCTGACCTTTAACATAGTTATGGACAAAGATAGGAATAGACAAAATGGGGCAGTATTTAATTGAGGAAGGGCTAATCATGATGTGATGAGACAGGAACTGAAGAGAATAATTGGGGACAGGTATTTTCAGGGACAAGAACAGAATTAATGTGGAGAATGTTTAGAGACCATTTGTGTGGGGTTCTGGATAGGTTTTTCCCACTAAAGCAGGGAAATGATGGTGCGATAAGTGAACCGTGCTTGACAAAAAAGAGGTAAGACAGCAATTTCAGAGGAAGAAGGAATCATACACAAGATTTATTAAGCAAAAGTCAGGAAAGGATCATGAAACTTGTATCATAGCCAAGAAGGAACTTATGAAAAGGACTTAGCAGATCTGGAAGGGGGTACAAGAAGGCCTTGGCAGGTAGAATTAAGAAAAACCCTCAGGTGTTGTATTCATATGTGAAGAGCAAAATGATGAGAGTGAGCGTAGGCATATAGATTGGACTAGTCAAATTAGTAAAAATACAGAGGAGGAGGAATTCCTTGAATGTTTACGGGACGGTTATCTAGACCAATATGTCGAGGAACCAACTCGGGAGCAGGCCATTTTAGACTGGGTATTATGCAATGAAAAGGGGCTAATCAGCAATCTTGTTGTGCGAGGCCCTTTGGGTAGGAGCGATCACAATGTGATCGAATTCTCACTCAACATGGAGAGTGATGAAATTAAAACCGAGACTAAGGTCCTGAATTTAAATAAAGGGAATTATGATGGTATGAGACGGGAGTTGAGTAAGATTGATTGGGTGGTGTTTGTGGGGGAGTTGACTGTGGATAGACAATGGAAAGCATTCACAGATCTAATGGAGAAATTGCAAAAATCGTTTATACCAGTTTGGCATAAAAATAAACCAAAAAAGGTGACTCAACCGTGGATAACAAGGGAAATTAGAGACAGCATTGGGTCCAAAGAGAGAGCATATCAATTGGCCAAAAAAAGTACCGCAACCGAAGACTGGGAGCAGTTCAAGATGCACCAAAGGAGGACAAAGGGATTAATCAAGAGAGCAAAAATAAATTACGAAAGTAAGCTTGCGGCAAATATAAAAACCGACTGCAAAAGCTTTTATAAATATGTCAAGAGGAAAAGATTGGTGAAATCCAGAGTAGGTCCTTTGCAGTCGGAATCAGGGGAATATATAATGGGGAATAAGGAAATGGCAGACCAATTAAATTCTTACTTTAGTTCTGTTTTTACAAGAGAGGATACAAATATCCTCCCAAGGATGTTGGGAAACATAGAGACTAATGCAAGGGAGGAACTGAAAGAAATCAGCATCTCTAAGGACATGGTCTTGGGGAAATTGATGGGATTGAAGGCAGATAAATCCCAAGGGCCTGATAATCTACATCCTAGGGTACTCAAGGAAGTGGCCATTCAGATGGCAGATGCTTTAAGAATTATTTTCCAGAACTCGATAGACTCAGGATCAGTACCCATGGATTGGAGGGTAGCTAATGTTACCCCACTATTTAAAAAGGGGGGTAGAGAAAAAGCAAGGAATTATCAGCCAGTGAGCCTTACATCAGTAGTGGGCATAATGATGGAATCCATTATTAAGGATGTAATAGCGGAGCATATGACTAGCAGAGAAGGGATCGGACAGAGTCAACATGGATTTACAAAAGGTAAATCGTGCTGACAAATCTATTGGAATTCTTTGAGATGGTGACAGGTAAAATAGCTGGGGGAGAGCCAGTGGATGTGGTGTACCTGGACTTCCAAAAGGCCTTTGATAAGGTCCCGCATAAACGACTGGCTTCCAAAATCAAGGCTCATGGGATTGGGGGGAAAAGTATTGATGTGGATTGAGAACTGGCTGGCAGGTAGAAGACAGAGAGTTGGGATAAATGGCTCGTTTTCTGAGTGGCAGGCGGTGACCAGTGGGGTACCACAGGGATCTGTACTGGGACCCCAGCTGTTCACAATTTACATTAATGATCTGGATGAGGGGATTGGATGTAATATCTCCAAATTTGCAGATGACACTAAGCTAGGAGGGATTGTGTGCACGGAAGAGAGGGTCAGGAAACTCCAGTGTGATTTGGATAAATTGAGGGACTGGGCAGATACATGGCAAATGCACTACAATGTGGATAAATATGAGGTTATCCACTTTGGTAATATAAACCGGAGGGCAGATTACTATTTGAATGGCAATAGATTAAGAGATGGGGAAGTGCAGAGAGACCTAGGGGTACTTGTACACTTGTACAGCAGGCGGTTAAAAAGGCAAATGGTATGTTGGCCTTCATATCAAGAGGGTTTGAGTATAGGAACAAGGATACCTTACTGCAGCTGTACAGGGCCTTGGTGAAATCCCACCTGGAGTATTGTGTGCAGTTTTGGTCACCTTATCTAAGGAAAGATGTTCTTGCAATGGAGGGAGTGCAGAGGCGATTCACCAGGCTGATACCTGGAATGGCAGGAATGACTTATGAGGAAAGATTGCGCAAATTGGAATTGTACTCGCTGGAGTTTAGAAGATTGAGAGGGGATCTCATAGAGACCTATAAAATTCTGGCAGGACTGGACAGAATGGATGCAGATGGGATGTTTCCAATGATGGGAAAATCCAGAACCCGGGGCCATGGTTTGAGGATAATAGGCAAACCATTTAGGACCGAGATGAGGAGGAATTTCTTTACCCAGAGGTTGGTGAATCTGTGGAATTCATTGCCACAGAGGGCAGTGGAGGCAGGTTCATTCAATATATTTAAGAGGGAATTAGATCTATTTCTTCAGTATAAGGGTATTAAAGGTTACGGAGAGAAGGCGGGGACGGGGTACTGAACTTTAAGATCAGCCATGATCTCATTGAATGGCGGAGCAGGCTCGAAGGGTCGAATGACCTACTCCTGCTCCTATCTTCTATGTTTCTATGTTTCTATGACACTTAAGGATAAAGGAGGGAACATGTAACTAGAGGCAGAGAAGATAAGGGAGGTCCTAAATGAATACTTTACTTCAGTGTTCACCAGAGAGAGGGACCTTAGTCAATGTAAGGTCAGTATAATTTTTTTAAAATTTAGACATACTGCATGGCAACAGGCTATTTCAGCCCACGAGTCCATGCTACCCTATTTAAACCCAATTAACCTACACTCCCAGTATGTTTTGAATGGTTGGAGGAAACCAGAGCCCCCAGGGAAAATGCACTCAGACATGGAGAGAACTTTCAAACTCCTTACAGAGAGTGCAGGATTCGATCCCCAGACCTGATCACTGGCCATACTGACCATACTGCCCCTACAAACGGGCTTATGTACTGGAGTGTGATTAGGTTAAGAAAGAAGAAGTGCAGGATCTTCTTAAAAACATTTGGATTGATAAGTCCCCAACACACAAATGGCATCATGAAGAAAGTACATCAGCGCCTCTACTTCCTCAGGAGTTTGAGGAGGTTTGGTAATGGCACCAGAAACCCTGGCAAATTTCTATAGAGGTGTGGTAGAATGTGTGCTGACCAGCTGCATCACAGTCAAGTATGGGAACACCAATACCCTTGAGCATAAATCCCTCCAAAAGGTAGTGGACACAGCCCAGTACAGCACAGGCTAAGCTCTCCTCACCACTGAGAAAAATCTACATAGAACGCTGCCATCGGAAAGCATCAGCAATGATCAAGGATCCATACCACCCAGCACATGCTCTGTTCTTGCTGCTACCATCAGGAAAGAGGTATTGGTGCCACAAGACTCACACCAACCGGTTCAAGAACAGCTGCTACCCCTCCTCAACAATGAACTCAGAGACTCATTTAAGGACTCCTACTTGTGCCCTTTATTGATTTTTTGAAATTACCTCTGCATTGCACAGTCAGACTGTTTACATTCATCATCTTATTAAGAGTTCATTTATTTGTTTGCTTGTCAACGCTGTGTACAGTTTATTTTTGCACAGCAAATAAGTGGTAATTCTGCCACACCCGCAGTAAAAAGGAATCTCAGGGTTGTGTGATGTCAGGTATATACTCTGACAAGAAATCTGAAATTCAGCAGGTCAAACTGTGTACTTGAAATAGCAAACATAAAGGTACATAACCAACAAGGTATACCTTGATGAAGGGCTCAAGTCCGAAACATTGGTCATGTATCTTTATCTTTGCTATATAAAGTGCATGTTTTGACCTGCTGCGTTTATCCAGCATTGCTCTTTTAATTTGAATATTGTGTTCAGTTCTGGTAACCTCATTACAGGAATGATGTGGAAGCAATGGAGAGGGTGCAGAGGAGATTTACAAGGATGTTGCCTGCTTTGGAGGATGTGTCCAATGACGCAAGGTTAACAGAGCTAGGGCTTGTTCTCTTTGGAGCGAAGAAGAGCAAGAGTAATAGGGATCTACAAGAAAATGAGAGGCATAGATAGGGTGGACAGGCAGCACCTTTATCCCAGGGCAACAGTAGTCAAATACCAGAGGACATCTGTTAAAGTTGAGGGGAGACACAAGAGGTACTTTTTTTGCAGAGAGTAGTGGGTGCTTAGAATGCATTGCCAGGGTGGCGATGGAGGCTGGTACAATAGGGGCATTTAAAAGATTCTTAGACAGGCAGATGGAAGCAAGAAAAATTGAGAGTTATGCTTGTGAAGGAGAGAAGGCTTAGAATGTTCAGTAGGTTGATATAGGTCAGCACAAGATCATGAGCCAAAGGGCTTATACTTAGCGGTAATGTTGTATGCTCAGTGTTCAACACGTACCCCACTCTCCAGCTCAGTGACACAGAGTCAAAAGTAATAAAAACAAAAACATTACTGCAGACATGCACAATCTCAAGAGACTAATTTGGTACAGACTGCAGTCCAGGTGCAGAAAAAGCTTGCATGGCCATAATCTCAATATTTATTTCAAGTTTGATCCCCCCCCAAAAAAAAGTTTAATTCTGAATTAATAGGGATTACTTAACGTGGGATGTGAGTGGAAAGAAAAAGGTTGAGAGCCACTGAGATAGACCAAATGATATATTTTAAAAGAAAAATTGCTTAAAAAGCACAAGTAGTAAAATTATTCCAACAAATCATACAATTTACAGCATAATCTGACTGCATACAAAGTCAAATGTTTAACTGGAACCAGCTTCTTTTTTTAAAAAAAAGATCTGCACAAATAATGTCAAAAGACTTTCAATGTCAGTAAGAAAGTCAGCGCTGACTGTGCTGCAGTTAACTTTACTCCAACAATTATAAACCTGAACAGAAGGTTTGTCATGAAAATGCTGAGACTATGAAAACCCACAATGTCTCCAAGGATCACACCTGTGAACATGAAGAGACAATGTTTTACGGGATACGGCGGGGACGGGTGGGGGGGGGATGTTGGGGGCAGAATATGGCTGCAGACTTAAGTTGCCATCTACTAGAGGTCAAAAGGAAACGCAAAATGATCCTGTTAAGGTCAGGAATGCACAAGTGTTGAACGAACTTTCATCACTGCACACATACACTGACCACTGACGATTGGCATGGGAAAAAGAAAACAGCTAGCTCCGCCTTCTCAGCCAGTCGATAGCTTGCAAAGTGGTGAAAACTAAAAGGTGGCAGAGAATACAACCAAGGCATAAGTCACATGTTTGCCCAATCAAATACCACAGAAGGATTACATTTAACCAATTCTGCCAAAAGTCAGATTGCTTAACTTAAAGTTATCAAAATCAATTAATTTGCACAATAATAAAATACATGCTCTCATAATTAATAATGCAATTTGTCTGTACATACATGCAGCAGATGAAAATTGTAAAAATGTTCCTTCCAAAGACTTCCAATGGCTGTACAATGCTCTAGCTTGCGCCTTCACTGTGTGTGTGTGTGTGTGTGTGTGTGTGTGAGTACATATATGTGTGTGTGTGACTGCTGCACTGACCAACTGTGTAACACTCATTTTAATATCTCTGGGAGGAAGGGGTGGGTGTTGGCTGGGAGTGATCAATCAGCCTTTGCATCAAACAGCTGTTCACAAGAGTTAAAATGGCTGGCATGAAGTGCCGTAGTCATTAACAGTCAGCAAATAGGCTTTAACTTCTGGTAAGGAGCTTAAGCAGTAAATGCACTGTGAAAGCCAGTTCAATCCATTGACCATCAGGACTTGAAGAGCAACTCCCAGCCGGACTAAAAGCGCAACAAACAATTTCTCTTTGATTGATCTAAAGCCTGGACCGCTCTGCCAGTACATTAGACTTCTTTTAATGGAACTGTAGTAATGACGACAAAATTATTGTTAATATAGATCATCAATAGGTCAACTATTGTTTCTTCCATTGAAACACATGCTAACACTTCCAGACTTTCACAATACATGGTGATCAAGACATGCAGGAGGTCAGATATTCCATATCCATCCATAGATGATGTGTTCATTTCAGTACTCTGGCTACAAGCCAAGCCTGATCGATCTTTCCTCAGGAGAAAACTCAGCCACCCAGGTATTTGTATCATAAACTTTCTCTGAACTGCATCCAATATATTAACATCCTTTAATAGCAAAGCCACGGAGCGCTCCAGACAAGGTAAAACTGGAATGTAACTGCCCTATTTAGCATCAATTGAGGCAAATTCAAGGCACTTTACTCAATTCATTTTCCTCCTTGGTTTAAAAAGAAAAATAACATTCAACAGATTTTCAAGTTGGCCTAGATCGTTTCAGATCAATTGCACATGATCAAAAATCAAAAGATATAAGAGCAGGAGTAGGCCAATCGGGTCTACTCTGCCATTATCACTCCCGGCCTTCTCCCCACATCCCTTGATGCCCTGACTAATCAAATACCTGTCAATCTCTTCCTTAAATAATCCCAACAACCTTGTTTCCACTGCCACCTGTGGCAACAAGTTCCACAGACTCATGAATCTCTGGCTAAAGAAATTTCTCTGCATTTCCTTTTTTAAATTGACGCCCTTTTATCCTGAAATTGTGGCCTCTCATTCTGGACTCCTCTACCATGGGAGACAACTTTGCCACATCTACTCTGTCCAGGACTTTCAGTATTCAAAATGTCCCTGATATCTAATTTTAATAATAATCATAAATATCTAATTTTCAATGACATATTGATTCCAATTCACGCAAAAATCAGAAACACAAATGTTGCAGATACTGGAATCATCCCCAGCATTTCTCCCTCTTCACACACTCCCTTTTTATTTTAGTCTTGATACAAGGTCCCAACCCAAAGCATTGACTGACCATTTCGTTCCATGACTGTTAGGTAAAAACATCATGAGCTGGGAATGTAGAGGGAGTCACCCAGTGCTGGGCCGTAACAAGATGCAGTTGTGACCTTGTACTCTCAAGATAAGAGTGGGGATGACAAATTGATGTGCAGGAGGCTAGCAGAGAGGGACAGCAACAGTTTATTCATTGGACAATGTCATGGTATGATAATTTACTAAGTACGTATCCTAAGGTATATAAAAAACACCACTTGCTGATAACGGCAGAATGCGCCTTCTCCAACTAACACTGTTAGTTGCAAGTGTTACAATCCGGCAATAAAGAACAAAGAACCTTGATTTCGACTCAGTCTGGTGTTTGACTCACTCATTCATGAACAAAGCAGACCTAACATGACCCGCTGACATTGTTTCTCATTGTTTCAATTTAAATTTAAAAGCAACAGGCCATTTCGGCCCACAATTGCGTATCACTTTAACCTACACCCTCTGTTCATTTCAAATGGTGGGAGAAAACTGGAGTCCCTGGGGTAAACCCACGCAGACATGGGGAGAACGTACCAACTCCTTACAGACAGGGTGGGATTCAAATCCCAGTCCCAATTGCTGGCGTTGGATTTACAGCTTCGCTAACCAGGGGCATAAAAATCACATCGCTTCGGTCACAGTGACCAACTGGCAAAACTAACATCTACTTTTCAGCTTCCTCCATCTTGCATTGGGCGGAACGATTAGCGCCACACTATCACAGTCGCAGTTGTCCGGATTCGAATCTGCCGTCGTTTGTGAGGAGTTTCTGCAATTTTCCCCGTGTCTGCTTGGGTTCCCTCTGGCTGCTCCTCATTCGTCTCATGTTCCAAAGACGTACAGGGTTAGTTAGGTAAACCGGTCGCGTCGTCGTGATGGGGCAGCACGGGTTCATGGGCTGGAAGGGCCTGTTACCTCACTGTATCTCTAAATTTAAAATTAAATTAAATATACTACTTATTTCTGGTATTGCTTTCCTCAGAAATAGAAAGTATGACCACTGTTAATAGTGCTGTGAATACATATAGATCCCACTTCCTCGAGTTAAAATCCTGATGATCTGTTCCTTCCTCTTGCACCACCTCAGAACCACGATGCAGACTTGATATGTCCACCATAAATAAATAACCATCTGACCCATGGCATCTTCAAGAAAGCAACCTTTGCAAATGAAACAGGAGCATTTTGTTTGAATAATCCAAGCACTAATCCAACGCGTCAGCTAATGAAGTTTCTTTTAGCGATCCAGATTCACTTGCCCTTCAGGTACACACAGAGTTTTAAAAAAAAGTCATTAAACACAGGTCTTGCACCTTTACTCTCATCCTTTCTTTCACCCACATCCCACCTTAAGCAATCCCTTACTAATGGCATAGGGAATACTTAAAGAGGGATGCGAGTGGAGGGGGGGGGTGGTTGAAAACCACTGGTCTATAATAACATGTAGGTCAGTGTAAAATCAAAAGTTACTACAATTGACAATTACACAAAGCAATTACCTTTGTTGGAAGCTATGAACATTTACCTCAAGTGTGGTAGATAAGTGGAACTATTAGCATCTTAAAGAGACTTAATATCATTATTTGAAAGCATAAAATATGTTGATGTACAAAACCATTT
Source organism: Narcine bancroftii (assembly GCF_036971445.1). Lineage (NCBI taxonomy): Eukaryota > Metazoa > Chordata > Chondrichthyes > Torpediniformes > Narcinidae > Narcine > Narcine bancroftii. The sequence continues at coordinate 88,115,595 of NC_091470.1, read as the reverse complement.
TTTACAAAAAGATACAACACCATAATTTTCTTTGTCTTTGGCTCATTTAATTTTCAATACTTACATCTAACTTGGGGTTTCTCAAACATTAATCCTTCACTGCATGATACGACTGGTTTTATTTCTGTTTGGTTGGTGGCGGAGATGTGTTTAGACCACAGAGAGATCAATTACAGTCAACACTGTTATGAGTGATCTGGTTCAGTGCTGGACAATGAGGAGTCAGTGTTAGGTTAATACGACTTACCACAACTGCAGAACTTTGAAGGTGATGAGGGGTACTGCTTACATGGAGTATTCAGGTACTTCAGTTCTTTGTGTACAATATCTGCACAGGCTGGTAGACAAGTGGTAGGTGTGCCCCTGTAATCTGAAATCACATCAAAGAAGAGAATCAATTTGAACTGAACAGGAATTAGAATCATTTTATTTCTACAAGGTAACAAGGTCAGACATAGCCAGAATCTTGCATCAAATAGGGCAGCATAGCCAGTGCAGTACTTAGAGCAACAGTGTTATGGCACCAGTGATTGAGAACAGACACGGGAGGTGGAGAGGGGGGGGGGGGGGTAAAAATCGAATCCCGCGCTGTCTGTAATGAGTTTGTACATTCTCCCCATGTCTGCGTGGATTTTCCTCGGCTGCTCCGGTCTTGCCCCACTCTTCAAAAATGTACCGGGGATGTGGATTGATGGGGTGTAAATTGGACAGTACAGACTTGTGGCCTTAATTGGCCAGTGGTAAACCACAATATGTATATTTAATGCCTGGCATGCCCATTGGCTGACTGGTTCTGTGGCTTCCCCCAGACTCCTGAATAAAGGTGACCGTTCCATAGCCCCCTCCCCAGTTTAGGACAGTTGACCAAAATGGATGTGACACCATTCTATGGTGAATAAAAGCCTGTCAGTTTTACACAATTTCCAGTCTTTTAGAGTTATTGATGATGCATCATGGCCTATTGCAGTGTTAAGATGACCTGTAAAATTTAAATTAATATGCCCTGTATATGTAGGTTTTAAGGTTTGATGCAAATGAACTGCAGTCCTGGCAGCAGACTCCGAGAATCTGCTCACACAGAGAAGTCATGCTGGGATGATCCTTGCTGGCAGGAGTCTGCAGTTCAGATCGCCATCTGTCTCCATGTTCAGTTGCTCCTGACCCTACAAGATCAGACCTTGTAAAGAGGTGGAGGCCACTCTGGCTTCACTGGAGTCGTCTTCCTACAAGAAAGAGGAAGGCTTTTAAAAAAAATATATTATTCTATTTTTGAAATAATTAAAAACTTTTTTTTTGCATGCTTTAATTTTAAATTAAAAACCAGCATATTACTTTGTTTTACAATCATTTATTTAAATTTGCAAGTTTTTTTTTAAACCAATTAGGCTTCTTGAACCTCTCTTTACCATCCTAACCCTGGACTATTCACAAAAAGACCTGTCTACACTATTGAAATGCCATTTAAAAAAAAAAGTCTTGCATAAACTGTAAACATTATCTATCATTTATATTTATTGTCTTAAAGTACTGGCATAATGTAATGCATAATATTTTACAAAAGGACCTGTTTGGCTGCAGTAAGAAAGAATTTCAGTGTATGTGTACAATGTACATAGGAGTATGGCAAGTACATTATCATTAGGGTCATAATTCCGTAGTAATTAGCACAACTCTTGTACAGCATCTGCCACCTGGGTTCGAATCCAGCGCTGTCTGTAGAGTTTGCACCTTCTCCCTGTGTCTGTGTGGGTTTTCCTTGGGTGCTCTGGTTTCAAAAACGTACAGTGATTGCAGGCTAATTGATGCAGTTGGGGGCTCATGGGGCTGTTACTGTGCTGAATGTCTACATTTAAATGATCATGAATTTTGGATATGGCTGTGAGAAAGCCTTGGGCAATTTGTGGTAAGTGGTACACTGGCCTCCATGTTTGGGACAAAGACACTTTGTTCCTTTATTTACCCCTGTGCTCTCAGTTTTAAATTTGTAATCAAGCAATTCACACGTGATTAAACTGCACATTCCAGATTTTATTCAAGGTTATTTGTGTACATTTTGGTTTGACCATGTAGAAATTAGAGCATTTTTATGCACACACACACACACACACACACACACACATACTCCCCTCATTTCCTCTGTATTTCAGTTCTTTAAGTCTTCTGTAGACAGTAGTCATAGACACATCCACACCTGCCTCCTAAAGAGTGTTTCTGATCCATTGGGTATATGTTTGTCTTCATTATGATGAGAATTCTTCTGTCATCACCAGTGGAGTCTTCCTTGGAAAACCAATCCCTTTGTGATTACTGAGCTCACCACACACTCTTTCTTCTTAATGATGTGCCAAACGGTTGATTTTGATAATCCTCAGGTTTGGGCGATGTCTCTTACTGCTGTATTCTTGTTCTTCAGCCTCATAATGGCTTCTTTAACTTTTATCAGCTCAACTCTGGTTCTCCTGTTGAAAAATGGCAACTACAGACTCCAAAGGTGACCAAAAGTTTAGAAGCGAGCCAAACTCTCACACCTGAACCAATGAAGTGATTAAACATACCTGAGTAATCTCAAACACCTGTGAAGCCAAATGTTCCAAACATTATGGTGTCCTGAAATGGGGGGACTATGTATTAAAAATGCTCTAATTTCTACACGGTCAAACCAAAATGTACACAAATAACCTTGGATAAAATCTGAAATGTGCACTTTAGTTACATGTGAATTGTTTGATTGCAAATTTAAAACTGTGGGCACAGAAGGCAAATAAAGGAAAAAAAAAAGTGTCTTTGTCCCAAATGTTATGGAGGGCAGTGCACACTGGAGCCACAGTGACAGAGAGAATGAATAAGTGAGTTGATGATTGCAATGCTCGTCAGGCACAGCACACTATTTGTTATGTGGTCAAACTTCACAGGAGTTGTTAGAATGGCATTCATCCAAGTAAGTGGAGAAGCTGTATGTTAGAGGGAAGATCCAACTAAGAACACCTCCGCTGTCCTCTCAGGTAAGAGTAAAGTGGCCTTTGGCTCTCAATCTTCATGTTGTCCATGACCATACCAATCTGTCAGGAAGCATCACTGATAAATATGTTTTCATATTGTACATGAGAGCTTGCTATGAGTAAACTGACTTCATGGTTAAGGTTTCTGGATGCATTGAATCACAATGCCTGCAGTATCTCAGTAATGAGGTTCCTTGTGAAACATGCAGTGCACCACTGTGGTCCCAAGCAATGTTAGTCAGAACACGCTGGGGAAGTGAAAGCTGTGAGATAGAGGCAAGTTCTTTCCTTCATACTGAGCTTGAAATGGATTCAAAAACTTGTTGCCACTTCATCGCCACCACTTTGCATTTTATTTCAAAACCTGTAATTAGTTATTGTCCCAAATATATTCTTCAATCTCTCGATGCAAACAATGTGCCTGGTTTGCTTTTCCTTGAGTGCAAAAATCACATTGCAGCTTCCTTCACTTTAATTTTAATGATACAACATGGTAGAAAGCCATTCCAGCCCATGAAACTCATGCCGCCAACTAGCCTGTACATTTTTAGAACGTGGAAGATCCCTAGGAAACCCACGTGGAGAATCTACAAACTCCTTACACAAAGATCCGGATTTGAACCCTGTTCACTGGAGCTGCAGAAGGGTGGCACTTCCCACTTTGCCAACCGTGCCATCGGACCTTGATGGATACCATCTGACAGCAGTGCAAGATTTTTTTTGCATATAGTGAGGGGTTCCTTGAGAGAAGGTGGAGAGTAATGGCATTGTACAAGCCAAATATTATTAGTTTATGCTAGCTGTAGTTGGAAATGGTCAAAGTCTGTAAGATCATAATTATTCCATTCTCCAAGCAAGAGAATAGCTGCAATGATGCTAGGGTTCACTGTCCTCAGGAGATGTGACTGAGGGTTTGTGATCATCTTTCTTTGTGGAACATAGTATTGAACTGAATTTAGACAGAAGATTCAGCTGTTGATACTGTGATACAATGAATGCTTTTCTCGTCGCTTAAAAGATCACGTGTCATGCAATACTGATCTAGTACAGGGAACCAAGCTGCTTCCCAGCGACCAGTACTGGAATCAAGTATTTTAAGGAGATGGCAAATCTGATTTCAGCTCTGATTCCAATATTGTTGGCTGAACATCAGAGCTTCAGGAAAGAAGAGAATTGAAGAAAGGTGTGAATGGCAAACAGAATTGGTCAGTATCTTTCCAGACAACCTATGGGCCAGAAGCAAGGTGGCCCACAGCAAGATCCCATTATCCAGGAGTCCAACCCCTTTCCCCTCCTCATCTGTGTCCATTCATTCCAATATCTGCTCCCACCCTGACCTCACTCTTAGCCGTGGCATGGATTGAGAGGATTGGCCCACACGATTATTCGCTGGCCTCCCTCATTAATTAGTAGAATGCATCAGTGTTAATTGTTGTCCATAGTCCAGCAGTGTATGTTAATAAAGGAATATTCTGAGATGCATACTAGGGTGGTCAAGATCTGTTGAAAGGGAGACAGAGTTAATGTTTCAGGTTGGCAATCTTTCATCTGGGCTGCTAAAAACTTTCAGCAAAATCTGAATTTCTTTCCGATTTCACAACCTGTAGTATTTTATTTTTACAATGCAAGACGACATCATCCTACAGAGAAAATGCAAACGACTATAATTCAAGGTGCCCTGCAACACGCCAGCTCTTTCCATCCATTTCAATACACATTCCTCAGCCAAATCCACGTGTAAACAAGGTCAGTTAATAAACAACAAAGCTGCAAAGTCACAAGAGAGTCTATGCGGTTTTAGAATCCAGCTGGAACAAGCTTACAAGTGAAATTGTTTTTGTTCCTTGAATCACTCAGTGTTTAATGTGCACAGTAAATTGTATGGCTTGGCAGAAAAAGAAGTATGAATATCATCTGACTGAGGGGTTAGATCAGTTCTAGGTCAGTTGCAACCTGGCTCAGATTTATTGTCAGAGAACATACACGATATCACATACAACCTTGAGATTCCTTTCTCCTGTGGGAGCAGCAGAATTACTTCATATTGGTAATGCAAAAATAAACTGTAGACAGCATAAAACATGTAAACAAGCAACAACCAAATATAAACAAAATTGACTGTAATAGAGTAGAGAGAGAACAAAAAGAAAAATCAAAGTATACAAGTTGAGTCCCTGACAGAGTTTGTTTTGAAGAGTCTGATGGTGGAGGGGCAGCAGCTGTTCCTGAACCGGGTGGTGCGAGTCTTGTGGCACCTGGACCTCTTTCCTGATGGCAGCAGCAAGAACAGAGCATGCGCTGGGTGGTGAGGGTCTCTTGACAGCAGCGCTCCCTGTAGATGTACTCAATAGTGGGGAGAGTTTTGCCTACTACCTTTTGCATGGCTTTAAATTCCCATACCAGCCGGTCAGCACACTTCCCAACACACCTCTGTAGAAATTTGCCAGGATTTCTGATGTCATACCAACCCTCCGCAAACTCCTGAGGAATACGAGGTGTTGACATGCCTTCTTCGTGGTGCCATTGGTGTGTTTGGTCCAGGAAATATCCTCCAAGAGAGCAATTCCCAAGAACTTAAATTTGCTCACCCTCTCCACCTCTGATCCCCCAGTGATCACTGAATTGTATAACCTCTGGTTTTCCCTTCCTGAAGTCAACAATCAGCTCCTTGGTTTTGGTGACATTGAGTGCAAGGTTGTTGTTGGTGCACCATTCAGCCGACTTATCTCCATCCTTTATACAATCCACTACTGTTGTATCATTAACAAATTTGTAGATGTTATTGTCATACCGAGCGATGCAGTCATAGGTGTAAAGTGAGTAGAGCTAAGAATGCAGTCCAGTAATCAACGCAGCTTTAAGGAAGCAAAGTTATTGCACGATGTGGGACTAGATTCATTTCTCCTTTATCTAAGAACAATACGTTGACACCTCGATCTGTTAAAGAGGAGTGCCTTTAGAATGTATCCAGTTCATGTGCCATACATTTGATAACCTGAACACCTTAGAAAAAGCAACATCGGAACCAAGTCTAAAAATGAGACAATGAGAAGTATCATGAAATTATTGCTAACTATGTGTTGCAACAGTCACCTCCTATCAGGTGAGCAAACAGATACAGAACATCTTTCACGATTAAAGGATTTTATTTAATTTTAAATAAACAATCAAAAATCTTACTTGCGGTAGCTGAACAGCTACTTTTCAGATAAAAAACTATACATACAACTACACAGATTAAAAAATACAATGACAATAGTATACTTAATTGAATTTAAGGAGACAATTAATATGGATGTGTAGCAGTACCTTAGATAGACTACAACTCCCAGAAGCCTAGCGAATCGGCGCGGGACGTCATAACGTGGCACAGTGTTTTAAAAGAATACATAAGTGATTCGAAAACCAACAAGGTCGGGTCAGATACAGCAATGAGCTCTCTGAACCCTTCTCCATTAACAATGGCGTGAAGCAAGGCTGTGTTCTCGCACCAACCCTCTTTTCAATCTTCTTCAGCATGATGCTGAACCAAGCCAAGAAAGACCCCAACAATGAAGACGCTGTTTACATCCGGTACCGCACGGATGGCAGTCTCTTCAATCTGAGGCGCCTGCAAGCTCACACCAAGACACAAGAGAAACTTGTCCGTGAACTACTCTTTGCAGACGATGTTGCTTTAGTTGCCCATTCAGAGCCAGCTCTTCAGCGCTTGACGTCCTGCTTTGCGGAAACTGCCAAAATGTTTGGCCTGGAAGTCAGCCTGAAGAAAACTGAGGTCCTCCATCAGCCAGCTCCCCACCATGACTACCAGCCCCCCCACATCTCCATCGGGCACACAAAACTCAAAACGGTCAACCAGTTTACCTATCTCGGCTGCACCATTTCATCAGATGCAAGGATCGACAATGAGATAGACAACAGACTCGCCAAGGCAAATAGCGCCTTTGGAAGACTACACAAAAGAGTCTGGAAAAACAACCAACTGAAAAACCTCACAAAGATAAGCGTATACAGAGCCGTTGTCATACCCACACTCCTGTTCGGCTCCGAATCATGGGTCCTCTACCGGCACCACCTACGGCTCCTAGAACGCTTCCACCAGCGTTGTCTCCGCTCCATCCTCAAATCCATTGGAGCGTATACAGAGCCGTTGTCATACCCACACTCCTGTTCAGCTCCGAATCATGGGTCCTCTACCGGCACCACCTACGGCTCCTAGAACGCTTCCACCAGCGTCGTCTCCGCTCCATCCTCAACATCCATTGGAGCGCTTTCATCCCTAACGTCGAAGTACTCGAGATGGCAGAGGTCGACAGCATCGAGTCCACGCTGCTGAAGATCCAGCTGCGCTGGATGGGTCACGTCTCCAGAATGGAGGACCATCGCCTTCCCAAGATCGTGTTATATGGCGAGCTCTCCACTGGCCACCGTGACAGAGGTGCACCAAAGAAAAGGTACAAGGACTGCCTAAAGAAATCTCTTGGTGCCTGCCACATTGACCACCGCCAGTGGGCTGATAACGCCTCAAACCGTGCATCTTGGCGCCTCACAGTTTGGCGGGCGGCAACCTCCTTTGAAGAAGACTGCAGAGCCCACCTCACTGACAAAAGGCAAAGGAGGAAAAACCCAACACCCAACCCCAACCAACCAATTTTCCCCTGCAACCGCTGCAACCGTGTCTGCCTGTCCCGCATCGGACTTGTCAGCCACAAACGAGCCTGCAGCTGACGTGGACTTTTTACCCCCTCCATAAATCTTCGTCCGCGAAGCCAAGCCAAAGAAGTGATTCGAGTAAAGGAATTCGGATTTACCCGCAACTGTGTGTGTTGTTATTTCGCGTTTGTCAGCCACCACTGCGTTTTCAGTGGTTGCAGATGTATAATAAATGTTCACAGTAATGCATGTGCAAAAACAAAGGTGAAGGTAAGGGTGCAGACAGTCCATGATTAGAGTAAATAAGTTATTAATGAGACTGCATGTGAGCACAGATGTACACACAAGCAAATAGTGTGACTGAACTAGAATTTAACGTCTTCACCCAAATTTACTTTTAAAAAATGTTCAAGAGCATGCAGTAAGCCCACAATCATTGATACAGATATAGTCTGCTCTACAAGACAACCAAAGTTAAGAATATCAGACAGGTGGCAGAGTTTTTGTAAATACTCTGTCCAGTTTATCTTCAGAAATATGGCATTAATGATCCTTGTTCAAAAGAGCATGATTAGTAAAAAGTACAGTACAGCTCCAATTACCTGAAATCGGATTTCAGATAAATGAGGATATCCAAAACAAATCCAAAATCTTTGCTTTTCCAAAATTTTTTCCAGAGCCAAACTGATTGAGGAGATTGGGCTCCCGGCCATGAGTGGGGATCCCAGTGGGGAGGTGTCAGTGGCCAGCAGTTTTTTTTTGGTGAGAATTAAACATTATTTTTAAATGCTTAAAAAGCTTTCCCTTTTCGTTTGTTGCATTTTAAACACCGTTACAAATGATTGGCTGATGCTACCGGGCCGTTTTTTAATTTTTTTAAATGACCAGTTCTCCAAAAAAAAAGTTTATCCGACACATGGTCCTGACTATTTCGGATAATCGGAGTTGTACTGTATATTATTGCACTCAAAAATGATGGAATAGCAAGATGAGAACACTATGATGGCAGCAGGATTTGCCATGGTTCAGGCCGACAACCATCCAATGAGTTCAAATAGGTTAATCCCCTGCTCAAAGCTCAGTCTCTTTATAACATAATGGGTGGAAAGTTCATCTAAATTACTTCAACCTTCCATCAGCAGATGAAACTATGTTCATGATACATAGTTAAACAAATTCTTAAATACATTTTCCTTTTTGAAATTTAGACTCTGGATTTAATTCTGAAGCTAAGGGGAGTGTACTGAATCATTTGTGAACAGAACATAAATGAAGTAAATCAAAGTGGCAACACTCTCTGGTGTTCCATGATCAGTTCTTTTTTTCAATCAACCATTTTCCTCTCAGGAATTTAAACTTGGTAGTTTGTATGTGTAAATACACTCCAACTTAACATGCACGCAATTTTAACAATGGATAAAGTAACTATTATTAGATATCTACCTCTCAACACAAAACACCCGATGATGAAGTGCTGCCAACCTCTCCAAGAAATACCACGCACCACGTGTTTTATTTAAATTTTGAAATTAGTGTGATTCTGTTCTTTTCATTCTAGTTCTATATGAAGATTCTTCAGCCAGAGGGTAAAGGTGGTGAATCTGTTGTCACAGGTGGTTGTGGAGTCCAAGTCATTGGGTGCATTTAAGGCAGAGATTGTTAGGTACTTGATTTGCCAGGGAATGGGGTAAGGTCGGGCATTGGGGCTTAGTTTGAAAATGGATCAGCTCTTGATTGAATGGCAGGACATTCTCCATGGACTGAACAGCCCATTTCTGCTTCTCTTTTAGTCTAAGGAAAACATACACAGAATACACAATTGCTATTTTTCAATGCTTACATTTTTGGGCACTTTGCCAATTGTTGTCTTTTGCCTCGTGTATGTAACATGGGCAGCATGGTTGGAAAAGTGGTTAGCATAAAACTTACAGCACCAGCGATCAGGTGCAGGGTTCAAATCCTGCACTGTCTGTAAGGAGTTTGTATGTTCTCCCAGTGTCTGCGTGCACTTGCTCTGGGGGCTACGGTTTCTTCCCACCATGCAAAACATACCTTGGATCTAGGTTAATTGGGTGCAAATTGGTCAGCATGGGCTTGAGGGCAGAAATGGCCTGTTACCATGCTGTATATCTTTATAAAAAAAAACCACTGCAATTGCGACATGCTTTCATTCCAAAAGACAGATCAATAACTGTACAATCAACAAATCAAATCAATCCTCTCGAGCCCTGCTCCATCCAGCCAGTAACAGTGGTGGATATAAATTGGACAAGGAGGGTCCATGAACCATCCCAATCTTCAATAATGGCCCAGCCCAGAAGACCAAAATTCTGCAAAAATCTTAAGCCAGAAAGTACCATGTGGACCATTCCCCTTGGCCTTTAATCTCAGTTAACATCATTGTAGAAGCCAGGAGATTCCCTACCACACAATTACAATATGTCCTGCAGGTGCACAGAGTGTTCAGACATTTTCAGACTCTCATTGCTGCAGTCAGAGGCTCCCACCTGCTTCAAAAGGGCATCAATCTTCCCGGTGCCCAAGGAGAGTAGCGTGGGCTACCTCGATGACTATTGCCCAGTAGCACTAATTTCTGCTGGGATTAAATGCTTCAAGACGTTGGTCATGGCCAGAATTAATCCAAGCAGAGATCTGGACCCACTGAAATTTGCCTATTGTCACAATCACTCCACAGCAGATGCAATAACACTGGCTCTCCACTCCTTTGGATCACCTAGAAAACAGCAATTCATTCATACATACAGCTGCTCTTCATTGACTAGAGATCAGCCTTCAATATCATTATTCCCTCAGTGCTGGTCTAGAAGCTCCAAATCCAACACAATCTTCTGCTATTTTCAAATTAGAGCATTTCTAAGGTATAAATTAGGCCCAATAGCATTTTCACCAAATTGTAGTGATGTGGTGACCCTGATTCGAAAGAGAAATTAAAGGAAATTTACTTCAGCGATGTATTTCTTACTTCAAATGGAAACCCCCCAAATAGGGGGCTCACAGGTCTAGGGAGAGATGGAAATTAGACTTGAGTGTAAAAAAAAATGACGAGCAAACCTCTTCTGAACTATGTCGGGATAGTATGACTAACACGATTAATGCAAGATATAGAATAGTACAAATTAACTTTCTGCATCAATTATATCTCACACCATAGAAATTAAACAAATTAAATTCAGACCTGCCAGACTGATGTTTTAGATATGGAGAGGAGGTAGGAACTTTTTTTTTTAAATATAAATGATTCAGCCTGGTCATGTTCTAAAGTAAGACCTTTTTGGGTTATTCTAGGAAACATCTTAGAGCAGATTACAGGAATCAAATTTCCACAAAACCCAGAATTATTTTTACTGGGGAATATTACAGGGATAAGACCCTATATAAACATTAAACAGAATTTGTTAAAATTGCACTGGCAGTGGCTAGAAAATGTATAGCAGTTACATGGAAGTCTGATTCATATCTAGATATGTCATGTTGGAATATGGAAAAACAGTTGTATAAGCGTACAGAAAATTACCTACAATTCAAGAAATAAATATGACATACTTTTACAAGTTTGGCTTTTATATTTACAATTTTCAGATGCAAATCTTTAATTATGTTCATCCTAATCCTTAAAACCTGCGTTGATCTTCTCCAAAGAAATATGGATTTATGATCTGTGGAGTGGGCAGCACTTTTCAGCAATCTGTTCTGCTTTCTTTATCTTGCTTTTCATATATATTTTCTTTGGGGTCTTTTTCTGGGTGTGTGGACGTCGGGGTACAACCATCATGGAATAAATGCTGAATGTACTTTTGTACATGTAATTTTTTTTTAAATATATAAATCGACTCCATGTGTGGTCAAAAATTTTAAATAAACTATTAACTCCAAATCCTGGGCTCTGCACCCCCCTCCCCCGGTGTAACCCAATCCTTGACTTCCTCATCAAAAGACCGTATTCAGTAGGAATTGCAAACAATATCTCTTCCCTACTGGCAGGCCCACCTCAGGATACATGCTGAGTCAACTGTTCAACTTACTATACACCCATGCCAGGCACAATTCCATTGCTATCTATAAATTTACCAGTAATACCACATTTGTTGGCAAAGTCATTAATGGCAATGAGGAAGAGTACAGGACAAAGATAGATCAGCTCATATCATGCCATCAACCTTGTGCTCAATGTAAGCAAAACCAAACAGATGATTGTGGACTTCAGGAGGAAGTCAGGAGAACATGACCCAGTCCTCATTGATGGCTCAGTAGTGGATATGGTCAACATCTCCCAGAATCTGTCCTGGAGCCTCCACGTTGATGCAATCACTAAGAAGGCTCACCAGTGGCTATACGTTGTGAGGTGTCTGAGGAGATTCAGTACATCACCCAAGACTCTTGAACATTTCTACATGGAGAGCATTCTGGCTGGTTGGATCTTTGTATGGTATGGAGGTGCTGACGTTCAGGACAAGTAAAAGCTTCAGAGGGTTGTTAACTCTGTCTGCGACATCACAGGCTCCATCGAGGACATCTACGAGAGACAGAGTCTTAAAAAAAGCAGCCTCTATGCTCAAAGACCCCCACCACCCAGGCCATGCCCTCTTCACTCTGCTACCATCAGGAAAAAAGGTACAGGAGCCTAAAGACAAGCACTCAGCAGCACAAGTCAGCTTCTTCCCCACTGCCATCAATTCCTGAATGGACAATGAACCACTGATACTGCCTTACCTTGACTTTTCGTGTACTATTTTTATTTATTGATGCAAGATGGTCTATATGAATGTTTTCACTGTCATGCTGCCGCAAAACACCACATTTGGTGAATTGTTCATGACAATAAATTTGGATTCAGATACTGCCAGGTATAGTGTGGAAGAACTTGGGTTCCAAAACCAAATAATCTTCCAGCCACACAAGGGCAATGTGAAAGATTATCCAAGTATGTTGTGCTCTTGAGAGAGAAAAATATATATACCCTGTAAATTCAGTCACTTGTAACCACATTCATTCAATCTTAATCAACTGATGGAATGGAAGGCATTACAAATACTGTAGTTATATCAGTTGTCACTTACTCAACACTACCCAGCTCACTGATGTTTGGTTTGGATCCAAAGGGTCTATTCAGCTCCTGACCTCTGCAGCTTTGGTTGATGCGTGGACTACAGATCTGATGATGAGGAATCAAGCAATACACCAATGTGCTGGAGAAACTGAGCAGGTCACGCACCATAGGCAGTTCATGATATGGCCGGATCCCTTAGAACATAGAACAAAACAACAGTATAGACCCTTTGCCCCTCGATGTTCTGCTGATGCACATATTCTTTCCTATTAAAAAGTACTAAACCCTCCCTACTCCATAACCCTCTATTTTCTTCCCAATCTATGTGTCCAAGAGTCTCTTAAATGCCCCCTATGTTTCAGCCTCCACCATCATCCCTGGCAAGTCATTCCAGGCACCCACAACTCTGTGTAGAATAAATGGGTCTATTCAGCTCCATGCTTTGGTCAAGGCAAGGACTAAAGACCTGAAGATGAGGAACACTAATGTTGAGAATTCTCCAGTATACATCAATGGTTCTGTCGTTCAGAGAGTTGAAAGCACAGTTACTTGATGTGCGTATAAAAAGACGTCCCATCCTGGACTCACAACACCTCATTAGTAAGGGAAGGCAAAACAGTGTACTTCGAAAGAAGGCTGAGCAGGGAAAAGCTACCAGCTTCCATCTTGACAACCTTTTTCCAGAGAACAATGACCTGGCTGCATCATTGTGTGGGATGGTGGCTACAAACCACCAGACCAGACATCAATCTAGAGAATAATCAAAACGGCCAAGATGATTTCCTCTATTGATGGCATTTACAGGGAACATTATCTAAATAAGACTCAAAGAATTAGAGAAGACCCCTTCCATTCAGTGCACAGGATATTTAACTCCCCATCATCAAGAAAGAGATACAGGAGCATCAAAATCAGGACAGCCAGGCTGGGGAGTAGCTTCTTCCTTCAGGCTGTGAGATGGGTTGTGTACATCAGGGGTGGCCCAACTTGTTTAACATACATGATAAACTTCAGATGTTTGAGAGAAAAATATTACATGCACGTTTTTACATCTGTCACAAAAATTGTAAATAAATACATGCCACTCCATTTAAGTCCTTCCTTTGAGGAAACATGAGCAATTTATTTGGTATCACTGACTGATCTAGAATGAGCAATGATTCATTTTGTTCTGTTACTACACGCCTCATTTCAAATTCTACCTGCGTGTTCATTTGAAATAGAATGTTGCATTTTACATTTATTTTTGGATTGGTCCCACTTTTCTGTGTCGATATCGCTGCATGTTACTGTAAACAACCTTTTGCAAAAGATATATTGGATTATTTTAGGAAGCAACCTTTTGTAATATTTGATCGGGTGTCAGTTATGCGTAATTCAAAGCGTTTTGCATTATTCGATTCTGCAAAAAGCTCGTCTGATTTACCCAGAAAAAATCTGAACTATTTGATGAATATCTTGACAATTGTGCACAGTCAGTTCTCAACTTTTAATTTCAAGGCAGAGTCTCCTATCCTGACTGTGAAGTGAACCCCTCCCTTTTTCTTAGGCTCCAGTACTCTGATGTCAAGTCAGCCACGGACCCAGGCCTGCTTGCAAAATGGGTAAGGTTTAGAAGTGAACCCCTATCCGTGTTTTGTTTATGTGAGTGAGAAGGTGGAGAACCACTGCTCTAGACCTAATTGTTACTGAAATAGTAATTAGCCCCTTTCCTTTGTCATTGGCACATCCCACCTTAAGCAATCCCTTTAAGGGATTACTTAAAGTGCTTTGTTAGTGGAAGGAAAAAGGTGAAATACCACAGATCTAGAAAGGGTGCTGACCAGCTACATCATGGTCTGGTATGGGAACACTAATACCCCTGAGCGTAAAGCCCTCCAAAAGGTAGTGGACATAGCTCAGGACATCACAAGCAAAACCCTCCCCACTATCAAGAATATCTACACGGAGCGCTGCCATCAGGGAGCGCTGCCATCAGGGAGCGCTGCCATCAGGGAGCGCTGCCATCAGGGAGCGCTGCCATCAGGGAGCGCTGCCATCAGGGAGCGCTGCCATCAGGGAGCGCTGCCATCAGGGAGCGCTGCCATCAGGGAGCGCTGCCATCAGGGAGCGCTGCCATCAGGGAGCGCTGCCATCAGGGAGCGCTGCCATCAGGGAGCGCTGCCATCAGGGAGCGCTGCCATCAGGGAGCGCTGCCATCAGGGAGCGCTGCCATCAGGGAGCGCTGCCATCAGGGAGCGCTGCCATCAGGGAGCGCTGCCATCAGGGAGCGCTGCCATCAGGGAGCGCTGCCATCAGGGAGCGCTGCCATCAGGGAGCGCTGCCATCAGGGAGCGCTGCCATCAGGGAGCGCTGCCATCAGGGAGCGCTGCCATCAGGGAGCGCTGCCATCAGGGAGCGCTGCCATCAGGGAGCGCTGCCATCAGGGAGCGCTGCCATCAGGGAGCGCTGCCATCAGGGAGCGCTGCCATCAGGGAGCGCTGCCATCAGGGAGCGCTGCCATCAGGGAGCGCTGCCATCAGGGAGCGCTGCCATCAGGGAGCGCTGCCATCAGGGAGCGCTGCCATCAGGGAGCGCTGCCATCAGGGAGCGCTGCCATCAGGGAGCGCTGCCATCAGGGAGCGCTGCCATCAGGGAGCGCTGCCATCAGGGAGCGCTGCCATCAGGGAGCGCTGCCATCAGGGAGCGCTGCCATCAGGGAGCGCTGCCATCAGGGAGCGCTGCCATCAGGGAGCGCTGCCATCAGGGAGCGCTGCCATCAGGGAGCGCTGCCATCAGGGAGCGCTGCCATCAGGGAGCGCTGCCATCAGGGAGCGCTGCCATCAGGGAGCGCTGCCATCAGGGAGCGCTGCCATCAGGGAGCGCTGCCATCAGGGAGCGCTGCCATCAGGGAGCGCTGCCATCAGGGAGCGCTGCCATCAGGGAGCGCTGCCATCAGGGAGCGCTGCCATCAGGGAGCGCTGCCATCAGGGAGCGCTGCCATCAGGGAGCGCTGCCATCAGGGAGCGCTGCCATCAGGGAGCGCTGCCATCAGGGAGCGCTGCCATCAGGGAGCGCTGCCATCAGGGCCCAGCACATGCTCTGTTCTCACTGCTGCCATCAGGAAATAGGTCACCTAGTTCAGGAACAGCAGCTACCCCTCCACCATCAGACTCCTTAAAGTCCAACTCAGACTTATTTAAGGACTCTTGTGCACTTTATTGATTTTCTTTTTTATTCTCTCTGAATTGCACAGTTTGTTTACATTTGTTACCTGTTTACAGTTCTTTATTTGTTTACAAGTTTACACGATATATATATTTTTGGCACTACCAATAAGCAGTGATTCTGCTGCATCCGTAGGGGAAAAAATCTCAGGGTTGTATATGATTTCAAGTATGTACTGACAATAAATCTGAAATAGTGTTGAAACAGAGCTCACTGGGAATTTCTTCGCACCATTTAAATGATCAAATGGATTCAATGGATGAAATTATTGGAATGCAGACATCTCCATTGTTGAGCTGTTCAAAAAGGTTCCAGCACAATTGCAGTAAGGCCTGATCATAAAAAATACTCAAAGCTTCCCCAGCATGAATGATTAGTCCCTACATATAACTAATGCCATTGCAATTTTAAAAACACATTGCAAACCTTTCAAAAAGCTTCCATGAAACAGGCACTGCACTGATTCTGCCTGGTGTAAGTCACCATTCTTAATTTAGAATCATTGGGTGGGCAAGAGAGAATCTGAACACTAAGTTAAAGACACACCCTTGAAATTTTTCAGAGCTGCCATGGTTGTAGATGTGCCAGGATTTTGCATTATTGTAAAGTTTTAACTATTTTGAATGGGGAAAAAAAATCACTTCGTTCTTTATTTACATTTAAATTTTAAATTTAGAGGTACAGCCTGGTGACAGCCCCCCCACCCCGAGCTTGCACTGACCAAATAAAACTCATGTGTCAATTAACCTAACCCTCTGACTTTGGTACATGGAAGGAAACTGGGGAAACTAGAGGAAACTGATGGGGACACGGGGAGAACGTACAAACTCCTTCGATACAGCAGCAGATTCGAACCAGAGTTGCTGGCGCTAACTGTGCCACCGTTCATCCAAATGCAAGTCAACTTGCTGCATCTCTGTTCAGTAAGATATTGTAGCTTATATGATCTAGAGTTGAGCATCATTAAGCATCATTAATGCTTAGGAAACATCTGCTAAAAAATTACACATCTGTTTAAGAAAACGGATCTAGATTGTAACTGGAGTGTAATCCACTTAGATGCTATTCTTTCTCAACTATACCATTTGAGTGAAGATTAAAATCTTCCCTTTTGTGGTTGAAATTCATAACTTACCCTATCAACAAAGTATTTTAAGCAGTAGAATTGAACATTAAGAAGAATACAAATCTATTTTACAAATGATTATTTGGGTCAAAGATATGTCAGTAATTTTGGTGCAGATTGCTTATGGAGTGAAAACGATTTTGGGAAACCCAACTTCAGTTACCATGACTGGGTCTCTGGTGTGGTTTTGCCCTCGAGATCTCATCTGGCCTTTTTTTGTGGTAGAAAGCTCCAAGGGTAAATTTTTTTTAGTGTTCAGAAGAATTAAACATTTATTGGCCTTGCAAACCTACTAACAAAGGGCTACACAGCAGCATAAACAGACATTCCAGTCTGACAATTCACATGCAACAAAAAAATTAAATGAAGAATTTATCAATAACTAAACTTGCATTCACTCAAATAAAATAGTTCAATCAACTCCTAGAATATGGAATATTAAAGCACAGTACAGGCCCTTCTGTTCACGATGTTGTGCTGCCCTATGTAAACCAGCTTCATAACAATTCTCATCTCACTCTTTTTTTCTTGCATCCAAGTGCCTAAGAATCTTTTGAATGTGCCCACTGTACCACCCCACCACCCCCAGCAATGCATTCCAGGCATCAACCACCAAGTAAAAAAAAACTTACCCTTGATGTCTCCCCTAAACTTTCCTCCACTTACCTTAAGCAGATTCACTTACATTCAATGCATTGTGTCAAAGCTAAATTTGAAAATACTTTCCACCCAGAAAAATTTAAAGGAGTTTTGGAACTCATTTTAAAGATTAAAAAAAGAGGCTCTCCATATTTTATCTTTATTTTTGATGCTAAACGGCAATTTTCTTTTTTTGCAGAGGATAAATGGAAAACTGGTGGGGGGGGGGGGAAATCACCAAAAGTTATGGAAATAGACCCAAATTCTTGGTTATTAACCATTTCAAATTTTCTCCTCATTCCCACACCAACCTATCTGCCCTTGCCTTCCTCTATTGTAAAGTGAGGTCCAACACAACTTTGGGGAACAATACAGTTGAATATCCCTCATCCAAAATGCCTGGAGCTAGAAATGTTTTGGATTTTTTTTTGCATTTTGGAACAACATTTAAAATAAATGAACTCATTCATTCAGATTTAAAAGATACATGCATTCATATTACAATACAAATATTTACTCTATAATGCACTACTTATGCCTGCTACGTCCCGTTGTCCAATCAGGATTTCTGAACTCTATTATGTATTACCTTAGGGCACCACGAACACAAAAACCACATTTTGGAATTTGGGTATTTGGATAGGGGTATTCAACCTGTACCTCATATTCCAATTGGGTAATCTACAACCTAATGGAATGAGTATTTTATTTCCATTCAATGTAACCCTCATCTCCTGTGTCCCCCTCTCTTCTTCCAATTCACTTTTGTTCCTCTCCCACCCCCTCCACACCATTTTTGCCTCCTTTCCCACATTTCTTCCCTGGACATTATTATGCCCCTCCCCTTTTGCTTCCATCAGATCCCACTGGATATCTAACTTTACATCAGGATGTAGATCAATTGGAAGGCGTAAAATGGAAGTTAACTCTGAAATGTGTGAGAGGCTTCACTTTGGTAAGTTAAAATTGTTCCCCAAGATAGGGGAGTTAAGGACAAGAGGGCACAACTTCAGGATTAAAAGGTGCCAATTTAAAACAGAGATGCGGAAGAATTTCTTTAGCTAGAGGGTGGTGAACCTCTGGAACCTCTGGCAGCTGTGGAGACCAAGTCATTGGGGGTATTTAAGGCAGAGATTGATAGGTATCTGAATAGTCAGGGTATCAAAGGTTATGGGGAGAAGGCCAGGGGAGTGAGGTTGAGTGGGAGAATGGTAGAGCCGAATGGCCAACTACTGCTCCTTTACCTTATGGTCTTAAACCAGGGAAGGGCATACAAGGTGAATAGTAGGTCACTAGAGAGTGTTGCAGAGTAGACCTAGGAGTGCCTCGAAAGTGGCAACTCAGGTGGACAAGGTATTGAAGAAAGCATTTGCCATGATTGGACAGAGTATAGAGTACAAAAGTTGAGGCTTCATGATACAGCTGTACAAGACATTATTGAAGCCACTGTGTGCAGTTCTAGTCACCCAGCTACAGAAAGGACATGAATAATGTAGAAGGGATACAGAGGAGATTCACCAAGATGTTGTTGAGACTGGAGAGGTTGAGTTTAAGGTTGGTTTCTGGCTTCTCAAACAAATATATCCATATTCAAAGGATTAATAATATATTCATTGTGATTTTACAACAATTTTTAGATATTGTCATTATAACATCGAGCCAGAAGATATAATGGATATGGATAAAAGGTTTCTTTGAGCAAATCTATTATAACCAAGCTGACCCACATCTGTACAGTCTGAAACATTCTTATTTAGATCATTTGTAGATTATGAGAATTATAGTCATACATACAGGTAATTTGCCTCACCATGTCCATGCTAACAATTAAGCTATAGAATACCAAAATGATCAATTATAATTTAATTAGAATACAGACATTATTTATTGAATTAATTGAACCGATGTGTTCATAGTTGGAAATCAGGGAAGTCACCAATTAAACAGCAAGGATGTGCTATTTCACCATATCAAACCTTTGAATTGCATTTGACAAAGTATTAATGTGTGCAAAAATACTATTGGGCAAATGATGCAAAAGTATCAGCTTCGCATGGGCATATTTTTATTTAAAGGCAAAATACTGCCTAGAAATGAGACAAAAATGTTGAATGTTACTAATTCCAACTTTATTGTTCTTGAAGTTTCTAATTCACTCGCTTCTGATTAGGATAATGTTCAATTGTTACAAACTCAATGACTGGAAATGAAGTACATTAGGGTATTCGAAAATTTGCAAAATAACAGCAGCCTGGAAACCAGTGGGGAGGGAACAAGACTTCTCTTATAGTCCTCCTACAGTTCCCACATGGTGAATGGTCGGGCCCTGGGGAGTGATATAGAACAAAGAAACTTGGGAGTACAGGTACCACACATGGCTCCATAAAACCAGTGCTGCAGGTCCACAGGGTGATGCAGAAGACATTTGGCACATTTGTCTTCATCAGTCAGGGTTTTGAGTACAGAGTAGGGGCATGTTACATCTGTACAATCTTAATGAGTTTGTCACTAACATTACATTGAAATTCTTACTACTTCCAAAAAGTTTAAAAAGTCTACAAGAATATGCAATTTCAATTAAAAAACAATAATTGTAAAAGATAGTCTTCCTATTATAAGAAAAAGACATGCTTTTGTGGTGTCCATTCATTTTGTACTGATGGAACAATCCATGGTTTGAGTAACAAGGGGAGGTTCATGACCCTGATAGCTGGTGGAAATAACTTTTCTTGCATCTAGAGGTGCTGGTCTTCAGGCTTCTGTACCTTCTGACTAAAGGTAGCAGTGAGAAAAGGTTGTGATCGGGGTGGTGATGCCGAATGCCTTCTTGGTACAGCATCTCACATCGACGTCTCCAGTGGATGGGAGGTTGGAGCCTGTGATGGCTTATTATCTTCTGTGTTCCTGTTTTTATTATCTTCTGACTAAAGGTAGCAGTGAGAAAATGTTACGATCAGGATGGAGGAATCCTTTTATGATATGGAATATAATTGCCTTGTAACACAAGTGAGAATGTGACTGCCTTCAAACATGACCATCCCATTGCAGTAGTAAAGGTAAAAGTTTCCATTATTGTCACATAATACTACATTTAGAATGCAACAAAGACAAAATTCTTTTGTCTACCGTTACAAAGACAAAATTCTTTTGTCTACCGTTACAAAGACAAAATTCTTTTGTCTACCGTTACAAAGACAAAATTCTTTTGTCTACCGTTAAAAGACAAAATTATTTTATCTACCGTTAAGACAAAATTCTTTTGTCTACCGTTACAAAGACAAAATTCTTTTGTCTACCGTTACAAAGACAAAATTCTTTTGTCTACCGTTACAAAGACAAAATTCTTTTGTCTACCGTTAAAAGACAAAATTCTTTTGTCTACCGTTAAAAGACAAAATTCTTTTGTCTATCGTTAAAAGACAAAATTCTTTTGTCTACCGTTAAAAGACAAATGCCGTTAAAAGACAAAATTCTTTTGTCTACCGTTAAAAGACAAAATTCTTTTGTCTACCGTTAAAAGACAAAATTCTTTTGTCTATCGTTAAAAGACAAAATTCTTTTGTCTACCGTTAAAAGACAAATGCCGTTAAAAGACAAAATTCTTTTGTCTACCGTTAAAAGACAAAATTCTTTTGTCTATCGTTACAAAGACAAAATTCTTTTGTCTACCGTTACAAAGACAAAATTCTTTTGTCTACCGTAACAAAGACAAAATTCTTTTGTCTACCGTTACAAAGACAAAATTCTTTTGTCTACCGTTACAAAGACAAAATTCTTTTGTCTACCGTTAAAAGACAAAATTCTTTTGTCTACCGTTAAAAGACAAAATTCTTTTGTCTACCGTTAAAAGACAAATGCCGTTAAAAGACAAAATTCTTTTGTCTACCGTTAAAAGACAAAATTCTTTTGTCTATCGTTAAAAGACAAAATTCTTTTGTCTACCGTTAAAAGACAAATGCCGTTAAAAGACAAAATTCTTTTGTCTACCGTTAAAAGACAAAATTCTTTTGTCTATCGTTACAAAGACAAAATTCTTTTGTCTACCGTAACAAAGACAAAATTCTTTTGTCTACCGTTACAAAGACAAAATTCTTTTGTCTACCGTTACAAAGACAAAATTCTTTTGTCTACCGTTACAAAGACAAAATTCTTTTGTCTACAGTTACAAAGACAAAATTCTTTTGTCTACCATAACAAAGACAGAGTCGCCACTTTGTCCAGTGCCCCTCACAGAAATGAGGCCCTAGCAAGGAACAAACTCTCGACTGCTGGTTTACATGACCACTGAGCTATGGAGCCACTCATGAGATAGTAATTAACATCAAGGACACCCTGTTTTTGCCAGCATGTCTGCATACACTACAAATGAACATATTGTTGTAAAAAAAAAACAGGAATCGCCAGCTGGCCAAAGCTATAGACACAGCTAGAGCCTACAAAGCCACGAGGACACAAAGTAAATCCATCTATGCAGTCCCACACACAGCAAAGGGAAGGAAGGGTTGATGCTATAAAGAACACAATCAGAAAAGTTTAAACCCCCAGGTCCTGCAGGAAGTGCGGCAGACAACACCCCTTCAATAATTGAAACAAATGTCCCGCATATGATTCGGAGTTTAGAGCCTGTGGTAAAGCAAGTGGCGAAGATGTGCAAGTCAGGTATGAAGAAAACAGTAATACCAGCGAAGAGAAAAGACAAGAAGATCCACCAAATAAAAGGAAACAACAATGAGGACACTAACACCCAGATACTAGACATAGAATCCATACACCTTTGAGAGATGTCAGGTGAGATGAAAGAAGGAAGTGAGTTCCCCACAAGGATCTAAATACAGAGGGCAATCAGGAACAAGCCTACAATATTTAACCCAAGGGTGAAGTTGGATACTGGATCACAAAGCAACGTCTTTCCACTCAGACTCTACCATCAGATGTTCCCAGAGAACATAATAAAAGGGGATCCAAAAGACAGTGCATTGGAAACAGCAACTGTCACATTAATGGCCTATGGTGGACCCAGCTAGGGAGAGTTAAGATCAATGGCTGCCATAAGGGAAAGAACATCCTCTGTACATTCTATGTGGTAGATGCAGACGGACTAGCAAATCTAGGTCTGGATAGCTGCTGGGAGTTGCAGTTAACCTCGGTCATTATGAGATCCAGATGATATCCAAAACCATCAACAGAAACATGCAACAAAAAGAGGAAATGAATTCCACAGAAGTACCTTCTAGGCCATGGCACACAGTTGGAGCAGACTTGTTCACAGAGAATCAAGAGTGGAATTTAACGGTAGCCTGATACTACTCTAAGTTTCAAGTTGTCAAAGAGTGAAAGACCTGAGAGCATCAACTTTCACCTCAGAAATGAGAGGGCTCCTTGCTGAACAAGGAATACCAAAGCAAGTAAAATGTAACAATGGAACACAGTTCACATCACAAGAATTCAGAAAGTTGGCTACAGAGTATAGGTTTGTCATCTCTACATCATCCCCAAGAACCCAAAGGTCATGGGTTCATTGAAAGACAAGTACAAACTGTGAAACACACACTAGTTAAGAGTCGCGAAACAAAAGATGACTCCTACCAAGCTCTTCTATCATTACAAGCAACACCTTTAAGGGCTAACATGAAGTCCCCTGCAGAACTTCTAAATGGCAGGAGATATAAAACAACTCGGCCAAGCAAAATACAGACTCCAGAAAACCAGGAGGAAACCAGAAGAAGGCTGGCTGAACTGCAAGAAGGATGCCAGCATTAAAACAAATATGCACAAACATTGCCAGAACTCTTCAGGGGGCAGCACGTGCATATTCAAGAGCTGATGTTGAAAACATGGACCCCAGAAAAGTTCAGAGAAGCTGAGACACCAAGATCATACATTGTTGAGACAGACTCTGGCAATCAGCTGAGAAGGAACAGAATTCACATCCAGCTGACACAAGATGCAATGAAGCAGAAAGCTTTAATACCAGCAAACCCTGCAACACCAATATCAAGTGAGGCATCTAGTGAAGAGACCACAACCACTTATACCGAAACATCAACACAGCAGTTGTCAGGTGAAGCACAACAAGCTACATCACCTACATGTGTCCAAGCAACACAGAGCCCAACGATCACAGCCAAATCCACAAGATGGCAAAGGAACCTACTGCCGCCAGTGCGATATCGATAAGAACTATTTAAAAATAGTTGTATAAATAAACTAGTGTGCAAGTTCAGTTACTCAAGTTGCACTGGAAAGAAAGTGATAAAGAACACTAAATTTTTCTTTATCTTGAGAAGGAGGAATGTTATATAGTCAGGATAACGTGAACTATTTTGTAACTGCGCAAGAATACACCCTTCTCACTGTAGAGCGTGTGCATAGTTTCCCAAGATGGTGGAAGGCATCAGTAAGTAAAGTCTCTTTTGTTTTATGAATCTTAAGAACATTAAGAACAAGTTATTTAAGAAGCCTCCCAGTTAACAAAGACATAACAGTACCTTGTAACCAAACAGGGTTACGACAGTGTTTCATAGAATGGTTAATTTTAAGCAGTGGAGTGTGTCATGTAACCTACTACAATACAAAAGCCATCAATAGAATTGCTTTTACAAAGCTCATGCCTTTTTCAAATATGTATATAATTGATGGATTGTTGCTTTGTTTACATCAGATTACATCAGCGAGTGATATAAAATTATAAACATTATAGACAATAGACAATAGGAGCTGGAGTAGGCCCTTCGGCCCGTTGAGTTTACAGATCATGGCTGATCACTACCATCAGTACCCCTTTCCAGCCTTATCCCCATAACCCTTAACTCCTTTGCCCACTAGAGTCTTATCTAACTCTCTTTTGAACATAATCAGCGAATCTGCCTCTACCACCCTCTGTGGCAGAGCATTCCACAGATTCACACTTCTCTGGGTAAAAAAATGTTTTCTCATCTCCGTCCTAAAGGGCCTACCCTGTATTCTTAAACTATGCCCTCTAGTCCTCGTCTCCCCCATCATTGGGAACAAGTAATCCGACTTCACCCTGTCTATCCCCCTGATAATTTTGTATACCTCAATCATGTCCCCCCTCATCCTTCTAAACTCCATCGGATACAAGTCCAGTTTTTCTAGCCTTTCAGCATATGTCAACCCCGTCATCCCTGGAACTAACCTTGTAAATCTGCGCTGCACACCCTCTATAGCTAGTATGTTCTTCCTCAAAAGTGGAGACCAGAACTGGACGCAATACTCCAGGTGGGGTCTCACCAGGGCCCTGTACAACTGCAGAAGGGCGTCTCTGTTCCTATACTCCAATCCCCTCTTTATGAAAGGTTACCTGCTCTTGATTTTCTATGTCAGAAGTTATTCTATTCGTACATCAGAGCCATCAGGTCATATGCACAGAAACACCCTTCAGCCCATTACCCATTCAACCTATCAGCTCCCATTCGCACCACCATAAGATCATTGGTACTTTATTCTCTCCACGTTCCCATCCTCTCCCTCAAAATCTTAGTTCTCTCCTGCACTCTTTGCAAGTTAAAGTAGCCAGTTCACTTCTTGATCCATGTGCCTGAGCGATACATGAAGAAACAGGAGCACCCGGAGGAAACCAACAGTCAAAAGGCACAGTACAGGCCCTTCAGCCCATGGTGCTGACCTATGTAAAATAACAACAATCTAAACCTTCCCTACTTCACACCATAACCCTCTATTTTGCTTCTGTTGAAGTGTCCGTTTAAGAGTCTTGTGTTATGAACCGCGCAGCAATAGGTAATGAAGCAGACAGTGTTTAATTTTAAGTGTATCTGTGTGTCTCACAGACCATTACAGTCCAGGCCAAAATCTACAGAGTTCCTTCAGAGTTCAGTCTTTCACATTCAGTGTTTGAAGGGAAGGCCTTTGAAATTTGATGCCCAGAATGGAGAGACTGGAGATGTGGCTGCTAAAGACTCATGAATGCAGTGCCTTTGAAGAAATGTCCATCCACCTGATCTCCTGGTCCTTTTGTAGGAGGAACCCTATCTGGGCGGCCTCAAAGACCCTGGCACTAGTCTCTCCAAGTAAGTTCACTGCTAGTCACGCTTAAAATAAAGCAGTCTCTCCAAGTGACCTCCACTGTTAGTCATAATCAAAATGAAGCACTTTGCTTCCCAAAAAGACCCTTCTGGCACAGGTCAATCCACCAAAAAGGCCCAGTCATTCACAGAGTATGCTTTGCTCTGAAATCCACAAAAGTGGCTGTCCACAAGAAATGTTTTTAAAAAGTTGTTTCTTCTTCAGAATGGTTCTCCCTTGCAAATATTTTTTTTAAAAAATCAATGTCTTTGTATTCGAATTCTGGAACAGACCGTGACAAGCCTTGCCTCAGTTCTTCCAATGTATCAAATTGTTGCTGAGCTCTGACTTGTGCTAGTTTGAAATGTTAAATGTTAACTGTGACCACTCAGCCCTCCTGTCTATACTATCCCTTATAGTGATAATCCCATTTTACTAAAACAGGAGCTTGTAATATAGGAATATCTCTATAGTACCAATCTCCACCATTGCAGCCATCACTCATTGAGTAAAAATTTGTCTTTGATGATTCACCTAAACTTTTCCTCACCTTGAATAAATGTCCTCTGGTATTTGCTTTTGTTGGCCTGGAAAAAAGGTGCTGACTGTCCACCCTATCTAGGCCCCTCATAATCTTATACACTTCTATTAAATTACCTCTCATCTTTTGTCACACCAAAGGGAAAAGTCCAAACTCTGACAAAATGTACAAGCTTAAACCATACAGGAGGTACATATTATCACCAGGCTGTGAGTGATAGGCTTGAGGAGTTACAACACTGTGCCGCCTTAGGGCACAGAATTATCCTACTCCATTGCTTTGAAGTGATGCAGGTTCATAAATTAAGGCTGAAAAGTTCGATGGAGGCCATATTAGAGATCAGCAGTATCTGACCAATGGCTTACTTTAAACCATCACATTCAATGCACCAGATGCAGAAATCTGCTGCCAACAAGAGGGTGCTTGTCAGAACCAACAGTTTACCAGTCAGATTGGTTCAGCATGACAGGTTTTTATACCCGCTCACGGTGGAGGGAAACCGTGCATTCTGAAAAAAGCCAGGAGAAGTGAGAGGGCCTCAATTTGTTTCAGTAAAACTAGAAAGTTTGCAGATGTCAGGTGTTGAGGGCAATACACAAATGCGCTGGAAAAACTCAGCCAATCATGCAGGAAGTAAAGGGCACATATCTGAACAAGGGCCCAGGCCCAAAACATTGGTTATCCATTACTTCTAATGGATGCCGCATGACCTTCTGAGTTTCAGACCACCATTAATGGGACACTGCCTCTCTCCCCCCCCTTTCAGCTCAATCCTGGAGTTATTTTTCTTTAAATAACTCAAGTGTTAAATTGCTCTGTTTAACTGCTAATTGCAAGTGTGGATGAATCAGGAAGAGTTTCTAAATAAGCTCCATTTTCATTTCTATTCGCAAAAGATCCATTGAAAAGACTATAAAAGAGAGGGAGTCACGTGATGGAGTAGTGGCCGGACGGTGAACTCCAGCCCTCTCCAGAAAAGTCGGAACAAACAAAGGAAAACACAAAGGCACAGAAATAAAAGTTAAAGAAAAGTGAATATAAAGGTGGAAAGAAGATGGCGACAAAAAAAGAAAAATCGAAATCAACGGTAAGAAGAGAGGAAGAGAAGACAACGGAGGAAGAAGGAGAAGGCCTTGCCTGTTCGAAGAGGCCCGCGGTGGAGAGAGAAACCCGCTCCCTCAGGTCGGTAGAAATTGGACTACAAAAATGGCTCGGTGAGCCGAGTAAAAGTGCGCAACCGCGCATGAAAAAAAACACACCGACGGGAGGGGGGACCAGCTGGGGAGTCGATCTCCACAGCCGGCAACGACAGCTGCAGAACACCTGCAGCAAGAAGAGACCACAGAAGACAATGGAAACAAGAAAGAAGAGAAGAAAAGGGCAACAAAGAAACAACAGATGGCCAACCCAGAGGAAGAAGAAGAGGAAGAGGAAGAGTACAGTGAAATAGAAGAAGAAGGGAAAGGCAAGATAAAGGATATACTTTCTCTTATTAAAGAATACATGGAGTCATTTAAAGAATGGCAAACACAGGAATTTAATGATTTAAGAAGAAGAATAAACAACACAGAAGAGAAAATGAATAAAATAGATATGACCTTAACAGAAATGGGAAAGAAAATGGACAAGATGGAAGAGCGGGCAGTAGCAGCAGAAATGGAGGTAGAGGACTTAAAAAAGAAATTAGAGGAATCTAATAAAAAAGCTATAGAGACACAAGAACTGTTAGCTCAAAAAATAGATATAATGGAAAATTATAACAGAAGAAATAACATAAAGATAGTGGGCCTTAAGGAAGATGAAGAAGGCAAGAATATGAGGGAGTTTATAAAAGATTGGATCCCTAGGATCCTAGAATGTCCAGAATTACAGCAAGAAATGGAAATAGAAAGGGCACATAGAACATTGGCCTTTAAACCACAACCACAACAAAAACCAAGATCTATCTTAGTAAAATTCCTAAGATATACTACAAGAGAAAAGGTACTGGAGAAGACAATGGAAAAAGTAAGAGAGGGCAACAAGCCACTGGAGTATAAAGGGCAAAAAATCTTCATTTATCCAGATATAAGTTTTGAACTCCTAAAGAAGAGAAAGGAGTTCAATACAGCAAAGGCGATTTTATGGAAGAAAGGGTATAAATTTATACTAAAGCATCCAGCGGTATTGAAAATATTTATTCCAGGACAACAAAACAGACTATTTTCGGATCCAGAAGAAGCACGAAAATTTGCAGAACAATTACAAAATAGACTGAGGGATGAAGATGTGTAATGAGAGTAAAAATGATCACGATTGATATGTTTGTGGGTAAAGAGGTATAAGAGTGTATAGGTATAATGTGCATATGTGAATGTATCTGTACTTAGAGGAAAATATAGATGGTATAGACAAGAATTAATAAGGGAAGGTAATGGAATAGAGAGAATAAGGAGGGAATTAAAAGAGTGACCTTTGTTACATATGAAAAGTGAAATCTTTTCTGGGGGGGGGCTGGGTGGGGGGGAATAGCGGTCACTGCAAAATCAGTTGATGCTTGCGAGTGAATTCGCAAACCCAAATGGAGAAGGGAGATGTGGTTGTCCGACAAGGGATAAAGGACAACTCAGGAGGGGAAGGGGAGATTGGGGCTAAAGAAGGTATAAATAGGAGAATAAGGAAAATGTTTGATGTTTTAGGAATGTTGTCTTATAAAGGGTTTAAAATAAGAAAACAGAAATGGAAAAGGAGGAAAGGTAATGATGGAAAAACGGAAAGGGAAGATAAACAAAGTATAAAATGGCTACGTTGAACTATATGACTTTAAATATTAATGGAATACATAACCAAATTAAAAGGTAGAAGCTACTAAATTTACAGAAAAAAGAAAAAATTGATATAGCATTTGTCCAAGAAACACACTTAACTGAATTGGAGCACAAGAAATTAAAGAGAGATTGGGTAGGATATGTAACAGCAGCATCGTATAATTCAAAAGCAAGAGGAGTGGCTATATTAATTAGTAAAAATGTGCCATTTAAAATAGAAGAGGAAATAATAGATCCAGCAGGGAGATATGTAATGATAAAATGTCAGATATATTCGGAGTTTTGGAATCTACTTAATGTATATTCACCTAACGAAGAAGATCAAAAGTTTATGCAAGATATCTTTTTGAAGGTAGCTAATATGCAAGGGAACATACTAATAGGAGGGGATTTCAACCTGAATTTGGATTTAAATATGGATAAAACTGGGAAAAAAATTAACAGAAAGAACAAAGTAACCAAATTTATAATTAAATCAATGCAAGAAATGCAACTTTTGGATATATGGAGGAAACAAAACCCAAAAGAAAAGGAATATTCATATTACTCGGCTAAACATAAAACATACTCAAGAATAGACCTATTTTTGTTATCAGCTAGTATGCAAGATAGAGTAAGTAAAACAGAATATAAAGCTAGAATACTATCGGACCATTCACCCTTAATATTGACAGTAAAGCTAGAGGACATCCCTCCAAGAATGAATAGATGGAGATTAAACCCCATGCTACTTAAAAGGCAGGATTTTAGAGAATTTATTGAAAAACAATTAAAAATGTATTTTGAAATAAATACAGAATCAGTGGAAGATAAGTTTATACTATGGGACGCAATGAAAGCATTCATTAGAGGGCAAATAATAAGTTATGTAACCAAGATGAAGAAGGTCTATAATCAGGAAACAGAGCAGTTGGAAAGGGAAATAGTAAATATAGAAAAAAAATTAGCAATGAAGGAAGATACAACTAAAAGAAGAGAATTGGCGGATAAAAAAATAAAATATGAAACATTACAAACATATAAGGTAGAGAAGAATATAATGAAGACAAAACAGAAATATTATGAACTGGGTGAAAAAACGCACAAAATCCTAGCATGGCAGCTTAATACAGAACAAGCTAAGAAAATGGTATTGGCATCAAGGAAAAAAGACAAACAAATTACATATAATCCAAAAGAAATTAAGGAAAACTTTAGAGAATTCTATGAACAATTATACCGAACTGAAAACGAAGGGAAAGAAGGGAAAATAGATGAATTTTTGACTAAAATTGAACTACCAAAACTACAAATAGAGGAACAAAATAAATTAACGGAACCATTTGGAACAGTAGAATTACAAGAGATAATTAAAAAATTACCAAATAATAAGACACCAGGAGAGGATGGATTTCCAATAGAATTCTACAAAACATTTAAAGACTTATTAATTCCGCCCCTCCTGGATGTAATCAACCAGATTGATGAAACACAAAGCTTACCAGATTCATGTAAAACAGCAATAATTACAGTAATACTAAAACAAGGGAAAGATCCACTCTCACCAGCGTCATATAGACCAATATCTTTGCTAAACACAGATTATAAGATAATAGCTAAACTATTAGCAAACAGATTAGCAGAGCAGGTACCAAAAATGGTAAATTTAGACCAAACTGGATTTATCAAAAAAAGACGCACAACAGACAATATTTGTAAATTTATTAACTTAATTCATGCAGTAGAAGGAAATAAAGCACCTGCAGTAGCAGTTGCTTTAGACGCAGAGAAGGCCTTCGACAGAGTAGAATGGAATTATTTGTTCAAAGTATTGCAAAAATTCAGTTTACCGGAGAAGTATATTAATTGGATTAAAGCATTATATAAGGGACCGTTAGCGAAAGTGACAGTAAATGGACATGTATCAAAGCAATTTAACTTAAGCAGGTCAACGTGGCAGGGATGCCCACTATCACCTTTATTGTTTGCATTAGCTATAGAACCACTAGCAGAATTGATAAGAATAGAAAATAATATAAAAGGAATAAAAATAAAAGACAAGGAATATAAAATCAGTCTATTTGCGGATGATGTTATAGTGTACTTAACAGAACCAGAACTATCAATAAAAGAATAATATAAGAAATTGAAGGAATATGAAGTGTCGGGTTACAAGATAAACGTAAATAAAAGTGAAGCAATGCCTATGAATAATGCGGATTTCTCAAAATTTAAGAAGGAATCTCCATTTAGATGGCAAATGCAGGCAATAAGGTACCTAGGTGTACAAATAAACAAAAATCTCGGCCAATTATATAAACTCAACTATTATCCACTAATGAAAAAATTACAGGACGATTTAGAGCATTGGAAAGATTTACCACTAACACTAATAGGAAGGATAAACTGTATTAAAATGAACATTTTTCCAAGGATATTATACAACTGACAGAAAAATTCTTCAAAGAGTTAAAGAAAATAATAAGGAAATTTTTATGGAGAGGGGGGAAACCGAGGATAGCACTAGATAAATTAACAGAATGGTATAAACAAGGAGGCTTACAATTGCCAAACTTTAAAAATTATTATAGAGCCGCACAATTAAGATATCTATCAGATTTTTATCAAACAAGGGAAAAACCAGACTGGACAAGATTAGAATTAGATAAAATAGGGGAAAAGATACCTGAACACATATTATATAAATGGGATGAAAAATTGGTACAACATAGAACTTCTCCAGTATTACATCATCTCCTCAATATTTGGAAGAAGATTCATGTAGAAAGAAATAAAACAAATTATCAATTACCAAAACTAATATTGACGCAAAATAAGTTACTCCCTTTTACAATAGATAACCTTTCCTTTAGAGAATGGGAAAAAAAAGGGATTAAAAGAATAGAAAATTGTTTTTCAGGAAGTAGATTCTTATCCTTTGAACAAATGAGAGATAAGTACAATATAACTGGAGATACAGCGCTGGCATATTACCAACTGAGATCCTACTTGAAGGATAAATTAGGAAGCAATTTGAGTTTGCCAGAGGGAAGTAACCTTGAATATGTGATTACAGATACAATGTTAATCAAAAGATTTATAACAAATATGTATATTAAACTGCAAGAAAAGGAGAATGAGGAAACAAATGGTAAAACTAAACAAAAATGGGAACAAGATTTAAATATAAAGATAAAAAAGGAAACATGGGAGAAATTATGTTCTGGAACGATGAGAAATACAATAAATACGAGGCTACGTATGATACAATATAACTGGTTACACAGACTATACATTACACCTCAAAAGTTAAATAAATGGGACCCAACAGTATCTGATAGATGTTTTCGATGTAAAAAAGAAATGGGAACAACAATTCATGCAATCTGGACATGTGAGAGAGTAGAAAAATTTTGGGAAGATCTCAATCAGATATTAAATAAAATAACAGAAAACAATATACCAAAGAATCCAGAGATCGTTCTCCTAAGTAACATAAAAAACAAAGAATTTGGAATTGATTTGGAGGATGCACAAAAAAGATTTGTTAAGATAGCTCTAGCCGTAGCAAAAAAATGTATTATGTCAACCTGGAAATTGGAAGATAATTTGAAAATACAACAATGGTATATAAAAATGAATAAATGTATTCCATTAGAAAAAATAACATATAGTTTAAGAAATAATATTGAAATATTCAAACAAATATTGGAGCCTTACATTAAATACAATAGCGAAAACCTACCGGGGACAAGCATTACCTAAGTTGATGGAAGGAGAAGGAAAGAAAAGAATGGACTCAGTAGAATTTCTGGTGTATTTTTGTTGAATGACAACATTGTCTGACTGGTTTAATGTAACCTAGATTGTATACCTAAAATGGATGGGAGGGGGGGTTGGGGGGTGGCTTGGGAGGAGGGAGGGGGGGGAGAAAAAGTCGCTGTATATGTGTGAAAAAGAAAAAGTGTGTATCATGGCTAATGTGATTTATGGTGTGAAAAATAAAAAATTTAAAAAAGAAAAGACTATAAAAAAAACAATTATTTTGGTTTCTTTGATTTCTCACATTTGACAATAGTAAATTAAAATGATGAGTTTATTATCTATACAAAGGTACCCAAATTCTTACCTGCTGCAGCCAGATAAAACTACAATAGGATATGTTAAATTGCCCAATATGGGAAGAGGTAATAAATATAAAAGAAAGATAAATATTCCAAGTGGCAGTGGCGCAAGAAAACAAAAGTGCCATTTCAATAGTGCAGACAGGTGTTTTGTGCATATGGAGTAGTTTATGGCTAGGGTTGACAAAGAGATTTAAGGGCCTAATAACTGTTGGAAAAATACTATTCTTGAACCTGAAGATGCTGGGGTTCAGGCTTCTTCCCAAAAGGTAGCAACAAGAAGAAATTGCATCCAGAGTGACGAGAGGCCTTCATGATGTTGGCTGCATTCAGTGGATGGAAGATTGGAGCCTGGAATGGGATTGGCTATGTTTACTATTACTGCAGCCTTCTGCATTCCTGGGTACTCCAATTCCCAAACCAGGCCGTGATGCAACCCGTCAGTATACTTACCATGGTGCACCCGCAGAGGTTTGACATCTCCTCAGACTCCTTAGAAAGTAGAGGCATTGGTGTCCCTCCTCCATGGTTCTCTCCTGTTGGGCGCTACCAGTTGCCCCAATAATCACAGAGATAAAGACTGAGGGGAATGATAGGCTTTATTACACACGAGACTGCTGGTCCAGGACTAAGCTAGGGAAAAATGATGAGAGGAAGACGGGACTCAACCTTTATGGCCTGGGTCACATGGGTGGAGACCAGGGAGGAGTCTAGGAGAGGATGTCATCAGGAGGCCAGGCCAGCCTGTACATACAACCATATCATTACACCTCCATGTGTTGGATTCAGGAGAGGTCCTTCAATATGCAGACTGCCAAGAACTTGAAGCTATCAACCCTCAAGTCAATGTGGACAGGTATAGTCCCTCATCCTCCCCTTCCTAAATTCCACAATAAGCTCCCTGGTCTGGTTGTCAGTGAGAGCAAGATTGCTCTCCAACACCAATACCCCTGAGCGTAAAGCCCTGCAAAAGGTGCTGGATACAGCCCCAGGACATCACAGGCAGGTCCTCCCCACTACTCAGTGAATCTACAGGGAACACTGCCAATGGAGAGCAGCGGCAGTCGTCAAAGACCCACAGCACCCAGCACAAACTCTGCTCTCACTGCTGCCATCAGGAAAGAGGTGTAGGTGCCACAAGACTCACACAGCTCAGGAACAGCTGCTGCCCCTCCATCAGACTCCTCAACCACAGATTCATACTCATTTTAGGTCTCTTACTTGTGCATTTTATTTATTTTCTTTTTGTTCTCTCTGTATTGCACAGTTTGTTTACATTAATTATCTGTTTACAGTTCTTAGTTTACATGTTTTACACTGTGTAGTTTATTTTTTGCACTACCAATTAGTGGTAATTCTGCCACCCCCATTGGAAAAGGAATCTCAGGGCTGTATGTGATGTCATGTATATACTCTGACAATAAATCTGCTGTTCTGGCACCACCTAACCAGATTCTCCTGTATCGGACTCATCTTTTCCATTATTTGGCCAACAGCAGTGGTGTGGTCAGCGAATTTGTAGATTGCGTTTGAGCCAAACACACAAGAGTATGGGGAATGAAAGAGGGGGCTAAGCATACAGCCTTGGAGTTCCCCCGTGTTGATGGTCAGTGAGAAAGAGGAGACAATGCTGATCCACATCGATCGGGATCTGCCCATGAGGAAGTGTTGAATTAATTTGCAAAGGGACTGAGAGTTCCAAATTGCTTAGATTGATCATCAGTTTTAGTCACAAAAGATAGATATCTATTTTCCCTCAGAAGTTCCAGCAAAAGTGAACTCAAAAATAATTCTTACGTGACGCTATTTTCAGCTGTTTGCTGAATAATTTTGCTGAGAGAGATGGCACATTTCTAATGCCATTTCTGCAAACTTATCAGATATGCTCAAATCCACACATTTGTTTTCGATTTGCAACTGAGCCCCTAATTCAGCTCTTGATTGGAGGTTGCAATAAAAAGGATAAAACAAAGGATTTTTCATTTACAATTGTCACAAAAATCAGAATGGATGCACATATAATAATATTGTTATTTAATTTGTTTGGCTCATAAATACAGTAATGAATTACTGAAGGAATTAAGAGCTGCATTTATATAGCAGCTTTCCCAAGCTCAGGAGACCCCAAAGCAGTGCTTCTCAAACTTTCCATTCACAGAAGGATTAAGTAATCCCTATGCCATCGGTGCTCTGTGATCAGTAAAGGATTCCCTTCCCACTCACATCCCACCTTAAGCAATCCCTTACTGATCACAGAGCACCGATAGCATAGGGATGACTTAAAGTGGGATGTGAGTGGGAAGAAAAAGGTTGAGAACCACTGCCCTTAAGGGTTTATTTCCAATAAAGTAGTCAATAAACAAGCAGTTTTAAAGACATCTGCCACAAAATTAGTACCATGCTGGGAACTTTATGACGCACTTGCTTGCGCATTGCACTTCAGGTGAAAAATTCACTTCTACTTAAATTAATAAAATCGGATTTTGGCAAAAGAACACAGCAAGCAAGCACTATCCGATTCCAATTGGCATTAATGATCACGGACCATTTCACTGCTACTTAAAACCAGCCCATTTTTTATCTCTGGGATAATGTCCAGAATCCTGCATTGTGATGCAAAATTATTTTGTCACTTCCTGTTATTAATTCACCCAACTTACTTTCCTCAGTGTTTCTTGCTTATCCTGACTACCTGCTTCCTTTTTAATATAATCGATAGAAGCTCTTGCTGTTTGCTTTAATATTATTTGCCATTTTTTCCTCCTAATCAATCTTTCCTTTCATAATTAGCTTTTTAACTCTCAAACTGCTACTTTCCTGGAATTTTAATGAATAATAATGAAAATATCATTAGCCTTGGCCTCTTTTGTGTTTGATTTAATATTTTCTTCGACCTGCTTTGTGGTTCCTCTTTCTCAAGGTATCACTCTTCTAATTGGGATGAGTGTTATGAACCAACTGCTTCAATATTTGTCGTATCTATCATCCACTCTGAACTGCCTTCACACAAGTCGAATCTGGTTACATTGGCTGCACTGTGTTCCTAAAGGACCCCTGGCTCATTGAAGAAATTGAACATCTCTTCTTTCCACCCTCTCACCCAGTGAAATACCAGAATGCCCATTATGTATTTTTTTTAAAAATAGGGATACAGCTCAGTGACCGGCCTTTCTTGGTCCGTGAGCACACACCATTCAATTCGCACGTCCAATTTAGCCTTCTGAACATGGGAGGAAACCAGAGCTCACAGGGAAAACCCGCCCAGTCACAGGAGAATGTAGAAATTCCTTTCAGATGGCTGCAGATTCAAACCCAGGTTGCTGGAATATCTCTACGCTAACTGTTAACACTAACCGTGTCATATCCACTGTATTAAGTCATGGCTGCTTCAATAACATGAACATTAACTCACCTTCATTCTTGAGCCAACACATACCTCCATTTTAAGCAATGTAGGCTCGCTTACAGTTTGCGGGGTAGCTTCTACCGATACCAGACAGTCCTCCAGATTTTGCCAACACTGTAGAGCTGCTCACTCAAGGCTACAGCAACCTGGGTCCCATCCTAATGTCAGATCCTGTCTGTGAAGCTTGCATGATCTAGCTTTGATAGTGGGTTTACTCACTGAATGGTTGGGAGGTTAATTGACCAAAGTAAATTGCTCCTTCTTGTACGAGTGAAAGGCCATAGCTGTAGGAAACTGATGAACATTCCTCAATTGGCAAAATTCAGATTTATTGTCAAAATACATACATGACATCAGATAAACCCAAAGATTATTTTTCTTGTGGGCTAGGCAGAATTACCACTTATTAGTAGTGTAAAACTAAACTGTACACAGCATTCATAAGTAAACAAATAAATGACTGTGCAATATAGAGGGGGATGAAATAAAGTTTGAATGTACGAGTCCATAGATGAATCCCTGATTGAGTTTGTCGTTGAGGAGTCTGATGGTGGAGGGTTAGCAACTGTTCCTGAACCTTATGGTGCGAGTCTTGTGGCACCTAGACCTCTTTCCTGATGGCAACAGGGAGAACAGAGAGTGTGCTGGGTAACGTGGATCCTTGATGATTGCTGCTGCTCTCCAATGGCAGGCTTCCCTGCAGATGTTCTCGATGGTGGGAAGAATTTTGCCTGTGATGTGTCCACTACCTTTTGCAGGGCTTTATGCTCGGGGGTATTGGTATCCTCATACCAGACCATAATGCAGCCGATCAGCAGACATCTGCAGAAATTTGCCAGGGTTTCCAATGTCATACGAAACCTCTGCAAATTCTTGGGGCCAGGAAGGATCGACCAAGATAATGACTCACAAGAACTTAAATTTTCTCACCCTCTCTACTTCTGATTCCCAGTGATCACTGGATCACATACATCTGGCTTTGCTTTCCTGAAGTCAACAATCAGCTCCTTAGTTTTGGAGACATTGAGTGTGAGGTTGTTGTTGGTGCACCATTCAGCCATTTTTAATCTCCATCCTGTATCCTATCTCATTCCCTTCCTTTATACAACCCACTACTGTGAATTTGTAGATGATGTTATTGTACTGACCCACAGTCATAGGGGTAAAGTGAGTAGAGCAGGGGGCTAAGATCACAGCCTTTTGGTGCCTGGAAATTGTGGAGGAGATGTTCTTACCAATCCTCACTGATTGTGGTCCGGAAATCCATGATCCAATTGCATCGTGGGGAATTGAGTCCCAGGTCTTGAAGTTTGCTTATCAGTTTTGAGAGGACGATAATGTTAAATGCCGAATTGCAGTCGATAAAGAGCATCCTGATGTATGCATCTTTACTGTCCAGATGTTCCAGGGCTTTGTGTAGAGCCAGTGAGATGGAATTTGCCATAGATCTGATAGACAAATTGGAATGGATTCATCCCACCATTCAGACAAGAGCTGATATGCTTCAACACCAGCCTTTCAAAACACTTCACTGTTGATGAGAGTGCCACCATTGGAATCATTTAGGCAGGTTACCACACTGGGAATTTTACTGGGAGCGTTGCTTATATAGGCTTAAAGAATTATTGAGGAACGTTTCCATCCAGCACACAGTATCTTTGATGTATTACCGACAGGAAGGAGATACAAATACAAAGACTGGCAGGCTCAGAAATAGCCTCTTCTTGCTGGTTGTGAGATTGATGAGTGGTATCCTGTAACATTGGGCCTCTAATAAATGAAACAAGCAAATTTTCCAAAATATTTATTTTATATCATATATTTATGTCTATATACAATTATAGTGTTGTGCATTGTATGTGTGTACCATTGTCCAGAGACATTCTGGTTGTATGTTTAAATTTAAATATACATCACAGTAACAGGCCATTTCTGCCCACGACCCTGTGCCACCCAATT
Source organism: Narcine bancroftii (assembly GCF_036971445.1). Taxonomy (NCBI): domain Eukaryota; kingdom Metazoa; phylum Chordata; class Chondrichthyes; order Torpediniformes; family Narcinidae; genus Narcine; species Narcine bancroftii. The sequence continues at coordinate 88,077,044 of NC_091470.1, read as the reverse complement.
AACCTACAATCCCCAGTACATTTCAAACAATGGGAGCCCCTGGGGAAAACCCACTCAGACATGTACAAACTCCTTACAGACAGCACGGGATTCGAACCACAGTCCCAATCGCTGGCACTGTTACAGCATTGCGCTAACCACTACGCCAACTGTGCTGCCCTAGTCAGATGATAATAAACTTGAACTTGAAATCTGGGGAGAAGCAGTGTAAATGGATGCTGAATGTTAGCAGAGCTTTGATGAGTCAATGAGTCTATTTATGTGCTGTACGACTGATTTTTTTCCTTCCTCACTAACCCACACCCTCCCCACTGAGGGACTAGCCTTTCAATACATACGTAGACTCGTGCTAGACACTACAATCTGTTTAAGAAGCAATAAAAAAATTTGCATGCACTTGATCAAGCAGATCCAAGTATGCACAGATGCAAATGAGAAACCCCTATCAAATTTACTATCTGATTTTTCATGTGAAAATGGCCTTAGATTCTGTGCAAAAGTTTCCAAAGTATGCTTTCATAACATTTTCAGCTTTCATTAAGAACAAGAGTGGTTCCATTGGAAGATGCAATCCATCATTTTGTCTTTTTTGCATAAAAAGGAGTTTCCATTGATGTAGCATTTTAAAATAGCAAGATCTTCTTTTACAACACTTATTTTGATGTTCAGTTTATCAAGTTTGTGACCTCTTTGAACTTGACCATGTTTGGGAACAAAAAATCTTGCTTAAAAATCATTCATCTTGCTAAGTGATAGGGAAGGATGCAGGAGCCAGAGGATGAACACCTCGTGGCACAAAAACAGTTTCTTCACCTCTGCCAAACATTTCTGAATTGACAATGAACTATAGACACTACCTCACTTTATCTTAAATTTTGCATTCAATTATTTATTTTTAAATGCAACTTTATAGCAATATTTGCACTGACAATAAATTCCGATGTCTTTTGAAAGAAACAACAGCCCAAAACACCCAAAGTTCCCATACTTTCAATATTCTCATAGCCCAACTGCATATACGTGTGCACACCGTGGACCGGAGAAATGCTGTTTAGTCTGGTTGTACGTGTACAGGTAAATGATAACCCCTGATGGGGTTTCATCCTTCTGCAGAACCAGTGGGGCATCTGGCAAAATGGCAGAGTTTGCCTCTCCAAAATGTAAAGAAGCAGATTTTATGCCTAAGCATTTAATTTGGAGCTGCTGTTAAAATCACTACCTTAGAATAAGACATATTTCTGACAACTGTGGTCATATCAAATGCACTTGAGCAACTAGAAAAAGTTAATAATTTGAATGAAGCCCTGCAAATTCTGAAAATTGCTGAAAATTTAGTAGCTAAAGCAGTGGTTCTCAACCATTATCTTTCCACTCACATACCACTTTAAGTAATCCTTATGCCATAGATGCTCTGTGATTAGTAAGGGATTGCTTAAGGTGGGATGTGGGTGGAAAGAAAAAGTTTGAAAACCACTGTTCCTAATTGACTCGTTATGTGCAAGGTTTCATAACTCCAAAGGGAATGGGCCAATGACAATTTTTCTCCAGCAAAATATTTCAGGAACAATTGCGTCTAGAGCAGTGATTCTCAACCTTCCCTTCCCACTCACATACCACCTTATTAATCACAGAGCACCGATGGCAGAGGAATTACTTAACGTGGGATGTGAGTAGGAAGAAAAAGGTTGAGAACCACTGAACTAAAAGATTAGCATGTAGTTAAAAATTCTGTTGATCCAAAATGCTTTGAACCTTTGTGGTGCCTGGATCCAATGAATACACTAACATTGATTCCTTTCAGTAAAAAAAAGTCACACTGGACAACAGTATTATAAATTTTCCCAGTGAAGCCAGGTGGTTTTAAGGAAGTGCAGGTAAATTGCAAAATTCAATCCGTTCAAACTCATTGTCAGAGAGCATGCACAACATCACATACCACCCTGCGGGTCAGTTGTACACAGCGAGTTTAAAGGGAACATGGGAACTGGAGGCTTGATGAGTTTTCAGGAACTCCAGAGCTCCTGGGGCTAGTGTGTTGGAGGGACTGAGCCAGAACCAGTGAATAACAATATCAGAATTTTACTGTAGCAAGGGATGAAATGAAAATTCATTCAACTCACTGATTTTGGGCGAATCTTCTTGAGAATCACACATCTTTAAAATCTGCTGTTTGGACTGTGTAAATGAGCACAACAAATCATTGAAAAGGTTTCCCTGCAGCAGTTTGGCATTTAAAACAAATGCGGGGAAATGATAGCTTCACAAACAACATCTGGTGTAGATGCAGCTGTGCAAGGTGACTCTGGAGACATATCACCTGTCACTTGAAGTCCAATTCTTTTTCAACCATAACAGCTAACCTGCAAAAGCTCCAAATGAAGCAAGCACAGGTCAATTTAAAAAGCTAATTCATAACTCACATTGATAGACTCTGGATTGAAATGTCTTGCTCACTCCCCCACCAGAAACAAACCCTTATGAAAACTTCACACTGATGACAAAACTCCAAATGGACTCCTTATATTTGATTGAATTAAAAAGGGACAATAAAAAGAAAAAAAAAGAATATTTAGAGTTATCCAAGAGCAAAATAGAAGTGACTTTGCAATAGCACAGACATCCTCTTGTGGCATCAGAGCATCCACTGATTAGTGCAACAAGGGATAGTTCAAACCTTGATCGCTGTTGGAAGAAAACTGTTCCTGAACCTAGAGGTGCTGGTCTTCAGGCTTCTGTACCTTCTTCCCAAAGGTAGCAGTGAGAAGAGGTTGTGACCAAGGCAATGGAGGGCCTTGACATTATTGGCTGCCTCCTTGAGAGAGTACCTCTCGGATGGATGGGAAGTCAAAACCTGTGATAGGTCTGACTGTTTTTTTTTTTTAATTTAAAAACCTTCTGCACTCCTGGGCAGTCAAGTTCCAAAAACAGGTTGTGATGCACCCAGTCAATATACTTTCCACTGTGTATCTGACAACAAGCCAGATCCCCTCAGATACCTTGAAAAGTAGAGGCATTAGTGCCCCTTCTTCACATTGTCTCAATGTGCTGGCTCCAGGAGAGGTCCATGGACTTCCAGGAATTTGAAGGTTCTAATCTCCCTTTTGTGAAAGACGCACACCAAAATAAAGATCTATCGCAGCAACTTGTACTTTGGCCACATGTAATCTACCTGTCTGACCCAGGCTACTGAATATTGAGGACACAGAGCTCAGCCTGAAATTACCCAAATGGGTACCTTAGTTGAACCTTCCTCTTCCTATGGACTTGAAGCCTGGACTAACTCAGTGTTCAGAGGGGTTACAAGCTCAGCATTTGTCTGGAACTATCTTTCCTTTGCTACATTTTCCTGTTCTTACTGTAGTGGTATTGTATTTCCTCTGCTCTTTAAGCGAACTGTTAAATTAAAATTTAAATTTAAACATACAGCACCATATCCTGCCTTTCAGCCCACGAGTCTGTGCCACTCAATTTACACCAAATTAAAAATAAGTTTACTGGGGGTGTAGGTTAAAGAGGGGGAGGAAACTGGAAACCCTGGGGAAAACCCGCATAGACATGGTGGGGGGGGGGGGGGGTGGTGGTGAATGTACAAAATCCTTACAGACAGCGCAGGATTCAAACCCCAGTCCAAATCGCTGGCGCTGTAACAGCGTTGCGCTAAACAAAATTGATTTTGCTATCAAAACAATCGTTTGCTGTGCCAATTGTAGATCACTGCAAGAGGCCTTGACTCATCATTGTTTAAGACGGTCAGAATGTGGCAGCTGTGTGACCACAATAACTACTTGTTATTCATTTCCCCAACCATGGATGGTACCCAAATTTTGAATAGAACTGAATCTAATCTAATAGTTTATTATCACACATACTAAATTGTAATGAAAAGCCTTGTTTTGCATCTATCCAGACAAGTTAGCCCACAGTTGGGTGCAGCAGGCAGAGCAATCATTAAAAATTATGCATGGGCTGGTGCTACTCAGATAAAGTGCAGAGTTAAACAATGCAGGGGCATTATCTTTTATCAATGACAGGCCTGATCAGGTGTCTGACAACGGCAGGGAAAGAAACTAACCTTGAATCTGGAGGTTTGTGTTTTTGAACTCGTGCAACTTCTGCCTGACAGGAGAGGGGAGATTTTGGGTGGGATGGGTCTTTCAATACATTGGCAGCTTTCCCAAGACAGTTGGAGGTAATAGGTGAAGTCGATGGTTACCATGTTGGCTTGCATGATAGAGTAATCTTATCGATATTTTATTAAGGTAAAGGTGGAAATTTCTAGCAAATATGCAAAGCTCTTGGTGGATGACATTTAGGCTAAAACAGTGGTTCTCTCCCTTTTTCTTTCCACTTCCATTCCACTTTAAGTTTTCCCTATGCCATCAGTGCTGTGATTAGTAAGGGATTACTTAAAGTGGGAAGTGAGTGGAAAGAAAAAGGGTGAGAACTACTAGGCTAAAACATCAATCTTCATTAGTAAAAGGAAGAAAATCTTAAACCACCAAGGAAAGTTTGAAGCCTTAAGGCTTGTGCCTCCTGGCTTAATACTGACTTGATGTGACCATTCGAACAGGTTGTGGTGAGCGCAAAAGGTATCACTTGCCTTGAAAATGTGAATTCTGGAAGATGATTTGCTACTCTACGTACAAAAGCTCCTTCGCTGACTTAAATTTCTATTCGTGATCATCTGCAGTCTGTCATACAGCCAAAATTGTGCCTTGCATGGAGCTTTGTGGTTCAAACACAATTAAAATAGTGCACTCCATTGTTGTCTGCTTCTCTGGCAAACTATTTCTGTTTCACTTTGACTTTTCAATTTAAGTATCATGCACATGTCATTGATTTATGGCCTGCACCAACAATACAAGTCTCTAATCAGGAAGCATGAACAACAGGAAGTCTGAACCACAGAATTTAGAAAGATTGTTCCTCCAATTCACTCAGGGTCTCTAGTATTTAGACTGAAATAAGTAATTGACCATAAAAACAGGATTATTCTGCAACAATGTCTGCGTCCCATTTTCTATTTACCGTTGCATGCAGTCCGGAAGCAAGATTATTTTCTCCTTCCAGCTAAAAGAGGGACTATTCTAATTCTGTTCAAATTTAGGAGTTTGTAGCAGCCCGCGCCCGTCACAACTGGCCAACACAGAAGACGCCCAGCAATTAGAGCAGGCTATGCCCTGTTCCCATAGGCCACTGCAAAACCAATTCTGCCAGCCAATCGCCAGATCGCAAAAGGGCCAATCGGCACCCAGGGCAGCACAAACCACACCCGTTAATGACACTGCAGCAAAACGGGCCGATCCCACCAATCAGAGCCTGAAGGGCAGCCAGGGTCTGCCTGACCACATAAAAGACCACATAAAAGAGAGCAGCCAGTTCATTTAAATCAGTCTCAACTGCACTCCTTGTTGTGTGCATCTTATTTCCGAGCTAAAACCTCGAGACACACAAGTTATTATTTACAGTATGTCACTGAAAGTTCTCCAACGTGAACAAAACAGATGAACTGACTATTGATAAAGGTCTTTTGAAAAAGTCACATGAGCTCATGCTCATGTGATTCAGAGGGAAAATTACTGATAGTGGGCCAAAGTCAAAAACTTGTTAAATTATCCTGCAACTGTCATAACTTTTCCAGCTGAAAACTCTGGAAATAGTGCCCTTACCAAACAGCTGTCACACCAATGGAATATCTTTTAAAACTCTAGAAACATGTACCCTGCACCCCACTTCCCCCCCATTCCTTTCTTCATATTCCTCCATCTTCGTCACATCTGCTCCCAGGAGGAGGTCCTCCTCCAAATTTACTGACTACTATTGTCAACTCAGCCCTTACCAGCATCTCCTCCATTTCCCACTCATCAGCCCTGGCCAGCCCCTCTGCCCCGACGCAGCAAGAACAGAATTCCCTTGTTCTCACCTACTACCCCATCAGACTCTTCATGTAACATTCTCCTTTGCAATTTCTGTCAGCTACAACACAATCCCACCACCAGACACACCTTCCCCTCTCCAGCTTCTGCAGAGACCGCTCCCTCTGCGATTTCCTCATCCCTTCCCACAGATCACTCCCTGGGTACCAACTCCTGTGACCACAAGAAGTGCCATGTTTGTGCCCCACAGCTCCTCCCTCACCATCATTCAGGGGCTCAAACAGTCCTTTGAAGTGGAGCAACACTTCACGTGAATCTGCAGGGGTCATCTACTGCATCTGGTGCTCCCATTTTAGCCTTCTCTACATCAGAGACTGAATGCAGACTGGGAGATCACTTGGTTGAGCACCTTCATTCTGTTTACAGCAATGATGGGGATCTCCCAGAGACCAACTATATCAATACCACGTCCCATTCTTCCACAGACATTTTTGTCCATGGCCTCATGCCCTGCCACATTGAAGCCACCCATAAATTGGGGGAACACCACCTAATATTTTGGCTGTCATTGACTTCTCTGGATTCATTAGGTCACTGCTCTGCCTCCCTCTCTTCCCTATCTCTCAGTCTCCTATTCTCCAACTCTCTACCCTCTTCATTCACAGAGCTATCCCCTCCCCATCACTTCTCAGCATTTTTCCTCTTATGTCCTCCCACCCACATCCAGCTATGACTTCTTGCCTGTGGGCCTTCCCCTACCCCAACATTTTAATTCATGCACCTACCTACCTTTTGCTCATACCTTGCCAAAGGGTTCAGGCCTGAAATGCTGGTTATGTATCTTCATCTTTACAATAAAGAACACTAAATGACTGAATTGGAAAAGGTCATGGCTTTCATGTGACAGCACTGCCCCTACCTAATTGGAGGACACCCCATGCCAATCAAGGTTTGGCCCTGTCCCACCCATTAGCTGTTGGCCATTGTATTTCCTTTGTACTTGGCCTTGGGCCAGTGGCCATTTGTAATTAGATTAACTTTCCTGCCACTGGGTCATTGGCACCTTGCTAATGACCTGGGCTGGACCCCCAAACAATAAAGGTACCACTTGTGCTTTGCTCTCCCTCTTTGCCAGCTTGGGATCACCCTGCCTCACTCCAGGCCTATAACCGTGGAAGGGTGCTGGAGAAGTTGTTAGTAAGATGTGCTCTGTTTAAAAGGGTTGTGTGCCAGCACCAAGGGAATGTGGGGCATCGCATTTATTTTTTCCTTGATTATTGTGTGTACCTAGTTCATTGTATATGTGTACTTTGCTCCTATGTGATTTTCCTATGTTCATTATTAATTGTACGTTTCATTACTACTATTACTTTTCCCATGCTCACTATTAAACCATCCACATTGTTTATTGCTGACCCGACTTTTCCCCACAATCACCATTAAAATCCGTGTTGCTTATTGCCATCCTGACATTTCCCTTCATGTTTGTTATTAATTGTCCACATTGTTTTATTCCTGCTACTACGTTCATGTGTGTGCGTGCGCGCAGTGGATCTCTGTCCTTTTCCCACATTTCCCATCTGTACCAAGACTGTGCCGATTCCTTGCCTTTGACACTACAACAAGGGCCTGCTCAGTTTCTCCAGCTATTTTGTGTAAACTACAATCACAGCACCTGCAGACATTCTTGTTTAACCCTAAATAATCCTTCATATATGTTCTCACCAATTCTGGAATTCAAAATCTGGACATCTATTAAACCAAATATATATTTTACCCACTTACCTCATTCAATTTATCTATCTATTTATTTATTTTAATTTAATTAAAAAAAATTAACTTTTGCATACGACATTCTTCAAATATCTACCTCATTCAAATCCCTAATATAGTGCTTTAGAATTTAATTTAATCATCTTGGCGCCTCACAGTTCGGCAGGCAGCAACCTCCTTTGAAGAAGACCGCAGAGCCCACCTCACTGACAAAAGACAAAGGAGGAAAAACCCAACACCCAACCCCCTGCAACCCGTGTCTGCCTGTCCCGCATCGGACTTGTCAGCCACAATCGAGCCTGCAGCTGACGTGGACTTTTACCCCCTCCATAAATCTTCGTCCGCGAAGCCAAGCCAAAGAACCATACAATGAACCATATTTCTTCTTTTAAAAAAAGCCTTTTGCAAATAATGAAGTCTTATTTGTAAACTCATTCTACCTTTAAATTCTCACATTCAGAGGATTATAATTTGCTCTCCGTGATTATGAATGGTGACAACTCCTTGGAAAACCACCAACCTTTGTAAATCAGTCTTGTTATGCAGATGATAGGGGCTTCTCCATTGCTCTGATTGCAGTTACTGAACTTGCAGAGAGTCGGGATGTCACATTGGATACAGAATTGGCTTGATGGTAGGAGACATAGGTTTTTCATGGAGGAATGCTCATCAGATTGGAGGCTGTGACCAGAGGTGTGTGGAGGGGATTGGTATTGGGTCCATTGATGCTTGTCATCTATGTTAACAACTTGGATAGCATGGCTAGCAGGTTTGTAGATGATACCAAAATTGGTGGAATGGTGAAGAAAGAATAATATCTCCAAATAAACTGGTAAAGTGGGTCAAGGAAATCATTCAGGACTTAATAGACCCTTTTTAAATGCAGCACCTGGGCAGCCCTCCAGGGTCCCGAGTGCGATTACTGGGGAAAATGTGCTGGAAGCACCTTTCAAATCACAGTTGGGGGGATGGTGGGGAGGAGAAAGGAGGAAAAAAACCAAATCGACCCATTAAAGTATGGTGATTTATGGGAATCCCGCCCCCGCAATGACCATTACGCACTCATCAGAAGTATTGCCGGATGTTCAGATGTTGGCTGCCCGGTGACGCTCGCACACGAGCGCTGACGTCATCGGGATAAGCAGGTCGGCCTTATTTTCAAATCAGTCATGGACCTGGGTAAGTTTAACTGGGTTCCCTGATCAGGGACTGGTCAGGGACCATGTTGGACTCTGACAGGGCTCACTGGGTCAGACCCTTTCTAACTACCATGTAACTGGGGTGCTAACTGGTCAAATTGCCCAGTTCACCCCATTTTACAAGGTAGCTTGAAAGGGCCTAATGAGTGGTGGGGCCCTGGGAAGTGTTGTAGAACAAAGTCTTGTGGCTATAGGTTCATAGATGCATGAAAGCAGTGACACAGATTGACAGGTGGTTAAAACAGTATAATTGCCTTCATATGTCAGGCCACTAAGAGCTAGTTACAACTGAATCTGGACGTGGATGAGACCGCACCTGGAATTTTGTGCAGTTTTGATCATCCAATTTTGCAAAGATTATGTTAAGATAAAAAGGGTGCAGAGAAAGAAGAAAAAAAGTCACAAGAATATTGCCAGGAATGGTAGGCTTGAATTATAAGGAGGTTGTAGAGGCTGGGACTTCTATCCCCTAGAAGGCTAAGGGGTGACCTTATAGATGTTTTTAAAATTATGGAGCATAGATAGGATAATCATAGCTTTCCCCTCCATCTTCTCTCCTCCACGCACCACCCCCCACCCCCCCCCCCCACCACCAAGCAAGGTAGGGGAATCTAAAACAAGAGGGCACTGATTTATGGTGAGTGGGAAAAGATTTAAAATGGAATGGAGGGATATCTTCACAAGCAGGAGTGTTCAAAAGGCATTTAGACAGATACATGGATAAGAAAGGTTTAGAGAGATGTGATCTGACCACAGGCAAATGGGACTAGCTTGGATGGCATGGACAAGATTAGTGCAATGACTTTACAGTGCCAGCGATCAGGACTGGGGTTCAAATACCACACTGTCCATAAGGAGTTGGTACGTTTTCTCCGTGTCTGCATGGGTTTTCCCCACGGAGGCTCCAGATCCTCCCACTGCTTGGTGTACCAGGGGTTTAGGTTAATGAGGTGTAAATTGAGCAGCACAGGGCTCCTAGACCAAAATGGCCTGTAACCATGATGCAAGTCTAAAACAGGTGAGACGAAAAGCTGGTTTCCTGCTGTAAAACTTTATGAATCTAATATTTTGCATGGTTTCGGTTTTTTCCTCTCTTCCCAGCTGTACTCCTGTTGTCTCACTTTTATTTCAGCAACTGAAAAAGTTACAACTCTGAACTGAGTCAGCAATATTTTCAGGATTCCAAAGAATCCTTGAGGCCAGCCAAAAGAGTAAATTTACCTAAAACTCCAATGTCGATTTATGTTAAGATTTCATGTGTCAAGCCTTCAATTCTTAAACAAAAGGCACTGTGCTCCACAAGTCATTTATTTACCATCCATCATAAATGCTGTCACTTTGGCTCATCTATTATATAAAATGCTGTCACTTTGGCTCATCTATTATATATCATTTATATAAAATGATTACTCTCAAGCTTTTATATACTTGGCCAAAACCTATGGTCAATAATGCACACCAGTAGATTCAGATGAAACAAATATACACTATAATGGTTTCTCAATCATGGCAAAGAAGCAGCCCTCCTTGTCCATGAAGATTGTTGCCCAATTGAGCTCGTCCCATTTGCCCATATCCTTTCCAATCCCTGAACAACCTAAATGCTGTCATTGTTCCCGCCTCCACCACTTCTCTGTGAAGAAACAGACCACACTGTATGTGGAGAGTGTCGCTTCTTGGGTCCCTTTAAAATCATCCCCCTTTCGCCTTAAAATGGTTCTGGAATCAAGCACCTGAATGCTGGCACACAAATCCATTCATTCATTTTTCCGGCCACCATAAGAAGCTGTGATCCATTGATCTTAAAAAATGATTGTGCACCTACTAAAATTGCAAATAAAAGTCTGATTTGCTTCGACTGAACATATTCCGCAGAATAACTTTGAAGATCATGTTTATTACTTACGTTAAGTAATGACCCACGAGTAACTTTAGTTATTGGAGTTGAAATGAAAAATGTTCAGATTATTTCCTGCCAATTTCAACAACCTAAATTGGCCCTCCCCTCATCTCGTTGAAATTGCATCAGCCTGCCAAAATGTAATTCTGAGATGGAATTATATAGAACCATCCCACTTTTACCAATGTCGTTACAGAAAGCTGTTCTCCTTGATAAGTGGGGAGGTCCACAATTGTATGATGTTAAACACTCCTTATCATTATTATCTCCTTATTAAGGAGTCTGCTGAAATGACAGATGGCAATTGCTGTTTTAATCCACAGAAAGGGGTTACTCTGTACACCGTTCATCACCGTACAAAGCAAAAGAAACTGCTCCCTCTCACCCATTTCTGAAACTATTTTTTTTATATAAATGCTTCAGTTCTATTGATCAAGTAGAGCTTGAGCTTTCAGCACCCTCGCCAAAAAAAGCAGAATGTTGGGACAAACATTTGTGTTTTATTGAGGAAAAAGTAATTTTGAAAAGCAGGAAATGCAAAGTCAGGCCTTTCTCACTTGCAATGTTATTTTTGAAGTAGGTGGCTTGCCAATGAAAGCTCACTCGATAAGAAAACAGAAGGGTTTAGCACAGGAACAGCCTCTTTTGCCCACGATGACTGAACCAAACATGATACCAATTTCATCTAATTTTACTTCCCTCTATGCTTCTTAAACCTTTCTATCATATCTGCTTCCACCAACTCCCTGGCAGCATCTTTCAGGTACCTACCACTCCCTGTGAAAGAGGCTTGCCTTGCATATATCCTTCAAACTTGTCTACAAACGCCCATAACACTCCTCCTTTGAAGTTCTGCTCACTAGCCCTTGACATTTCCATCCTGTGAAGGCGAATCTGTCCTTCCCATCTTTAAGCATTTCTATCAGGTCACGTTCAGCTGCTAACACTCCAGAAAAAGTGATCTAAATGTCCAATGTCTTCATACAGCTAATACACTTTAATCCTAGTCAACTCTTCTGCATCCTCTCCAAAGCCTCCATGTGTTCCCTGGAAGGAGATAACCAGAAATGAACACAATACTCCAAATGTGGCCTAACTAAAGTTTTACACAGCTACAACCAGACCTCCCAACTTTTATACTCAACATCCTGACCACATGCCTTTTTTATCATCCTATCTAATCCTCTCTTTCAGGAAGCTTTCCACTTGCATCCCAGCATCTCCCTGTACTCAGTGATTCAAAAGGTTCTGCCATTTACCATATGCATTCCTCTTACATTAGATCTTTCCAAGTGCAACATGTCACAGATCTCCATCTATCATTTCCCTGTCCACATTTGCAAGTGATCGATATCCTTTTGTATCCTTTAACAACCTTCCAAACTAGCCACAAGCTTTGTTCAGCTGATGGTCAAGGGAAAAAAATAACTAGCTCCCACTTGTTGAAATATAATGTGATTAAATGGGTCAAAAGAAATAACAATGAAGTTTTGAACTGAACACAAGAACTGTGTTGCAACACGTCACTCCCGAAAATGCGCGGAAGAAATTGGGCTCCTTTTGTGATTATTTCAGGATTCTGGGTGGAAAAGAGTGTCCTGTTTTTGTTCCTTGTGAATTGGTAATGCGCATTTTAATGTCAATAGTGGTTACCAGGAACTTGGACATTACACATCGAACCAGGAGAGTTGGGAGTTGATGAAGTTAAGTGATTTGGCACCAGTTGCTAAAATCACTCAAAACACAGATCATGACCACCATCTACTCTCCATATTACCTTTGTGTTGGTATCCAGCAATAAAATATCTCATTCCCATGCACATTCTCTTTATCTATTCAATCAGTAAATGCACACTTCACTGGCAAGCCCAATAATTTTGTTAATTCCCAATTGCTCCTGGATGGAGTGGTTTGCTGAGATATCTTGGAGACAATTCAGAAAGAACCATATTGGTAGTCAACTGAAGCAACATTAAGACAGTTTTCCTTCTCTGGAAAACATACAGTAAGTTTATTTTTATATAATGATCCAAATTTGAAGTATACCACTGATAATAAAATTTTATTTGCAGATTGACTTGAATCTCTGTTGCAATTATTTCAGTTTTTAAAAAAATCACATCTCATTCTTACAAACACAATTGAAGATAGGTCTATTCAGTAATAATTGGATTTCAGCAATTTTCCCAGGCTACCTGACCTCACTTCCATTTTGTACCTCCTTTTTCTTCAAAACGCTACACTCATGGTGATCCAATCCACTGAAACCATTCCAAAATCAAGGGCTGGAAAAGCACAACCAATGTATTCTCCATCTCTGCAGCCTCTCTTTTTTTTTTAAAGACCCTAGTAAAAAGTACAAATATTTTTTAGCCTTTTGCCCATTTGAATTCCCAGTTCATTTCCTCTGTTGATGGTGCCAGGTTGCTCATATTTAATTATTCCTTCATGTCATAAGCACCCCTTTAAATTACCCAGGTGTCGAGTAAACAGTGTAGTGGAAAATGCAGGGGCTGGAATCTTGGATTCCGGAGGGAATCCAGTAGTGGTCAAACAGCATCCATGGGTAGAAATGGTCAGTCAGGGGTTTGGGGTGGGACTCTTTATCAAGACTAAGATTAAAAAGGAGAAATTACATAGAAAGAGGGATAGATGTTGGGAAAGGTGATATGAGATAGGATACGAGGTGTGAGAGGTGGAGGGGCAGGTGGAAGGAGAGACTGTGGGGGAAAAGGGGAGTTAAAGCAGTAAAGTACAGGAGTAGGTGGAAAGAGTAGAAGGAGAAGGGGATGGGAATTACCTAAAATTAGTATTCATGCTGTGGAGTTTAAGGCTGTCCCAAAAAGAGTTGTTTGGAGGGATGTTCCTCTCATTTATATTAGGCCTCACCACGCCAATGGACGAGGCCAAGGACAACATGCCACTGTAGGAATGGTTGGTAACAAGAAGTTCAAGTTCAGAGCCACACACAAAGAGCAGGTATTGTGAGAAGCAATCACTCAAACAGTCTTTGGTCTCACCAATGGAGGCCCAATCAAGTACAACAAATGCAGTAGACAAGATTGGACAAAGGACATTTAAAGCTCTGCCCCGCCCAGATGGTCTGTTTGGTTTGGACAAGTTTTGCATTTTCTGTGGTTACAGCAGGAAGTGCAAAAGGAAGTGGAAGGGTGGGTGGGTGGGGTCGGAAGAGCAGAGTCTCAGAGAGACTTATCCCTGTGAAAAGCAGATAAGGGTGGAGAAGGGAAGATGTGCAGTGTGAACTTGTTTGTGAGTGACCAATGACAGAGGAACTTTGGAAAGAGGTGAATGAAATTTATCTGACAACAATGAAAATGAATGTTGCATGGATTATGATGATGCCATTATATCTGAGAAAGGTGCTTCAGCTGTCATTCTAAATTACAAAGCAGAGCCACAAGGTTCTATTTTTTTTTCTTACATTATTATCTGAAGCACATCTGAATCTAGCTTAGATTCAATACGATTTAAAAGCTGAAGTTTTAAATTTCAATTTTAAATGGAGACATGCAGTACGGTTACAAGTCCTTTCGGCCCATGAGCCCGTGCCGCCCAATTCATACCCAACTGACCTACTGCTCCGGTGCATTTTAAACGGTGGGAGGAACCAGAGCCCATGGAACAAATTCACATTGATGCGGGGAGAACGTACAAACTCCTTACAGACATTTTATATAGTTATAAAATGCTCAATACTATTATTCAGAGCAACGTCCTTCATGATGGGGAGGGGGATACAATCTGTGTTCAACAGCCAATTATCTTCAAGCCCTCTTATATGTACCACTTTCTTTCTGCTGTGTTTCAAACTTTTGATTTGGGTTGTCCTTTTCTTTTGTTTGAGGCTTCTTCTGATCAAACATTAGATATAGGAAACAGAAAGGGCTCATGAGAAGGATATAGCAGCCAGGAAGGAGCTTAAGAAAGGACTTAGGAGACCTAGAAGGGGGCATGAGAAGGCCTTGGCATGAAGGATTATAAGGAGAACCCCAAGGTGTTCTATGTGTATGTTAAGAACAGATGGATGACAAAAATGAAGCTGGAGCCGCTAAAGAATAAAGGAAGCAACATATATCTGGAAGCAGAGGAGGTTGGGAAGGTCCTAAATGAATACTTTGCTTCAGTATTCACAAGAGAAAAGGACCTTGATCAAGGTGATATCGAAATAGAACAGGTTTGTGTGCTGGACAATGCTGAGATTAAGGAAGAGGAAGAGTTGGATCCTCTTAAAAACTTTAAGATTGATAGGTCCCCGGGACCAGATGCGATATAACCCAGGCTACTGTGGGAAGTGAGGGAAGAGATAACTGGAGTAGTAACTTCGATCTTTGAGTCCTCTTTGGCCACAGGGGAGGTGCCAGAGGATTAGAGAATGACAAATGTTGTTCCCTTGTTTATAAAAGGTAATAGAGAGAATCCTGGGAACTATAAACTGGTGAGTCTTACATCAATGGTGTGCAAACTAATGGAAAGGATTCTTAAGGATAGGATCTGTGAGCATTTGGAGAAGTACAATCTACTCAAGGATAGTCAGCATGGCTTTGTGAAGGGAAGGTCATGCCTCACGAGCCCAATTGAGATTTTTTAAAGGAAATAACAAAAGAAATTGATGAGGGTTGGCCAGTAGATGTGGTCTACATGGATTTTAGTAAAGCATTTGACAAAATCCCCCATAAGAGACTCATACAGAAAGTCATGAAGCATGAGATCCATGGAGCCTTGACTGAGTGGATTTTTTTTTTTTTTTTTTTTTTTTTTTTTTTTTTTTAAATCGGCTTGCCTTAAGAAAGAAGAGAGTAGTGGTGGAAGGAAATTATTCTGCCTGGAGGTCAGTGACAAATGAAGATCTGCAGGGATCTGCTCTTGGACTCCTACTCTGTGATTTTTGTAAATGACCTTGATGAAGAGTCAGAAAGATGGGTTAGTAAGTTTGTGGATGATGCAAAGGTTGGAGGAGTTGTGGATGGAGCAGAAGGTTGTCATAAGTTACAAAAGGATATAGACAGGATGTAGAGTTGGGTGGAAAAGTGGCAGACAGAGTTCAATTCAGATAAGTGTGAGGCGATGCATTTTGGAAGGACAAATCAGAAGCCTGAGTACAGGGTTAAAAATCAATTACCTAAGAAGGACTCTGTGCAGGTTAATAGGATAGTTAAAAAAGCCTATGGGATGTTGGGCTTCCTTAATAGGGGGATTGAATTCAAGAGTATTCAAGAGTCAAGAAGTCGTGTTGCAACACTACAAATCTCTGGTGAGACCAGACCAGTGGTTCTCAACCTTTTTCTTTCCACTCACATGCCATTTTAAGTAATCCCTATGCCATTGGTGCTCTGTGATCAGTAAGGGATTGCTTAAGGTGGGATGTGAATGGGAGGGAAAGGTTACGAATCACTGCTCCAGACACAATTGTTACTGAAATACTTTGCTTGAGAAAAATTGTCATTGGCCCATTTCCTTTGGCGATTTGAAACCATGTACATAACAAGTCAATTAGGTATGTTTAAAACAGAGGTTTTCAAACACTTTCTTTCCACCCACCTCTCACCTTAAGCAATCCTTTACTAATCATAGAGCACTGATGGTATAGGGAATACTTAAAGTGGTACGTGAATGGAAAAAAAAGGTTGAGGACCATTGGACTACATACTTATGTTCAGTATTATGTTCAGTATTCAGTAATACAGTATTATGTTCAGTTTTGGATACCCTATTATAGGAAAGATGTGGAATAATGGAAAGGGTGCTGAGTAGATTTACCAGGATGTTGCATGGATTGGAAAATATCTTATGAGGCAAGATTAGCAGAGCTGAGTCATTTCTCTGTGGAGTGAAGGAGGAGAGGAGACTTAGTAGAGGTTTACAAGATTATGAGAGCCATAGATAAAGTGAACAGCCAGCACCTTTTTTCCAGGGCAGGAATAGCAAACACCAGAGGATAGGTGTACAAATTGAAGGGAGGGGAGTTTGGGGGAGACATAAGGGGTGTTTTTTTTTATAAATACACAGAGTTGTGGGTGCCTGGAATGCCTTGCCAGGGGTGGTGATGGAGGCTGAAACATTAGGGGCATTTAAGAAACTCTTAGGCAGGCACATGGAGGAACTAAAATTAGAATGTTACAGGGTATGGAGGGTTTAGTATTTTTTTTAAAGGAACAGGAGGGGCTGAAGGGCCTGTTCTGTTTTGTAGTGTTCTCTGTTCTATCATCGAAACCATGGCAGATGTTCAGCATCAGTTGAATCACAAAGCACCTTCTCCTTAGAGAGGAGCAGACCTCAATAATGGTCCACTACAAGCTTTGTGTACTAACAGCCAGTAATTGAACAAGCAGTATTGCATCAGGGTAAAAGATCCAAAGTCCTCCTGCAAGCTCTCATGGGTTCAGAAACAAAATGTTTAATTAAACCTTAAGTCAGATCTCATTTTGTATGGAGATGATTGATGGAAAGAAAATAAACAAATGCAATCCAACATTGAGACCATAAGATATAGGAGCTGAATTAGGCCACATGGCCCATTGGGTCTGCCCCAATATTCCATTATGGCTGATTTACTATCCCTTTTAACTCCATTTTCCTGCCTTTGTCCCTTAATCCTTATTCCCTTCCTAATTGAGGGTCACTTAAATATACCAAATTACTTGGCCTCCACAGCAGTCCACAACAAAAGTTCCACCAATTCACCAACCTCTTGGTAATGAAATTCCTTTGAGGGTGTGCCTTCTACTCCTTGACTTACCACAGGAAGCAACCTTCAGGGTGATTTGTTCAATCAAACAGATTGCACTACCAATCAACCACAATTAGGCAGAGAATTGTGGTTAATAAAATTGCCTTACAGTGTCAGCACATGTTGTTGGTCAAGTTCCAAGGCAGGCACTGAGGGAGGGGTTTGGGCCTTTATGGGGATATCAGGGAGGGAGGAGTCACAGGTTTAGGGGGCGGGCCAGCCGATCTATACATATGGTGGTAGTACCACACAGACACAATTGAGATACAGCTAATGCAAGTGCCTAGACACTGATCTTTGTACTTGTTTATGTGTGCATTGACTGTCATGAGCCAAGAGCAAGACTTCTGAGAAGAGAAGAATCTTTCTATGGTTGAAGGGGCAGATTGCACTTGAGCATTCTAAACCATGATGGTATATTTAGCTGTAATCTTAATGGTGCATTCATAATAAGTTTTGTTGCCTAGTATCAACAATAATTCAGCTTTTAGGCCAAACACTTGGGGTTGAGAAAGCAATTTGCATTTACACCAGTGGTTCTCAACCTTTTTCTTTCCACTCACATCACATTTTAAGTAATCCCTATTGCCATCGGTGCTCTGTGATTAGTAAGGGATTATTTAAAGTAGTATGTGGGTGGAAAAAAAAGTTTGAGAACCATTGATTTTTCAAGAACAAGACATTCTTGAAAACTCCAGAGGAGATAAAAAATTTAAAAAAACTTTTTTTAATGATCTGCTAAATATTCAAGTTAAAACATCAAAGAATAATCTTGGAATTCATTGTAAAATGTGATATTTTGCTTTAAATACATTTGCTGATTCCTCAGCTATGAAAATCTGCATCAACAACCCATGTAAACTCTGTAAGATTTGAATTTCAAGTGACTGCAAGTACAAAAAGTTGTAAATATTTTGGAAGTAATAAATAAAATTCTGCTACAAATTGAAATATTTTCACTTCAATTTGGGAGTCATTTTCTGTTCTAAATTTGTAAAGTGGCAGTCATAGCAGAAATCCCCTGACTGCCTATTCCCTTTCTCTCTCCATTGTTTTAATTGTCCCTCATTAAGTTGTTATGTGCACAGTTTCATAACTCCAAAGGAAATGGGCCAATGACAATTTTTCTCAAGCAACAATTGGGTCTAGAGCAGTGGTTCTCAACCTTCCCTTCCCACTCACATACCACCTTAAGCAATCCCTTATTAATCACAGAGCACCGAGAGTGGTATGTGAGTGGAAAGAAAAAGGTTGAGAATCACTGCTCTACAGGTTAACCTCCAAGTTGAGTCAGTGGTGAAAAGACAAATGCAATGATGGTTTTCATATCTAGAATAATAGATATAGGAGGAGGGGCGAGTGACTGGTGTTGGTGAGTACAAGTGTTTTGGATTGTTTAAAAAGACCATGGAGGGCAAAGAGTTAAGCTGAGTGTTGATTTGTGGGAGTGAGTAATTGGATAATTGAGTTAATTGGCAGGGACCAATAAAAGGAGGTGTACCTCCCTCAAGGTCCACAGTTCATCCAGCTCCTTAACTAGGTTTGTAAAGAGCTGCAGCTGGATGCACCTTCTGCAGGTCTAGTCATCAGTCCCAGATTTCCCATATCCCACAACCAGAGCAATCCACTGCCCTGGCTGATTCCATGATCTAAATTTAATTAAAGGATCTAAACTACTGCACCTGGCCTTACCTCTCTGGTATCAAGAGGCTCTTTCTCAGCTTCTTGACCTAAAGCCTCAGATCTCCATGACTCACTGGCTGTACCTTTAGACACACCTCCTTTTATTGGTCCCTGCCAATTAACTCAATTATCCAATTACTCACTCTCACAAATCAACACTCGGCTTAACTCTTTGCCCTCCATGGTCTTTTTAAACAATCCAAAACATTTGTACTCACCAACACCAGTCACTTGCCCCTCCTCCTATATCTATTATTCTCTGGCACAGAGGCTGGCTCCTGGCTCAGAAGGGAAGGGGGGGAAGAAGAGGAGAACAATGGTATGGGGACTTGTTTAGACAAGCGGATGGGAGGGGTGGTCTGTCAATGAGATTGAGGCTCCTGGATGGAATGTTGCCTCCCAGATGCCAGGGTTGGGGATGTCTCTGAGTTTATGGGAGAGGGAGGGTGGACTGCTGGGTGTTGTAGTCCATGTGTGGACCAATGACATAGATAGGAATAGAAATGAGCTCTTGAAGAGGGAATACCGGGAATTAAGAAAGAAGTTAAAAAGCAGGACCCCAAAGGTGGCAATCTCAGGATTGCTGCCTGTGCCATGCACCAGAGAGGGTAGGAACAGGAAGTTATGGCAGATGACTACGTGGCTGAAATGTTGGGGCAGGGTTTCAGATTTGTGGATCATTGGAATCTCTTCTGGGAAAGGTCTGACCTCGACAAAAAAAAGTGTTCCATCTTTTCATATATCTTACGTCAAGAGTTCAAAACTAAACTGTTTATCTAGGGAGAAGGGAGCAGGCAATTGTTACTTCTTTGGGAAGTTGTTCATGATGCCAGCCTCTCAATCAACAGCTAATGCACGCAGGGTATAAATGCTTCCTTTCATAGCTGAGGCTTCTTTTCTTCATGCACAACATCAAATTAATGTTCCACCTTGAGAGAATTTGAGAGAGATTATGGAATCTGACAAAATGAGATGAAGCCAAGTTCATTATCAAGCTCAGTTGGAGGGATGTAAAACTTAGCATATAAATCTAGGTTGCAACTCCAGTGCAACAGCAAGGGGGATGCTGTTTTTGGGATGAGATCTAAAAGTGTTTGCTTTCTTGCATCCATTAGGTTCGTTGGCACTAATCCAAAGACCAAAGGATTTATCTTCAATCCTCACTAATATTTAGCCCTCAATCAATTTTATTCATACAAATAGTCTGGTTAAAATCCTATCATTTTAAGGTTGTTTATATAAACATTTGCAGTATGACGCTGCTTCAAAACAACAAATATTGCGATGTTTGTGACAATAAATTCTGATTCTGTTGCACCGCAAAGACTATGGAACATTCCAAGGTGTTGAGATCTGTTATTATGAATTCTATAAATCTTTTGAAGTGGAAATTCTTCACTATGGGTTTGGCATGCATGTATTTGTACTGTGGAGATAATATGGATACATGTGGACATCTGTCTTGTGTGGACGCAGAAGGTAAAAGCAAATACCAGGGGACATCAGTTTAGTTTAAGTTGAGGAAAATTTAAGAGAGAGGTTAGAGATAAGTTTTTTGCACAAATTGGTGGGTGCTTGAAATGTATTGCTGGGGGGTGGTGGTGGAGGCTAGTACAATAGGGACACACAAAAGACCCTTAGATAGGCACATGGATAGAAGAAAAATTGAGGGCTGTGGGTGTGAGGTAGGGGAAAAATAGTTTGTTGTGGAGTAGGTTTAACTAGCTTAGCGCAATATCATGAGCTGAAGGGCTTGTACTGTGCTGTAATGTTCAACATCACATGGAAGGTACTTGACATGAGTTGAATACTGAAGGAAGACTGGATGCATACACAAAGTGCTGGAAGAACTCAGCTTCTCAGGCAGTATTGGTGGAAAGAAATAGACTCCTGATGGATGGGTGGGAAACACAGAAGTCTGCAAGTGCTGTGATTGTAGTAAAAGCACAGAAATGCTGGAGGAGCTCAGTAGGCCTTGCAGTGTCCATAGGAGGTAATGATGTATTACGGACGTTTCTGGTCTGAGCTCTTCAAAGTGTGTGAGGGGGGTGTGGGGTGGGAAATGGGCATGTGCCTGAATAAAAGAAATAGCAGGGGTTGGAGTACAGTCTGACAGACAAAATGTGATATCAGCTATGGAGAAAGAAAAAGTGAGAATTGATGGGGGGGGGGGGGGGAGATGGTCTCTGTGAATGCAGAGCTGGGGTAAAGGAGACAGAAGGAAAATAGAGATACGGGAAAGGAGATGATGGTTGGGGGGGGGGGGGTGATGCTAATGGAAACCAGAGAAGTTGATGTTAATGTCATCTGGTTGGAGGGTACCCAGACAAGATGAGGTATGATCCTCTGATTTGGCAGTGGTCTCGATCTGGCAGTACGAGATCAAGGACAGACATCAGCAATGGAATGGGGCAGGGAATTGAAATGGGCGACCACTGGGGGATCCACACAATTGCAGCAGACAGAGCCGAGGTGCTCAACAAAGCGATCTCCCAGTCTGCATCCAGTCTCCCTGATGGAGAAATAGGAGACCACAATGGGAGCACCAGATGCAGTAGATGACCCATGCAGATTTACGTGGAGTTGTTTTACTTGGAAGGACTGTTTGGGACCCTGAATGGTGGTGTGGAGCATCTCCTGTGGTCACAAGGGTAGATGCCAAGGGGGTGATTGGTAGGAAGGGAAGAGTTGATGAGGGAGCTCTCCCTGCTCTTCACCTCTCCTCCTTCTTCAGGGTTGAAGTGTTCCAGCATGAAATGCTGACTGTCCACTTCTTTCCATGGATGCAGCCTGACCTGCTGAGTTGTATATTTGGCAGAATACTATCAGTGTGCCACAGTTGGAATGGTCCCCAACTAGCAAGGGCCAAAGGGCCTGTACTGTGCTGTGCACTTGCTCAAAGCACTTGCAAAACAAAAGTTACAAAATTAGAGACAAATGTACTTCCAATTTTCTACACATTGCATATAACACAAAATAACTGTCCATTTCAATAATTTTGACCAAAAGCAAACAACTGAAGATATTGGAAACCTGAAATAAAATCAAAGGCAGTTGGAAGCATTTAGCAGCTCAGGTAACATCTGTAGAGAGAGTAGTAAGGCTTAATGATTATCTTAATGATTATGTGGTTTGTATGCTGGCAGATTTAATTTTTATTATTTTTTTAAAAATTGCTCTCTTGAGGTAGGTTTTGGTGATATTTATAATTTAAACACACAGCATAATAAACAGGCCATTTCAGCCCACAAGTCCATGTCGGCCAATTTACACTCAATTAACCTCCAGCACCCGCCCCACCCCGGTACATTTCAAATGGTGGGAGGAAATTGGAGCTCCCGGGAAAAACCCACACAGATACAGGGAGAACGTGCAAACTCCTTACAGACATCACGGGATTCGAACCTCAGTCCCGATCGCTGGTGCTGTAAAGGCATTGCGCTATGCCGACTGTGCTGCCCCATTTATCAAACATGAAGCACAAGATGGCTCATTTTTGGTGATAAATGGTCCCCTTTAATTCATTCAAATGTTATTTTAACAGGTTGGCTTAATCCCCATCAGCAAGACATCAATCAATCACTAGAAAAAGGATAATAACAGTGGAATATTAGGTGAAGGATAAATGACATCTAGGAAACAGCACAGCAGGCTGAGGATTACAGAACTAAATATAAATTATTATTTATAAAACCAGCTAGTACAATGATTAATGATGTAATATTTAAGGGATATTGTTTCTGCTGAAAATACATCCTGAAAGGAATAAACAATATTTCCTTTGAAATAATTTCCAGAGGGCATTGCTTCTGTGAATAAAGGATTATATAATGTTTCAAGAATGTGGCTGCCCTTGCCATGTAGTTCATTCAATAAAATGCTACCTGCAAGAAAGTATTCAATCAAAGACTGCCCAATGTGGTGAATTGTACATTGCCATTGACATAGCACTCGGTTACATTAAGATTGTATGACCATAACATTTTCAGTACTGACCATTGTTACATGTTGAACTGGCTCTAGAATTCTGAGATCACACTCCAATTCCAGGTAACAAGTCAACGTGGGTTTTCAAGGAGAGAAACTCGTACTTTATATAGTATGGCGGTGCACATCGATGATGGCAGGCGAACCAGCTCTGCGTGTTGCAGCCGCGTCGAGATGGCCCCACCAGGAGTGTCTTTTCCGCTGGTCAGGTCTGCATGCGCACGAAGCTGGGGCATGATGTCACTTCAGGTGAGCGGGACTTACAGGCAGTGCATGAAGTTAAAATGAACAACTGGAGTGCAGACGAACCAACTGAGCGCTGGTCTCGTTCTTTCCACTCCATGTCGCTGCCGCCACACTTTTTGCATTCCTTTCAGGACTTTGAAGTGCTTTATAATAAATTAGGTGTTTGAACTGCAGGAGCTAGTGACGTGTAGCAAATAGGGCAGCACCGCTGGTGTGGCGGTTAGCGCAACGCTTTTACAGCGCCAGTGACCGGGGTTCAGATCCTGCCCTGTCTTTAAGGGGTTTGTACGTTCTCCCCATGTCTGCATGGGTTTGCTCCGGGGGCTCCAGTTTCCTCCCATTGTTTGAAATGTACTGGGGGCGTAAGTTAATTAGGTGTGACTGGACAGACTCATGGGCCAAAATGGTCTGTCACTGTGCTTTTAAATTTGAGCTCATTCATAAATGGAGAGGGAATGATTTGACTCCTTCATGAAAGCATGAACCACAGTTGCACCTGGGTGTTCTGCCATTTATCATTGTAAAATCCCATTTATTGGAAAGTTCTTGCTGAATGGATTACCTCTTCACGTGAACCCACGTTGTGTGGAGTGAGTGTCTCATGTTAACAGAAGAGCAGTTAAGCAGGACCTTCTTCAGCATCCAGGGAAGATCATTCTTCAAGGCAACTTGCCTGCTTCTGTTACTCCGATAGGGCAAGGCCTGTAGTTATAGCAGGCAATAACAAAGAAAGAATCTCTTTCTTGAGCGTACTCCAAGGTTTTCCCACCCTTGCTTCCTCTTCTGCCACTCCCATATATTCCTTGTGTAGGTGAGGCAATAACCTTTTAGAGACCAGTCAATTGCCTCAGAATAAACAAGTAGTGCGAGTTTCACAGGTGTTTCATTGGCCAGTGATGGATATTTTTCTGCTGATAAACAGCACGTGTCTCCCATATGGAGGTCTCAGCTGAGGAGGTATGAGGTCATGCTAATAATGTCTTCTGAAGCAAGGTTGACATAGCTTGGGGTGTTCCCCCTGGAGCAACAAAGGATGACTTAAATGAGGTATTTGACATTATGAGTGACTTAGGTGTAATGGGCAGCTATACCTTTTCCCTAAAGCACACGTCAAACTCTGGCCCGCGGGCCAAAGATATAATTATCTTTGGCCCGCAAGATCATTTCAAAAATGTATTAGAGGTGGCCCGCCCTGCAGCGAGAGCCGATGCTGTTTTTCGGTAATGTCACCCCCACCATCCTCCCCCTTCATTGCACATCCTTCCCCATTGTAACACGAGAAATTGTAACACGAGAAGTCTGTCGATGTCATCAGCCGGCAAGCCAGTTGGAAGGCTCCCCGCACAACCAGTCACTTCTCCCACCTGTCAAGCGGTGCGGCGGATGGGCGAGCGCCTGTGATTTCCTGTCGGCCCGACGGGCATGGCAGGCTGCGCACAGCCCCCGGGCAGCATGAGCCCCGCGCGACTGGCACCGGACGACCCTTCCACAGCGCGAGCGCACTTCTCCCGGTCGCCACGGCCTTCAGCGCTTGCACCCGCGCGGACCCCAGGGACGGCTGGTTCGGCCCTGCACGAGAAGAGAGAGATGGTGGCTGTCCGCAAAGGCTGATCGGCAGCGTGCTGGGCCTGAGTGGGTGGGTAAGCAGGGGTGGGCAGAGGGTGTAGGTGAGGAGTAATGGGCAGGGGAAGTTATGGTGGTGCGAGGGGCAGTTAGAGGGAGGGATGAGTAGAAGGAGGGGTGGATAGGGAAGAGGTAAAAGGGGAGGGGCAGGGCGAGTAGGGGAGGGGTGATTAGAGGGTGAGAGACGGGTAGAGGGAGGAACAGGTTGAGGGGAGAGGCAGTAGAGGGGCGTGTATAGGATGGGGCGGGTAGAGGCAGAGCGAGTGGAGTGAGGGGTGAGTAGAGGTTGGGTAAAGGACTGGTCAGGTAGAGGGATGGTGGGTCGAGGGTGAATAGAGGCCTAGAGCCTGAGGAGTGAGCAGGAAATGCTGAGTCCTGATGCAGGCCAAAATGGACACAGCCTGTGAATGCTGACTACATCTCCACAGGGACCAAATATGTTTCCCTCAGGTCAAGCAAAGGGTGAACTTGAGCTATCTACTCCTGACCTGTAACATTATCCTCCTAAAGTTATATCCTAAAGTTTAACATTACATATGTTGAAAGAAGAGAAAACATGCAGATGTTGTTGAAAATTTTCAATAAATATTTAGTTCGGCCCTCGACTTAGTCCAAGTTTTTAATTTTGCCCTCCGTGAATTTGAGTTTGACACCCCTGCCCTAAAGCAACAAGAGCAAAGACCAGAGTACATGTGTTTAAGGTGTGTGGAGGAAATATTGGGGGGGGGTGGGGGGTGGGGGGGGCATCAGTCATGTTTTAAAAGACAGCAATACTGGAAAAATCTGAAAAATTTAACATAATTGCTCACCTTGAGGTCGTTTACACTGCACCTTTTAAATTCATTTGCACGTCAGTCCTGGTGCTTTCACGAAGAGCAACGTGGCCTGCGTCATCAGCTGGACATTGAATTCATGAGGTGAGTTTTGCAGTACGATTTAGACTGCAGGCTTCCCCCACAAAGCAGGATAGATCGCGGGGCAGGAACTGACTAAAACTTCCTGCACTTTCCTTTTTAGACCACCCATGGAATGGCAAATTTCTCATCCACATGCCGCCACATGCCTGCAGTCTAAAAACGCTAAGTGAGAGTTAAGTATTTTACTCAGTGAGTGGTTGGTGCCTGGAATACATTGCTGGGGGGGGGGGGGTGGTGGAGGCTGGTGCATTCAGAAGACATTCAGAAGACTCCTGAATAAGCACAGGGGAGTAAGAAAACTGGTGGGGAATAGGTTTACGTAGGTTGGCTCGATTAACCTATGGTTTACCTAGGTTCATTGAGGACTGAAGAGCCTGTATTGTGCTGCAATATTCTATGAGGGCCTTGGATATGATATCAGAAATCAGTCATTGAATATGGAAATACATAATTGTGTTCCCCTTGAGACGCAAGAAATAAGTCTGATGTGTTCTTTAAAAATACGGCAACCATATCTACAAAATGTGGGTGAGAATTTTTAATTGTGTCCCCATCTCACCCACGAGGCCTAGCGGCCCCTCGCGATCCAGATAAATCGTGAAAATGTGAAACTTGCAGAGTAGTCGATGGATCCCCAACAATCCCTCTTTCTCTCTTCTTTCCTTTTCCTATCTTCCTTTCTTCTTTTCATTCTGTCCTTTGGGACTTCTACTAACTTTTCATGGGTGGGGAGGGGTGGAATGTATCATAGACCATTATTTTCAAATTTTTCTTTGTTTTTTTTGTTGATAGCAGGTTTGGCTTTAAAAATGTAAATAAAATATTCAAGAAAAAATCAATCACTGAGTTTTCTTTTAAGCAATGAAACAAGAAACTGCAGATGCTGGAATCTTGAGCAAATAATAACAGGCTGGAGGGACTCAGTGGGACAGGCAACCTCTGTGGAGAGAAATGTTTTGGGTAGGATCTTTTTTTTCCTGAATCTAAGGAGAAAGGAAGGGAAGGGAGAATGTGAATATCCCACTGCTGTTTCCCAGTGGAGAGAGAATGGAGAAAAGAAACATATACTGTAAGTTAGGAATGAGTTCTGTGTGCTGGATTGTTTTCAAGGTGGTTATCCCTGAAGGTCTTGAGGTGGTGGTGGTGAGCCATCTTCTCAAACCATTGCAGCCCTTCTGGTGAAGGTACGCCTGCAGTGCTGTTACAACGTCAAGATTTGGACCCAGTGACAATGAAGGAACAGTGTCCAAGTCAGAATGGTACCCGTCTTCATGGGTATCTGGAGATAGTGGTGTTGCCATGCAATTGCCACCTTTGCCTCCCTAGCAGCAGGTCGGGGGTGTAAGAGACGATCCAAGTTGCTAACCACTATGCATTTTGGTAATGGTTCACACAGCAGCCAACGATATTCAGACTGAATGAACAACCTCTATCACTGCATTTTCAACATGCCACAATAAATTTAAACTTGGCCTTGAATTTAGGGTAGGGGCTGATAGGAAAAGGAAAGAAGGATTGTCTACCCCGCAAGTTTCACATTTTCACAATTTATCTGGATCTCGAGGGGACGCTAGGCCTCGTGGGTGAAATGGGACTCAATTAAAAGTCTGCACCCACATTTTGTAGATGTGGCTGCCGTATTTTTAAAGAACATGTCAAACTTATTTCTTGGGTTATAGGTAACCGTCTCAAAGGGAACACAACTATGTAATCAAATGAGCAGTTTTGTCTTGAAGACTGTTGAGCTCTTTGAGTATTCTTGGACTCGTACAGGTGAATGGTTAAGATAGAAAGATAACTAATCCTACGGGAAATAATAAAATAATTACGATTCCAAAGCCCAGTTTTAAGAGGCGATCTGATATTCGGGCGTGGGTGGGAATCACTATTGCTGCAGGCAATGAATTTCAAAATGAAGGAACAGTTCAATCTGAAACTAAATTATGGCAGCAGCTGCAGAAATAACTATGTTGCAGGGAAATGTGGACACTGTTGGAATGAGTAGTGGATATAGAGTTTATATTTTCAAATAGTGTCTGGGGATCTTGGAGGAGTAACGCAGTCCCTTAACAAGACCATGGCTGATACCCTGTAACTGCAACTCCATATTCCTACATCAACAATCATCAAAGACCCACACCATCCAGCACGCGCTCTGTTCTCGCTGCTGCCATCAGGAAAGAAGTGCAGGTGCCACAAGACTCACCTCATCAGGTTCAGGAACAGCTGCTACCCCTCCACCATCAGACTCCTCAACCACAAACTCAATCAGGGACTCAAGTAAAGACTCTTACTTTAGTACATATTTGATTTTTTTTAAAATTCTCCCTGTATTGCAGTCAGTTTGTTTATATTCATTACATGTCTACAGTTCTTTACTTGTTTACATGCATACGCTGTGTACAGTTGTTATTGCACTAACAATAAGTGGTAATTCTGCCTCGCCCACAGAAAAACGAATCTCTGGGATGTATGTGATGTCATGTATATATACTGACAATAAATCTGAAGCCAAGCCAAAGAAGAAATCTGAAATCAGAAATCTGAATCTGAAATCTACTTACTCCAAGGATGGGAAAATCCAGAACCCGGGGCCATGGTTTGAGGATAATAGGCAAACCATTTAGGACTGAGATGAGGAGGAATTTCTTTACCCAGAGGCTGGTGAATCTGTGGAATTCATTGCCACAGAGGGCAGTAGAGGCAGGTTCATTAAATCTATTTAAGAGGGAATTAGATCTATTTCTTCAGTATAAGGGTATTAAAGGTTACGGAGAGAAGGCGGGGATGGGGTACTGAACTTTAAGATCAGCCATGATCTCGTTGAATGGCGGAGCAGGCTCGAAGGGTCGAATGACCTACTCCTGCTCCTATCTTCTATGTTTCTATGTAACCTATCCAACTTTGCTTTAAAAATATTCTTAGACTCTGCTTCCACTACCCTCTGGGTAAGAGTGTGCCAAAGACTATTGATTCTCTGAGAGAAAAAATTTCTGATCTCAATCTTAGAGAGGCAATCCCTTATTTTAAAACAGTTCTAGTGTTACGAACCATGGGTAATGAGCAGCAATAGACAATGCACCAGATAGTGTTTAATTTTAAAACACTAATTTATTTCTAACTCTTAAACTATCCTTAACACTATCCCCAACTATGCACAGGTGTACTAGTGTAAGGGGGTGTGTGTGATATACCCAAACCATTACCAAAAATCCAGGCCAAAAATCTAGAAAGTTCAGCCTTTCAAATTCAGTGTTGAAGTGTAGGCCTTTGAAATTTGATGCCCAAAATTAATATTGAACCTGATGGGAAGACTGGAGTTGTAGTTGCTACAGACTCGTGAATTCTCCTTGTGTTGCCTTTGAAGAAATATCCATCCACATGAGTTGTGGTCATAACACTCCTGATCCTTTTGTAGGTGAGAATCAAACTGGGCAGCTTCCACGAAGCTTCTAAGACCCTGACACTGATCCCTCCAAGTGACCTTCATTGTTAGTCACGATCAATATGAAGCATTTTGCTTCCCAAAAAACCCTCCTGGCATATGTCAATCCACTGAAAAAGCCCGGCCATTCACAGACCATGCTCTGCTCTGAATTCCACAAAAATGTCTGTCCACAAGAGCTGCTTCAAAAAACTGCTTTCTCTTCAGCAGCCAGAATGGTTCTCCCTCTGCAAAATCACAATGTCTTTGCAAATGTTTCAAATCTAGAACAGACTGTGACAAACCTTCCCTCAGTTCTTCCAATGTCTCAAATTGGGCTGTGGCTTGTGAAATGTTAACTGACCATTCAGTTCCTCCCTTGCAGTGATAATTCCATTTTACTATAATGGGAGCTCGTAATACCAGATTTTCCGACTCAAGAAAACATCCTTTCCACATCCACCTTGACAAAACCCCTCAGAATTGTTTATGAATCAATTATGTTGCCTTTGTAAATGCTCTCAAATACAACTGAGCCTGACCAACCTTTCCTCGTAAGAAAACCCATTTACCCCAGGTGCTGGTCTGGTAAACTGACTGATCTGCTTCCATTAATGTCGTTAATGGACAGAATGCTTAGAAGGACCTCAACTCTTATAAACTCTACTGGAACATGTATAAAGGTTTATTCTTGTGTCTCTTGAGTGGGATTTGACAGCACAACTTTCTGAATTTAAAAATGCTTTCAGTGAACCATGAGCAGAACGTGGAACTCAACGAGTGAGGCAGTGTCTGACGATAATGATGGGAAATTATTGTCATAGTGTAAGTGCACTGTACAAATGCACCAAAATTCTTACTTGCTACAGCAGACAGGTACATAGTGAACTAACAAAAAGTATAAATTAAATGACCAAACAAGAGGAAAAATATACTGTATAAGTCGAGTTTTGAAACCCTTAAAATATTTCTCAGAAAAGAGAGGTTGACTTTTACGCCAGATATACTTTTGAGACTTTAAATTCACTAAAAAACGTTGATGTTGATTCAGCATACAAGTCGATCCTGGAAGCACCTCCCTGCCACCGGAGCTGTCACTCCCCGACACCTCCCCAGCGCTGGGCACCACCATAACCACTCCTACCTAGGACCCTGAGGTCGCTGTCTCCTCTCCTGCCTGGTAGGCCGAGGTTCCTGCTCCCGCTGGGTGCACAATGTTGCCACCCTAGCTCTATGGGCCGCCACCACTGCTGCCTGGTAGGTCAAGGGTTTTGTTTACTTACTTAATTTACAGGTTTTTTACTTGCAATTGGGGTGTTTTTTTTAAAAAAAAAACAAATTGGGTTGTTCCTGGGAGGCCCGACAGCCTGAAAAATGGGGATCGACTTGTATGCTAGATATAACATAAAACCCTTAAAATTAGGCTTATAAAAAAGGGGTTGACCTACTTGCCAGTTGACTTATACACCAAAATATATGGTAAGTAATAAAGGGTGGATCTGAGGAATAAAAGGTAGAGATGGCATCAAGATTGAGATCCTTCATCAAGAGTGAATCATAACTGACTCCAAATGCAGCTGGGTATAATGTACTAATAGATTCCCAGTATGACACATAATACAATAAAACCACTTGTATCTGGAATTCAAGCAACTGGCAAAAAAAAAAGGAGGAAAAAACATTTTGAATTTTTTATAATTAATAATAAAATAAATAGGTAGAAATACGCAAGTTTGAAATTGTAAATGTTCTCTGAAGTAACACCCAAATCTTTGGGGAAGATGGGAGCAAATATTCAGCCAGTGGAGGGCTTTGCTTGTATGAAACAGCAATGGCATCACCCAGGATGAAGAGCTGGTCGATACCCCTCAACATTGGGGTGATTCCCTTAAAGTGTCTCCTAGTCCCTGCTTAGTAAGAGTCGCCGCGGTCAGAGGCTTTCTCTATAAATTTGGGCGAGGGAGGTTAATTATCTATAATGTTATTGTTTGTCTTTCGGGCGGCTCCTTGAAGGGGGAGGAACCTGCAGATGTAGCGACGGTTAAATGTGTTCAAAGAATGTGAATGAAAATAAAGTAAAATGTTTTAAAGTTTATATATTCATGCAAGTGAAGTTTGTTCAATGTAAGTATATTATTTTTGTCTTTTAAACTGTTTATTCTTAATGCAGGTGTATTAGTAAGGAAATGAAAAAATAAGTCTCAAGCAACCAGAAAATACACTTATCCATCATCTCCCAATCCCCATAGGTGCCAGATAACTGTAATTAAACTTTTGCAAATAGTTGCTGCATGTTGCAATTAATTGCTGTATGTATGTTCCATCATATTATTCTGGTCCACCTCCTTCCTCTTAAACATATTGATCCCTCTGTTTTATTGTTTACATACAAAAAAGGGTTCTGAACATCCAAAATCTGCTTAAAATCAATTACATTACTTAGCATTTACACTACATCAATTTTCCTTCTTCTGTTGACTACGCCCTGTTGCCTCATCCCTCCTGTAGGCCAGCATCACATTGCTCCACCTGCTGCTTCTCCCCCAAACCAGCCTTTTCGGTATCGAACGTTCAACCATCTCAACCATAACTGGGAACAAACTGGAGGTTATTTAGTGCATCCTGCTACTCTTGTAAAATACCTTAACGATCAGAAATACAACTTTTGAAATAGAAATGTCAGTTCCCAAAGGGATTTCTTGAGCTTTTTTTTAAAGTGCATACAGTGCTAAGTTTAGCAGGAGTTCAGTGTAGGCTTTAAATAGCAGGTGATCAGTTTACAGCTGGAAAAATAATAGCATCTGAAGATGGAATTAATAAAGCCTAAGGGGCTTTGCGTCTCCACTGCTCCCAGTCTACCTCAGACGCTGATAGAAATATAGCACAGAACAGGCCTTTTAGCCAACTGGATCCACACCATCCGCCGATTTCTAACTCACTACCCTCTCACGCAACCTGCCTCACCCCTCATTGCTTTGGTGCTCATGTCCCCAGCCTACACCTTTTGCATTCCTCATGTCTCTGCGTTGCTCTAAACTCATAACCGCAAGCCTTTTCTCCATTATTCGCTCTGCGAGACCCTTGCAATATTAGGTGATTTTAAGTTATCAATAAATTTTATCCATTGAACAGTTCACAGAGGCAACAAGCATGCTCATGGTTGCTTTCTCTCCAGAAGCCGCTGCTGAATCTTCTGTCCCCAAACACCACTGCAATACAAGATGGCAGACTGACACTCAATACGTCAAGATATTCAAGTTTTTTAAGGGAGGTCTCAGGGGCAGGTGTTTTTTTTTACACAGAGAGTGGTTGATATCTGAAACTTGTTGCCATAGGAGGTGGTGGAATCAGATATAATTTCTACTTTCAAGAGACATTTAGACAGACAGGGCAAAGAAGTATATGGTCCAAATGTGGCCGATTGGGATCAGGGTAGATGGGCAAAATGGTCATCTTGGATGTAGTGGGCCAAAGGGCCTATTTCTGCGCTGTATTTATCTATGACTCTGTGACAATCGTTAAAGGGCCGTAACATTAAAGGAACTATTATTGCCCAAGGAGCAATTTACTGATGAAAGACTAGAATCAGAAACATTGACTTTTGTAGGGGGGCGTGGCAAGATGGCGTAGGGAACAGACGTGCCTTCCAGACCTCTCCTGACTCTGATTTATTGTTTTGTCTTTAAGTGCCCGTTAAAGTTCTTTTAAAAGTTTATAAATAATAAGAGGTGTTGGATTAGTGCCTAATGGTTTATATGCCAAAAAAAGGTAAAAGAAAACATCAACAGACTGTTAAAAAACTACATTTTTCGAAATTGCCTGAGCCTACTTGTTTACAAGAAGCCAGGACTCAGCGTAGAATGGATCCAGAGGAGGACGTGCAGAGTTCGGCATTGAAGCTCCGTTTTAAGCCGGTGAGGCTCTCTGAAGGTCGCACTCAACAGCTTTCAGAACAAGGGGCTGGACGGGTGCCATTGTTTCGCACGGCAGCCACTGTGGGTGCTGTTGCTGAGGCTTTGATAGTTGAATCAGCTAGGGTGCCACCAGCTGGAGAGTTAAAGAGCTGTCATTCGACTGCTACAGTGGTGGCGCTGCAAAATGCATCTTCAATTACAAAGGTTTTTCCAGACATCGATTCAGTGAAGATGATTAAAGAGATTTGGCTTAAAGATAACCCTGATCTTCAGTCTCCTGGCATTGTTGGGGGGACTTTGAGAGGGATTTTTAAACGAAGTCAAACTGCTAGAAAAGATACTAAATTAAGGGAAGGGACAGAAGATCCCGTGGTCTCTAAGGAACAGCAAGACCCCATTCTGCCTGAATCTACTTCTGTTGAAATGTCTGTTAAGGATCTTGAAGATAAGATATATTCTGTATCGAGTCACTTAGCTAATTTTGTGAACCTGTTTATTTCCAAGATTAATGTGATGGCGGAAGTCATTAATGGAGCTTTTAAACTTGAAACCATTGAAAGATTTGAAATGTGTGATCAAGGTTTAGTCGATGCACAGGATCAACTGCAAGATGAAAATAGAATAATTGAAACATTGCAGATCCAAAATAAAAATTTAGCAAAAAAGGTTGATTATTTGGAGAATCAATCTAGACGGAACAACGTGAAAATTGTTGGTTTGCCAGAAGGCATAGAAGGACCAGATCCAAGAAAATCTTTTACTGAATGGATTCCACGAGTGTTAGGACAGGATAAATTCCCTGAAGGTTTAATACTGGAACGCGCTTATAGAGTTTTAAGAAGAAAATCTTTTTCAGGACAGAATCCAAGATCTGTTTTGATCCGTTGTTTAAACTATTGTGACAGAATGACAATTTTATGTACGGCTATTAGAAACGCCCAGCAAAATAGATCTCCTTTGATGGTTCAGAATAATCCTGTTTTCTTCTATCAGAATTTGAGTCAAGAAATTATGTTTCAACGACGCGAATTTAATTCTGTGAAAGAACGGTTGTGGAAAAAAAGACATAAGGCAACATTCAGGTATTCTGCGGTACTGAAGATTTTTTAGGATGGAAATTAGCCAAAGTTCTTTGACAATCCTAAAGAGGTTATGGACTTTGCTCAGTCTCTACCAATCATGCAGTTTCAGGAATGATGTAGTCCTTCAAGGTCTCCAAGGAGAGTAGAGATGTAAGGTGGGATCCAGTTTTTTAAAAGAAATGGAAGCAATGGTGACCGAAGTGGTAACGTTGATTTAAAAAAATTAATCTTTTATCTTTTTTTTTGAGAAGAATTTAAATAGTTTAAATAATGATGATAGTTTAATGAAATGGGAGTTGGGAGAGGGAACTGGGTGGGCACTAGTTTCCAGAAGTCATCAGCTACCTGTGAGTTATCTCACACCCAATATTTTGGGGGAGTTACCGCTTTGGGCGGTTTAAACAGGAGGAGGTAGTTGTGACCTCCGACCTGTTTTTTTTTCTTTTTAATTTTTGGGTTAAGAAGTGAAGGTATTTTTTAATTATTTTTTTAAATAAATAATTTTTTTTAACTCTTTTTGTTTTCTGATTGTAATTGAGAGGGAATTAGGAGGTTTTTTTTCTCTCTTTTTTTCTCTTTTTTTGGGTTTTTTTTCTCTTTTTTCTTTCTCTTTTAAGAGGATGATGTCACAGAAGATAATAAGTCAAAAATTGAGGATGTTGAATTAGATGAAGAGGAAGATGAGGGGAAAGGTGATAAGAAGAAAAAGAAGAAAATTAAGTACAAATACATTGAGGGAGAAGAGTTTAATAAAATTAAGTTAATTTCGATAGAGAATTTTGAAGATGTTATAAATGAAGAATATGGAGAATTTTATGAGTTTGAACTTTTTTCTTTTTTTTTCTTTTTTTATATAAGGGGAGGGGAAGGGAATAAAAAGTTTATCTGATTGTTTTTCTAAGGGATGTTTTTGTTCTCTCGATGAATTATAAAGGAAACTTGGTATTAATGGAAATTCTGCATTTATGTATTATTAATTATGATTTTTTGTATAACAGATATGTGGTTGATATATGATTTTAATATTTGAATTTAGTTTTAAAGTGGATTTCATTTGTTAAATACATGTATTATGTTTGATTTAAATATATGTTTAAGGGTATTATTTTAGTATTGATTTTTTTTGTTGTTAGTAATTTTTTTTGTTGTTAAGTTTTATCCTTTTTTTGTAAGTGGGGCTTTTTCTATTTTATTTACAACATTGTTAATTAATTCTTCACTCTTTATTTTGGGGGAGGGTTGGACTAATTTTAAATTAGATGATTAATGTTGTGTTATAATTATTGGGGGGGTTAATTTGTGTAGTTTAATGATGTAGTATTCTAATTTTTATTATCTTATTTTTTATTATTTCTTTAAATGTAATTTTTATTTTATTCATGTCATAAAATTTTAAATAAAGTTTTTAAAAAAAGAAACATTGACTTTTGTTTTCTCTCCCTGCATGGCCTTTAGATATTTCAGATTTTCAATATTTGGAGTTTTTGTTGATTACATGTCATGCAAGGGATCATTTTCCAACTCCTAGCAATATAGATCCTGTTGCAACATTCCCAACTCCAATCCATTCATAGACTTTCAAATTTTACCCTGTATTGAGGAATGTTGTAAAGGCAAAATATTTTCAAGAATGCTTGGCCATTTCTGAGGTTGTTACTGCAGCTGCTGAGCCAAGCAACTCGATTTGCACTGTTCTTCTGAAGACTGGAGCATTCGGTGATATTCCTCTCCAATGGAAATAGTCCTTGACTTCAGCTCTTCAGGCCCTTGTAATGAAGCTGCTGTTAGATTATCGACTGCAGGGCTTTAAGTCAGTGATGAAGGATTTTCCATAAATTCCAAACTTTGAATGGTTCGAGAGTGCGTAAAGGAATTGTCAATGATGTTTCTTCTAGGACCCAATTGACTATGGCTTGGATTTGCTGGAAGTCGTTCATTTGGGAGTTAGCACACTGCTTCCAACAGAGGATAGATGTTAGTCATTCTGCTCTGCTGGTGGACAGATTGATTAAGTAGGGTACTGGAATAAGTACTAAATGAAGACTACAGAGTCTTTGATGGGATCAAACCTCGAAAATTTCACTTTTTCTGTACTCAGAATTTACCACACACTTGGTACATCTCTTAAAGGTGGTGGAGAAATGTTGGGATGTCAGGAGGTGCATCACTTGTTCTCGGATACCCAGCATCTCACCTGCTCTTTCAGCCACATACATTGTTTCAGTTAAGTCCTGGTCAATAGTGGCCCTCCCCTTGATATTGCTACAGAGCTTTCAGTAACAATGGTGTCATTGACACTCATGTTGGAGATAATCTATGTCTGGCATTGTATTTCATTTTGAGATACAGCACGGAGAACAGGCCCTTTTGGTGTACACAAATGCACCTAAGTGACTAATTAATCTACTTAATCTAATTAATCATGTGTTTGGGATGTCTGGAGCATCCAGAGGAAAACCATGTGGATTGGAGAATGTACAAACTACATACTGATAGCAGTGGATTCAAACCCAGATTGCTGGCACTATAATAGCATTGTGCTAACCGCTACACTAACTGTGGCATCAATTTTACCAGTGGAGTTCATCCTTGCTCGAATGTTATCTAGGTCTTGTTGAATGTTAGCGCAAGTTCACCCATCACCCAAGGAGCTGGAAATGGAACAGATGCCCGACCATCATCAGCAAATATTCCCATTTCTGGTCCGGTGAAGAGCATTGACATCAAGTTTGCAGATGACACAACAATAGTTGGCCTCATCAGCGACAATGATGTCGCACCAAAGAGGTGAAAAATCTCATGAAATGGTACATGAGTAACAATCTGAGTCTTAACGTGGACAAGATGAAGGAGATGATCATGGACTTCAGGAGGACCAGGAATGACCACCCTTCATTACACGTCAACGACTCAGAGGTAGAGAGCACCAAGTTCCTCGGAGTTCACTTAAACTAGTGATCTATCATGGACACCAAACATCTCCTCACTTGTCAGGAAGGTACAACAGCGACTGTATTTCATAAGAAGACTGAAGCAGGCAAGGCTACTGGCAACCATTATGTTAACTTTTTTTATAGGAGCTCTCGAGAGAGTATCCATTACAATAGTATGGTTGCTGCAGAGAAATGGATTGGAGGTCAATCTATAGGACCATAAGAGAGAATCACCGGAGTCTCCCCCCACCTTTCCCGGCCATTGATGTGATCTATC
The DNA here is from genome assembly GCF_036971445.1 of Narcine bancroftii. NCBI lineage: Eukaryota > Metazoa > Chordata > Chondrichthyes > Torpediniformes > Narcinidae > Narcine > Narcine bancroftii. Next base: position 88,039,462 of record NC_091470.1, on the reverse strand, counting down.
AGGATCGTTATCTGAAGAGGGCACGCAAAAGCATTACAGACCCCTTCCACCTTGTACACTGCATCTTTCAGCTGCTCCCAATGGGGAAGAGATGCTGGAGTATCAGAGCCAGCGCCACCAGGCTGAGGAACAGCTTCTTCCTAATGACAGTGAGAATGCTGAGTGACGAAAGGAACTGCTCACATTAACCATCTGAGGCGCTCACATGTACATAACAACATTTAATTATTTGTATCGATGAAATATTTGTTCTGCATGTGTTGTTTGTCTGTTTGTGTGTTATGTCTGGCTGTGTGTCCGTATGTTTTGCACCGAGGACCGGTGAACGCTGTTGAGTTGACAATAAATTTGACTTGACTTGGCATTGTTAAGCCATTTGGAACTAGGAGGTTTCCTTGAGGAACTCCTGGAAGAGGACTCTGGTATCTACAACCAATCAACAACCTTACTCTCTTTCAGGTAAAGCTCTGGTAGATGGACTTCAGTTGATTTCAATGTGATCAGATATCCATTTGAATACCACTTTGAGATCAAGGGTAATAACATTCTTCTCCACACCTCTGCTCTTGTATTCATGGTGTGGAGCAAAGAGAAAGGGACCTTGGAATCGGATAGCCTTAGCAGAATGCAAAATGCCAAGTCAAGATTGTTTGACAGCACATTGGTGATTCCTTCCACCTCAATACACAAACATGCTGGAGAAAGTCAGCAGGACACGCATCTGTTGGTTGTAAAAAGTAATCAATGCCTCAACCCTTTGTGAGTCAGGTCAAAGGATGAAATAGAAGAAGGTGGTCTCCAAGACCAAGGTTGGAGCAGAAACATCTTAATTCCTGATGAAGTGCTCAGGCTCGAAACGTCAAATGCCTATGGCTATCCCCGGATGCTCCCTGCCTTACTGAGTTGCTCCATTTGCAGAACGGTTCACCACCATTACTTGAACCTTCCACTGATGCAACATTTCCCTTTACTGCTCTTAATCAAACATTTGCGATCTTAGAAACAAAATAAAAACATAATCAGCAGGTTGAGCAGCATCAGTGGGAAGATAAAGGATGCTCAATGTTTCAGGGCATAATCCTTCATCGAGTGTTGCTTGACCTGATGAGTTGCTCCAGCAGATTGTGTTAACCTGTAGACGTCTGTCACTAAACACTTCCATCCCCCATAAAGAATCTCTCAAACCAAACCAGTCTCCCTCTACCACCACTCACCTCCATCTGGCAGAACTCAATAATTTCTCCTTTGGCTCGTATCACTTTCTCGAAGTCAAAGGGGTACTCATGTGGATCTCTGCTATGCCTGCCTGTTCACTGAATATGTGGAGCAAGACATGCTGCAAGCCTCCACAGGCAAGGTTCCTCATTATTTCCTCTGCTACATGGATAACTACAACAGTGTTGCCTCCTGCATCTATGATAGGCTCAACAACTTTATCCACTTTGCTGCTAACTTCCACCCTGACCTCAAATTCACTTGGTCCACCTCTGGCAACCCCTTTCTCTATCTCGGTCCCCATTTTGCGGCATCTCCCATAAGCCCACTGGCTTCCACAGTTGCATCCTGATTCCAGCAAGGATTCTATTGCTTTCTCTCAGCTCCTCCTCTGCAATAGCTGCTCCCAGAATTAGGTCTTCCATTTCCAGGAAGATCAGGGATAGCCAGATTCTTCAAAAATCACTGCTCCCCTTCTATTGCCATTAACTCAGCCCTCACTTACTTTCCACCCATCTGGCCTGGCTCCTTCCCACCCACCCCACCTCTCCCCACAGATGTAGCAAAGACAGGGTTCTACTTATCATGACCTGTCAACCAGCCTCCTCATTCCGCATCCAACATGTTATACTCTGCTACCTTCAATAGGATCCCTCCCCTCAACTTTCCAAAGGCAACACTCTCTCCACAATGCCCTTGTCAATTCGTCTCTTCCACCAATCACCCCCCTCAAGACTGACCCTTTGATCATGAGTTGCTGCATTTACACCTACAACTCCTCCCCCATCACCATTCAGGCTCCAACCAGTCTTTTCAAGCACAGCAACACTTCACCATGGCATCCGGTACACCAAATATGGCCTTGTCTATATCAGTGAGACTGGACGCAGGCTTGGAGATTGCTTTATTGAGTACTTTCCCTCTGTCCACTGCAATAATAGAGTCCTTCCAGTGGCCAATCATTTTAATTCTACACACTATTGCCATGCTGACATATCTGTCCATAGTCTTATGTCCTGCCAAGTTGAGGCGACCCATAAATTGGAGGAACTACACTTTACATTCCATCTCTGCAGTCTTCAATCAGATGCCAGCAATAATGACTTCCCTAACCTGTTTCCCTCCCCCCTTCCCCAGTCTCTCTCTCTTTCCCTCATTTCCTTTCTTTCAGATCTCCACCCCCCTTCCTTTTCTTCTCCCATCAGAGAGCTATCCACTGCCTGCGTTGTATCACTTCTCAGCTTCTTTCACCCTCCCACCTGTTTCCACCTCTTAGCACTCACCTTATTATTTAGGCATTTGCCTAATTTATATTTACTCCTGAAGAAGTGCTCAGACTCTTTTTTAATTTAGACATACAACTCAGTAACAGGCTCTTCTAGTCCACAAACCCATGTTCCCCCAATACACCAATTAACCTACACTCGCCATATGCTTTTGAAGGGTGGCAGGAAATCCACATAATGTCAAATAGGATACAAAAATCTTCTTCAAGTACATAAAGAGTAAAAGAGAGGTGAGAATATTTATAGGGACATGAGAAAAGGAAGCTGGAGAAATAATACTGGGAGTCAAGGAGAAGGCAGAAGAACTAAATGAGAAATTTGCACCAGTTACTTCAACAAAAATTGCTTTTAATTATCTTTAAACATGAAAACAGAATCAAACTTTAACTTATTACCATTAACTTATCTTCTTCTTTGGCTTGGCTTCGCGGACGAAGATTTATGGAGGGGGTAAAAGTCCACGTCAGCTGCAGGCTCGTTTGTGGCTGACAAGTCCGATGCAGGACAGGCAGTCACGGTTGCAGCGGCTGCAGGGGAAAATTGGTTGGTTGGGGTTGGGTGTTGGGTTTTTCCTCCTTTGCCTTTTGTCAGTGAGGTGGTTATCACTATTGACTTAACTAACCTAACTTAACCCCCTTCTAATTCTAAGCACACATGTATGTAATGTGTGTAGAAGTTCAGAAAAGTTCTCGATTCACAGTCCAATCTCACTTCTCACTCCTCCAAATTCACCGGTATCAGGCAATTCTTATACTGTGCACAGAATTTAACATTTATTAATCTTCACCAGGTTTTGGTGCTTGAAAGGTAAATGGTTACCACTCAGGAAGGTTCTTGTTGGTTTTCAGAGAGAGATTTTTAGCTCATTGGACAAACACACACAAACTGATTCCTTCCAATCATCCACTTCAGTGTCTTGGCGATGAAACTTGCCCCATCAGGGTTTTCTATATGATAACCTCTTTCTTTCAGGTCACCACAGAGTTCCTTTTCTGTTTCCCTTATCTCAGGTGAAACATTATACAGCCAGCCATTTCCTCTTGTATGGACCCCAAGGGCTTTGAACAGGCTAAACTAAGAACTCACAACACCTCTTCAAAATTTTTTTTCCACAAGCTCGCCAGCTTGTCATGTTCCAGTCCCAGCTACTGCTGCTGAACTGTAGAACTGAATTCTCTCTCTCCTTCCCTCTCACTCAGAAAACCACATGACCCTCTTAGAACAGCAAACTGCATTCAGACAGACTGCAGCACCGAACCCAATCTTCCGAGTCCATTCATCTGTTGCTTTCCAAAGCAATAATCCATTATTCCACAGCATGTCCAATTAACACCTACTTGTGAAGTCTCTATAGGCATTCTTCAAAGTGTTTGCAAAGGCACTTGGAGCCTGGACTGTCTGGCTTGAACAGAGCTCTGACATTTTAAAAGAAATCTGTGATGTGACCTACACTACACATTTTTGGTCACCAAATTATAGGAAAGATATAAACAAAATAGAGAGAGTGCAGAGAAGGTTCACAAGAATGTTGACAGGATTTCAAGGTTTGAGTTATAGGGAAAGGTTGTGCAGACTAGGGCTTTTTTCTCTGGAGCGTAGAAGATTGAGGGGGGACTTGATAGAGGTGTTTAAGATTTTAAAAGGGACAGATAGAGTAAATGTGGATAGGCTTTTTCAATTAAGAGTGGGGGAGATTCAAACTAGAGGGCATGGTTTAAGATTGAAGGGGGAAAATTATAAGGGGAACATGAGGGGAAATTTCTTTATGCAAAGGGTGGTAGGGATGTGGAATGAGCTTCCAGCAGATATGGTTGAGGCGGGATCATTGGTTACATTTAAGGAAAGACTGGATAGTTACATGGAGAGGAGAGGACTGGAGGGGTATGGACCGGGTGCTGGTCAGTGGGACTAGGAGGGTGGGGATTTGTAACGGCATGGACTAGTAGGGCCGAACTGGCCTGTTCTGTGCTGTAAGTGGTTATATGGTTATATGGTCACAGTGCTCAGAGAGCTGAATGGTTTAAGGGTGGATAAGTCTCCTGCACCAGATAGATTGCACCCTTGTCTCCTGAAGGAATTAGCGGTAGAGATTATGGAGGCATTGGTAATAAGCTTTCAGGAATCAATAGATTCTGGTATGGTCCCAGTGAAGTGAAAAGTTGCAAATGTCACACCACTATTCAAGAAGGGAGGGAGGCAGCAGAAAGGGAATTATAGACTGGTTAGCCTGACATCAGTGGTTGGGAAGATGTGGAGTTATTTTCATGGATGAGATTACAGAGCACTTGGAGGCCTCTCCTAAATTACTGTGTCCATAGCAACACCTTCTCCTGGTGTCCCCCGTTTTCACTGAGTTTGCTACATCATGGCACGACTGAGTGTCCAGCGGTATAACTGGATAATTAGGCTGGGCTTGTTAGCCTTGGTTGTAGCCAACCTAAGAGAAGGACCATTCCGATTTCAAACTTGGTTAGCCTCATCAGACCATCCTTCTAGGAGAAGGACACTCCGATGTAACACCTTCGACCTGAGGGCCTGGCTGTCACCATCCTAAGATGGCACATGCATGGTGGGTTCACGTATTGGAGTCCAGTTGGTGCATGTATGAGAGTCAAGTGCCTTGACAATATTGAATTTGAAACCTTAACTCTCTCACATGACTCCAATACGTGAACCCACTGAGCATGCACCAACTGAAGACTCACGCATGCACACAGGAATCAAGATGGCTGCGCCAAGCCTATGGATCCCAGGACACCAACTAACAAGGCAAGTACACACATTTTGGCCCTGTTATAGTTTGTCAAATGTAACATAAACTGCATATATTTTATATTTTTCCTTATACTGTATATGTTTTTAAAATTCAGTCATATGTGCAGATGGACACAAGTCGCATAGGTCACAAATCGGGGAGTATGTGGCAGATAAGTGTACCACTACAAGTACATTAGTTGTGGCTTAAATAACATTCTAAACATGAATCCCATGATCTCACACAATATTGATATTGGTTTGTAATTTTTCTCACTGGATAGGACACAGACAACTACAGCACAGGGCAGGCTAATAATGTACTCTGCCTTGAACCTCCCAACTGCATAACCCTCCAATATTCTCAGTTCCATGCACCTATCTAATAGTCTCTTATAAGATTTTATTTTTCCTCCATCCCCATGTGCCCACCATCACCCCCCCCCACCCCCATTTACTTCCAAGCACCTTAAACTATGCCCCCTTGTGTTTGTTATTTCAGCCCTGGGGAAGAAAGATTTAGGCCATCCACACAATCAATGCTCTAGACTGCTATCAGTTCCTATCTCCTAAACCTCTTGTTTCTTAATTAGATTTTCTAAATTCCTTATACATCATGGATCTTTCACCTTACCATCCTTTCCCTGCCTCAATAGCCCCTTGCAAATATTTTCTGAACATTTGCCACCTTTCTGCCATATATTTTCCCTGAGTACATCTGCTCCCAATTTCTGCTTCCAAGCTCCCGCCTAATAGCATCATATTTTCCCCTACCCCAGTTTTCCCAAATTGTCTGTTCCTGTCCTTCTCCAGCATTACGGGTAAAGAAGAGGGAACTGTAATCTCTTCCTCTGAAATATTCACCCACTGAGTGTCCTGACACCTGACTTGGCTAATTTCCCAACATCACGTCCATTATAGCCTCTCCTCTGGTTAGCCTACCTACACATTGTATCAGGAAACCTTCCTGGACACACCTGACAAATTCTACTCTAAGATGGTGCCAAATGATATTAGGAAATTTAAAATCACCCATCACAACAACCTTATTATTTTACATCTTTCCAGAATCTGCCTCCCTGTCTGCTCCTCCATGTCTCTGTTACTATTGGCTGGGGGGGAGGGGAGTGAAGAGAGAGAAGGGGAGAGTACATACAACCATGCATTGACTTGTATCCTGGTTACATTCTAGAAGTGGGGACGCAAATCGATTTGGGCGCAAGTCGATCATTATAGGTGAAATATACTGTACAACATAAGATACCATACATATTTACCTGACTTTCTCGTCAGGTCACTTGTCTAAGTTATACTGGTACCATGTAACCCAGTGCTACCTGTAGCATGGACAGGTGGTCAGCGACTAAACTGGCTCACCCGCCAGGGTTGCCTGGTGCGGGGGGGTGGCTAGATACCCTGCAGGATGAAAAACAAGACCTGTCAAAGGGCAGATGAACCCTCTCATAGGGTCAACGACCATCTAGCAAACGCAAGCCATGAAGTGCGGAAAAGGCATCCCTTGCATTGAAGCTTGGTCTGACCATTCACTGCAACAGACCTTCCCTAGCTGCCTTGGACCTCACCATGCCACTGGATCCAGTAGGGGATGTTGAGAGGGTGGGTCTGTGCAACCCCCCACTCACCTAAATCCATTCACGCGTACGCTGCTCCTTTCTGAGGAGTGGGGTATTATCAAACCCCACAAACTGACTGAAAGGAACCATCATCATCCAAAGGGATGGAAAACCAGAAGAAGACATATTTACCTAAACCTATATATTGTTCATATACATGTCTAAGTCCCATTGTTAATAAAATATAAATACAGTACAGTCCCTATAAAATATATATATATACTGGTAATAGTAATGTGTGTGTGTGTATTGCACTTACCATGACTGGTGCTGAAGTGTTGTACGACGTGTAGGGACCTCCTAATGTTGTTGTCATGACAAGCCCTCAAGGTTGAGGATGATGCCCTTTGTTTCGTTGATCCACAGAGCGAAACGCCTGATAATGTATATGTTTAACGTGCATTTGATGTTGCACTCCAAGAAGGACCCAGTACTTCACAAATCAACCAACTAATCCCAATGGCATGGAAATCACGACGACTGGAGCTGATTGATTTGTTGCTTTCACAGCCGTGGAGTTCAGAGTAACTTCACCTGCTTGTTCCTCCGTTGAGGTCTTGGCTGGATTGTTCTTTGTCAGGGACCTCACCCTCAATCTTACCACCATGGGTGACCCTACCAGCAGCACAGCTCGAGGCGGCATCGCTCTCAGGATCACAGGACCACACAAGCTCTCCACCACAAGTTGACAATCCACGGAGAAGATATACAGGGTACAGTAACATCTTCAACAAAATCGAATTTTTAAAAAAATGTCACTGAACATTTGCTTTTATTTTTATAGGCTACCTTTTTTTGTTTACTTTTCATTTATACCAATGGTTCTCAACCTTTTTCTTTCCACTCACTGAAGTGCCAGTTGATGAAGTAGACAAAGACAATGTGGTCAAACAATAATCATGGCTTTTATTAACAGAAACTCATGGCACAATAATGAACGACAATACACAGTTATACCCAAGGGGAGTGTCCTCAACAGAAGAGATAATGCACAGCCAATGTTAGTACAGCAAGGCTAGCTGAAGGGAAGACAGACAGCTTAGCAGAGATTCACCACATTCACATCCCACTTTAAGTAATCCCATTGCCATCGGTGCTCTGTGATTAGTAAGTGATTGCTTAAGGTGGGATGTGGGTGGAAAGAAAAAGTTTGAAAACCACTGTTTTAATTGTCCCTCATTGACTCTTTATGTGCATGGTTTCAGAACTCCAAAGGAAATGGGCCAATGACAATTTTTCTCAAGCAAAATATTTCTGTAACTCTTGGGTCTAGAGCAGTGATTCTCAACCTTCCCTTCCCACTCACATCCCATCGTTTGCAACCCCTTACTGGTCACAGAGCAATGATGGCGTAGGGATTACTGAAAGTGGGACGTGAGGGGAAAGAAAAAGGTTGAGAACCACTGGACTATACAAACATTGTCGTCATCAAATACCAGTGTCATTTCACCTGAAGGACCTGGCTGAGGCTCTTTTGTGGGAGGAGATGGTTTTTTTCAGAAGATATCCAGTTTGGTTTGCTTGGTTTGCCTCTTTATTTCATCATAAATTTGCCTATAGCAACCAATTGCATCATTTATTTTCCTCTCTACTGGAAAGTAACGTTCTGCATTTGGATCCATGTCTGCTAGACCTTTCACAGTGAATCTTTCTGGCGCCTCCTCCTCCTCCTCTTCTTCCTTTTCTGTTGTTGCTCTTTCAGTTCAACCAACTCTTCGTTGTCACTTCTTCAGGAATGTCAAATGTGTGATACGTGACCTAATGCCCGCCAACATCGGTCCCAGCATAAATTTTAAAATTTTTATTAAGCCCTTATGGTGACCTCAGACTTGTCTACAATAGGATGTTACTCGATCGGGTGTAAGTTGAGGTATGGCTGTAATACTGTATACACATAATCAGGTTTTTTCCCCCTTCCACTTCCTGACTTCCACTCTCACTGACTCAATAGACCAGAGGTTCTCAACCTTTTTCTTTCCACTCACATTCCGCTTTACATATTCCCTATGCCATAAGTACTCTGAGATTAGTAAGGGATTGCTTAAAGTGGTATGTGAGTGGGAAGGGAAGGTTGAGAATCACTGCTCTATTCCCAATTGTTAGTGGAATATTTTGCTTGAGAAAAATTACCATTGGCCCATTTCCTTTGGAGTTCTGAACTACTCACATAATGAGTCAATGAGGGACGATTAAAACAGAGGTTTCCAAACTTTATTTCCACCCATATCCCTCCTTAAGCAATCCCTTACTAATCACAGAGCACCAATGGCATAGGGAATACTTAAAGTGGTATGTGAATGGAAAGAGGTTGAGAACCACTGCAATAGACAATGTCTTGACTAAAATGTTCATCAATGTTAATTCTATTGTGTTAATTCCCAATTGAAAAGCAATAATTGAAATGCATTAATACATTAGGGCTGTTAATTGGTGTATAATCAGAATTATAAAATTCATCTTATTGCATGCAGTGTTAAATCACTTAATGTTCAGTTCTTATCAGCAATTAAGTAAAAAAAAGTGGAGACTGTCTATGTTAGACAAAAGTTAAAGAATTTCATGTATGTCCCATTCTAAATGTAGTATTATGTGACAATAATGGAACCTTTTCCTTGTTATGACTTAAGTTTCAAGAGGGATCTTGGACCGCAGAACAATTGAGTGTAATTTATTTACACGTCATGAGGTGGTGCTATGGGACAGCAAAGACATCTTGTCTGAACATGCACCCTGCTCTGACCGACTGTTCAGTTCCATTTGGTTCGATGGAATGTGCTTTAACAGTTCTTACTCATATGTTCCAACTTTATTCAAATGAACAATAAATTGTCAATCACTCACAAGAGAAACGAGCTCAGTGAATGCCTCACCGCTGTAGGAGATGGTGCTGTCATTCGGCAGAGTAAAAGGCAGGATTTAAAATGGCAAGAGGTCAAATTGCAGGATCAGGTGTTAAATGTTTTAGGGGGAAGCATGAAATGTGTATCGAGGTAAGGGTTCACTGCTGCTGGCCTTCAACTGCCATATGCATGAATTAATATTGCCAAAAACGTTATCCGTTATGGTAATTCTTAATTCAAAATGACTCCATGAGTATTAGGATGAACTTCAGTTTAAATGTTTCCTGCATGGCTCATCTTCCTTCGCAAATCTATGACCAGTATAAAAGCAACTATTTTCGAGCAACGCTTCCCAATTGAAATGAGAATTACACTAATTGGCCATGTCAACTTACTGGATGGCACACTCAAGTCTGACAGGAATTTATCAAATTGATAAGACTATCATTTTCAATCAGTAACATTTTGTAACGTGATCACAAAAATCGAGCAAAGAAAGTGCATCTGTCAACCAATCTATGATTTGCCTATTGATCCTTCCAACCACTCTCCAAGGAAATGAACTGCATTTCGTTTCAAGCCGGTGAAATCTGAGTGCGGACAAACTGAAGGCAACTTTGAATTTAAACAAGCTATCATAATTCTCATGTCATAGTACAGAACATGTAATATTACACAAAATTGCCTTCTGCTTGCCTTAAGGCAGAGTAAAAAAAATAACTGTGATACACAAAGGTGCTGGAGAAATTCAGTAGGTCACACAGCATCTATCAATGCTTTGGCCCCACCCTTGGTTACGCTTTTGCTTCCTATAGATGCTGTGTGACCTGCTAAGTTTCTCCAGCATTTTTGTGTACTCCATTACAATCAGTGTCTGCAGACTTTCTGTTTCATCCCTGTGATAACTTGATTGCTCGGGAGCATCCTGAGTTCAGGAAAGGTCCCAAAAGAAAATAGACCATTGTCCTGAGATTCAGGTGGCTGTGACCTGACCACCTTCTGCAACATATTGTGAAGAAGATCCTCAGACTCTGCAATGCCATGCAGTGGTTCCAAATGTTCCTCAAGTTCAGGAAGCCTGAACTGGAACAGCTAGCATTATTTCCTACTTACATGGTTGCTTAAGGAGACTTGTAGCATTCTGCTGCTCCCATGTAGCACATGAATGGTAGGCAAATTAGCTGCATCTCCAATCTAGGTTAAAAAGAAAATGTACAGCATTGTTTATATATCCTAGATTCACATTTAATATCCCCTTTAAGCACGGTAACAGGCCATTTTGACCCACAAGTACATACCAGGGGTGTAAATTAATTGGGCGACATGGATCGTGGGCCAAAATGGCCTGTTACCGTGCTGTATGTCTAAACCAGTGGTTCTCAACCTTTTTCTTTCCCCACAAATACCACTTTAAGTATTCCCTATGCCATCGGGGCTCTCTGATTAGTAAGGGATTGCTTAAAGTAGGAAGGGAAGGTTGAGAATCACTGCTCTGGACCCAATTGTTACTGAATATTTTGCTTAAGGAAAAATTGTCATTGACCCATTTCCTTTGGGGTTCTGAAACCGTGCACATAACAAGTCAATGAGGTATGATTTAAAAAGTGGTTTTCAAACTTTTTCACCATTTCCAATCTCAATACAATTAATCACTATAATTAATACATGCTAAAGTTACAACTCACTTTTGGGAAGTCAGCATTCAACAGCAAAAATCAGTCAACGAGCCGATGAATTGTAGTAGCTTCCAAGAATCAATCATTTGTTCTATCAAGGGATATTTTGATGGAATTTAAAGGAAATATATACACGTTATTACTCCTCTTTCAACTAAATATCTTTTACTCTTCTTTCTCCTTTCCCATCACTGTTCCATGATAATCATTACTCACTGAAACTTGATCCCCTATATATTCTTCCCCAGGACTAAATCCACTGCTGCTTCTTTCCTCTATGCTACAAGCACCACCACCCATCTTTCTCCTTTATAGCCGGAGATTTGAGTCTCCCTAACATAGACTGAAAGTACAAACTGCAACTTAAAGAAATTTGACCAACACAATTTTTCAGTTTATTCAGTCCATGATTGAACTGATACTTTGTGACATTAAGAAAAAATAAGTAGAAGCCCCTTAGTTCACTTTGCCATCAGAATTAGAATTTATTGCGGCAGCGTCACAGTGCAAACATTCATGTTATGAACCATTTTACAATACTTTTTTTATAAAAAAATAAAAATAATAGTGCATGAAAAGTAAGGCAGTGTCTTTGGTTCATTGATTATTCAGGAATCTGATGGCGGCAGGGAAGAAGATGTCTTTGTGCCGTTGAGTGCTCGTCTTTAGGCTCCTGGACCTTTTTCCTGGTGGTAGCAGAGTGAAGAGGGCATGGCCTAGGTGGTGGGGGTCTTTGAGGATAGAAGCTGCCTTTTTAAGACACCACCTCATGTAGATGTCCTCAACCTCAATGGAGTAAAGTCTGGTGCCTGTGATGCTGCAGGCCGAGTTAACAACCCTCTGGAGTTTATTCTTGTCCTGAGATTTGGCGGCTCCATACCAGGAAGTGATGGAACCGGTCAGAAAGCAATCTATGGGCTATGTCAAATTCTGGTACTGTAGGCAGCAAATCTTGACCAAACACCTCAGAGAAATTCAGCAAGAATATGGTAAGGTGGGCAGATTCAGTTTCTTCTTTTAATCTGATAATTCCTTCTTTTCTTTTTGCAATCTGTTTATTGTTACATTGAACATGTATAACAAGAGGAGAGTTACATTACTTGTATTAACAAGTGTGTAAGAACATATTAGTATTTAACAAATATATATATGTGTATGTATATTCCATAAATTTCTTCTCCTCTTGTAAAAACAAGAAAAAAATTACTACCAAATCCCTTCTAACTAATCAAATTCTGAGAGTAAAGTAGGAAAACAAAGGGTTTCCTGGTTAAAACCAAATTTTCCATGAGGAACTAGGAGAGAATCCAGTATAAAATTATGATTCTTAAACTATATGGAAATATTGAATAAATGGTCATCAAAGATGTATGAAATGTCTCTCTCCTGAATTTCTTCTTAAACATGACATGACAGCAGAGAACCTTTGAAGCTGAGTAGGTGGATAAGGATCCTTCCATTTAACTAATATGGGTCTTCTAGCCAATAAAGTTGAAAAGGCTATTATTCTCTGTACAGAGACAGGCTCTGCTGGTGTAATTCCAAAAAGAGCAGTGAATAGATTTGGATGTAATTCTAATCCTAGAACTTCTGTTAAGAGTTTCAAGAACACCTTTCCAGAAATGATCTGGTTTTAAACATGGCCAGAATATACAAGTTAAAGTGGCTACATCAATTTTGCACCTAGTAGGGTTAACATTGGGAAAAACTTATCTTTAGACATATGTGCTAATGTACTACCTTTAACTGAATCAAGGAACAATGGGCACAAATTGATGAAGTATTCAAGAGTCGAAAAAATATGATCCCATTGATCGCCTGGAAGCAATTCTTGGAATTCCAATTCCCAAGCACCTTTAATTTTAATTGCTGGATATGGTCACAAATTAAGCAACCAATTATATATTGTAGTTATTAACCTTTTTTGAAGTGGATACACCTGAAAAAGGGTGTCTATCATATTAGATGGGTAAGCAAGATAGTTTGGAAGTAAATTATGCAGAACATCCCTAATTTGCAAATACCTACAAAATCATGGCTTGCTCAAATTATATTTGTCTGCTAACTGACTGAAAGACCTTAAGCAAATAGATCTATTTCCAAATTGGAATCGCCTGATCAATCAATGATGCTTTAAAATTCTTAAATTGTTTCTTCTGCTCCTGGCCTCCAAACCCATGACTTTCTTCAGTAAAATAACATTAAATCTGTTTAGTTGTCAAATATAATTGATGTAAAAAATCTGTAATTAATCATTGCAGAATGTGCATTTATCAATCTAGTTACACTATCATATATAATATAAATATGGTTTACATAGGAACATAGGAAGTAGGAACAGGAGTAGGCCAAAAATGGCCCATCGAGCCTGCTCCGCCATTCAATACGATCATGGCTGATTTAATTTATGACCTAACTCCACCTACCTGCCTTCTCCTCATATCCCCTAATTCCTCTATCATGTAAAAATTTATCTAACTGAATTTTAAATATGTTTAATGAGGCAGCCTCAACCATTTCCCTGGTTAGAGAATTCTAAACATTCACTACTCTCTGGGGAAAACTATTTTTCCTCATCTCTGTCGTAAATCTACTCCCCCGAATCTTGAGACTGTGTCCTCTCGTTTTAGTTTCCCCGGCCAGCTCAAAAAACCTTCCTACATCTATCCTATCCATACCCTTCATAATCCTATATGTTTCTATAAGATCTCCTCTCATTCTTCTGAACTCGAGCGAATACAATCCTAGACGATTTAATCTTTCATCATAAGTCAACCCCTTCATTCCAGGGATCAACCTAGTAAACCTCCTCTGGACCGTCTCCAAAGCCAGTATATCCTTCCTCAAATACGGAGACCAGAACTGGACACAGTACTCCAGGTGCGGTCTCACCAGTACCTTATACAGTTACAACATTACCTCCCTACTCCTGAATTCAATTCCTCTAGCGATGAAGGCCAACATTCCATTTGCCTTCTTAATAACCTGCTGCACCTGCAACCTAACTTTTTGCAATTCATGCACAAGCACTCCCAATTCCCTCTGCACAACAGCATGCTGTAGTTTTTCACCCTTTAAATAATATTCAGCTCTTTTATTTTTCTTGTCAAAGTGGATAAACTCACACTTACTAACATTGTACTCCATCTGCCAGACCTTTGCCCACTCATCCAGCTTAACTATATCCCTCTGCAGACTCTCCACATCCTCATTACAATTTGCTCTTCCACTCAATTTGGTGTCATCCGCAAACTTGGCTACACCACATTTTGTCCCCTCCTCCAAGTCATCAATGTAAATGATGAACAGTTGTGGGCCTAACACTGACCCCTGCGGCACCCCACTTACCACTCTCTGACAACCTGAAAAACACCCATTTATCCCGACTCTCTGCCTCCTGTCAGACAACCAATTTTCAATCCAGGCCAATATACTTCCCTGGACTCCACTTTCCTGTAACTTACTGATAAGTCTCTTGTGTAGCACCTTATCAAACGCTTTTTGGAAATCCAAATATACAACATCAACCTGATCTCCTCTATCCACCGCACCCATTATATCCTCAAAGAATCCTAACAAATTTGTCAAACAAGATCTTCCCTTTCTAAAACCATGCTGCGTCTGCCTGATTGAACGCTTACGTTCCAAAAGTTTCACTATTTCATCTTTAATGATGCCTTCAAGCATTTTTCCAACTACAGACGTCAAGCTAATTGGCTGATAATTTCCAGTCTTCTGCCTACATCCCTTCTTAAAAAGTGGCGTGACATTTGCTGTCTTCCAGTCTGCCGGGACCTGCCCAGAATCCAAGGAATTTTGGTATATGACCACCAATGCATCAACTATAACTTCTGCCATTTCCTTCAGAACCCTTGGATGCATATCATCAGGACCAGGTGATTTGTCTGGCTTTAGTCCCATTAGTTTCTCCATCACTACTTCCTTTGTAACAACTATTTTATCAAAGCCCTCCCCAACATTCGCATCCTTAACTCCACACTTGGGCATGCTGGACGTTTCTTCCACCGTGAAGACTGACACAAAATATTTGTTTAATGCCTCGGCCATTTCCTTATTTTTTGCTATCAGTTTTCCTTTCTCATCCTCCAAGGGTCCTATGTTGACTCTGGCCACCCTCTTCCGTTTTATATATTTATAAAATTTTTTGCTTTCTGTTTTTATATTTTGTGGCAATTTACTTTCATAATCCTTTTTCCCATTTCTTATTACCCGCTTTGTAACCCCTTGTTGTCTCTTAAAGTTTTCCCAATCTTCCAGTTTCCCACTGCTCTTTGCAGCTTTGTACACCTGCGCCTTCAATTTTATACTCTCCTTTATTTCCTTTGTTAACCACAGTTGATTTTTCCCTCTTTTGCTGCCCTTTTTCCTGACCGGAATATATTTTTGTTGAGCATTACAAAATATTTCTTTGAAAATCTTCCACTGTTCCTCAACTGTTTCATCAATTAGCCTGTGCTCCCAGTCCACTCTGCCCAATTCCTCCCTCATCCTATGGCAGTCATCCCTGTTTAAGCATAATATATTAGTTTTAGATCTAACTATTTCCCCTTCCATCTGAATGAGAAATTCAATCATACTATGATCGCTATTTCCCAGATGGTCTCTGACTATTACATCATTTACTCTACCTATCTCATTGTACAACACTAGATCCAGGAGAGCATTTTCTCTTGTGGGTTCCTTAACATGCTGCTCAAGAAAGCTATCGCGGATGCATTCTTTGAAGTCCTCTTCCCAGACTCCCATGACCAACTTGATTTTCCCAATCTATGTGGAAGTTAAAGTCCCCCATGACTACTGCCGTATCATTATTACATGCCTCACTTATCTCTCTATTTACTTCCTGTGCCACTAAACTATTGTTATTTGGTGGGCGATAGATAACACCCACCAATAATTTTTTCCCTTTGATATTCTTTATCTCTACCCAAATGGACTCAACATTATGCTCTTTAGATCTTATATCATTCCTCACTACTGCCTGGAGCTCATCTTTGATTAAGAGTGCAACTCCACCTCCCTTACCATCCTGTCTATCTCTTTGGACCATCTGATACCCTTGAAAGTTTAATTCCCATTTAGGGTCACCTTGTAGCCATGTTTCCGTGATGGCTACCAAACCATAGGCATGGGTACCGATTTGCACCTCAAGTTCACTAGCCTTATTTCTAATACTGCGGGCATTCAGATAAAATGCCCTATGCTCTTTGTCCTTTTAATATCTAGTGACTTCTGTAACCTTTTCTTTTGATTTTTCTGCCCACTATTTTTCTTTGTAATTTTCTTAACACTATCATTGACCCGAAAACTCATTGCACCATCTGATTTTTTATTTTCTCCTTCCAACATTACTTTTCCTATTTTACTTTTCCTGGCCATTACTTTATCTTCCCTACCCTTTTCCCTATCTCTCTGGTTCCCATACCCCTGCCAAATTAGTTTAAACCTTGCCCCACTGCTGTACCAAACATACTTGCCAAAATGTTGACACCTTTTGGATTTAGGTGCAACCCGTCCCTCTTGTAAAGATCATGCCTTCCCCAAAAGAGATCCCAATGATCCAAGAAGTCAAATCCTTGCCTTGTACACCAGCACCTCAGCCACACGTTCATTTTCCTTATCCTTACATTATTTTCATCACTTGGATTTGGAACAGGTAGTAATCCTGAGATCACCACCCTAGCGTTCCTGTCTTTCAGCTTTCGTCCCAGCTCACTGTAATCCCTTTTCATTACCTCCTCCCTTTTCTTGTCAATGTCGTTTGTACCCACATGTACCAAGACATCAGGCTGCTCTCCCTCTCCTCTCAGAATATTTTGAACCCGATTTGTGATATCTCGTACCCTTGCACCAGGGAGGCAGCACACCATGCGGGTATACTTATCTGGCTCACAGAACCTCCTGTCTGTACCCCTGACAATGGAGTCCCCAATAACTATTGCATTTCTCCTTTTCCTTTTCTTTTGCATTATTCTGCCAGGCTCATTGCCATTGACCTTTTTTCATGAATCAGATTTGTGTTTTAGATGTGGTGATATGGTTGGGACTTTTTTTCATGCTGTTTGGTCATGTATACAATCTTTTTGGAAGAAAATTCAATCGTTTTTAGAATATCTGTATAAGATTAAAATAGTTTTAGATCCAACAGTATTTTTGTTGGGTAGTTTGCAACCTCTGAAAGGCTTGGCAATAAATAAGTTTCAGCTTGCTTTTGTATATTTAGCTTTATCCGTAGCGAAAGAATGTATTGCTAGTACGTGGAAAGATACAAGTCTGATTGATATTAATAGATGGCATAATGAGATCAAATATTGTTTAATAATGGAAAAAATTACATATGTTTCACATGATAATTATTTTTTTATTAATGTGGCTGTTATATTCAGAATATTTACATTTCAATTTACATTTAGATTTTAATATGTATATTTAACTTTTTAATATCCTTTCTTTTTTCTTTTTTTATGGCTCTCCTTAGGAGAATTGGCTGAAGGGGGGGGGGTTTCTCTCTTTCTTTTCTTTTTTTACATATATATATATATATAAATGTTCATGTTCATGTTTAATTGCTGTATATGTCATATATTATTTGTTTCTTGAACGAATAAATAAAGTTTTAAAAAAATCTGTTTAGCACAGTATTATCTTGTTGTAAGTCTTGAAGTTGGGCTTCCAGAAATTCAGCTATAGTATCTGGATCCTTAATTTTGGTATCGCGAATTTCAATAAGTCTGTAACTCTTCTAGTTTATTGGCCACCTGAGCAATAGATGCTTTGATATCTTTTCCATCATTTTTAGATTCTTTAACATCCTTCCTCAGGCCATTAATATTTCAGAGTAGTGGAGGTCGATTCTCCAATAGTGAAGGTTTCTTTTTTTTCCTAGCCTTAGCTCCTCGTGCAGCCATATTAAACTTACTTAAAAAGAATATAATCAAAAGGAAAAAATAACTGGGGGGGAAAGGTATGGAAGCTGGAAAAATTAAAAAGGTTAGGAGTAGCTAATAGAAGCTGTTGCCCCATGGGCTGCCAACAGAGATCTCATTGGAACATTGAATGTATTAACTCTGCAAATGAGAACATGAAAATTAACCATGCGATTAAAAATGTGACCAATTATTCAAAATTATGCATGGCTGGCATAGCGGTTAGTGCAACACCTTTTACAGCATCAGTGATTATGGAAAATATGAGTAATGTTTTGCTTATATTTTGTAAGTGTTTGCTGTAGTCAGCTTGAGTAACATATTGTTTATACATTGTTTGCTTTAGTTTGTCTTGTGTAACGACCTTTGTATAGCAATTTTTGAAAAGCTCATTACCCCAATCTTTGAAACCATGAATGCTCATTAACCACAACTCTTGTGTAACAACCTTTTGTATAGCAATCTTTGAAGATCACGAAAGTGCATTACGCCAGTCTTTGAAGATCATGAAAGCTCTACCCTGCAGCAAGATGTCCAGCAACAGAAAGATAACTGTGGCATAACACGATAAGTTGAATGAAGTTTGAAAGATAACTGAAAGATAATTGTGGAGAAATATGACTGAAGAGAATACAATGTAAGTGTAATGTGAATGGATATGTTGATAATAATGGGGATAAGGTACAACTACAGAAAGGTATAAAAGGAGTTCAAAAGGGGTTCAAGGTGATCAGCAACTAGCTCTCTGACATACCATTTTAAGTAATCCCTTTGCCATATGTGCTCCGTGATTGCTTAAGGTGGGATGTGAGTAGGAAAGAAAGGTTGAGAATTACTGCTCTAGACCCAATTGTTACTGAAATATTTTACTTGAGAAAAATTGTCATTGGCCCATTTCCATTGGAGTTGTGAAACCCTGCACGTAATGAGCCAATTAGGTATGATTAAAACAGTGGTTTTCAAACTTTTTCTTCCCACTCACATACCACCTTAAGCAATCCCTTACTAATCACAGAGCACATATGGCATAGGGGTATGTGAGTGGGAAAAAAAAGGTTGAGAACCATTGATCTAAACATTCATTCCATCCAGCGAAGCTTCAATGTACACTTCCTGAGGGAATAAGACATTTAATTTCGACAAACAGCACAGTAACAGGCCATTTCGCCCCATGCCGTCCAATTTACACCCAATGAACCTACAACACCCCTCCCTCATACATTTTGAATGGTGGGAGGAAACAGGAGTCCCTGGGGAAAACCTACCCAGACACGGGAGAACATACAAACTCCTTACAGACAGCGTGGGATTCGAATCCCAGTCACAATTGCTGGCACTGTAATGGCGTTGTGCTACCCACTACGCTGTTTCACCCATCTCAAAAGCTTGCTCAACATTGCCCTCCAAACCCAAGACTTAATGGGTTTATTTCATGTTCCACTCTGATCTGGAAATGCATTATTGTTCCTTCATTGTTGTCCAAGTAAAAATTCTGGAATTAATTATCTATCAACAATGAAGAATAGCAGCTCTTCCAGTTGAAGATGTCACCAGCTTAAGGGGAAATTAGAATCAGCAATAAACACCTGTCTTGATAGCAAGGTAAGCAGGAAGTCTGCAGGTCCTGACTCAGAAGGTCAGGCAGTATCCATGGAAGCAATAGACAGTCAGCGTTTTGAGCCACAACCCTTCATCGGGTAAAGCAAGAACCAAACATGTCCATAGAAATGTGGGAACTCAGGATGGCAGGTGGTAGGTAGCAGATGGCTGTGAAAATCTGTGAAAATCTGTGATCACATGATCTTAGAGCTTGCGAGCAGCAGAGATTACTGAGGGGAAGCATGAGGGAGGCTCTCACAGGACTTCCTGTGAAGAGAAGTGTAAAACTTCATCAGGGTGACATCCTTTGAAGAGACCGCAATAGAGCAGCAAAATGGAAGTAAACAAGAGACTGCAGATGCTCGAAAAATGGAGCAATGCAGAGTGTTGAAACTCCGTGGGTCAAGCACCATCCATGGAAGACAATAGACAGTTGACATTTTGAGCCGTAAATCCTTCATCAGGGATAGAAAGAAACATGAAGGATTTTTAGTCTGAAATGTCAACTCTTTTGCTTTCCACAGATGCTGCCTGACCTGTTGAGCTCCTCCAGCACTTTGAGTTTGCTGCCTTAATTGCATTTACACATCCCATGAAGACATTAAAGCCCCATAAATGTTTTTTTTTCCAAACTGTGATGTTAAATATACTGACAAATAGAATTTAGCAAATTACATCAACTAAGTAGTGGATAACAAACAAGTGCCAATGAAGGACAATATGGAGTGAAGACATTTATCTTGGGAATCAAAACAACCTCTTGGCTACTGGACTTGCTTTCAATTCCAAACTAAATTTAATTTCAAATGTTTAATCTTTATGGCAGTCAAAATGAGCTGAAAACAGTTCAAGAGGCCAGGTGAATGACAAATCATCAGTCTCCTGATGACCTACAGAGGTAACTGTGTTCTCTGTCCACTATGGACCATTCTAAAGGAAATCAACCCTTTAAAAAGCAAAACCAGAAGTGTCAAATATTGTGATTCAGAATATGCATTGCTTTATCTTGGTGCTTTGGCTGATGCAAGCAAATATTGCTTCAATTTACTTTATGGCTTACTTTACAAGTAACAAGGACTAGCTATAACCAAGGTAGAACTTAGGACAGTTGTCTGGTGCATGTTTAACAACCATTTAGGTACCATTTGCATCAGCTGCTGCAGTAATGAGATTTATCTAAATATCTTGGAAATTTCTTTGTCCAATAAAAACCAAGAAAAACTGCCACCCTTGTTTTGCAAATCCATTTTAAAATGTTTTGCAATTGCCCCAGTTAAAAGCTCGTGATTCAACATACAGCAATACTGCATTGATTGGCCATAATTTAAATAGTATGCTAGTTTAATTTTAGTATCAAATCCAAAAGTTAACAGATTGGATGGTTCAGAGTGAATCAATGCTATCTATCAGAAGATAACAAACATTGTACCTCATTTGCTAGCTAAATGGAATACAAGGGAATACATTCCTAGCAGGTGACAGCCCAAGACATGCCATCAGGTTATCTTTATCTGGAAACTAAAATTTCCTCTGAAAGACACAACGCATATTGAAACCATCAATTAAAGACATTTATTCAAGCAGACATACAGGTAATTTTTTTTCCCTACACAACTTTCACATCCTCTTTTTAAAGAGCAAGATAAATGTTCTCCTTCACTGGTACAACAGTCAATTTAGCTTCAAGGAAAGGGAAATATCCATAAACATAATTAATCTAAAACCAACTGTTTTGTTGGGACTTTATTACAATTTAAACCAAGACTTTATATAATTTGACGCAAGAGCAGAATTAGGAGATTCGAATCGTGGCTGATGTATTTTTCCTTCTCAACCCCATTCTCATGCCTTCTCCCCATTCACCTTTGATGACCTTACTAATCAAGAACCCATCAACCTCTGCTTTAAATATACCCAATGACTTGTCCTCCACACCAATTCCAAATTCACCATCCTCTGACTCGGGCATTTTTGTGCTCTAGATCAGTTATTCTCAATTTTATTTTGGCTATGGCCCCCTTAGCACTCTGTTTATGGGCCCCTTCCTTGTGAAGCTGTCAAGTTTTGGTTTCTTCCATACTTCTCTCCTATTGACTACATTAAAAATGTTTATGTTACATGAAGTGAAAAGAAAAAGCTATTACTTGAGGGTGGTGTGGCCCCCATAAAGAATGGCTGCTCTAGATGATCTAACTCAGAGGCATCTCCCTTTGACATGTAGTGCCAATGGATATAATTAAACTGGGTGCAAACAGGAAATGTTTTGCTTCATATCAGACCTCTCAGAGCACTTCATCATGGTAAACACAAATGCCATCCTCTTGGGCACCAGTGTGATGAATATCCTTTTGAAGCAGGTGGGGACGTCGGCCTGTAGCAACAAAAGGTTTGGAAAAAGTCTGCAAAAACTCCAGCCCATTGATCTGCATTGGTTTGAGGATGCAGCCAGGCCATTATGTTTCAAATTCTAAAGAGCTTTACAACTCCAATCGATCATTGCAAGAATGTATCTGGTTCACTGGCATCCTTCAGAAAAGAATAATTTCCATCCTTCCCTGGCTTGTACTCGACCTCAGCACTGCCTGTGCTCTTTTCTGCCTCATCGATTGGGGGAACTGTAATGGACAACAGATGCCATTGTTGTTGGCAACTTCCACATTCCAAAAATGAATTAATAATGATTAAAAAAAAGATGCAGCAGGAATCTATTAGTTTTGCACCAAATCCTCAGAATCAGAATGTCTTGTCATGAACTTTGGTGTTTTTCGTTGTCCGAATCCTGCCTCTAGAACAAACTTTGCCTAACACCCCTGCTCACGTAGCTAGAGATTTAAAAAAATTGTTTGTGGATCTCATTAGAAATTGGTTTCAAAGACTGACATGGAAAGATGCTGTCCCTCCTTCTCATATTCAATGGCTATCTGATATGATGGCATGTCTAATTTTGGGGGGAAAAAAATCAGATGTTCTGTGTAATGGATTTAAACTTTTTAAGTTCGTGGGTCCTTTTATTATTTTTGTAAATTATAAGATCACTTGGATCTTGTTTTGAGAGTTTGTGGTTTCTTTTAATGGACGAGAAATTATATGTACTTACCAAATAATTTTAAAAGGCGAGGGGGTAGAATTTGTACTGACTTTTTAAAAATCTTTTGCAATTTGCCACATGTTATAATTGTTTGATATATAATCATTTTATTTTTCGTAGAATTATTTTTTTTCTGTATATTTCTTTTTATATATTACCTTTGATTAATAGCTTCTACTTATGTATTATTTCTGTAAAATCCAATAAAAATGTTGAAAAAGAAGTCAATTCCAAAGGCAAAGTGGTCAGCCTCCTGAGGAAGCAAAGAGAACTGTACACATTCGAGTACAAATTGGTATTCGCCATAAAAGGGAATAAAAGCTGAATCATTGTTCATCTCCTTTCCTAGAATGTGTGCAATTGGTTGCACTCAGAAGATAGTGCAAGTTTACATTAGGCAGTAAAGCCAGCAGTTTAAATCAGTACAGATGCAAATCAATACTGATAAATGCACATCAATAAAAACAACAAAAAAAGAAAAAGTGTATATCATGGCTATTGTGATTTATGGTGTGAAAAATAAAAAATTTAAAAAAAAAAAAAAAACAACAAAAAAAAATTGGGAAAGGTTTATTCAAGGAACATCCTTTAGTCACAAGTTTGTGATGAAGTTTCTGTTTCTCATTTATTTCTCCAACATGCTGTCTACCCAAACAGCTTTCAGAAGAGAGGAGCCATTTGCCGTGGATCATCTGGCAATACACTGATAGAGTCTTCTGCTTTTCCACACAGCATACACAACATGGTGTATTCCTGGAGTAAAAAGGGAGAAAAGCTCAATACATCATCTCAGCAAAAATGACACTACAATCCTTTCACTGTTAAAGTAGTCTTTGGGCTAAAAGTTTACTTGAATTTATGCTAACGAGCCATAAGTGGGCCCCTCCAGGTTGGCGGGGGGATGCGCAGTGGAGGGTAGAGAAGAAATGAAAGGTATATAGTTAATTTGAAGGATACTAAGGTAACTCATTGGAAAATCACTAATAGCAATTGACAAACATGAGAGGCCAGGAATGGTTAGATAATTCCAAATAAAACCAACATATAATCATAATCATAACAATTACAGCACGGAAACAGGCCATTAGGCCCTTCTAGTCCGCACCGAACCAAACACCCCTTTCTAATCCCACCTCCCTGCACATTGCCCATAACCCTCCATCTTCCTCTCATCCATATACCTGTCCAACCTTTTCTTAAATAATACAATTGACTCCGCCGCCACTATTTCTCCCGGAAGATCATTCCACACAGCTACCACTCTCTTAGTAAAGAAGATCCCCCTCATGTTACCTCTAAACCTCTGCCCCTTAATTCTTAACTCATGTCCTCTTGTTTTAATCTTTCCTCCTCTTAACGGAAATAGTCTATCCACATCCACTCTGTCTATCCCTTTCATAATCTTAAATACTTCTATCAAATCCCCTCTCAACCTTCTACGCTCCAAAGAATAAAGACCCAATCTGTCCAATCTCTCCCCATACTCCAGATGCTTAAACCCAGGCAACATTCTGGTAAACCTTCTCTGCACTCTCTCCACTCTGTTTATATCCTTCCTATAATTAGGCGACCAGAACTGCACACAGAACTCCACACAGAAATAACAACCCTTTGCAGCCTTTTCCTGTCCTGTGCATTGGCACCAACATACCAGGCAGTGATGTAAGCAGACAGAATGCTCTCCATGGTACACCCGTACAAAATTTTGAGTCTTTGGAGACATACCAAATCTCTTCAAACTGGTGAAGCTTCTTCATGATTGCATCAACATGGAGGCACCAGGACAGATCGTCAGAACACTTGATGAACATAGACATCATTGGCACTGGGTGGTAGAAATTTAGTCCAGACACCTGGTCCAAGATGGCACCTGTCTTACAGACTTTTGAATATTCCTATTCCAGCCTCCACCACCACTCCCAGCAATGCATTCCTGGCAACTCCCTAAACTTTCCTCCACTCACCTTAAACAGACGTCTTCTGGAATTTTCTATTGTTTCCCTGGAAAAAGGCGCTGGCTGTCTATCCTATCTAAGTCCCTCATAATCTCATAACTCTATAAATTCACCTTTCATCACTCCAAAGAGAAAGGCCTTTCTACAATCCAGGTAACCCTCTTGCAAATCTCTTTTGCATATTCTCTGAAGCACCTATAACTTTCCTGTTATGAGGCGATAACTGAAAGCACTGCTCCTTGTGTGGCCTAACCAGAGCTGCACCAGTATCTCGTGCCTCTTGAATGCAATCCCCCAAATAAGGCCAACAAACCATACACCTTATTAACTACTTCCACAGCAACCTTGGATAACCTTCTTCACTGACAACTGTATTGCCAATTTTGGTGTTATGTGCTAAGTTACTTGTCAAGCCACCTACAACTCTCAACCAAATCATGAATATAGAAGACAAACAACAGTGAACACCAAGTACAACAGCACACCACTGGTCAAAGGCCTCCACTACCATCCACACAATTTTGTTGCTAATTTGTTAGCTTTCTCGGAGTCCCTCGTGTTCCACCTTCAGACCAGCCTACCATGACAAAGGCCTTGCCAAGGTCCATGTACACATTCATTGCCCTAGCTTCATCAATCCTTATGGTCATCACTTCAAAAGATTCAATCAAATTCCTGGAATATGATTTGCCCCACACAAAGCCATGTTGACTATCACTAATCAATCTTCATCCTTCCAAATGCATACAAATCCTCAAGAATCCCTTCCCGTATCTTTTCCACCAGGCTCATCTCTGCTGGCCTTCTTAAATAAAGGCACAACATGAGCCATCCTCCAGTCATCTGGAGCTTCACTTACAAAGTGACAAAAATCTCTGTCAAGATGCCAGCAATCTCCTGCATTGCTTCCCATAACATCCTAGGATACACCTCGTCAGTCCACATGGAATTATCCACCTTTATGCACCTCAAGACCTCCTCCTTTGCAATGTCGTTATGTTCCAAGATGTCATTGTTCCCTCCCTTGAACTCTCTCTCTCCATTTCCTTCCCCATGGTAAATGCAAATAAGTGTTCATTTAAGATTCTGCTCATTTCTCGTGGCTCCACACATGAATGATCTTTAAGTGAACTGCTCTCTCACTAGTTACCCATCGCCTCTTAGTATACGAATGGAATCTTTTGGGCTTCTCCTTCATCCCATCTCATGGCCCCTTTATGCTCTTTTAGTTTCCTCCTCTCACTGAAACAGAATTACATGTCACATTCTGCAAACAAATTTTTTAGTGGTGGGAATGCTGCTATAAATATTATATTGTAATTGACAAGGTTTAAAAAGCAGAGATAAGCTCTTACCTGGTAGTCGTCAACGACAGTGAAGGTGTACTCATGTCTTGCTATAATGTGGTGGCAATTCTGACATATGTCTGGAAGAAATGATGGAACACACATTGAGAATGATGCAAATACAGTTGATTCAGAAATTTTCTTGCAGTGCAGTCAGGTATGATATACAAGGATCTTAATGTACATTTGTGAAGCACAAGGCAGTTATTTGAAACCCTAAGAATGAAGTTAGTACCTTGGAAGTACTCTGGATATTTTTCATACTACTTACTGAGAACATCACAATTATGGTTCTATTCAACCATTTATTTTCCCCAGGTGATGGCATATCGAGCACTCTCACTCAGTAAAAATGATGCAGATGGCTTGTTCATGGCTATTGCCCAATCAATCGGTGCTTGCTGAGTGGCAATCAAAACCAATTACAGGAAAATAATCCTATTGTATTCTACAATTTCATGGTCAATAATTTTACCCTCCCTCCTCTATAAACAATAAAAACAAGTCTGCCACAAAAATTGTAGTTAATGTCATACCCAAATCTGCTGGAGAAACTCAGCAGATCACACGTCATCACAATGGTTTTGAACTCCCGAAAGGTTGGTTACCCTTTACTTTCACGGATGCTGTATGGCCTGCTAAATTTCTGCAGTGCATTGCTCTCGATTCCCAGCATCTGCAGACTTCCTTGTTTGACTACTAGTTAATGTCATTCTTGTTAGTTCTTTGGGCCCTCAAAATATAGAGAACACAAATACTAGAGCTTAAAGCTGTGGACCATCTCAATTCAAGCAGCGGTGAATAAATCAACATTCCTTCAATTTCTGTAATTTCAATGCTCTGGATCATTAAATCCAGACAATCAACTACAACAGCCGTATTACTGTAAAGTCTTGATTATCTGGTTTTCATGCATTTGAAATTCTCATGCAACAGTCACAATTTGTTTTTTGAAAATTAGCTCAAACGATGAGTTTTATTTTAAGTGTTACAACAGTGCGTGAAAGGAAGCTTTCAGTTCATTACAGGCTGATTAGCAGTCACATTCTCTGAAGATTTGGCACTTCATGTGTGACGAGTTTGATTTATTTTCACTATATTTTATGTTAATATTATTTAGCTTTCAAATATGCAGTGTAAAACAATGCTGTTTAAAAATGTATGGAGATGGTGTATAGTTCAGCAATTTATTTTAGTTTGTGATGTACAGGAAGAGTACACTGGATTCTAAACTTCTTAACGAAGAGAAAAATTGCAAACATTTCTCCCCATTCATATGAATCTTATTTATAAAAGGCAGTCATTTAATTTACTGAAATCTGTTGTCTTGACATTGCTGCAAAATTCTTGTACTCTTTAACATCAGCGTTTAAATGCTACACAGTGGCCAATTTCAGATGCATCCTTTTCAATGCATCATTCCTAGCTTGGACTTTATTGTCAGGAACTTACGGTCATATGTAACAATTTCTTCCCCATCTTCATCTTCTTGGCTTCGATTGGTAATCAGTACAAAGTCTCTTTTACTGCACTCAGCGCAACCCATGTAATTCAGTAGATAGGAGCCATTCTCTAAGCATGTGCTACCCTATTTGGGGTTAAAACAAAAGTCACTTTACAGAGGGTATTTTATAAACTTTACTGTTGCAAGAAAACAGCCACAGCAAAATACCTTTGCAACATAAACATCTCTCCACCAGTGATCTCATTCAGGGCACTGTCACTCCATTCCACTACCAGCTACAAGAAGATGAACCAAGAGGAGGATGATGACACCTACTCACCACTTTAACTCACCAAAGTTTGAGAACTCACAGGCAGCACAGGAGATCATATGAACAGAACAAATCAGAGACAGCAAGGAATGAGGAGAAACTATATTACAAGCCCTTGCTCAAAGACTTTCCAGAGCCACATCATAGTTACAGGTGCTGATCCAAAAGAGGAAAGCACAGCTAAATTTGGCAGAAATAAATATTCTTAATTCTGATACATCTGTAACGTGGGTACAGGGAACTAGACATCAATGGGTGCAATATATGCAGACAATTGAGAGAAGAAATGATGTATCAGAATTCCAGAGATCTGTGGTTTTATAGAGAGATGAATTCCAAAAAGATTATGTATTATGTATTACCAGCAAAACTGCATTCCCACTTATGAGGCATATCTAGAGAGGGTGACCAGGAATTATTTTTCAGAATGCAAGAGGCTAGTGACACTTGACGCCATAAAAGCAGTGCTCTTGGTACAGGGAACTAGACATCAATGGGTGTAATATATGCAGACAATTGAGAGAAGAAATGATGTATCAGAATTCCAGAGATCTGTGGTTTTATAGAGGGATGAATTCCAAAAAGATTATGTATTACCAGCAAAACTGCATTCCCACTTATGAGGCATATCTAGAGAGGGTGACCAGGAATTATTTTTCAAAATGCAAGAGACTAGTGACACTTGACACAATAAAAGCAGTGCACTTGCCACCTACATCGGAGGAGTGGATGATAGAAACGGGACCCCCTCCCTGTGAGCAAATTTATGAGCGCTGAAGGGTGCTCCCCAAAACACTAATTTCCCCCCTCTAACATTCGTTCTGGCAATGACGCGGTGTCAAGGCCACACAAAAAAAAGTTACTCAGCCTCATCCTACTTTCCAATAAAAGATTGCTGATCCTGCAAGAAATATTGTTCAATCTAACTTAAAAAAACCTACATAATCAATCACAATACAAAACAATTTAATTAAAAATAAAAATAGATATACGGTGTCCAATTTATCCCCTGCCATTATCTTGACTAGACCATCCACAAAAGTAGCATACAGTCATTTTACTTTGCTACTGAGGGATTCACAGGTGGAATAGAGGGAGAGTCTCTTTTTTTAAAACGGCATTGCTGTGAGAGCAGACGTGACGTTGCCCTGAAAGGTTCAACCGCCTGATCCCCATACCGGTCGGTGGCTCTTTATATGCATTAAACAGCCTGTTAGAGAAGCGGACGGTGTTTTTGAACAAAAATCCTGCAACCGCGGGACTTTGCCTAAGATGGCGGCGCCTTTGCTCAACTGCAGCCACGAAGGTTAGCGGACTGGCGCGAGGCACCAGAAGTGGGGAGAGCGCCTTCCATTCAGTCGGAGAGGCAGAGAAGATGATGGGACGGGCCAGTGGCCATGGCAGCAGACCATGGCTGAGGGTTAAACACATGCTGCGGGCGACTTGCAGTCAGAGGACCTACACAGGCTGCTGGAGACTGGCTCACGAGAACCAGGGCCTTGGGCACTGAAGGATTCCTGATCATGCCGGAGGTTTGGATCTGGAGGTCAATTAAACAGGAGTCTGTGCAGTTGCAGAGGCTGCAGGAGTACTGGAGGTGAATCCATAGGCACTCAGTGACTCTCTTTTGCTTCTCTTCCTCTCGTAGTAAGATGCACAGGGCAATACTGATAGTAACTCTTTGCCTTCCGGCAGGCAGAATGCAATTTCATGTAATAGTACACGTTCTGTACTATTACATGAAAATAAAGAAATCTCGGAACCTTGGAAAAATAAGTGCTGTCCAGGAGCAGATGGTTTAAACACCAATCAGAGATTCTGAGACAGTACTAGGAAAGTTTAATCAGAACAATCATTATTCTTGCAACTTGTGTATGTAAACCAGAAAAACTACCCAGCCCCTCTTTCAACAAATGGTTTGGTTATCCTTCCAGTAGTTTCCTTCATGCTCATGAAACAGCGTCCTAGCAGGAATGGGGAAGTACACAATATTTCTAATTCTCAGATCGTGTGTTCAGATAAAATATTCTGAAGTCTATGTCAACCAGTTACCAAATGAATGCCCTGATGGTAATTCAAATGCATAGTGACAAGCTTCACACCTCGGCCCTCCCCTACACTTTCTAGCTTTATGATTTTCTGAGTGAGATTATAAATTCATCCTGAATCAAGGAGAGTTTTATGTTGTGGCTCACGATGCTAAACTACCATATACTCTCATCTTATTCCAAGGGACATCAATGCTAATCCCCAAGATGAAAAGAATGTACTTTATAATTTATACTTGCATCCAATAAATGAATATGCATTTTTTTTTTTTAAAAAGTATTTAAAAGAACCTGAATAAACAAAAAAAGGTCAAACTATCTAGTATATTCCAACCTCCAATGTCCAGGTGGTGGCAATGTTACTACTACGAGCCAAGGCAGAAATAGGTCGATTATCAATTCCAAAATACTTCATGCCAGCCTGGGTTCCTTCAACCAACCACTACTGAATCAGCAATTGGTGGTTAACAGAGAAACTCATCATGAGGAACTGCAGTGATCTACATGACTGCATGATCTGCAGATCACAGTGTAATGGAGTAGATAAATATTGGGAGAATTTGGTAAAATTAAAGTAGGTTACATACATACACACATTTTAAAACAGATCTTATTTGAAATACTGAAGAATTCATATTCAGTGGACATTACAGAAACTATGGAGAATGCTATGCACATTTCACAAGTAGGTGCTAATTGAGATGAAGTCATAAAATGAATAGACTATTGTTTTGGAATGGAGACACTTTGGCTGATTACAAGACTTCTGACCTTTCTACAAAGTGCTCACAGAAAGGTCACTCCTGGGGGTTTTCTTTACCTAAAGGTAACAGCTTGACCAAGAAGGAGAACTTCTGCAATTTGCTGAAGAAGGTGCAGGTTTTGTGGCAAGTGAGAAGAGTCACATGGGCTTTCTAGGAGTCTCAGAGAGAGAGAGAGAGAGAGAGAGAGAGAGAGAGAGAGAGAGAGAGAGAGAGAGAGAGAGAGGTGAAACAAGCTCTCTCAGCCAGTGTGTGTGTGTGAGACACTGAATGATGGCTAAAACAAGCAGGAGAAGCTTGTTGGAAACAGAAAGCTCCAGAGTGGCAGATGGCTGGAAGTGCTATCTGTCTGATGTTTCTCTTGGAATAAGTGGAACAGAAAGGAACTTTGTGATGGCCTGAAAGGAAGAGGTTATCATCTGGAGAACCCTGATGGGGCAAGTTTCATCAGCAAGACATTGAGGTGACTAATGGTGGTACCTCAGTTGTAGAAATCCTGGAACAACAAATCCCTCTCTCTGCAAGTCCTCAAGAACCTTCCTGACTGATAAATATTTACCTTTCGAGCACCAAAGCCTGGTGGACTTTATACATGTTAAATTCTATGCACATTATAAGAATTGCCTGCAACCAGAGAACTTGGAAGAATGAGAAATGAGATTGGCCTGTGAACCAAAGAACTTTTCTAAAATTTACACACACATCATACAAGTGCACTTAGAATTAGAAGAGGGTTAATTTGGGTTAGATAAGTTAATAGAGATAATTTAGTTTGATTCTGTTTTCATGTTTAAAGATAATTAAAAACAACTTTTGTTTAAGTAACTACTTGTCTTGGTGAATGTCTATTGCTGCTGGGTTTTGGGGTCCTTTGGGCTCATAGCAACGGAAAACTGATATCTAGAGAATCAAACATGGCAGGACTTAACACCTTCACAGTATAGAACATAGAAATCTACACCACAGTACAGGCCCTTCAGCCCATAGTGTGGTGCCAACCTAATAACCTACTCTAACAACTGCCTCAGAGAACCCACCCAAGTACTGAAAACCTGTGCTGACCAACTTGCCAAAGTATTCACAGATATCCTCAACATCTCACTTCGGCAGGGCAAGGTACCCAATTGTTTCAAAAAGAGCTCAGTCGTACCTGTCCCCAAGAAGAGTGTGGTAACCTGTTTAAATGACTAGTAACCAGTGGCACTAACATCCACAGTGATGAAGTGTTTTCAGAGGGTGGTGTTGAAGCATATCAGCTCCTGCCTGAGCAGTAATGACATAGATCTATTCCAATTCGCCTATCGTAGCAAAAGGTCTATGACAGATACCATTTCACTGGTGCTCTACAAGGCACTGGAACACCTGGACAGCAAAGACACATACATCAGGATGCTCTTTATCAACTACAGATCAGAATTCAATACTATCATCCTGTCAAAACCGATCAGCAAACTCCAAGACCTGGGTTTGAATAAGCCATTGTAAAAATTGGATCCTTGACTCCTCACATCCAGACCACAATGAGTGAGGATTGGTAAGAACATCTCCACAATCTCTAACAGTATGGGAGAATCACAGGGCTGTGTATTTAGCCCCCTACTCTACTCACTTTACACCTATGACTGTGTGGCTCATTATAACAATAACACCGTCTACAAATTTGCTGATGTTATCGCCGCAGTATAAAAATGGGCGATGAGTCAGCATAAAGAATATTGAAAATTTGGCTAAATGGCGCACCAACAACCTCACATTCAATGTCACTAAAACCAAGGAGATGATTGTGGATTTCAGGAAGGTAAAACCACAAGTGTACGATCCAGTGAAACCACAGGTGTACGATCCAGTGAAACCACAGGTGTACGATCCAGTGAAACCACAGGTGTACGATCCAGTGAAACCACAGGTGTACGATCCAGTGAAACCACAGGTGTACGATCCAGTGAAACCACAGGTGTACGATCCAGTGAAACCACAGGTGTACGATCCAGTGAAACCACAGGTGTACGATCCAGTGAAACCACAGGTGTACGATCCAGTGATCATTGGAGGATGAGAGGTGGAGAAGGGGTGGCACAGTTAGTGCAGCAGTTAGCACAATGCTGTTACAGCTCCAGCGATCGGGACTGGGGTTCGAATCCTGCACTGTCTGTAAGGAGTCTGTACATTATCCCTGTGTCTGCGTGGGTTTCCTCCCATTGTTCAAAACGTATCGGGGGTGTGGGGTTGATTGGGTTTAATTGGGCTGCGCGGGCTCACGGGCCAAAATGGCCTGTTATCATGCTGTATGTCTATAAAAAGGTGAGAAAATTTAAATTCCTGGGAGTCACGATATTGGAGAAACTTTTCCGGACCCAACACACAAATGTCATCGTGAAGAAGGTACATCAATGCCTCTTATGTTCTCAGGTTTGGTATGACATTGAAAACCTTGGCAAACTTCTAGAGATGGGTTAGAGAAAGTGTGCTGACCAGCTGCATCTAGGCCTGGTATGGGGACACCAATACCTCGAGGCAGAAAGCCCTGCTAAAGATAATGGACACAGCCTAGTACATCTCTGTCAATCCTCTCCCCACCATCAAGAAAATCTATCAGAGAGCACCAGTAATCATCAAGGATCCACACCATGCAAGACATTCTCCGATCTCATTGCTGCCATCACAAAAGAGGTATAGGTGCCACAAGACTCATGCCACCAGGTTCAGGAACAGGTGGTACTCCTCCACCATCAAACTCAATCAGAGGCTCACTCAAGGATTCTTAGTTTGCACATTATTCATTATTGAATATTTATTTTTTGTATGGCAATGTTTGTTTGCATTTCTCTCTTAATAATGGTTATATCCCTTTGTGTCCTGTAGATGCTGTGTGACCTGCAGCATCTACAGGACACAAAGGGATACAACCACTACTTTGCCTCAGCCCTTCATCAAGGTATGAGCAGAAAGCAGGCAGGCGCCTAAACAAAACGGTTGAGGAAGGAGAGGAGGGAAGAAGGGGCAGAGGGAGGAGCACCAGCTAACAGGCAATAAGTCAGAAGTGGATATGGTTTGGAGGGCAGAAGAGAAAAATAGTTGAGATGATGGGGGAAGGGGTAGCTCTCCGAAATGAAGAGGAAAAGATTTTTATTAAGAATACATACAAAAAAATGGTGCATAATAATCAACTGTAACAAAGTAAGCAAACTCACTGTAACAGAATTTGGATCTAGAGATCATAATACTATTAGTTTTAGGTTAATTATGGAGAAGGATAGGGCTGGGCCTAAGGTTAAGATTCTTGATCAGAAGAAGGCCAATTTCAAGGATTTAGAAGGTGTGGATTGGAATCTTTTCTGGGAAGGATACAACAAATAAATGGAGGATATTGAAAGGGGAAATTTTGAGAGTACAGTATGTCCCTGTGAGGATTAAAGGAAAGGTTAGAACAGTGGTTCTCAACCTTTTTCTTTCCACTCACATACCATTTTAAGTATTCCCTATGCCATTGGTGCTCTGTGATTAGTAAGGGATTGCTTAAGGTGGTATGTGGGTGGAAAGAAAAAGGTTTGAAAACCACTGGGTTAGAAAATATAGGGAGCCTTGGTTTTCCAGGGATATTGGGAATTTGGTTCAACGGATGTGTAAAATAGGTATAGACAGCAGGGAATAAATGAGGTGCTCGAGAAATATAAAGAATGCAAAAAAAATCTTAAGAAAGAAATTAGAAAGGCTACAGGTACATTAAAAGTAATAGTGAGGGATAAAATTGGGCGGATCAGAAGGGATGGGGGAAATTTTAAATGATTTATTTTCTTCATTATTCACTAAGGAAAGGAATATTAAGCCAGGTGAAGTAAGCAATACTAGAAGTGAGGTTAAATTAATGAGGATGCAGTTTTGGATATTTTAAAGAGAATAAAGGTGGATAAATCTCTGGGTCCTGACAAGATATTCCCAAGGACTTTGAGGGAGGTTAGTGTAGAAATAGCAGGGGCTCTGACAGAAATATTTAAAATGTCATTAGCCACTGGGGAGGTGCTGGAGGACTGGAGGGTACCTCGTAATCTGGGTAATTATTGGCCTGTGAATCTGATGTCGATGGTAGGTAAATGGATGGAGAGTGTTCTTAGGAATGGAATATACAATTATTTGGATAACCAGGGACTGATTAGGAGTAGTCAACGTTGTTTTGTGTGTGGTAGATCACGTTTAACAAATCTTATAGAATTTTTGAGGAGGTTACAAAAAAAGGGAAGGCTGTGGATGTTGCCTATATGGACTTTAGTAAGGCCTTTGATGAGGTTCCACATAAGAGGTTAGTTAGGAAGGTTCAATCATTAGGTATTAATGTTGAAGGAGTGAAATAGATTCAACAATAATTAGATGGCAGATGCCAGAGAGTAGTGGTGGAAAACTGTTTGTCAACTTTGAGGCCAGTGACTAGTGGAGTGCCTCAGGGATCAGAACTGGGTTCATTGTTGTTTGTCATATATATTAATGATCTGAATGATAGTGTGGTAAATTGGATTAGTAAGTATGTAGATGATACGAAGATTGGTGTTGTTGTGGACAGTGAAGAAGGTTATCAAAGCTTTCAGTGGGAAATAGGCCAGTTAGAAGAGTGGGCTAAAATATGGCAGACAAAGTTTAATACTGATAAGTGTGAGGTGCTACAGTTTGGTAGGACTAATCAGCAAAGGTTAACACATGTTAAATGATGGACAATTGAGGAGTGCAATAGAACAAAGGGATTTAGGAATTCTGTTACGTAATTCCCTGAAAGTGGAATCACCTGTAGATAGGGTGGTGTAAAAAGCATTTGGTATGTTGTCCTTGATAAATCAGAGTTTTGAGTACAGGAGGTCAAATTTAGAATATTATGTGCAGTTTTGGTTGCCAAATTATAGGAAGGCCATCAACAAAATGGAGAGAGTCCAGAGGAGATTTACAAGAATGTTGCCTGGGTTTCAGGGTTTGAGTTACAGGGAAAGGTTAAACAGGCTGGGACTTTATTCCTTGGAGTGTAGAAGATTGAGGGGTGATTTGATAGAGGTATTTCAAATTATGAGGGGGACAGATAGAGTCAACGTGGATAGGCTTTTTTCATTGAGAGTGGGGGAGATTCAAACAAGAGGACATGGATTGAGATTGAAGGCGGAAAAGTACAGGGGAAACAGGAGGGGGAATTTCTTCATTCAGAGGGTGGTGGGAGTGTAGAATAAGCCTCCGGCCAAAATGGTAGATGTGGTTTCAATTTTAACATTTAAGGAAAAGTTAGATAGGTATATGGATGAGAGGGGTATGGGAGGTTATGGGATGGGTGCAGGTCATTGGGACTAGGTGAGAGAAGGTGTGTGGCATGGACTCGAAGGACCGAACTGGTCTTTTCTGTGCTGTAATTGTTATTAGTTATATGGTAAAACTATTAATTCAAAGACCTGGAGGAGACAGTCGGATAGGAAAAGGGAAAGAGTGTTAGGGGAGGGGCCTAATGGAAAGTGGAGAAGTTGATGTTAATGCTGTCCGGTTGGAATATTAGGTGCTGTTCCTCCAATTTGCAGCCAGCCTCGGTTTGGCAGTGCATGAAGCCATGAACAGACATTGTTGGGGAGGGATGGGGTAAAGAATTGAAATGGTTAGCCAGTAGGAGGTTCCTGTTATTGAAACGGTCAGAGCGAAGGTGCTCAACAGAACGATCTGCCAGTCTGCATCCAGTCTCTCCGATCTAGAGGAGGTCAAATCTGGAGCACCGCATGCAGTAGATCTCAATCTGGTTTTTATTTTGGCTATGGCGTCCTTGGGACTCTGCTCAAAGTGTACGGGCCCCCTTTCCTGCGAAGCAGTCAAGGTTTAGTTTCTTCCGTACTTCTCTCCAACCAACTACATAAAAATATTTAAGTTACGTGAAGTAAAAGTAAAACAAGGCTTTTTTTTTTTAAAAATGTACTGAGAATAGCTGCAGTAAATGACCCCTGCAGAACTGTTGCTGCTTCCACAAAGCAAGGCCTCCTTGGATTCCATGTCTCCTTATCAAATGCCTTTCTGAAATCCATATACACTACATACACTCCTCTACTTTCATCAATATGCTTTGGTACGTCATCAAAGAATTCAATCAGACTTGTAAGATTTGACCTTCCCCTGATGAAGCCATGCTGACTATTCCTAATCAGATTAGGTCTCTCTAAATGTTTGTAAATCCCATCTGTCAGGATCTTGTCCATCAGCTCACCAGCACTGAAGACTCACTGCTATATAATTTCCTGGGTTAACTTTACTTCCTTTCTTGACCAGGGGAACAACATTTGCAACCCTCCAATCCTCAGGTACTTCTCCTGATGGAAAGATCATCGCCAGTGGCTTAGCGATCTCCTCCCTCGCTTCCCACAATAGGCTTGAGTAAATTTAGACTAGACCTGTTGACTTAACATGCTTTCCAAACACTCCAGCACATCCTCTTTCTTATTGTCAATGTGCTCAAGTGTTTCAATCTGCTTTAAGTTATCCTCAGAATTGTCAAGTTCCCTTTCTTTTGTGAATACTGAAGCAAAGTATTCGTTTTACACCTCCCCACTACCTCCGCCGAACTCCATTTCCACCGTCGTCCCTGATGGGTCCTATCTTCAAATGACTTATCCTCTAGTTCTTCACATACTTATAGAATGCCTTGCAATTTTCTGCACGCCACAGCCTTCTCATGGGCTCTTCTAGCTCTCCCAAGTCCTTTCTTGGGGCAGCAAGGTTGGCATTGTGGTTAGTACAATGCCTTTACAGTGGCAGCAATTTGGGTTCGAATCCCGTGCTGTCTGTAAGGAGTTTATACGGTCTCCCCATGTTTGTTTTTTTCCCCTGGTGGCTCAGGTTTCCTCCCATAGTTCGAAACATGCCAGGGGTGTTGGTTAATTGGGGACACAGACTTATGATTGAAATAGCCTGTTACCATGCTGTATGTCTTTAAAAAAAAATTAAATTTAAACTTCTTCAGTTCTTTTCTAGCAACCTTCTGGCAATTCTTTCAAGCTCTATCAGTTCCTATCTTTTCAGATCTTAATGTTAATTAAATGCAGGAGACTGGATTTCCACTTCATATTGAGGCAGAGAGCCATAGTGTGACACCACCTCACTTTACAGATGCCTTCGTCAAAAATGGAACTTCAAGTATAAAAGTTCATTATTGGAGCAAATGACAACAATGGGTACTGATTCAGGCATTGGCCAAGAGTGATCCTGCCATCCAGGTGCTTCTGAAACTTGGGCTACCTCCTGCAGGCATGCCATGGCACTGGAGAGGTACCACCAACCTTTTCACCTTACTAAACTCCAAATCCACTGTAAGAATTCAGGAGCCAATATTAAAACAATATCCCCAGTGTAGACAAGACTTTACATGTTCTAGTAATTTTCAATTCCAAAACAGGTCATTTTCTAAGAAATGTAAGCTTCAATATTCCGAATTACAATCTTATGACTCCAATAAACCAAACTTCAAAGTTGCAGCTTTACATAGCCTTTAATTAGTTGATGTAACCATTTTGCATAACTTCTCATCAAGGTTTTCATAACGATGTATAAACAAAGCATTCGGCTATATTTAAAGATATAACAATATCAGATGGTAAGAAATGATTAACACGAAATAAGATAAAATAAGGTGATAAAAATTAATTCAAAGTATTTTGATCTCACACATCTTCCATGGTTTTCTGACGAATAAGATACAAAACTCTTGGTTAGCTTGGATATTACAACATATAATGTCATAGTAAGTATGCTAACACCACAAAAACAATTTA
Organism: Narcine bancroftii; assembly: GCF_036971445.1. NCBI lineage: Eukaryota > Metazoa > Chordata > Chondrichthyes > Torpediniformes > Narcinidae > Narcine > Narcine bancroftii. Next base: position 88,000,763 of record NC_091470.1, on the reverse strand, counting down.
TCTTTAAAGGGATAGTCACAAAATTATCAAAACACAGGTTTTAAAAGGTTTTAACCTTTACACCCAGCATCAAAGTCCTAATTACACACATATGGATTCAGGATGCTTTTAAAGTAAATAGTTTTAAAGTAACATTGCATATTCATTAAAAATACATCCTTTCCACACCTGATATCAGACTTCCAAAATGGATGCTATATTCCCAGCTCTGTCACAGACAACAATTATTAGACACACAAGAAAATACTCAATTTTACACTCAAAGCCTTCTTGAAAAAAATACCACCCCGAGGAATCTCTTCAAAGCAGGGAAGATTCACAACGATGTTACCAGGTCTGGAGACCCTGAATTAAAAGGAGACACTGTATAAACTGGGGTATAGATGGGCAAGAAATGATCTTCTGGGGGCTGTGTCAAATGTCACACCCTCCCTCTCCTTTTCTTTCCATGATGCAGTTCAAACTGTTTTGTGTTCCTCGTATTTTATGTGTTTTCTTCATTACCCCCAAAAGCTGATGGAAGTGAGTCAACTCCATTCCCAAGGGACTGCCCAAGACAACGCATTTGGTCATGAAGCTTACATCAAAAATTACGCACAACTCTCAATCACAACCAATAAACTTTGCCAGTAATCCATGGGATGATTATCAAACTAAATGAGTGATTGTGGCTGCAATCCTTTCACTGGAATAACATAGCTGTTTTCTCTCTCTGTGTACAGGTAATGTATTAAACCAATCCCACCACCAAGCCCCAGTCCAGACAAGTCCAAAACCCTCCAGCTCATGCCCACAGGCTTCAGGGTACTCTCTTAGAATGACTACCACAGCCCTCTCCGGGCCAAGAGACTCCCTTGGAATGACAAACCCCCTCACCCGGTCAGGATACGCCCCTCCTCTCCCTCCCCCTCACCCGGTCAGGGTACGCCCCTCCTCTCCCTCCCCCTCACCCGGTCAGGGTACGCCCCTCCTCTCCCTCCCCCTCACCCGGTCAGGGTACCCCCCTACTCTCCCTCCCCCTCACCCGGTCAGGGTACCCCCCTCCTCTCCCTCCCCCTCACCCGGTCAGGGTACCCCCCTCCTCTCCCTCCACCTCACCCGGACAGGGTACCCCCCTCCTCTCCCTCCCCCTCACCCGGTCAGGGTACCCCCCTCCTCTCCCTCACCCGGTCAGGGTACCCCCCTCCTCTCCCTCCCCCTCACCCGGTCAGGGTACCCCCCTCCTCTCCCTCCCCCTCACCCGGTCAGGGTACCTCCCCCTCACCCGGTCAGGGTACCCCCCTCCTCTCCCTCCCCCTCACCCGGTCAGGGTACCCCCCTCCTCTCCCTCCCCCTCACCCGGTCAGGGTACGCCCCTCCTCTCCCTCCCCCTCACCCGGTCAGGGTACCCCCCTCCTCTCCCTCCCCCTCACCCGGTCAGCGTACCCCCCTCCTCTCCCTCCCCCTCACCCGGTCACGGTACCCCCCCTCCTCCCTTCTCCCTCCTCCCCCTCCCCCTCACCCGGTCGGGGTACTCCCTCTGAACGCAGTCGCCGCACATCCCCAGTGATTCCGTCGGGCCCGAGCTTCCGTCTGCGGAGCGACGACGCCGGCTGATGACCTCACTGGCGGGTCCGCCGTGGCCGTGGCCGTGGCGGGACCCAAGCCGGCCGGTGTTGACGCGTCGCCGGTGAGGGCAGCTTCAGCGCTGGGCAGGTCAGCAACGGCGCAAGGTGAGGAGACATCACGTGTTGCCTCAGGTAATGCAGCATCCTGGCGGCCCCCTTCCAGTCGAGCAGCAGTGGGGGAGGTTACTCTGCCAGCAAACCCTTGACACGTCTCAGACCCAGTGCAAGGGACAAGTGCAGGCAGAGACTGGTTGGTCCGGAGCAAAGACGTGAGGCTCATTTAAGAATCTGATAACAGCCGGAAAGAAACTGCCCTTGAGTCCGGGGAGGTGGTGGTGGGGGGGGGGGTTGTATGATCTGGTTGTCCTGAGTCTTCTTCCCAAAACCCAGGGGTGGAGGATGGATTTTTAACAGAGATGGAGAGGGAGGAGGAGAATTGTGGACGGACTGAGCCACATTCACAGCCCTCTGCGGTTTCTTGAGGTCCTGGGGACAGCAGTTCCCGTCCCACACGGTGTCCATCCTGGCAGGATGGTGCACCTGTAGAAGTCATGAGGAGATGCTAAATTTCCTCCAACTTCTGCCGAAGGGGAGGTGCTGGTGCACTTTCTTGACCATTGTGGCAATGTTTGGGTTGTAGGGGAGGTCAACCAGAGACAGATCACTGGAGATATATACCCCTAGGGACCAAGCAGTCTACTATCACCACCCTCACCTGCTGGAAGACAGACAGATTTGCCACTGGCAGAACTAAAGTCAGAAAAAAAAAGCAAAAGTGTCCCTCCCACCCCGCCCGCCCCGCAGAGTCACGGAGTGTCAGTAGATTCACCTTCAGGGTTTGCACAGCCACGCAGAGAAGACCAAATGATTGGCAACCCAAACTCCAGATCTGAACCTCCGACACGGTCAAGAACCCTTTCCATCCTCTGGTGCCCTGCTCCAGTCCTCCGCTTCCCCGGAGTCTGTAACCCCTCGCGGCTGCTGCTGGTTGATAGTTACTGCCAACTTGAGCGCAGACCCCGAAGTAGGTGGTTGGACCCCACGGGAGTCTTGCATCTCCACTCCCCGCAGGCCCGCACCAGCGCTGTCTTAACAGCGGCTCTGGCTGCGCCGCCATTTGGATCCCCAAGGAGAGAGCTCCAAGCCTCTTCTCAAGTTTAGGACCAACTCTTTGGTCTTGTTGCCCCTGAGGGAGAATTTATTGTCCTGACACCAAGCCATGAGTTCCTCTATCTCCATTCTCCAATTTATCATTGTTGGAGATTCTGTCTATGATGATGGTGTCATCCGTGAATTTATAGAAGGAGTTGGAGCGGTGGTTGGCCGCTCAATCCTGGATGCTCAAGGAGTAGAGTTGGGGGCTGGGTATGCAGCCTTGTGATGCACCAGTGTTGAGGATGATCATTGGAGAAAGTACTGTCACAAATCCTCATTGATTGGGGCCTGCAGGCCAGGAAGTCATGGATCCATTTGCAGTTGGGAATGCTGAGGCCAATATGAAGTTTGGAGATGAGTTTGTTTTGTTGAAGGAAGAGTAGTCAGAGAGAAGGTACTGAAGCCTTAAGTCCAGTATCAGGCCTATGAATCTCCCCATACCACCCTAACCCTATGAACACCAAAAAATGTCTTCACTATTAGAACAATTTTTTTTTAACACTAACTACCACTGTGAATATTTGTTTATCTATCATTTTATATTTATATATTTTTTGGCTCCTGGTACACTGTGATGATTTCATTTGTTCTGTTGTGTGGCTGCAGCAAGGAAGAATTTTGGTGCATCTGTACATTATACTGATATGTATTACAATAAACTTCCATGTTCATATAAAGTGTTAAGACATTTCTGCCAGCTCTTAAATTAGGGGTCTCCAAAGTGGTCAATGTCGACCCCTGCGGGTCGAAAAATGTTAGGGGGCCGAAAGGGGGTCTATTGAACTTTTGGGGTTGAAAGAATTGTGGAGCCCAAAGTCCCCCCTCCTACCTGAGAGCCCGAGGTCCCCCCTCCTGCCTGGGAGCCCGAGGTCCCCCCTCCTGCCTGGGAGCCCGAGGTCCCCCCTCCTGCCTGGGAGCCCGAGGTCCCCCCTCCTGCCTGGGAGCCCGAGGTCCCCCCTCCTGCCTGGGAGCCCGAGGTCCCCCCTCCTGCCTGGGAGCCCGAGGTCCCCCCTCCTGCCTGGGAGCCCGAGGTCCCCCCTCCTGCCTGGGAGCCCGAGGTCCCCCCTCCTGCCTGGGAGCCCGAGGTCCCCCCTCCTGCCTGGGAGCCCGAGGTCCCCCCTCCTGCCTGGGAGCCCGAGGTCCCCCCTCCTGCCTGGGAGTCTGAGGTCACCCCTCCTGCCTGGGAGTCCGAGGTCCCCCCTCCTGCCTGGGAGTCTGAGGTCACCCCTCCTGCCTGGGAGTCCGAGGTCCCCCCTCCTGCCTGGGAGTCTGAGGTCACCCCTCCTCCCCAAGAGCCCGAGGTCCCCATTCCTGACCAGTAGCTCAAGGTACTGGCTCCTACCCGGGAGCCTGAGGTCCCACTCCTGCCTGGGAGCCTGAGGCAACTTCTTCGATGCAGACAGCAAACTGCACCCGATGTTGAGAATGGAATCGCCATCGCTGATGCTGAAGACTTGGACCCAGTTCTATATGGCACCTTCCTGGCCAGAAGCAAAAGTTTTTTTTTCTGTTAATGTAATAATTTCCTTGCTTAAATTACAGATTTGTTACTTGGCGAATAGGATGTTGCAAACTGTGTCTTTTTTTTTACATGCCTGGGGGTTGATGAGGGATCAAGAATTCCATGAAGGGGTTGATGGTCTAAAATGTTTGGAGACCCCCTTGTCTACCACATTCTAGTTTGATTCAAATTGACTGAAGCAAGAAAGTTTCCAATCCAACTCAATAATCTGGTATTTTGTATGAATTTCTGGAGATTTGGGAGGCAACGGAGTACAAGAAGACCCATGACTTGTAGAAAGTGGAATGAGCCAGAGTAGAAGATACTATAGGTACAAGTACATATTCTACGAGGTGGAGGGGAACTGGTTTGGTCTCTCATTAAGGAAGAAACAGAGAGTCTTGAGACCTTCTTTACGGGGAATGGAAGTGCATAGGGAATGGAGGTCCATGGTGAAAATGAGGTGGTTCAGCCCAGGGAACTGCAAGTTGTCAAAATAATGGAGGGCATTTGAGGTATCATAGTTGTAGGTTGGACTAAGGAGGACAAATTGGAGTTGCCCCCTTATCACTGCTATTTGAAGTAACATTTGGAGTTTGGTTTTGGATTTGCACATAACAAAATATGTTCTCTACAGGAACAATTTATTTTCAGTGATGCCAAAGGATATGCATTTTTGAAAATGTCATGCCCAATTGTTCTGAGACAGTAAGTTTTAAAGGCTTGAGCAACACAAAGTCTACATCTTGAGTGGCTAAAGAAAGAAGAGACTGGCAGTGCTGCAGGTGCAGATCTGGGAGAGCAGGTGCTACTCCCGAGGGTCCTACAACCGTCTGCTCCACATAGGCTTTAAAGAGCCTGTCAGAGGAGCCGGCTGTGTTTTTGTTTAAATTCTGCAACCACAGAGGTCTGTATCCAAGATGGCAATGCCTATGCTGGGCAAGAGGTTGCAGATCGAATGGAGCAGTGGACTGGTGCAGGTCACCAGAAACGGGTAGAGCACATCCCGTTGAGACTTAAGCATGGGAGACGGCTCTACAGAGAAGGTGACCATGGCATCAGACCAGTGAGGAGCTCAGCGGCTGAAGGACCCACAAAGGCTGCGGGCTTTTGCCAACATGGTTGAAGGACTCTCACAGACTGCAGGCTGTTGGCGAAGGAACCACTCAGGCTGTGGGCTGCCAGAGTCTGCCTCATGGGAACCAGCTGTCGAAACCAGGATTCAAGTGGGTGCTGAGGGAAAGAAGCACTCCCAAAAGGCCTCAGGCGCTGAAGACTTCCTGATCATATCGGTTTGGACCTGGAGCTCTGGATGCTGATGGTTTAAATAGGAGTCCGTGAAGCTGCAAAAGCTGAAGGAAATGAATTCACAGACACTATCTCTGAAGGGACTCTTTTGCTTCTCCTATTGTTAGGGTGCAGGCAATGCTCATGTCAATTCTGTTAGCCTTATGGCAGATAAAAAACTGAAGTTATATTACAATTTTATATATTATATGGCAATCAAAGGAACCTTTGAACACAATGGATCAGACAGCATTAATGGATAGAATGGTCAGGCATGTTTTGAAAGCTTAATGTTTAACATTTTTTTTCCCCTCATTGTTTTTCTCTGGACGAAAAAGTAAACCATCACAAATCATTTTAACTTTGATTCCTGAATATTTCATTTCTCTCATGATTGGTTTCTTTTTTTTTGTTTTTCCTTCTATTAATCACAGACTCCTCCTTTCTGACTTTCTTTTTTTTACCTTGCTGGTATTTTGCTTTCTTTTTATATACCTCGGGTTAGTTTGGGTGGAACGCTTTATCATCTACTTGAGGCACTTGTCTTAAACACCAGAAACACTCAGCAGGTCAGGCAACATCTGTAGAAAGATGTCTGGTTTCAGGCTCGGGACCCTTGGAATAGAAGGTCTCAGAGGTCGTGCTTGAACTGTACAGAACTCTGCTTTTGCTTCCATTTTGAGTACAGAGAAACCTCTGGGTGTGACTATAGGGTTCTCCCACATGAAGGGATTAGTCCTGTATGAAGAAATGTATCATGAATTCTGTGCAGTGTTTGGAAATGAAATACAAGTGCCTAACCTTTTATCCATAATTCTGAAAACTGGTAACCTCCAAAGACCGGCACTTTTTTTGGTAGATGACCTCTGCTCATCAAAGATGGAGTTTGACACCAAACATGACCTGATGTGACTCTAGCTCAACTCCCGTGTATCCCGTCGTGTTCCTCTTCTTGATAAGCGCTTCTGAATTGCCCATACTGATGCCCGTCAGCAATCACCTATATTGAGGTCCGTGCAGTGTGGTGGCACTTTCAGTTGGCCCAGTGATGGCGGCTCAATGGCCATCATTGCTACCCATAATCCCCCCACACAGCTGAAATCACTGTGCCAGCGCAGGGGAACCGAGAAGGGGGCCTTTCTCCTGCATTAGTACAGCGGGGGGCAGGGAGAGAGAGAGATGGCAGTGTGATTCAGGCAGGCGAGGGGAGAGAGATGCCAGCGCGACTTGGGAGGGGGAGGGAGAGACAGAGTGCGACTCGGTTGGGCTAGGGGAGAGAGATGGCAGCGTGACTCAGATGGAGTCTAGATGCAGCAAGCTTAAAGGGATGGAAATCAAAATGATTCAGAAATCTGGAAGATTCCGAACAACGGCAGATGTCCGAACCTGACGATCCCAGATGAAAGGTTATTCATGTCTTGTAGATGTAATATACTGTAAGTATTGTCAGCAAATATGACACCTTTAGTACAGAAAATACAATGTCCCATTTGTATAACTGTATTTTAATACTAAACTATATTTTTTGTTCAAGAGGATATAGTCAGGGTGGAGAATTTTACTTGGGAAACTGACCAGGTTGCTTTCTTGGGAATAAAACAGGTAGAAATATACAAATTTATGAATGACCTACAACAGGTTTTTGTCCCCTAACGGACAGGTTTATTATGAATTAAATAAATGGGTAGAATGATGAGAGGGGTTATGGGGGAAAAAAAAAACTGGAGATCCAGAATTTGAAAGGCGTAGTGAAGTAAAGTGCATAAACAGGCCCTTTGGCCGCCATTACTCATTTCTTTGAACAGGTGATACAGGTAAAAACACTTGGTGTCTCTGAAGTGACTATACTGTATCTTGCTTCTCTTTCTTATCGGGTGGGGGTGCCAGAGTAGTGGTGCCTCTTTGTGTGCCTTTACAGCAAGAAAAATGTGTTTGTATTTATGGACATGATAACAACTTAAATCCAAATAACAGTGAATGGGTTTATGGACACACTTTGTGTGGTAAACTACTGAACTATGAGCGGAGAACTGGAGATTGGGATCAGTCTCAATGCCAAATGGCCCTCTTCAGCGCTGTAGTTTCTGTCTGTTACTGTCTGACAACACTGTGGTACATCTCTTCCTCACCCAATTATTGGTCTTTTAAGTACACCAGTAAAGGCAATGCTGTTACAGCGCCAGCGATCGGGACCAGGGTTCAAATCCAGTGCTGTCTGTAAGGAGTCTGTACATTCTCCCCACGTGCGTGTGGGTTTTCCCGGAAGGCACCGGTTTCCTCCCACTGTTCAAAACATAACGGGGTTGTAGATCACTTGGGTGTAATCGGGAAACAGGCTCGTGGGCCACAATGGCCTATTAGTGTGCTGTATGTTTTTTTTTAATTTTACCAATATTTTACCAACAGTTATTGAGTTCAGGGATAATGAAAGGATATATTGTTTAGCATAATTGTTCAGACTTTGGTCTTGGGAGTTGTATACACACAATCATTAAAGTTATCTGCAGAGAATGTTCCACATAATTATTTTTTTTACAATTTCTAAGATCATCTGGATACATTCCAGTAGGTGAATGAGGTGCTGTAAATGTGTCAGAGCATCAAAACCTAAAGCACAGTACAGGCCCTTCTGCCCATAGCATTGTACCAGCCTATTAACCTAATCTAAAATTCCCTGGAATTTCCCAACTGGATGGCCCTCCAGTTTTCTCAGTTCTAATGGACTCTTAAAAGACCCTATTGCACCTGCCTCTACCACCATTGCCAGCAGTGAATTCCATGCACCCACCAACACTGTCTCTTACATTCCCCCCTGTACTTAATTCCAAACACCTTAAAACTATGCCCCTGTAATGGCGCTATGGCAGCACAACTCCCAGAAGGCATCAAACCGGCTATGTGATGACTGCGGGCATTCTGAACAATAAATCCGTTTGATTCATTGAAGAAACGCCTTGTGTGGTTATTTCATTGTGTCCACTGCGACTCCAGTGGCCACACCCCCTTGTGTGAGCCATTTCTGCCCTTCGGCCATCCACAAAATCAAGGTCTTTCATCGTCTTGTACATCTCTATCAGGTCACTCCTCATCCCCTCTCACTCCAAGACCAAGTTCACTCAACCTATCCTCATAAGGCATGCTGTCCAATCCAGGCAGCATCCTTGTAAATCTCCTCTGCACCCTCTATAGCAGCCACATCCTTCCTGTAGTGCTGTAACCAGAATTGAACACAATATTCCAAGTGGGGTCTAACTAAGGAGTGAAACATGAAAGTCTGCAGGAAAATGCTGGAGAAACTTAGCAGGTCTCACACCAACCATAAATGCCAAATATATATAACCAACATTTCGGGCCTGAACTCTTTGGGTTTTTACCGGAGTCTAACTAATTTGTATAGCTGTAACATTACCTCAGTGCTTTTGAACTCGATCCCACGGTTAATGAAGGGCTATATAACTTAGACCTTCTTAATAATGCTGTGCAGCAACTTTGAGTGCTATGGTCAGACTCCCAAGATCTCTCAGTTCATCCACTCTGCTCAGAGTCCTCCCTTTAACATTCTTCCTCCAATTTGACCGACCAAAATGAACCACTTCATACTTTTCTGGGTTAAACTCCATCATCCATTTCTCAGCCCAGCTCTGCATCCCTTATGCTCCAGAGTATCCACAACACCATGAAACTTTGAGTTCTCACAAACCTCAGAACTACCCTTCTACATCCTCATCCAGGTCATTTATAAAAAAATCACAGAGGGATCAAAGAACAGATCCCTGTGAATACAACTGATCACTGACCCCCAGGTAGAATAAGAACCATCTACAACCACCCTCTGCCTTCTCTGGGCAAGCCAATTCTGTATCCACAAAGCAAGGCCTCCTTGGAGTCTTTAATTTCTGAATGAGCCTTAGATGGGTAACCTTATCAAATGCCTCACTGAAACCGTATACACTACATCCACTGCATTACCTTACTTGATAAAGCCATGTTGACTATCCCTAATCAGATTGTATGCCTCTAAATGCTTGTGAATCCTGTCTCTCAGGATATTCTCCCAACTGCTTGGCCACCACTGAAGTAAGACTCACTGGTCTATAATTTCCTGAGTTACCTTTATTCCTTTTCTTGAACAGAGGAACAACATTTGCAACCCTCTAATCCTCTGGTACTTCTTCAGACCTCAGTGATGATGTAAAGTTCATCACCAGTCATTCAGCAATCTCCTCCCTAGCTTCCCAAAGTAGCCTTGGGTTAATCTTGCTTCCTTCTGAAAAATTATCAAACCTTGCATTTCAAAAGCTCCAACAGATTATCTTTCTCCATGTCAGCATACTCAGGGGTTTCAATCTGCTTTGAGTCATCTCACAATTGCCAAGTTCCTTTTCTCTGGTGAATACTGAAGCAAAGTATTAATTAAGAACGTCCGCCGTCTCCTCTGACTCCATGCACGTTTCCCCTATTATCACTGATGGGTCCTATCCTCAAATGACTCATATTTTTCATGTACTTGTAGAATGGCTTGAGGCTTTCCTTCATCCTGCTCGCCAAGGTCTTCTCACGGCCCTTTCCTGCTCCCCTGGGTACTTTCTTAATATCTTCCCTGGCAACTTGTAACTCTATAGACGTCTATCAGTTCCTATCTTCTTAAACCTCTTGTAAGATTTCCTGACCAGAATTTCTATATCCTTTGAACTCCATGGTTCTTTCAGCTTACCATCCCTATAAACATTTCATGGTATTTTCATTTTCTGTGTGATGCAAACAAACCAAATTACATTATTTTGAATTTGTATTTATAAGACAATAGAACAAAGCATGATGCATTCCCAATCTCTTCCTCCCGGCTTTCTCTCAAGATCTATTGTGACTTCTTTCCAGTTTGGTTTTATGGGTTGGAGGGTGGCTAATGAGGCTGATGAGGGTGGCTAATGAGGCTGGTGTGTGATCGCGCTTGTTTGTGAAATGATGTGCTCCTGGTGTGCAGAGCCTCGTGATTCGTAATACCTTCCTGAACATTCCTTCTCCATTTTTAAGAGCCATAGGGCCAGACCATCTCCAGGAATCTTCACAGCTTTGTGCACATCCTTGAAACTAGGCCTCATATTCTGCAATCACAACAGAACTGTGAATAGAATATCTGGTGAAAGAATGATTTGGCCTGTCAAACATAATAAGTTGAGTATAACAATCTTGAGGATGTTAGTCTGGGAGATCACACATAATGAGTTTGGAGTATTTTGTGGGCATAGTATTAGTGTTATTTTTCACCTCCCAGTGTACAGCTAGTGTGGCAATTCTGGTGGATAGGGTGGTATAGAAACATTTAGCATGCTTGCCTTCATCAGTCAGGATATCAAGTTAATGAATAGGGATGTCAGGTTACAAGATGGTGAGACTGCACTTGGAATATTATGCGCAGTTGTGGTCACCCAGCAAGAGGAAAAGGGGTGCAGAAAAACTCACAAGAACTTTTTTGGGACTGGTAGGCATGAATTGTAATGAGAAGCTAGAACCTTTCTCCTTGGAGTGCAAGAGGCTGAAGGGGGCGGGAAATCTTGTAAAGGTTTAGAAAATCTTGAGGAACATTGATAAGGTAATCGTAGACTCTTTCCTTAGAGCAAGGGAATCTAAAATTAAAGGCTGTACTTTTAAAGTGAGAAGGGAAAGTTTTAAAATGGATCTGAGGGCTACCTTCTTCATGGGTACATGGAAGAAGATGCCAAAGAGGTTGGGCTGAAGTGATTGTTTCCATGTTGTAGTCCTCTATGACATGAGGTAATTCAAGTTTGGAGAGGCATGCTTTAGTTAATACGGGCACGCACTTTTCCAAAATCACCATGTGTTAAAGTCATCTAAATTAGCCACCTAATTGGAATGAGGAATGAGCTTCCAACAGATTGGTTACATTTAAGGAAAGACTAGATAGTTACATGGAGAGGAGAGGACTGGAGGGGTATGGACCGGATGCTGGTCAGTGGGACTAGGAGGGTGGGGATTTGTTACAGCATGGACTAGTAGGGCCGAACTGGCTGTTCTGCGCTGTAAGTGGTTATATGGTTATAAAATACTGAGGCTTCATTGATCTTATGTGACACGGGCCAGATACAATGGCTTAGTACAGAAATTACAGTTCTGCAGTTGGGTTTAGGGGAATTATACTTTGCGATGAAATCACTTCCGCATGAAAAATAGATCCATTTTTAAAAAATCAAACAAAATAAAACCACAAGATGCCAGTGTTTTACTGGTGGACGGCAAGTCTGTTATCACAATATTTTCTTCCCCCCAACTCACAATGTGATAGTTTCTTTGTGGATCGTGCCTGAAGAAGAGGTGATGGTTCTGCTGAGAATTGGCGGCCACTTGTCATTGACAGCTCAATGACTTCCACACCAGTGCATTGCAATACAGGAGCATGAGCTAGATGTACCTGGACGACAGGTGTCACTCTCCAACTCACCCCTGGTTTCACTTTTCTTAAGGAGCATCAGTGGCCAACTGGTCCTTCAAATCTGTTAGCTCACTCATCAGAGACGTTACTAATCTTCTTCCTCAGATTCACTTTCCGGCACTGCTCCTTGTTCCTCTTGAGAGCAAATCTGAGGAAGAAAGTTAGTAATGTCTCTGATAAGTGAGCCAACAGAGGCTCCAAAGGCTCAGTGGTGAGAGCCCTAGTCTTGTAAACCAGGGGTTGCGAGTTCATTTCTGTGAGGGACACTGGACAAAGTGGTGACTTTGTCTTCCTTACGATTAAAGAATTTCATGTATGTTACATTCCAAATGTAGTATTACATTTCCTGGATTTATATCTTAATAACCCGCGTGACCACTTCATCTTCCAATCCCGTACATCTTTGGAGGAACCTACATGGTCAAAACCTTTACAGACGGCGGGAGATTCGAACCCGGGTCTGTGGTGTTGTAATTACCTGTGGAACTTAAAATGTGGTGCCTACAAAACAACTGGAAGGTACCAAAAACCAATCTGGTCACTAACTTCAGCGCAGTTCATTTAAAGAAAAGTCTACTTTAAAACGCAAATTTTGTTTTCAGGCAGTTTTTTTTTAATTGCTCATTTTTTGCCATATAAAAAACCATACAATTCCAAGTAATTACAAACAGTAAAATCTAGTACATTCAGTAACTTTCTGTATTATCTGGTACCCTCCTGATTGGGTTTAGGAGAACACCTTCATTCTGTAAAGTTCTGAAAACAAGAAAAACTGTTTCATAAAACTTCCAAGAAAAGTATGACCACGTCTAGATTTCCTCAAGCCATCTATGAATTCAGATCATATCTTAAATTCCTTTTGAACACTTTAGAAATGTTATAATGTTTGTCTAGATATCCCCAAACCATCTTTTAAAGAGCAGTTTTGAAATGTGAATGGTTGTCTAGATTTGCCAAAATTATGTATGAATTCAAATTAAATCTTAAATGTATTTTGGAGAACAGTGTAGAATTGTCAAAGTGGTTGGCTAATTAATTCCAAAATAAGTTTGTGTACCTTTAGAAGTTTTTTGTGCCTCAATCTTAAAATCATCAAGAGATACTTAAAACACTAAATCTCAAATTGTACAATAGCCCTTTGAAAATTCCAGGTATGCCAGTGTGAATGAAAGAAATAGAAAGAGATAAAAGAGAGGGAAAGAAAAAGGAAAGAAAAATTGCCATGTTCCAAAAGCATCTAGTAACCAACATAGAATTATAGAACACTACAACACAGAAAACAGGCTATTTGGCCCTTCTAGACTGTGCTGAAACATCATTCTGCTAGTTCCACTGACCTGCACCCATTCCATATCCTTCCAGACCTAAAATTATACAAATAATTACAGCATACATTACTGGCATCATCTTTTTGGTTTGAAATATCATTTTTAAAAGCTCGACTGCAGGCTGGAGTCCAAGGTTAAAAAGAGTGGAAGACAAAACAGTAAAAAAAAGTAAAGGAGAAGAAGATATTTGGGAAGAATTATGCACTGGGGATGCATTTGACTCCGATGAAAGTGCAGTTGCCAAATTTTGGAATTTATGAAACAATGCTCTATTTTGGGTTTGTATAAAATCAGGTCAATTGAATCCTTTTGCAGTTCTCTCATCAGTGATAAATGTGAAGAAATTGACAACTCAGGTCCCCTCCTCCCCTGCACTCTACTTGACTACTTTCAGTAATCTTTGGATGTCGGCTTCAATCTGGATGGTTTCAAATGATTTACTATAGCGTTTGAAAGGTTCTCCATCTGGTCCAATGAGGAACTTCTCAAAATTCCAGGCGATGTCTGATCGAGAGACGGGGCTCCAGATTATGAATTTGGGATCTTTCATCAAGCATATGGGATCATCGTCAGGGAAAGGCAACTTCTTCTTCAGGAAGTCAAAAACAGGGTGTGTTCCAGAGCCATTAACTTCACACCTCTGGAACATGGTGAAGTTGGCCTGAAAGCCTCCTCCAGGTCGGACATACTTCAGACTGTTACGTATCTCATCATTTTGACAGTTTTCCTGAAAATATTTTTGAAAAGTTTAAAGTTCAACTTAAAAGCATATTGAAAAATTGTCTTATCACATTAAACCACAGAGGACTTCCTGGTTGCAAATATATTAAATATTTTGAAAAATAAACCATTAAAATAAATCTTGTATCCAAGAACCCACCCCCAGCATATTTCTAAGTTTTTAACACAACCAAACACAAGCAAGTCTTTTCATTATCTGGTCCAATATACCAAATAATTAATATCACAGAACTTCAAACTGGTAAGTAACTTCAATATTGGAAAACGTTCCAGCGAACTTTATGGTGAAGCAAGAGGACTAATCAGAAACAAGAAGGGGAATGGACAATGGATCTTGATTTTTTTTTAACAAATAATTTCCTCTGCTTAATTGCAACGATAATTCTTTGAAACTTTAACCATTTCTGACTGCTTTCATCAACTCCAAGATGCAATGCCATAAAAATTAATAGGCCTGTATTTTTAATGATGATTGTTTAGTGACTCAAGTGGAGGTAGGGAAGTCATAGTCTTGGGAAGAAATTGTTTCTTGTCCTCATCAAAACTTGTTTTTCCAGCGAGTCATTTTTAAAATATTTATATGTACACACAGCGAGTTTAAAGCCCTGAATTGGCTTGGTTTACAGAGATAAGCCAGCACCGTAACATGAAAGGAAAACTTACAAGGGCTGTAAATAATTGATAAATGGAAAGTTTAGAAGCATCAAATATCCTAATGAATATTCATCCCAATGGTTGTCAACCTTTTTTTCCCTACTCACATACCATTTTAAGTAATCCCTTACTAACCACAGCACACCTATGGCATAGAAAGCTATGGGTGCTTCGTGGTTAGTAAAGAATTACTTAGGCTGCTTCGTGAGTAGAAAGAGAAAGGTTGAGAACCACCAGTTTATCCAATATACTACTGTAAAAGTCAATTTAATGTAAAAGTCAACCCACTATTTTTTGCCAAAATAAGTGGAATTTTAATTACAAAAAAAATTTAGACATACAGCACAGTAACAGGCCATTTCAGCCCATGCCACCCAATTACCCTACACCCTCGGTACATTTTGAATGGTGGGAAAAAACCAGAACCCCTGGGTAAAACACATGTAGAGACAGGGAGAACCTTGGTCCTAATCTTTGGCGCTGTAAAGGCATTGCTCTAACCCCACCGCCCTATATATCTCATGCAAAAGTCAATCCTAGTTCTTCACAGATAACATATGGTTAAAGGTTTTGTGATGCGAGCAGGTATGGTATGTATGGTAGCAGCTATTTGCACAGAATTATGGTAGGTACCAATAATGGTATTATCCTGTAATTATAAGCTTTAAACTGATTTCACTAAGCTAGTTGTGTGATGGATACAAATAAAAGAGCAACTGTAGGAGAATATTTCTAAGAGCGACAACGCTTTAGTTCCAAAGCCTTGGTCGCAAGCACTCGCCTATGCCCACAGTTCCTGATGCCTTGGTCATGAACTTGTACCTTGACCGCCTGCAGGACAGAGTTCCCAACACCTCAGCTGCGATCTTGCGCTTTGGTGGCGAACTCTCAGCTCGGCCCCAAAGCGCCTGATGCCTTTGACACAGAATTCCCACCCAGTCCAGGCTGCCCACAGACCAGAGCTCCCAACACCTATGACAACGCAGATATCTACTTTGGTCCCAACCACCCCCGTTCCGGCATTCACGTGACTCCCTCGTCAGTTCCCATATCAACCTCAGCCTGGGCAAGGCTGACACCTTGAATGCCGCTGGATTCTACAACTTCATCGTTTCCCCTCCCACCCCCCCCCCCACCCCCCCCCCCCCACCACCACCATTCCTTAACCCTTCTCTAGCCCCCAGCTCCTCCTTTGAGCTTCCCCACCTCCCAATCCTTTGTGTTTTTACTTCAGTTACAGACTTTTGTGTTTTATTCTTCTGGTTTTTGTTATTTGGTAGCATGTATGTTTTGATGAGCACTCTGTCATTTAATTCATTGTGTTTTTGTTCTTTATTTGTTTAGAGATCACTTGGACTTTGGCTACAGAGAGTATTTTGGATTCTAGTGTGAATTTCACCATGCAATATTTGACCCCATAAATTTAATATTAAAAATGATCTACAAAATGTGACTTTTACCTGAGTATATACAGTAATTATGACTGAAGTGTACATGTCCTTTAAAGATGGGAGGTGTAAGTGGCTGAGGGGCCTTCTGCCAAGGACTTGGTTAATCTTGGCAGTGGAATTTTTGTCCCTTTTTCCACTGGGCGACAGTCTGATTATCTTCAATTCAAGGTAATCTGATAACTTGCTTGCAAGAAAGGGTGGCGTTAAGAAACAATGTGTCCAAATGTTATTTAATGCCATTATATCCCCAATGCCATAGAGTACTTTAAAAAAAAACAAAGATCCATCTCTCTCCAAAGCCTGTGCAGTGGTCAAGTATGTCAAGGATTTACAGGCAGCACACATGTGAACCTGCAGAGAAAATTGCTATCCAAATGTGAAAATCATTAAGGAGTGTGATCCTTAGCAACAGGTTTAACGATCATTAATCATTAAAATGTCATGCTATCAGGAAATAATGAATGAATAGAAAGAGGAAATGCTGGAAAATCCCAGCATGCTGTAACAACTCTACAATGTAACCTCGCTGTTCCAGTGACTGGGTTACAATCTCAATCTCCAGGGCCGTCTGTGTGGAGTCCGCACGTTCTTCTCTGAGAATTCACCCTACCACCCCACCCCCACTCAGCCCAAACCTAAAAAAAAACTTGAAAGTTAGGGTGGGCAAGTTGGCGCAGCACGGAAACGAGCGGTGGTGCCTTTTTAAACGGGCGGCTGGCATGACAGTCGGTGCGGACCCAAATGGGCCGCCCACCCCGCCGCAGAGACAGACGTTATCGGGGGTGGGTGGGGGGAGACCGTGGAAAGTCGGAGGCACACTGGAGGCTGCAGTCTGAAACGGACCATGATCTCCTGGAGGAAACCAACGGGTCAGCAGCATCAGTGGGAGGGAAACTTCTCCCAGTAAATCGTTTCCAAGCTCGATGGAAAATCGAAAGTGAGATGAAAGAGAAGCAAGAATAAGGCAGTAAAGAAGGAATCTGCAACTGCTGGCCTAGAGTGCAGTACATTTCGAGGGCAGCCAACTTTTGTGAGTTTTGTTTGCGCCGCGAACCACGTCCCAGGCGAGCTCCGAAACCGAAAGGAAGATAACGGGTGGGAGCGCACGTCCCTGCCACCCTGGTGTCCCCACTCACCTGGTGTCCGAACTGGTTGCAGGGGAAACCCAGCGCGACGAAGCGATGCGGATAGCGCGTCTGCAGCTCGTTCAGCTGGGTGAAATCCCTCGTGGTCGTGCCTCAGAGCGAAGCCACGTTCTCGATCAACACCACCCGGCCCCGGTAGACGTTGAAGTCCACCTTGTCGCCGTCCAGGTTGACGGCGCTGAGATCGTAGAAGGACTTGACCGCCTGCGCCATGGTGTGTGCGCCAACTGAGAGGGAGTGACGAGTTGGCAGCGAGCTCAACCCACCAGGGGTGGATTTCCGCTGCTCTTGACAGCAGCGAACGATTCAGCAAACGTTGCAATGACTTAGCATAAAAAAAAATCCTCCCTCGTTATCCTGTTCAGCGGCAGGAAACAAACCCTGTACCATGGCAATTTATCTCAGCCCACGGATGTGTGTGGTCCAGTAGTGGAGGAGCAGGACGACAGTTTGGGTGGGAGAGGCGTTTTCCTTTGAGAAGACAAAGTGCTCCATTACACAATAATGGCGAATACCAAACTAAACGTATCTTTTATTATTCTTTTTAAACACCAACATCCAGCAGAGTTGAGAAACCTCAGCAAATCCAGGATCTACTCCGTAGGTCAAGCAGCATCTGTGGGGCAAGGGTTCAGAACCACCCAAAAGTTTGTTTTTAAAACCGAACATGCAGGGAAAGGGAGACTGAGGGAACACGGGTGCAGCTCTCAGACTGCAAGCAGACTGAGAACAGGGGAGACTATGACCAACCTTGGTCCTGTGACACTCAAAAGTCTGCAATGGCTGGAAATCTGAGCAAGAAAGAGGATGGGCAAGGCCAATAAAAAGACAAGCGACTTCCGCAGAGAGAGAGAAAAACAATGTACCTAACGAACAATTGATTTAGCTTTGACCAGTGTAGACATGCTCTGATATTGTTTATTTGTCTTTAGATGATCCCCATACAGATCCGTTGTAAATAATAAATCTTGACCATGCTCTTTCACTACATTTTGTCCCGTCCATTCACAAGGGGAAGTTGATCAATATGAGATGTGTAGCGAGAGAAAGAATGCATGACAGAAATTCAGTGAGAACTGAAACGCTGTGGCCTCAATGGGCTGAGAGCTGCCTCAGGTCAAACAACGGGCAAGCTTTTTGCATGGAGGTATCGAGGCACAAGCCCTGGGCGCCACTTGAAGGGGGGCTCTATCCTCGCCTCGCCCACCACCTAGTATGGAACTCCCGAGCCCAACGCTGATCCTCGCTTATCGTCTGTTGATACTAGTCCCGGCCTTTCGTCGCTCTCCCAAACTAGCTCCCGACACCCGAACGCCTCATGCTCCCCGTCTGTTGCCCATCCCCTTGTAACTCCCGACGCCCGGCCACCTCTAATCTAACCCAAATCAACCCTTCATGAAACTTGAATTTATTTGTATTTGAATATTTATAATGGGTGTGAATGCGGAGGCTGTTTGAAATGGGCGATTGAGCGAAGTTCGTTTGTTTTAAGGGGTTAACCCCTGCTGCTTAATTTGAGAAAGGAATTGCAAAAGTGCACCTTGTTTGCATTAATTTAAATACATAATTTCAGACTATACTGCGTGACCCACAGAGTTCCTCCAGCAATTTGTTTTGACTTTGCTCCATTGAAAAAAAAACGACATGCTGACAGAGATCAGTACTTGGGGGTTGATGGAATATTATCAAAGGCAAACAAGAGATTGTGTTTGTGGCACCTGTGTTATATTGGGGAGTTATTGAGGCCTCTGTTCAATGCCCATTTGTTTTCTGCCAGCTTGATCAGTGAAATTAACTCTGTGGACCTGCTGCTCATTTCCTTCACTCTGCTACCATTGGGGCCTAAAGACGAGCACTCAGCGGCACAAGGACAGGTTTTTTTTTTGAATATTTTAATTTTTCCAAGACTCATAGAGAACATTATTACATACATCTTATAAATAGTATTTTAAAATTACAGTCTTTTATGATTGCCCAAATCTCAACGGCTAACATTTTAAAAAAAGAAAGGGGTGTTCGAGCATGCCTTCATTAATTGGTCCATATTTTATAATATCCTTGACAAAATTGACTAACAGGAGATGACTTTCAACTAGCACAATCAAATTTGAAGCCAAACATCAAAAAAAAACTTTAAATGGAACATCAAGCTGCAGAATTATTTTTAATGTTCTTTTTATTAAGTTTTCACATCCTCGTGTTTATGCTTAAAGTTCCCTAATGATTCATTGTGAACTCAAAGAATTGCACTCATAGAATCTATTTTTTCGTAATATGTATGTTCATATAACATATATAGCAAATACAGCATGGAAACAGGCCATTAGGCCCTTCTAGTCCGCACTGAACCAAACACTCCTCTCTAGTCCCACCTACCTGCACAATGACCATAACCCTCCACCTTCCATATACCTGTCCAACTTTTTCTTAAATAATAAAATTGACTCTGCCGCCACTATTTCTCCCGGAAGCTCATTCCACACCGCTACCACTCTCTGAGTAAAGAAGTTCCCCCTCATGTTACCTCTAAACCTCTGCCCCTTAACTCATGTCCTCTTGTTTCAATCTCTCCTACTCTTAACAGAAATAGTCTATCCACATCCACTCTGTCTATCCCTTTCATACGTGTTCAGTAAGAATGACTGATTTCCTATTTGTTTGTTTGTGGTGGAATCACAAGCCACAGTTGTTATACTCTGAATAAAAGCCTTGTTTTCACCTCATGTAACATAAATATTTTTTATGTTTTTTATGTAGTGAGTAGGAGAGACATCATCACATTTGGCTTTGCGAGGGAAGATTTAGGAAGGGGTCTGTCCACATCTGCTGCTGGCTCGCTGGTGGCTGACGAAGCCAATGCGGGACAGACATACCTGGCTGCAGCGGCTGGGAGGGAAATTCTGTTCTGGGTTTGGTGTTGCTGTGTCACGGTTCTTCCTCCGTCTCCTTTTGTCCTAAGGCCAGCCCTGTTTCTGTTCTCAAAGGAGACAGACTGGTGAGTGGTGTGATCAGAGGCTAGAGCAGACCACTGGTGATGGTCAATGTGACATGAATCAAGAGATTTCTTCAGGGAGCCCTTGTACCTCTTTTTTTTGAAGCCCCTTGGTCAAGGTGGCCAGTGGAGAGTTTGTCATACAGCATAATCTTGGGCAGGTGATGATCCTCCATCCTAGAGACATGCCCTGCCCAGCGTAACTGTGTCTTCAACAGCTCAGTCTTGATGCTGGCAACCCCCACCTGTTTTGAGGACTTCAATGTAGTTGACAAAGTCCCTCCTGTGGATGTTGAGGATGGTGCAGAGGCAGCATTGGTGGAAGCGCTCAAGGAGTTGTAGGTGGTGACGGGAGGTGACCCACGACTCGGAGCCATACAGGAGGGTGGTCAGTACAACGGCTCTGTACACACTGATCTTTGTTTCTTTCTTCAGATGCTTGTTGTTCCAGACTCTTTTGTACAACCTGTTGAATGTGCTGTTTGCCTCTGCCAGTCTGTTGTCATCCTCTTGGCATCTGATGAGATGATGCACCCCAGGTAGCTGGACTGGATTGGATTAGTCTCACCGATGGTAATGCAGGGAGGGTGGTACTCTTCCTGAGGTACGAGTGGATGGAGAACTTCTGTCTTCTTCAAGCTGACCCAGTCCAAGGAGTCCTTTGTCAGCGCAGAGTAGCTCTCAAATGAGATGCTCCAATGTCTTGGTGTGGGACTGTAGTCACCTCAGGTTGACAGGCTGCCATCAGTGCGGTATCAGATGTAGACACCATCTTCATCATCAAGGTCTTCAGTGACCTTTTGGAGCATCAGGCTGAAGAAGATGGTGATCTTCATGTAGCTGGATGATTGTGCTGGGGAACCTTGTGGGGGGGGGGGGGGGGTAGCATCCCAGTCGTACCATGATAGTCAATGGGAGAAAAGAAATGGAAGAAACCAACTAGACTTGACTGCTTCACAGAGAAGGGAGCGCATAAACTTTGAGCAGAGTCCTAAGGGGGCCATGGCCAACCGAAGGTTGAGATTGGCTGATCTAAAAATACAGGATTTGTGGTACATGTGCAGCAACCTTTGAAAGTGACAAGAGATCGTGACATAAAGATTAAATGGGCACACACGGTCTCAGGCTTTAGAAATAAGAGCCCTGGAATATTAAAGCATTATTTTTATTGAATACTGTTTTGCCTCTTTCTGGAAAGCTATACCAAATTCTGGTCAGCAGACTTTTGAAGGAGGGAAGGCCTAGGTGAAGGTGCAGTATGGATTTCAGATTTCTTGTCAGAGTACATACATGACAACACATACAACCCTGAGATTCTTTATCCTGTGGGTGCGGTAGAATCATCACTAATTGGTAGTGTGGAAAGAAACTGACATGTAAACAAATGAAGAACTGTAACCAGATAATGAATGTAAACAAACCAATTGTGCAATGCAAAGAGAGAAAAAAATCAATAAAGTAAGAGACCTTAAACGAGTCTCTCATTGAGTTTGTCATTGTGGAATCTGATGGTGGAGGGGTAGCTGCTGTTCCTGAACCTGGTGGTGCGAGTCTTGTGGCACCAAGACCTCTTTCTTGATGGCAGCAGCGAGAACAGTGTGTGTGCTGGGTGGTGTGGATGCTTGATGACTGCTGCTGCTCTCCGACAGCAGCGTTCACTGTAGATGTTCACGATGGTGGGTAGGGTTTTGCTTGTGATGTCCTGGGCTGTGTCCACTACCTTTTGCAGGGCTTTATGCTCTGGGGTATTGGTGTCCCCATACTAGACTATGATGCAGCCAGTCAGCACACTTTCCACCACTGCTCTGTTGAAATTTGCCAGGGTTTCCAATGTTATAACAAACCTCTGCAAACCCCTGAGGAAGTAGAGGCCATTGGTGTGTTGGGTCCAGGAAAGATCCTCCAAGATAGTGACTCCCAAGAACTTAAAATTGCTCATCCCCTCCACCTCTGTTCCCCCTCTGTATACCTATGGTTTTCCCTTCCTGAACAACCAGCTCCTTAGTTTTGGTGACATTGAGCATGAGATTGTTGTTGTTTTGCCAAGTTTTCAATCTCCATCCTATATGTTGACTCATCACCTTTGTTTATATAACCCACTACTGTGGTATCATCTGCAAATTTGTAGATGGTGTTATTGTACTGAGCCATGGTCGTATGTGTAAAGTGAGTAGAGAAGGGGGCTAAGAGTATTTATTAGAATGGTCCCAAGATTAGGGAATTCAAAGAAAGACTAGTCTCCTCAAAGCAAAAATAGTTCAGAGGTGGTTTGTTTAATTAGAGTTGTAGATCTGCAGAAGGGGAATAATATGACATTTTTGGCATTGGTGGGAAGATGGGGAAACAGCTCATTGATTGAAGGTGATTGGCAGAATGGAGGTGAGAAGAGGAAAAACAATTGCACATTTAATTGTACACACCTTCATTTGTTTTCTCCCCACCTCGTCTGTGCTTTGACTCTTGTGTTTTCTCTACCAGCACCACACTGACCAGTGCATCCCACAGTGACACTGAAGCAATGTGAATGATTTTAGTCATTTACACCATCCCAAAAGCAAAATATAAGCTCTGTGTAGCAGCCGCTTATTCATAGAACATAGAATGCATAATACAGGTCCTTTGGCCTGCAAATTTGTGCTGAACCTTACCTTAGAAATTACTAGGCTTTCTCAAAGCCCCCTATTTTTCTAAGCTCTATGTATCTATCCAAAAGTCTCTTAAAGGACCCTAAGCTATCCACCTCCACTACCATTGCCCATTCCATGAATCCACCAGTCTCTGCATATAAAACCTACCCCTAACATCTCCTCTGTACCTACTCCCCAGCACCTTAAACCTATGTCCTCTTGTGGCAACCATTTCAGGCCTGGGTAAAAGCCTCTATCTACATGATCAATGCCTCATAATCTTCAACACTTCTATCAGGTCACCTCTCATCCTCTGTCCCTCCAAGGAAAAAAGGCCGCGTTCACTCAGCCTATTTTCAGAAGCCACGCTCCCTAAACCAGGCAACATCATTCTGTATCTTCTCTGCTCCATTTCTATGGCTTCCACATCCTTCCGGTTGTGAGGTGACCAGAACTACGCACAGTACTCCTACTGGGGGTCTGACTAGCATCCTATATAGCTGCAATACATTTCCATGATTAATGAAGGCCAATACACCTATGTCTTCTTAACCACAAATTCAACCTGCGCAGCTGCTTTGAGTATCTATGGGACCCCAAGATCCCTCTGATCCTCCACACTGCCAATAGTCTTACCATTAATACTATATTCTACCATCATATTTGATCTACCAAAATGAACCACTTCACACTTATCTAGGTTGAACTCCAATTGCTACTTCTCAGCCCAATTTTTCATCCTATCAATGTACCGCTGTAACCTCTGACATCCCTCCATAGTATCCACAACACCCCCAACCTTTGTGTCATCAGCCAACTTACTAACTCATCCCTCCACATCCAGGACCCTGAATAACACCACTGGTCACCAACGTCCTTGAAGACTATGACCCGTCTTCAACCACTCTTTGCCTTCTGTGTGCAAGCCAGTTCCAGATCCACAAAGCAATGTCCCCTTAGATACCATGCATCCTTACTTCCTCAATGAGCCTTGCATGGGGTAGGCTCCTTATCAAATGCCTTGCTGAAATCCATATACACGACATCTACTGCTCTTCCTTCATCAATGTGTTTAATCACATCCTCTAAAAATTCATTCAGGTTTGTAAGGCATGACCTGTTCTTAACAAAGCCAAGCTGACTATTCCTAATCATATTATACCTCTCCAAATGTTCATAAATTCTGCCTCTATGGATCTTCTCCATCAACTTACCATTCACTGAAGTAAGACCCACTGGTCTATGATTTCCTGGGCTATCTCTACTCCCTTTCTTGAATAAAGGAACAACATCTGCAATGTCCAATCATCTGGAAGCTCTCCCATCCCATTGATTCAAAGATCATCACCAGAGGTTCAGCAATCTCCTCCCACAGTAGCCTGGGGTACATCTCATCTGGTCCCGGTGACTTATCTAACTTGATGCTTTCCAAGAGCTCCAGCACATACTTTCTCTTAATATCTACATGCTCAAACTTTTAAATCTGCTACAAGTCATTGCTACAATCACCAAGATCCTTTTCCATGGTGAATACTGAAGTAAAGTATTCATTAAGAACCTCTGCTATTTCGTCTGGTTCCATACACACTTTCCCACTGTTAGACTTGATAGGTCCTATTCTTTTGCGTCTTACCCTCTTGTTCTTCACATAGTTGTAGAATGCCTTGGGGTTTTCCTTAATCCTGCCCGCCAAGGCTTCTCAAGGCCCCTTCTGACTCTCTTAATTTTCTTTTAAAGATCCTTTCTGTTAGCCTTATAATCTAGATCTCTAACATTTCTTAGCTCTCTAAACCTTTTGTAAGCTTCTCTTCTTGACTAGATTTTTTTTACAGCCTTTGTACACCACGGTTCCTGTACCTGACCATAATTTTCCTGTCTCATTGCAACATACCTATGAAGAACTTTTTGAACATTTGCCACATTTCTTCCACACTTTTTCCTGAGAACATCTATTTCCAATTTAGGCTTCCAATTTCCTGCCTGATTGCTTCATAATTCCCCTTTCTCTAATTAATTTTTTTTTTCTAACTTCTGTTCCTATCTCTCTCTCCAATGCTATTATAAAGGAGATAGAATAATGATCACCAACTCCCAAAATGCTCTCCCACTGAGAGATCTGACACCTAACCAGGTTTAAACTCTCCTCTTATAGGCTTATCTACATATTGTGCCAAGAAACTTTCCAGAACACACCTAACAAACTCCACCCCATCTAAACCCCTCACTCTAGGGAGATGCCACCCACAGAAACTCTGTAGACAATCCTTCCATAACTTCCACCTTTTCTGCTAGCCCTAATGCTATCTTTGATCAACAGTGCCACACTCCCACCTCTTTTGCCTCCCTTCCTGTCCTTTCTGAAATATCTAAAACCCAGCACTTGAAGTAACTAGTCTTGTCCCTGAGCCATCCAAGTCTCCATAAAGGCCACCACATCATAGCTCCAAGTATTAATCCTAGATCTAAGCTCATCTGCTTTGTTCACAATATTCCTTGCATTAAAACAGACACATCTCAAACCGTTCATCTGAGCACGTCCCTTCTCTATCATCTGCCTACCCCCACATCCCCCTGGACATTTTATTGGTAGAAGAAATTTTCTCCAATAGTCTCCTCTTCCAACACATTCTCCTCCACCATTTCTGCCACCTACTACGTGATCCCTCCATTAGACACATCCTCTCCACCTTCTGCAAGGACCACTCCCACCATAACTCCCTCGCCCACTCCTCCCTCCCCACCAATCGTCCCCTTGGGACCCACCCCTGTGACTGCAGGAGATGCTCTACTTCCGCCCACACCACCTCCCTCAGCACCGTTCATGGCTCCCACATTTCACTTGTGAATCTGCTGGGGGTCATCTACTGCATCCGGTGCTCCCGTTGTGGCCTCCTCTACATCAGAGAGACTAGGAGATCGTTTTGTTGAGCACCTCAGCTTTGTCTGCTGCAACAATGTGGATCTCTCAGTGGCCACTAATTTCAATTCTCATCCCATTTGTCCATGGTCACATGACTGAGACCACCCATGAATTGGGGGAACAACACCTCAATTTCCAACTGGGCACCCTCCAACCAGATGGCATTAATATCGACTTCTCTGGCTTTCATTGAAACCCCTCTCCCCATCCCCTTCTTTCCACCCCCCCCCCCCCCCCGTTGTCTCTCCATTCCCTGACTCCTTTTCGCACAGATGTGATAAATTCTACCTCGTTCCTTATCACATCCAATTAACACCTTTTGTTGGTCTGGATTCCTCCCCCATGTTGTTTGAACTCTGAGACTTTCTGATACTTCCTGCTTTTGCCTTTCCTGATTTTTCCTTGAAGGTGGGTCCAGGCCCGAAACTTCAGCAATATATCTTTGTCTCCTATAGACACTGAAAAGCCAGGCTGAGTTTCTCCTGCATTTCAGTCTCTTTACTACAATCACAGCATCTGCAGCCTATCGTGTTTTTTTCTGTATGAATATTGTGTGCTGTAAACAGCTCATGTGAGCTTGAATGACTGAATGCCTCTGTCCCATCTGAAATCACCACAGACTGATTCAGGAAGCACAAGGTTCTGTATGATGAAATTGTTTGACCTTCAGCACAAATGGTATGTTAGTGTACAAAACATCAAATAGACCATGTTTAGAACACAATTAGAAAATTAATAAGAGCAACACGTCTTCGATATAATGTTCAACAGATCCAAAATATAAGGTTCCTCATGGACTTGAAGGGCCGACATGGCCTGTTTCCGTGCTGTAAACGGTTATATGGTTATGTCTTATAAAAGAGCCGATAGTTCCTCTTAGCAATTGTGAGGACGGTTTAGATGGGACTGAAACGCTTGACCTTAAGAAAGAGGATGGGCTGGAGCTTTTGAAAAGCAAGCAGTTAGCTAAGTTGCTGGGATGAAAAGAGACTTATCCAAGGCAAGTGTGGGAAGGATGGGAGGAGATTTCTGAGCCACCGGTTATGATCTTCGCATCATCAGTGGGGATAAGAGACGTACCAGGGGGTTACAAATGTTGTTCCCCTGTTCAAGAAAGTGACTACTGATAGCTCAGGACATTGTAGACCAGTGAGTCTTATTTCAGTGGTTGGGGAAGATCCTGAGAGGATATACAAGTATTTAGAGAGGCCTAATCTAATGAGGGATAGTCAGCTTAGATTTGTTAGCGGAAAATCCTGTCTCACAAGCCTGGTTGAAATGTTTGAGGATGTAACTAAGTACATTGATGAAGGTGAAGCAGCGGGTGTTGTGTATATAGATTTCACTAAGGTATAATGTTCTCCAAGTAAGACTCATTCAGAAAGTAAGGTGGCATGGAATTCAAGGAGGCTTTGCTTTGTGGATACAGAAATGACTTGACCAGAGAAGGCAGAGGATGCTTGTAGATGGTTTGTATTCTGTGTGGAGATCAGTGATCAGTGTCCTGCAGGGATCCATTCTGGGTCCCCTCCTCTTTGTGATTATTTTTTTATAAATGACCTGGATGAGGAAATGGAAGGGTGGGTTAGCAAGTTTGCAGATGACATTAGAGCTGGGCTGAGAGGTGGCAGATGGGAGTTTAACCCAGAAAAGTGTGAAGTGGTTCATTTCAGTGGGTCAAATGTGAAGGCAGAATACAAGGTTAATGGGAGGACTCAGAGCAGAGTGGATGAAATGGGAGATCTTGGGGATCTCTGTCTATAGGACATTCAGAACTGCTGCATAGGTTGATAGAGTTGTTAAGAAGGCATAGGGTGTGTTGGCCTTCATTAACTGTTTTGCAAATATAGGAGACCCCATTCTAGTCACATTGCTACAGGGAAGATGTAGATGCCATAGAGAGGGGGCAGATATTTACAAGGATATTAGCTGGATTAGAGAGCATGCCTTATGAGGAAAGGTTTTATTCAACTTGGTATTTTCTCCTTGGAGAAATGGAGGATGAGGGGAACCTGATGGAGGTGTTCAAGACGATGAGAAGCTTTTTTCTTAGGGATGAAATGGCTAACTCGAGGGGTTTGAAATGGCTAAAAATGAGGGGATACAGATTTAAGGAGCTTGTGAGTAAGTACGAGGAGGATCTAAAAGAGGTACGTTCAATATAGAGAGTGGTGGGTGCATGGAATGTGCTGCCAGCAATACAATCTTGTAAGAGACTGTTAGATAGGTACATGGAACTGAGAAAAATGGAGGGTTACACAGCAGGGAAATTCTATGTAGTTAATGGGATAGGTTACTAGGTTGGCACAACAGTGTGGGCCGAAGAACCTGTATTATGCTGCAGATTTCCATGTTGTATGTTCCACTTACCATTTTCCTCCATAATCTTTATTTCCCTGACTGTTGAAAAATCTATCTCACTGTCTCTTAATGAGGCAGCTTCACTGCTTCCTTGGGCAGAGAATCTCACAGATTCACTACTCTCTGGAAAAAGCAATTCCTCCTCATCTTTATCCTAAACCTACCCCACCCCGCCCAAATCTCAAGCCCATGTCCTCGACTTCTGGTCTCATCTACCAGTGAAAACAACTTTCCAGCTTAGTCCCAAGTAACCCAATCTACCCACAGAGGCTAATCCCTCATCTCTGGAATCAACCTGGTGAACCTCTTCAAACCCAGTACATCCTTTCTCAACAAAGGAGACCAGAAGTGCATACAGTACTGTAAGTGCGCCCTTACCAATACCTTGTATAGTTCCAGTGGAATCTCCCTGCTCTGAAATTCAGACCCTCTGACAATGTAGGACAACATTCCAATGTCCTTTATCCCCATGGACAAACCAACCTTTTGCCATTCATGCATAAGCACTCCCAAGTCCCTCTGCACAATGGCATGTGGCATTCTTTTCAGCATTTAAGTAATAATCTCATCTACTATTTAACTTCCAAAGTGGATGACCTTGCATTCACCAACATCATACTCCATCTGCCTGACCCTTGCCCACTCAATTGACCTATCTACATCTCTCTGTAGACTCTCTGCTTCTTCTCCATAATTTGATTTCCTGCTCAATTTAGAGTCATTAACAAGCATACGGTCTCCACTTCCAAATAGTTCAGGTTTATTGTGAACAGTTACAGGCCCAGCACCCTGTTCACCACTGACTACCAATCAGAGAAACATTAATTTATCTCAATTCTCTGCCTTCTATTGGTTAACCAATCCTCTATCCATGCTAATACATTGCTGCCAACTCTATCCATCCTTTATCATAGGCAGAAGGCTTTCATGCAGCATTTTATTGAATATCTTCTGGAAATCCAAGTAAACAACATCCACCTGTTCTCCTCTGTTCACTGCACTTATTTATTCTGAAAGAACTCCAAGTTGGATCTACCCTTTCTGAATCCATGCCTGATGAAATAATTTCTATCAATCTCCAATTAAGGTAACCATCTAATACTGTCAGACATCACAATGTTTTAGTAGGCTGGGATTAAAGCTGGTAACTTGTATATTGTTTCAATAATTCTTTTAACATAATAAAACCCTTCATGAAATGTATTTGTAAAAATCTGTGAATAAAAATTCCATTGCAGCTGATACAATTATTTTAAGTCAGTTTGTGTAATGCCCCTCACAAATCCTGTAATTAAGAACATTAGACTGTTTCAACTCAGCATACTGCTTTCATTTAACTTCTGTCCAGGCAGACCGAAGAACATCAGGAAGTCATTATGTTCATACCTACTTTGATTATAAGAGGAAAATGCCTAAAAGCACAAATAGTCAAGCCATCAGATTCAAACAAACTGAAAAGCTCGATAAACCACAGAAATAATTCATCTTTTTTCTTCATTTTGCATTCCAGCACTGAAATGGAGGTAATTTACACAGACTGTACTATCAACAGACCCTTGGAGTTCACAGTCATGAAGAAATATTAAGACCGATCTCTGAGCAGAAAATCATTTGCCCATCTCATGTCTCTCAGTTAAAACGCCAAAATGTAGTTCTGCTGTTCAATCCTTCAAACTGCATGGATCCATCACACCACTGGGCGTTTGCTTTTACTTTAATGCAGCACCTTATTGTGCTCATATCGCACTCAGGGGAAGATGGCGCCTTCGCTATTGCAGCCCCCAAACTGTCGATCAACATTCCTCCCTCCACCATATCAGCCACTTCCTTAAACCCTTTTAAATCCAGGTTGAAGCTTTATTTTTTCTCGCCAGCGTTTTGAGGTGATGGTTGATTGTTACCATGTTGTATGTACAATTCTGAACCTCGGGGACCTGTTTTATATTGAGCTTTAAATTGCTGCTTAAGTTAAGAAGTAATTTATGATCTGTAGAGCACTTTGGTTTTGATGTAAATATTAATCAACAATTTTAAAAATAGACCAGAATTATCGAACATAGTCTATGCAAAATTTTCATTTCCAAAGTATTCTGTATTTAAAGTGGAAAAAAAAACAAATATAATTTCACAACAGATTCTAAATTTACATCAGTAAACTTTGAACACTGAATAGAATTAATTCTTAGTTTAGCTGCTCAGCAAAGTTTATATTGTTTTAGTTGTTGACATCCCAAATCTGCTGGTTTGTCTCTGAGTGGATAACGCTGACCTACATTTACTGTCTATCCACCTCATAATTTTAAATACCTCTATCAAATCTCAGTCATTCTTCTACCCTCCAGGGAATAAAGTCATAACCTGTTAAACCTTTCCTTGGAACTGATTTCCTGAAGTCCATGCAACATCCTAGTGAATTTTCTCTTTCAATCTTATTGATATCTTCCCTGTCGTTAGGTGATCACAACTGCACACAAGACTCCAATTTTGGTTTCACCGTAAACTCCACACTTTGAAACTCAGTACTTTGATATATGAAGGCCAATATGACCAAAACTCTCTTTACAACTCTATTCACCTGTGACAGCAATTTCCCAGTTCCCTCTGTTCTACCACACTCCTCAGTGCCCGACCGTTCACCGTCTTTTCATGGTTTGTCCTTCAAAACGCAACACCTCACAGTTGTTCATGTTAAATTCCATCTGCTGTTTATTCCAGCTGGTCCAGATCCCTCTGCAAGCTTTGAAAACCTTCCTTGCTGTCCACAACGCTTCTGATCTGA
Source organism: Narcine bancroftii (assembly GCF_036971445.1). Taxonomy (NCBI): domain Eukaryota; kingdom Metazoa; phylum Chordata; class Chondrichthyes; order Torpediniformes; family Narcinidae; genus Narcine; species Narcine bancroftii. The sequence continues at coordinate 87,969,764 of NC_091470.1, read as the reverse complement.
TTATTGTCTGCAAACTTGCTGATCCAATCACCACATTGTTGTCCAGATTGTGGATCTAGATGACAAGCTACGCTGGTCTCAGCACCGATCCCTGCAGCACACCACTAGTCACAGGCCTGCAGTCTGAGCAGTAATTGTCTACGGCCACTCACTGCCTTCTCCCGCACAGCCAATGTTTTTGAATATTTTAATATGAGATTTCACATCCAAAGTACAGAGGACCTATGGATAGATGTTAAAATTCTCAAAGATACACTACACTTAAAATCACCAATGCGCACAAAATCAGTGAACCGGTGTGGACTTGAAAGGCCAACATGGCCTGTTTCCGCTCCGTAAATGATGATGATATGATGATGACATGTCCAGTGGTGGAATGGTAATATGTTAGAGGACACCATCTTCATTTCCTATTTACTCCAAGCAAAAGTCCTTCCCCAATGTAATATCTCCATTGAAAACCTATCAGAAATGCAGTGGTTCACCCCCTTATCTGCGGTTTCGCTTTCCGCGGTTCCAGTATAAACAATTCATAAGTTTTAAATTGTGCGCCATTCTGAGTAGTGTGATGAAATCTCGCGCCGTCCCACACGGGACGTTAATCATCCCTTTGTCCAGCGTATCCACACTGTATACGCTACCTGGCTGTTAGCTGTATCAGTTATCAGATCGACTGTCATGGTATCACAGTGCTGTGTTCAAGTAGCCCATATACATTTATGAAATGTCATAAAGCATATTGTTATAAATATTCTATTTTATTTATTAGTTATTGTTGCTAATCTCTTATTGTGTCTAATTTATAAATTAAACTTAATCATAGGTATGTATGTATAGGAAAAGACGGTATACATCGGGGTCGGTACTATCCACGGTTTCAGGCATCCGCTGGGGGTCTTGGAACATGTGCCCCACGGATAAGGGGGGATCTAAATCAATAAAATTGCCCTTTTACTGGTGTCCTTAAATTGCACAGCTATGTCCTTGATATCACAACCTCCAACCTTACTATAAGAAAGAGTAGAGTGTAAGGAGATACACTGGTTTTAGAAATTATTAAGTGGACAAAGGAATGACAAACAAAGGACTTTTATTGAGCTTGGCCAAAAAATATTAAAAGCATATTTTACAGAAACTAATTACACGAATGGGGATATTTCAATAACCTGGTATGTCGAATGATCTTGAGATGCATAACCTAGAAGGGCCATTTACATACAAAACAAATACCAAAGGAACAGTCTTGTAGAAACTGGGCGACTGGATCATCTGTCAATGACCTGCACATGAATCACAGCACGGCAATTGTACAGAATGCACAGGAGACAAACCTGGCCCGAGAGGTTGTTGAATCACAGAGCTGAGACAAAATACAACACCGATAAGAATCGACTGTAAGAATTACTCCAACTCAAGGGAGAGGCAGGATTCAGATGTGTAGTTAAGGTGACACGACGTAAGAGCAGGCAACCAGGTCTTTTGAGCACGACTCAAATAGTTGAATTGAATTTTTCTTTTTGCTGTTTCTAGCACCAACAAGCTTTTTGTGAACTATTGATCTGTTCAGTTTTGCTGTCATCTTCTTCTAAATCAGCAATGCCAAGTTCAACAGGAGTTGACAGTCGAAGTCCATCAAGCTCCTTCTTGTGGGCATGTAACACTAGTTCTGTCAGACGAGTGAACGACTGGAAGAGAAGTATATCAAAATGCCACAGGGTTACAAGACCAACAGTCAATAAAAGAAAATCATAAAGGTACAAATGCAGGAAATCTGAAACCAGAACAGAAAATTCTGAAAACATTCAGAAGGTTGGGCAACATCTGTGGAAGGAGGAACAGTTAATTTAGGTCTGGGATCTGTCATCCAATTGCTGTACTGGATTTCCTGATGTGAACTGTTTCTCTTTCTACAGATTCTGCCCAACCTGCTGAGGGTTCCCAGCACTTTCTGTTTGTGTTTCAAACCAACTATAATGTTTAGTTTTGGAACTGGTGTGAATACATAGGGGTAACTCGTCTTTGGTTCCTGCTGTTATGTGTGGGATTGGACTCATCTCTCATTGTACTTACTGTTCAAATCTGAATAGATCCAAATATGCAGAGAAGAAGCCCGAGAAGTGATTAAGAACAGTGCACACATCCAGCGCAAAGATGGCTGCTTCTCTCCAATATACCTCTCATCCCTCCTCAACATTCAGTAACGCCACAGTTTAATATTCAAGGAATGAACAGTGAAATAATTTGTGCTAAAGCAACAAATATTCTTGAAAAAGGGTTTCTTTATAAGTTCTGTCTTGCAAGTGGTTTTAAACATAAAGAGTGAATTATTGAGTTTAGATATATAATCATTGAGTGATTTAACAGTAACATTCTTGTCTGTTACATTCCCGGCCAAACTCATGTCCTTACCAATACTTCTTGTGGCATAGTTGTTGGTTCTTAAAACTGAGGGTCTTTTTTTTAATTTCAACATATTACTTTAATCTCAAAAATGGCAAATGTTTAATGTCACCACTTTTCATACCAGCCATGACATTCTGTTTACACCACGTCAGTATGTCATCGATTTTCCTTTACAAGTAGTCCACAGAGATTTTACATGGTTGCAGCCCCTATGTAACGGTGTGAGGTCCTTAAATTGTGGCCTCTCCCAACTGAGCCTATGCGTCAAGTGCTTCAAGCATGTGGCCTTGGGATCTAAAAGCTTGGCAGTCTACCTCGCTTGGTTGTAGACTTGCACTTGAGTTTGTCCCTGGCAGCATCCCATTCATCAGAGTCCTGGTTTACAGATGTTACCATGAATCTTGAAAATGACCAATGCATTGCTTTTCATATTATGAAAGATTGGGATGTGTCGCCCCAAAGAGATAGGCTGAAGGCCAAAGAGTGAGATTTTCCAGGTGGTATGTTATGTATTAAGATATTGCATTTGGTACATGGTAATATTCAATCATCTATGGTTTTAAGTTCAACTAGACTTAACTGCTTCAAAATGCACAATTAACATGAAATGTCCACATTCATACTGAAATTTTAGGTAGATGAGAATTCGGCATGACATGCCAATGAGTGGAATCTAATGAAAAAAATTATGAGTTGGCTGGAACAAAAACTTGATCAATTGGAGGTTCCTTTCGACCAGAGTTAGTGACCTTTGTCAAGGCACACAATCAGTGGACAAAGAAGGGAAATAGGAAGAAAAAAAACTTTCATTTAATTCTAACATAAAGAAAATGCTTTTATCAAAGTGCTTGTCATAATGATTATCCATTTGACAAAACAATTTGTTATTCTATTTGTAAATTGTGGCCAATATTCCATTTACCCCAGACTATAGAGCTGTGTCCTCCAGTCTTGAGTCTCTGTGTAGTGAACCTAGATGTACTATATATGGAGGCTATTTAGACACGTGAAGGCATTTTGGACATGATGTGGGGTTATTCTTTCTATCCCATAAAGATCAGTGCAGGCAGGGTTATGAGTTGAAGGCCAGATCCAGTACAATCTGATCCATTAATTTTTGTCTGTTCTAGGACAATGCCATCAAATAAACAATGGGCCTCATTCTGTGGTGTAAACCTTTACAGTTCTTTGAATATATTGCTTTCACTGACCTCTTTAATGTTATAATTGGTGCAGGCACTTGTTTCAAAGAAGTCCATTCCATATTCCTTTGCAAGCTTTGGAAGGAAACATTGAAAGTAAATTTAACAACGGATCGAACGGTGAATACAAAATTGCACCTTTTAAAAGCAAACAAATGATAATGCATTGCCGGCTCATTGGTTTTCAATTCCGGGTGCTGGTGGGTTTGTTAGATCCTTACACAATTACTTACTTCATGCTCATTGAAGATACCAGAAATGCAGCACGACTTTTAGCCAAATAGGAGTCAAGAGCCTAAGAAAGAGTCAGTCATTCAAGCTCTCTCTGCCATTCGTCAAGATCGTCATTCATATTCCACCTTATCTATAATTTCCTCCTTAACCTTTGATTATCTTAATAAGTCCAAATCTATTGATCTCTGGTTTGACCAAACTGAGTGACTGCCTCCACAGTCCTCAGAGATAAAGGGCTCCAATCTGGGGAATATTTGTTGCACTCCTTCAAGGGCCAATATACTCTTTGTTTTACAAAATGAGATTAAAATTGTACACACTGTGCCCAGATGCAGTATCACTTCCACTGCTTAATTTTAGTATAGCATTTGTTTTACCATACAACAGAAGCCATACATATTGTACAGTAACTGCAAAGTTAGACAGCAGCTCATTTATAAATCTCTCTCAGGTTTGGACCCTTAATGCTGATAAATCATTCTCAAGGGTTCAGCACTTAAACTGCAGAATCTCCCCCCCAACAAAGTCCATAAAACTTGGCCGTCTTAGTTCAGCAACAGGATGGCAACAATTTGAACCTGTGATTTGGAAAGAACCATGATTTTACAATGACTTTTTATTTTGGATTTGGTCCTGACCACTGAACTGCAATAACATCATCTTTTATATATAAAAAAGCATTACTCATCATTCTAACTCTGCTTTGTAAATGACTGCACTGAGGAGCAAATACGTACCTTTTGACCTTGCTTGACACCTACTTGTCGTTTCTGATCTTCATCAGCTTTATTGGCTACGAGAATTTTCTGAACCCCTTCTGGTGCATACTGGGAAGAAACCATACAGTATCAGAAACATATTAAAACAGATTTGTTCACGGTGAAATGATGCAAAGTCCATCTCTTACCTCATCAACATCACTGGCCCATTTGATAATATGTTGAAAGGAACGCTCACTTGTGATATCATATACCAAAAAGATTCCCTGTAAGTAAAGAGAAATGAATCTTTTTATTATAAAGGTTCATGGAAAAGCAGGCATACCCAATGACAGCATGTCCAAAATGCTTCCAAACTATGCGGTTCAGGCAGCATCCGTGGGGAGAAATGGCCCAACAACACTTTGAGTTGGGGTCCAAAACTGATTAGGGGTCCTGACTTGAAGTGTTGACCAGACTGGCTGAATGGTCCTGACCCAAACCACTGACTGACCATTTCTCTCCATGGATGCTGCCTCACCCCTGAAGTCCCTCCAGCTTCTTCCCATTTGCTCAATCTGTTTCTCAATCCAAACCACAATTTTGTTTGGATTGAACAATCAAGGCCAGGGTTGCAGTGTTGAGTCCTGTGGTCTGAAAATTCCATCATAATTATTTTTAGATCATGGGCAGTTCCCTCTGATGCCAAATTCATAGTCTCTTTTGCAACTGATTTCTGACTTTAAATTCAAGGATTCTTGACACATACCCTTCACTTCTATGCAGGCTTGGGCACCAACACCCTATTTCAAATGGGGTGGGGGGGTAGGTATATGAGTATTGGATAGAACCTGAGGCACAACTTTGATGTCAGTGAGGACACCAGCATGAGGAAGGAAAAATACACCCCCAGACCAGTGAGTAAACCCAATGTACAATATATTTAACTCCACCTTAATAATATTTACATTGCGTGACTGAGTTTATAGAAAGTAGTTAAGATGTGTACAGTCAAAAGATTACTGTGTACAGTCAAATGAGTGCAGCACGGTGCTGACCACAACGGGGCCAGAGTTAGAATCCCATGCTGTCTGTAAGGAGTTTTGTATGTTCTCTTCCATGTCTGCATGAGTTTTCACAGGGGGGCTCCAGTTTCCTCCCACCATTCAAAATGTACTGGGGGGTGTAGGTTAATTGGGCAGCATGGACTCATGGGCCAAAAGGTCATGTTAATGTGCTGAATGCCTAAATTTAATTGTGCAGTGGTGAATAATGATATTTTTGATATCATTATTGTTATTTGATAGTTTATACCTTGAATATTTTGTTCTTAAAGGATTGACTGGGATAGGATATAAAAAAAAGGAAGTAATCCACCTTAACCATATAACCATATGACCATTTACGGAGCGGAAACAGGCCATGTTGGCCTTTCGAGTCCGCACCGGTTCACTAGAACAACTCCAATAGCTCAAATCTCCCGCTCACCGCCAATAACCCTCCAACCCCCTCACCTCCATGTTCGATCCGCTCTCTGAGCTGCATGAATTAAATCCCTTAACACCCTGCTAAAGAAGGGCAGGTGAGTTAGCCCTGGCCAATATTTACAACTCAACAACCAGGTTACACTGGACAACGAAGATTTTGCTTCCTGAACACTTTTGGGTGTATTTTATGAATTTTGGGCTGCTGATCACGAAAATTAATCTTCCTCTTCCTCTCTGGGAGTACCAAGACTGATCCTGTCCTGTTGAATCGCAGTCATGTTTAGCATGAGATCGCAACAAAAATATCAGCATAATTTAACAGCAGTCAAAACCATTTACTCAGTAAATCCTCAGAGAGAGAAAAAAAACTTTGCTTTAAATTGATATTAGTCACAAAGCCCATTATTGGGCTTTTTCATTATTGCTTACAGAAACATAGTAATGTAACAGAGCTCACCTGGGCCCGCCTGTAATACTGCTTTGTGATGGTCTGGTATCGTTCCTGCCCCGCAGTATCCCTGAGAACATGATTTAAAAATAAAAGAGCTGAAATTATAATTGTCAGACCTATTTCCAATTAAAAGATCACGCATCACTCCACAGTCACCAGCTCTCAATGTTCTCAACAGCACAAATTTTCAACATGTTTACAAAAGTATGTTTGAACATTTTCATATGTGCTATTGTGCAGAAACAATACAATTCTATCCCAGCTGCAATGATAAATTAAGTGTGTGTATTCCACAGGGAAACGTCTTCATTATGAGTGTTAAACAAACCATTTTTGCTTTTTAATGGGCCCATCACTTTCATCATAAGATCTGCAGATATGGTTTTGCTTGTCTCACAGAGTATTTCCACAACAAACAATCAAAAATTTCTCAAATGCTATTTCCGTGGAGACAGTCATGGTGTCTGAATAGACCTCAGCTGTGTTGTCATCGGACCCTTTTTTTTGTAGGAATGCTATTCAAATGCTGAGGGCCACATCAAGCTGGAGCCATCCTGCGCACCTTAAACCCTCTATTACCTGGGCTGGATGCAGAGGGATAGCTGTGGTGATCCTTCTGATCAAGGAGGCCTTTGATAAGGCCTCAGCAGCGAGAAGCTCTCAGTTGCTGTACTGGTGAAGCCCTCTTCCTGACAAAGGCAAGGCTTGAAGCGAAGCTTTGCCTCCTGTCAAACACCTTTTAGATGTTTCTGATATGAATATTCAAAAGCTATTAGAATAGATGTAAATAATTTTAGTAATAAAAATTGCATCACATTAAAAAGCAAAGAAATCATTAAACATGTTAAAAAATGAACTTATTGTTTTATTCCAAGCACAGAAATGTTGGAAGAACGCTCAGCTGGTCTCGCAGCATCCATAGGAGGGAAAGATATTTAACCGACAATTCAGGCCTGAGCCTTCCTCAAGGTACCTTGCCTGGCCCAAGTCTCAGGTCTGAACTATCAATAATATATCTTTCCCTCCTATGGATGCTGTGAGACCAGCTGAGAGTTCCTCCAACATTTCTGTGTTTTGACTACACTCACAGTGTCTGCAGATTTTCATGTTTCACTCCTTATTCGTAATCTCCAGTTTGGGAATCCCAATGGCAATGTAGGAACCTAAAAATTTGAGTGGGAGTGGACAATTTGGCCCTTCAAGCCTGTTGTGTCATTCAAAAGAAACTAAATTTTCCGACAACGTCCTCCTATCCTCTGATGCCAGTGATATTGAGAAATTCATCTCTCTGTTTTGAGCGAATTCAGTAGCTGGGCATGCACAGGCCTTCACAAATGCATTCCCCTCTGAGTGAAGATCTTTCTCCATGTCTCACTTCCAAATGGCCTCCCCCATATTCTGAGATTATGGCCCACTGCTTCAAACTCTTCAGACAAGGGAAGTATCCTCCCTGTCACCAGCATTTTGAGCTCCATGAGAATCTTGTCAGAGTGAATTCTTCTAAACTGCAAACAGCACAAGTCAAGTCTACTAAATTTCTTTTCAAACCATCATTCCAGAACCAGTCAGATGAATTTTCATTGCACTCCCTCCACAGTAAGTATATCTATTTTAGGTAAGGAGACTGAACCTCCACAAGCAATCAATCAAGGCCCTACATAATCAGACTAAGGTATTGAACTCACCACTCCAGGATCACCTAACAGCTTTATGCACAATGTGCTCATCATCTGTGAGAGATGGTACTGAGAACTATGGATTACAGCATTACATTCCCCCCCCCCAATTTTTATAAATGTTTAATTTTTTTTTAAATTCTAGACAGAGTATCGTAACAGGCCCTATTGGCCCATGAACCCGTGCCACCCAATTACACTCAATTGACCTACACCCCCAGTACACTTTGAAGGGTGGGAGGAAACCGGAGCCCTTGGGGAAAACCCACACAGAGACACGGAGAACGTACAAACTCCTTAAAGACAGTAGCGGATTCAAACCCTGGTCATTGATGTGACAAGGTTACATTGACCATGCCGCCATTTAGAGGAAGGAGGGCACTGAGAAATGGGTCATTTGAGTCTTTTCCACCATTCACCAAGCTCGTGTCAGATCTTTATGGTCCAACAACTTACCCCTAACCCATGGCTCCCCCATGCCCAGAAATCTCTGGATCTCTGATTCTAATGAACACAGCAACTGAGCCTCATGGGAGATAATTCCAAAAGGAGTTCCACCTTCTGTGTGGAGACAACTTCTCATCTCCAAATAGCCCATACCACTTTCTGAAATCAGCCCCTCTGCTCTGGGCTTCTCACTCAGGACCAATAGGCTCTTGGTGTCACAGGTCGGGTGGTAAGTGATGTTGGTTGGTAAGTGATATTGGCTCAGGATTTTGCATCTGTATTAATGATGACTGAAGATCTGTGGCAAAATGGATGCACGTTGATACCTTGGAAAAGACACAGAAGCAGAATAAATTGGTGGTGGCTTCTGTGCTGTGTAGTTGTGGAGCAGGTCCCCGTGCTGCAGAACACACTCCTGTGCTACTGGATCGCCAGTGACCTGTAACTACCAAAGGATCTGCACACTTTTTAGATTATATGGTTGCTCTGTATGTTTTGCAGGTGAGCGGCAAAAAGGATATCACTCTCCCGTCCCTGTGATGCCTCTGTTCACTGGTATTCATGATACCTTTTTATCATCTTCTAACTAAGCTTTGTATGTACAGCAGGGTTTTAAGTACACACCCACTGTACTGAGGAAGGTGACAGAAGGCTTTCTTTGAAGTCTCCTGGCCACTTCAATTTACCACAAAGAAACACCAACAATGGCCTTACCAGCACCATTTGCTGCTCAAATTGATCTCTATCAAATATTAATGAGTTGCAGTAAACCAGAAGTCCTAGCCTATCTGATTACAATGTTATGACCTTCCCTCAATATTTACGGAGGGAATCTCAAAGATGAAGCTTCCAAAATTATAGCTCAACCCTAGCACAAAGAGAAATATATGAAGTGAAATTGAGCCAAACTGAGCCATAAGTGACTCCTTCCTCTTTCCACCCCCACCCACGTTTGCCCCACACAGGCATCCACAGGAAACTGAGTCTTGTTAACCTTGAAATGATCCCACACACTCATGGTGTTGCCTCAAACCATAGCAAATAATTGAAGGGTGTTATGTTATTTGATCTCCTTCTTCTCTTTTGCGGTAGTTTAGAGGGGGGTTGGGAGGAGTGGGGGGGTTGTATGGAGTAAAATATCATGCATTTGTTTGTATTTTTACTTTGTATGATTTACTATGATTAATAAATAAAATTTAAAAAACCTTGAAATGAACTCCCTGGGTTTAGGAAGCAAGGTTAATATTCCGAATATTGTTGTAGAACAGTCTTTGCATTAGCCTTACTATAATCCATGTAAAGTTTTAGTTCTGAAGCAAGGTTCAATAACTAAAAGCTGGTTTTAGAAAGCAGAGTCTTTAATGATAAAAATATATCTGCACAGGTCAAATGAGCTGGCATTAAATCCACAGATTTATTGCATTCTAACTTCTTGCCAAAGAAACAAGGGCTGAAATTAATCACACTTTCAAACTGTTTAACTTCCAATGGTTTTAGATTTCCATTTTTAGTCAGACCTCGACAAAGTCGGTGGCCGATTGTTCTGAGATTATGATAAAAATGCATGGCCCCCAGAACAAAAATAGTGGCAGTCCCCGAGCCTCTCCCACTGTTAGGTTGTTGGGGCAACAGATCTACTGCAGGCCTCATCTCCTCGACTTCCCCGTAGCTCTTAAATCAAAAGTAAATAAAATTTCCCTTTAAATTCCCCAATGATCCGACCTTCACAACCAATCAGGGAAGAGAATTCCAGAGATTCACCACCGTCGATGACCCCCTTGTTTGAGGCTCTCCCACTCGTGGAAATATTTCAACATCTAACCCTATGCCCCGTCAGGAACTTATAGGTTTCACTTTGTTCTTGCAAACTCCAAAGAAAATAGATCTTATTTCTTTAGCTGCTCAGATAGGACAATCTTCTCACCCCAGCAATTAGTCCTGTAGATCTCCTTCAGACTGCCTCTGATACCAGTACAAGAGAACCCCCCCCCCCCATCCCATATTACAGGCATTTGAGACTGACAGATTTCACAGATTGCCACCCCAAAAATCAGATACAGAGTAAATTATGAGAGGCATGGATAGGGTGGACAGCCAGCACCTTTTTCCCAGGTCAACAGTTGCAAATACCAGAGGATATCAGTTTAAGGTGGGGGGGGGGGGGGGGGGACATATCAAAGGTATATTTTTTTTACACAGAGAGCAGTGGGTGCCTGGAATTCATTGATGGGGTGGTGGTGGAGACTGGTACAATGGGGCCATTTAAAAGTCTCAGACAGACACATGGATGTCAGAAAAATAGAGGGTTGTAGGTGTGAGGTAGGGAAGGTTTAGATTATTGAGGAAGTTTAAAAATATAGGTCACCACAAAATTGTGGGCTGAAGGGCCTGTATATGCTGTAACGCTCTACATTTGTTCCAATAGAATTTATGTAAGATTAATGCTCATTTGTTGACGTATGTGCAGATGTCGTTGCTTTGCAATATGGAAAGCAGGGATACAGCTAGTAATGCAGGGTGGGGGGGGGGGGGGGGGGGGGGGGGGGGAGAAACGAGCCTGTATATCTTTTTTAAAATCAGGGACTGGAACTGTCCCATAGATATATTTTTTGTTGAATTATCTTCTCAAGGATTCAGTGATTTTTCTCTTTCTGTACAAGATGTATTGAATCTGTGTGGGGGGTCACAAAATAGCCATTTCTCTTCTTGTTGATGACACTATGCATTGAGAGGCAGCGATCATAATATGATAGAATTCACTTGGCAGTTTGAGAGGAAGAAGCTAAAATTTGGGGTGTCTGTATTACGGTGGAGTAAAGGTAACTTTGGAGGTCAGTGAGAGGAGCTGGACAAAGTGGACTGAAAGGGAACCCCAGCAGGGAAGGCAGTGGAGCAGCAATGGTAGGAGTTTTGGGGAATAATTTGTATGCAGCATTCGAATGGGAGGGTGTGGTGATACAAACACTACACTGGCCGCACCCCTACTGGCCTACTGCAGGGGGCAACCAGTGTACCTGCAGGCAGGCAACCCGGGAGGCTGGCCCCACCTGGCCGGCTATCAATCACTGGCCTGTATATAGACACGAGCCGGCCCCTCCCGGGATCAGTCAGACACGTGGAGCCAGCAAAGAACAGTCAGGCACACGTGGAGACAGCAAAGATATTTAGACAAGAGTTTGAGCTGATTAAAGCCTGTAGTACAGTCTTCTTGTGTTTTGTGTTTGCCTGCTGCACCACAGCATATCACAGAGGGTGAGGCAACTGTGGCTGACAAGGGAAGTGAAAGTCAGAGTAAAAGAAAAGAGAGAGCATGAAGTATTGCAAACATTTGTAGGAAGCTGGAGGATTTGGTAGTTTTTAAAAACTAACAAAAGGCAACCAAAAAAAATGTGGCGAATAGATGAAAGGTGGAAGAAAGCTGGTCAATGATATTCAGATATAGAAAGAGTAAAAGAGAGACAAGTATGGAAATCAGGCCACTGAAAAATGATACTGGAGAAGTGGTCATGGGGAACAGAGAAATGGCAGATGAATTGAATAGTATTTTACATCAAGTCTTCTCTGTGGAACACATCAGCGGTGTACCAGACATTTGAGAGAGTCGGAGGGCAGGAGGGAGTGTAATCGCTATTACCAAGGAGAAGGTGCTGGGGAGCTGAAGGTGGATCAGTCACCTAGACCGGACGGACTACACCAAGGGTTCTGAATGGGGTAGATGAAGAGATTGTGAACGCATTAGTAGTGATCTTTCGGGAATCGCTAGGTTTGGGGAATGGTTCCAGAGGACAGGAAGATTGCAAATGTCACTCCAAGAAAGAAAGACTGGTAAGTCTAACTTCAGTGGTTGGCAATAATCTAGAGTCCAGATACTTGAACACAGGGTAAAATAGGCCAATGTCAGCACGGTTCCCTTCAGGGGAGATGCTGCCTGACAAATCTATTGGAGTGCTGTGAGGAGGTAACAAGCAGAACAGACAAAGGAGAGTCAGTGGTCATTGTTTATTTGAATTTCAGAAAGCCTTTGACAAGGTGCCACATTATGAGGATGGGAATCCATGGAGTTACTGTTAGGAGATGAAGAGAAACTTCTTCAACCAGAGGGTGATGAATCTGTGAAATTCCTTGCCACAGACAGCTGTGGAGGGCAAGTCATTTGGTATACAGGTGCTCCTCAACTTATGATGGGGTCGCACTCCGGCAAACCCATTGTAAGTCAAAAAAGAATACCGCACCTACATTCACCTGATCTATTCCTGTTCTGATGAGTAGTGTGGGGATGTAGGATTCCAGTGTCCCATCCCTGCCAAAGTTCTTCACTTCTGCTTTGGATCAGAAGCTAAAACATCTCTGATTCCTTCCTCCCAAAATGCCCTGTCCTTGGAACATGACCTCAACATCTCCCTCCTCAAAGCTGGAGAATGTTTCCAGCCTTTTCTGCTACCTTCATTTCATCCGAAGACTGGAGACGTAAATTTTGCTGTCACTCCGTGATCTTCAGGAACCCTTTGAGCCATCACAAACAACCCAAGTGTTATTTGTAGAGTAAATGCAAACATTCCATTCCCTACAGTCTCTGAATCATTTTGATTATCTGTCCCCAGCTTCAGGTGAAAGGAATATAGGAAAACATGAACTTAACACATCGTTGTTAACACATCGTTGTTAACGGTTGTTTGCCCTGGCATTTCTCAGTCTCAATCATTGAATCGTCTATAATCAATAAATGATTATAAAGCCTTTAGAATCCAGTGTTTATAATAACGTCCAATTAATTTGTAACAACGTGCAAATGAATTTAAAATAGCTGCTGTAGCTAACTTGTGATAACCAGGAATCTCTGATCTTGCTGAAGTCTGCATCAGGGAAATTGCAATCAGTATACTGGATACTGTCTGCTGCAACAGCAAATGGCCAATCACTGCAATGTCTGGCTTTGGCACTGCCAAAGTTGAGGCCATCCACTAACTGGACAAACAACACATCTTCTGTCTCGGCAGTCTTCTACCAGATGTCTTCAATATTGACTTCCCCAATTCCATTAGCCTCACTCCCCTGTTCTTTCTCTCTCTTTCCCTCAGCTTCCAGCTCCTTATCCCTCCTATCAGAGAGCTGGCCTTCTTAGCCCTCTGCCCTCTCTTCCATCAGTTCTCAGCATTTATCTCTTCCACAACCCCCCACCCCCCTCACCTGTGGCCTCTGCTCCTTCCTCTCCCCTCTCCTCCACCTCCCCTACCCCATCCCTCAACCTTTTTATTTAGCCGTCTGCCTGATTTTCAGCACTCTGGAAGAAGGGCTCAGGCCTGACGTGTTAACTGCCTTCTGATTTCTATGGCACATCACCTGCTGAGTTTCTCCGGCACTTTTCTGTACAATATTGGGCATGATATGTGGACTGTGGAAATAGAGAGTGGGGAACAAATGTACATTTAAACAATGCTTTTCCTACCCTTGGAGCTTCACACCCCAAGATGTTTCACAGCTAATGGCTGCTTTTACTATTCCTTCAATGTTTTAGCAAATGATTTTCAGACACCCAGTGTCCCAAACCCAATAAATGAACAGACAATGTCCAACCAGAAATCCTAGATACATTGAGAGTGACAGTATGCATTAAAAATAGGGATATGGAGATAAAAGGGGTTTCTTCTTTACGAAATGGGTTAGCAACAGTTGAGATGTGTTGGCTGTCATTCCTGAGGCAGAAAGACCAAAGGAGATAATATGTCTTGATTTGGATTGTGACATTCTGCCTGCCGAAAGAATTCTAGGGGGGGCAATGGTGAGGGAAAAGACGTATCCTGATGCGATGGAGGAAAGCTAGATTTGTTCAGATGGCTGCAAAAGAGCTCTCCACGTAACACAAGAAAGGAAGCTCACATTTCTGCGCTGCACTCCGCTTATACCAGGAGTTGGCATGATGCCTAATGTGTATCAGGAAGACTGAAAATTAATATCCGTGTTTCATCAGACACACAATATCCTTTTGTTCATGTGCACCTGGCAATATCTGAGAACCTGAGAACAGCAATGATTCATAGAAATGTTTTAATGAAAAAAATTGTTTGGGCAAACCAATAAAAAAAGTTACCTTTCAGATTTAAAAGATCATGCATGGTTATCCAATATTTATTTGCTTATTCATTTATCCACAGGTCATTCTTGAGCTGATAAAGTAACTTTGTGAAATGAATTTAACCAAGGGGACGATCAACTGAACTGATCATTTATATATTTTAAATTTAGACACACAGCACGGGAACAGGAGTGTTAGTATTAGTGGAGTTATCTCA